>NC_138985.1:72426046-73677347 GCF_964341445.2 Mesoplodon mirus
TTCCCAAGCATGCATGGACTAGCAGTCCATTGCAAAGAAAGAATCATTGGCTTGTTCACTGTGAGTTGAATTCCCATGAACTCAGTTGCCCAAAGTCTCAGATTTATTATATCATTGCCAGTAATTTTGTTGGAGCTCCTTTGGATATAAATTCTCAACCAGTGTGGCACTTGGAAAATAGCATTTGCCTGCTGTCTAGGAAAGAGATTTGTAGTTTGGAAAATTTTGCAAGGTGGAAAATCTTTAGAATTATGCTCTAAAAGTTTGAGTGTTGTAAGGAATTGATCTCTCCCTTCATTTCTCTGGCTGGGCAGCTGCCTAGTTACAGGCTTATGAGGTCAAGTTTCTTCTATACCTTAGAGAGTGTATTACAAATTATATTATAGTTTGCTTGTCTTTTTTCAAAATGTTATTTCAGTGTCTTAACTAGCATGAAATTCACAAATTTCTTTGGCTTTGGAGACTCGTAGTATCAATTTACAGGGTAATTCATTCATTTAGTGAGTATATACTATGTGTCAGCTAATGTGTTGGAAGATGGGGTATGAAGAAATAGACATCTTTTTTTTTTGTTTGTTTTTGTTTTTGTGGTTCGCGGGCCTCTCACTGTTGCGGCCTCTCCCGTTGTGGAGCACAGGCTCCGGACGCGCAGGCCCAGCAGCCATGGCTCACGGGCCCAGCCGCTCCACGGCATGTGGGATTGTCCCGGACCGGGGCACGAACCCGTGTCCCCTGCATTGGCAGGCGGACTCTCAACCACTGCGCCACCAGGGAAGCCCTAGACATTGTTTTATACAATAGTTGTGGTTGTCAGAATTGACCCCATCTTTGAGATCCACATAGGAGATTAGTCCAGTGTGGGGACAGACTAGCAGTGTGTCCTTGCTCTGATCACCATGTCCCATCACTGTCTTCTCTTCACCCAATTATTCCCGAAAGCCCAAGAGACACTTTCTTATGACCTTCTTTCCTGCTTCTTACCCAGTTCTATTTAATTGCTTTTTGGAACCGAGCTTCTTCTCCTGATGAAGAAATCTTCTCTACCATTTGCCTTGGACTGAGAATGCTTCCATTCCTTTCATTTACCATACAGTGATTTCCATATGAGTCTTTCTGTTTACTTCTTGAGAAATCCAGTTTTAGACCACTGGTTTATTCTACCAATAACTTTCCCTAAAGCGGATCTGTAACTCTTGCTTGTGGCAGTTGTGTGTCCTACTCACAGGAATGCTGTTTGGCCAGGCTTCTCTCCCTTTGGACCACGTCCAAGAGAATATTGGCTTTAGAATATTGGCTTAGGGAATATTAGTGTTAGCATTTTACTTCTGAGTGTTTCTTGCTGATCTTATATCACTCTGACATTGCCTTATGCCAATTTTATATTCAGACAAGATCCATCCCATCCCTCCGCACCCCTTTCTCCTTTTTCATCACCACCTTATCTCCCCAGCTTCTGAGTATCTTCTGAACACTTGCTCATCAGGCTAGTATTGATCCTTCAGGAGCAAAGGTAAAGTCTTCTAAAAAGAGTCATGTTGATCTTTCCGGAGGCTCAGAACAGACTAAATCAAAGACTAGGTTTTGTCAGAAATCCAAGAGGGTAAGACTGAAAACACATAGCGGGGACACTTTCTATTTTTCTGTTAAAACAGAGCTTTCTTTGTGGGCTGTCCCTCTTAGGAGACAGTGACACTGAGTAAGGAAGAATCCTAGGGCAGAAATGCACCTCAACCTATTGTAGAGGTTCTCTTGGTGTTCATCCACCAAACTGGTACCTAGTTTACCATTCACTATGGGGCTCAGGCCCTACCAGGACATTACCAGGAGAGCAGTAAGAGAAGCTTCCAACGCACACCTGAGACATAAAGAAAATGATAAGACCAGAGTTATCATTTGCTCTGGGTTGAGCCTCAAAAGACTTTTCACGAAACCCTCCCCTTTGTCTTATGGACAGTGTCTTCACATACAGTATCAGGATGGCTATGAGAACATTCCTTCTTGACCTTCTGGTCAGACTGATCTGTGATGTGTGACAGTGGAACCTGGCTGTCTGACATGTGACAGAAATCCCACTATTCAGTGGGGTCATTGGCTGGAGTAAATCCTAGAAGCTTTGGGCTAGCAGGTCTGGAAAAATATGAATGTTCTCAGAAATATTCTCCAATTGTTTAGATGGTCAGTTCAGCAAACCAAGAGGAGATTACATTCTTTACGTTGTGGAGTGAAGATTGTTTCCTTGGTGAACAAGACAGTACTGTCCTGCTGATTCTATCCAGCACATGAGTAACTTTGGCCTGTGGGCTGGTAGCCTCCAATGCCTAGTCAAATTTTGAAGCTTATGATCAGCCCAGGCATGGAGGCCCCAACCTAGGGCTTATAACATCTCAACCCTAGGAAGCATGGATTGAACAGCTGTGCATGTCTCACAGATGACTGTAAAGTAATGAAGGGGCAAACATTTTCATTTGTAGGAGTGTTGTCCTTTGAAGAGAATGTATTCAGAAGCTTTATATTTATTACTTTAATACTTCCACTATAGCAGATGATTTGGAAATTTTCACTTGGCACTTAGCATAATCATATGGGGGGGTTATTGGATGAAGAAAGATGACATTAAAAAACTATCATCTTTGTTGTCTTTCCATTTCTGCATTGTAGTAGTCGTTGGATAAATGAAAACATGATTTGGACCAAGACAATTACTCTAGAAAAGGGCAAAAATATAAACCCTAGAGTAACATGGTCAATAAAGAGTCATCTACAAGTCAAATTAGGGTACATAAGATATCATTATAAGGGCAAACTTTATACATTTAAAAACTTCTAAGCCCCAATAATTGATTCATGTTATATCACACAGTGTTTGATGTGGCGAAATTAAAAGGTAATCAAGAATTTGGTGAGATCCTTAGTGTTCCTTGTTAGACGATAGTCATATGTACTATGTAAGAATCTATACAGTGGGGAACTATTGGTGGATTCAAGAGTGGTTGATCCTCTTTTCCTCTAGGTTTGGAAATCTCATGGGATGGAGACAGTTTTGTAGAAGTCATGGCTGCACCCCATCTCAAGGGCAAACTCTGTGGTCTTTGTGGCAACTACAATGGACATAAGCGTGATGACTTAATTGGTGGAGATGGAAACTTCAAGTTTGATGTGGATGACTTTGCTGAGTCCTGGAGGGTAGAGTCCAATGAGTTCTGCAACAGACCCCAGAGAAAACCAGTGCCTGAACTGTGTCAAGGGACAGTGAAGGTAAAGCTTCGAGCCCATCGGGAATGCCAGAAACTCAAATCCTGGGAGTTTCAGACCTGCCACTCAACTGTAGACTATGCTACTTTCTACCGGTAAGTACAGTGCTTTGGGGAATAGGCTTGGGTTACAGACCAAGGGTAGACTTGACCATGGAACAGAGGGTATCAAATCCCTTGGTGTACAAAACAAGGGCCCCAAAAGTGCAGTGTAAACACCTCTGCTGCTTTCTTCTCTTGAGACTGATCTCATCTTGACTCAGCCCCACATTATGTCCCAAATTAGGAAATTGAAGGGCATATTTCAGAGCTATCTCCTTTAAGTGATTCTGTTTTTGTGTCTGCAGTTTCACTGGAAAGCTAGTGACACGCTAGGATTTTTCCAGGTGTAGCTTGACTCTTAAGATTGAAGAGTGCTTCCCAAAATCTGGCCTAAAATGCAGTGGTATAGGGCAGAGGTAGGAATCTCAAATCACTCTGGCTGCCTTTGGGTATTTGAGTGAGCTTGGTTATTCTAGGTCTGAGGAAGAGTTCATCAGGTCTTTCTCATCGTCTTGCCCAGAACACATCTGCACATGGAAAACAAGGTGGTGAAGTGAGGATTCCTTGGACTTTAGCCAACTATGAGACTTTGTGTCCAGAGTCAGAGGAGAGTAGAAACAGGGCTTGAGGATGGAGGAAGGAAAGACTCTCATTAAGACCATGGATTCCATTTGTATTAAGCAAACCATTTTAATCATTGTATTAAACGAACAATACCTATTCATTGAAGTTACCTGTTTTGTGAATATAAAGGCAACACCTACTTTTACATAAAATTAGCTATTATAACGTGCTAAAGATTTAAAAAATTCCCTATTTCATAACCCTGAGCTAAACATTGCTTTCAGTTCGGCAAACATGTCTATACATTTCTGTACGCAAACTTGTATGTATAGTGCAACATTTATACTATGTATCGATGATATATGGAAAAAAAAAGACCATGGGTTCCATAAACTTTTCTAATTCTGATTAACCTCCTTCCATACAAAGCAACTGGTTACAAAGGAGAACTGGCTTTGACTTCTGTGCTACAAGCTTGCATTTGTGAGTTGATGAGTTTGGCCTGGTTGTACTTCCATTTACTACACAATTCCATGAGGTTCAAGAGCTAAGACTGTATATAACTTTAACCACCGTGGATGTGGGAGGAAACATGAGATGAACACAGTCCAAAAAGGCCTTGTTTAAGTGATTTGCCTGTGCCTCTTAAAATGAGAAAGCTCCTGTGGTCTGAAGCCACAGAGAAGTTATTTTTACCCTTTAACTGCCACCAGTTTATTTCTCCTAGTTCTCGTTAAATGTGATCTTTTTTATTTATTTGATCTTTGGATATAAAAGATAAAGTTCTATAAAGTCAGCTCAAAGTAGGGTGGAAAAAGGACTGTCCCTGTCATCACAAATCCCTGATCATGGCTGCATCTGCCAAACCATTTGGCTCCAACTCATGTGTTTAGTTCCTTCAAGGCATTTTCCGGTTGTAATTTGAATTCACTGGGTTCCCTTCTTTCTCTTCCCTGTACCACCCCCTAGATTGACCTCACCCTTGTCTATTGAAATCAAAAGATCTTAATGCACTCTGGAGTGAATTAAGCACCTGGACAGACAAACCAGGCTTCATTTGGAATCTAAATACCCATCACTTGAAAGTCTGATGGGAAGCAATAGAGCACAGCAATTAAGAAATTTGTGGTCTCCCAGAGCTAAAAATCCAGTCCAGCTTTACAACCTTGAACGGTTATTTAAGCTCGCTAGACCTTAGTTTGCTTATCTGGGAAGTGGGGATAATAATGAGCCTTCCTTGAAGAGCTGTCGTTCAGATTCAGTGAGACTGTGAACATAGATGCATGTGCTCAACCCAGTGCCCCCGAGCAATGTGCTCCATAACTGTTGGCTGCTATTGTAGCTTCTACCATTAATTAAATGATTAACAAGGGTAAGCCTTCTTTTGGAAGCTCCCCTACCCCAGTTGTGGATTTGAATTGGACCCTTCTCTGTCTGAAATAGAATAGAAAGGCTGTACTTCTCCCAGGACCCTAGCAGCCTACACCTTTGGTTTTCATCCCATTTCAAAGGAACGTGTTGAAAGCAAAAATTGGAGAGCAGGCCTGCAGAGATTCTTCCCTTTTTGCAAGTTTCAATTTCTTTGCTCTTTGGTGATTTATTTTGTATTATGATCCCTGGACTGCTAGCAGGAATATGATGAGCACCTTGGCAGAAGTCGTGAGAAACGACTTTGACATGAACAGAGAGAACCGAAATTGTTAGGTGGCCAGACAGATGCTAACCTTCTGCTGTTGAAAGTTGCTACAGTGGCGCAGTTGGGGGGCGGCGGGGGAGTCACTGTGTAAGGGGCTGGATGCCCGAGTTTGGGGAGCTTATGAGAAGGCTCTTGGGATCTTTGTGCACTGAGGTTTGGAGGATGGAGTATGGTGGGAGGTGAGCTTGTGTTCTGCTGTGTGCGATGCAGGGACAGAGCACCCTTCCAGGCCAGCCGCTCCCTGGAAGAGGCAGGGGAGCCCAGGAGGGCAGAGCTGGACAGTCCTGACTGTCACGCACTTTGCTGATTATCTCATTCCCCAACCGAGAGGTTCACCTTCATGCACTTTCAAGTGAGGGTGGCCAGTATTGGGTAGATCCTGGATTTCTTTCTTTCCTCCAAGCACGGATGTGGCAGGAGAGAGAAAAGAAACAAGGTCAACGTGGAAAGGGAGTTCTGTTCTCAGGGGATCTCCAGCAAGGGACAAACCTTAGGGAGCCTTTAGGAAACAACGGACAGAGAATGCATCGGGCGATGCCAAGCCGGATGTAACCTCAACCCTGCCACTTTCTAGCTGTGTGGCCCTGGTAGCTTGCTGGGTTTCAGATTCTTTGCCTTTAGAATAGGTATGACAGCGACTACCTGGTGGGATTGCTACTCCAAGGACTGAGGTCAACGGGTGGTGCCACGTTGGCCCGTGATAGACAGGCCATCCTGGCACAGTGTACTGTTGTCCTGTGTCCCTTCCTCTCTATGGAGAATCTGGCCCCCACCCATCCCTGGCCACTTACCTTTCTGATTGTCGAGGTCTTCTCCTGTGCTCATCGTGGAGAACAGATTAGACAGAGTCTCACTGATGAATCTACGGAACGATTTATAAATGAACCGTTTCTCTTTCGTGACCTTGAATGAAATACAGTAAGTGAAGATTGCATTGCAAGCCTCTAAAAAATTGTTCTTTTTGTCTTATAAGAATAATATATGTTCATTGTATGACAATTAAGTGACATTAAAAAGAATAAAGGAGAAAATAGCCATCGCATCACGTTCCACATGTAAAATTTTGCCTGTATATTTTATGTCATTGGCGGAATTTCTAAATGATGCTTAAAATTTAGTCATGACCTGTGTTTTAAGGGCTGTGATCTTTTTTATGACTCAATATAGGACTAAAGGGATTTGCCTTGATATCATGGAAAGTCATATATATAAATTGTATATGAATTTGATTCCTTTCATTTTCCCCTTATCCTTCAAAGAAGTATCTTTACTTTCCTTTAGGACAAAGAATAAAGTTGCATAATATACAAATGCCACCTTCCAAGTACCATTGTGTTTGTAACTTAGAAAAGGGAGAGGATAAAGGAGGTATTTCTCTCAGGAAGTGTTACCCCTTTTGGGTTTCCTTAATCATATGAGAAGTTCCAGAGGGAAAATTCTATTATAAATATGAGATAGCTGTTCTTATAAGATCAAAGTAATTTCTAATTTCTCTGAATTAGAGTTTACTTTTGAGATGTCTAGGACTTAGAACTCTTATTTTATTTTGGTCTTTTACCCAGTTCAGAATTTTTAATAGTAGACTGTCCATTGTCTAAAAACTTGAAAAACTTTGTAAATGAATAAGAAATGACTACATATTAGCCAAGACTTTCTTTTTCTCTTTTGGGAAACTTTAAGATTTGCTCATTTTTTCTTCACACATCAGTTCTACCCGTCATGACCTCATTTGCTATAAAAATTAAAGGCTTTGTGATCAGCATATTGGCTTCATTAACTCATTGAATATGTTTGGATGCAAAATAATTTAATTATGAATCACATAAATATTTTAACTGGCTATGTTGATAATGTGTCTTAAGTCCTAGAGTTGCTAATTGACTTGTCCTCAAATTAGATAATCCCCTTTGCAAATCTGCATTGGCCGCTGCTGGTCACGGAGACATTTCTGGTAGCAAGGGAGGTAGTTAGTATACCGTGGAAACATGAATGTGAAATCATTTCAATTATACTTGGATTCACACATAGGCCTCCCTGAGGAGGAGATGTTGTCTTTGGGTCTCTTTTCTCATTTCTTTGTTTTCACCTCCCTCCCCCAGCCTCATGCTGCCTTCTCCATCTGTGTCTTGGCTGCCAACTGGGAAATCCAGGAGGAATAAGCAGCCCCCCACCCCATAGGCTCCCTGGCGGTCCTCAGCAGCCAGTATCGAATCCACTCCCCACCTTGAATTCGGGCAGGCTGACGAGACCAGTCTTGGCAGCCCCCAGGGGCCACAAGGAAGCCAGGGGATGGGCTGAGCTATGTGGGTCACACTGGGGAGAGAGAAGACCACCTATACCTTGGGCTGGTGCATGAAACACTAGCAAACTCAGACCTGAATCTTGGATGAAGTAGTTGCAAGTGAGTGTAACCTGCTAGCAAAGCGGGCCTCTCCAGTCAAGGCAGTCCCACATTTCAGAAAAGCCAGGAAGATTAATGTGAACTGCAGCAAAGCCCAGGCCTTTACAGACCACCGTCGTCTCAGGACTGTTTTCCTCTCCCCACTCCCCTTCATGCAGTATAATTCACCGGAGCAAAAACTCTGTTCACTTGTTTGGTTTGGGTAAGTGTCTTGGGATTCCCAGTCTAGGAAATGTTCTTTTCTTTCCATGCAGTGTTTTTTACAGCTGTAAGGAATTGAAGGAAGGCCAGGGGATTCACAGATGTGTCCTTCCCGCTGAGGTCCTGGGAGGTAGGTGGTGGGAGGCTGTGCAGGAGAACGCTGGAACTCCGACAGCACAACGGTGTCAGAGATGCTGGCGCCTGGGGACTGCCAGTGGCTTCCTTCCAAGGGAAGATCACAGCCTTTGTGGATGACCCACTTTGTGTTTTCCTATAAAGGAAACTCATCATTTATTATAAGGCAAGAGGAGAGATGCAGGCAAGGGTACAGACTTTATGTGTGTGTGTGTGTCTGTTTGTAGGAGAAAATCATATAAAAATCATATAAAATCATATAAAGCTAACTGCTGTTCTATAATTAAAATCAAGCCAATCTTCCCTTCAAAGGAGAAGAGAACGTGCTTGGAACATTTCTGTTTACAGCTTTTAATGATTTGCCTCAAATTGCCATTAGAACTAGGGTCCTAAATCAAATGAGATGTTCATTTTAAAGTGTGATGTTCTAAACCTGCCTTTTTATTTTTCCTTTGGCAAACTTAGCTTTTAGGATGAGCAGCCACTCTGAATATGTAATAAAGGTGACACCAGGTGGCAGTAGACACCTCAGTTGTACCACCGATCAGACTTCATCCCTTACGAGTCCAACCTTAAAGTTCAAAATGTTGTCCCTACTCAGTAGCTCTCTCTCTCTCTTTCTCTCTCTCTTAACTTATGCCCTAGGCTACTCCTTCACTGTATCTAAATATACAATGCACATTTCTGCCTCTGGGTCCACGTCTTTCCTCTGCCTGAGATGCCTTCATTTTCTACATTGATTTAAGCTGAAGGCACAGCTCAAGTTTCATCCCAGGCCTCTGTAAATGTTTCTTCTTTGGTCTCTCAGAGATGCTGATTGTGTTTGTCCTTACTTCGTGCATGTACTGTATAGCACTGCTGTCGTCTCTCGCCCGCATTGGATTTTAGGTTCACTCGGGAATGGGAAATGTCTTTTCTACCCTTCTGTATTTCACCCAGCATCACCCCTGGAAGGTCTGCTTTGGGGAAAGGTTTCGTAGCTCCCTTCTTAGCCTTTCTGTCATCTTCATCCTCTCTGATCACCTTGTGACTTCTGCCCCCAATGCCAAGTCCATCTTAGATCTTTATCCCCATGCTCGTTATACACTTAAAGTCAGACTGTGCACACGTTTCTGTCCTTTCAGGGAATAGACTAGTCAGAGCACGTGGAGCCTCTGGTCCACCTTTGATGCTGCGGGAGCTATCAGCTCTTCTTATGCATGAGTCTACTACTGTGACCGCCAGGGGCAGGCCTCTGAGTCTCAGAATCCACCTCTGCCTGCTAACAATTCTCTTGTAAGCCACTTGGACCTCCTGGATCCTCTTCTATACCCTCTATCTATAGATGGCTAGTGTTGGGCCTTGCCCTACTTTGTGTGTGGTATTTGGATCTACAGATATTTCTGCATTGGCCTCTTCCACCATCCTGTCCCATGGAGTCATGGACTGGCACTGACTCTTCCTGGTCACAATGTGTGACACTGTTCATGGGGTATTTCCCCTCAAGGAAGTTCACCTGAGCTTTTGGTGTCCAGAGTTTTTATTGGGACTCGATCACCTGCTGCCTGCTGCCTGCATGGCTGACCTTCTGTAGGCCCTCCCAGAGGTCATGCTAATGCCTTTAGTCTCCAGCTCCTCTGGAGGTTGGAGCTGTTATCAGGTGGCCCAAAGCCCCCATCATGAAGCACACTGCTAGAGTGTCTCCTGGCCAAAGCACCCAGGCAAAAAAGGACAATCCTGTCAAGCAGTGCATTCCAGGGGCCTAGAGATCACTCCCCAGGTGCTAAAGGCCAAGGCCAGACTCTCTTTGGGCCAGCTTAATTCTTTACTACACAGCCTACCTGGCTCAAGGTTAAATGTAATTTCAGTTTGATTTTAATTTTAGCTTTGAGTTTATTTTCAGCATAAACTTCCTGGAATCCTGCAGTGTTTCTCCTCAGAAAATTATATTTTGGATTGTAATTAGATGGGGCTTTTGAACACAGATTTGAATGAGTGTCACTGTAGCAGGTAAAACACTAATTATTTTGTAGCATGTCTCTTGGCTGCTTAGGGGACTTAGATTACTCCTTAGTAAGCAGGAGACTGTCTGGTGTAGCTTTATTATATTTTCGTTATAGATGGGTATAAAGCCCTTTCTATCCATGAGAGTGACAGGGGTGGTGACTGACATGAGGAATGTTTTCCTCATGTCATTGTTGAGCTAACTGGGACACTGAGAGGTGAGGGGACTCATTCCAAGCCCCCCGTGGAGCCTGAGCAGCCAGCCTGACAGGACACCTGGTCTCGGGTGTTTGTCAGAGAACTTGGCAAGAGCTGCTAGGGCTGCTCTCAGAGTCCACCACTGTCCACTCAGGTTTTTAAATATCCTGCTTTTGCCATGAGCTTTTGGAGGAGGATTTCATTAATTACTTAATTCACTCCTTTTACAACTTTTGAGTGTGCACCTGCTGTGTGCCAGGTACTGCTGTAGGTGTGGAGATCTGGGACTGAACAAGAGAGACAAAAGTCCTTCCTTCAGACAGCTCACTGTCTAGTGTGGACAGATGGCGATAAATAAGAAACAAGGTCATTGCCAATTGTGAGTAGAGGAATGGGGGAAATAGTGTGATATGATAGGGTGGGCTGGGGGTGGCCAACTTGGAATAAGGTAGACAGGAAGAGCTTTCTGGAGGTGTGCTTCTTTGAGTGGAGCCCACCGTGTGTGGGAAGGACGGGGGTGGGGAGGTCTGTCATGGGCGGGGGAAGGGCAGGCCTCTATGCTGGGAAGGGTGTGGCCTGTTTGCAGGCCAGAGAGGAGGCTGCCAGTACTGGTGCCTTTAGAAAGTGCTGGGTATGCTACCAGTCACTGCATGAGCTTGGAAGCAAATTCTTCCCCTGTCAAGGTTCAGTTGAGATCGTGGCCCCAATCAATACCTTGAGTGCAATCTTGTGAGACCCTCAGCAGAGTCCATGCCTGGACTCCTGATCCATAGAAACGGAGCTAATAACTGCGTTGTGTTTATTGTTTAAATTTATTGTTAAGCCTTTCCTGTTTTCCTCATTCACTAAGTTTCATTTTATTTCATTCTGCATGTAGTTTTGTAAACTGGTGTAAATCCTTTCTGGAACAAGTTGAGGAATAAGCGACAGTGGCCACGGGTAAAGGATCTAACACCTCCGAACTTCTATTTTTTGCGTGCAATAGAGATGATATCATCACCAACAGATTGGTCATAAGGCTGAACGAGGTTTCCCTTGTAACGCCCAGGTGGAAACACCAAGGAATCTACTTCCCTTGGCCACATCACCAGTGTGGTCTAGTGGCATTCCGCCTTGAGCCCTGTGGTTTCAGGTTGTTCTATAGAAAATTAAGGTACGCAGTTGGGTGCCAGAATGCCTCAGAACCGAGAAAACCTGAGGATGGGTGTCCTCAGAGATGGCTGTGTGTGGGCTGGCTTCCGTCAGGCCACAGACAGATTGGTTGAATCTTTGATGTGCTGTGAGTACAGCCCTGTGACTCAGTGAGGCAACAGGGACAGGAGCAGCGTCTTGTGAAATCAGCCGGCATCCTGGCAGCATCATGGCCTTCTCAGAGGTGGCTCACTGGCCCCTGTGCTGTGCTGGGAGCTCAGGGTTGTACTGTGCTGGACGGCCATCCAGGACTTTTTGACTATCAATCAAGCTGGCAAAAATTAAAATTGATGGAGAGCGTGCAAATATGAAATAGGAGGGAGGCTTTTGTGATCCTGGATCGTCCTACACATGGAAATCTTATAGTCAATCTCAATTTTCTTCTGACCTGGCAAGGGAAAGGAGCAGTAGGCTTGTACACACAGGCTTTCACAGGGGCCGCTGTTTCAACTACAGACCAAATATTCAGAAGTGTGTACGTGTTTAAAAAAAAAAAAGACTGGGGCTTCCCTGGTGGCGCAGTGGTTGGGAGTCCGCCTGCCGATGCAGGGGACGCGGGTTCGTGCCCCGGTCCGGGAAGATCCCATATGCCGCGGAGCGGCTGGGCCCATGAGCCATGGCCGCTGAGCCTGCGCGTCCGGAGCCTGTGCTCCGCAATGCGAGAGGCCACAACAGTGAGAGGCCTGCGTACCACAAAAAAAAAAGAAAAAAAAGAAAAAAAAGACTGGATGTAGGGGCAGTTTTTTGTTAAGGAAGAAGATGCTGAATTACTATTTTTTTTTATATCCATGGGTCTCTTTTCTAGGCTAATAGTCAATTATTCATGTCTAGGAATCAATGAAATCAATCAATAATAAACTAAAACAGGTATATATTACCTATTGAAAAAAAACACACACAGATTATTTTGTAGTCAGGATTCATTGATTAAATAATTCACCAGGCGCTGTTCAAGGTGCTGGAGGTATGGCAGTGGTTAAGATAAATGAGTCCTCTGGCTCACAGAGCTTGCAGTATAGGCTAGTGGGTGAGAAAGACAAGTAAACAGGAATGTAGATAGGGAGGGATGCAGTTTTGATAGAGGATGTACAGGATGCTATGGAAACCTGCCAGGGGGGGTGGCTTCCTGGAGACAGTGACTTCCTAAGCTGAAACCAGAAGCATATGTAGGGTTTAGCTGCACAAAAAGGAGTAGGGGTTTGGGGAAGAGAACAAAGGGAAAGATCCCAGCCACGGAAGACTGCATGTTCAAAGCCGTGGAAGTCAGCAAGAGCCTGGCACAGGCAGCTAACAGATAGATGTTGCGTGGGGCAGTGTCATAAACTAGGGGGGTGTGGAAGATAGGTCAGGAGGCAAAGGCCACAGCCAGATCATTAGAGTTTATGCCCCAGCATCCATCAGACACGAAGGGGGCGCACTATAGTATCTTTCAACCATTACCTGGGAGCAGGTCATACTGTGCATTGGTTCAGTAAAGCTGAAGACTTTTCATTTATTCCTCATTCGTTTATTTCTTAGTTTCTATACACCTACCATGTATTCTGTGCCTTAGGTCGTGGTTCTCAAACTTTAGCAGGGATCAGAATCATTTAGGGAGCTGATTCAGTGGGTCTAGGGCAGGGGTTGAGAATGTGCACTTTTAACAAGTTCCCAAGGGGTGCTGGGACTCAGGGACCACACCTGGAGAACCTCAGCACGAGGTAGAGGAATTAGAAGAACTGCTTCCAGCTGTTTGTGGGTCCCCAAGGGGATGCAGTTCTCTGAGACTTGGTCTACTCCAAGACCTTTTTATGGCTAATGGGACTTATCTTTCTTTGTCCTGTACAGTCAACCTCCAAACATTAGAGATGAGAACACAGAGTGGGTCCATGGGTAAGGGGTTAGGAGCTAAGCACATGCCCACCTAAAGTGGTCATTGGAGCTCAGTGGCATTTTCTTGGTGTGTTGTTTAAAGTACAGGCACCAAATGGAATACTGCTCAGCCATAAAAAAGAATGAACTTTTGCCATTTGCAGCAACATGGATGGACTTGGAAGGTATTATGCTAAGTAAAATAAACCAGACAGAGAAAGACAAATACTGTATGATATCACTTATCTGTGGAATCTAAAAAAATAAAACAAACTGGTGAATATAACAAAAAAGAAATAGACTCACAGATACAGAGAACAAACTAGTGGTTACCAGTGGGAAGAGGGAAGGGGGGAGGGGCAATATAGGGGATTAAGAGATACAAACTATTAGGACTAAAATAAGCTACAAGGATATATTGTGCAACACAGGGAATATAGCCAGTACTTTATAATAACCATAAGTGGAGTATAACCTTTAAAAACTGTGAATCACTACACAGTGCACCTGCAACTTAAATAAGATTGTGCATCAACTATACTTCAATTTTAAAAATGGAAAAAAAAGAAAGTAGGCACCAAAGTAAACCTTTTAATGTCTTGTTTTGTAAGCAAAAAAGCCCTGGTCTTACTGCTTCCTTATTCGTAAGGCCAGGCCCAGCAGAAGTGTTGAACTTGTTTGACTGGGCCATTTGTGAGCCAGAATTAGAATCCAGAGTCGGAGTTCTCCTGGCCACTGAAATACTTTTCACAGTGAGCTGGGAACCGCCGCGGTCACTTTGAGATGAATGACCCGGGGCCCAGCAAGTGCCCTCCCTGAAGAGAAAGCTGGACACCGTGCAGCTCTGTTGATGAACCAGCCTGGAGCTGGTGTTCTGTGCAGACGCAGAGCTGCCCAAATCTTCCCCTCCCCCAGCACGCAGGACAGACAAGCCCGGAGCTGGGGGCCCGGCTGGTGAGCCCAGAATGGCCAACAGGATGTATCTGTAAAAGTCTGCTTCCTTTCTGCCGGCTTCAGGCTTTTAAAGAACCTGGTCAGCGAGCACAGAGAGTAGAGAAATAAATGCTTTACAAGGAAATCTGGTGACGATACTGGAATTAATAATTCTTTTAACATGAAAGAGCTGTTCTCTGTGATCTTTACTGTCTTACCTAGTGCTGGGAGTTTAAACAGATGAGAGGATGAGCTAGCTGGTTTCTTCGTTGTATCCCAAGCAAATGGCCCATGTGTGAGCACGAAGGTAGGATGCATTTGAGCTCCTCAAAGAATATGGGCCAGAAGACCTTTCAGAACCCCTGAAAGCTTTTCCATATGAAAAGGAAACCAGGAAATTGGAATCTTCATTTTGTCTTTGCGATCAAAGCCAGGGAGGAAAGATATTAAGCAGATACTCCTGTAGTTTTGTGGCCACTGTTAGGATTTATTGACTGAATAGCAAATAAGGACTGCAGGAAAGCTGAGGTTAGTATTTACTTGAGGGGAAGAAAAGATTTGGAGTCAGAGGTTGACTGAAAACAGAGGCCTGCATTACTAAGGAAATAAGTACGTGGGCTTCAGTAATAGGAGGTAACGACAACCATGTTAACAGCATTGATTGACACTCATTATGTGCCTGAAACTCAGGGAAGCCTAACAATATTTTACAGTGTTAGTAATAAGGGGAATGCCATGCGAAGAGGAGGAGTGACAGCTTACATGTTTGCGTGCTGTGTGCCAAGTGACCGCCAAGGGCTTTCCCTGCATATAGTGTTGCATTTTTGTGCATGAGGAACACGAGCTTAAAGGAGGTAAGAATATCACCCAAGGTCACCAGGCAAGAAGGAGGCAGAGGGCTTCCCTGGTGGTGCAGTGGTTGAGAGTCTGCCTGCCAGTGCAGGGGACATGGGTTCGTGCCCCGGTCCGCGAAGATCCCACATGCCGCGGAGCAGCTGGGCCCATGAGCCATGGCCGCTGAGCCTGTGCGTCCAGAGCCTGTGCTCCGCAAACAGGAGAGGCCACAACAGTGAGAGGCCCACATATCGCAAAAAAAAAAAAAAAAAAGGAGGCAGAGCCAGGATTTGAGACCAAATCTGTTTGACCCAGAGACTGTATTTTTGACCATTACCACCATGATCTGGTATTAGCTCCTCCTAACCCATTCCTGACCCCAAATTGTCTCCATTTTCTTTTTTTTTAAATTTAATTTTTAGTATTATTTTATTTTATTTTCTGGCTGCATTGGGTCTTCATTGCTGCGTGCGGGCTTTCTCTAGTTGTGGCGAGCGGGGGCTACTCTTCGTTGCAGTGCACGGGCTTCTCATTGTGGTGACTTCTCTTGTTGTGGAGCACGGGCTCGAGGCACGCGGGCTTCAGTAGTTGCAGCATGCAGCCTCAGTAGTTGTGGCATGCAGGCCCTAGGGCATGTGGGCTTCAGTGGTTGTGGCTCACAGGCTCAGTAGTTGTGGTGCACGGGCTCTAGAGTGCAGGCTCAGTAGTTGTGGCACACGGGCTTAGTTGCTCTGTGGCATGTGGGATCTTCCCGGCCCAGGGCTCGAACCCGCATCCCCTGCATTGGAAGGTGGATTCTTAACCACTGCACCACTAGGGAAGTCCTTGTCTCCATTTTCTGAACTGAGCTAACACTCAGTTTTTTGCGAATGTTTCAGATACTACATTTTTTTCATTTTGAAGGATTTTTTTTTCTTTTAAAAGATTTTCTTTTCTCTTGAGCAAAATTGTCTGTTCAGGTTTTGGAAGTATTATGCTGGCTGAATTTTAAATAGAGCGATTTCATCCTACTGGTCTTTTAAAGAGAAATGTTTGAATTTCAAAATAGTGGCCATTTTCTACTCAAATTTTTTTCTGGTCCACAGTAATAATTCTAGCGATAAGAATGCCTGACTCTTCTGTGAAAGGCTGAGTTCATTATGGAACTGAGATCCTAGATTCTAATGCTGTGTGCCTATAAAGTATTTCCTTGTTTTTCATCTTCTTTTCCTTCTTTTTGCTTTTAATGACTGTTTAGAAACAGTTTCTAAAGATACATTCTCATTTCACATCTTGCTTGAGATGTTTCGATTGATGTGATACTAGTAACTCAGTGATTCTTGATTTTTGGGGACGTCACAGTCCTTTCTGAGGTTCTGATGAAAGCTAAGGGTCTCTTTTCCAGAAAAATGCATGCACGCTTGCACGTACAACAGGGAGTTCACCTAGGGATCAGTGGACCCTCGGTTAAGAAATCCTACCTCCTTCCTCCCTCCCTCTCTACCTTCAACTCTTCAGTATTTTTTGAGCCTTGTTAAATGTCAGGCACTGTGCTGTGTGTTAGAATTACAGTGGTGAATGAAATAGACATGGCTCCTGTCTTCGTGGAGTTCATGGTCTAGTGAATAAGGAAGACAGTAAACGAGTATCCTTGCAACTAAACATGCTATGATGTCTGTACTTGAAGGAAAACTTCAGTGTATAAGGTCGTTTCATTGGCGGGTCAGACCCCATAGGTTTGCGTATAGGGGAAGGGGGAGGCAGTTGGATTGGAGAAGGACGTCCCCTGAGGAAATGATCTTTGAGCTGAGATCAAAAGGATGGAGAGCAGTGAAGCACGCTGAGAGACAGGAGGAGAGGGCCCCAGCCAGGGAGCGTTGTGCTGCATTCATGAACCTCTGAAATACTGATGCAGCCAGCCCCCTGAGCTCCCCGTGTGCCTGTCCCAAGG
The DNA here is from genome assembly GCF_964341445.2 of Mesoplodon mirus. Lineage (NCBI taxonomy): Eukaryota > Metazoa > Chordata > Mammalia > Artiodactyla > Ziphiidae > Mesoplodon > Mesoplodon mirus. The sequence continues at coordinate 72,443,257 of NC_138985.1, forward strand.
AGCTCCGTACCCTTCCTGTGTTATACTCTCAACGTAGTGAAGTCCATTACACAGAATCTCACCTGTCAGTGATTCATTCATGTTATGGGTCAAATCGTATTTCCCCTTAAGATCCATCTCTCTCATGGAGCTTTAAAGTGTGTTTTTCTTCATCCTTAAGGGATACCATACTACTGAGTCTCATATCTGAGGTAGTGGGTTATTTGGCTTGCCCTGATATGCTCGGAGTCAGGACCGTGTTCTTTTTCAGAATACATCTAGGATGATGAAGACACACCTGCTACACACGTGGGTGCACACGCACAGGCACACATGCCCAGCTGTGTCCAAACGCCCCAGCGCGCATTGTATGACATACATGTGTCACTACACCAGCGTGAATTCAGACTCTTGCTATTCAAAGCACCATCTTTGGACCAGCAGCATTAGGAGCTTGTTAGAAATGCAGGACCTCAGGCCCCACCCTACCCCTTCTGAAATCAGAACATGCAGGTTTGACAAGGTGCCCATGGGATTTGTGTACACATTGAAGTTTGAGCACTGCTGGTTTGATCTCTGCCATTTCCACTCTGGCCTGGTCCATGCTGTTGAAAAGTTTTGTCCAAATGCTTCCTTTTAAAGCTTGATAGCACATGGACGAGTATGTGTATATATATACACATATACATACGTATATAATTTTTTTTTTCAAAAAAAGGAGTTCAGGTAGCTGTGCTGTGGGACAGTTGTAATTTGACTCCAGTGTGTAACAGATGTAAGTACTCACAGGGGGCTGAGGGCACACCATCACACTTCTGCAAAAGGCGTTTTCACCTTTTCATGGGCTGGTCACCTGATAGTCACTGGCGTTGTTCTTCATTATTTACATCAGATGGAAAGTCTCTTAACAGAAATTTTTGAAGTGACTGATGAGGCAGAGATAGAGCAAGGCAGCTGTCCACCAATCAGTGAAATAGCTCATATTTATGAGTTGTAAGGTCGTTTGTATTTGCTTCCTTCTTGGCCTTTAAAGGGCCTTGACAGGTGTTGGGCCATAAGACACTGTTGAAGGGTAGCCCCAGGCACCAGGTCTGCTCAGGCATTTGGTCTATTTAGCGACATCTTTCACTCCCTGAGGACCTGTTCCTCCCTGTTCTCTGATTCCCAGACTCTGTCCTGCGTTTCCTGATAATGGTGATTGATTCCCTGCCTTACTGGGCCATCTAATCACCTATTTTGTTCCATATTCTGCCCTTTTCCTTGATTTGAGCATCGTCCACAGCATTGGGTAAGAGGCCCTTCCCACACGAGTCTCAGGCATAGGGCACCCCTTGGGGGTAAGAGAATCCCCACTCCGGGAGAGTACAAGAACCCATGTACTAATGTGGTGATGTAACTTCTCTTTGCACTTTGATGGATTCTCTGTTTCCTAAGTTTAGCTGTAACATGTGCTTTTGCTCACCTTGCATTCGTTAGATTTTTTTTTCAGTTGCATATAAAGAAAACCCCAATTAAGCTAGTTTAAATAGTAACATGTTTAATTTGTAAAAATGAGTATTGTTTGACTCATGTAGCTGAAAAGCTGAGGGCAGCTTTCACTTCATTCGTGGCTTGATCCAAGGTTTAAATGAGGCCCCCAGGGTTTGTGCTCTCTCCAGTTCCTGACACAGTTCTTCTGTGTTGAAGCACAGGCCTCTCCTCTCCAAATTCTTCAGACAAATCATGCAGACAGAGGTGAGTCTTTTGTCTCCAAAACCCAAGCAAATCTTATGCACCTCCTCGATTCTGATTGGCCCGTCTCTAAGTCAATCACTGTAACCAGGAAAATAAAATGAGTTGGTTCCTTTACATAAGTGGTTCTCAAACTTCTGCAGTCATGGCTCACCTGGAGGACCTGTCAAAACACAGATCACTGGCCCCATACCCAAGGCTTCTGATTTCAGCAGGTCTGAGGTGGGATCTGAGAATTTCTAGGAAGTTCCCAGGTGGTACTGATGCTGCTGGTCTGAGGACCAACTTTTTTTTTTTTTTTTCTTTTTTTTTTTTTTTTTGCGGTACGCGGGCCTCTCACTGTTGTGGCCTCTCCCGTCGTGGAGCACAGGCTCCGGACGCGCAGGCTCAGTGGCCATGGCTCACGGGCCTAGCCGCTCCGCGGCATGTGGGATCTTCCCGGACCGGGGCACGAACCCATGTCCCCTGCATAGGCAGGCGGACTCTCAACCACTGCGCCACCAGGGAAGCCCAGGACCAACTTTTAGAACCACTGTTTTAGACCAATCAAGGCCACATCACAGAGACAGAGTGGGAAAGAGGTGATCTCCCAACATAATTTTAGGTACTCTTTTACCTGAAGAGGGGAGAATGGATATTTTCATTTCTTCCATCTCTAGAGTACTTGCTGTGCTCCTGTGTAATCACAGCTCCCACCAGTATGTGGGAAAAACATCTCTATCAGGTACTTTCTTAGGCTCAGGGGATGCAGCTGTGATCAAGACAAAGTTTTTACTGTCCTGACCTGGAGGGGTGGTGAGGATGGTAAGAATAAGTAAGTACAGGGCTTCCCTGGTGGTGCAGTGGTTGGGAGTCCGCCTGCCAATGCAGGGGACGCGGGTTCATGCCCCAGTCCGGGAGGATCCCATGTGCCGCGGAGCGGCTGGGCCCGTGAGCCATGGCCACTGGGCCTGCGCGTCCGGAGCCTGTGCTCCGCGGCAGGAGAGGCCACAACAGTGAGAGGCCCGTGTACCGCAAAAAAAAAAAAAAAAAAAAAGAATAAGTAAATACACATATTGTATCTGATGCGAATTCATGTGCTGCAAAGAAAGACAGCAGGGAAGGAGATAGAGAACAATGCTGGGCTCTGGGGTCTGTTCACATAACATAGTCAGGGAAGAAGGCCCTTTGGATAAGGTATGATTTGAGCTGAGACCTGAAGGAAGAGAGGGAGTGAGGTCTGCTCAAATTAGAAAAAAATGCAAAGAACATGGGCCGCTTGAGAAATAACGAAAGGTCACTGTATCTGGGGCAGGAGGAACGAGGGGAAGAGGGAGGGAGAGTAGATCGAGAAACACAGGGCTCTGCAGGCTGAGGGAAGGGCCTTGGGTTTTACTGGGAGGAAGAAGAGAAACCTCCCTGAGACATGAACAGCACATCTGGGAACAGGGCTTTGAAATGTGCTAGAATAAGCATGGATATAAGAGGATGAACTGTGCCCTTAAATTCAGTTAAATTCCAACTACTGAAAATCCAGCGTGGCGCTCTAAGTGGACCTGGCATTTTTGCTCTCTACCCTAAATGTTTCCTGTAACCATGTGTTTTGAAACTCGGTATTCTACAGAGGAGGGGATACATTACCCCTCTGTCTTCTGGTCAGTGCCTCTTGATCCTCAGTCTGAGTTTTTTTCTAGTTAAGTCTAACATAAAATTGTTTTCTTCCAAATTTAAGGTCTGAGTGATTCCCCTCGTATCCTATAAACTTGAAGTTCAGGTATTTCTCTTATTCCTCCTTGAGGCAGAGGGGAAAAGGGATTGCTATTGAATTTTACTTGGGAAAGCATTTTGGAAGCACATTGATTTTTGAAATAACTTCCCCTCCAAGAAAAGGAAGAAATGAAAAAGGAGGTCTGATTAAAATACAGGTGTAGGGCTTCCCTGGTGACGCAGTGGTTGAGAGTCCGCCTGCCGCTGCAGGGGACACGGGTTCGTGCCCCGGTCCGGGAAGATCCCACATGCCGTGGAGCAGCTGGGCCCGTGAGCCATGGCCGCTGAACCTGCACGTCTGGAGCCTGTGCTCCGCAATGGGAGAGGCCACAACAGTGAGAGGCCCGTGTACCACACACACACAAAAAAAAATACAGGTGTAGCAGCAGGGTAACATGTTCACAGGCCTGCAGGGCTGCTGGGAAGGGGAGGCCTCTTGGGACCTTCAAGAGAGTGAATCATGAGGTAACTCCAGCAATAAATACATATGCAGAGCACCAGTCTCGAGGGCAAGCTGGTCCAGGGGCCTCTAACCTCAGCCTGATGGCTGTGGTGCTGGGGCCAGCGGTGATACCTAGCACATCCCTCCAGTACCGAGAAGTGCTTAGTGACTGTCATTTATTCAATCAAGTGCACACTCCTGACTGGGTCTGTCAAGACTCTATCTGGCAATACTTTATGTTTTTTTGAGATTTGCTCATTTTTACCTACATTTTACTCCAGCCAATTCAGCAACCCCTGAGTGCACTTGGTACTTTCCCCCAAATGTGCCTTGTTTATGTTTGGTGTCATTTGCTGGGACTGTCCCTTCCTGCTTCTCTCTGTTCCAGCTCAGTTTAAGGACTATTTTGTTCTGACAGGCTTTCTCCAGTGAAAATGGATCGATCCCCCCCATCTTTCTCTTTGTCTCTCGTGCTTTGGTTGTTCCCTTTTACGCACTAATTCCATTTGGCCTTGGATGTATTACCATTACTCCTCTTTCTATGTAGATAGCTTCCCTCAAGAGATAGAAGCTCTTGAAGGAAGAGGCCATTTGTCCTTCATGTTTATGTCCCTTCCCCACACATCCCAGCATATGCCAGAGGGAATCAGAGAAATGCTCAAGAAATGCACAGCGAGTTGCACTGAACCAATCCTCGCTCCGGCTGAGTGATGGTGATTGTGGGACGTTTCAATCCTGGAACTTGTCAAGCAGTTTCCTATGTTTTCTGTTTTGTTTTTTGATTTTGTTTTTGCTATTTTTATATAATCTCTCTCTCTCTCTCTCTCTCTCTCTCTCTTTTTTCCTGTGGACACCTGGATTACACTTTCCTGAGCTCAGGATCACTTTATCTATTTTTCTAGAAATTTCTAGAACCACCTGTGAGGAAGAGAAATGCAATTCAATCTAAGCAAACAGTCTGCCTTTTGGGTTGAAATATGAGCGTGTAGTGGTGGTTGTGAAGGCCAGCAATGGGCTCAGACACGCTGCTCGTAGGCATGGCCTCTTGGCCTCCTGTGACAAACTTGTCTTCCCTCTGTTGGCCCGCTGCCGGGGTGGGAGAAGAGACGTGAGATGTCACCGTCATGGATCTCCCAACCTGACACATCCATGTAAGGCATGTTCAGAAACACATCTCAGCTTAGAAAGGAGGAATGGAGAGGGCTGACTTACACATGTTTCCAGGTCTGTGGGATTCCCAGAGATGTCCCTGACCGAATACATGTAGCTTTATTTACTTTCTTTTGTTTAACAATCTATATTCTGGATTTATCCTAATTAGGAATTGCCTCCTACTTAGGAATGTGTACTTTGTGTGAGAGGTCCATGGTCTTCTCAGAGGAGGAGGGAGGCTAGTGATGCAGCATGCCTCCATGTCTACATGTTTTTGGCTCTTTTCGAGCATGTTAGGTAGAGTCATGTGGCTCCTAACTGCTTGCCCTTTGTGACTGTCATTTCACAGACAAATTACAATTTGGGCATGTTGTGCACAATTGCGCTCTCAGGGCCACGATGTTGTGTGAATTCTGAACACATTCCCGTCCATCTGCAGAGGCTGGCAACAGACTGTGAGCATGCCGCTGGAATAATACATGCCTTCTTGTCCTGATCCGGACTTTCTGAAGAGAGGGCCAAGAAGACAGGTTCAATTTGGGTTTTGTTCTTCCCTGTAGATGACATTGGAAGAAAACTAAAAGCACCTGAGGACCTGTCAAAGTCAATCATATTTATGCTTAGAAACCAAGTTCACGATAGAGGGCCAATCGGTGATGTCTGGACTCACCAGTGATGAAAACAGTTTGATCTTTGCCTCATGAGTCAAGTTATTTTTCCAGTGGAAGATGAAATCATTTTTGATATGTGGATTCCTCAGTGAGGATAAAGTGAGTCCCTTTTTGACTTATAGCCTATGAGCCAATTTAATGTACAAAGTGTATATTTACTTCATAGTCCTATATAAGAAAGGTGGCCGTGTCCTTTCCAAAGGGTCCATTTGCCTTGAAATGAGTGGATGGACTGTTCTCCACGTAAACTGGTGACACTATTTCATTCAAGCTGACATTGCCCCTGAGCCGAAGGAGCATTGAGACAATTCTCATTGCTGTCCTTCGACGGATTAGGGAGTGGAGTGATCAGATAGCAGACCCTTTTTCCCAAGGTGGTCAGTCTATGAGAGGTAAGTAAGCATTGGATTGATATTCAGACCTTCAGTGTCCCAGCTCCCAAGATCTATCTTCCAGATGGTATTGTTGATTGTTATCAATATAATGCCCATGTAGATCTGACCACAGATGCCGCAAGACGACGTGTGCACAGCTTATGACAAGTAGGGGCTCATTTCAAGCCTGGGTCTAATTAAACAGAATGTGATCCTCTGTGCAGCTGTACTGGGGGCACACTCTACACACTTCCAGGCAAAACAACTACCCTTGAAAGGGGACCCTGCATTTCCTATGGGCCTTTGTTGCTTCATATTTTTATTAGGAAAGAACTTTAGCTTTTTCTGCTTAACCTTGCAGGCATAATTAGGTATAATTGACTCTATCCTGTCTTTCACACCCTCTTCAACCAGTTACCAACTCTAGTGAGTTATCCTGTCTAAGTAATTCTCTCCGTATCACTTCTGTCCATTTACTGGTGCTATGATTGGGTAACTGCCCCAAGCTTTCCTGCTTTGTCAAATGGGATGAATAAGAGCTGCACTCAGCGTGGCTGTTAGAACCCAGGGAGACATGAATGTCCAGCATCTAGGCACAGTGCTTGCATGTGGACAGGGCTTGGCCAGCATTGCTTTCCTTCTCTCTCTGCCTTTCTCATTCACAGATGTAGTCTGATTCTCTCATCCCCACAAGCCTACACGATGGCCACAGACTCCTTAACCTGTCCCTTTTGCTAGAGTCTGTTTTCTCCTCTAAATCGCTGTCTGCATTCAGGTGCTGCTTTGAGGTTTTTGGTCTTCTCATCAAAAACCTTCAGTGGTCTCCTTACTTGAAGGACAAAGTCCAAACTCTTTAGCTTGGGATCCAAGGTTTGCCCCAATCTCTACCCTGCACACCTTTTCAAATAAACACTTCATTTCCGAAACCCTCTGGTCCAGCCAGATAGACAGGCTCTGAATGGGTCATGCTCTGTTGTACCTCTGGCCCTTTGCTTAGGCCCTTTGCCTGGAATCTTCTTCCCCATCCTTCCAAATAATACCCATCTTTCCAAATCCAGCTAAAGTATCGTGGCTTTTGTACATCTTTCCTGTCCACCAAAGACACATGATTTTTTCTTTCTTTCTGAACTCCTACATGAATTGACCACTCCATTGATTTGCCTGTTAACCAACCTACCTAGTTTCTTGTTGTGGTCATTAATCGGCATTTAGATCCTCAGTTGCTGTTTATCCTTTCTTCAGCTTCTTCCCGCACCTCATCTAGAGGGTGTAAGGGTCACAAAATTGAGGACTATATCACATTTATATTTCACATCTCCTAGCATGATGTTCCTTGTGTTGGAGGCTCCCAGTAGTTGATTTGATGCAGGAGAGATTCTTCATAATTAGAACGAATGTCTTCTTCATAGAATTCTTTGCTTTTAGCATATGTAAGCTGTTGATGTGGCAACTCAATGTGCAGCATCTTAATCTCGGTTGGGACGTGCCAATTTGAATCCCCTTATTAACTGTGCAGTATTCCCAAACTAGTTTGTCACTATATCCTCTGGACATTAGAATGCTAATTCTCTCAGACTTTATAATTTCTGCCAAACCTCTGAGCATGGCTCTAGCTGACATCCTCCAGAGACTCAACTGGAACAGAGGCAACTGACTAAGCAAGCTATTCAGCATGTTATGTAATTTGGACTTAGATTTAGTTTTTTTCGGAAGTAGAATAGAAATGTGACACCGACTCAGGCCCAGGTGTTTTTCTCCTCTCTTCTGTGTTCTGGTCTTTCAAAAATAAATCTAGGGCAGCTCTCTATGTTTTAGGATTGTTTTTCCAATGCATCTCCTTTTCATTTTATATCATATCAGGCTCCTTTTCTGGTAGAAGCTCTGTGACATACAAGGTTCAATGCTCTACATATGAGGCTGTATACTTTGGGTTCTTTGGTGTGTTAAGTTTTGATGTAATGGCTAAAAGCGAGGGCTTATTTTCTAACCATTTGGGTTCTCAAACTCCTCATCTATTAAGTGCATATACTACTCATATCTACCTCATAAAATTTTTGTAACCATTATATGAGATAATATATTTAGAGTTCTTCGTACCAAGTCTGTGATATCTTAAATGTTCAACAAATGTTTGTAATTTAAGAAAATGCTATATATTTATTTACCAATGTAGTGATAGGGAATAACACAAAACAAAACAAACAGAAGTCCTTTTCAGATTATGATCCCGGACCTGCAAGATTTCGTGGAGATTTAAAAATAACAATGAAAGGCTTGTGCTTATTCCATAAATCTGTTTATTAACAGTGATTTTGACAGGTAAGTGAAGAATGTCCGTTTTTCCATATACTGATCCCTGGGTTATTGGACCTACATGGAGGTTGTACATTTTTGGCTTTTCCAGTGTTATGACATGAGTGTGGCTTATTAGAAATGGTTTTGCATCATAACCTTGGATTGACCAAGGAGGTATGTGGGACCAGGGCAGGACACCGTCCTGAACTGTTCCCTGAATATAAAGTCAGCGTATTCCTGCAGTCATCAGCATGCCAGCTGAGGTCACACCAGAGCTCTGAGTTTCCACGTGAATTTTCTTTCACTGTCTTCTTTTGGTCACTGATCCTTAGAATGCTAAAGAGCATCATTTATGTCAAGTGACATATAGAAACATATGGAGTGTGTGTTGGCTACTGATTCCCGCGCTTAAGGACAGATACTCCACGTTCTCAAGTTTCCCTTTAGGATTTCTCTGTAGCCTTTAGTGGGGATCTTGAGTATGAGAGTGGAGAAAAGAAGAGAGCTTTTCTGACTACATTGTTTCTGTCTGTATTTTTTTTTTTAAGTATCTACACAGGACACATGAAGTTTAGAACCATTTCCACCTGGTGCCCCATTCCTGGGTTGGAACAAGAAAAAGACACTGACAATTAGATAGTTCTAATTCTTACCCCAGTGTGGGTTACCAGATGGCCTTAGTCTTAGATTAAGCCTAAAATATTTTTTGCAAGACAGTGGGCAGTCATGGGAGAGGTTGACGTATGATTTTCAAATAGATTGGTATGTCAGTCAGGGTTCTCCAAAGGAACAGAAGCAATAGGATATATAAAGAGATTTATTATAAGCAATTGACTCACATGATTATGAAAACTGACAAGTCCCAAATTCTGCAAGGTCAGTTGGCAAGTCAGAGACTCAGGAGAGCTAATGGTGTAGTTCCAGTCTGAAGGTCAGCAGGCTCACAAGACCCAGGAAGGGCCGATGTTTCAGTTCAAGTCCAAAGGCAGGACAAAACGATGTCCGCAGTTGGAAGGCAGTCAGGAAGAATTCTTCCTTTCTCAAGGGAGGGTCAGCCTTTTTGTTCTATTCAGCTCTTCAACTGATTGGATGGGCCCACCCACATTTGGGGGGGCTTTATTCAGTCTATCAGTTCTGTTAATATCATCCAAAAACACCCTCACAGAAACACCCAACATAATGTTGACCAAATATCTGGGTGCCCCATGGCCCAGTCAAATGGACACGTAAAATTAACCATCGTGATTGGAGTGTGGTCTTCTGCTTTGATTCAGTTCTCCAGGTCGTCCAACAGCTGTCCTATTAATTTGTTATTCTTTCTCAGTTTTCTTGATTGATGTAATACATAAGATAGTAAAGAGACTTCAGCTCAGTAAGCAGTTACTGAGTCCCCACTATATGTGGGTGCTAGTTAGGCTTTGGTAGGGGACAAAGATGGGCTAGTTATAATTTCTGCCTCAAGATTAAAACTTCCTCCATACCAGATGCCTGCTGCCAACCTAGTTTTAGAAATTCATTTTCTTTAATCTAATTGATCCTGAGTGTGTCAGCACTTAAAAGGTTTCTTTGAAAATTTATCTTTCTCGAGTGAGTTTAACCAGTTCCAATGGGTTGGTTCCTCTCCACTTGCTCTAAGCTTCTTTTTCATCCTTGCAAAATGAAGGAACTGCTTTTTATCCTTCTGGGTTTTAGTGTTATGTAGAATCTTGCTGACAGTCACTGTACAGTGAGAGGGAAAATGCCATGCAAGGAAAACCCTCCACTGCCCCAGAAGCCTTTCAAATAAAATCATGCTTCTGATGAGATTTTAAAGCCGTGACCTGATTTTGAGCCATGTGTCAGGGTTTCCACTGGCTGTCATGTGCAGTGGACTTTGCTGACTGGGTGTCTGTCCATTGGCTCTGCTCTGTAGTTTGCATTTTTATCATCTTTGGTCTTCTCATGGGCAAAGGACACCTGGCTTTATGAGCACCAAGGTCTTATTACCTCAAATTGCCAACCCCAGGCCAGTTTGTTCCAACAATTTCCATGCAGTTCACTCCTTCCTCGCCCTTCTTCCCCTACCCCCTCAGTATCTGTATTTGCTGGGGGTGAGGGAGTGGAGCATCAGGGAGAGAAGGAAAGTAGACGCACAAGTTAGCATTTGCTTCCTGCTCCTTGTGATTAGTGTAGCATTGAGGGTTAGTGCCAGATTACAAAGCCTCTGGAGGGTTCAGGAAAGGATGTAGTTATGAGAACAACAGCTGGCCTGCTGGTCTGGAAATCACAGAAGTAGTATGTTTGTCACTTTCCTCATCACTGTTGTATGTGCTTTCAGACTTTATATACTGTGTGTTCCTGTGATATTTGGAAGAATCTGGCCAAATAGGGTTTAGTTGGATGAGCTGCATCTGGGAAGGAAGTTTCCTCTGGGAGCTGAAAGTGTTGACCTCAAACTCTAAAGCTATATTCTTCCTAATCCAGATCAGATTGTTTTTAATTAAAGAATTTATAATTTGAAGTGAGAAACGCACCCAGATTGAATAATCAGATAAGAGTGTGAAGATATGGGAGTAGAACGGTTAATATTAATCTTAGGGTAGTGAGATGATCATAAAACTCCAGGTTAAGATATAGGAGAGACTTACATGGACTCGGGAACCTCCATGTGAAAGATAAAGATTGCTTTTGCTCTTAAAATGTTTCCAAGGGAAAAAGTCTTTCTGGTTCACTGGTTTTCTTTTAAGGCTAATGGCTGAACCTGCTTTGCGAGTAAGGCAGGGAGAGTAAAGGCTGGGATTTCCATAAGAAAAATTGATGTTTAAATTAGTTTTCAGTGACATGGTCCTGTTAACTCCTTGGAAAAATTATTGAGAAGAGACAGCTTTTTTATTATTTTTTTCTTAAGCTTTTATGGATCTCCTGCTGTTTCATAGAATTTCAAATGGGAAATCAGAGACTCGATAGCATAATCTTTTGGTTCTAGATTATTAGCAGAGGCTCTGTCCTGGTGAGCTGTACTAAGGTTTTCCTTATCCATGGCCCTGCATCAACCCTTTTTGTTCAGATTTAATTTGTCCCCCAGTTACCTTTTCATGAATATGGATTGTCTGCACAATCAATCAGATGGAATTTGCTGTTGATCCAGTTGGGTTGGGCAGACTTTAATGACTGGCCGAAGTCTGAATGTTTCAGTCATTTGGAGGTCGTTGAGTGGTCTGCTGAAAATAAACCTCATTTGGGAATAATAAGGTGGAGTAAATCTGGACCCAAGACTTTGGTTTGGAACTCAGCTGGCATTGGACGATGATAAATAATGCCTCGGTAATCTGTGTGAATCTCACAGGCTAAGACCCTTTCCATCCCTCTGAAGAGAAAACAACTTAAGGCAAAATTACGGTCTGTGGGGATTGCTGTCAATTCTGAAATGAACCTAAAAGAAACAATCTTGTATTATCTAAATGGTTGCTGAAGAATGGATATGACTATTTTAAAATAGAATTTATAGAAACGTTTGTATAAATTTATAGAAACTTGTGTATAAATTTTACCTTTAAACTCTTGGGGAAGTTTTTTTTTAACATCTTTATTGGAGTATAATTGCTTTACAATGGTGTATTAGTTTCTGCTTTATAACAAAGTGAATCAGCTATACATATACATATCCCCATATCTCCCCCCTCTTGCGTCTCCCTCCCACCCTCTTTATCCCACCCCTCTAGGTGGTCACAAAGCACACAGCTGATCTCCCTGTGCTATGTGGCTGCTTCCCACTAGCTATCTAGTTTACACTTGGTAGTGTATATATAAGTCCATGCCACTCTCTCACTTCGTCCCAGCTTACCCTTCCCCCTCCCCGTGGGGAAGTTTTTAAGATTTATAAAATTCTTCCTTTTTAGCAAGTTAAAATTCAAACAAAGTATGCTTCAAAAATGTATTACATATAGATCATGAATGCTGCAGGAGAATTAGGAAAGACAGACAACAAAAAAAGTAAAAATAACTCCACCAGGATAACTGGTTTTTATTATTTTCAGGCATACATGTATATGTATAAACATAAACACTTATTTTACAACAGCCAGATCCTATTGTATATACCATTGTACCCTGGTTTTTTTCCACCAAACAATATAGTATTCACATTCTTATATACTAGTAAATATTCTTTTATGCTATTCTTTTAAATGCTTGTTAGGTGTTTTATTTTTCTTTTCATCTGTTAAATACCATATAGAGTTTATTATGTGTCAGGCAGAGTTTTAGTAGCTTTACAAATATTGATTCACTTCATATAAATATAGATGTAACAAAGTTCATTTTGCCATTCTGCCTGTGGATCATTTAAGGTGTTTTTATAACAATTTTAAGTCTCATTGCAATGAACATACCTTGCAGCTAAAATAAATAGTTGTGCTTATCATCATTTCCTTAGGATAAATTTTCAGAAGTATAATTTCTAGGTTAAACGGCATGCAAATTTTAAGGCATTTGCTATATAGTATATACTTATTTTTTTCTAAACTGCCACCAGAAAAGCCGAGCCAGTTTTACATTTTAACTAGCAATATGTGAGCAAGCATGCTTGCTAACGCAGAGTATTTTCATTAAAACCAAACAAAAATCTAGAAAATTCAAAAGCAAAGAAAGAAAACTCTCTCCAAGATGATAGGTAAAAATTGATTTCTCATTTTTAATGGCATTCATCTTTTTCTTATTGATTTTTAGAAGTTCTTTTGTTATTGAAGATATTAACCTTTGTAATACCCTGCAGTTTTCCCCCTTACTCATTTGTTTTGTTATTCTGATTATAGTTGTTTGGATCCTAGGCAAGTGTTAACTTTTTTAGTAATCAAATATATCTGTTTTCTTCTTTGTGGTTTATGAGTTTTCCTTTTGCATTTATGCTTATGTGGGTTTTACTTGCCCCTAGATTGAATAAAAATATACATAAATTTTATTCAAAGACTTTTATGGTTTCATTTATTTTATTTTAAATCTTTAATACACCTGGAATTTATTTTGGTCAGCATATTTTTTTTGAAACTATCTAGAATGCTTTCAGAACATGGGAACAAATGTTATCCATGCAGTTTTGGAGTAAGCTGTATAATGAAATATCAAACCATGGGCTTAATTATAGTAATAATTTAAAAATTAACATTTTTTAACTTCTTACCATGTGCCAGGTAATATGCTAAGGGCTTTGTATGTACAATATTATTTCAGGGGCTTCCAACAGGAAGTTCAGTTCTAAGTGTCCTATATTTACCATGGTGGCACCATGGTAACCAGTCACTTCCCATAATGGCCCAGGACAGTGCTTGGTAAGAGGCATCATTACCCAACCACAATCTGGTTTCACCTGTACGTTCCCTCTTCTGTATGTCTCCCCTGCTGCCAGGATGTAGTCTGGGCAGTGTCAGTCTCTTTCCTTTTTCTGCTAGTTTCTTCTTCTAATGGTTTCTAAGTGCAGCTGTACCTGTGAATGAGTGTCATTGTGTGTTCTCTCTTACTGACAGCATTTATTGACATAATTGGCATTTTTATTGCCTTTCTGTTTTTAATGTAGGGGAGGAGATTCCTGCATAATAAGCGTGGGTTTCCATTTTTAGGCACCTGTCTTCATGTGGCCGTGTATTTCATCCCTTTCTTCCTATAAACACCACAAGCAGCAACATCTGCACGTGTTTTTCCAGGATCTCTGGGAGTTCACCTCCATCCCCCTGGTCCAAAGCCCCAGGGATTTACCTATCAGACTGTGATGCTGCACATTCAGCCAGCCAAGGGCCTACACTACTTGACTTTTTTTTTTTTCCTAGAAAACAAAATTATTTATTATGCCCAAATGTCAATTTTCTGGCATCACTGAATATGCTTTCTTCACCTTTTCATTATTGCTCATTAATAATCATACAACACTGATATCATTATATCCAAGTTTGCAGCTTAATATACCAAGTAAGTTGTACAAAGAACAATGAAGTTATATACCGAAATAACAGTGATCTTATCTTTATCTACATCATCATCTATTTGGGTCTCAGAAATGTTATAGTCATGATCATTTTATTACTCTTATTCGTTCTTTCTTTTTTTTTGTATATGAACAGTTCTTTTTTTTTTTTTTACATCTTTATTGGAGTATAATTGCTTTACATTGTTGTGTTAGTTGCTGCTGTACGACGAAGTGAATCAGCTATACGTATACATATATCCCCATATCCCCTCTCTCTTGCATCTCCCTCCCACCCTCCCTATCCCACCCCCCTAGGTGGTCACAAAGCACCGAGCTGATCTCCCTGTGCTATGTGGCTGCTCCCCACTAGCTATCTACCTTACATTTGGTAGTGTACATGTGTCCATGCCTCCCTCTCGCTTTGTCCCAGCTTACCCTTCCCCCAACCCACGTCCTCAAGTCCACCCTCTAGTCCACCCTCTATGTCTGCATCTTTATTCCTGTCCTGCCCCTAGGTTCTTCAGAAACTTTTTTTTTTTTTTTAGGATTCCATATATATGTGTTAGCATATGGTATTTGTTTTTCTCTTTCTGACATACTTCACTCTGTACGACAAACTCTAGGTCCATCCACCTCACTACAAATAACTCAATTTCATTTTTTTTATGGCTAAATAATATTCCATTGTATATATGTGCCACATTTCTTTATCCATTCACCTGTTGCTGGACACTTAGGTTGTTTCCATGTCCTGGCTATTGTAAATAGTGCTGCAATGAACATTGTGGTACACGACTCTTTTTAAATTATGGTTTTCTCGGGGTATATGCCTTGTAGTGGGATTGCTGGGTCATATGGTAGTTCTATTTTTACTTTTTTAAGGAAGCTCCATAATGTTCTCCATAGTGGCTGTATCAATTTACATTCCCACCAACAGTGCAAGAGGGTTCCCTTTTCTCCACACCCTCTCCAGCATTTACTGCTTGTACATTTTTTGATGATGGCCGTTCTGACGAGTGTGAGGTGATACCTTATTGCAGTTTTGATTTGCATTTCTCTAATGATTAATGATGTTGAGCATCCTTTCGTGTGTTTGCTGGCAATCTGTATATCTTCTTTGGAGAAATGTATATTTAGGCCTTCTGCCCATTTTTGGATTGGGTTGTTTATTTTTTTGATATTGAGCTGCATGAGCTGCTTGTATATTTTGGAGATTAATCCTTTGTCAGTTGCTTCATTTGCAAATATTTTCTCTCATTCTGAGGGTTGTCTTTTTGTCTTGTTTATGGTTTCCTTTGCTGTGCAAAAGCTTTTAAGTTTCATTAGGTCCCATTTGTTTATTTTTGTTTTTATTTCCATTTCTCTAGGAGGTGGGTCAAAAACGATCTCGCTGTGATTTATGTCATAGAGTGTTCTGCCTATGATTTCCTCTAAGAGTTTGACAGTTTGTGGCTTTATATAGAGGTCTTTAATCCATTTTGAGTTTATTTTTGTGTATGGTATTAGGGAGTGTTCTAATTTCATTCTTTTACATGTAGCTGTCCAGTTTTCCCCGCACCACTTATTGAAGAAGCTGTCTTTTCTCCATTGTATATTCTTGCCTCCTTTATGAAAGATAAGGTGACCAGATGTGCGTGGGTTTATCTCTGAGCTTTCTATCCTGTTCCACTGATCTATATTTCTGTTTTTCTGCCAGTACCATACTGTCTTGATTACTGTAGCTTTGTAGTATAGTCTGAAGTCAGGGAGCCTGATTCCTCGAGCTCCATTTTTCTTTCTCAAGATTGCTTTGGCTATTTGGGGTCTTTTGTGTTTCCATACAAATTATGAAATTTTTTATTCTAGTTCTGTGAAAAATGCCAATGGTAGTTTGATAGGGATTGCATTCAATCTGTAGATTGCTTTGGGTAGTATAGTCATTTTCACAATGTTGATTCTTCCAATCCAAGAACATGGTATATCTCTCCATCTGTTTGTATCCTCTTTAATTTCTTTCATCAGCATCTTATAGTTTTGTGTATACAGGTCTTTTGTCTCCTTAGGTAGGTTTATTCCTAGGTATTTTCTTCTTTTTGTTGCAATGGTAAAGGGAGTGTTTCCTTAAATTCTCTTTCAGATTTTTCATCATTACTGTATAGGAATGCAAGAGATTTCTAAGCATTAATTTTGTATCCTGCTACTTTACCAAATTCATTGATCAGCTCTCGTAGTTTTCTGGTAGCATCTTTAGGATTCTCTGTGTATAGTATCATGTCATCTGCAAACAGTGACAGTTTTACTTCTTTTCCGATTTGGATTCCTTTTATTTCTTTTTTCGTCTCTGATTGCTGTGGCTAAAACTTCCAATACTATGTAGAATAATAGCAGTGAGAGTGCACAACCTTGTCTTGTTCCTGGTCTTAGTGGAAATGGTTTCAGTTTTTCCCCATTGAGAATGAAGTTGGCTGTGGGTTTGTCCTATATGGCCTTTATTATGTTGAGGTAAGTTCCCTCTATGCCTACTTTCTGGAGAGTTTTTATCATAAATGGGTGTTGAATTTTGTCAGAAGCTTTTTCTGCATCTACTGAGATTTTCATATGGTTTTTATCCTTCAATTTGTGAAGATGGTTTATCACACTGATTGATTTGCATATATTTAAGAGTGCTTGCATTCGTCAGATAAACCCCACTTGATCCTTTTAATGGTGTATGATCCTTTTAATGTGATGCTGGATTCTGTTTGCTAGCATTTTGCTGAGGATTTTTGCACCTATGTTCATCAGTGATATTGGCCTGTTGTTTTCTTTTTTGTGTGACTTCTTTGTCTGGTTTTGGTATCAGGGTGATGGTGGCCTTGTAGGATGAGTTTGGGAGTGTTCCTCCCTCTGTTATATTTTGGAAGAGTTTGAGAAGGATAGCTCTTAGCTCTTCTCTAAATGTTTGATAGAATTCACCTGTGAATCTATCTGGTCCTGCGCTTTTGCTTGTTGGAAGATTTCTAATCACAGTTTCAATTTCAGTACTTGTGATTGGTCTGTTTATATTTTCTATTTCTTCCTGGTTCAGTCTCGGAAGATTGTGCTTTTCTAAGAATTTTTCCGTTTCTTCCAGGTTGTCCATTTTATTGGCATATAGTTGTTTGTAGTAATCTCTCATGGTCCTTTGTATTTCTGCAGTGTCAGTTGTTACTTCTCTTTTTTCATTTCTAATTCTATTGATTTGAGTCTTCTCTTTTTTTTTCTTGATGAGTCTGGCTAATGGTTTATCAATTTTGTTTATCTTCTCAGAGAACCAGCTTTTAGTTTTATTGATCTATACTATCGTTTCCTTCATTTCTTTTTCATTTATTTCTGATCTGATATTTATGATTTCTTTCCTTCTGCTAACTTTGGGGTGTTTTTGTTCTTCTTTCTCTAATTGCTTTAGGTGTAAGCTTAGGTTGTTTTTTTGAGATATTTCTTGTTTCTTGAGGTAGGACTGTATTGCTATGAACTTCCCTCTTAGAACTGCTTTTGCTGCATCCCATAGGTTTGGGGCCGTCGTGTTTTCATTGTCATTTGTTTCTAGGTATTTTTTTATTTCTTCAGTGATCTCTTGGTTATTTAGTAGCGTATTGTGTAACCTCCATGTGTTTGTATTTTTTACAGTTTTTTTCCTGTAATTGATATCTAGTCTCATAGCATTGTGTTCAGAAAAGATACTTGATACAATTTCAATTTTCTTAAATTTTCTAAGGCTTGATTTGTGATCCAAGATATGATCTATCCTGGAAAATATTCCATGAGCACTTGAGAAGAAAGTGCATTCTGTTGTTTTTGGATGGAATGTCCCATAAATATCAATTAAGTCCATCTTGTCTAATGTGTCATTTCAAGCTTGTGTCTCCTTATTTATTTTCATTTTGGATGATCTGTCCATTGGTGAAAGTGGGGTGTTAAAGTCCCCTACTATTATTGTGTTACTGTCGATTTCTCCTTTTATGGCTGTTAGCATTTGCCTTATGTATTGAGGTGCTCCTATGTTGGGTGCATAAATATTTACAATTGTTATATCTTATTCTTGGATTGATCCCTTGATCATTATGTAGTGTCCTTCCTTGTCTCTTGTAACATTCTTTACTTTAATGTCTATTTTATCTGATATGAGTATTGCTACTCCAGCTTTCTTCTGATTTCCATTTGCATGGAATAACTTTTTCCATCCCCTCATTTTCAGTCTGTATGTAGGCCTAGATCTGAAGTGGGTCTCTCGTAGACAGCGTATATACAGGTCTTGTTTTGGTATCCATTCAGCCAGTCTATGTCTTTTGGTTAGAACATTTAATCCATTCACGTTTAAGGTAATTATTGATATGTATGTTCCTATTACCATTTTCTTAATTGTTTTCAGTTTGTTATTGTAGGTCTTTTCCTTCTCTTGTGTTTCCTTCCTTGAGAAGTTCCTTTAGCGTTTGTTGTAAAGCTAGTTTGGTGATGCTGAATTCTGTTAGCTTTTGCTTGTCTATAAAGGTTTTAATTTCTCCATCAAATCTGAATGAGATCCTTGCCAGGTAGAGTAATCTTGGTTGTATGTTTTTCCCTTTCATCACTTTAAATATGTCCTGCCACTCCCTTCTGGCTTGCAGTTTCTCCTGAAAGATCAGCTGTTAACCTTATGGGGATTCCCTTATATGTTATTTGTTGCTTTTCCCTTGCTGCTTTTAATATTTTTTCTTTGTATTTAATGTTTAATAGTTTGATTAACATGTGTCTTGGTGTGTTTCTCCTTGGATTTATCCTGTATGGGACTTTCTGTGCTTCCTGGACTTGATTGACTATTTACTTTCCCATATTAGGGAAGTTTTAGCTATAATCTCTTTGAGTATTTTCTCAGTCCCTTTATTTTTCTCTTGTTCTTCTGGGACCCCTGTAATTGGAATGTTGGTGCATTTAATATTGTCCCAGAGGTCTCTGAGACTGTCCTCAATTCTTTTCATTCTTTTTTCTTTATGCTGCTCTGTGATAGTTATTTCCACTATTTTACCTTCCAGGTCACTTATCTGTTCTTCTGCCTCAGTTATTCTGTTATTGATTCCTTCTAGAGAATTTTCAATTTCATTTATTTTGTTGTTTATCATTGTTTTTTGCTCTTTAGTTCTCATAGGTCCTTGTTAAACATTTCTTGTATTTTCTCCATTGTATTTCCAAGATTTTGGATCATCTTTACTATCGTTACTCTGAATTCTTTTTCAGGTAGACTGCCTATTTCCTCTTCATTTCTTTGGTCTTGTGGGCTTTTACCTTGCTCCTTCATCTGTTGTGTGTTTCTCCGTCTTCTCATTTTGCTTAACTTACTGTGTTTGGGGTCTCCTTTTCACAGGCTGCACGTTCATAGTTCCTCTTGTTTTTGGTGTCTGCCCTCAGTGGTAACATTGGTTCAGTGGGTTTTGTAGGCTTCCTGGTGGAGGGGACTAGTGCCTGTGTTCTGGTGGATGAGGGTGGTTCTTGTCTTTCTGGTGGGCAGGTCCACATCTGGTGGTGTGTTTTGGGGTGTCTGTGGCCTTATTATGATTTTAGGCAGCCTCTCTGCTAATTGGTGAGGTTGTGTTCCTGTCTTGCTAGTTGTTTGGCATGGGGTGTCCAACACTGGAGCTTGCTGGTCATTGAGTGGAGCTGGGTCTTAGTGTTGAGATGGAGAGCTCTTGCCAGTTTATATTATGTGGGGCTGGAAGGTCTCTGGTGGTCTAATGTCCTGAACTCGGCTCTCCCACCTCAGAGGCTCAGGCCTGACACCCAGCCGTAGCACCAAGACTCTGTCAGCCACATGGCTCAGAAGAAAAGGGAGAAAAAAAAGAAATAAATAAAATAAAATAAAATAAAGATATTAAAATAAACATTTTTTTAAATATTATTAAAATAAAAAATTTTTAAGTAATTTAAAAAAAAAGAAGAGAGCAACCAAACCAATAAACAAATCCACCAATGATAACAAGCGCTAAAAACTAAACTAAGATAAACATATAAATCAGAAACTAGTCAGTCGCATACGGCAAACCCCAAGTCTACAGTTGCTCCCAAAGTCCACCACCTCAATTATGGGATGATTTGTTGTCTATTCAGGTATTCTACAGATGCAGGGTACACCAAGTTGCTTGTGGAGATTTAATCTGCTGCTCCTGAGGCTGCACGGAGAAATTTCCCTTTCTCTTCTTTGCTCGCACAGCTCCTGGGGTTCAGCTTTGGATTTGGCCCTGCCTCTACTTGTAGGTCTCTCTCTGGTGTCTGTTCTTCACCCAGACAGGAGGGAGTTAAAGGAGCGGCTGATTAGGGGGCTCTGGCTCACTCAGGCCAGGGGGAGGGTGGGGTACGGAATGTGGGGCGAGCCTGCAGCTGCAGGAGCCAGTGTGATGTTGCAACAGCCTGAGGCACACCGTGTGTTCTCCCGGGGAAGTTGTCCCTGCATCACGGGACCCTGGCAGTGATGGGCTGCACAGCCTCCCGGGAGGGGAGGTGTAGATAGTGACCTGTGCTTGCACACAGTATTCTTGGTGGCTGCAGCAGTAGCCTTAGCATTTCCTGCCTGTCTCTGGTGTCTGTGCTGATAGCTGCGGCTCGCGCCTGTTTCTGGAGCTCGTTTAAGTGGCGCTCTGAATCCCCTCTCCTTGAGCACTCCGAAACAATGGTCTCTTGACTCTTAGGCAGCTCCAGACTTTTTCCCACACTCCCTCCTGGCTAGCTGTGGTGCACTAGCCCACTTCAGGCTGTGTTCATGCAGCCAACCCCAGTCCTCTCCCTGGGGTCTGACCCCTGAAGCCCGAGCCTCAGCTCCCAGCCCCCACCAGCAGCCCTAGCGGGTGAGCAGACAAGCCTCTCAGGCTGGTGAGGGCTGGTTGGCACCGATCCTCTGTGTGGGAATCTCTCCACTTTGCCCTCTGCACCCCTGTTGCTGTGCTGTCCTCCGTGGCTCTGAAGCTCCCTCCGCCACACCCCCGGTCTCCACCAGTGAGGGGGCTTCCTAGTGTGTGGAAAACTTTCCTCCTACACAGCTCCCTCCCACTGGTGAAGGTCCCGTCCCTATTCTTTTGTCTTTTTTTTTTTTTCTTTTTTCTTTTGCCTTACCGAGGTACATGGGGAGTTTCTTGCCTTTTGGGAAGTCTGAGGTCTTCTGCCAGCATTCAGTAGGTGTTCTGTAGGAGTTGTTCCACATGTAGATGTACTTTTGATGTATTTGTGGGGAGGATGGTGATCTCCACATCTTACTCCTCCACCACCTTGAAGGTCCACCCTCACTACTTTTTAATCCTGACTGTATCCAGTAGTTGCTATTTATGGATTCTCCTCATTCCTTTGTACTTTTGCTTTTCAAACCAGATTTGACATGTGAATTGTTCATTTATGAAGTCTTGCTCATAGTAGTACTGAGGTTCTTTTGCATTTTGTTTTTCTTTATTGACCATTAAGAACCCAACTCATGAATTCATTCAAAAGCATTTCCCAAGTGCCTAGTAGTTCCCAAGAACTGTGCTAGGCATGGGGGATACATATACAGATAAAAGAGGCAGGATCTCTGTTCTCACTGAGTTTACAATCTAGCTAGGAGAAAGACATTAAGTAATCACATCAGTAAATGTAATTGCAAACTGTGATAAGAGTAAAGTGTGATCAAGGAAAATGAGAGAAGTTGTGAGATGCTTTAATGTAAACCTGATGTGGTCTTGGGCTGTAGGTAAGATGTCCTGAGGAACTGAGCCTTAAACTGCCATCTGATAAGGAGTGGGCATCAATCAGGTGATAGCCATCCTAGTGAGGGTGAAGTGGTATCTCTCACTGTGGTTTTGGTTTGCATTTGCTTGATGACTGTTGATGTCCAGCATCTTTTAATGTGATGGCATTAGTTCTTAAGTTTAAAAAAAAACATGAAATCTCATATCCTTTTGTACTGATGAGAGAGTGGGATGAAAATGAGGTAGCATATAAACTCCATGAGGACAGGGACCTTCTTGTCTTACTCATGTCTGCAATCCCATTACCTAGTAGTAAGCAGTAGTGGTATACAGCAAAATATTGGATGGATGGATGGATGGATGGCAAAATGGATGGAGAGATGAATAATAGATGGATGGTTGGTTGCCTTCTTCTTTCTAATGAAGGTAACAATTTCTAAGGTGGAATATAATTTTTCCATCAGCGTTTTCTTTTGCCTTATTCAGTTTATCGATTCATTCCTATATTTACAGAGAAAGAAAACTTGTCAGGTAGTAGATCTCTGTAGCTCATTTTCTTTGTCTTACTGAATTATTCACTTTTCAGAATTACAGAACTGTGGAAGTTAGAAGAGGTTTTGAAACTTTAGAGATCAAGTTTTTAAATTAAATGTTTTATTTTTTTACCTTTCTAAACAACTCTTGTCATGATTCTTAACAAAATCTAACATCCATAAACACAACAATGACAACTACAACAAAAAGATTATTCCAGTCTAGCAATCATGCATTAATAAACTTCCAAAGCCAATTGGGATTCTCAAGTCATTGTTTTTACTATTAATGGGTACTATTATTGGTACATAGACAATAACATTTATTAAATGCTTTAGGGACAGACTCTTAAAATAAATGTAAATCCATACCCTCCCAAGGAGAATCTCACCTACCCTTAAGTTTTGGGAAATTATTTATGATACAATAAAATGTTAGAGCATTAGGGCAAATTGCCTCATTCATCACTGGGAGGCCGCTGCAGAAATTTAGGTATTTCTGAATTTAAAAGTCTACTCTTTCCAGTTGTGAGAGCCATTTTTATAAGACCACCAGAGTCAAAAGTACTAAGCTTATCAGGATGTCTCTAAGGTACCTTGAGTCAGAAGCACTGAACTCAGCTCCTCAGAAGGATATGTCAGGAGGCCATGTCTTATCCCAGGCCGTTCCGGGTCAAAAAGTCATAAGTAATAGTAAGCCGTTTGTTGACAATCACTCTTGATATTTAGTTTCTATAACTATAAATAACTAAAGAAAAAAATAATTATCCTCTTAACCCCAGGACCTTTATGATAACCTGAAGAAGGATATTCTAAAGTGCTGCTCTTATTGCCCTGTTTACTATTATCTTTTACTTTTCATTTTTGTCAGCTGTTATTTAATACCTTGGAAGCTGTGAGTCTCTGAAAAGTCTTTGCACAACACTAGCCAAACTTGCTTCAAAAATCATTTTTCACCCCAAAACAGAAGGTTGAGATAGAAGACGTTCTGCCAATTTGGCATCAGAAAGGTTGCTGTAAGGCCAGTTAAAAGGACACTCTGCTAATGTAATAAATGCAGGCCATCCTAAGGGGATGAAGACGCATTTTCCAGAACTTCTATTCCTTGTGTTAAAGATTTAAGCATAAACCTCTGAAAATCCCTGAGAACTGAATTTCTACCTTCAATGCATTTCTTTGTTATGGTTTTTCCACTTTCTTTTTTCTTAAGAAAGGCTTGAATTCATTTACTCCATTTTATTAAAACAAAACAAAATAAAACTTCGAATCACAAAAGGTAATTTAAAAGAAGTTATCCCACTATCTCTGCACGATGCTATTCATATTTGCATCTTCTCTTTCTTTATAGGGCCTTCCCTGCTTAAAGGGGAGGAACATTTCCAGAGCAGATTCCCTGTGGGTGGGAGGGTGGCCAGTTGATCTGGGATTTATTGTCAGGAGGGGAGAACCTTACCTTGGGTAAGTGGAAGACAACAATACCTGGCACATATTTGGTATTCAGTGAAAATTTCCTGGATGGATGGATAGATGAATGAATAACATGAACAAGGTGAGTGTGATGGTTAATTTTTTGTGTCAGTTTGGCTGGGCAATGGCTCCCAGATATTTGGTTAAACATTCTAGATGTTTCTCTGAAGGTATATTTTAGATGAGGTTAACATTTTACTCAAAGTAAGCTTTGAGTAAAGCAGACTACTCTTTGTAATGTGGGTGGTCTCATCTAATCCCTGATTGGAAAAAGGCTGACCTCCCTCAAAGAAGAGGAAATTCTGCCAGCAGACTGCCTTTATGAACTACAGCATCATTTCTTCCCTGTGTCTCCAGCCTGCTGGCCTACCCTGAAGAGTCTGAACTCGCTAGCCTCTGCAATTTGTGAGCTAGTTCTTTAGAATAAATATCAAAATCTCTCAATCTCTCCTTTTATACACACACACATAATATATATACATATATTCCTATTAGTTCTGTTTCTCTGGAGAACCCTGACTAACACAGTGAATTCAGGAGAACTTTTCTGGTTGAGTACATATATCACTGGCTAGGATTGCTGAGAGTTAAAAACTAAGGGTTTGTGACACAGCTGAGTCAAATGTTCAGAACTCATGTGCCAGAGTACCCATAGCACCCACAGCAGAGAAGGGCAATGCTGCTCCAAGTTGAGAACCAGATGGCCTGAACCTCTTTACACCAAACACCAGCATCTCTCTACATGCTAGAAATAGCAGTACACATGATATACATAGAATTTTGCTTTCTGCTTTTCCTCCTAATACATCATTCAGCATTTTCTCATTATGCTATGTAGGTTTCAGAAACATTTGTAATGGTTGTAAACTATTTCATCGTGTTCTCTATGGTGGGACATATGTTTCTAACATTATTATAGATAATGCTTCATGGAGCATCCTCATGTACATATGCTTTCTGATCTCCTAATTATTTCTATAAGGTAAACAACCAGTAACAGAGTTGATGGACAGGACAGTAACAAGATTTTGTTGTCCTAAAGGTGATAGAATGTAAGAAGTAGGGAAATAAAGAAGAAAAACTATTATAAATAAAAATCATCAAAAGATGGAAGACAAAAATTGGAAAATCATAAGTAGATTAAAGTTGCCTATTAAAAATTATAGACTCTCAAATTGGATTTCTAAAACAGTAGTTATATATGATTAAATGTGGTTTGCAAAAGGAACACCTAAGAGAATGGTATGGAAAGATTGAAAGTAAAGAGATGGAGAAAATATATCCTAATACTGACCAAAAGCTGTTATAGCAATAATATCAGATAAATTAAAGGTGAAAAAAGTAAAAACGAGATATTAGAAACAATATGCTAAGAAGCTATTACCATCATGCATACGTCCAATCCTAATCATGTCACTTTCTCATATACATCAAAAATTGTCCAACTTATAAGCAGAATTTGGCAACTCCTTAATCACAAGGAAAGATTTTAACACACTACTCTCAGAAATGGATATGTCAAGCAGAAAAATTGGTTTAAGAAAATGGAAAATTTGAACAATTAGAATTAAATGTTATTCAACAGACATATATAGAACTCTGCATTCAAAGAATATACATTTATTAAGTAATCCATCAAATGTCAAAAATTGACCATTTATTAGACTCCAGGAAGTCTCCAAATATGCCAAAGATTGATATAACATACAATACAATTAAATTATTTAAATTTTCAAAAGGCAAATATACATATATGTGGATGGATGCTTATTGGGAGTATTTTCCTTTTTTTAATTTTTGAATTGTATTTTATTTAATTTTTTATACAGTAGGTTCTTATTAGTCATCAATTTTATACACATCAGTGTATACATGTCAATCCCAATTGCCCAATTCATCACACCACCATCCCCACCCCCCCGCAGCTTTCCCCCCTTGGTGTCCATACATTTGTTCTCTACATCTGTGTCTCAACTTCTTCCCTGCAAACCAGTTCATCTGTACCATTTTTCTAGGTTCCAAATACATGCGTTAATATACGATATTTGTTTTTCTCTTTCTGACTTACTTCACTCTGTATGACATTCTCTAGATATATCCACGTCTCAACAAATGACCCAATTTCGTTCCTTTTTATGGCCAAGTAATATTCCATTGTATATATGTACCACATCTTGTTTATCCATTCATCTGTCGATGGGCATTTAGGTTGCTTCCATGACCTGGCTATTGTAAATAGTGCTGCAGGAACATTGGGATGCATGTGTCTTTTTGAATTATGGTTTTCTCTGGGTATATACCCAGTAGTGGGATTGCTGGGTCATATGGTAATTCTATTTTTAGTTTTTTAAGGCACCTCCATACTGTTCTCCATAGTGGCTGTATCAATTTACATTCCCACCAACAGTGCAAGAGGGTTCCCTTTTCTCCACACCCTCTCCAGAATTTGTTGTTTGTAGATTTTCTGATGATGCCCATTCTAACTGGTGTGAGGTGGTACCTCAATGTAGTTTTGATTTGCATTTCTCTAATCATTAGTGATGTTGAGCATCCTTTTATGTGCTTCTTGGCCATCTGTATGTCTTCTTTGGAGAAATGTCTATTTAGGTCTTCTGCCCATTTTTGGATTGGGTTGTTTGTTTCTTTAATATTGAGCTGCATGAGCTGTTTATATATTGTGGAGATTAATCCTTTGTCCGTTGATTCGTTTGCAAATATTTTCTCCCATTCTGAGGGTTGTCTTTTCGTCTTGTTTATGGTTTCCTTTGCTGTGCAAAAACTTTGAAGTTTCATTAGGTCCCATTTGTTTATTTTTGTTTTTATTTCCTTTACTCTAGGAGGTGGATCAAAAAAGTTCTTGCTGTGATTTATGTCAAAGACTGTTCTTCCTATGTTTTCCTCTAAGAGTTTTATAGTGCCCGGTCTTACAGTTAGGTCTCTAATCCATTTTGAGTTTATTTTTGTGTATGGTGTTAGGGAGTGTTCTAATTTCATTCTTTTACATGTAGCTGTCCAGTTTTCCCAGCACCACTTATTGAAGACACTGTCTTTTCTCCACTGTATATACTTGCCTCCTTTTTCGTAGATTAGTTGACCATATGTACGTGGGTTTATCTCTGGGCTTTCTATCTTATTCCATTGATCTATGTTTCTGTTTTTGTGCCAGTACCATATTGTCTTGATTACTGTAGCTTTGTAATATAGTCTGAAGTCAGGGAGTCTGATTCCTCCAGCTCTGTTTTTTTCCCTCCAGACTGCTTTGGCTATTCGGGGTCTTTTGTGTCTCCATACAAATTTTAAGGTTTTTTGCTCTAGTTCTGTATAAAATGCCATTGGTAATTTGATAGGGATTGCATTCAATCTGTAGATTGCTTTGGGTAGTATAGTCATTTTCACAATATTGATTCTTCCAATCCCAGAACATGGTATATCTCTCCATCTGTTGGTATCATCTTTAATTTCTTTCATCAGTGTCTTATAGTTATCTGAATACAGATCTTTTGTCTCGTTAGGTAGGTTTATTCCTAGGTATTTTATTCTTTTTGTTGCAATGGTAAATGGGAGTGTGTCCTTAATTTCACTTTCAGATTTTTCATTATTAGTGTATAGCAATGCAAGAGATTTCTGTGCATTAATTTTGTACCCTGCAACTTTACCAAATTCATTGATTAGCTCTAGTAGTTTTCTGGTGGCATTTTTAGGATTCTCTGTGTATAGTATCATGTCATCTGCAAACAGTGACAGTTTTATTTCTTCTTTGCCAATTTGTATTCCTTTTATTTCTTTTTCTTCTCTGATTGCTGTGGCTAGGACTTCCAAAACTACGTTGAATAATAGTTGTGAGAGTGAACATCATGTCTTGTGCCTGATATTAGAGGAAATGTTTTCAGTTTTTCACCATTGAGAATGATGTTTGCTGTGGGTTTGTCAGATATGGCCTTTATTACGTTGAGGTAGGTTCCCTCTATGCCCACTTTCTGGAGAGTTTTTATCATAAATGGGTGTTGAATTTTGTCAATAGCTTTTTCTGCATCTATTGAGAGGATCATATGGTTTTTATTCTCCAATTTGTCAATATGGTGTATCACACTGTTAGATTTGCTTATATTGAAGAATCCTTGCATCCTTGGGATAAATCCCACTTGATCATGGTGTATGATCCTTTTAATGTGTTGTTGGATTCTGTTTGCTAGTATTTTATTGAGGATTTTTGCATCTATATTCATCAGTGATATTGGTCTGTAATTTTCTTTTTTTGTAGTATCTTTGTCTTGTTTTGGTATCAGGGTGATGGTGGCCTCATAGAGTGAGTTTTGGAGTGTTTGTTCCTCTGCAATTTTTTGGAAGAGTTTGAGAAGGATGGGTGTTAGCTCTTCTCTAAATGTTTGGTAGAATTCACCTGTGGAGCCATCTGGTCCTGGACTTTTGTTTGTTGGAAGATTTTTAATCACAGTTTCAATTTCATTACTTGTGATTGGTCTGTTCATATTTTCTATTTCTCCCTGGTTCAGTCTTGGAAGGTTATACCTTTCGAAAAATTTCTCCATTTCTTCCAGGTTTTCCATTTTATTGGCATAGAGTTCCTTGTAGTAGTCTCTTCGGATGCTTTGTATTTCTGCAGTGTGTGTTCTAACTTCTCCTTTTTCATTTCTAATTTTATTGATTTGAGTCCTCTCCCTCTTTTTCTCGATGAGTCTGGCTAATGCTTTATCAATTTTGTTTTTCTTCTCAAAGAACCAGATTTTAGTTTTATTGATCTTTGCTATTTTCTTTTCTATTTCATTTATTTCTGCTCTGATCTTTATGATTTCTTTCCTTCTGCTAACTTTGGGTTTTGTTTGTTCTTCTTTCTCTAGTTCCTTTAGGTGTAAGGTTAGATGGTTTATTTGTGATTTTTCTTGTTTCTTGAGGTAGGCTTGTATAGCTATAAACTTCCCTCCTAGAACTGCTTTTGCTGCATCCCATAGGTTTTGGATCATCGTGTTTTCACTCTCATTTGTCTCTAGGTATTTTTCGATTTCCTCTTTGATTTCTTCAGTGATCTCTTGGTTATTTAGTAATGTATTGTTTAGCCTCCATGTGTTTGTGTTTTTATATTTTTTTCCCTGTAATTCGTTTCTAATCTCATAGCACTGTTGTCAGAAAAGATGCTTGATACGATTTCAATTTTCTTATATGTATTGAGCCTTGATTTGTGATCCAAGATGTGATCTATCCTGGAGAATGTTTCATGCACACTTGAGAAGAAAGTGTAATCTGCCATTTTTGGATGGAATGTCCTGTAAATATCAATTAAATCTATCTGGTCTGTTGTGTCATTTAAAGCTTCTGTTTCCTTATTAATTTTCATTTTGGATGATCTGTCCATTGGTGTAAGTGAGGTGTTAAAGTCCCCCGCTGTTATTGTGTTGCTGTCGATTTTCTCTTTTATAGCTGTTAGCAGTTGCCTTATGTATTGAGGTGCTCCTATGTTGGGTGCATATATATTTACAATTGTTATATCTTCTTCTTGGATTGATCCCTTGGTCATTATGTAGTGTCCTTCCTTGTCTCTTGTAACATTCTTTATTTTAATGTCTATTTTATCTGATATGAGTATTGCTACTCCAGCTTTCTTCTGATTTCCATTTGCATGGAATATCTTTTTCCATCCCCTCACTTTCAGTCTGTATGTGTCCCTAGGTCTGAAGTGGGTCTCTTGTAGACAGCATATACATGGGTCTTGTTTTTGTATCCATTCAGCGAGCCTGTGTCTTTTGGTTGGAGCATTTAGTCCATTCACGTTTAAAGTAATTATTGATATGTGTGTTCCTCTGACCATTTTCTTAATTGTTTTGGGTTTGTTTTTGTAGGTCCTTTTCTTCTCTTGTGTTTACCACTAAGAGAAGTTCCTTTAGCATTTGTTGTAGAGCTGGTTTGGTGGTGCTGAATTCTCTTAGCTTTTGCTTGCTATAAAGGTTTTGATTTCTCCATCGAGTCTGAATGAGATCCTTGCTGGGTAGAGTAATCTTGGGTGTAGGTTCTTCCCTTTCATCACTTTAAGTATATCATGCCACTCCCTTCTGTCTTGTATCATTTCTGCTGAGAAATCAGCTGTTAACCTTATGGGAATTCCCTTGTATGTTATTTGTTGTTTTTCCCTTGCTGCTTTCAATAATTTTTCTTTGTCTTTAATTTTTGCCAATTTGATTACTATGTGTCTCGGCATGTTTTTCCTTGGGTTTATCCTGTATGGGACTCGCTGCACTTCCTGGACTTGGGTTACTATTTCCTTTCCCATGTTAGGGAAGTTTTCAACTAAAATCTCTTCAGATATTTTCTCTGGTCCTTTCTCTCTCTGTTCTCCTTCTGGGACCCCTATAATGCTAATGTTTTTGCATTTAATGTTGTCCCAAAGGTCTCTTAGGCTGTCTTCATTTCTTTTCATTCTGTTTTCTTTATTCTGTTCCGCAGCTGTGAATTCCACCATTCTGTCTTCCAGGTCACTTATCCGTTCTTCTGCCTCAGTTATTCTGCTATTGATTCCTTCTAGTGTAGTTTTCATTTCAGTTGTTGTATTGTTCATCTCTGTTTGTTTGTTCTTTAATTCTTCTAGGCCTTTGTTAATCATTTCTTGCATCTTTTTGATCTTTGCCTCCATTTTTTTTCCGAGGTCCTGGATCATCTTCACTATCATTATTCTGAATTCTTTTTATGGAAGGTTGCCTATCTCCACTTCATTTAGTTGTTTTTCTGGGGTTTTATCTTGTTCCTTCATCTGGTACATAACCCTCTGCCTTTTCATCTTGTCTATCTTTCTGTGAATGTGGTTTTTGTTCCACAGGCTGCAGAATTGTAGTTCTTCTTGCTTCTGCTGTCTGCCCTCTGGTCGGGAGTATTTTCAATAGTAGCCCCAAATTGAAAATACCTTATTGTCAATGATTAGGTTAAAGTTGAATGAACTAAATGTACTAGTATCAGTATGCATACATTTTGAAAACATAATGTTGTGTGGAAAAATCAAGTTCAAGAAGGATATACACAGTGTGATATCATTGGCGTAAAATTTAAAGTATAAAAGAATACCACACATTGTTCATGGATACAGTTATATGTAGTAAGTAAAAATATGAAATTATTATAAAGAAAGAATACTCATTTGCCTTTGGGACTTGGAATTAGGGCTGGAGGGGATAGAGGAGAATTTCTACTATACCTCTAGTGTTTTCTTTCTTTTAGAAACCTGAAATAAATATAGCAAAATGTTAACATATGCTAATTCTGAATGCTGGTTACATAGTTACTTGCCATATTACTCTCTGTTCTTTTCTGTTTGAGATATTTCATTATGAACATAAGTTTGAGTTACTTGCCCAGGGATACAGCTAGTACTTGGTATTTTAGTTTCAATATTTTGGTTTATTTACTTTTTATTGTACAAAAGTTCTTAATGTTTATAATTTCAAACTGAATTCCTTCCATTTTTCCTAAGTTTATTTATACTTAAAAAGTGACTTGGTTTTTAGTCTTCCACTCCTAAAATTTATTCTTTGTTTGCATTCTATGCACCTTTCTCCTTGACCCCTGAGAGTTTTGGTCATGAATATTAAACAAGAAAGAATTATAGAGTCAGTTTTCGTTAGGAGAACCTTTAGTGTAAGAATGAAATACAAATTTCCCCTTATTGCTGACACAACTGTGAGTTAAGCTTGATTGCTATTCAATGAGCATCACCTAGGACTTCGGAAGAAAAAAAGTTTTCTTCCCTTTTACTTGTCAATCAAATAACAGTCACATTTGTTGAGCATCTATCAATAATGGCATACCCAATGCAGTGTGTCAATTTTAGGGCATTGTGAAGGACCAAAGAAATATAGAGCAAGGACTTTTCCTGTACTTGAAAAAGATGACCTTTACTTTTGTTCGTCTATAAAAAGCCTTCCCGTAGCTAGGAAATAGCGGAACTAGAAGGAGCTAAGGAAGCACTGATTATTAGCATTTTGAAAGAAAAAGAAAACCTTTCTCCACCAAGGGCCAGCCTTAGAAACTTCATCCCTGGCTTCCCAGACCGAGTTTAGACCTCTTTCTCAGTGCTCCCTAGCTCAGGATTGGGACTCAGAGGAGGTTCACCCTACGACATTCCTTGTCATAGGATGAACTCTTACCGTGGCTCTGTTAAGTGTTAAGTGCTTGATTACTCGGCTGTTCCCTGTCCTACATGTAGCTCCATGAGGGCTGGGACTCCACCTGCCTTGCTCAATGTCCTGGCCTCACACATAGTAGATGCTCAATGCATGTTTGTTGAGGGAGGGACTAAGTAAGTGAAGCACATAGTAAACTCTTTGAGGTACATGGCAAAGTCTTTGAGGAATGCAGCTGTATTTTCCATACAATGAAATCACCATGAAAATAGGAACAAAATTAAACTTACCAGCAGCCTTGATAATAGGAGTATTTTAGAGATACACACATTAGAAGATTTCCATCATTGTGAGAGATTTGTTTTTAATACTCTCAGACATCTTTAGTGGGGATGGGGATGGAAAAATCGATCAGGACCCAATATTTTGATTTTTTTACAAAAGGGAAATTAAAAGTATGCTCTGCAAAAACTTAAGACTGAACTCTCAAACCATTGGATTTATCATTTTATTCTGAAACTTTTAAGGAGTGAGAACTCAAGATTTATCCTCAGATGATAAACATAACCTCTGGCTGTGGCATAGATGATGGGTGATATATTGTACCATCCCATTCTGAAGCTACAACCTCTCCCTTTTCTCTTCCATTTAATCCTACTCATCCTTTGGTCTCAGCCCAAGTTATCAGCTTTTCAGAGAATCCAACCCCAATTTCCAGACCAGATTTACTCCTTCTGCTCATTTCTCTCAGCTCTGTGTCTCTAATCACAGCCTTCATCTCAACTGTGGTGATGAGTTGCTTGATTGTGGACCCAGTTTGGGAGTGTCATTAGGACATAAGGGTGGGATCGTATTTGTCTGCGTCATTGCTTTATTCTTAGCCTTAGGAGTATAGTAGTTAATAAATACCATATAAGTGTTTGGGGAACGATGGATAGATGCATAAATGGTCAATAGGTGAACATGACAGAATGTAAGTGACAGAGTCATATTATGGTGACAACTTTGAATCTAATTTGAATTCTAATTTATCAATAAGCAAATTATGAATTTGTATATTGAAACTATTATTAGAAGCATATTACTTGTGATACCTCCCAAAGCTGATTTCACTATACCAGTGAATGGGTCACTAGGACCAATAACCAGTCTCTGAATGTCTTTAAATACTCACTCCTATAAGTAAAAGATTGTTTGAACACATAACCTTTATACATACATATTTATATTACACATATACATTTATATATAATTATATATTACACACATATGTGTAATATACACACACTACACATATATTACAGTATACACATACATTATATCATATATAATTACATATGTATTTCAATATTAGCACATCACATACCTTATAAAATATGAAAATGTAAATTAAAATAAGGTAGCATAATAGTAAATATAAACAGAAGTTCTGTTTTTCCCTCTTTCTACTCTGGTGGACTGTCTTCAGGCCCAGCCTTGTTTGAAAGCAGTGCTTTGAAGGTAGGGGCAGGGCTCTAGACTGCTGCTTCTCAAACCTGGCTGTGCGCAGGAATTGCCGGGAGAGCTCCAGGTAAATTACACTCCAGGTGAAATGGTGATACCTGGGCCCCAGGCTCCACCTTCGAGATTCTGATTGAGTAGGTCTGGGATGGAGCCCGATTTTTCCATTTCTACCTAGCGCCTGGGTGATGCTGAAGCTGCTGTACATTCATTAACTCTGTTCTAGATCAGTACTTCTCAAACTTGAATGCACATTCAAATCCCCAGAAATCTTGTTAAAATATAGAATATGGTTCAATAGCTTGGGGTAGGGCTGAGATTCTGCATTTCTAAAAAATACTCTTGTGAGGCCTCAGGTGAGGTCAAGGCTGCTAGTTCAAGTAAAAGGACCATGGGACAGAGTTCAGCTGGACCTTCAGCCCCTTAGTGAATTTGCCTGCACACAGTGCCAGGCCTGCAGGGCAAAGCCGTGAGAAATAGAAGCCGTTTTGGTTGGAGAGAAAGCCTTGCTAACAAGAAACCTCCTGCAGCCCTTTCATTTGCCCTTGACTCCTTCATTCTTCCCTTAAAGAATTCTGGTTTTGAAGTGACCTTTAGTTGAAGGAAAATTGTAAGGAAAGGGCTTTGAGGGAGAAGATTACAGTTCCTTCTTTGAAGTGTTTCTAATAATAACCAAGATTGTTCATTTTTCTGAGTTATGATATATGTACACAGGGATGGTTTTCATCCAAGGTCTTAAATAACATTTGCCTCAGCAGTTAACTGATTCTTGTGCAAAGGTTAATGGGCAAACAGAACATTCTTAAGAGTTCATAGAAACTCTTCCAATCAGTTTTTATACTTATATTGCATTCTTTAACATCAGAATTCTTTCTTTACAGAATATTGCATAGATGGATGCAATTATAAGAGCTCAATGCAGGGCCTCCCTGGTGGCGCAGTGGTTGAGAGTCCGCCTGCCGATGCAGGGGATGCGGGTTCGTGCCCCGGTCTGGGAGGATCCCATATGCCGCGGAGCGGCTGGGCCCGTGAGCCGTGGCCGCTGGGCCTGCGCATCCGGAGCCTGTGCTCCGCAACGGGAGAGGCCACAACAGTGAGAGGCCCGCATACAGCAAAAAGAAAAAAAAAAAAAAAAAAAAAAAAGAGCTCAATGCAGACCAGCATTTCTAAAATTAAGTAAAATTATTTTAGTGCAAATTTAGGAGGAGCAGGCTTATACTTTGACCCCATAATTTTATTTATACAACAGAGGTAGAAGAAACTCATCAGACTATAATGTGCTTTCAGCACTTTTAAGGTTAGAAAAGCTATTTAGCTTGGAGAAGATTCTAAAAATATTAGTTGCTCTGTTCTAAAAAAAGTGAGTTTATTGATTATGATGATTCCTGTGGAGAATTACAGGCTAGTGTGATCTGTGAACACTAAGAATAGGGCCTCCTTAGCTGTGTTTCATTGGAGTCAGTATCTAGACCATGAATCAAGATCTGCTAGTGATGAGGATCAGCGTCTGGGGTTCTCCATCCGAGCTGCACCAGGGAGTCACCTGGGGGTTTGTTGATACTCTGGCCACATCTGGGCCAATTAAGTCAGAATCTCTGCCGGTTGTGGCCCCCAGCATCAGAGTTGTTTAAAGCTTCCTGGTGATTCTAAGGTGTAATCAGGGTTGAGATCCAGTGGTCCAGAGGCCTGGGTTCTCTTTCACTTCAAAATTTCACTTTGTAGTCTCCTGAATTATGGGTCTGGCTGCTTCTGCATTTGAGCCAAATTCACAGATTAGTTTTAAGTCTACCTTTCCCTGCAGTTCTACATTCTTCTCCATTAATTCAACACTTTCAGAATCTCCTCTGGCTATTCTTTAATTTGAAAGCATAATTTCTTCATAATTTCCAGCTAATTAATGTCTACATTAGATTTTTTTGTTTGTACTTAAAGAAATATGTGTAGGCTTCTCGTGGGTTGAAACTATATCTTCTAATCTAAAAATAAACTAGTAATCAACTAAACAGTATAATTTCTGATTTGAGAGAGGGTGGTAGAGTGGGAGCAGGGGTTATTTTAGATACTGGTGGTTAGAGAAGGAATGTCTGAGAAGGTAATATTGGCCTGAAAATTGAGAAGGCACGAGCCACTCCTCTCCAGTGAGGCTGGAAGATTGTTCCAGCCAGAGGCAGCAATGAGCTTGGCTAAACTAACACACACAAGCACAATAGATGCACTCTTAAGAAGTCGAAACAATTTGAACAATTTTACCCGCCATGATCTGCCTATTTAAGGAAAAGAAGGAAGTCCAGCCCGGGTGGAAGGTAGTGAGCTAAGGCTGGTAAATAGAGATGAGAATGTAAACAGGAAGAGCTTAGATCATCAAGGGCATGTGGACCATGATTAGGGCTTAGGGTAGGCTGTATTTTTTTTTTTTTTTTTTTTTTTTTTGCGGTATGCGGGCCTCTCACTGTTGTGGCCTCTCCCGTTGCGGAGCACAGGCTCCGGATGCGCAGGCTCAGCGGCCATGGCTCACGGGCCCAGCCGCTCCACGGCATATGGGATCCTCCCGGACCGGGGCACGAACCCGTATCCCCTGCATCGGCAGGTGGACTCTCAACCACTGCGCCACCAGGGAGGCCCTAGGCTGTATTTTTAATGTGATGAGACATCTTTGGAAACTTTTGATCAGAGGAGTGCTATGATTTGTTTTATACTATTAAAGAAAATTTGGCTGCTGTGTGGGGAATGAAGAGTTTATGTCCCTTTAAGTATTATTATAAGAAGTAGTTGCACAAAAATACTTAACTGGCTGCTGAATCCTGAAGAAGGCATATGATGATATCTGTGCCATCACTGGAAAGATATGGGTGAGAAATTATAACTTTTCACTGTTGAGTCATGGTAAAATCCTTTTTGACCATTCTTTTTTGTCCTCTTTCCTCCTATATTCTTCCCCAGTGTGTGATTTTCAGCCATTACCTTTATATGGGCTAGTCACTTTTTTCACCTTTTAAATTTCTTCTTCCACACAGTAGCCTCATAGCATCATTGACTGCCCCAAGAGTAATCAGTCATGTTGCTAGATTTTTATACAGCTGGAAAGAGGTAAAGAGGAGCATAAAGTTTTTTTTTAAAAGCCAAATTGCATACTATGATTGACTGAGCAGCATTAGGAGTCATTATGAAACATTAGGCAGCCCAGCCCCAAGGTTCTTGCAAAGGTGGCAATGAAACAAAGCAACCTTTAAATTGATTTAGCAAAACACTTAGTTACCATTTCATGGTAGGCTAAACAGTGGTAAATGTTAAAGGAGGAATCTTCCTAGGACATTATGAAAAATAAAGCTAGCATAAACTCATTGGTTGCTGTCAGCACTCTTTTATGGTGTTTACATGAATGTTGGTAACAGAGAATGAGAGAACTTATTTGTGGCTTTTGGCTGACGTTGGAACACATCAGTAAGGATGCTCAAGTCTATCTGTAGCCATGATGTTAACTTTGTCTTGTAAAGAATCACATTTTGTTTACTGGACAATAAGGAACACTCTTGGCTCAACTCCTGACTTCCCTCTCAAACATCTATTAAACATTTTTCCTGGGTGCAGTGGTGTGCTGGAGCTGGCCTGTAGTGGCTCTCTAGAGCCAAATGTTAGAATC
This sequence comes from Mesoplodon mirus, assembly GCF_964341445.2. Lineage (NCBI taxonomy): Eukaryota > Metazoa > Chordata > Mammalia > Artiodactyla > Ziphiidae > Mesoplodon > Mesoplodon mirus. The sequence continues at coordinate 72,480,527 of NC_138985.1, forward strand.
TCTTCCCAACTCCATGTTCAGTCATCAATGATGTCATGTTGGTAGCCTGAAAGCAGCTGCAGTGGGAGAATTTACACTACAGAAATTGGCATAGGCTGCAAATTTCTCTCTCCCCCACCCTCCAAGAGCCAGCTGCTACACATTTACCATCACATCACTGCCTGGATGTTCCTCCAGAAACTCAGCGTGTTTAAATATAAACCTGTTGTCTCTCCTTCTTTCCACTATCTCCTCCTTCTGCATTCCTCCTATTTGTTGATAGACTTTAAACCCGGGCTGAAATCTCCAGAGGCACTTTTTGATCCGTTCTTTTCCCTTTTGCCCCAACATGAGATCCTTTTACAAACTCTGCAGATTGTATTCCTCCTATCTCATATGCTTTATATCACCTCTTACTTTCTTTTGGTGCTCCCCCAGATCAGTCCCTGGTTGTGTCTTCTTTTCTCTCATGATCCCTAGTTGAGTCATCTGCAATAGCTACTTAATACCCCTTTTAATCCCCCATCTCCACCTCCTCAGCCCATCTAACACACTGTTATCAGCTCATTTTCCAGAAGTGTACTTTGTATTCTATAACTTTTTTGCTCAAATTTATCAATGACTCCTCTGGCTTCCAAATTAGGCTCATACTTCATAGCTTGGCATACAAGGCAGTCCATTATATGAGCACAGCCTACCTTTCCAGCTGATTTCCTGCCACTTCTGTTCCTCTTCTTGATGCTCTAGAATCCCCACATGGCACACGTGGCATTTCAAACAAAAGTACTATTTCTAAAATATGAGTTTTCTGAAAAGCCCTTTCTTCCACTTTGCCTGGGTCAAACTTACTCTTTCTTTTAAGATGTAACTCAAGGGATGCCTCTTCCTTGAAATCTTTTATAGTTTCTTCTCATTCCCTGTCCTCCAAGGCAAAATAATCTCTCGCGCGCAGTTGAACTCCCTTCCTAATACCATACTGCTTTTTATAGCACTCATCGTTTTCCTCCTTTCATTACAATTTATTTTAGCACATTATGTAGTTTGGAGTAGAAACCCTATCTTTTTCATCTTTGCCCCTAACTTGGAGGTGAGCACAATGCCCTCCCTGTTCAGTAGAGATTTGTTGAAAGAATAAACAAAGTGGAAGGAAGGTTTATACTTCAGCTGGACATTCTCGAGCTGGTAGGCGTAAAATGAAATCAAAGCACAGCAAGTGGAAAATGGTACAATAGGAATATTTCTGGAAGTCCCTCCAAAGTTAGTTTTTAAGTGGAACATTTTTATTTTTCGTAATGTGTTTAGAGAAGATATATGGGCCCTGGAATAGAAAAGAATAATTCCATAGTTAAACAGGAGGTAGAATCTGAGCAAGTGGGTGGAAGTTACAGAACACATTTTCACTTAATATATAAGAAAACTTCCTGAGAAACAGAAGCCTTAATTGTCTATCACAGGAACGAGATTCCTAAAAAGCTACTGAGTTCTTGTCATAGACAGGATGCAGATGTATGACCATCTGTCAGTGATGTTATAAAAGGAATTTCTGCAGGGAGTAGATGTTTGCTAAGTCTTTTAAGACTCTTGACTCTATGAATCTGTGACTGTTTATGAGTCATCCAGCCTATTGGTAGGATTTTTGAGCACTCACTGTCTTAACCAAGATGAGTTTCCACAGTGCGTGCTATTAAGATTTTTACTGTATAGTTGGGAGCATTAAAATATTTAGGAAGAAAGCATCTAAAGAAGCCCCCTGTCACCCCCCAAAAAACAGTTCTAAATCTCAGGTCCTCCAATTTGGGGAAAATGTTCCATCACAAACTTTAGATCATAAAATTTAAAATTAAGGTCTAGAGAACCTGCTATACTATCTCTTTCTCCATAGGAGCTAAAGGCAGATATCACCAGTACTAAATTTCTGCCTGATTAAAAATTTGGCTTAGGGCTTCCCTGGTGGCGCAGTGGTTGGGAGTCTGCCTGCCGGTGCAGGGGACACGGGTTCATGCCCCGGTCCGGGAGGATCCCTCATGCCGCGGAGCGGCTGGGCCCGTGAGCCATGGCCGCTGGGCCTGCGCGTCTGGAGCCTGTGCTCCGCGACGGGGGAGGCCGTGGCAGTGAGAGGCCCGTGTACCGCAAAAAAAGAAAAAAAAAATTGGCTTAGTTTTATTTCAGTTCGTTTGCCATGGGTCCCCAAGGGCGTGGCCTGAGAGAAAGCAGAACTGTCACTCTCCAGAGATAGTACTCTTGCCCCTTGTCTGGACTCCTTCACCTGGAAACACCATTTGCTAATTTCATTCAATTCTACCACCTTCTTTGCTAGATATTTGCATTGCATCATTAGTCTTCATCCACCTGCTGATCTAGAAGGTAAAGTTGGTTTTTACCCCCACCCCTACTGTGCCTTGTATAAGCATAGGGACTTTTATGGGGTTTTTTCCCAGGAATTTTCTTCAGGAATTTACTAGCAACTGTAAGTGAAGAAAAGGACAATCTTTCTCTTGCATTCTTGACCCCGTTCTCACCTATTTTCTTCATGACGTTACTCTCCCAGTTACCTAACCCCCTCCATCACTTTCACTTCAACATCTTCTCTTGGATGTCTTTTTCCCTGCTGCAAAACAAGTTCAAGTCTCTTTGATCCTAACACACACGCACACACACGCTATAATTGGCTTCCTTTCAAGCTATTGCCCCATTTCTCTTCTTTCCTTCACTGCCAGCCTACTGAAGGAATGGTCTTCAGTCAGTGCCTCACATTTTTTCCACCTTCAGTACATGTCAGGATGATTTCTGTCCTCACCACTCCCATGAAACTATTCCTGCTAAGGCCATCCCTCATCTCCCAGGTGCCTAATCCAGTGGCCAGTTCCAGATCTTCTTCCCCTTGGCTGTGGGTAATACTGAAATCCACGGGATGCCCACTCCTCCTTGAAACTCTCTCAGGCCATTTAGCCATCTGCTTCTCCTTGTCGACTTAGCAGTCATTTTATCTGGACTTGACTGTAAAGCATTGATAAATGATTCATTTGGAAAAATAGGTTTTGAACATCTACTCTCGACCAGGCACTGCACCAAGGCTGGCAAAAGATGGTGAGCAAAACCTGCCCACTCTGGAGAGTAGTGGGGTGGATGGAGGGAGGCATCAATCCCACAAGGACATGGTTGCAGGCTGTGACAAGGGCCATTCAGAAACACCATGAGAATGTTTAGTAGCATCCTCATCTAGTTTGGAGATCTCAGAAGCCTGCCCTGAGAAAGCTTTTTGACTGCATAAAAGGAGGAGTAGGTGTTAACCAGGAGAAGTGGGGAGAACATTCCAGTGGAAGGAATAGCATGCACTGTATTAGGCAGTGAGATGTAAGGGAGAGAACACAGACCCAGCATTGCTACTTACTAAACAGTCTGATGTTAAACAAACAAACAAACAAAAAACTACTTGACCTCTTTGGGTCTTAGTTCTTCTGTTATGAAAATTTTGCAGTCATAATTATATGTGCTCATATTTGCAGTGCACGTGGCATGTAGCAGGTACTCAGGAAATGTTGCCTCACCGCAACCTCTTCCACTCTCGGGGCTGTGAGCATTGCGGGGCCTTTAAAGCGATTTCTCCTTACTTGCTTCTAGGAAATAGGCCTCGCATTCCATCTCTCTGGGGCTTATACAAGGGTGCTGTCATTCCAGCAGAGGGTGGGGAGCTGGTGAGGAAGCGGTGGGCCCAGGGTGTTTATGATTTGGGTTTGGGGAATGTCTGATCCCTAAACCTCTTTTCTGTGATTTGAGAGTAGCTGCGTGCCATCTCGCATTGATGGGGTGAGCTGGGCCTCTCAGGAAGGACACTTCTCCTTTTAGATCTGGTGGATTGTGTTTCCCTTGTGCAGCCAAGCTGCACAGACTGTGGAGTGCAGAAAAGCCCTTCCTTGAACGGTGATTGGATGTGAATGCTAGTTGATGGTGGAGGCTCGTCGGCGGATGCTTGATGAAAGGCACCCAGCATCTGAAAAAAGTTCACCGCCGCGCAGCATCCTCCAGGGGAGGCCGCCACTGCCGCCCTTTTATTAGCGCACGTAGTAGAGGGTTTGTGGGGCTTGGCAGCTGTCCACGGCCTAATGTGAAAAAGGCCCTGGAAGCATCGGCCCCTTTGAAGCAGCTGGGCTGGTGGCGGCTGCTGCGTGTGGCTGGGGTGTGGCCTCCAGATGCTGGATGCCTTCGCTTTCGTGGATTATCCTCACCGCCCTTGTGAGAAGCTCTCGCGATAGCTGCCCTCTCGGCGGGCAGGCGCGGTCCAGACAGGCAGACCCGTCCCGGAGCTGCAGGGGCTAGAAGTCCCCAGGAGCAGAGGCGAGGGGATGCCACCCTAGAGCGAGAGAGAAGAGAAAACAGCCTGCCATTTCCCACACCCTCCTCACTCTGAGCATCAGCTGGGCTAGGACGCCAACCCCGGGGTTTCCGCCTTGGCCACCTCTCACCTTAATTTCCGGGTGTGGATGAATTTCTCCTCTTTAGGGACGGCGGTGGTGGAAGTGGGAATCTGTTTTCTCCCTTACTTTTCATGAGAATCCTATGAGAGATTATACCAGGGAAACTGGCATAGAAAGGGGAAGGACTGTACCCCAAGTGACACAGCTGGGGCTTTCACCCGGGGGTGGTGACTCCACGGTGCTCTTTGCCTCTTCCTGCTAGGCAGGACTCCCTAATAACTGTCCTGTGTGGGCACACTTTCCTCTCCCTGGGCCCAGAGATGAGCATGGGGTCCCGGCAGCGCAATTCAAGGAGGCTCCCTCTCCAGAGCCGTCCTGCACTTACAGGAGCCCCAGGCTGAGCCTCCTTAATTGTGCTGCTTGTTGACCGCTGCCTTGCCCAGTCTTGCCCTCCTCACCACACCGTGAATGTCTCAAATGTAGAGCAGGGTTGCTTTGTACCCAGCAGGCACTCAACTAGTGTTGGTCAAGTTGAATGGAACAGTTTCAAAGATAATGTGTATCTGTCTGTGTCGGGGGAGAAGTATGAGATAGGTCACCCCAAAGAAGAGATATTGAGATTTTCTGAGTAAAGAGTCCCCTCTTATTCCTGGAGGGTCTTTCCACGTATGAATATCACCTAGTTTTAGCCCATGTTTAGACATAGTCACGAATACTGGTACTGTAGGGACCTGCTTTTTTACTAATGAAGAGGTAGGAACATGGATGAATATTGGCATCACGCTGGCATCTTCGGCCTCAGATTGTGTTACCGCCTCAGATGCGGGAGAGAGTTTCTCCCCTGCTCACGTGAAAGGTCTGGTACTCTTCTGCACTTGAGTTTTTTTGTAAAAACGAAAGTATGTGTGGGCCTCCCTGGTGGCGCAGTGGTTGAGAGTCCGCCTGCCGATGCAGGGGATACGGGTTCGTGCCCCGGTCTGGGAGGATCCCATATGCCGCGGAGCGGCTGGGCCCGTGAGCCATGGCCGCTGAGCCTGCGCGTCCGGAGCCTGTGCTCCGCAACGGGAGAGGCCACAACAGTGAGAGGCCCGCGTACCGAAAAAAAAAAAAAAAAAAAAACGAAAGTATGTGAAGCTAGATGCAGTGCATAAGGAAAATGAGATGTTACAAAAAATGGAAAAGCTTCTGGTCTGTTACCGTTGATGATCCACCTCGCTTGCCCTCCTGGCAGGGTGCACCTCCAATACCCCACCCCCTCCCCACGCCGCGCAGGCACCCCTCGTAGGCGTTCATGATCATGCAGGGATTTAGTCCACCAACCAGCCTTACGATTGTTTTACAGTGAGCATGACAGTGATGGATTGAACGTGTTTAAGAGAAAAGTTATTGATTTTCTGACAAGCAGCCATTTTTATGTTCTCTTTTATCAGCCAGCCTCCCCCGGAAAAGTGAAGGGTAAGAAGCAAATGCTGGAATAAGAATTACGGTTACTTGACGCTCTAACTCTTGGCCACTAGAGGGGGGTAGTGACCAGGCTTCCTCTCTCCTCTGATGAGTGTGAGACATCTTTGCCCAAGCTGAAATAATGAGTGACAACTCAGCAAATGTCTGTTCATCAGCTTTTCCCTTCGTGGAGCCAGTGTTTCATACTCAAGCAAAGGTAGCTCATCTTTCCTAAGAGGAGTATTTCCAACCATGTTAGTGTGTATAGAGTCTTTGGCTTTGGCCCCTTTAAAGTCGTAGCGCCTGGGTGTGGGGCAAATAGAATGGTGCACCCACCTTCCCCGACCCTAAGACACAAGAAAACTTAACTATGGGCATAGGAATCGTAGTTTCCACATATGATTTGATATATGGCCTTATCAAGGGAGAAAATATTTTCGGTTCCAGAACATGCATGATGGTCGTTTGGTCTCTGTTCAAAGCAAGTGTGAGGGACTCCTGTTAAAATTGGTGTCTATGGAAAATCATAAGCATTGCTACTCTTTCAAGGAGATCTCTGTGTCCACAGATACCTCTTATTCCACCAAAACAATCGCTGGCTTTAGAATGGTGTCCGAGGCTGATGCCCATTTCTGGAACTCCTACACAACATGCTAGTTTCTGCCGTGTAGGTCATGGCATTTGCCTCCTGGGGAGTGTTATGACGATCAAAGCAATCAATATTTTTCAGTGTCTGGAGAATGTAAAATAGGTGCAAATGTAGCGTCCCTAGGTTTTAGGTTGGAAGTACGTATAAGTAGGCCGTGTGTACACGACAGAAACAGAGTCCAGGCAATTAAAGGGGTTCCTTGTGAATAATTATCAAAATGGTTTGGTAGGTTATTTCCCTGTTATTTTGGTAGTTGGATTTGTATTCTTGTCGCGGCAGAAAGAGAGCAGTTACAGAGGGCAGGACCCTGAAGGCAAGAAGATGAAAACACACGGGGCTGAGTGGGGAGCTCAGGAAGATAGTGGAAGAGTCAGCATGGGCACCAGCACACTCACGGCGTCTGTGTGGCACCAGGTGTCACACCGAGGAGTTAAGGCTAGAGATGATGATGATTGGAATGCCTAAAAGAAAGAAATGCCTTAACAGTAGACCTGCCACGCTATTGTGTGAGGAACGAGGTCTTCAGGAGCAGCTCTGTGACTGCCTGTCAGGGACTTTTTGTTTTGCTTTTTAACTTTGGAGTTTGGGGTCACATGACTGTCAAATCTCAGATCTGGTGACTTGGGCTTTTCCCCTGAAAACCTGTGCCCTTATAGTGTTGAGGAGAACTGAGGTAGCGCTGCCGAGTTATGCTTGGAATTGTTTTCTTAGGTATAATGTGACATGGGTATGCCTTCTGACCGTGGCTATTACCTCTAGAGTAACTGGAAACTCTGGGCTTTTCCTGGGGCCCCTCCCTTTGCCTGGAATTTCCTTTTCTTCATTCTCTAACCAAACATGATTCCACAGATCTTTCAAGACCCAGTTCCTGCGTCTCTCCTACTCTGAAACCTCTGGACACCCTGCCCGCCCCTGTGAAATTAGTTGCTCTAGCTTCCCATTGCTCTAGCTGCCTGCCCATTATAGTAGGCATTACCTCATTAAGAGTTTGGTTTTTAGTATCTGCACAATTTCCCCTTCTCGGTACGGTGCCTCTCTCTTCATCTCCGTGCCTCTCTCTGGAACAAACAGGGCTCAATGAATTCATTCTTCACACTAAGGAGTGGGCTCAGGGTCTAACAAGTGTGTGTGTGTGTGTGTGTGTGTGTGTGTGTGTGTGTGTGTTTTGGTGGTGGTGAAACCTGGACTGCAGATAAATTCAGGATCCACAACCAGAGAAACAGCTGGCCTCCCAGAGTCTCCTGCCCTGTCTCCTAGGATAGAGTTCATGAAATGCACAAGCCCATCCAGAAATGCCTGACCTTGCTGTACTGGCCTGGCAACCCCAGGCCACCTGGAACCAATATTTAAGCCAATATTTGCTTTCAGTTATTCTCGCCCGTAGTTAAGCCACGGTAGTGCCAAACTGTGGCTAGCCCAGGAAGGGTCTGCAGCGGGCAGCAGGGACTCCCTACTGGCTGGCTCTGCAAGTTTACCCCGCACTCTCATTGACAACTCAATAAAGCAATCTCATAGTTCACAGTATTGAATCTTTGGGCCCTGTTTTTTAGGTCAGAGTGTGTTTTTGTGTGTGTGTGAAAGTGTAAGGGTGCCCATATACTGTAGTATTGAGGAGAACTGAGGTAGCCACTACTGAGTTACGTGTGGAGTTGTTTTCTTAGCTATAATGTGACATGGATACTGACCATGCCTACTACCTCTGGTTACTTCCATGTAACTCAGGTTAGGGAGGTCAAGGCAGAGTTCAAGGGTTAAAGTATACGTGAAATTTTAAGTAGGCTCTTGGTAGCTAAACATGCTCTGTCCATCTAACCAGGATTCTGTCTCACATAGCCTTTCCCATCGATTCTCAGGCACTCACAGGCCTGAGATGCCTTCATTTGCTTCTGTGAACTTTCCAGATACACGGAGCAAGGAAAGCCATAGGACCCCAGTGTGGTTTTCTAGTCATCTTCCGGTCTTGTTCTAGTGTTGCTCCTAGGAAAGCCGACCTCCAGATTAAACAACATAGCCCAGCCAAAGACCCTTCCTGGTGGCGGAGGGGAAAGCTGGAGCTCTGACTCTGGCTCCCAGATGGGGCTGGCTGCAGTCACTCCTGGCTTGCCCTTCTGTTTCCCCAGAAGCAGAGTGTGGAGAGTTCCCAGTGGTTCATATATCTGTCTTCAGAACTGTGTTTGGGTAGCAAAGTCATGAGCACTTGCTTCTGTCTGGTAGGGGTGGCCCTCATGCCAGAAAAAACAAAGGGAAAATCACTTGGTATGCTGCTGCTAAGAAGCGGAGAGGTGTTTGATGTTTTGATTTTAGCAGCATTGGAGGCTTGCCTTTTTAGTAACAGGAAGAGCTATAGGTTGTTCCTACAATATTGGATATGTGCTTTTCCGAAAATGTGTCATGAATGCAGAATTCTCTCATCAAATCCTTTTTTCCACCATTCATTAAATTAAAAAGAAATCCTCTGGGATACGGGAGAGGGGTGCAAAATTTCAACGACTTTTTGAAAAAAAAGTGAAAACGATGGCGGAAAGGTTCTTGTAGAAGCAGCTTTGTTCCTAGGTGGCCGTGGCCAGCAGCCCGCATGCCGTGGCCATGTTAGGCAGTGGCCAGCAAGTAGGGGCAAGGATGGATTCATGCCCTTCCAATGTCGGTCTCCAACTGTCTGACCCTGTGCAAGCTGTGTGAAGGTTATCAGGCCATTCTCTTCCACTTTTGATGATTCACTGATGTTTAATGATCTGTGTATGCAAGGCACAGTGCTTGGCTGGATGAGCGAGATACAGTCCTCCCCCTGAAACAGGGAAAGAGGTAATTAGGATTCAAAGGGTCTGCGCAAGAATAAAAGTGTGAAGGGGATAAGACACAATAGGAAGGGGATAACTTTTCTTGGGCCAGTCAGGGAGCACCACGGAGGAATTTGAACTGTCTTAAAGGATAGACATCTGACTTTTCCAGTGGAAAAAACAAGGAGGCACATTCAAGGCAGGAACAGCAAGGCAGAAGGAAACCTGAGGGTTAATAAGACACTCATATGTGACTGGATAAAAGAATGAGTGGGGAAGAAAGAGGGATGATCTAGATCGCTAGGGACCTTGACTTTTTTTTTTTTTTTTTTCTGTACGCGGTCCTCTCACTGCTATGGCCTCTCCCGTTGCGGAGCACAGGCTCCGGATGCGCAGGCTCAGCGGCCATGGCTCACGGGCCCAGCCGCTCCGCGGCACGTGGGATCCTCCCAGACCGGGGCACGAACCCGGGCCCCCTGCATTGGCAGGCGGACTCTCAACCACTGCACCACCAGGGAAGCCCAAGGGACCTTGACTTTTTGAGGCCAAGAAATTTGAACTTTTTCTGTAGGTGCCCGGTAAGACATCAGGAGTGAACTTCATCTTAATCTCACTGCACCTATAAATCCCTCTGTGGAGGACAGGGATGGTTTTCCAACATAGATGGAGCTGCATACTTGGTACCACCGTCCAGTACCAGTAGGACTTTCTGCAGTGATGGAACTGGTATAAGTGTCCAATATGGTGGCCACTAGCCGCATGTGGCCACTGAACACTTGAAATGTGGCTAGTGTGACTGAGGAACTGAGTTTTAAATCTTATTTAATCGTAGTTAACTTAAATTTCCATTTAAATAGCTTCATGTGGCTAGTGGCTACTCTCTTAGAGCTTTGCAGGAGGTAGTGGTTGTAACTTGAGGGAGGGAAAAGCGACGAGGAGGGCTCCCCTGCAGATAAATTGTGATAAGTTGTATTTCAGGGAGGGAAGGGACCACAGATGGGTTCTGATACTCGTACTCTGCTGGGTGCTATGAGAAAAGCCTTCAAAGGGTCTGAGTGACGCATGACACACGTACATAAAATGGTTAGAGAAGGGAGACAGGTGGTGTGACAAAGTGCTGTCAAGCATGTCATCAGCTCCCTGGGACCCTGCAGTAGCTCTTGGCGTCCTCTTTCCATATCTCTGCACCATGCAGCTATGCAAACCCCACGGAGCAAGAGTCCTGCCTGCACCTCTCTGCTGTCAGGAAAGATGCCAAGTGCAGGGAGGGTAAATCAGAAAAGCATTTCTAGATACATGAACTAAAAGCTCCTGTGACAGAAAGTATGCTTTCAAGGGACTGCACAGGCCAGTGCTCTTTACCTGCAGAGCATTCCTGGTAAATCTTAATTGCAGTGCAACCTGTGTTTCCCCTCTGGAGCAATGGCTGGCTGTGTTTTCTGACCAAGAACTCAGCATCAAACAGAACATTACTGACAGAATAATGCCATGAAAGCAGAGAAGCCAAAGCCATAAATCTCAGTAACTACTGAAAGTGATAACATTCTGCTACTGATTCTGTAAAATGAATATAAATGTAGATATCAGTGAATACTGACTAAGGAAGGGACCATAATCTTCCATTAACATATATAAATTCAACTCCACTGTGTCATAAATTAGATTTTCCTCATGCTGAATTATTAAGTGTGATAAACAGGAGTTGAATGACAATAGTTTTGGCCCTCCCTGAAATTTGAAAGGCATACGAGGATGCTTTTATTTTCTCTTAATAAATTCCTTTGTAACCAGCAGAAGCATGCATAATTATTCTGTTATCCATTCCATCCGCCTGGATGTCAAGTTCACAGCATCAGTAGATCAATGATGTGGAAATCTGAGGACAACATAAAGTGAATCAAATCACAGCCTATGTCAGGAGGCCCCCGATCCACAGATTGGAAAGATTTTAGCTGGAGAAGTATTTAATAACTAAGATCTATAAACAGAAACTCGGTTTTTCTCCCATTCTTTATTTTCTCACTCTAGTTCCTAAATTTGGATTTAAATATTAATATGTCCTATGTCGTCCTTTTTGTTGTTTAAAAAATACACTCTGATTTTAATCTTTTTAGAAAGGTGATATGTGTTCATTGTAGAAAATATGGAGGAAAATAAAAAGAGCCACCACTCTGAGTTGACTGTTATGAATATTTGGGCATACCTATTTTCAGTTATTTTTGTTTTCTGTGTGTGACCACACAAGACTGAAACAGTTTTGCTCTTTTTCAGTTAATCCTTCCTGAATATTTCCTCGCATTTTAAAATATATTTCCTAAACATCATTGTAATAGCCATAGAATATTTCATCATAGAGGTCACCTAAATGTATCTAACCAGGCCCCTACTGTAGCCAGTTTAGGTTATTTCTTTTTCTTTTTCTTTTCTTTTCTTTTTTTTTTTTTCATTTTAACAGCATTGTGATGAAACCCCTGTATATAAAGTCTTTGTCCACATGCATTACTATTTCCTTAGATGTGGAATTTCCCTATCAAAGGATAAGAACATTTCTTAGGGCTACTTATAAGTATTGCCAAATTGCTTTCTAGAAAGATCTTCTAGTGGTGTTATGAATATAAGTGTTGAGATTAGAAAGACCTGAGTTCAGTCCTGGTTTTGCGGATCCGGGTCTGTCATCAGCCATGTGACCCTGGGCAACTTGTTAACATGTCCAAGCTTCAGTTTCCCTTTCTGTTAAGTGGGCTAGTAATATGACCTGCCTCATATCCAATTCTGTGTGGAGTAAATGTGGTAATTCATGTAAAAGCTGAGTAGAGCAAAGTGCTCAACGTAAGAGCTAACAGTTTTACACTTTTCCAGCAGAGTATGCACTATTTCTCCATTCTCTCACAAACCCTGGGCACAATTTTGCATAAAAATTAACTTGACAAGTGAAAAAAGACATAGTTTTAACTTCTATGACAAAACACATCTTTCAAGCCTTTAGAAATATGTGACATATTTCAAGTCAAGGGCTGACTTTGACAAACGTCTTTCCCTCAAATGTTGTTTCTCATGAGTGGCAATAGAATAAGTAATAGAAGAAGCCCAAATCTTCCTTAGTTTTAAAGGGTAGCTATATAATTGATTGTGTCTGAGGGCCCAGAGCAGTCTGTCGGTGGGGTAGAGTACGTGTACGTAGCAATTATTAAGTATGTGCTTAGAACATTTTCTCTCAACAGTCTCAGTGAATTGGATTTAGCTGTCCATAATTTATTTTAAATTGTATAAATAGCTTCATAAGACAACTGGAATAAATAAAGAGAAAAGAAGGAAAACATTGGCCAGCAATCCCTTCACGCAAACAAGTTAAATTCTGTTTGTTGACTGTCCACACAATTTTACAGAATTGCATTAGACATTCTTTCAAAGCAGAGGATGCATTTCCTCCTGTCGAGACCTTTTCCATACAAGTACCATCATTTTACCAGGCCCATGAGGTGCCATCCCAATTTTGTCACGTCAGTGGGAGCTGAGTACAAGGGCAAGAGACCCATACCCCTGGGCCAGGAAAGAGGGTGCTTGACAGATGTGAAGAAGTGGGCTTGCAGGGTAGGACTGGGACAGATGAAAATGTTGCTGTGAAGTCTGAACATGAATGTGACCAGTGTGGGTTAGTCTGAAATAAAAATCGAAACAACAAAGGAAACGATGTTGAGGAGGGTTCACACTCAGACATTTAGAGGCTGTTTTAAGGACAGGCTTTATTTGGCTTTTCTTGGAAGCCCGGAGGCTCCACATGAATTTAAAGACACAACATGTGTGTCTAATATTGGAAAGGCTTTGCTGGTGAACACAATTTCACAGGTTTTCTGTAATACAAGTGGAGAAGGTATTAAGAAATACAGCCTTGATTATTACAGAGAGAAGAGAGGGTAGTTTTTCTGTCCTGATTATTGTGTCTTAAGTACCAGGCATAAAATGATCTCTCATTGGATGAAATGGAAGCACTCTTGAGGCTTCAGATCCATTTCTCTTTTATTCCAGTTTAGTTCCCAGTTCCCAAGGCTGTGCCCTTGAGTGTTGAAATGTAATAACTTTGAGGGTACACGGTGAGTCTACTGATTCTTTAATATGGTTTCTGCCATTTAATTCTTGTTCAGAGCAGGCAGTGCACCAGCTCCACCCAGAGCTAGCAGGTTACTCTCTATAATCAGGTATGTACACGTCTCACACCAAGAGGAAATGCTCACATAGTAACATTGGATGACCGTGTCCTGATCACTTTTCAAGATCATTGGTGCTATTTGTAATCTTGAATATTTTTTTCTGCTTCCAGCCTTGAACTAGATTCTGTAAGGAAGAGGTTTTACTGAACAGGGTATGGAAAAAGTAAGGGTAGTCTAATTTTATCAGTCTTGAGCATCTTGCATAAAATGTTAAGTCAAAATTGTTAGACAGTAAACTTGCTGGAAGATGAAGACGAGGATAGTGGTATGCTATGACAAAAAGAGCACTAGTCTCGGGAGGCGTAATTTAATTCACTCTTTTGTCACTTATTAATGTGACTTTGGGCCTATCTGTTCATTTGTAAAATGAAGTTTTCATTTATAAAACAGGGACTGTGCTACATCCTATTTAGCACTCAGTGAGAGACTGCATGTGAAAGTCCTTTGTAAACTGTAATATCATATTCCAGTGTGAGGTTGTTATTATGCCTCCGAGGTCAGCATGTTTGAAAATGTATTAGTCTGTATTTAAAACACATTTCAGTTCTCTTTACGTCCTGGCCCATCATTTCCATATTTAAACTTAAGCAACAAAGACCTTGGCTCAGTCGCCTTTATCTTTCAGTCTAATTAGGGGCCTGATAGTTTTGCTTTGTTTGGAATTTGTCACCCCATGTTCTAAAGAACGAGGTTCAGTGTGTTCCTCAAAAGACTAAGATTCTAAGATATTGCAAAATTGAATCCTAATTGTTTGTCTTCAGAAAGCCATGAGATTTTATGCTTTCATCAAGTTGGTCACTATTTGGGTTATATTGTAATAGAACCTGTTATTCATATATCAGAGCTATTCACAAAATGGCAGCACCTTGAATAGGGACTATATTCTAAGAGCTGCCTTCCCAACGTGGTAACCAATAGGCATATGTGATTGTTTGCCAACTAAATTAATTAAAATTAAGCCAAATAAAAAATTCGGTTTTTCAGTCACACTGGATACATTCCAAGTGCTCAATAGCTAGATAGGATTAGTGGCTACTACTTTGGACAGTGGAGACTATAGAATATTTCCATCATTACGGAAAGTTCTATTGGCCGGTCCTGCTCTAAAAGAAAGGGAACCTGATGTCACATTATTCAGAGGTGTCCAGTAAGGTTTCATACAGAATTTTTATATCATTTTTAGGTTTCCAACCTAAAATAGCAACCTTTAATGTCCAATCAAGTGTTGACATCCACCCACCCACCCCTTTTCTCCAAGCTGCATTTAGGACATTTGATAATTTGATATTTTTGAATGCTCATTTCTTTTTATTGGGTCCCTTAGGTCCTGCGTGACAGATATGTGTGAATGTCCAGCCCATAAAAACTGTTACTGCGAGTCATTCCTGGCTTATACCCGCGCCTGCCAGAGAGAGGGCATCAGCGTCCACTGGGAGCCTCAGCAGAACTGTGCAGGTGAGAAGTTCCCGGCCGATCCAAACATCAGAAACTCACTCCAGTGCCCAGGATAGCAATAGAAGAGACTTGATGATGTGAATGGTCACACCCTCCCTTGGCCAGAGGGAAATCTTATCAGTGGCCCAGCTGGATTTCAACTTGATAAAACACAGGGGCTTCCCACTGGGCAGGATAGAAAGCACTTAAGAGAAATGCTTTGTGACAAGCACATTTGAACAATTTAAGGATTTCCACTGTTGCAAAATCCTCCTAACCTCAAGCTCCCAGCAGGATGTGCTTAGCACGTGGACAGTCACAGCTGTGGTTTAGGTTATGTGTGGAGCAAAAGAGATTCGGGACAATTACAGTCATTTAAGGTCTTCAGGATAAGTGTGATTGTTTTTTTTTGAAAGAGAGAGAGAAATGGCTATACAAACACTAGAACATTCTTTTCCTTCTGAGAGACAGATTGCTGTAATAGTCGTTCTAGCTCTTTGATCTCAGGCAAGTGAATTAGCTTATTTGATATCTGTAAAATGGACTTCTTTGTTCATCCCAGAAATGTTTCTTACAAAGTGGCTAAGTACTAGGCATTGAACAAAGCACTGTGGGCACTTTGGTGACTGTAAGAGACGAGGTGAGGCCCCTGTCACTGAGGTGCCCAGTGGGAGAGCCAGACAAAAATAGTAAGTTGAGCATGGTAGAGACTTGCTAAGTGTGGTAAGGGTGATGAGGGGGCAAATAGGGCAGAGCAAGAGAAAACAAATGGGGAGGGAGTCGGTGGCTACTTAGATGGAGAAGAGGGAGCGCGTCTCTGTGGGGATGATGTTCCAGCCGAGCACTGAAGGATCCAAGGGACTCGGGGCAAGAGATCCATGCAGAGGAAACATATTTGAATAAGATAGCCACTCTCAAACTGGAAGGGAGTCAGTGTGGGGGGAAGGGGAAAGGGGGGCACAAGATGAGAGTGGAGTTGAAGCCAGAGCCGGATTGCAGGACTCTGCAAGTCTTGGGAAGGAGTCTAGCTTTTATTCCAAGAAGAATGGAAGCCACTGACGGGCTTTAAGCAACCCTCCTTCTGCTTTTGAAAGATCGCCCTGTGTAGAGGCTGCTGTGTAGAGAATATGTTGAATAGGGCAAGATTGAAGGCAAGAGGCCATTGCAGTCTTTGGGGTGACGAAATGATGGTGGCTTGGATTAAGATGGAGGCAGTGTTTGGAGGAAGAAGAGAGATTTTAGAAATATTTTGGAAATGTACAATAACCTCTACTCTGCAGAGTTATAAGCATTAGTGATACATACATGAAACATCTTAGGAGGGTGCTCAGCTCATAGAAGATACTCAGTCAGTAGTAACTGCTGCTCTTATTTAGACCTGAAGATGAGATGACTAAATGTTTGTCTTTTACTGCAAGGGTTGGCAAACGCTTTTCTGCAAAGGACCACATTTTCCTGGTAGGGAGTTTGCAATAGTCTACAGAAATCCTAGAAACCTTAGCTCTGCTATTAGAAGAGAAGGCAGTTCATGGCGCTGCTAACTCTAGAGGGTCTACACTGGTGGAGGGCAGGAGCTGTCATCCGGTTGGAAGAGGGCTCAAGAATTGCCTTTGTCTATATTTTCAGTGCATGGACATCGTGTTCACTTAGACAGTGGGTCTCAGTCTGGCTGGACATTGGAGTCACTCTGGGAGCTTAAAAGATAAACCAGAAAACTATGCCCGGGCCCCTTGCCGAGATATCCTACTTTAATTGGCCTTGTGCATCATTTGAAACCTCTCAGGAGATTCTGACCTGCAGCCAGAGTTGAAACCGCCGTTAATTTGTATGCTTGTTTGGGTGGCTCTGGGGGAGTAGGACAAGGAGCGTTTTGGGGGTTACTAAAGCTTCCTCAAGCCACCCCTTGACGCAGTCACTAATCCATGTCCTTAAAAAGCTCTCAGACCCTTTTATCTACTTGTGAACTTCCCTTTTGGTTTTGCTCTCTCCTCTGCAAGCCCAAGTCCAATCTTTATGTCTGAATTCCCTTTCCACGGCAAGAGTGCCTCTCTATCATTGCTGTCTTCCCAGAGGAGGATTGAGTTGATAAAAATAACTCATATTAAGGTATGGCTGAGGCTCCTGAAAGGTGAGACTAACTGGCTTACCTCCCACCTAGTGCCTCAGTGTGGGGTAGTATAGGAAGGGCAGGGTTTTGAGAGACAGGGCCCTTGCACCACACCTTGAATATGCCCGTCTCCTTTTCTCTGCTTTGAAATGAATAAAATATATGGACTCAAGCCCCAGCCATTCATGCTGGTGTAATGTGGGGCTCAGCAGAACTTTATTAATTTTATTAGGTATGGTGCCGTGATGAGGATCATATCAGATACAGAACATGTGAAGCCTCTCTTCCTGATGCCAGGCTGTATTTAACACCAGTTCAGTGCACCCAATGCGTTTGAGGACTGCACTTTCCCCCCTCCAGGATCCTGAGTTCAGGGACTGAATCTCAGCAGCTAAAATTACTTTTCTAATGGAAAAGGAATACGGCTTCTGAAAGGTTCCATTTACCACTTAAAATTAGCAGAACCATCTGAGTGAAGTATACCTCTGTCAATGTTTGATTGCAGGGGAACCTTTTATACACACACACACACACACACACACACACACACACATTGAGCTTCCACAAATTGATAGTTGGTATTTATGGAGATATGCAGCATCTCTCAGTAGATTCATTTCTGAGTCATCTGGAATATTGAAGACTGTAAGAATACTCTTTACTAATTTTTAGTTCCCAGATCTTTTGACTTAGGACAGCACTTAAGGCCACTTAATACTGAGAAGAGAAATTTTCCAGGGTAAAATGCTTGGAAGTTGAACAAATAAGAAGCCAGCCAGGCAAGAAACTCTGAATGAACAAGTGACACCTCCCAGGCTAGGTTGGATTTTACCACTAGCATGACATATGAAGTGTATGCCCACTAGCTGTGGCAAGGAAGACTAATGAAACTCTAGTTTAGTGCAGGGATTACTAAATACAATACAACGTGCAGAGGGCTATTGAGAAGGTCTCTAAAAGCTTCATTAACGACCATTTATATTAACGTGTACTATTTTCTAAGCACCTCCTTTGCCCCAAGGACTATACTAGAACTTTGTGTTACATTTTATCTTGTTTAATCCCCACTCTCATGTATATGTTAACATTCTGTTACCCACATTTTACTGTAAAGGACATTAAGGCTTATACTATTTCAGTAATTTGCTAAAAATCACAGAGGTGGAAACTAAGAAAGCTAGGAATCAAACCTAGGTCAATTAGCATTATAGCCACTGTTCTTAATTATTATGAGAACACAAATAAGCAAGTGCACTGTAGAAAAATATATATACCTATGAATATATGTTTATGTGAGCATCCACTAATTTATGGAAATATTTGTTCTGTACATCTTTCCAATTTCTATTCACTTGTTGTTCCTTATCATTGATACTTGTTACTTGGTACCTTCTGACTCTGTAACTTTGCTATGACCTCGCTCCTGCATCTTACTTTGCCATCCTTAGTAGATTTTCTGCCAACCTCCCTGTAGGTGCCACTACTAATTGTCACTGCACTTTGAGGAATACATTTTCTAAGTGGGCAAGGGGCTGGGATATTCAGAGTGGTGTGTGTGTTCTGGCAGCACATGAGATAGTCTGCTGGGTTCTGTGAGCAGTTTCCTCCTTGTTTTATTCTACAAACTCCAGGTGATTCTGGCCCCTGCCCTGCAGCAACTCTGCCCTACTTTTACACACTCATCTTTCCCTTGACTGACTGGGAAGGGATCCTGTAAAGGATTAGGAGGTAAGGTCAGCACTGTGACCTTCAGCACAGTAGGGGCACATGGGGACAGTGAGTTCCAGAGGGCATAGATCTACACTTATTGAACGTATTGATAAAGTCAACACGTGGCGCCTTTATGGGGTCCCACAGAAAGTAACGTGTAATGGTCCTTGCACGCATTACAGAGTAGCTGCTTATGTGCCCCCTTGAGAATAAATACCTGCTGACCCTAACCACTTTGGTAGTTTCCTGGTTTTTAAAAAATGTATTTGATCAAATGAAGCCTTTTCAAATGCCCCTATGCAAATCATTTATGTTGTAAAAAGGTATTGTTTGCCTTTTATAAGTTTGAAAAAAATGGATTCACAGAGGGTAATAAAACAAGGTCCAAGTCAGGATTAACTTTCTAGGATCTTCTAAAAGTTGTGCCAGTTTGAAGGCAAATTTAATCATGTCATCCCCCCCATTTAAAACCCTCGCAAGACTCCTCTTCCTCAAGGCTTACAGCCCCTGCCTACTTCTCTGCCTCTGTCTCCTCCCACTCTCCCACTCAAATTCTGTGCTCCCTTCTTCCAACAAAACAAGGATCCTCCCATTTCTGATTGGGTCATGGCTGCTTGTTGTTGCTGACACCCCCTTACCCCCTACCCCCCTACCCCCCACCCCCACCTTGGCTCTCAGTGCTGTCTCTGCCTGGGAAACTCTTCCTGCCATTGTCTGACTGACAATGTCTACTCACCTTTTTAGATCTAAGCGGGATCTATCCTCTGAAGTCTTCCTGGATCCCTACCCAACCCTCCACAATGAGTTGATGTCTCTCTTATTCCTCCACTGTTCTTTGTTCTCACTGTCTAACGTGTACATCTTGCACTTAATTAACAATCTGTTTATGTGTCCTCTTCACCTATTTGGTTGAAAGGCTCCAGGCTCCTGAGACTGAAGGTCAGAGATGATATCTGATTCACATTGGATTCCCTGGCATAAGAGAATGCCTGCCACATAGTGGATACTCCGTAGATGTTTGTTGACTTAATTTGAATTGAATGGAGATGATGAAAAAGATCCTTTTTTTTTTTTCTAGTAGTTCTTCATTTTCAACCTTCTAATTTCTACCTGTAGATGGTGAGGGAAATCTCAGTGTTCAGTAGTCAAAGGTAAGATGTCACAGAGGAGCAGTAGAAAATTAAGTGGTGGAATTAGAAGAAAGAACTGAGAGGTCAGAGAGAGGAAAAGACATGGGAGAGTGCATGTCTATAGGAGAGGAGGGAAAAGGAAGAACATGGGTGGGAGAGAGGAAATTCTGCCGAGTTTTCATACTAGAAGGGATCTTTGCAAGATCTGAAAGGGAGCAAAGTATCTGGAGGGAAAAGTGAGTTGAAAGAGGCATTCTGGAAGCAGCATGAACTTAAGGCCAGCCAAATGTAATCCAGCTTGGGAACCGGGATGATGGATTGAACATCATTAGGATGAGATCATCATCCAACAGGCACAGGCATTTATTAAGCTGCTCCTCTGTGGCTGGCCCTGTGCCAGAACTTTGCATTGTAGAAGACAAGGACTCTGCCCTCAGGAGTCCCAGACTCAGTGGTTCATTCTGTTCAACCAGGGGTGCTTGTTGTAGTGACCCCTGGAACCTTTAAAATCTACAGCTACCCAAGGCTCCACTGTAGACACAGAGCAAAAATCTTTAGGGAAGGGGCTGAGGAATATGTATCTTTTAAAAGATCCTCAGGAGACTCTTGTGAGCATCTCCGATTAAGAACTACAGCTGCACAGTAATTGGGGGATTAAGACAAATAAACATAACTATAATGTGAAAAGTGCTGTTGGATGAAGAAGAGGGAAGGGTATCCTGGGGGAGATCCAGGTACCTACTCGAAGGAGGTGATGTTTGAATTAAGACTTGGAAAATGATTGGTTTGGGAAGAGAATCCAAACAGATGATAATCAATTTCAGAGCTTTTTGACTAGAAATTAGAGCTAATACTGTAGTAACTGATGAAGAGAGAAAGAGAGGGAAGGGAAGAGAGAGGAAGAGAAGGAAAGGGAAGAGAAGAGAAGAGAATGTCAGGGGAAGAGTCTTGGAGGCAATTTGAACATTTAGTGCCAGGGAGCAGGTACATAAGCCCAAGAGAGAGAAGATGTTTGCCAGAAGTTAGCAGAAGAACCTAGAAATTTCCGTGTCATAAGATAAAATGGACAAAAAGACTAAATGTTTTGTGGTGAGATCATATGAGAATGGGGACTGCCTCTATGTCCGTGGATATGGTCATTGTGGGAAACGTGGGCAGGAACTGCTGCAGTAAAATGGTGGGTGAGGAATGTAGGTCACCAATGGTAATTCATGGCACAGGAACTGGATAAAATGACTGTGAACTTTTCTGTGAAGTCTGGAGGTAAGAAGTCTGATAGGTGAGGGAATATTTTGCTAAAGATTAGTGTTGACCTGAAAACGTTTCCAATATTTAGAGGATGGAGCCAATAGAGACAGAGGAGATTAACGTGCGTGGAAAAGGACAAATAATAGAGCACGTTCCTGGAAGAGACGGGTCAGAAAGCAGAAATGGCAAATGGAGGCTGGGTGCCGATGAGGAGAGGCAGTAGGGAGGTGGGTTACGGTACTCCTGCAGATGTCCTGAGTCATCAATAGAGAGGATGAGTGCGCTGAGACTGGGAAGAGCTCCAGTAGAGCTTTAGGTGGAGGAAGATGGGAAACAGCAGGAGCTTCCATTGTGCACCTACTTCCACTTTGGCAATATTCGTTGCCCTCTTCTTTGCTGAAAAGGCGTGAGTCTCTACAGTGACCGAAGCATGACTGTGAGGGTTGTTTACAGGACCAGTTCTCAAACTTGGCTGCCCATTAAAATTAACTGTGCTGGGGAGTATTTTTTAAATTATTTTTAGTTACTGATAACCTGGTTCTACCTTCAGAGGTTCTAATTTAATTGGTCTGGGGTGGGAGTCCAGGCATTAGGAAGTCCTCTGTCGACCCTGATTTCCAGCTTTGAACACCACTGATCCATAAAAATAGAACAACACAAGGATACAATTATTTGTTGTGAATATGATATTCGGCTAGGGTGTTTCCAAATTATGAGGCATGTCCAATGTATAGCATATTCTATTAATCACTGAAAAGAGAAAAAGAGAACTTGGAAGGGATCCATGAAATGTCAAAAGACTATCAGAAATGCATAAGTTAAGAGATTTAAAGAAGAAGAATTAAGTTGATCCACCCACTCATTCATCCATCTATCAATGCATCAATCACACAGCAGCTCTCTGAGTCCCTTCTACATGTTAAACACCACACTACCGCTGAAAATAAACAAAATGGCCCTTCCCTCAAGTAGCCCAGATTTAGTTGGAGAAAGAGGGGACAAGGAAATGGATGATTATAATTTCATGTTGCAAATGCAGGGATAGAGGTGGGCACCAGGTGCTCTGAGTATACAGTCAAGGGACATCCTATCCAGACAAGAGAGGCAGGAGAAAAGGTTGGGAACTGAGTCTAAAAGAGGGGAAGATAGGGTGAATGGTGGTGACATTCACCGAGCTGGACAGTGGCACTAGGTCAAGGCAGAGGGCAGGGTCTTCAGGCTTGGCTTGGCTCCAGGAGGTTCCTAGCGGCCTAAGGAATAGAATGAAATTATGAGAAGCCAAAACAACATACTAGAGTTACATGGTGGAGGTAACGTTAGGGAAAGTAGCCTTAAAGAATAGTAGTAAATTTTTACTTATCCACTGTGTCAGTTAGGATCCAGGCGGAAAACAAGTGGCACATGCGGTTTACTTAATTGAAGTAAGTTTCATAGATGGACTACTTTAAAATGGATAAGTAGCATGTTGGGAAATAAGGAAAAGTCCAGTGCCCTGGAAACGAACTGTTTTTACTCACAATAAGTTGACACCACATGTGTGGGTTTTTTTTTTTTCCTCACACCAACCAATTCTCCAACACTCTGGACACCAACTGGGTGTCCTAAAATTCCATTCAATTTTGAGACTAACTGCCCAGAGTTAGCATCGGCCTCCACAGGTTTAAGGGCTCAGTCCCACAGGACGCCTCACTTCAGATGCCAGCTGCAAGTACTGAGTCCCTAGGTTACCCTCACTTCTGCTCCACTTGGCTACAAAGTCGGGGGAGAGATGTGTTCTCACAACCCCCTCCCCTCTCAGGCTTAATAATTTACTAGGATTGCTCACAGAGCTCTGGAAGACACTTATTTGCTCTTACTGGTTTATTATAAAGGATACAAATGAACAGCCAGATGAAGAGGTTCAGAGAGTAAAGTCTAGAAGGGTCCCAGTGCACAGGAGCTTCTGTCCCAGTGGAGTGAGGACACCATAATCCCAGCACCTAAATGTGTCTGCCAGTTTCAAAGTTTTCGGAACCTGTCCGTTAGTCATTTAGGGCTTTGTATGGAAATTTCCCTATGTAGGCATGATTGATTAAATCACTGGCTGAAAGTGATTAACTCAGTATCCAATCCCTCTCCCCATCCCTGGGAAATGGGGCCGAAAGTTCCAACCCTCTAATCATGCCTTGGTCTTTTTGGTAACCAACCCCCATCCTGAAGCTATCTAGGGACCCTAGGCACCAGTCCTTACCAGCATACAAAAGACACTCATCACTCTGGAGATTTCCAAGCATTCTAGGAGCTGTGTGTCAGCAACTGTAGACAATGGCAAGTGCAGCTGGAGGCTGGATTGTTATTGTTCTTCAAGAGGATTCTTCTAAATCAGCGGTCCCCCGCCTTTTGGGCACCAGGGACTGGTTTTGTGGAATACAATATTTCCATGGACTGGGGTGGGGAGGGGGTATGGTTTGGGGATGATTCAAGCACATTACATTTATTGTGCACTTTCTTTGTATTATTATTACATTGTAATATATAATGAAATAATTATACAACTCACCATAATGCAGAATCAGTGGGAGCCCTGAGCTTGTTTTCACTTGCCACTCACTGATAGGGTTTTGATATGAGTCTGCAAGCAATTGATTGATTATGGTCTCCATGCAGTCAACCCTCTCTGCTAATGATAATCTGTGTTTGCAGCCGCTCCCCAGCGCTAGCATCAGCGCCTCAGCTCCACCTCACATCATCAGGCACTAGATTCTCATAAGGAGCGCGCAACCTCGATCCCTCGCATGTGCAGTTCACAGTAGGGTTCGTGCTCCTTTGAGAATCTAATTTCACCACTGATCTGACAGGAGGCGGAGCTCAGGCAGTAATTCGAGTGCTGGGGAGTGGCTGTTAATACAGAAGAAGCTTCGCTCACTTGCCCGCTGCTCACCTCCTGCTGTGCAGCCTGGTTCCCTGTTCTAAATCCCTGCATGTATCAACATTCCTACTCCTGAGAATGAGAGGTGGCGCCTTTGATTGTCATTGGAAGTAACTCAGATGGAAAAGTCCACATGTCATAAAACTTCCAGAACGTTGGCAGTGTTTTTTTCTGACAACTGTATTCATGAATTTCAGGAAGTCTCAGAATATTGTCAAAATCATTTCAGCTCCAAGTTAACAAAGATAGTGACTTGCTATGATTTGGCTACATCATCATTTTTACGTTCTCTGACCAGCCAGCCAGCTACTTCCCTCTCCCCAGTCACACATCTAATTTTTCTCCATTGGTCCCTACCCGACTCTTGCTCAATTTGTCTCAAATTGATTAATTCAACACATGATCACTAGATTAAAATACGTCACTCATTTCCAATACCCTTGGCAGGTTTCTTCCCTGTATGTGTAATTCTGTATATTTGAATATCGAGGTGGTTGCAGAAATTATTTCTATTCATCGCAGCTCAATAGCTGGAAGAACTATTTGGAGTTAACTTTTCATACTATTCTCAATACCTAAATAACCTATAGATTTCCTTGTAGCTTGACTAATGTATAGTTTGTCCAATCTGGGAATAAAGCTTTTTCATTCTATTTTATTTTGAAGTTTGCTGGCCCAGCAGGTGGATCTTTGATGTTGTTTTTCTAGGTGCAGGTGGTTCCTAGAGTGTTTGCGCAGTGTTGGGTGTTTGTTATTCTTTTGTTAGGATGCAGAGCTGCACCTGTGCTGTGGGGAGACCAGTGCCATGAGTGACGTGAACCTTCGGGAATGGCATGGGGCTGAGGGTGAATTAACCTGGCTCTAATGGTTTCCCCACATCTCACCTACGTCACGTCCTCTTTTTCAGCCACCCAGTGTAAGCACAGTGCCGTGTATGATACCTGTGGCCCGGGATGTGCCAAGACCTGTGACAACTGGAATGAGATCGGTCCCTGCAATAAGCCGTGTGTTGCTGGTTGTCACTGTCCAGCAAACTTGGTCCTTCACAAAGGAAGGTGCATCAAGCCAGTCCTTTGTCCTCAGCGGTGACCTTTGTTCCGCTCCTTCAGACTTTGAACCTGGTGTTCTTGACACTGAAGTGGAAGAGCCAATGAAAGACTGCGATATTTGTGTGCTGATTCTGCAAATACACACACAGAGTATATATGTGTACATATATAGATATATAGATATATTCAGAAACACTTCATCATTTATATAAACTATAGGTGGATTATTATATGTATATTTTTTGCTATAAGACATGTATTGTTTCCAGGATCCTAATCTGTAAGCCATTGAATACATTGTATAAATAAACCAGGTGTTTTTAATTTAATAAGGCAGCATGCAGACATATTGGATGGCTTTACCATCACATACATTTGTCACTTTTAAGAAGTTTTCTAAGAAATCTAAATTGCCTACCTGAATTAATTTTTGATTTGAATAGGATTTGCAGTTGAATGGGAAGTGTGTTTTTCTGGAGAATGGCAGATTTATCTAGGGGCATTTCATGCTTCCAAAGAAAGGAAGGTATGCCTGAGAAATATGGCTAGTGATTGGCGACAGGCTCTAATGGTGCACGGAAAGCAAGGGGTAGGCTGTTAGACTTTATTGGGTCATGGTCTGATATTATTTCCAAAACTGATTGGCTGGTTGCCAAGAAATATATATTTGTCACTAGAGCATAACCAAAGAATCAAATAATTTCTTGCCATCTTTGCATATTCCTTGAGTCTCCTAATTTTACATGTGTGTATGATGGATATGTCCACCTCTGTGTCCCACATTGAGATGTTGGCGTGTCTGGATGACTTGTTAGTTTTATTGAGGATGAGCAGGTATTTGAAGAAACTGTTGCACAACATATGACAAAATATCCATTTCTCTGAATCTCACAGCAATTTAGGATGAGCAAATCCAATGAGTTAAAGTAAGCTATCTCCATTTTGTGACTATTCCATGTATGAAATGAAAGCCTTTATTTCTAGAGGATTCCTAGACCAACACTCTTTGGCAACAGCGAATTTGTCCTAAGTATTAGACAGAAAGAAAGGCTTTACTGATCGGTTGATTTAACATCAGTACAAAGAATGGTCTACGTGCTTGCTCTTACTACTGGTCACCATGTGATTTTCCTGACTTTGGTTTTCAGTTGAATAAGTGAACATGTCAACAAAACAAAAGCCACTGATGTCTAAAAATAAAATGTTCTGCATTGTAGTAAATAAAGGGCTTAAGATTTAAAACAACGCATTTTCTATTTCAAGATGTGTTGTGTTATACTTTACAAATAAGCTATGGCAAATTCAGGTTCATCCATTTTTAACAGCTTTATTTAGATATATTTTATATACCCTGCAATAACTCATTTTTATAAAAGAGTGTTATTAGTAGATAATAGCAAACCTCCAAAGTTTTGACAGTCAGCATAGTACCATTGCTTGTTAAGACATTGTGTTCCTGTTACATATAGTCATGACAGCTAAAGGATTAGTTTGGATTTTTTACTGGGGCATCTCCAGCTGTTTGAGAATATTGAATAAGTCACACAGTGTAACAGTGATTGTCTGGGACACCAGGGAATGTGGTTGTCATTGTTGTGCTTGGGCCATAACCAACCTCAGTATCTGGGACCCAAGGTAGCCAGTGCTTCAGTGCTGCACTTGGAAAAGGGGCTTTGATGTAGGAGACTTGGGCTCCAGGTGTGGTTTGTGACCTTGTCCACAACTGTTTAAGCATTTGGGGCCATAATTTGTTTCTCTGCAACACAAAGAGGCTTTGTAGTATATGGGCAGGGTTGAGGATCAGGAGACCTAAACACTCCGCCACTAGTGAGATTACTTGCACAGTAACCTGAGACGCAGTGTGCAAACCCTTTTACACTCCTAGTTTTTGCTTTTTGAAACCTTCTGGAAATTTATTTCCAAATACTTTCAGTCTGCGGTTGGTAGAACCCGTGCAGATACGCAGGGCCGACTGTAGATCGTGCTCAGTAAAAGCAAGTTCTTTTTCCTCTCCCTGTGAAAATAAGAATGCTTTGAAAGTCCTAAACTAAAAGTTTTGCACTAGGAGGAAAAATGAATTGTTGACATTTACAATATGGCAATTTTTGTTAAAAGGGTGGCACACTGAGAATTACCAATTCTTCAGGTGAAAAGCCACCCCTTTAAACTCGCTGTTTTCCTATCTGACTGTAATAGGGAAGAACAAATCTGACCCCCTATTGGATCCATTTCTTTTCCTTTAACCTTTGTATTCTATTGCTTTTGCTGCAAGTTAAGAATGTTGCCTCTAGCCTGAAATATACAGGATACTCCATTCTCAAGGCTCTGACCTTTCAAGGTATAATGCTTTTCCATTCATACAGAGATAAAAACTTGCAGAACAGAGAATAACATTTGTCTTGTTGAAGGTTTATAGGAACATTGTAAACCTATGTGACAGCTGCAATAACAAAGGATTCTGACACCAAGAAGTTTATACCAACCAACCATACCCCCTCCCCTTTTAGTATAAAAGAAGCCTGAATTCTAACTAGGGTAAGATGGTTCTTTGGGACCCTGGTCCACCATCTTCTTGGTCTGCAGGCTTTCTGAATAAGGTCGGTATTCCTTTGCCCCAGCAACTCATCTCTTGATTTATTGGCCTGTCATGTGGTGAGCAGTACAAGCTTGGACTTGGTGACATGACTACTAGCCTGTAAAAGGGCACCTCCCCTCAAATTGAGAAAGACCAGTGGTTGTCTCTTTCCCCAGCTTTTGTTGAACATGAAAAAGCCATTTTGACTGGAAAACTCTTTCTTACTATGAAATATTTCAGACACACAAGAAGGTATAGAGAATAATGTTGTAAACGCCCATGAATACATTACCCTAATTAAGAAAAGTAACTGGTAGGTCGTTGATACATTTTTCTTGCATAAATCAAATCACATCAATCTCATGGTTGCAATAGCTGCATGTGGAGTTTTTCCTTGCTGGGTTTCTGTTCACTTTGCTACTGTTTGTCACTCAAACTCATCTGTATCTGACAAGTATCAAGGATGTGAGTCTGAATGCTCTTGGTGTGGGAGAAAGAGATGCCTTAGGGGACAGGCACCAAGATATTTTAATTAGCCATCTTCTGCAAACATAACCCTCAGGAGCAAGCAAAAAAATGTCTCATTCTAAAGTCTGAAGTATCAATATGAGCCTTTTAAGAACTCAGGATTTTAAATTTGAAAAATGACAAGGTTCAAGTGGCCCAGGATGAATAATGGGGGGAAAAGAACGAATGCTGGTGATTATGTTGACCCTGAATTAAGAACCCAGACATTTAGTCCTTTAAGGGGAGCTTTGGGGCTTTAGAGCTATGTTGTTACACACAATCAAATGATGAACACTTGCATGAGCTCCATCTTTACTGTGTTTCTTTTCAGGTTAATTTTGAGCAAGCCAGCTTTGAAAACATTAATGTGGGAAATCTGCATGTAGAGATGCGCCTGAATTAAAGGATAATTCAGAGTGTGACTGGCTAAGGAAAGGGGGAAGGGTGTTGCAGGTAGAGGGAGAGCAAAGCACTGAGGCAGCCAGCAGCTCTCTACTGTGGCTGCACCACAAGCAGCATGGCCTGAGGGGAAGCACCTGTGTGGAGTGTCCCATGGTCATGCTAAGGAGCCTGGGTTTCACCTTCAGGGCAGTGCTTCCCAAAGTTTTATGTCATAGTGCGTTCAGGAAATAACATTTGAGTAGTGAAGTAAATAGGGCTGCTTGCAGCTGGAGATCACATCTGGGGACATCTTAGGTCCAGTTCAGCTGCTCCAAGAGTGGAAGGGATGCCAAAATCCCTGTCACCCATTCCCTACACAGATCCCAGTGGGCTGTGGCTCCAGATGGGAAGGTCTGCTCCAGGGCAGATCCAGCTGGGGGATGGCATTAAGCAATGGAGTGACGTGATCAGAGCTTTGTCTCAGTGAGTGGAGTGGAGTGGAGGTGGGCTTTTCAGCCCAAAGAGCAGGTGGGAGGCCCCTGAGATAGTCCAGGTAAGAGATGATGAGCCCCCAAACTAGGAGTTAGGAGGAAACAAGGGGAGAACTTTGTGACAGGTTGGGTGGCAGATAGGCAAGTGATGGGTGGTGGAGGTGCCAGTCCATCACATAAAGAACACAGGCAGGAGAGCAGATTTACAGAAATTTCTGTTGTAAAGCAAAACCTAAGCTGTGTTCTGTTCAGTTCACAAACACCCTGAGCACTGGGATTAAGACACAGTCCAGGATAAATGACTGGTAGTAAACCAGAGGAGTACACAGCTGGCCGTGGGAGCCTCAAGAAGCCCAGTTTGGGGTTTTCTGTTTGGGGGAGGTGTTTGGGTTTTCCATTTGGGGGAGGTGTCTGGGAAACTTGCCAGAGAAAGTGACTCCTGTGACGAGCCTTACTAGGCTGAACACACTCTACCTATGCAAATGGGTGTGTGTGTGTGTGTGTGTGTGTGTGCAGGGATAGTGTAGTCTGGGAGTTTAAGGCACAAGTGACTGTGTGGATGAGGAGAAAGACAGGCAGCCTGGGGGTGCAGAGAGCAACAGAGTTTGGGTCCTGCTAGGAGGTAGCGGATTCACAGAACTTTTTTGAGCTGTGGCATTGCAACTCACACACCCTGAGAGGTCTTATCAAACTTCCCTTGATTTCTAGTGGAGGGAGCACAAAAGTAGGGTTTGAGGATGTTTTGTCATTTTGTTATAAGCTCTCTTTGCTTCCTGTACCTGGTGTGTTCAAGTTTCCTTGATGTGTCTTCTGAAAATCTAGAGAAGGAAGACTGAAGAAGCTTCTAATGAGACTGCCGTGTTTATACAGTGAGGAGGCATCTTTCAGACCCTCTACGCATTGGTTGCTTTAACAGAACTTGTCCAAGTTCTGATTATTCACTTAACCGCTGCTTTTGTTGACTTGGCTGTGGCCTGACAGCAGGGGTTGGGGATGCTCAGGGTCCAAACAGCTGGACCTGCTAGTGTCAGCAGCTGTGGTCATACCTACAGGTAAAAGTTCTGAAAACACAGCTCACCTAGAGCTCTGGTTGGAACAATTCTGTCACGTTTTAGCCACTTTATATCATAACCAAGTTTATGCCTTGAAAACTGACGTCAAATGCTTCTCTGCTTCTTGCAAACTGGAACTTGGCTTACTGAGTAATTCCTCTGACGGGTTCTTTCAGCAGTGAAATTTTGGGCTTTAGAAAATGTTTGTGGTGATGAAAAAGTTTCACTTTGGCTACAAGAGTATAAATGATATTTGTTCTACTGTTATTGCCACTGTGTTCCTACATGTAATTTAAGGAATCAGATCCTGAACAGCTCCTTCTGACTTGGGTGCTTAAACAAGCATGGAGGGGAGTGGAAGGCAGCAGGAAGCCTGGCTGGAACCCTCCCCACACTCTGCGGGCTGCCCTGGGAGCCTGTGATGTGATGTGTTCCTGCTGGATCCCTTGCACACCTCCGTGAAGAAGGTGAGTCAAAGGAAACTCGCCACTCAGTATGAATTCCCATTGCCCTCTTGAAGACAGACCAGAAGGACTCTGTCTTAGAAAACTGGCTTGCTCACTTCACTTGTTCTCAGAGTGAACTGGCTGTGATAGGAAATTGAAGTGGGAAGAAAGAGGATTAAAAGGTTTCTCCACAGCATCCACCACTCCTATCCACCCCTAAAACCTCAGGGAGGATAGGGGACAGGCCACCTGACTGCACTGAAGAGCATTCTCCACTGTTTTATGTGATGACATTTGGGGCATATCTGTTTTCATGGTCAGAGTAGCTCAGCCTGAGCAATTGCATTTCCATCATGGATCCACACAGCTATCTTCACCTGTGATTTTCCGAGATGCACTGGGAGACTCCTTCCAATGGTCAGTTAATATGCCAGGCTATTCCACCCTAGCAGGTGAATGTAGACCGTAAACCAGTTTGGGTTTGCCTGTTGAGATCTACTGTAATTCATGGCATGATTATCTTGCTCTTTCTTTGCTTTGCCATTGGCTTGGGCCACAGAGTGGCTGGGTTGCTTTGGTTAAAGGAGATCAAGATGGCAGCCAGAGGAATTTGCCAGAGGATGCTGAGTGGAGCTAGGAGGTGTTTTCCAGGTCTGAACTGTTCCTGAGAGGCAGAGTGGGTCCATCAGCTTCACACTTTTGTGTGGGAATGGAGAGGGTAGCAAGTGAGGGAAGGCTTTTTCTGTATTAATTCTCTGTTTTGCGGTACGCGGGCCTCTCACTGTTGTGGCCTCTCCCGTTGCGGAGCACAGGCTCCGGATGCTGTATTAATTCTCTGAATTTGCTATTTATTTCCTTTGATTTTACTTTGGGGGGAAAATGTCAAGGAGCAATATGATATACACATTTTATTTATTTATTTTTTATTTTTTTTGCAGTCCGCGGGCCTCTCACTGTTGTGGCCTCTTCCGTTGCGGAGCACAGGCTCCGGACGCACAGGCTCAGCGGCCATGGCTCACGGGCCCAGCCGCTCCGCGGCATGTGGGATCTTCCCAGACCGGGGCACTAACCCATGTCCCCTGCATTGGCAGGCGGACTCTCAACCACTGCACCACCATGGAAGCCCGATTTCATATATTTTGAATGCAATTTTCCAAAGCAAAACTTGTTTTTCTTGAAATTGATTCCATGATTTATCGTTCATATGGTTCTTTCATTTGGGCTATCTGTTTTGTGACAGCAAAATAATGTATATGTATATTATTTTTCTCACTTAATAATATTTATTTTCTTTGTGTCAGTAGTGCATACAATTTTGTTTGTTTCTGCTTCTCCAAGCATAAGTACATAATCCTTTTTACTGTGAAAGAAGAGGCCTAGTAGGAGACAGGGAGAGGCTATGAGGCAAGCAGCAAAGATACAGCAGGTACAACCACGTGTGTCTTTTTGCAGCACAACCTAAGAGGGGCTGCATCAGCCAGCAGTTGTGCATATGTGGCTTTATCTATATTGTCTTCAAACAAATGGAAGGAAATAAAATCCAGTTCTGAGATTCTCATCCTATGAACTGCATGGCCTGATCCACATTGTCTTCAGGAATGTGCCTTTTATGACACATGGGAACAGGGTCTCCAAGTCTAAAAGCATCTACTGAGCTCCATCAAAGCTGGGATCTGTCTTCCAGATGTCTAGGCTGTTGGGAGTAGGTACAAACTTCCAGATGGACCAGGCTTCTTACAGCATGAGCTGACTGGATGTTGGGGATTGTGTCAGCCTGGTCTGACTTGGTGCTTGGACCCTGGGTGTGAGCAGGTGCTCCAGGAAGGCCACCCCAGGTCTTTGGCATGGTGTGTACATGCCTGGGGAGGGGTTCCCACCAGATGTCCAGTGAGTCTGTAGGACTGGCCTCGCTCTTTCTGCTCATGCTCCTTTTCTTGTAGAAAGAAGAAAGGCTTCCCTCATAGACTATAGGATCTTTACAGAATGCAGGGCCAACCGCAATTCTTCTATTAGAGGAGCAGATCATAGTGGAGCTTCCTGAGGTTCTTCACCAGGAACTAAAACAAATTATGTCAGCTATTAATTTGTGCCACCCCCATCTATATGTGCTCCCTTCCTTCACCTTTCAGTTTTTTCCCTTTCTTTTACTTCCTCTCCCTAAATGGAGTTGTCACATGCTTCTCTCCACCATCTCCCCAACCCCCATTCCAAACTGGCCTACCCTCCTGGCACCATCTTATGTTCCAGTTCTTTCCTGCCACTTTAAAAAAAAATGTAGCTGTCCTGGTTCCTACCCCCTCGAGAATCAACCTGTCAAAAATATACTTGAGCCACTCTGAGGTCTATGCAATATCAGTTTTAGGCACCATATCTTCATTTTCTTACCTTGAATCTTCTGGCATTTAACATCTTTAACCAATAGTCTAGTTCTAATATGAGCATTTAAGGCATCGTATCAGATGAGAAGGGAAAATATTTAGAGGGCAGATGGGCATTCCATTGCCCCAGCAATGCAGATGCGATGTAGACAGTACCTAGTGCATCAGCAGAGAGGATTGGCTCTTTGCCACATGCCCTTTGAAACATTTTTTAGTTGTAGAACATTCCTTCCATTTTTCAGTCAAATGTCTGGAATTTCTAATTCAAAAATTCATTGAAAAAAGAAAATGTTATTCAATTTTCTCTTCTCTTGTTTCCCGTCTCATATCCCCCTTCTCATGAAGAGTGGCCTCAGCTATTTCCCTAGGGCAATATGAATGAATTTTGTAAGGCTTTTCCTTCTAAAAGTCCTGGATGAAATTCCAGACATATGGCATCAAAGTGCAACTCAGTAAAATCAACTTTGTTGAATATCTTAAAGATAATATAGTTCAATCAGTTTTCTGATCCAAGGATAAAATATAAAATTTATTTACCATCCCTAGGCAAGGTGGCTTCTCTCTCCAGCCAACTCCAGGTAAATTTCAGTTAGTGTTTGTGTTCTGTGTTGGCATTTAACATCCTTCCCTGACTCTGCAGGAAAGAGCACCATGAGCTACTATCAAAGTATTCACAAGAGGAGAACAGTTTTATCTGCCCTCCTGGCCCACCTGATGCATGAACTACTCAGCTACCCAAGATCACACTTTTATCATCAATAAGGACATTCTAAAAAACATAACACAACACAAACATGCACACACCCACACAAATGACAACAGAAATTCCCTATGCCTTTAGGAGTCTTTCAGATAAAATTTTATGTTCCATTTGACCTTTTGTTTGAGGTACAGAAATTCCCACACACAAAAATGTGGTGAACCAGCTCAAGCTGCTTGTCAAACTGCAGAGTGGAAACCTCAGCTTACTATATATTGGTCTAATTAAGCCTCATTAAAATTGATACCCCAGGGTGAGTTTTTATCTCTTGCACAAAGGATGAAATTGCAGATTTCCACATACAATGCAGGCAAATCTGATGCTTTTATGGGTGAATTTTCCAAATGGGGATAGCAAATGTGCCAGGGCCAGCATCCCTGAAGCACAGGGGGATGTATAACTGCTCAGTAATTACAGTTTTCATTTGGGCAAATTAAATGCAAATGAAAACAAAAGCCCTGTCCTGTCTCTGCAGTGTGTCAGTGCTAGTCCAAGCTCATGCTGGCGGTGGGGGCCAGGAGATGTCAGAGGTTCTCCTGCGGACATATCTGCTCATCTTCCACACCTCCCCCAGCTGCCTCTCGTCTCACTTCTTTTCTTCTTCCTTGAAACCTCAGTGGGGATCTTCGCGGAGGGAAAGACTCCCATCAGACAAACGTCCCTCCGCAGAGGGGGCCATGCTGACTTTCTACAACCAACTTTCATTCAGTCATTTCTGTCAACTCTACATTTTTTTTTTGCGGTACGCGGGCCTCTCACTGTTGTGGCCTCTCCCGTTGTGGAGCACAGGCTCCGGACACGCAGGCTCAGCGGCCATGGCTCACGGGCCCAGCCGCTCCGTGGCATGTGGGATCTTCCCAGACCGGGGCACGAACCCATGTCCCCTGCATCGGCAGGCGGACTCTCAACCACTGCGCCACCAGGGAAGCCCCTGTCAACTCTACTTTTAAAATATGTTCCAAAGCTGACGGTCTCTCACCATCCCCACAGCTACTACCCGGGTCCAAGTTATCAACATCTCTTACCTAGACTATCGTAACAGTTTGCTGGTGGAGCTCCCACTCTCACCCTTGCTTCCCTTCCCTCTCCCCCAGCACACAGCATACACAACAGGCAGCAACCAAGGAAAACCTTGAAAAACTCTTATCATAGCATGTCCTGCCCCCTTTTAAAACTCATCTTAGCCAGAATAAAGTCCTAAGTCCTTTCTAACATCTGCAAAAGCCTGTATGTTTTGGCCTTTTTCTCCTTTTTTGAACTCGTCTGGTACTTCCCTTCCCGTCTCTCATGCTCCAGACACTCTGGTCTCTACAGGCTTCTTTGCTGTTTCCAAATTGCCAGAAATGTTCCCACTTCAAGGCTTTTACATTTGCTTGTTCTTCATTTTTCTCCATGTCTAAAATCTTATAGATTTATTCCTCTATGTTTATCTTCCTCTTCCTCAATTAAGTGTTCATTGATGAAAGCAGGAACTTTGTTTTGTTTATTGACATAACTCTGGTACCTAGAACAGCCCTTGGTGCACTGTAGACAAAATTGCACTCAACAAGCATCCTCCAGAGGGACGGGTGGCAAACTAATCTAATCATATGCTTCCTTTTATGCCTATACAGGAAAGGTGGCTGTGCAAGGGTAGTAGGTTCCAGGGCCTGGTGCATATCCTGAAGGATGCTGTACTCTTGGTCTGTTGTGTTCTTCATTTTTCATGTTGTGCCATGCGGGGGCAAGGATAACAGCATAGCCAGGAAGAAGATGCTAGTCACAGTCATCTCAAATCTGAGTATCTTTACTAAGATCCCCACCATCACCGAGGGGAATCTCAGCACATGTGCCTCCTCCTCCTGCTCTCCAAGAAACTGACAAACGGAGCCATGATGTCAGTGAGAGCCTTCTGGAGAGTCAATCACAAGGCTTCTCTTAATGCAAATATGCACTTTCTTCTTTGGGACCTGCTTCTCCATGCCTGTAATCAATTTTAGCCTAAGAGAGGACCGAGGTACAATTGTCATCAGAGCACTGATTTCAGATTTCAGATTCTTGCATGAAGCCAAACCCTCAGGAAAGGAAAGAAGAAAGGCAAGTAGGTGCCTCCGTGTTGGGGTGGGGAAGTAACTGGTGAGAAATGTAAGGACTTGGCTAAGTATGCAGATGCTATATGAACTGAGGTAGTGGCCTACCATGGGGGTGGGCGTATATGGTCCATGGCCCAAGTCTGGCCCACTGCCATTTTTTGTAAATAATGTTTTATTGGAACACAGCCATGCTCACTCCTTATGAATAGTCTAAGACCAATTTTATGCCACAAGGGAAGAATTGAGTATTGTGACAGATCCACAAAGACTAAAATACTTACTGTCTGAAACTTTATAGAAAACATTTGCCAAGCCCTGATCTGGTGGGAAGAGCCATGCACTGGGAACCTGATTAATCAGGATTCTGGTCCCTGCGCTATAACTCAGTATTTATGTGAGCAACTGATCTACCCTCAGTGAGCTTCAGCTTTTTTACCTTTTATATGGTACATAATTTGGGTTAATCTACATAAGTTTATGTTCATTTAAAAGTTCTTAGCCTGAAGGAGGTATTCAATACAGATTGGTTAAACATAAGAGGAAAATAAATTAAAATGTCGTAAGAGTATACTCTTTGCTCTGTCAATTGCACAGGGTTACAGTGACAATCCAATGAAATAAGAACTGGAAAAATCCTGAAATCTAGGATTCCTCTCTCTGTGATCACTGAAGCTAAAGCCCAGACTAGATCTCTGCTGTGTGCCCACAGCTGCACCATGAGCCCTGGGAAGAGGCAGTGGCTCCACAGGCCACCTTCCCTGACTTGGGATATTGGGGTAGAGCCTACAGCTGCCTCTTAGAATGCTCCCATGCTTATAAAGGGGACTTTCAAATGATTCCAACTCATACATGCAACAGGGAGGAACAAAAAATTGGGGTTGTGTAGAGATGGGAGGGACCGTCTGAAGCCCATTTGCTCTTCCTGTGAGACTGTCCTCAGGGTGTGGTCTCTTCTGATGTTTTTGTTGTCATTGTTTAGCTGTCCATCCTTTTTCTATATCTAAAATTTGGAAGAATCTTTTTGTTTTGCTTTGTGTCTCCTACTCAAAGCACCCCTACCTATTCCTGGTGGTATCAGTGGGGTACCTGGATTCAGCACCAAGAGCATGGAATTTGCACTTAGAGAAAGCTAGCTTTATATTCCTGGTTCCTTATTAACATGTAGTGTGACCTTGAAAAAGTTGCTTAATCTTTCCAAACCCCTGTTTCATCAACTGTAAAATGAAGACGATCCAGCCTCATTAAATCCTCATGAGAATTTTAATGAGATTGTATACCTCCCCCCACTACCCCCTCCCCTGCCCTTTATAAAAATAGATCACTTACAAATTAGATGTTTTAAAGTCTGAGGCAGCCTATTGTCATTTCTAAGAGGTAAATCTTGGCAGGCTGAGTGTCTGATTTTTTTAAAACTTTGCTAATATATATGTAGAAGATATGGGGGAGTTTATCACCCACTTCTTTTAGAACAAGTTCCCACAGGTCTGAGGATGTTTAAAACAGAAATGTATTTAAATGCAGACATAGATCATAGAAGGACAAAATCCTCAGAGGGAGTCAGATGAAACACGATTCAATTAGGGAGCAGATAGCCAGCAATCCCTACGTGCCCTGGGCTTTCTCTTCACTGAATTTTCTCTGAAAGGCCTGTGCCAGGAGAATTGCAGAGAAGCCAGAAGTCCCTATCAATGTAAACTGAAAATTCTAGATACAGGAATGAATCACTTTTTGTTTGGCAAAGAACATTTTTACTTCAGTGACTGTGAACCTAGGATTGTGATCTGGAAACCTCTGATAGGATATTAGCATTATTTGGACCATGATGTGTGCATCACCCATTTGATGGCGCTCTCACTCCTTACAGATAAGCAAATTGAGGGTTAGAGAGATGGACTGATCTGCCCCAATATATGCAGCCAGTAAATGGCAGAGCCAGGAATTGAAAAGTCCATTTGATGCACATGATTTCCCCAGCCACCTTGAAGCCCTGACAGTATGGGAAGGAAGGATAGTCTCCTGAGTTCAAGCATCCTGCTTATTACTTGAGGGAGGAGGCCAGGTAAAGAGGATTAAGCCAGCAGCAGTCATCGCCATGGCACATGAAGACAGTTGAGGAACCCATCTCCTTACAATGGGGCTTGAAAAACAAGTAGGAAGTCCTGGACCAATGGGACATGGGGACATGGATGTTGGTGAAGGAGGGGAGAAGTGAGCCCAAAGGGAGGACATCAGAGACACAGTCTGCTTTCCTCATTGCACCTTCTAATTAGAGAAGAAAGAGGCTATGCTTTACAGTGAAACAACTCTTCTCTCAAAGCTCTGGTGGACCATTTTTCAGCTGTGGGACCCAGGGTATGGGGTCTGTAGGGGTATATTACTTCAGGGCAGGGGTTCAGGGAACCAGTAAGAGGTCAGCCAGGGAGCTGTGCAGTGCAGAGTCTTTATTACAGTGGGATTGGGTGTTGGTTCTCTACCAAATCCATCAATGTGCTCCATGAGAGAGGGCTAGAATTTAGACACTGGTCATGCTAGAGAGCCTTCTATAGCTGAGAGTATACTACAAACAGCACCAATTATGTAAAAATGGACTTTTGCCACTTTTGCTGCTATTTTCCTGCAACTTCCCTATCTCCACCCTAGCTGACACTGAGTCACCAGAATCAGAGACAAATCGAGGGAAAGTAGCTGTTGGCCTAGGGAGTCAGGGCTTCAACATATGAATTAAGGGGGAGAATGATTCAGTCCATAACAGCTAGCTTCCTGTGACACTGCACTGGCCTAGGAAGTGGGATGCCACATTGTTACTACCAGGTGGTGAAAGTCCATGTTCTCTGCTCAGCCTCCACTGACATTCTGGGGTGAGGGTAGAGGCACTGTATTACTACTGCTGCCAGGAGTAGAAACTGAAGCTTCCCACTAGACTTTTCCTACTCCCTCCCTGGCCTCCACTGACACCGAGGAGCAGCCCCTTATTGCCACCATGTGGGTAGGAAGGTCCTAGTTCCCTACTCAGTTTTCTCTGATACCATCCCAGCAGGGAAGTTGGGCATCTATGTACAGCCTGGTGAGTGTAAACATCTATGCTTCCCAACTGGCCTTTGCTTGAAAGCAGTATCCCATCAATTTTAGAAGCAAATCACTAAGGTCTGGCCCACAGCCAAGGGAAAGGGTGTTACAAAAGGGTCAGAGGTCATTCAGGATCTGAAAGTGCTTACCACAGGAAGCAGAGCATTGGCTAATAGTGCTGGACTAGAGGAATTGCTCTCTCAAGTCAGAGCCAGTGAAAGAATGAAGGAACCTCCAGGTACAGGAACTCCCTAAAATGGAACTACTAAGCTGGCATCAAAGAGGCTACTCTTTCTCTCACAGGCTGCACGATCTCTGAGGACATTTCTGCATCTCTGGTCTATTATGCTATTCTCAGCCACTAAGAAACTAGTCCAGATATGATACTGCATTACTTTATCTGGATTTCCATGTGTTTTCTAGGATATGAAGTGTCAGAATTAGAGAGACCATTTAGTAGCTCCACCATTTACTAGTTATGTAATCTTGGACAAATGACTTGACATCTCTGGATCTCCCTTTTTTCATCTGTAAAATGGGTATGTAGGGAACATGATATGATCCTTGAGGTTGGCTGCAGAAAGAGAAGATAAATTCCTCACAGCAGATCCTCTTTTCCTTATCAGTGCTGGATTCTTCTTATATTTAGGAAATATTTCAACCTACAGAAATGGCTGGGGCAGGGCAGAGAGCTGTGGATGTATAAGGAGGAGGGAGGCTCTAACAGAGTGAGCTAGATCTTTGCCTAAGAATTTGATCTTAACTCTTTAAAGCTTTTAAGAAAATTATAATTCCAAAGCTTTAGAGTTTCTTTGGGCCAAAATTTCCATAGTCTCTATTGGTTGTGAAAAAATTCCATTCAAAAATAAGCCAGAATTTCTTCAGATAAGTAGCTAGGTTTCTCATATTATTATTTGGATAATATATAGATGGAAGTTCCTGATATGCTAAATAATTTGGAAAAACTCAGGTGACATGGATACACCAGGAAGAAAAACAAAGTGATATTAAAAATAAATGACTGGAATTTTGTTCCTACGTAAGATGGAGTTTTAGAGGGCAGACCAATTTTTCTTCTAAGAACAAAACAAATCAGGTTAAAATATAAGAATAATTGGTTTAAAGGCAACCGGGATCTGCTGAAACAATGAGGATTTAAAGGGTTAAGACAGAGAAGTGAGCTGAAAAATCTGTTGCTGCTTTTTTTCTGTGGCCATTTGACTGATTCTGGCAAGGAAAAGATGCTGAGCATCTAAACTGGCTCAAGTAGAGAATCAGGAAAATGGGTGACAGAAAGAAAAGAAAATAATGAGAAATGAAGAAAAGAACATAAGAGTCATAGGGACACAGCCAAAGTTTCTAGTATTCACGTGACTGGTATACTTGAAGGAGAGCAAAGAGACAATGAGGTAGAAACGATATGTGAAGAGTTAATGGTTGAGATTTTCTAAAACTGGTAAAAGATGTTAACTTATAGATGTAAGGAGCATTGTAAACTCTGAGCAGGATTTTTCAAAGAGCAAACATACCTAGGCACTTCGTTATCAAATTTCTAAAAACCAAAGACCAAAAAAAAAAAAAAAAAGTAAACATCACTTTCAGAGAAACGACTGTTCAGACCAACAACTAGAGAGGCCAGTGGGTTTTAGTATTGATACTTTCCTACTTTGCTAAAAGAAAATAAATGCCAACCTAGAAGTTGATGCACAGTGAAAGTCTGCTTATAAAGGAAGCCAAATGTATTTCTGAAAATATGTTCTCAGAAAAACAAATTCTGAGATATTTTATTGCCAGGAAACATGCACAAAAGGGGATTCTTCAGATAGAGGAAAATGATCCTAGAAAGAAGCATGAAAATGCAGAAAAGAATGGAAAAGCAATCGAAGGGTAAATATATGGGTAAATAAATATTGAATGTGTAAAATAATAATCACAATATCCTATTTTACATACACAGTGAATTAAAATGCATTACAACAATACACAAAAGATGGGAGGAGACGTGAATGTAATTAGTGTTTCAGGGAAACTTAAAAAGTAAAAATTTCTATTAGAGAATTAAGTATGCATGTTGTAATTTCTAGGATAACCACCAGAAGAATCACAAAAACATTGTATAACTAAGATATAACAGAGAGGAAAATTGGATAATAACAAAGGAAAAAGATGACTGATCTTCTGCACTTTCAGGTGGACATTTTTGTCTCTTAGAAGGTTTTTTTTGTTTTTTGTTTTTTAATTCAGGAAAACTTCTTAAAGGACCTTCTGAGTGTGAAACAACAGAGCCTTGGATTGGTTTAGATGGGAGAGAAATGAGAAAACAAAGATATAATGTATTCCACATAAAAAGTCATACAGAAATTTGTGAGTTTTGCCCTGGAAGTTTAGGTGATCAAATGAGTCCTAAAAAGAGGGATTATAAAAATATGGTGAGAGGCCAGTGGCCCAGGTGGGATGTGAATGGGGAGAAACATTTTGTGGCTGAGTTTGTGTCTCTTCAAACCTTCATGAAATTGTGGAATGCACAAGTGTAGGTGAACCAAAGAGGAAAGGCTGCACTCTCCACTTGGGGTTAATCTAGCAGACTGAGAATAGCAGCTGCAGGAGGTGAGGCAGTGAAGAGATGCTGAGAGTTTAGCCAGAGCTCCAAATCACAGCAAGCAAGCCCTGAGTGAACAATAGCGCTCCAGGAAATTCTCTAAAATCCTTATGATTTGACCATGTATATGTTGTGGGACGAAGGGGTCACTGAACTTTCCTTGGTAGTGGGGGCTTAAGCCTTTTTATTTGAAAATTAAAGACCCCAAGAGAACAGAAGAATTTCGAGGCAGCTGGCTCTGCATAGAATGTGTTTCTGCCTGTTGTAGCCCTCAATAACTTCTACTATTATCATTACAGCCTCTGCAGAAAATAAAGTGTTTTTGATTCAAGTCCTCTTCCATCTCCTCACCCCCTCTCCAATCTCCACTGAACTGAATGGATGATGTTACGTTAGGGACATTTATCTAGAATTGAAGGTGGAGGCTTAATTATTACAGACAAAAACCACTAATGAGGAAACAACATTATCTTTCACACATGAAGCTGTTTTGATGGAAACTAATTTATGGCACGTATTCTATCCTCCAGGCTTCATTATAAAGGGCCTCTGTCCTCACGACTTTTCCCCTCCTCCTTCCCCTAACATTTCTCTATTTTCATTAGCTCAATCTCACAGGAAATCAGAGAGCAGATAGTGTTCTCCACACATTTTATAGGAAAGGAAGCAACGAGGCAGCCAGGATCGGCTCCAGGCAAAATCACCACATTACAATGCTTTCTTTGGGCGCCTCTCACTTTCCTTTTTGGCTGCCTTCTCCTCTTATCTTTCTTTTCTCTCTCTGTCTTTCTCCCATCCTCTCCTTGCCATCTACTGCCTGACTGGTTGAAGCCTCTCTTCTGCCCTCACCTAATCAATCCTCTTCCATGCTCTTTATTTACTTATAAATAAGAATCTGACCTGGACCAGGGTACTGGCAATCTGGATTGAGCACAAGGGTTTTCCTGCCTAAAACTGAGGAAAAGATGAGTAGCCTTCAGGAAGTGGGGGTCTGGGAGGTAATAAGGTCCAGAAATCAAAGCTATTTGGCAGAAAAACATCCAGTGGGACTTCCAGGTGCTATCACAGGAGAAGATGGGAAACACCAATCAGAGACCGAGACACAGAAAATTATAGTTCAATAGCCCTCCCCATCCCTGTTTTCATAATGCTTTTCTTTCCCAGCTGTTTTCCTATAGAATCAGCAATAAAACCCATGTGCTGGCCTTTGCAGCCCTGGGTGGGCTTGGCTGAGGCCACTCTGTTCTGTGCCAGTGCCCGGCTCCAGAAAGGACCTCTAGGAGTAAACTGGGTGGTGGCAACTCCAGAGTAAGGAGGAGAAGGAGGTAGGGGATTCCTGGTCTCTGCGGACTGTGACACAGGAGAGGAGAGAACTTAGTGTAGGGCTAGGCAGTGCATCTCTCCTTCTAGCCCGAATCCGCCCAAAAAGCGCCAGGTCTTTTCATTTTTGTATTCTCATTTTTTTCACAGACCTTGACATATACCATAGGGGCTCAAAACTGTGAGTGGAGTGAAAGGTAAATGAAGGATACACCTTTCCCCTAAAGTGATTTATGCCAATATTGTACTCAGTATGTGTTGATCTCCAATGGTTTGGCCTGTGGGGTTTGTACATGGTAGCTCCCTATTCCTTTTCATGCTCACCTCTCTGTTGGCAACTGTCAGAACCAAAGCAACCACTGCGTCCTGTGTGTCTGTTCCCAGAAGCAGGGGGACAGACGGAGGACAGGAATCCAGCAGGACCAGTAGCAGAAGCCAACAGTCTGAGTAATCTGAAGGCTGGGTGATGGAGAGCGAGCTGGAGAGGGCGGGTGGTCCCATTCAAGGCCAGTTGGACATGGCAAGTATCTGGGGGCAATGCCACCGATTCTGTCACTCTTAGGATGCCAGACCTTGGGCCAGTCACTTATTCCTTGTTAGATGAAGCCATCCAGCCATAGCAGCAGTGGCAAGGCAAAGCTCACGTGGGAGACAAGATGGGGAAGTCCTATGTGCTTCCTGTCATGTGCCAACTCCCTTCCACTGGTAGAGGTTAGCTGGAGGACTGGCCATGGGAAATGAGGAGATGGGGGTCTCTGGCTGTGAATCTGCTGATTCTGTTA
The DNA here is from genome assembly GCF_964341445.2 of Mesoplodon mirus. Taxonomy (NCBI): domain Eukaryota; kingdom Metazoa; phylum Chordata; class Mammalia; order Artiodactyla; family Ziphiidae; genus Mesoplodon; species Mesoplodon mirus. The sequence goes on from NC_138985.1 coordinate 72,524,013, forward strand.
AGGCATTTGAATGTCTTTTACCTGATTCAGACTGCCAGATCCACAGTGGCATTCGTGAATATTTCAAACGCCAGGCGAGTCTATTCTGAGTGAAATGACACATTGTGAGCTGTGAATAAATCAATTTCACTTTCCCTTAATGGTGAGTGGAGAGACAAGGAGGTCTAACAATTATCAGTGTCCCATTTGGAGCTAAGATCATTTTCATGTATGGGAATAGAGAGCTCCAGAGATGGATCCAAAAGGGGTAGTGCTCAGAGTTCCCCCAGGCCAGGCTGGAGCCAGCGCGACCCCTGGGCCTCAGGTAGGGTGCATGCTGCTTGGCTGGAGTCTGATTGCTTACCCAGGTCAACGATCTTGAAACAGCTCTCTCCCTGCTGAGCCAGTCCTGCTAACAATAGTTTCTCACATGCCTTGTTGTCATCATTACTTCCAGACTGCTAAGGAGAGTGTCAGCTCTACCTTTAGTTCTTTTTTCTTTTTTCCACGGCCTGACGAATAGGCTTCCAGAGGAGACTAGAAAAGCATGGTTCTTGTTGCTGGATGATCGCATAGCATCTCTGTTTTTCCAAACTGATGGCATGGCTTGCCAAGAATGAATTACATATTTTCACAGAATCAGTTGCTTTGCTCCTAATCGGCTCTGTAAATTATTTTCCTTCCTCCCTCTAGTTTAACACACTGGCTCCCTTGGTCAGGCACCTCAGGCTAGGGTTTTGGGGAAAGGAAGAAACAGAAAGCCATGAGAGGCCCTTCTAGAAAGCTAGTGGGGAGAATGGAAAAGTCTGGGCTGAGTGCAACCTTGGCCTTGGAGCAGTAGGTAGGACAGAAAACACATGGATGCTCCTCCAGGGCTATGGTGACGGAGTTGCTGGGAAGCAAGGATTTCTGGGTCATTGGCTCAGGGTCACAACAAAATCACCAATGGGAGTCACAGATGCCAATGCTGTGACTTGCTCCTGCCAGAAGATCCTGGTAGGCCAGCCCCACTTCCCTGGCTCAGAGGAGAAACTTCCTAGGGTGTCTCACTCACTGTGAGCTTCCTTCTGGTGGCCCTCCAGCCTTGCCATGGTGACCATCTGTAAATACCTTGACAGGGCTGAGTACAAGGCATTCCTGCTGCTGTGAATGCTTCTTTCCTCTCTGTTCTGGGGGAGCCAGTGGGTTCTCTTTTCCATTCCAACAGGCCCCATACAGAGAGAATGGGAAGAACCTTTTTTCCCCAGGACTGTCATACTGTCTTGAAATCATAAAGCAGCTCTACCTGTGGCCCCTCACGTCCACACGCTTCTTTAGTTTTTCTTTCCATTATAGTTTTCTCTTCTGAGGACTCATGCAGCCCAGTGGGAACGAGGCTGGGGGCCAGTCTGAGTGACATGGCTTTGGGCCATACCCATCTTCCCTCTTCTCTGTCCTGGGGATCAGCCCCTCACTGAGATTTGCACGTGGCATTCTCCACCAACTTGGCATTGTTCTCCACTAGGACATTGCTCAGCTTGTTGTTCTCCTGCCATGTAGGGAGTCTTTTTGGAAGGAATATTATTTTTTAAAGCATCCAGGATGTGTCTTTCTCCCAAACTTCCTCTTTCTCTCACATGAACAGGTCATCGCTGGGCTAGTAGAAGACTCATGAATTGGTTAAAGTAACATCCTATGACACTTACGCCATGGCACTACTCTACTACTCTACTACTAATGGTGGACATGGCTAATGGAGCATGTCTCTCCTGGTAAGCCTCAGAATCCTTCTGAACACCATGCATCAGACTGCTATTACCAGTCCATTGGAGTTGGTTCTTATGATGACATCTTTTTTTTTTTTTTTTTTGCGGTATGCAGGCCTCTCACTGTTGTGGCCTCTCCTGTAGCGGAGCACAGGCTCTGGACCCGCAGGCTCAGCGGCCATGGCTCACGGGCCTAGCTGCTCAGCAGCATGTGGGATCTTCCCAGACCAGGGCACAAACCCGTGTCCCCTGCATCAGCAGGTGGACTCTCAACCACTGTGCCACCAGGGAAGCCCTATGATGACATCTTTTAATCTTCCTTACCTTAAGCTCTGAATTGTATCTCCCCTCCGTCTAACCAACACACCTATGCATGCTCAAAATTAACAGGTACTTAATGTCTTCTTGCACATGATATTGACCTTGATAGGATGTACTCTCTGCCAGGGAGCTTGCAGTTTGTCTCAGATACATTAAAAAGGTGCAAGTATACTTTATTGGGGGTGAGGGAAGTGCCTACTTTATTAAGGATGGAATTTGTCTCTTTTCAGAATTGAGGAATACGTCTCCTGTTACTATTCATTTGTCTCTGGGAGGCTGTATTCTACAAGTTATTGGTCCGGATAAGTTGTAACTATCCTGGGAGGCAGAGAGGACAACCTGAGCTGTATCTCCTACAATAAACTCTCATAGCCTGGCCAACCCACAGCCGTAAGAGCAGCTCTAATAACCACAGGTCCTGCCATGTGGACGCTTTCCCCCAACACACAGAAGACAAGGGAGGTGATGATTTTCAGCTCCATTATTTTCAAGAGTTACCTTGTATTTTGGATACATTAATAGGTGCTAAAGGGTGGGGAATTAGGTAAACAAAATAGAAATTTAATATGTGAAATAGCTAAAAGATGTTTTCTTCATTAATGCATCAAACAAATAACTACAGAAGCAAGCAAAAATAAATAACATAAAATCTTCAGTTCTAGTTTTTCTCGAAATCCAAGTCTCAATTATGTAGCTAACAGCTTAGGAATCAGTTCCTTCTGACTTTTCCACCACAATCCCATTACTGCATAGGTTCTCTGGACTGTTGTTTGGGACTTTTAAGATTTGACTGCATTTCTTCCCATGCCTTTTCATGCTCCTAGCACTTCTGTTTCCAGTCTGGTGGCTTCGCTTGGGCCCTGCAGGCTAGGCCCATGTTGCACTCAGGGACTGTAAGAATCCCAGGCCTCAGGTCTGCTGATTCTCTTCTGACACCGGACCTCCCCTGACGTTTGCCTGGTGCCTCTGACCCAGCCCACAGCTTTGTCCCGGACCTTGTAACAGAATCCCCGCCTGACCTCTCTGCCCATTGCTCCAGTTGTTCCAGGGTTGGGAGTTGGGGCTCTGTGCTGAGTTTTTCCACCTCAGCCTAGGGTTCCTTCTCGGGCCCAAGTCAGTCTCCAACTCTCTCCAGGCTTCAGCATGACTCCCTCTTTCCAATATCAGTTGCTCCCTATTCCCTGCAGTTGGGGATACGATGAAAATGTTGCTTCTCCAGCTTTTCCTTTGCTTTCCTGTCCCTGAAAACAAATTCACTTACCATTTTCATCTCAACTGAGTTGTTGTTATTTACTCCAGCGGATGAGAACAGCAGTCTTGGGCAAGTGATGAAGCTTTAAAATAACCGCGATCTTTGGCCTGTAGTTTCTAATGTTTTCTTTCTGGAATGGTAGCTGCACTCTCCCTTAGATTCTTACTCTTGAGAGGTGGACCCATTTATTCAACCTGGTAGCACCTTATAATTTATTATTTTAAGTGGGGACAATTTTGAGAATGAAAGGGATGTTATTAATAACTATGCCAGAATAACAGGAATAAACAAGGACTATTATGGGCAACAGTTACATTCTTATCCTGACCTTGCCTTTAGCAGCCCATATAGAGCAAAAGTCCCATGGCCAGTGGCTGTATCTGGGGTCATTTCTCTTGGAAGTGGTAGATGGATGTGACAGCCACCATATGGCTTTAAATTCAGGAAGATCTTGGTGCAACTCTTGGATTGACTCTTTCTAAATTCATGGACCTGGACAAGTAGTTTCTTTGGTGACTCTCAGTTTCCCTATCTGTACAATGGTTATAATGGTAACTGTCTCAAAGGTGGCTTTAAAGATTAAATAAGATAACATATAAAGCATTTGACATGGAATACTTCAATGAATTCTAGTTTTCATTTCTTTATCTTTCTCCTAATGAAACCCATGAAGCATGCCAACTCTGTTTCTACTTCCTTTCCTTCAGAGGGAAGATGGTCTGTGATCTGCTACTCAGTATTCTATCTTAAAATGGATTCCCGACTTTGCATTCCTAACATCTTTTAATGTACCAAATAAAAGGGCTGAAATTTGATACACTAAGTGAAGTGATTTTAATGTATGAGAGAGATTTAGCTCATGATCCAAATATGCATGAACATAAGATGCATTCAGAGGAAGATATTGCTAGATGGTAAAAATGAAAAAGATGAATCCTGTGCTGGGACCTAATTAAATGACTGAGAAGATGGCTAATGGTCTTAGATTGAAATCTTTAGCTCCAGACCTCTGGTTTTAATTCCACATTGAAAGCTATTATGCCCACTGCTGGCTGCTAGGAGAAGAGACTGACTACAACCAAATGTAATTGCTGTGGAGAGTGTGGTCTCAGACAGAAGTCCTGTGCCCTTGAATCAGTCTCTCACATTCTCTCAACTTCAGTTTCCCTACCTGTAAAGTGGACACAGCAATATGAACTGAACAGGATTGTGGTGAGAATAAAATGTGAGGCCTGGCAGTGTTTGACTGTCAAATACAAACTGAAATGGGTTAATGAGTTAGTTTATTTTTATTTCTTTAGGAATTTGAATTTAATCTGAAAAACCATATACCCTTGCAATTCTTCTTTTAACTTCAACTAGATTTTTCTGCAGGGTTTAGTGAAAATTTCTTGTTTTTAGAGCTTTGGGGCCTACATCTGTAACACCAACTGATTTCAAGTGAGAAGTTAAGAAGCACCTGATTAGAAATCCCCAAGATCCTCACCTGGCCAATTTAAACCTTTGCCCCCACACCAAATACTAGCTTTGTGGGACTTTAATAGTTTTTCCTCCAAAAATAAGATGCATGTTCAAATGTCTTTGGACAATGCTGGGTAAATACAATGAAACAGATGTCTTTACTGCACAGCTTTTAAAATATTTAGCTGAACCAATATGCATCTCCAAGATGGGGCCATGTACCATATATTGTCTCTAAAATGTGCTTAACCATGGTCCCCATATTTTTTGTGGGATATTTTTAGACACCAATGGTCCTTGGCATGCTTTGGCAAGCACTCTTCTAATAATTTTTATGGATTTGGAAAAAATGTTTGCATTATAAAATTAAGCAAGAAAGCAAGCTACTAAATTTCATGTACTGTAAAATCACAATTATGTTAAAATGTATATAAGAGCCTGGCAGGAAATATATAGAAATATTAACATAGTAATTAAAAGCAGTAATCTCAGGAGGAAGAATTTGGCTATTTTTTTATATCTATTTTACTTACCCTATATTTTCCAATTTTTCTACAATGAACATGTATTATCTTTATAATCCAAAAATTTTACTTTACTTTTTTTTCTTTTGGTTAAACAATATCAGAAGGGATTGTTTCTTTTCCAACTACAATGTTGGATCCACCTGAGTGAAATATGCCTTTCATTGCATCCTGAGAAGACAGAAGAACCATAAAAAGCCTTAAGAAGCCCTTAAGGAATTTTGAGGACTATAAAAGTAAAGATTATAAACCAAAGAAAAATACCCAAAGTTGTAAGAGCAGTAAAGAGAAAAGTGAGGGCAAGGGATATTGAGTATCTAAAGAGAAAATATAAGAAGCATAGCCTTTCCCAGAAAAGAAAAGAAAATTCACTGTCAAAAACAATGGCGAGTTTCTGTGAGAACCCAACAAGGTAAGGCAGAAACTCACCAATAGCCCGCAGACACATGGCTGACAGGAGTGTCCTAGATCACAACCCAGCTTCCTGCCTCAAGCCAGACCACCTCTGAGTCATCATGGGACTGTTTACATAGGACAATATCTGGGATCTATTTACATGTGAGCTCCTCAAACCCGTGTCAGAATCCTGAATCAATGAGCCCTGACAAGGAAAAAGAACTGTCTGTGGATGGGGTTAGGTGAGTAGCAGGAGGTGTGAACAATTCTGTAAGCCCCATAGATTGTAAATGGCAGCAGTTTAATATACTTTGAATATCTACTGTCTGAGTTGAAATCTTGGTTCCACTGCTTATATTTGTCTGGCTTTGGATACTTAACCTCTCTGTGCTTTAGTTTCTATAAAATGGGAATAATAGTAACAACTATCTCATTTAGTTGTTTTGAGGATTCAATGAGATTTTTATATATATAAATATATAAAAAATATATATTTTTATAAATATATATCTATATATCACTCAGCTCTGAGACCTTTATAAATGGTAGCATTAGTATTAATAAAAAGTGAATAATATCTGTAAATAGTTATACAGGGCATGGCACCCATGGGTGTATCATCCTGATTTCTGGATTTATATATAATGAGAGGCACTGTCTGCCAAATATAGGCCATATTCATACCATATTGAATGAGGGAAGTTTCTTAACTGGCCCACTTGCTTCTGGGTACTACGGACTGAAGTGCAATTATCAACTGAGTTGAACTTCTTCTATTTTGTGAAGTATCTTTAACTTGGGACTTGTGCTAGGCAGGTTTTGCTGCAATGATGCTGTGTAACAAACAACCCCCCCCACAAATAGCAACAAATATTTATTTCTTACTCACATGTTTATGAGTCAGCTACGAATCTGTGATGCTTTGCTGGGCTTGGCTGGGCTTGATTTCAGGCTGTTGGTTGGTTTCAGGTCCACTCCTTGGAGGTCTCATTCTGACGCTTAGGCTGAAGGCTACTTGGGTCGTGCTTAGGTTATGGTGAAAGAGAAGTACATGAGAGTGCATGAGAACTGTAGGGAACTTGCCATGTCTCTGAAAGCCCCAGCTTGGAACACACTGCACTTCCAGTAACAGGGACTTTTCAGTCTCTGCCTGCAATTAATTAATTACTTGTTTTATGTTTAGAGCTTTCATCAATTGAACATCTATTACTCTGGTAATTTTTGTTCTTTTTGGCTAGTGTTCAAGTGTGTGTATGTATGTGTATATATATATATATATATATATATATATATATATATATATATATGCACGGATGTCAGATGGAGAAATTTCTCTTTAAAACATTCAACAAATAAATGATTAGATGAATGAATGAATAACCCTCTGCAAAACTGCCCATTGTAGAAGCTCACAGATACTGACTAAAGTGGGAGGCAAATGAATTCTGGCCAGTGCTTTCTAGACTCTTCTCCATACTCAAAATCATTTATCTGTGATTACTTCCTGTTTCCTGCTCCCAGCTTTCAACCCTCTTCCCTTATAGTTCTGTCTGTCCCAGAGCTAGAGTTTAAAGCTGATCTCACTTGGCACATTGGCATTCTCTCCTTCAGGAACAATTCTTTTTCTGGGCAATGTCATTTGCTAAATTTTACCCTTATAAGCTGAAAAAACATGTCCCACCCTGGGGAGAGATGTTCACTCCCTGCTCCTAAAACCTGCCCCTCCTGGGTGTTCACTGTGGGCCTATATTTCCAAAGCACTATGTGGACGGGTGGTCTCCTCACCCACTTCTCAGTTCAGGGATATGCTTAGGCTACTTATTTTAGGACCATCAGATACACATAAAACACTGTATCTCAAGACTAATGGATGCTCAAGCCAGCTTGTAGGAGTCACGTCTGTTTTATGCAAGTAGACAAGGTGAATAATTGGACTAACAGCTTTCAGGTATGGGCTCTGTGGTGTGATCAGTTATATATAATGTTCACTCAGGCAAAAAACTAGGTGGCTACAAGCTGGCCTGCTTCAAGATTTCTGGAGCTATTCCGCCTTGAAATGCGTGTGAGTGAACTGGAGACTTTTGTAGTATCTTATACTCACTCACGATGTCTGAATTGATGAAAGACATATCAGACTTACCAGATACACTCTGTCTCCCCCTCCTCACTGTTTTGGTGTGGGTGTGGTGTTTGTCTCCTCAAGGTCCCTTTGTAAATTTTGTCTGAATTTTCTGATTATGTGCATGGCACAGAATGGTAACAGCATTAATAATAACCATTTTATTGAGTGTGTTAGGTGCTCTGTGTGAGATCATGGTATTAAGTTCTCCTAACAAGTCTGTGAGGCAGGTCCTGTTATAAGCCTCACTTTCCAATGGAGGAAATAGAGCCTTAAGAGAGTTTGCAAGGCTGGTAAGGAGAGAAGTCTAGTCAGGCTGGCCCTGGAGCTTACATATTATACACTACATTATACTGCTCTTTGGGACTTCATATATTTTAATTAAGGTAGGTTGAGTGAACAAATGAATGTATGAATAAATGTCCGAGTAAATGGATTCATAATGGGGAACATGAAGGCATTATGCCCAGTCTGAACCTGAAAGAAGGGTTTATATCTTGTTTGATTCCTGAAGAAAGAGAATAGCAGCTGCCCCTTGGCCCCTGACCATGTACTCTTGGAAGTGAAAGCAGAATAAATAGAAGACATCCTGGTTCAAACCCCAACTCTGTCACAAGGTCATCCTGCTCATCACAGTATCCCCAGTTTGCAGCATAGTGGACAGTACAAATCAGGAGTTGAAAATATTTGATGAATAAAGAATGAAAGAATATGATGAGGTATATGAAAGCATCTATTGGTTTCTGGCACAAAGAGCTCAACAAATACATTTGAGCTAGGATGGAAAAAGAGAAAAAAGACAGGAAGGGAGAGAAGGCAGGAGTAACAGGAGTGCTCTTGAGACACGGTCCTTCCTTGGAGCTGAAGGGAACAGAATTAGTCAGGCAAATTTTACTGGGTTCTTGCTTCCCCAAGTTCTCTATCCTTGCCCAAGCCCTGGTACAGGGAAGGACAGATGTCAATCTTTTCCTTGGATATTCAGAAAGGTCCATAGTAAGGAGAATAAGTGCTGTTTGACCCATTTATTTCTTCCCTTCCTCCCTCTCTTCCTTTCCTTCCATTTTCTTTTCAGTTTGGAACTGTCCTGTTTTATAACCCCATTCAAAAACTATGCACAATTGGCAAGAGCAGAGTCACATTTGGACCTCTGGGTGATGGCATTTGACAAACAGGATTCCCTGCTTTCAAGAAAATTAACTTTAGAAAGCTGTCTTTCTTTTTTTGTAGTGGGGGTGAGGATCTTTGGAGTGCCCTCAAAAGACTTCTTGCATAGGCACTGGCTCTTAAAAAGATTTTTAAAAAAATTTAAGCTAATGAGAGGACACATTTGGAGCCTATTTCACATGGTTTTTGTATTGAATGAGGATTTATAAGCTTGGCAGAGCATCTTGAGAGTTTGGTTGACCCCCAGATATTTGAAATATGATTTGAATTGCTTGCCCAATCTGTTTTGTCCTAGTCCTGAGGCAATAATTGATAAATGATCTCCCTCCTTTCCTTCCTTCCTACTGTCCCTCTTTCTTTTTTGGGGGGGGCGGGTGGGGTGGGAGGGGAAGTGCAGTTGAGATGTCTAGAGCTCTTTAGGTTGGCTCTGATTTTCTTTTTTGCAGTTGTCATTAATTTTTACTTGGTAGGCAATTTGAAGTAGCCTATGTAGCATTTTTACTAAGATTTGATGCTTTATATCTCTGTCAAATTAACCATCTGAGCCTCAGTCTCCATCTTTATGAAATGAATATCAAGTGCGTATGGTATGGGATTGCCATATTGTTGTATTAGGTGAATAGCTCATGCCAAGCTCACAGAGTAGTGAGTCAGATTAATGAAAAGACAATGAAGGGAGTCATGCTCTTCATACATCAAAACATAATTGTGTCCTTCAGTTCTACATCACAGAGTTGTTTTATGGGAGATCTCTAATCACAAAGATCTCTTGCAGCAGCAGCAGAATGTGCTAGAAACATCTGGATTTGAATCCTGCTTCCACTACATATAACTGGCAAGTTACTTACCTCTCTGACTCAGTTTGCTCACATGTAAAATGTAGATAGCAGTGCCCGATGGCATTATGGGAGGATTCAGTTGGTAACTCAGAGTGTATCAGATGCTTCCCTCTGTGGATAGTCCACTGTAGGTGCTCAATAAATGCTCTCCGCCTCCTCCTCTACTTCCTCTTTCTTTTTCTCACAAATGGAAATAATTGTAGGATTCTTACTTGTAGAGTTGTTATAGGATTAAAAGTAAAACATTTAGATTAGTGCGTCACACAGAGTAAATGCTGCATTGGTTAATCTTATTTTATATTCATATGGCACTTCTGTGATGGAGACAAGGCAAGGCAAGTCTGTATAAAAATCTTTTCCTATTTGGATATAGACCAGAAATGCAAATAAAGGAAAATAAATAGCTCATGTACCTTAGTGGCTTTTTTTTTTCAGGCCATTTGGTTTTTTGGTTGTCTTCCCGAGACATTTCAAGGTTGGTCAACTTAACTTGGAAATACTTAAATAAACTATGATGGAAAACATTTTCCATTCTGTCCTGGCCAGATTCCCTACTCTAGGGCTGATCCCAGATGCTACTTATATCCTTGGTCCATTTATTGAAATGCATTGTCTGAAACTCAAAAATGAGGGGCTACAAATGAAGAAAAGATGCCCAGTGTCCACAGGGCATGGCCTAAATGACATCCATGCTCAGTGAGGAAGACTGAGCCTTCGTGTGTATGTCTACCCTATGTGTTTCACAGCTGAATATTCATAGCTGGCTCCTCAGCATGGCCCCATGGACTCATGCCTACTTCGGCATGGGAATAATGGGAGTGAGGGAATGATTTGGAGCCCCTGGTTTCATGACTTGCAGGCTGTGTGATTTCAAACAAATGAGTCAGGCTCAGTTGCCTTTCCTGAAAATGTTCTAAAAAATGCCTACCTTAAGGGTCTCCCTGAAGATTAAATGGAACAATATAAGAAAGCACATAGCAAATTGTAAAGAGTTGTGTAAACATGGGGCCTTTTGCTCTGTGGACTATTTAGGTCTGTTCCTTTCTTCTGCTTTTCCTCCTTTTCTGGCTTCCTCCCCACTTGTATGCTTTTACAACTGCCCAGAAGTTTCTGTGAGCAGCCCCCTTCTTCCTGCCTGTGTGGCCCTGTCTCCCTTTGAGTTTCATTGGCAAAGAGACTGGGCCAAGGCAGCAGCTGAGATTGGAGATGGGTGGGGGGCTGGGATATCTGCTTCCTGCTGCCTTTTTTGGAAGCAGATAAATGAACGGTGGGAAGTGTTTACAGTGACTTGGGTAGAGCTGAAGCAGGGCAGGGTAAGGTACCTGGGGTGGGATCCTAAGAAATGTAGGCTTCCCGTGTGGGCCTGAAGTGGGCAGGCAGTTGGGAGGAAAATTTCTAGACCAGTGCTGGTAAAGTCTATGATTTCCTCTTATATATAATATACAATGTAAGTCATCCTGTGACTTTGTTCTCTTTTCCCTGCATGAATCATTCTTGTTCAACCTGGTCCTGGGGACCTTTCAGCAATGACTAAAAGAGTCCTTGTGGCATTATTCAATATGGTGGAACAACAGGTCATTTTGAAGATCTGTGTAATTTACGTGAGTGTGGCAGAGAGTGTATTATACGTACAGGTGGTGTCTCCAGCACCGTAATCTACAGGCCTTTACCCTGCGTACCATGCCAAGCTGGAATCCATACACCCAGTGCATCCCCTCCATCTCTTGGACCACCTCCACCACTGCGGTCCAAGCCACAACTCTCCCTCACTTGCACCAGGCCAATAACTTCCCAGCAGCTCCCCTTACATCCATTTCCTCCTCCTGTAGTCCCCCTAGAATCAATTCTCCACAAAGCAGTCCCCAAGGAATGATCTTTAAAAAATGTAAATCAGGGGCCTCCCTGGTGGCGCAGTGGTTGAGAGTCCGCCTGCCGATGCAGGGGATACGGGTTCGTGCCCCGGTCTGGGAGGATCCCATATGCCGCGGAGCGGCTGGGCCCGTGAGCCATGGCCGCTGGGCCTGCGCATCCGGAGCCTGTGCTCCGCAACGGGAGAGGCCACAACAGTGAGAGGCCCGCATACCGCAAAAAAAAAAAAAAAAAAAAAAAATGTAAATCAGATCATATCACTCTCCTGCTGAGACCCTCTAATGGCTTGAAGTAAAAATCCAAACTCGTTATCCTACCTTACAAAATTTTTAATCTGAGCTGTCAAATTTGGAAGCCACGGGCCACATGTGGCTACTGAGCACTTGAAATGCAGCTGATCCAATCCACAATGAGATGTGCTGTAAGTATAATATATAGGCCACATTTTGAAGACTCTGTAGGAAAAAAAAGACTGTGTGAATGGAAACGATCTCCATAATCCTTACATGGATTTCATATTGAAATGATAATGTTTAGATGTTAAGTAAAATCTATTATTAAAATTAGTTTCACCCATTTTTCAATATATATTTGGCTACTGCAGAATTTTAAATTATGCATGGTGACTTGCAGTATAGTTCAATTGGACAGTGCTGGTCTACATGATGTGACCGTCGCCTGACTCTGTCCTGTTCTCTCTCATCCTCCTGCTTGTCCCTGAGCTCAGCCACACTGCTCTTCTTTCTCTTCAGTCATCAGGCAATGCTCTGTCTTATTCTTGGACATCTCCTCTCACTGTTTACTCTGCGTGGAATGCTTCCCCTTGTCCTGAAAGGGATGGCTCTTTCCCTTTGTTCAGATTTGAGCTAAATGTCAGCTGCTCTATCTCCTCTAAACATCCTATCAACATGGCTAGCCTATCACATTTTATTCCCAGAGCATTCTAGTTATTCTCTGCATAGCGTTGGGCCTGGACTGATAACTTCTTTCCTCCTTTTCCTTTCTTTCACCCATTCTTCCTTCCTTACCTCCCCAACATAATGTCTACAGAAGCAGGCACTCTGTCTTGTTCATTATTGTATGCTGGTGACAAAAATAGATCCAGGCACACAGCACTAAAACCAAATTTGTTGAATGAATGAATACACTTTTGACTCATGGGAGCCATGAAGACAAAATGGCCAGAGAAGCACTTATGGCACATGTCTTACGTGTCAGAAATTGACAAAACAACTATATTGTCAATTTAACAAAATAACTCTATGCTACCTCATTTGGTTGGCAAACTATGGCTCGTGGACCAAATCTGGTCTGCTGTGTGTTGTTGTAAATAAATATTGATTGGAACATGGCCACACTTATTTGTTTACATATTGTCTCTTGCTGTTTTTGCACTCCGTGGCAGAGTTGAGTAGTTGCTAGAGAGACTGTATGGCTTGTAAAGCCTAAACTATTTATTGTCTGACCTTTTACATAAAAAGTTTGCTGGGGTAGTCAAAGGATGACTTGGAAGGGCTATTGTCCTGTCAATAAGTCCATTATTCTTCTATGTAACCACAAAATCAGAGTAAAAGGAGTGTGGTGCCCATGAAGCTTCAGTACAACATCCTCAGTCTCCCCCTGTAACTATATTAGGAAACCTGAGCATCCTTATAAAGACAAGGTAGAGCTGCTTGCTGAAACCACTGCAACCCTGTGAGGGAGACAGTATCACGCACATTTGACAGAGGAGTTAACAGAGATCCAAACTAGGTAAGACACAGAGCTGGGGTTGAAGTCCAGACCTGTCGCATCACTTAGCTGCAGTAGTTTCAGAATTCCAAACAGGATGCCCTCCCCTCCTGCTGCATACACACTTAAAAAAATTCTCCCTTACTGTACAGCACAGGGAACTCTACTCAATGCTCTGCAGTGACCTAAATGGGAAGGAAATCCAAAAAAGAGGGGATATATGTATACATATAGCTGATTCACTTTGCTGTACAGTAGAAACTAACATAACAGTGTAAAGCAACTATACTTCAATAAAAAATTAAAAAATATCTCCCTGACTGCTCTGTCTTCTTTAGTGCCTTAGTTTTTGCCTCAGCCTTGGCAAGTCCTGGAAGGTTTACTATAGAATGCATCTGGCTCCCATCCAAGCTATAAAAGAGTCTGAAGAGCCTGCATCCAATCAGGAAATAGTAATGATCTTTGGCTCAGTTATAATATGAAGCAAAAGAAGACGATGCTTAAACGGTGGTACCAAACTTCCTTGGCACACGCTTCGCTCTTTGCATATTGTTAAATTGTTATATATATACAAAAGTTCTCCACGGCTGATCAAGGCTGCCTTCAACTCAACCCATTGTATTAATGTCTGTTTTTCATCTTTCTAGCCTTATCTTCCTCTTATTAGCAAAATTAAATTAAAATGCCTTGAACTGACAGACAGCCAAGATAAGCAGAATGTTGCTTATGAGCATTCCATAATGCTCAAAGGAATTATTCATAATAGTAGAAAAACAAATTTCCATAATGAGTTCAGGCTCCCTAGGCTCTGCCTCCTTCTCCATGGTATGAGTGTGACCCTCTTCCTTGGACCATCATTACCTGTTGCTTCATCCTGAACCAAATCCAGCCTCTAATGTTGTTGACCAAGTGATTCGAGTGCTGTATACAGACATCCTCTGGCTCCGTGGTGCCTGGAAGCATTGGCACCCTGACTACATTGCAGCCATATCTGGTGTCATGCATATTCTGCTAAGTTATCCCTACTGCAAAATTGGCTTCTGGTACCTTGTATTACATCAGCAGAGGGTCCTTGTGCATCAGGAAACCCTGGGATGAAGATACCAAGAAAGCCCTTTCCAGTCCCAGAACTACTTTTAGGAGGCAGTGTGGTTTCATTCCTCCTTTGATTGGGGGTTGGAGGGGACTGTGGGTAGACAAGAGCCGAGGAAGCAACTTCTCCCTCTGAACGCGTACTCTAAAAAGTGCCCTTTCGACAATTTGAGGGAATGCACTGACATGACTGTTACTAGGGCAGCAACGAAAGGACCTAGAGAAGGCAGTGTGGAAACAAGTCTGTGAGGCCCCCAAAGAAAGCAGGCAAAAGACGGCACCGTTCTCTCTGCTCCTTCTGAGGGCAGGGGCCCTGCTGCAGGCTGAATCCCCCGGCACGTTAGAACCTGATGATGCCTCCATCTCAGCCCCAACCTTCCTGATGACAGGCAGAATCGGGTCTGTGAGGGGCACAGCTGGTTTTCAGCTTATGGTTGTGAATTGACTGCAGCAGTCTTGGCCCCAGAAGTGTCACCCTGAAGTTCATCACCGTTATTTGGTGGTAACCATAAGCCTGCCATGTGCTGGTGAGTCAGGCTGTACTTCAAGTGCTGGGCTCAGCCCTCAGCGCCAGTCTAAGGAGGCACTGCAGTGACCTAGGGAGGCGAACAGATGAGAGAAGGCTCAGGGCTGGGTGTGTGGCCTGGAAAGAAACCTCAGAGGTAGTACATGTTCTGTTGGTGCCAGGGAGCAGAAATGTGACCCCTGAGTGGATGTTTAGGGACATGGTGTCTCCACCGGTGTACTTGGTCTAGTTGAGAACTGTTTCTTACTTGAGAGGATTACCTTGGAGGTAGAAATCTCACTGTTGCTTCAAGCAGAGGCCAACGTAGGGATGGTAAGAGAGGTGGACTAAGGTCTCATGGAGGTTCCAGGTTTTGTAGGTCCCAAAGTTCATACAATCTGGGGACGCCTTTTAGAAACTACAAAATACAAACATGCAATTCGATATGAATGTAAATATTTATTTAGAATGTGAAAAGAAATCACAACAGATGACTGGGGTCTTGGAGATTCACGTTTCTTCCCTCTGAGAAATTTTCAGGCAATTTCCCAGAGATGCTTATCCAGAAATCCTTTTGCTTTTGTAACCTGTCTTCCCATCTCCATAGAGAACACGTTAAAATTCTCACCAAACCTCTCAGTCCTCTAATGAGCCCCTGCAAGGAGAAGCCCCAAAGCTTAAACCTCATGACTTCATGGTAGACCCTCTTCGGCTGATAGCCCATCTGGGTTGAGAATTGTGGGTATGATCAGATGCGAGGTGGACCAGACCATCCTGCAGGGAGTGGAACGGGCAAGTCACAGAAGGTGTAGGGGTCGGAAAGAAAGAGCTCACTCCGGCTGAGTCTCTGGCACCATGCTTGTCACACTTTACCCGTTTATCTCCTCACTTAGCGCCACTTTATTGTGGAGGAAATTAAAGCACAGAGATGTGAAGAGTCAAAGCTGCTTATGCCTGGTTCTGTGTCCTTTTTCTCACTCGGAGATGCTAGAGCCTTCCTACTGGGGAAGTTTTCATGCTGGTAGAAGAAGAAGGATCTCTTCTTGAGGACAGACTGGGCTCAGAGGACAGCCCAAGTATCCCCAGCATGGGGGTGAAGCCCAACACACATACCAGCGCCAGGGCCCTCCATGTGCATATGTGCTCCTGGCTCAAGGAAGATGCTTTTAAACCAGAGGAAAAAATTCTTTTTTTGTGGCCAAAGGCACATGGTGTTGTGGCTTCACTGATGAGAAAATTACCACTGACATCCGAGGGGAAATCAACTTTATTCAAAACAACAGTCTGGAGTCTTGTATTTTTTTTCTCAGAGCTGCTTCTAATTCTTCCTTAAATCAAGGGAAAATTTCACTGATTGTCAGGGCCTCATTTCCTCCACTTATAACACAATCGTCCTCAATCCTCCTTCAGGTTCATTATGAAAATGAATATGAAAGCAGTTTAGCCTTTAACAGACCCATTTGGACACAGGTCACAAACAGCTATAAAAAGGCATTGATATTAGTTTTGTTGTCATTAAGAAAAACAACCGCAAATAATAATAACACTGATTTAGTTGTAAAAGAATCCAATCTCCCTTTGATGGAAGGTAAAAAAATGTACCATTTTTCTTTTTATTATGAGTATTATGTAATTAATTTATGCTTATAGAAAACTCAGGACAGACAAATCATAAGGAAAAATCACTCATAATCTCACTTCCCAGATATAATAAACTGCTGATAACATTTTGGTGTAAATTCTTCCTTTGTTTTCTTCTTCCACGTGTATATGCATGTATGTGTGTGTGTGTGTGTGTGTAAAATGTTCTAGTTTTTACTATTTTTCTAAATGGTATTATACTATCCTCTTTTGTAACCTGGTTGTTGGCATAGTAATATATTGTGACCATCTTTTCATGTCAATAAAATCTATTTAATAACACCTTTAAGTGACTGAATTATATTCCATTGTTTTGGTGTACCATAACGTGTAGAAATAGTTTTTACTGTTGAAAGTGAACAGAAATCAATCATCCTACACAATGATGCAATGAACATCTTTTACTTGCTGATCTGATTGTTTTCTTGGGAAGCATTCTTAGAAGTAGAATTATGGGGCCAAAGAGTATGTGCCTTTTATGGTTCGTGATACACAGACCAACCCTCTCTCCAGAAGGCTGTCCGTGTGCTACACCCACCTCTGTGCCAGAAAAAGCCAGTTTCCCCATGCCTCTGCCAATAACAGGCATTTTCATTCTCTTTAAATTTGCCAATTTGAGGTGTGAAAAAATGGTATCTTGTATTCATTTGCATTTCTTACTTAGAGGTGAGTGGAAACATTTTTTTTCATGTGTTTCTTAGACATTTGAATTTTGTCTACTATAAATTGCCTATTGATTTCCTTTGTTTATTATTTTTCTAGAACATTTTTCTTTTATCTAATCTTTCCTGAGAAAGTATACTTAGCAATACTTTCTATACCTTATTTTAGGATGTAGAGATTCAGCTTCTCTTAAAATGTGATTTCCCCAATGCAATCTCTCCTCACCGAAGAAAGGCAGGCAATAATTTTCAAAAGCAAAATGTACTGGCACTAAAATTTCCACAAAGCATATTTGATTTTTTTAACTAGTATTTCACCTCTCAATTTTTTAATATGTAATCTCTCTCTCTCTTTCTCTGTGTTGATGAACTTGTACTTTTGGTTTGGGTTCAAAAAGAAATAGGTGATCTAACTTTTATGCTGTTTGAGCTCCAGAACCTTCTATAATAATGCGTTTGTCTGTGTATGTGTGTGGATAGGGGATTGGGTATAAGCCGGTGGTGTCCACAAGATGTCTTTATATCAATATCCGGAGGGCTTCTGCAAACTAACTATTGATGATAACAGCACAGGCAATTTGTTGAAAATGACAGAACCTATATCTTGGTACTAGAATAAGAACTATATATATAATTCACTATATAGAAAATTTAAGCAAAATTACACATAACAAATTATAAATGACACATCATAGCTTCTGATATTAATTTTTAAGCCTCCACCAAGAATTACAAAGACCTGGGCTCTGCCTGGTTCTTGGGCACTCTTCTGTCTTTTCAGATCTTTTTGGTTTCTGCTTCTCCTCTTGCCCCGAGTTGATTTCTTTCTCATATCAGGGCCCTGTTTCCCAGTCACTGCACGCTCCCATATCCACAGTTGCCCATGTTACACTTCATTCATTCCTGAATTGGAGCAGTTAAGGATACTAGCTTCCTCTGATGCTCTTTGCAGAACAATTGCCCTGGTGGTCGGTAGCCACCCCTTCCTGGTCCTGAAGCTTCTGTCTCTCCTCGGACGCTCTCTGCCAGCCTGTGCTTCAGCAGCACTGCTTCACTTCCCACCCCTGCTGTGGCAGGGGGAAGGATTTTATAAGCTTTAGAGGAAGGGTATCTTCCAGACTGGTACCTGGGTGAAAATTATTTCCCGTTCTCATTATTTAAAGACGTGAACACTGTGTCACTTCAGGGAGACACCCGTAAACAGTCTGTCCGGCTGCTTAACTGTAGAACTCTCAAATTATAAGTGCTGTTCATACCTTTGGGGGTCCTGCAAATCTTGTTTACTTAAAACAAAACAAAACTCTTTAAAGTCTCTAATGAGTTATATGTAGCTAATAATTTGGAAATATTTATCAGTTGTCCACCTCCACGAGACTTCCCGTTTCCCCTTGGTAACCTAGGAGTTCATACATCTGCAGCTGGGGCAAGAGATACACCGACTTCACCAAAATAGGGACACAGCACATTTTTCGTTATTCCCCCAAGTCATTACTAATATAAGGCAGGTTGTGTCTTCTACTGAAAATATTTAGGGGTGTCAGAGAAATTGCAGCACAGAACAGGAAGAAACTCTAAGTTGTGCTGTCAGGAATCACTATTCTTCATACTTGATCTGCTATCCTCTAAACCAGAGAAAGCTTCGCCCGTGTGTCTCTGCTAATGGGACCTAGCTTCCCACCACTTTGCTGACTCCCCATTCTCCCGTCATGAGAGCTTTCTCCTATCTCTTCTCTCAGTCTCATCTTCTATTAAATACTGAGCTTCTTATTTCACAATTAAGCAGAGCCATTTATCTTTTTGCTTTTTTAAAAATTTATTTATTTATTTATTTATGGCTATGTTAGGTCTTCGCTGCTGTGCACGGGCTTTCTCTAGTTGCGGGCTTCTCATTGCGGTGGCTTCTCTTGTTGCAGAGCACAGGCTCTAGGCACCTGGAGCACGGCATGTGGGATCTTCCTGGACTAGGGCTCGAACCGGCGTCCCCTACATTGGCAGGCGGATTCTTAACCACTGCGCCACCAGGGAAGTCCCCATTTATCTTTGTTTTGCCTTAACCTTCTTCTCTCAGATTATGCCAAAGCTTTGTCTTTCCTATCCAATAGGGCCATTCATAAGAGAGCTATCTTCCATTGAGATTAAGCTCTCTGAACACAGAATTGATGACTGTCAGTCAGTAAATATATGAAACACACCCTCTCATGCACTGACCATCAGGCAGCACAGCCCTTAGAGACTGGTCTACCCAAACTTCCATCTTGGCTATCTATGTCCACACATACTCCTCTTACATTCTTTCCCCTTCGCCTTCCTCTCTCCTTCTGTTGCATTTAGACAGCCAACTTCGCAACCCTTCCCACTTTGCTGGGGTTTTAATCAAAAGATCCAGACACCGGACCTCTCTGCTTACTGTTGAATAGCAGGTCCTGGGCCAAGGTATTTCATGCCACTCTCCTCAACACGTGTTATCAGCCAACATACACTTCCTCTATTTCCATTTCCTCTTTGCTTATGGGTTTTCTCTAACTGCTGGCGGCAGTCCAAGGGGTACAGTAACCAGGTCTTCTCTAGGTTTATTTTTCTCTTTCTTTGACCTGCACCATTTAGTAAGTGCTTGCTTTAGCACACCACACGGTTGAAGGAGCCTTACAGAAGTACTCCACCTTGTTCTTGAGAAAATCCAACGTGATGTTTGCTGATCAGAAGAAAGCTTTAGCCATTGCTGCCAAGTGCCCTTACCCTGTTCTCCTCAGACAAACCATACATCATCTGGCCTGGCCCAGTGCTGTTCAGCCTAATGCTGTAATTGCAGTGTGATTACCTGCACTGGACCTCCTGCCTGCCTTAGATGCGATCATTTCTCGTGAGTATAATTCATTGCCATCATTGAGCGCTTGGAGGTGATTCATTTCCACTGTCTCCTGTGACTTCTAAATAAAACCTTTTAAGCAAAGAATAGACAAAGGGAAGGCTGAGAACAGTGATGAATTCCTACATCACTCCCAGCTGACATGTTGCCCTCCCAGACCAGGATCGGTGCATTAGGAGTAAAGAGATCACTCATTTCGTGACATTTTTGTAATAAGTTGCAGTGTTCATTATTGTGTGATTGAAGTCCTTTTTATTTATTTATTTATTTATTTTGGAAAGATGCTACTGAAACAAAAATATTCTCCCTCAATTTGCTTAAGATTATGCTGACTTTCTGATAGAAATTCTTGCTGGGTAACCTGATGCTAAGCATCTAGCTAGGAGGATGCTACCTCAGTCTGAGACGCCTGGACCCTGGTGCCACATGAATGCAGTTTTGCTTCTCTACACCTGAACCCAGAGCTTGCCCCAGAGCTTGCACCGAAGGTGGGTCTCTGTCTAACATAGGTTTTCCTTTGTTGCTTATGCCCGGATATGCTGAAAAAGCTGCTTTTTATTCTCCGGGAGAAGGAAATACTCACCTCACAAAAGGATTCTGAGCATAGGATTGGAGCTTGGGAGAGTGTGATAGCCTGAAGGGGACCTGGCATAAGGATAAGGGCAGAGGAGAGGGGATAATAGGCAAAGGCAATGGGAGCCTGCCTTCCTCTGGATTATAACTATGTCAGCCATTCCATTTCTTCATTTCAGCCAGCTCAAGTTAGCTGTTATTTGCAGCTTAAAGCATCTCACAGACACAGCTTTGATGCAATGAATAAGCTGGATTGGCCTAGTTTTGCTGGTGGTCTCAAACTTCTTCAAATGCAGGCATGATATTCAAACTATTTCATGGCTGGTACAGTCCAGGCATTGACCAGTTGGAGGGGGTGACAACTGAAATATTTTTACTATTCACTTAGTAGAGCCCACTCAGATCAATCTTCTTTCTGATCACTCCTGTAGCAATGATGGCACCTCTTCTACAATATGCCATTGGGGTAAAGCCTAATTTCTTCTTTCTCCAGTAAGTCATTTTTGCTTTTCTGAAAACCTAAGGGCTGGCTGACAGCACACTTCCTACTGAGAATTTCCTTATACTTTAATTTCAGTACTCTTTTTTGTTTCCATTTTTTCTGTACATGAAGGAGTAGCTAGTACTTATATCTTAATAAATCATAAAATACTTCCTTCAACTCTCTTCCTCCCTTTCCTTCTTAAATATTCAAACTTCATAAAATGTTGATGAAAAGTAAAAATAAAACAAATTATTTTAAAAGCCTCAAAATTAAATCAGTGTTTAAAAAGTTTGTATCAGAACAATGTATGTGAATCTAAGGTATTAACTTTTTTCAGGATTATTTTAGTGTTGAATTGATTTTGTTCTAATTCTTTGAAAATTGTTAATGCCCGTGTAATATGTCTGTATGGTGATAGCTATTTATTAGTTAGGATATTTGATTCACCAGAAAATAATTGCATATATCTCAAATCACATAGTATGGGATTTTAATGTACTCTATAAAAAGATAGAGAGTGGTTAAATTAATTTATTAAAATCAGAATGCAGAACCTTTAACATAATGATCATGGGTACCATGGTGTGTGAAATGAGACATACACGTTTTAATATAATTTTTGCATTTATAGCTATTGATAACAGCTAGAGCGTGATAGCCTGAAATTGCAATCTGTTTGCTGACTCTTGTTTCTCCTGTCCATAAAAGGCAGGCCGTTTCACTTGAGTGTAAGAGATGAGCAATGAAGACAGGGATGATTAACAACTACACCTCTCTCTTCTGGAAGAAAATGACACTATGCCATATCTTACAGTTTTCAAAAGAAAAATACCATAGTGGAATTCTCCTTTAACTCAGATCTGGATGTAATCCTGATGACACCAATAGATATGTAGACATGTCATTGGGCAGAGCTGAGTGAATCATGGTGGTGACATTTTCACTACCAAGTGCTCTGTCTTAACTCTAAGTAAATCAGTCAAATATTCTAGTCCCATTGACGAAGTCTTATGAGAGTGGTAGCTAGGAAGATATTTTTTGAGTTTTGATATAAAGTTTAAAAGATCAATAATAAACTTGTTTTTAAAAGAATCTGTATAAAATCACAGCCCCCAGCTTTCCAGACTGATCTAGATTAATAGTACTTCACATCAAGATCACGTGTTTCCTTGAGATTGGCAGCCTGTACCTGATGATCACACACTATGTCACTTAATAGATGACTTTTAGAGCTAAGTTTCCTAGTGAAATTACAGCTGGTATCCAGCCCCTTGGAATGATTAATCTGAAACTATAACTTAATCCAGAATTCCATGTCTTGTTCTTTGCTCCTAAGCTTACAAAGAAGATGACTGACAGAGACTGGGGTTCATGGTGGGGTTTTCTAGGACCACTTCTTTCCAGAGACGTCAGGCAATTGAGAACATAGCTTTTAACTCCTGTCATTTCCTGTGCCATTTGAATAGTAGAATCTGGAGCAAGAAGGTGACACCTTTAATGTGAGGGAATCAGGGAACATGTCTTTTTATTTCTTTAATCATTAATTCTTTTTTATCCTTTCAATCTTCTTCTAGGTTTTTTACAGAGCAGGTACTGGCTCTCTTGGATCTATTCTTTGTATATTTTAAATCTATCATTTCCCCTCAAATTCTGCAAGAGCCAGCCAGCCTTTCAATTAACTGGATTGTTAGATTCTACTATTCAGTATATTTTTCTTGTCTTCATTACAAACGTTTTAAGTAGTTGTATGTATCATTTGATTGTAATTTTGCCTGGTCTTAGATCAGCCCTTTTACAGTGATGCAGATTCCATCAAAAGTTGATGATTTTCTAATGCCTTTTTTTGTCTCATATGTGGGCTGAGAACAGCAGGGGCAGGTGTAGTGAGCCAATGTTACTAAATCCATCCTTGCCCAGTGACTTTGGCAGGATGCAACTTGGGAGATAAAAGGGCTGTGAATGAGCTGGAAGATCTCACTCAGTAAACTCCATAACACGTTATGGTGGCCACCAAACAATTCCAGCATAACAAAGAAAAAACTGCATTCTCCCTCTCAGTTTTCAAGGATTGATGATTCTCCACTACCCCATAAGAACTGAGGTGACCAAGGAAAATCTATAGGCACCATTAATAGAGACGGAAACCTACAGAGAACATAGTGGAAGCCACTAGCCATGTAAATAGAAGAGGTGAGTGGCAACATATTTCTGGATACACATAAGACACCTCTTAGGGGCTCCCAGAAATTCACTGGGAGTGGGAATGGTTTTTTAAGAGATTGAATTAATGTAGGTGCTAAGCAGAGACTTGGAGCTATTTGGATTCAGGTTTAAGTATTATTGTGACATTAAGTTTTTGTTATAATTATTTATAATATTAATAAGTTATAAATCATGATTTAAGTTTTGGTGAACCCACTACCCATATAAAAAACGAACATAAATAATACCATGGAATATATCTGTGGGCTTCCCCTGACCCTGTCCCCGTCTCTGTTCCTGAGGTAACAACTATCTTGAACTTTGTATTCATCATTTTCCTTGGTTTTTTTGTTTTTGCGGTACGCAGGCCTCTCACTGTTGTGGCCTCTCCCATTGCGGAGCACAGGCTCCGGACGCGCAGGCTCAGCGGCCATGGCTCATGGGCCCAGCCGCTCTGCAGCATGTGGGATCTTCCCGGACCAGGGCACGAATCCGTGTCCCCTGCATCAGCAGGTGGACTCTCAACCGCTGCACCACCAGTGAAGCCCATTTTCCTTGCTTTTTGAAAATTGTTTTTATGTATTCCTGAGTAATGCAAGTTTTAGTTGTCCTTCACAAATCTGGAGATTTATAAAAATAGTATCAAATGTTCTTTAGTGTTCTGTGACTTACTTTTTTTACTCAACATTATAATTCAAAGACTCATCCATATTGTAATTTATTCATTTTCACCGTTATTTAATATTCCACGGTATGAATATGCCACAATTTACTTATCCATTCTTTTATCCAGGAAATTTGGATTGCTATGGTTTTTGTTTTTAAAAACAATTCTTCGTGATCATTCGTTTGCATGTGTCTTGATATAAATATGTCAGCGTTTCTCTAGAGTGGAAATGCTGGGATGTAGGGTATATACATGCACAGCTTTGTAAGATAATGCCAAACTACAAAATTGGTAGTACCAATCTATTCTCCACTGAGAATGATTCAGAGTTTCTTTTGCTCCAAATCCTACCAGGTTTGATATTGTCAGAATGTAATTTTTTCCAATATTGTAGGTATAAAATGGTTTCTTATTGTGACTAAGTGTGAAATTCCACAATTACTAATAAAGTTGAGTGTATTTTCATATTTGTGTTGTGTTTTCTGTGGAAGGCATGCTAACAGTAGTGATACTCAAAATACCTACAACTGGTACCATCATCCTGAATGCCTGAGAATACATCAAGTCAATGAAATTGGCTGCAAATTAGCTTTAGGTCTTTTGCTCACTCTTCTATTGGGTCTTTTGACTTTTTCTTACTGATTTCTAGAAATATTTTATATATTCAGTATACTAATCCTAATACTTTTCATGAGTTGAAAATATCCTCTCGTAGTCTGTGGCTTATTTTTCGCTTACTTTCTGGTGTTGTTTGATGAACAAGAGTTCTAAATTTTATTATAGTCAAATGCATAAATCTTTTCTTGTGGTTTATGCTACTTATTAAAAATCATTTCCTGGGCTTCCCTGGTGGCACAGTGGTTGAGGGTCCACCTGCCAGTGCAAGGGACATGGGTTCGTGCCCCGGTCCAGGAAGATTCCACATGCCACGGAGCGGCTGGGCCCGTGAGCCATGGCCGCTGAGCCTGCGCGTCCGGAGCCTGTGCTCCACAATGGGAGAGGCCACAACAGTGAGAGGCCCGCGTACTGCAAAAAAAAAAAAAAATCATTTCCTATCCTGGGATCATAAAGATATTAATCTCTCTATATATTTTAAATGTTTAACTCTAGCTGCTCATATATTTATCTTTAATTAATTAGAAATTGATTTTTATGTATAGAGTATGAAAGGCATTCAATTTCATATTGTTTTCTGTATGCCGGTTAGATGGAGGTGTTAATAGAAGAGATGATAAGAAAGGGTCTGAGAGTAGAACCAACAGGGTTTGCTGGTGAGTTGGATGTCAAGTGTCAGAGAAAGAGAAGAATCAACCATGGCTCCAAAGTTTATGAACGCAGTGCACTGCAAATGCAGTGTTAATAACTAAAAGGGAAGAGTAGGAATTTTTTTTTCAGGCAGAGACAAGCCTTTTGGTTTTGATCGTGTTAAGTTTGACATGACTGGTATGTATCCAGATGAAATTGTTGAGGAGACGTTTGGGTCTCTGAGTCTAGGGTTCAGAAGAGAAGTGGGACTGGAGGAGTTATGAGCATAAGCCCTGAAACTCTTCAGCCTTCCTGCTGTCACTGTCCCCTGGCTCCCAGGTGCCCCATCCTGCACATGAATAGTTCAAGTGTCAGCCAAGGATTGCAGGGTAATTAGTATGCAGATTTGGTGCTCCCTCCTTTTGGGGATTTTCCCCCTTAAATTTTTAGCACTCTGGTTGCCCTAAACTCTGGCCTCTGACTCCTAGGTTCCATGAACCTGTTGGTTTCTTCTTGAGCTCTGTTCTCCATGCTCACTGTATGCAAACTGGGGTGTGACCTGGAAAAAGAGCCATTTAAATGTGGATCTCACCTAGAGGAGTTCTCTTCTTTCAAGGGTCACAATCTCTCCAGGTCTAACAGAGTTTTGTTATTCTCCAGTGCCTTCAAGTACTTGTGGTTTTTAAAACATTTCCCCAAAGTTAGTCATTGTTATAAGTAAGAGGGTTGCTCTGATACAAACAAGTCCACCATTACTGAAATCTAAAAATTTCTGCCTATCTTCTTGTTGAGAAGAAGTCCACATTTTCCCATATGCTAAGACCTTAACTTTCTTCTAAGTGGTCCGTCTTTCCTAGGAAATCTGGCTGATGAGGAAATGTTGTCTGGGGTTTTACACTCAACCTGGGCCATGGGGAGGAGAGGAGAAGAGAGACCTCTGAGGACTGGACAGCTAATCTCTGGAAAAGGAAAAGCGTGAAGCGCAACTCAGGTGCAGTAGAACACTTTCCCCCAAGGCCCCCTCCCCCGGTATCTTTCCTCCTATAGTGGATGTTTCCCTAATGGGGAGGGTGGAATCCGGGAAATCAGTGAGAGCTACAGTAGATTTCCTGGTGAACCATCTATGAGCAAACACACTCTACAGTGAGACTTTGTTTTCTTCAAAACACAGATTAGTCTCACATGAATAACACATTTGCTTCCTAATAAAAGGATTTCCCGTCTCCGATAAGGAACTTTGGCCTCCTTCTTAATGAAGCTCTTATTACACAGGTTCCCCCTTAACTGAGATGGGCTGCCTGCTCCATCTGAGGAGAGTGATGCCAGCTTCAGACAGAGTTCTGGCAGCAAACTTTTCACCTTTAGTGGGAGCCTGAAGTTCATCTCACCACACAGTGTTGCTTAAGTCCATGGTGAGGGAAACGTTGTGAAGCTGGCAGAACGGGGCCTCAGCACCCCTCACCCCCCTTTCCTGTGCCCCCTTATCCCATGCCACATCCTCTCTCCAGTGTCCCTATGTCACACACCCTCCCCACATATATGTTCTTGTGGTTCTTCCGGTCAGAAAACAGACAATTAAAATTTAGAATAAAGTTGGCTCATTAGGGCTTTCTCACGTTTCAAAGCACAAGAAGAGAAGTTCTGAGGAGCAGTCTCTAAATGATAAAGTGACAAAATTTCAGACACTGCGACCCTGAGGAACTTTCTGGAGACTCCCCAATCCCACTGCTAAGTGCGCTGCCCCATCTGTCAATTTGCAAGTCCAGACCCACTGACAGAAGGGCTTTCCTAGCGTGTGAGCTACTTTGGACCTTGCCAGAGGCCACAGGAATCTCCTACTCCCTATCTCTATTTCCAGCCCACAGATCCGGAACCTCACATTCAATGCCAATTAATATGTAAAGACCGCTGATTACATGTAATATGTTTTTGCTAATCTTTTCTCATCTTTTCCCACCTTTTTTCACTTTCTGGAGAGAAAGTGGCTGAAGATCTTAGAGATTAGTTGATTTAGGCAAAGCCACATAGCTAGTAAGGACTTAAACTGAGAGCTGATCCTAAATGCAGTACCGCAGCAGCACTGCGACTTTCCCCATATCGTATAGTTATAGACATTTAAATTTCTCCATTAACCTTGAAGGACTTGCTAATAAAACAGTTCTGAGCTATGTTTTCTTTTGACCAATTTTTCAAAGGAAAATCTCTAAAGCTTCCACCTCCAGCAGTTATGAAACCGTACTTGTAAGCAAGTAAGACTCTGAAACTTGCATGTTAATCCCTGTCTTCAGAAGGGGTCCCAGGGTCCTAATGTTTTTACGTCTTTTCTTTCTGTATGATCTTTGAGTCATAGACAGCTCTTTCCATGCCACATAATTTAGTTGAGTTCCCAAACATGGTTCCATTGACTGAATGCATAAGAATTCCCTGTGGTATTGTTCTAAAAATACAGATTACCAGGCCCCATCAAATGTTCTGGCTCAGCAGGCCTCAGGTAGGGCCTCTCAGTGGTTTTGATGCACAGCCATGTGTGGGAGCACTTGGACTGGTTGAAGAGTCAGGTCACAATGTTGGAGACTGGAGGTTTGGTCCTGGTATTACCACCCCACTCCCTGAGAATCAGTGTGTTCACTTGTGAGCTGGGAATGAGAAATCCTTGACTTTATACACCCTCTGCGGCAATGTATGAGAGCAGGTTGTATCATGGGTGTTAATACACATGGTGAAAATGCTTTACAAAGTAAAGTTTATTTCTATTCTTCTCCACAGGCAAGGCCAAGAGAGCATCTAAAGTGTGTATCAATTCAATATTTAATATCTATCAAGTTTGTATCCAAGAGGGTAAAAATGCTGTGACCTTTCCTCATCAGGGGCAGAGGATAATCTTCTTGAGATCTTCTAGATGATTTGTCCTTCAATACCTAGTCTCTTGGCCTTCTTCCAAATCTAAAACTTTACAACCCATCTTTTCAGCTTTAATCCCACTTTTTACACCCACTTTTACAAAAAGGTTCCTTTTGCCTTTGGGGAGATGTCATTCAGGCTCCTTTGTCTGCAGGACTTTCTCAGTAAGCCTCCATGACCATCATTTTCCTTTCCACCATTTGATACTTAGGCTACTCTAGTTCTCCTCAAACTTGAATGTGAATTACAAGAGCCTGGGGAGCTTGTCATAAATGCAGCTTCCCAGGTCCTGCCTCACATGATTTTGGTCCAGAGGGGCTGAAGTGATGCCAGAAAGTTGCATTTAACTAGCACTCCAGGAAACTGTGTGCAGATGATCCTAGGTGCACACTCTAGGAGATGCTGTGCTATACCTTCTGTGTAGCATCAAGTTAGAATGTGCTTGTTTTGATTCAAGACATAGGATTTGTGGTATTTAGAAGGGATGGGTCTGAAGATCGCCTTTATACTGTGAAGGAAAGTTTAGCTGAGCACTTTAAGCCTCACTACTCAACTCGTGGTCTGCAGACTAACGGTCTCTTCTTACCTAGAAGTTCATCACAAATGCAGAATCTCGGGCCCCACCCCTGACCTTATGATTCAGGATTTGCATTTTAACAAGACTTCCAGGTGACGCATGCGCTCATCGAGGTGTCAGAAGCACAGCTGTAATGACCAGAACATGGGTTTGGACTGAAGCTGACTTGGGTTTACTTTTTGTACCCTAATTTATCAGTTGTGTGAACAGGGTTAGTAGCTTCACCTCGTTGAGTGTCTCTCTCCTAGTGAGTGAAATGGAAATGATAGATACTGTAAATATCATTTGATTTAATGCTCCTTCTTATCTTGATAAGTATATTGTCTAGGAGAATTCCTAACAGAAAATCGTGCTTCATAAATGTCAGTTTCTTAGCACTCCTTCTACCATACTTAATAGTGTCCAAAATTTATATGGGGAATAAGGAAATTGCTTAAGAAACCAAGTTTTTGCTTAAACACTACAGGCAGACAATTAAGATATCTAGAACTATACAAGGAAGTCCTTGAGAGACCTGAAGCACTGTCTGAGAAGAACAGACCAGGAACACTTTCTCTGTGACTGAAAGAAAAGAAAGATGAGGGTATGCAAGAAAAGACATGAAGGATTATAACTGAGCAGGACCTTATGGGGCCTTCCTGGGACAGACCCCTCCCCCATATCCTCTGCTGTAGCCCAGATAACAGTATCTGATGTACATTTCCTGAGTTGTTTTACAGATGCTAAAACCACCACCAAATGGAAGAAATTAACTACTTGATGATCATGAGCACATAACCTGCAGACCTACTGGTGCCTAAGGATTGATAATGTTAACCCCTGTGACACCGCCCTGTTACCTCACCATCAGCCAATCAGAGAAATATGCAGGAACTGATCACACATCCTGCAACACCCCTGCACACACACACCAGGCCTTTAAAAATGCTTTTGCTGAAACCCTTTGGTGAGCAGGAGCCACCTGTTCTCTTTGTACTGACGCCTTACAATAAATGCTGCACTTTTCTTCACCACAACCTAGCGTCAATGTCGCTTTGCTGCATGCGAGTGAGCAGACCCAAGTTTGGTTCAGTAACAGAATGGGTAACCAAAACAACTGAGTTCTCCCCATTGATTCCACAAGGGTTAGGCAGTGTGAAATTGAAGGCTAAGGGAGGAGACCAGGCAGCCAACGATGACAGTTTGCCATGACTTTCCCGAAGGTGGCTGAGAGACAGCAGTTATGCTGGGAGTGAATCATAGAGGGTTTTCCACCTGATGCCAAGTCCCACTGTGGGCAGAGTCAGGATGCCATCTGTAGATGTGGCAAGCTTTGGAGAAGTTCTGGTCAAGGCATTCAGGGGCATTCCAGGAGAGCCAGGAAACTGGAAGGGTGCCACCATGGCCAGCATGTCCTCCCTGTATTACTTTTGTGCCTGGAGTGGCAGTTACTCTATGATTAATGGTGCAGCCTCTAGCCTACCACCTGCATACTTTGGGCAGGTTACTTTACCTCTTCTTATTTTCAATATATAGCTAATGAAAGAACCTATGTCATAGAATTAATATGGGGTTTAAATCCAATAATGCATATAAAAGGTCTAGCTCTGAATAGGTTATGCACATTTTTGGTGTTTTTATGATTAGAGTTTCTATATAACATCCACAATATGAACAGTGAATGAAGATTTAAATGTGGAAGTCAGCTAGGAAATCTTGTGTCTCTAAATAACTCCAAGGCACTTAGTGTTTGACCTATGTTAAAAAGTGATTTGTTAGTTAAACTTAATATAATTTTATGATAATGGTGCTTGTCTTATAATTTAGACATTTCCAGGAGTACTCCAAAAGGGGAATTTATATCCAGTAATAGTCAATAAAGCTAATTAGCCACTTCATGAAAAACTGCACTGATAAAGCTGCTTCAGTTCTGTTATCTCTGTGACTTATTCAAAGAGCATAGAAAAGAGAAAGCTTCCACCACACTTCCCACTGTTTTCATTGTGTCACTCCGCTGCTCAGAAGACAGCAGCCCTCAGTGAGGTATTCCAGGCCCTGCTCCCAGCTCCCTGTCAGGAGACTCTACTGGCCTGCAGTCTCCTGCTGCTCCTACTGTCCAGATCTAGGCCAGGCATTCTGTGTTCTCGATTGAAAAAGGCACCATATTCTTTTAATTAGATCCCTCTAGAAAACATCTAAGGAGCCAAATTTTCAGTTGCTGTCAAACACTGACAAGTCTGTCTGATAGATTGTGGAGAATAATTCTATAAGCCATTCAAAAATGAATTCAACTAAACAGTGGCCATTTCTGTTAGATGGCTTGGAATTTAAGTTAACATTCTGTGATCTAAAAGACATTTGTTAAACTTTTGGGGTGAGGGTTAGTATTGATACTTCATATTGTACCTTTTATAGGACGGATTTTTTACTCTTTGGAGGGCAGTACATGAAATATCCAAATGGCATTGATATCACTGTGGCTGTCACCATTGTCATTATCATCTTCATCATCCCAACAGTGGCTATGTATTGAGCAACAGGCATTCTGCCAGGAATTTTTGCATACAAAGTAGAAAGTTTAAAGTTAAGCATTGCACTTCCTGGTAAACCCTTCAGGGTAAATATTTGCAAAAATGTACTATGGGTAGAAGTAAATAATTTAACCTTCCATTAGAAAAATGAATATACATCTATTTAATCTTGGAGGATGTCTGCCAAACCAAATGATTTCGGTTTAAGGCTGTCGTCATAAGCCATTCTTTCTGACAATAATCAGATTGCAATGCGAATTATGAATGGAATTCACTTGTATTCCATCATGATAAATAAATCATAGAACAGAAAAGAATGTATACATTCTTGAGAACAGAAAAGAATACATACTTATTCTCAATTGCAACTTAAAAGTAAGGTCCAATCATTAAGATACAAGTTAAAAAGAACCTGGGGCAGAAGACAGCGCTGTTTCTTACTGCCCAAAATTGTTATTAATCTGTCATATAACTGTTTCCACCGATCCTAACCATCATCTTGTTAAAGAGCAAGTTCAATAAAGACATCCATAATCTGCTCAATACGGCTTCACCCATGACATACAGAGTCGGAGACTGGGGAAAGGTCAATTCAGATTGATAGGTTACTACATTGTTTTCCAGACAGATTTCTTCTCAAGGTGATAAGGAAGTGTAACAGTGGTCAAGCATATCAGAATCATACTTAAAGATTTCTTGTTCCTTAAATTAAGTATTAGCTTAAGACCCATCAGCCTGCCCTTTGTTCATGAAGCAACTGACATAAGGGGCTGGAGAGAGAAGGGGGCTTCAAATAAACTTCTTGGCTTGTGGTTTTGAGGGCATCAAGGAAATGTTATTTAAAAGGGGGGGCGGAAATTACACAAGGCCTACATAATTAGATCCAACAAGTTAGTGAAGAGAAGGGCTCAACAGAATGTCAACATCCTAGTGACAGAAAATCTTTACTAGTCATGTGTTAAAATTTGAACTTCTAAATCACTAGTGTCATCTGGGAACCAAACAAGGTAAGGGACCTACAAGTTCCTAAACTTCCCTTGGATTATGAAGTTGAGAAGAACAGGTGTCCTAGATATCAGATGAGATCTGGGCTTCTAAGATTTTGTTCACCAATTCCCCTAGTTTCCCTCTATTCTCAGTTTTCAGTGAGCCCAGTTCCTCCCATAAGTATTTATGACATGTGAATGCTTTGCAGGAGATGATAGTTTTACAGTAAAATTTAAATTTAATATTATTCTGAGTGGACTTTATTGAATTATTTTCTAAATTCTGTTTCATACATCACATCACCAAACTGGTTCTGTTTTATCTGGCTTACCGACAATGTTTTACAAAGCAGTAACTGGAGGAGTGATAATAAAACATCACCAATGGACTCTGAATGTTCCTCACTCTATTTCAATATTTAATCTTCAGTACAAACCCTGGCCCAATTATAAGTACACATAAACCCTGGGACAATTATACCAAGATCACACTGAGGGGAAGATTATCACCTTCGGCCAATTCAACATACCAATCCTGAGAAGAATTAACACTAGTTAAGCCAAATTTCCCCAATCTACCAGGAGTGTTACCATTCAGCAGAATCAAATTATGGACAATTGTCATTTCATTCCTCAGGGACCCTTCCACAGAGACCCCTGAATTTGCTCCCAAGGACATCTTCAGCACTGTGAGATGACATCAAAGATTGTTTTACCCGTGGCAAAGTTACATCAAAATACTGAAACAAAGCACGTTTAGCTTCTTAGAGAACTGAGCCAGCACCAGAAGGCAAACACTCCTGTGGCCCTAGCTGAGGGGCTTAATTTACATTTCCCTTATGCTCACATTCCTTTAAACTTACATTTCTTTAATCTTTAATATGAGGGTTGGCCGGTCTATCCAAATTCCAAAAATGTTTTCCCTTACAGTCCAGCATAAAAAAAGGTGCCTATATCATAATATTTAAGGAAACGACATTTTTGGAGTTTAAGTGTTACAGTAAGATGTAATGTTAAACTCCATTTTCAAAAAGGACATTGTGACTTTTCTTTGGGATTCCAACCAGACAAGCTTGAAGAGAGGCATCATAGTCCTGGGAAATACATACTCTAGGGAATCAACTGGACATAAAAGAAGATAATCACTGTGCATGTTGAGTCACTGAGTTTGAAATAAAATCACAGCTACTTAACGAACAATTTGACTTGCATCTCTCTAATCCAGTCCATCAAACCCAGGTATTTTCTATGTCTTGAAGCCCACAGGTCTCATCTCTGCCCACAGTTACAGGGATTTTCTTGGGGTGCTGCTTCTGACTGTGCTTTTAGCCTCCGGGATAATTTTGTTTCTCTGACTTCTATCTTATTAGATTAAACCTGGATTCTTCTTTTCCTCCTCACCCTTTAAGCTCACTGTGCCATGTAGAAGATGTGTGCCTAACTGCTTCATTTTGCTTTGATCTGAGATGCAGCCTCTCTCAGCTTTATACACATGTGGTCAGATACATCAGAACTCCCCACAAGCGCTTGAGCCCAGCAGGCCGCCAGTGCCCCTAGGTTGGGGGTCCAGGAACTGACTCGAGAGAGCATCACTTTACATGTCTAGTCGTATGTGCAGTGCTGGGGCTGCTCTGCCAGAAGGAAACATTTCCCCTTGGCTGAACTTGGCAAGGGGAACCTTGACAAGATCTCTTGGGAGAAACCTGCCAGTTGTTGGAGGGTTCAGCATTACACTGGAACCCTGATTATAGAGTGGAGGGCATTTTCAGGCAGAAAGAACCATACTTGAGAACACAACCACATGGAAATACCATTGCTTGATCAGAAACCTACAAGCACATTAACATAGTTGGTGTGGTGGGTTTAAACGATGAGAGTGGGAAGGAACCAAGGAAGAAAAGACTAGAAAAATAGTAGCAGATGATGAGTGATCTCCTAAGACGTGCAGGGGGATTTGACTTGATTTAGTACATGTTGGGAATACTCTGTATAAGGGTAACAGGGTCAGAATCAAATATATTTCCTGGTAAAATATGTGAAGTGTATAATGAATCTTCCAGAGGTTTCAGGGATAAAGATGACTTTACAGAAACATAAATGTCACAGATTCAAAGCAACTATGAAGCTAGTACTCTCCACTCCATTTCCTTCCAACAAAGACAAAAGCGTCTGTACTTAATTTTCACAAAACAATTGCTCTACAAATAGTTGTTTGAATTTCACGAGGGTGTCTTGATGGCCACACTGGCTTCTCTTGGGAGAAGCAGGAAGGTCAAAAAGGACTGTGACAAGTTGGAAGTGCCACCAGAGAGGAATCAACCATGGCCAGAGTTTCCCAGAAAGTCAGCTCTCATTGCTTGGAGTAATGGCAAAGCTAGGTGATCTGAATAGTCTGCATGCAAGGAATTCCACAGACCAGGAAAGAACTGTAAAGATACCGATATAGAAAACATCAGAGGCACATGCCTTGGTTTTGGATTGACAACATTATGGCTGAGGAGATGTTATAAGGCAGAGGCATAGAGATACCTTTTTTTACCCCCTGTTGGAGGAAGGCCTCACTAACAGCCATGAAGAAAGGAACAAGTCATCTTAACACTCTAGTTGGAGATGGGAGGGGAGATGTGGAGGTGGGCAGTGGAAGTGTGGAGCTCCAGGAATTCTGGTGGAGAGGGCTCAAGTGAGACTATAGTTGGTAATCCATGTGCTTTCTAGTCTCAGATAACTAAGAACTGGGAAACATGAACACTTTATTAGAATTCACATGAGAAAGCAATAGGAGTGAACAAAGTACCCCTCTCCAACCCTTGATGTGTACATGAGACAAAAACTCTTTCTCTTCCAAGGTCCAGTTCTCAGCTCAAACTGAGACTACCTGTTTATGGGCAATTCATAGAGCAGCTAGCTAATACTTTGGCTTTGAACCACATATAAAGCCTTAGGTAAAGTAAACTTTGGACATCCCTGGAGATAGTGCCCTCAATCCAATAATGTTCTAACATTGGCCCTGCCCTAGACTTCCATATTAGGTAGCCTAATAAGAAAAAATAAATATGTGGTTGGGAGGAGAGAGGAGGAAGTCTCTCTTGACATGGAAGCCACTGTCCTCATCCTCACCTTAATTCTAGTTCCAGATTCCTATATTGAAATTAACTTAGCACCTCTATCTGTAAGTCTATAAACATTTCACACTCAGTATGCCCTATCCTTACCACATTGACTCTTCACTTTCTCTCTTCATCAGCAGAATATCCTTCCATTCTACCAACCTCCAAACTTGGAAACATCTTTCGTTCCTCCCTTAAAACTCTGCAAACCCATAAAGCAATATATCCTTAAATTATTCTGACAATTATTCTTAAAATAGGTTAATATCTTGTTCTTCCTTGCCACTGTACAACCATAATCAGAGCATACATCAGTTCACTTCTTCTACCCCATACCCATATGACCCTGACACCTCCACATGTCCTTCTGCTGTTCAGAAATTTAGTGTGCCTCCCCATTGCCTGAGCAGTCAAGTTCAGTCTCATGTCCCCATCAGGGCTGGTTGGCTCTACCTCTTAAATAGTGATATTCCCACCTCTTCTCAGTAAGTAACCTCAATTCTGAGGTCAAAGTCTAGGTAGATCCCATGCATTTCCACATTAACACCACTGTTTAGCTAATTCCTGGAACTGGCAACTCCTTTTCTTCCTCTTCCTACTGTCAGCTTTGCTATTTTCTACTGTCATATAAAGCCTAATTTAATTCTCTCCATGTTGGTAAAGAGATCCTTAGTAACTTTTGCTGCCACCAACCTTGAAGAGCCATGAGCTACACATTGGTTAGCTCAGGGTGGGTATTCAATAAACATTTAAATTAAATTATATTCAGTCATATTAATCTCAGTCTCCTTCATGTGCAAAAGCATTGTCCTTTAAACTACAGTATAAGGTCTTTGAACTTAATAAATACTTGCCAAATTGAATTGACTGACTTATGTTGGAAACAATTTTAAGTATGTGCTTGGGCATAGTCTATCAAACGTGGCCATTTAAACATAAAGGGAATTTAAGGGAATATTTTTCTTCTACACTTTATCTTAGAGGAGGAGAATTGATGTGATTGCCCTACTCTTTTTCCCTTTAGGGTACATAATATTCTCTTAGGAGTCAAGATAAGCTCTGTCATTTTTAGCTTTCAGTAGCATTATGAGCACACATATTCTGATACATGGCATCATGTGGGAAGACAGTTAAAGGAACAGTCCCTATTTTTTGGATTTCTACATTCTCGTTAAGAAAAGAGTAGTGGAACAATGCCAGACTTTGTGCCCAAATGGATGTTTTTGGCATTGTGCTAGAGGAATACATAGGGGGATTATCAGTGGTTACAAAAACAATAAGAGAAGGCTTTGTAGGGAAGACAGGTAGTAGAGATGAACCTTGAGTAAAGGGGTAAGATTTTAATGGGAAGTTAACTCTCTATGAGAATTGATGCAAATCAATAACTCTATCTGGGCCTTACTACTTCCTTCCATAAAATGAGGAACCTGGCTAAGGTTATTTTCAGGGCTACTTCCAGGGACCCAAGGTAGGGAAGGTGGGTCATGGTGGAGGAGGGACAGTAATCATAGTCAAATAAGAGGCTGAGCAAGTCTGAGCAGTGAAGCTGGTGAGGATTAGGAAAGATCTTTGAGTAACATTTGATCTTGAGGAGGTGGATAGCAGGGGCCAGGGGTTCAGGATATTCCAGGCAAACAGTTAAAAGTAGGTGGGGCTATGTTCATTGCAGCACTGTTTACAATAGCCAGGACATGGAAGCAACCTAAACTTCCATCAACAGAAGAATGGATAAAGAAGATGTGGTACATATATACAATGGAATACTACTCAGCCATAAAAAGAAACAAAATTGTGCCATTTGCAGAGATGTGGATGGACCTAGACCATGTCATACAGAGTGAATTAAATCAGAAAGAGAAAAACAAATATTATATGATACCACTTATATGTGGAATCTAGAAAAATGATACAGATGAACTTATTTGCAAAGCAGAAATAGAGACATAGACATAGAGAACAAACGTATGGATACCAAGGGGGGAAAGGGAGGGGTGGGATGAACTGCGAGATTGGGATTGACATATATACACTACTGTGTATAAAATAGATAACTAATAAGAACTAATGAGAACCTACTGTATGGCACAGGGAACTCTACTCAAAGCTCTGTGGTGACCTAAGTGGGAAGGAAATCCAAAAAAGAGGGGATATATGTATATGTATAGCTGATTCACTTTGCTGTACAGAAACTAACACAACATTGTAAAGCAACTATACTCCAATGAAAATTAATAAAAAACCAACCAAACAAACAAAAAACGTAGGGGGTGCTACGTGGCTTCTCTTGCTCAGGTAGAGCTCCTGACACCCAAATCCTGAGGGTTTTGGAATTTATATATCAGACTCAGCTTGAATAATGGTTTTGAGTTTTAGTTAAATGTGTATGTTACGGGGAATGAAGAAAATTCACCTGGATAGGTTGTAAAACTCATTTTGAAGAAAAGAGTAAAATAAGGTCGCACTAGCTACATTTCAAACACTCAGTAGCTATATGTGGCCAGTGGCTACCATATTGGATAGTGCAAATGTAGAGCATGGCCTTCATCGCAGAAAATTCTATTGGACAGCTCTGCTTTAAATCTCCTAGTTAGTTCATTCTAAGCCCCAGAGGGAGATCAGAGAAGAGGAAACACTCACCCTCCCCAAGCTATCTTTGGTTTTATGACACTTCAAACATTCCCAGTACATCTCAAAGAATGTCACCAAATTATTTTTAAGTTAATTTATTCCAATTCAGGTCAATTAAAACAAAAAAGGTGTCACACTCCAGTTTTTTTTCTGTGAAGAGCAAAACTTGTATTGTTCATATCTTCTCAGAAGAGCTATTTGAGCAGGTCTGAAAATACAATCTGTACAGAGAGTGCAGGTTTGTTTGTTTCACCAATCACATCACCAGCACCTTTTTGGAGACAGCAGTGTGTACTTGGCCCCTTGGTGCTGCTAAGGTGTTGTTTCATTGGCCAGACCCCTTTGTCATCCCACCCTTTGGGTCTTCTGCCTTTTTCACTGAAACTTTCTGGTGCCTTCCAAAGAGTGGGATCCAAGGTTAACTGATGAATAAACAGTACATCCTTATGAAGGAGACAAAGGTTTGTCAGGATGGCATCTTGAGTGGAAACTTGCCACCTGGCCTTGGCTCGTTATAAAATGGAGTAATCTTTTTTAGGACTAAAATCCCTCTCCATGTCATTTAACAACTTGGAGAAAGGAGTTTCAAAACATAATTAAGCAAATTCACAATTTTTCAGATCCCAATAACGTAGAGAGGGCCTTAGAGAGATTTGCTTTCTGCTGGGACAAACACTGGACCCGCCAGGCTGACTAACACAGAGCTGTGAGAGGAAGCACGAGAGTAAAAAGTGAGGGAGATGAAGGTATTCCT
The DNA here is from genome assembly GCF_964341445.2 of Mesoplodon mirus. Classification (NCBI taxonomy): domain Eukaryota; kingdom Metazoa; phylum Chordata; class Mammalia; order Artiodactyla; family Ziphiidae; genus Mesoplodon; species Mesoplodon mirus. The sequence continues at coordinate 72,562,813 of NC_138985.1, forward strand.
GAGGATTGGAGGAGAAAACAATAAATGCAAAGTGTGTCTCGCAAACTCCCAGCCCCTCTGGCAGCTGCCATCTCCTTCTTCATTCCAACCCTCAGGCAGACCTACTGTTATTTCACAACGCAGCGGGAGGGGGGCGGGGCAAAACAGTCACACATCAATGAACACATCTTCAGCCACAGAAAGCATTACTTTCTCTAGCGGTCCATTTGGCTCATTAGAGAACAGAAGCGAGAATGAGTCACATGGCTTGGTTTTCCTCTTTCATGCCTCACATGAGCATAGACTCTGAGCTTTAAAGCACTTCCTTCAACAATGTATTTATATAGCAATAATATTTTGTTCAATGGACTAAATGAAGCACCAAAGATACTAAGATAAATAAGATGTTGTCTTTGCCCTTGAAGAGTTCAGTGACTATTAGAGGAATGTAAAATATCTGGCATGAGTGTAACCACTTTCACTTCCCTCATCATAGTAGACATTGTTAATGTATTACTCATTCATACAAATATTGAGTGTCTACTGTGTACTCAGATTGAGCCAGGCACTAGAGATACTAAGACGTAAAAGTCAGGTAAGGTCTCTGCCTTTATGAAGTCTGCATTTAACATTCCCCTATTGAACTCAAATATGGCCTCAGAATCCTTCTCAACACAGTGCTCTAGTACCACTAATACCTTAGACTGGTAGAGAAGAGAGACCCATTGTCGGAACCATGGTCTGGCAGGAGAGGGAGATTCATACATCAAATAATGTGATACCAAGTGAACAGCACTGCGGCCGAAGTGCACATTAAGTTGTATTGGAACATAGAAAGTGGGTGACTCACCTGTGCCAAAGGAAATCAAGGAAACTCCTAGAGGAAATACAGGCTTTAAGGGACTTCCTTGAAAGAAGGACAGGAGTCCGTAAAGCAGATCAGAAGTGGTCAGTGGAAGGCGAGGACTGCAGGCAGAAGGAGGAACAAGAGCAGAGCCCAAGGCATGAAAGGGCACAGGTGATAGGCAGGGAACACAAGATGAGTGTCCTTTGTGTGGCCAGTGGTGAGGTGCTGCAGTGGCCAGAGGTCGGGAGAGGGAAGACTGTAGAGGCAGGATTAGGCTCCATTGTGAAAGTTCATCTACTCCATGTTGTAGTGTTTGGACTTCATGCTGATGAAGACACTGGGAAAAGTGAGGTGCTCAAACCAAAAAGAGAAGCAGTAGAATTTAGTTTTTGAGAGCACGGACACCAAGCCAAAAGCCTAGGTTTGATTCCATCTCTGCCACCCACTAGCTGTGTGGCCCTGGGCATGCCAGTTAGTGCCTCTGTGCCTCGGTTTCCTCATCTATAAAGTAGAGATGATAATCATAGCATTCACTGCTTTGTGATGATTAAATGAACTAATATAGGTAAAGTGCTTAGAACGTTGGCACATGGAAGCCCTCTATGTGGGTTATTTCTATGTTTATCATTCTGTTTTTGCAAATTTGGAAGCTGAGGTACAGATAGACAAAATAATTTACTCAGGACCACAACGCTCCTTTGTGGTGGAGGTTGGATACCTATCCATCACAGCAAACTGCTTTGAACATGAGCGTTATCAAACATTCATCTCTCCCAGTGGATCCTAGAAGATACAGTTTTGTTTGTTTAGATGATGAAGAGGAATTTAATTCTTTTCAAAACTCTTTGTCATTTCTATTTCCCCCTTTTATCTTAAGATGCTCCAGCTGCTTTCCATATTGTGTTCTTCACTCTGTTGTTCTTTTATTTTAACATGTACCATTTCACTTTCCCAAAACACAGGGCAATTTATCATAATGTAAAACAAATAAATAAATAAACCTGAGCAGAAACACAAAGTACATTTTTCTCCAGGAAATTTCCCTGTTCTCAAGCACAGACAGAGAAAATCCAGTGGCACCTTCAACAAACATATACATCAATAAGTGCATTAATCACATCACTGTAAGAAACTGGTTCAGCTCTGCTGGAATTTCTTGCTTAAGATTGAAAGAGAAGGCATGTCTTTGAAGATTGGCCAGATCTGTCCAATCGCTGCACCAGTCCAAGCCATTTAAAGTTTTGCAAAGCTTCCCACATTTGCAAAATAAGCACAATGGCTATTAAACTGTTCTCAAGGAGCCATTTTCCTAGCTTTCTATATATAACCAAAATCCTTTGCTCCCCAGATGAATATTATAATACCTGTGGTGAGAAGAGATTCTTACCATCACTTTGTGTTAAAATCAGGCTGTCTGCCTATTCCCAACGTGCTGTGAGTGATTAGGAATCAGGGTCTGTAATCAGGAGCAAGAAAAGGAGTCCAAGTGGATGGGAGAAAAGGAAGTGAGATTTTTAGTTGTAAAGCTTTGGACAAGATAAACTTTGTAGAGGTTTAGCACATATCAGTATTAAAACTCAAGTTTTTGCCTTTTGTGGAAGAAAAGAGCTGAAGCTTATTTAAGGGGAATTGATGTAATGGGGCATATGTTTGGTATATTCTATTATTTCCTAGAGGAAGGATTTTACGGGTAGAGTGGAATTTGTAAAACTCCCTGGGTCGGAGAAGGGAGGGATTCTATGTTTAGGTGAGGGGCCTTCAACAGTATGGCTATGCCCAGTGTTACTTAGGTTATCCAAAGTGCCATGAGTCATTGAGGTTGCAATTAGTCCAGTTGAGAGTTGGTTGAAGAAGTACAAACACTAGCCCACTGTCAAGGATCACAGAGTCTGTGGTTCTCAAACCTGAGGCACATTAGAATTTCTCAAGGAGATATTTTTTCTTTTCTTTTTAAAAATTAAAAAAATAGAAACATAATATATTCCTATAAAGTACACAAAACATAAGTGTATATCCCATGAATATTTAAAAAGTGACCTGACCCATACATCAGCTAGAGCAAAATATAGACCAACACCAGCACCCCCCTACAAGTCTCCCCTGAGCACTTTACTAGTCAGTATCTGCTGGACCCACAAAGGAAATCGACATCAGACTTGCCTCACCATAGAGTTGTTTTGCCTGCTTCTGAACTTTATTTCAATGGGATTATGCAGTATATAATCTTTTGTGCTGGATTCTTCCACCAGCATGGTATCTATGAGACTCATTCACATTGTTTTACATATATAAAACAGCTTGCTGTTTTTCACAGGTGTATAATATCGCTATGATAACAGGTGCATACAAATTCATATCTTGTATCTTCTTGTTGAATGATTATATCTTATATCTTGATGAATTTAAAATTTTCTCATAAATGTCTCCTTCATTCCTAGTAATATTTCTTGCCTTAAATTTTTCATTGACTGATCTTAGTAATGCAACGCCACCTTTTTATTAGAGTTTGCATGATATGTCTTTTTCTATCCTTTTCCTTTCAACATTTCTGTGTACATATATATATATAATATATATACATATATATATAAAATCTTACAGGAATATGATATATATTCTACTAATACATATGTATATAAATATATATAGACTATAGGAATATATAATGTATATTTTAGTTGTTTTATTTGGATAATATAGTCTAGCTATATTTAATGTATTTCCTAATATATCTGGATTTAAATATACCATTTTACAATTACTTTTCTTTTTATCCTACCTTATTCTTGCTCCTTTTTACTCCTTGTCTTCTTTTGTACCAGTCTAGTACTTTTAAATTCCATTTCTATTTTTATTAGCTTTTTATTTACATATTCTTTTATTCTTCTCTCAGTGGCTACCTATAATGGATCCTTAATGGAGTCTACCTTAAGTTAGTACCCGTACAACTTTTCAGAAAATGCAAGGGCTTCATAACACTTTTTTCTATTTATATCCTTTTCCACTTTTGTGCTGTTGTTGCCGTTTTCCTTTAATTCGATATTTATTTGAATAAGATATTACTATTATTATTAAAAAGGAAATATTCATTTAATTTACCCACATTCCTCCATTTTTAATGCTATCGGTTCCTTCTTACATTTGCTTGCTTCCATTTGGGATTATTTCTCTCCTGCCTGATAAATTCTCTTTAGTATATATTTTTTGTTAGACTCTTTTTTGGAACAAATTCCCTCTGTTTTTGTTTGTCAAAAAATCCTTGTTTTACCTAATCTCTGAAAGATATTTTGGGTAGGTACAGAATTCTAAGTTGGCATTTTCTTTCTACACTGTAAACATGCCATTCTCTTGTCTGGTGGCTTCCATTGTTTCTATTAAAAATTCAGGTGTCAGTCTTATTGCTGCTCTTAGAAGGTCATGTGTCTTTTTTCTCTGGCAGTTTTAAGATTTTCTTTTTGTTATTATGAGGTGCTGAGGTGTGATTTTCTTTGTATTTATCTTGTTTTGGGTTAAAGAGATTCTTGAATCTGTGGCTTTATATTTTTTATAAATTTCAGATAATCTTTAGCCAATGGTTTTTTTCACATATTTCTTCTGCTCCATTATCTCTTCACTTCATCTTACAACCGAATCACATAATTTAGACACTTTTGCTGTATTCCATTTGAGCCTTACCCTTTTTTATTTTCCACACTTATTATCTGTATGTACTTCAATCCAGATATTTTCTAATGACTACCTTCCAGCTGCTTAATCCTCTCTGGTTTGCCTAATCTGCTGCTATACTCATCTATTTCTTAATTTTAGTCTTGCATTATTTTTGGTTCTAGAATTTCCATTTGATTCTTTCCTATATATTTTAGGTCACTGGAGGAATAATCCAACTTTTCATCTTTTTCTTGAACATATTAATTGTATGTATTTTAAAATCCACGTCTGATAACTTCAGTATTGTGATTACCTATGATCTGTTTCCACTATGCATTGTTTTTGTTTTTCTTCCTTTTCCTCTTGCCTCTTAGTCATTTGGTCCAGTTTCCTGGCATGCGTATTAATTTGAATACCAGACATTATCCATGAAAAATAGTCTGAAGAAAATGGGGCTCTAGAAGATTTTATCTTCTTCCAGAGTGAATTTAATAGTCTTCCGGCAGGCAGATAGAATATAGGCAGATCACCTTAATGCAAGCAGCAATTGCTGTAATATAATTTTAGGCTTTTTGAGGCACACATATTTTTTGTTTTTACCTCTAGGGAGTAGCTCTTTTTCTTTTTTTTGCGGTACACGGGCCTCTCACTGTTGTGGCCTCTCCCGTTGCGGAGCACAGGCTCCAGACGCGCAGGCTCAGCAGCCATGGCTCACGGGCCCAGCCGCTCCGTGGCATGTGGGATCTTCCCGGACCGGGGCACGAACCCGTGTCCCCTGCATTGGCAGGCGGACTCTCAACCACTGCGCCACCAGGGAAGCCCCTATGATGTAGTTTTTATTGATCCTCAACCTATGAATGAGGATACTGATGTTCAACAATGCTAAGTAAGCTGTCCAAGATCACAAAATTAGGGAGTGCCTGAACTGTGATTCAGCTCTGTTTGATTTCAAGATTATACTGGCTGTTCTTGCTCTTTGTGTTTGAGAACTGTCCTTTCCTCTTCCTTACAAGGACATGTTTTAAATGTTTTTAATAGCTGACTCTTCCCACAGGCAGAAGGGAGAATTCTATTTCTTACAGTTTAATACTTTGAATGTAAACTGAATGTTGTGGTTAAATTTTCAGTAGGTCTGCATTATTATTTAAGAAAATAACAGAAGGAACAAGAGAAATAATCATGGCATTTCTGAGGCGAATCTTCAATGATTATTTTCTCACAATGAAACATAATCCTAATTTTTCTTAAACAAATGGGGTTTAACAAAGAATATCAGCTGAGTAGTGAAAATGTGAATTTTAAAATACTTTAGCTTGTTTTTCACATACATTTGGGATTTTACTATCAAGGATATTTAGTTTTGAATGGTATTTTGCGTTTCACCTTCAGTTAAATTCAATACAATGTATTCAATAGGTAGATGGGGAGGGCAGGCTGTAGAGAAAAGGAAGCTGGTATTCAATGATAGACCAGATTTGGGCCAAAGACCTGTGTTTACCACCTACTAAATGTATGAGAGTATAGATCTAAACTACTCTCTCTAAATCTCAGTTAAACTCATCTGAAGAATGGAGGCTAATTCCTACTTCAAAAGGTTATTGTAATGATTGAGACAACGTATGCTAAAAGGGCTTACCATTGTGCCCAAGCCATAGAAGGTTTCAATAGAATTGATTTTATCTGAACTGTAAGAGATGTACAAGAAATGTGGGGTTATGGATTGGAGGATGTCATAGAAAATGGGTGATATAGAAAAGAGTTCATGGAGTAGGTTACATTTAAGTTGGCATTTAAAGAATAGAATTTCCACAGGTGGAGATAAGTGATAACAAAATTCCAGGAGGTTAAGTGGATTAAACAAGGCAGAAAAGTACCGCTCTGATTCAGGAATCACTAGTGGTGAGGACTGCTTGGGATAAAAGGTTAACAGGGGGAGAGATGAGGAATTAATATGATGATTAGATTGATATGTTCCATTTCAATCAAATCTAAAAACACCATCCACTGTATGATACACTATCATTTCATGCTCCGTTGAGAAAAAAAACCCAGCCAACTGAAGAGTGACACAAAATGTTTATTTTGTTGAAAGAGCTCTTTTAGAATTAGTTATACATCATTCTCATGCATAAGTAGGGAAGAAAAAGAAATAGAAAAACTAGTTGGTTCAAGAATGCCCAAAGCGGGCTTCCCTGGTGGCGCAGTGGTTGAGAGTCTGCCTGCCGATGCAGGGGACGCGGGTTTGTGCCCCGGTCCGGGATGATCCCACATGCCGCAGAGCGGCTGGGCTGGTGAGCCATGGCCGTTGAGCCTGCGCGTCCGGAGCCTGTGCTCCGCAACGGGAGAGGCCACAACAGTGAGAGGCCCACGTACCGCAAAAAAAAAAAAAAAAAAAAAAAAGAATGCCCAAAACATCTTCACTTTCAGCATCCTGAGTCACATGTGCTTTCAGAACAGTATCGTCCTCTGTGGCACCCAGAGCTCTGAGGACATGGTGTTTCCTAAACAGGTCCTCTGAAGTTGTCTCTGGGGTTTCCTCCAAGCTATTGGCACCCATTCTGCAAATTCTGATGTGTGTTCTTGGGCAGTGGCAACCATATCACTCCCTCCCTGTGGCTGCCAGTGATTTTAAGGCACAAACTGATTTCAGAGATGTTAAAAATGTGAGGCGAGAGGCGGGAAATGTGCTTTTTAGAAAATCTTTGTAAGTTGGTGCTGTGAAAAGTCTTGGAAATACATTACGCTTAGACTTTAATCTGTAGCCAGTTGAGAAGCACAAAATGCTTTTGAATCAGATGGGTGTTTGGAGTGATTCGTTCCGGCAGCAGGATACAGAGGGATGGGAGAAGGGGGAGCTCTGAGGTCTGTGGGCTGCTGAGAGAGGAAGATGGTCTCAACTACGGGAACAGCTGAGACAATGGGAAGAAGACAAGAGACTTTCCCTGGGAAGGCCACTCTCAAGCAAGTTCATGATATTTCCCTGTGTTATTTATACATAAAATCTAATCTTTAAGTTAAATTTTGTTTTTCAGCAATCATATGTCTGGGTCCTAAAAAAAATGAGAAGATTTACAAAAGAAATGTGGGAAACTTCAATTATCCAGACTGACAACAAATTGTTTCCACCATTTAAGTTTTTAGTACGTTGCTAGGCCCTAAGCTGGGTATGGAATAGGCAAAGATGGGTATGACTCAATCCCTGCCCTTGAGGAACCCATATTCTTGCAGGGAATCCAGAGAAAACAAGAGTGAGAATACCATGTGATGCATCCTGTGTGGAGTGACTCAGGGAGGAAGAGTGGGCACAGAGGAGAGAGAGGGCATCTAATGCCTCAGGAGCCTGTGGGGACATAAAGGGAGCCTCAGAACTGCTTTTGATCAAGATACATAAAAGCAGAAGCAGAGGCAGGACAGGGTGGGCCTTCTGCCCAGAATTCACATATTTTTCAGTGGGTAGCTTTATTCCTCAATTCCTTCAGGGTAGGGTGTGCATACTGGTTCCGAGGTCTATCAGGTCCCATGGAGACAAGCGTGACCAGCATATCATTTGTATAACCTGTCTCCTTGTAAGGACTCAGGAAGTGTCAGGAACCCCAAGTCGCCCTGACAGTGGTTCTTCCCTTTTCCTAAGTGTGAACCAAGTTGGGGACAGGGCACCTTCCCTCACCAGCACACCCACTGCTCTGGGAATGTGCATTCCCTATGGAGGAAGAACATTCAGGCTATTCTTTTTCCAAGCTGATGTGTCTCTGCCTTGTAAGAAAAAAATTGGCCTCTTGCAATTTTTACTCTGACTTAGCGAGGAAGTAGATAGAATTTTCCTCTAGATCAATATGGGTGACCTGTACCCAGAAAAATTTCCAGGGAGGGAATGCAGTGATGAATGTGACTCTGCTGTCTTGATTCATTATGCCAGTTATTGGTGTTTTCTCTGCAGGATTTGTCTGCCTGAAGGAAATCCCAGGTTGGACATAAAGATGCTGCTTGAGGCTAATGTCCTGTCAATTACTGAGAATAGCTCTGCAAATATATATATATAATGCCAAAATAGAGGGTATGAACATTGAGAATAAAATCTGCTGAAATTCAGCACCCTGCTGATGCCTGGATATTGGTGAAGGAAATAAATCTCTTCGGTGGAGTTACTATCCATATGTTTATGATGTTTTACATTTAATCTTCTATATTTAATGCTGAAGAGATTTCCTAGCTAGGATGTGTCCAACTGTGGTAATAAAAAAAATGGTAAAATGCAACATAGCTCAATGCAAGTGATGGGAGAAGTCTATTTCTTACTCACACAGAGTTCAAAATGAGTATTTATAATTGACAAGCAGCAATCAGCAACCCAGGCTCACTCTTGCTGTTTCAAAATTCACCATGCTCACTTATAATACCCAACAAGCAGACAAAAGCACCAAGGATGATGCATGGGCGGTTTCTGGGGCACAGGCTTGAAGGGAGTCCATATCACTTCTGCTCACATTTTATAGGCGAGAACTCAGTCACCTGTATACACTTGACAGCAAGAGAGTTTGGGAGATGTAGATTAGGTGTATGTTTAAGAAGAAGAAGAAATAGGTTATAGGTTAGTGAACAGTTAACCAGTCTCTGTTACAGTCTACCTTCTGTTCACCAAACACAGTATCTGTCCTGCTTTTCTTCCCACACAGAAAATACACTCAACTTCCTCAAGGAGGGAGGAAACTAAAGTTCCACAGTCACCACATCCAGTTTTCATCTCTGTGTGATGTACAGTCCTTTCCATTACTTCCCAGTGAAAGTTAAACTATGAATAAATCACTTGAGCTTAACAAATGCCATAGACAACAGTGGAATATAAAAAGGACAGCAGCAAAACTCTCATTTAGGAAAAGAAGACACTGTCTTCTGCTGGTCCACAGTCATGATGGAACCCTGCTGGGCAGGCACTGTGAAGGCCACCTAATTTGGAGGTTTCTTGATTAAGCCCTGATTCTGCGTGTGGGAGGAACACCATGGTACCTCTTTCTACCCTCGGGGAGATTCTTTTTTACATTTTTCCTCTTTCACTTTTGAAGTGGGCATTGGAGGATACGCCTTCCTTAGGGGATGTAGGACTTTTCATAGCCCATTTTCTGCTTATGTTAATTTGGTTTTGCATGGACTATTCTAAAGCTTAAACTCTCAAAGATGTTTTCATGCCCAGGGCCATGGTTTCTTTGACGATACAAGTCCCTCAAAAACTGTAGGCTTATATGTCCATGCCACTCTCTCACTTTGTCCCAGTTTACCCTTCCCCCTCCCCGTGTCCTCAAGTCCATTCTCTAGTAGGTCTGTGTCTTTATTCCTGTCCTGCCCCTAGGTTTTTCATGACCATGTTGTTTTTTCTTTTTTTAGATTCCAAATATATGTGTTAGCATACGGTATTTGTTTTTCTCTTTCTGACTTACTTCATTCTGTATGACAGACTCTAGGTCCATCCACCTCACTGCAAATAACTCAATCTTGTTTCACTTTATGGCTGAGTAATATTCCATTGTATATATGTGCCACATCTTCTTTATCCATTCATCTGTTGATGGACACTTAGGTTGCTTCCATGTCCTGGCTATTGTAAATAGAGCTGTAATGAACATTTAGGTACATGACTCTTTTTGAATTATGGTTTTCTCAGGGTATATGACCAGTAGTGGGATTGCTGGGTCATATGGTAATTCTAGTTTTAGTTTTTTAAGGAATCTCCATACTGTTCTCCATAGTGGCTGTATCAATTTACATTCCCACCAACAGTGAAGGAGGGCTCCCCTTTCTCCACACCCTCTCCAGCATTTATTATTCGTAGAGTTTTTGATGATGGCCATTCTGACTGGTGTGAGGTGATACCCCATTGTAGTTCTGATTTGCATATCTCTAATTATTAGTGATGTTAAGCATCCTTTCATGGGTTTGTTGGCTATCTGTATATCTTCTTTGGAGAAATATCTATTTAGATCTTCTGCCCATTTTTGGATTGGGTTGTTTGGTTTTTTTTTTTGATATTGAGCTGCATGAGCTGCTTGTATATTTTGGAGATTAATCCTTTGTCAGTTGCTTCATTTGCAAATATTTTCTCTCACTCTGAGGGTTGTCTTTTCGTCTTATTTATGGTCTCCATTGCTGTGCAAAAGTTTTAGGTTTCATTAGGTCCCATTTGTTTATTTTTGTCTTTATTTCCATTTCTCTAGAAGGTGGGTCAAAAAGGATCTTGCTGTAATTTATGTCATAGAGTGTTCTGCCTATGTTTTCCTCTAAGAGTTTAATAGTGTCTGGCCTTAAATTTAGGTCTTTAATCCATTTTGAGCTTATTTTTGTGTATGGTGTTAGGAAGTGTTCTAATTTCATTCTTTTACATGTAGCTGTCCAGTTTTCCCAGCACCACTTATTGAAGAGGCTGTCTTTTCTCCATTGTATATTCTTGCCTCCTTTATCAAAGATAAAGTGACCATATGTGCATGGGTTTATCTCTGGGCTTTCTATCCTGTTCCATTGATCTATATTTCTGTTTTTGTGGCAGTACCATACTGTCTTGATTACTGTAGCTTTGTAGTATAGTCTGAAGTCAGGGAGCCTGATTCCTCGAGCTCCGTTTTTCTTTCTCAAGATTGCTTTGGCTATTCAGCTATTCGGGGTCTTCTGTGTTTCCATACAAATTGTGAATTTTTTTGTTCTAGTTCTGTGAAAAATGCCAGTCATAGTTTGATAGGGATTGTACTGAATCTGTAGATTGCTTTGGGTAGTATAGTCATTTTCACAATGTTGATTCTTCCAATTCAAGAGTATGGTATATCTCTCCATCTGTTTGTATCATCTTGAATTTCTTTCATCAGTGTCTTATAGTTTTCTGCATACAGGTCTTTTGTCTCCTTAGGTAGGTTTATTCCTAGGTATTTTATTCTTTTTCTTGCAATCGTAAATGGGAGTGTTTCCTTAATTTCTCTTTCAGATTTTTCATCATTAGTGTATAGGAATGCAAGAGATTTCTATGCATTAACTTTGCATCCTGCTACTTTATCAAATTCATTGATCAGCTCTAGTAGTTTTCTGGTAGCATCCTTAGGATTCTCTATGTATGTCATGTCATCTGCAAAGAGTGACAACTTTACTTCCTCTTTTCCTATTTGGATTCCTTTTATTTCTTTTTCTTCTCTGATTTCTGTGGCTAAAACTTCCAAAACTATGTTGAATAATAGTTGTGAGAGTGAGCATCCTTGTCTTGTCCCTGATTTTAGAGGAAATGGTTTCAATTTTTCACCATTGAGAATGATGTTGGCTGTAGGTTTGTCATACATGGCCTTTATTATGTTGAGGTAAGTTCCCTCTATGCCTACTTTCCAGAGAGTTTTTAATCATAAATTGGTGTTGAATTTTGTCGACAGCTTTTTCTGCGTCTATTGAGATTATCATATGGTTTTTATCCTTCAGTTTATTAACATGGTGTATCACACTGATTGATTTGCGTATACTGAAGAATCCTTGCATTCCTGGGATAAACCCCACTTGATCATGGTGTATGATCCTTTTAATGTGCTGTTGGATTCTGTTTGCTAGTATTTTGTTGAGGAGTTTTGCATCTATGTTCATCAGTGATATTGGTCTGTAGTTTTCTTTTTTTGTGACATCTTTGTCTGGTTTTGGTATCAGGGTGATGGTGGCCTCATAGAATGAGGTTGGGAGTGTTCCTCTCTCTGCTATATTTTGAGAAGGATAGGTGTTAGCTCTTCTCTAAATGTTTGATAGAATTCGCCTGTGAAGCCATCTGGTTCTGGGCTTTTGTTTGTTGGAAGATTTTTAATCACAGTTTCAATTTCAGCGCTTGTGATTGGTCTGTTTATATTTTCTATTTCTTTCTGGTTCAGTCTCAGAAAGTTGTGCTTTTCTAAAGAATTTGTCCATTTCTTCCAGGTTTTCCATTTTATTGGCATATAATTGCTTGTAGTAATCTCTCATGATCCTTTGTATTTCTGCAGTGTCAGTTGTTACCTCTCCTTTTTCATTTCTAATTCTGTTGATTTGAGTCTTCTCCCTTTTTTGCTTGATGAGTCTGGCTAGTGGTTTATCAATTTTGTATATCTTCTCAGAGAACAAACTTTTAGTTTTACTGATCTTTGCTATTGTTTCCTTCATTTCTTTTTCATTTATTTCTGATCTGATCTTTATGATTTCTTTCCTTCTGCTAACTTTGCCAACCCACCATTTAGATTTAGAACATAAGTTCTTCATATGTAAATTTTCTCTTTTTGAGTTTAATTTTATAATGATCTCTAGGAGCATGATGAGTTATTACTTTCTTTATGAACTGGGGACAGTGAACAGTGGGTATAGATCGGAGTATGATGAGAATTGATTTCCTCTCCTTAAGTAACTTACTCAGGCAAGAGAAACCCCATCAATAAAGCAGAGGGGCCAGTTCTGCAGGCAAAGGACGGTTACATTTTATGTATAAAGTGAGATTCTTATAGAGAGCGTATCATTTGGCCTGCCATTTTATCTCTCTGTTTTTTCTTTTTCCTGACTTCCTGTGAGATGCTAAAACCTTTCCTTAGAATTCTATTTTGATTTTTCTTTACTACATTTTAGTACAGCCCTTTGTATAATATTTGAAGTGATTTTTCTAGGTATTATGCTATACATACATAATTTATCAACAGTCTACTAATGTTGACCTTTTACTAGTTCATGTAAACTGTAGAAGCCTTATCTCACTTTAAGTTCCTTTACCCTATCCCATTTATAATATAATGCCTTACATATTTCCCCTGCATACATCAATAATCACATCAAACAGTGCTACAATTTTTTGCTTCAAACATGGCACCCAATTTAGAAAATCCAAGAGAAGGAAAGTGTATGGTACTTAACCATATTTACTCTTTCCATTGTTCTTTACTCTTTCCTGATGTACCTGTGTTCCTTGTTTTGCTATTTCCTTTCTGTTTCAAGAACTTCCTTTAGACTTTTTTTTAAGGTAAGTCTGCAGGTGACAAATTCTCTTAGTTTTCCTTCATCTGAGGATGTCTTGATTTGTCTTTCATGCCTGAAGAATATTTTTTCTGGATATAAAATTTGGGGTTGATAGCTTTTTCCTTTCAGTACTTACAAATTATACTGTGACTTCTTCCTGGTTATTTCTGATAGAACTCTGTTGTCATTTGAATTGATTTTCCCCCTGTAGGTAAGGAGTAACTTCTTTCTCACTGCTTTCAATATTTTTGCCTTTAGTCTTTAAAAGTTTGATTATAATGAGTCTTGGTGTACACTTCTTTGAATTCATCTTCATTGGGTTTCACTAATTTTCTTGAATCTAGGTTTATGTAGATTTCCATATTTGGGAAATTTTTTTTTCTTTCTTTCTTTTTTTTTTTTGCGGTATGTGGGCCTCTCACTGTTGTGGTCTCTCCCGTTGCGGAGCACAGGCTCCGGATGCGCAGGCTCAGCGGCCATGGCTCACGGAACCAGCCGCTCCACGGCACGTGGGATCCTCGCGGACCGGGGCACAAACCTGTGTCCCCTGCATCGGCAGGTGGACTCTCAACCACTGCGCCACCAGGGAAGCCCTATTTGGGAAATTTTTACTTATTTATTTGAATATATTTGTCAGTCCCATTCTCTTTCTCCTCTTCTTCAGAGACTCTGATAACACAGATATTAGATGTTTTGTTATATCCAAAGACTCTATTTTATTTCGGTCTACTTTTTCTCTGTAATTCAATCTGCATAATTTCTATTCCTCTATCTTCCGATTCACTGATTCTTTCTTCTGTCCTTTTTATTCTACTATTGAGCTCATCCACTGAGTTTTTCATTTTGGTTTTGTATCATTCAGTTGTAAACTTTCCATTTGGTTCTTTATAGGTTCCATTTGTCTTCAGAGATTTTCTTCTTTTTCATTTATTTCAAGTGTGTTTGTAATTATTCATTAAAGCAAGTTTATAATATCTGCTTGAAAATCCTTGTACTAACATCTGTGTGGACTTGGTGTTATCATCTGTTGATTGCCTTTACTAATTCAAATTGTGATTTTTCTTAGTGTGACAAGCAGTGTTTGATTGTATCTTGGGCATCCTGGGTATTATGTTATGAAACTCTGGATCTTATTGAAATTATTAAATTTTCTGTTTCAGCATGCCTCCTCTGACACCAGACTAGTGAAGGATGGGAGTTTCCCTTTTGTTACTGCCTTATCTGATCTACATTTGACTATGATTTAAACAATAAATTTTATTGTGTTAGACCACTAAGATTTCAAGATTGCAAGAGCAGCTAGTATTAGTTAGCCTAATACTTTAGGAAAACATATATTTGTTTATCTTATCTATACAGATCACTGACTCATTTATCCATTTTGTTTTATTAATGGGCACAATATAATGTGTGAGTAGGAGATGTGTGGATGTGGGTGGGAGAATTTGGAGTGAGGGGATAGCAGCTTCTTTCTGTGCTTCTTCAGGGGTATTTAGTAAATTAACATTTTCATACTGGGCCATAAAGCTCAATGCGATTATTTCCCCAGACACTCCCCCAGGAGAAAGCAATCTCCAATTGTACCCTGGTGAGTATTTTGCCTTCTGTGATACACTGGGCCAGTGCAACATCCCTTGTGATCTGAAGAGAATATGCTACACCCTACACTGAGAAATGTTCTCTCTTCACTGTAGGATCCAGTCTGCTGTTTGTAATAAACTCTGAAATCTCTGTGTGGCAGGTGCTGCTTACCTAGGGAGCATGTCGTGAAGCACACTCATACTGCCGTGGCACAGTAGAGAGGGTGAAGACTTAAATGACATAATCTACTTCTCTCTTCCACCGAGATCCTGGTTTCAGGAGAAGGTACCAGCGTCTTCTCCCCAAACTAGATTTTCCTCTTATCCTTGGTTAAAGAGAAAGAGTAAGGTGACTGCCCACCCCCTCTACTGAGGCTGGGGTCCAACTGTGAGCAGAGGGCCCTGTTCTTCAGATCAGGTGAAATTAAGTAGGTGAAAACATTCTGTAGCCGGTTACTCTTAAATATGCATGTTGTGAGGTGACATCACGCCAGAGTTCTTGAAGTCAGACCTGCTTGTTTTCAAATTCTGTCCTTACTCCCTCCTAGCCAGTTAATGTTGGGAATGTCTCTTGACTGCTCTGTTTCCTCAGTTCTAAAATGGGACCTATAAGACCTATTCCCCAGGGTGAGATTAAAAGAAATAACATGTGAAGCACTTGGCTCTGTGTCTGGCACGTAATTGATATTCAGTTAGTTTTCTTCCTTTTCCTTTCTTGCCCACATACTATCCTCTGGGTAGAACATAGAGACAACTTTTTCTTGTGCCCCTGCCTGCCCCAGCATGTACATTTGTTGATGTACACCTAGAGACTTCTTCAATTATGACTAGGCAAACTCTGCAGTAAATAACTTTGGCTGCCTTCTTAAGTAAACCCCTTGAATGATGTCCCAATCCTCCTTTACCACAGACTCCATTGAAATAAGACAGAAAGAATGCAGTAGAATGAACAAGGCACTAGACTTGGCATCAGAAGCCTGGGTGCAAATCTACTTTCCAGTTGGTGCAGTGTTGGTTAAATTAGAAATCTCTCCCAAACTCAGTTTACTTGTATGGAAAATGTCAGCGATAGTTTCCACGGGAAACATTGTGAAATGTAAAACCTATCATAACTATAAAATATTTCAGTAAGCTTCCAGGATACCGTTTTTTTTTTTCTCTTTGCCCTGTTTTTCTATGCTTCCGGGTGGCTTGTGCTACATGCATCTTCCCCAGACCCACTGAGCAGCTGTGTTTTGCACACAAGGGTGGTGCGTTGGCTGGACCAGCCATCCATGCCCCTGGATACACATCATCTTTCTTTGCTCACATTAAGAATGCTTTGGGGGGCTTCCCTGGTGGCGCAGTGGTTGAGAGTCCACCTGCCGATGCAGGGGACATGGGTTCATGCCCCGGTCCGGGAAGATCCCACATGCCGCTGAGTGGCTGGGCCCAGGAGCCATGGCCGCTGAGCCTGTGCATCCGGAGGCTGTGCTCCACAATGGGAGAGGCCACAACAGTGAGAGGCCCGCGTACCACAAAAAAAAAAAAAAAAAAAAAAAGAATGCTTTGGTTTCAATGTATGCTTCTTTAAAACATTCTCATCAAAGCAGAGCATAGTGAGAACAAACTATCTTTCCATAAGATTTTATTTTTTGTACACTTGTTTCCATTCATCCACAGATCCCCGATGTGGTTTTAAAATCTTTGTTAAGGTTTAGTTAAGTCTCACCCCAATTCAGTGCTGGCCATTTTACAAGTAGAAAAGTCTAAAAGTTAACATAGCCAGCAGACATGAAATACAACGTATGGATAAGTTGTCTGAGATATTGTTACCGGGGGAGTCATCATTTTGAATTTTCTGACTTTACTTAAAAAGCCTAACCACCTTGATGTTTGTTTAAACTTGAATTCAATTCCATTAAGGGGTAATGTTCCCATTGTCTCACTTATATGTTAACAGAATTTTGTACGTTTGAGAATATATTTTCTTACAGTCGGAGGCTTTCGGATCTCTGCTTTATTTCACAGCTGTCTACACTTGAGGCCATGTTTTTAGACATCTACTTTTAATTTTCCTGCCTCTTTGGAACCAATTCAAGTTCTCCTCCAAAGCAATATGGGGACTCACTTGGGGAGCATAATATCTATTTCCAAGGAAGAACACTGACTTTTGAAAAGAGAGTAAAATAACATTATGGAAATCTCATGTTCCAACTCTGTTCTGACTCATTAATTTTCTCTGTGTGATACCTCAATGATCTTAATCATCTACCTGCCTTCAAATAGGCTTTGATTTCTTGAGTTGAGTTTGGTTCCTCGTATGTTTCCTCTCCTGTCTAGAGAGTTTTCCTCAGTCCCTGGACTTTGACACAATGCAAGCTGATGTTCAACTCCTGCTGCTGCTTTTTTTCTTCCCTCACTTGGGTCTCCTGAGCTAAATGGATCCTGCACAATTTACCTCATGCCTTATTGCAGCTGTTACCACTTTGCTCCAAAAATGTTTTCCTCATATTTGATTACTTTGTCACTCAGGCTTACCGTTATGTTGACATATTATTCACTCCTGTGTCTCATTAGCTTAACATTCTGATGTGCTGCACAAAATAGCAAATATATTTGATGTCTTGAAGCTGCAGTCCTGTGTGGGAAAAAATGTTTATTTGTAAATTTGTCATTCTAATTGAACACTTTGCAAATCTATTCTACCATCATTTCATTTCTTTTGATTCTGTTTAAGAAGCAAAGAATAATATATTTCTGGGCACTAGTAAAATTATTTTATACAACGATAGATATTCCACAAAGAAAAAAGTCCATTTATCTCTGTTTCCTTCCTTGACTTTCTTGTTTTCAAAGGCTTTGTAAGGATGCTGATAGTATTGTATATGCCATGAAATTTGTCAGGATTTATTTTTACATTTCTTTTTTTTTTTTTTGCGGTACGCGGGCCTCTCACCGTTGTGGCCTCTCCCGTTGCAGAGCACAGGCTCCGGACGCGCAGGCTCAGCGGCCATGGCTCACGGGCCCAGCCGCTCCGCGGCACGTGGGATCCTCCCAGACCGGGGCACGAACCCGCGCCCCCTGCATCGGCAGGCGGACTTGCAACCACTGCGCCACCAGGGAAGCCCTATTTTTACATTTCTTTAACCAAAGAGGCTTTAATCTCTCCCCTCTAAGAAAAATTCCTTAGTCCATTAAGCTTTTACTAAGGAAAACTATGTTGTTTTTACCCTTAATTTTAATTTTCCTAATTTCATCCTGTTGCTCCTGGTTAGAAACTGGAGGAATTTTAAACTTGTTCTTTGTTCATAGAATTTTAGAACTGAAAGGAATGGAGAATGCCTCGTCCATCTTCTCAATTTTTCTGATACCAAAGTTCACAGTGGCTGAGTGTCACAAAACTGGTCTTAGCAGAACTGAAATCAAAGTTCAGGTTATCAGATTCCCAGCCCAGGTCTTTCAGCCTCTATGATGTTCGGGACACTGAGTATTTTCACTTGTTATTGTCCAGGTTCTGTGAATCTTCTTCTTAGAATGTATCACTTGGACGTGCTTCAGGCTTCTCAATTTGATAATTTAATTTCACTGATTTAAATTTAATTTGGTTTAATTTCCCTTTTCAGGGATAGGACATTTGGATAGCTAAAGACTGAGAAGGGTATTCATTGATTCTGTTACTTCTTGAGGCCAGGAATGACATCATATTCCTTTCAGTAGTTCTAAGCTGAGTGCCATTCTTCATACATAGAAAGTTCTTCATAAATACTTGTTGAAGAAATGAATTAATGCAAAAAAAAACCCTCTTATCTTACAACTCTTTGTGAATGATGAAGCATGTAAAAAAAAGAAAAAGATTTACCACCATCAGTGAAAATGTAATCTTGAAGCTGAAAGCACAGGTGGAAAGTAACAAGGTTAGAACTACATTTAACTGCCAGAAAGAAAGAGCTATAAAAGTTCAGAAATGAAAAACTAATATAGCTAGAATCTATAAAATTATAAGGAGGTGGATAAAGTAAACATCAATATATGTTGTGGAAAATGGGGATATATCTCCAGTTTGAAGGGTATATCTTCTTGAAAAATAAAGATAGGAGAAATAGAGGGGAAAATTTCTTTCAACAGAGAAAATAGAGAAAAACACCTCTAACCTAGGGAAGAGAGAGAGAGACAGAGAAAGATAGAGAGAGGAAGAAAGCAGAAATTGTGTGACAAATTCATGAATAATAGATCCATAGTTTTTAATTCATAGTTTAAAAATATAAATCATTTTATTATGTAGGTTTTAAGAGCATCTCATGAACGCACTCCAGGGCCTTTGTCTGTCTCACTGCTAAGAACTTCTACTAAGTAAGACAAATAACTTTCTCAATTAACTCATTTATTGTAAGTTAAATTCTCATTAATTCTTTGAAGTGGGTTGGGGAGGGGAAAATGTATTTCTTGGCTATTGATTCAAAACATAATGTTAGTACTTAATTTGATAAGTAGTTTAGATATTTCAGTCACAGATGAAGCATCTCGTTATAGGAAACAGAATATTGAATGGTTTCAATACAGAAGTTTTCCACCCTCAGAGTCTGGGGCTATGGGTGATTTCCGAGGATGGTAACAACACCCCTTCTCTACTGGCTTGACTTCATTACCTCCATCTGAAAAACGAAAATTCTATCCCAAGTCCTGCTTCCCCTATGGAACACAGGAAAGACACTGGACTGAAAGAAAGCCTGGGCTTTGACTCTGGCTATATACCTGAGCAATGAAATTAAACTTCCTAAGGCGTCAGTTTCCTCATCTGCTAAATTAGAGCTATATTCTGAGGTCACCTTCTCTCAGGATTTATGTATTAGTTAAGGCTCTTTGGTTGCAAGCATTAAAGGAATTCATTGAAGGATAAAATTGGAATCTTCAAAGAAGTCATATAACCAGGCTTCAGAAGGAAGACCTAGAAAGAGTCAAGGTTCACAGAAGGAGGATGTAATAGCCCACCCCCTCAGGATGCCTCCATAAGGATGCATGCAGCTCCCTTGTCACACCACTGAAGGTTCAAGTTCCCAGAACCAAACATTTGATTGTCCAACACTCATTCCTGGGTAAGGGGTGGGTCTCTAACCCTGGCTAAGCCTAACCAATGCTCTCTTGAAATGACTGAAATAATACAAAGGTAATGGATATGCTCCCAGGGAAGCTGAGGCTATAACTTTTAAAGACCAGGTCCAAGATTTTGTCTCCCAGTGACTCTAACATATTTTTTCTTCCCCAGGATACACACATGTTTGCTAGAAATAGCAATCAGATTTTGCTTTAGAGAATGTTCTTCCCCCATCAAATATAGGTTTTGGAGATGTTTCAGTAATCTATTACTGCAAAAAAGCCACCCTCAAACTTAGTGGCAGTCTGAGACGTAGAGAATGGACTTGAGGACATGGGGCGGGGAAGAGTAAGCTGGGACGAAGTGAGAGAGTGGCACTGACATATATACGTTACCAAATGTAAAATAGATAGCTAGTGGGAAGCAGCCACATAGCACAGGGAGATCAGCTCGGTACTCTGTGACCACCTAGAGGGGTGGGATTGGGAGGGTGGGAGGGAGACTCAAGAGGGAGGAGATATGGGGATATATGTATATGTATAGCTGATTCACTTTGTTATACAGCAGAAACTAACACAACATTGTAAAGAAATTATACTCCAATAAAGATGTTAAAAAAAAAGTCAGCATTGATTCATTGCTTGTTCTAAGAATTATGGAATAGTTATAATTATAAACTGAATTTTCTTAAATATTAGATAAAATAAACTTATGTTCATTAAAAAAAATACTTAGTAGCAGGTTGAAAACGAAAACCATGACATTGGCCATGGTACGTTGGGTCAGGATTTGGGGCAGGGGTGAGTGGAGATGGCTTATGTCTACTCTACGTGATGGCAGTCAAGCAGGCTCAGCTGAAGCTGGGGCATCTACAGTGACCTTCCTCACATGACTGGAAGCTGGTGCTGGCTGTCAGCTGCGGAGCCCAAAACTACATCTACGCTTAGCTTCTTCCATTGACTAGTGGGCTTCCTCACTCCCTTACACAAATCCCCACCTCAGGCACTGATGCCAGGGAACTAAGTCTAAATCTCTGGGCCTTAATGTCTTCACCTGCACATAAGAGGGATAGGGTTACACTGTGTGTCAAGGCCCTGCAGGCTGGGCTTTGGCAGGTTATTCTCTCCTGCTCCCCTCTGTCTTCCTCCCTGAGTGAAAGGGGAGTTTTCCCTAAATCCTGAAATTCATAATGTCAACAGGCAGTAGAGAGTTCATAGTCTTTCAAGTCACAGAGATCTAAATTTACTTCTGGCTGTGGGGCCTTGGATCTGCGCCTTAATTTTTCTGAGCTCCATTTCTTCATCAGAAGAATGGGGATATCCATATCTATCTCAGAGGACTGTTATGAGAATTAACAGCAATAAAACGTGAAGAACTAGTAGAGGGCCTGGTACATAAAAGGTGTTTAATAAATATTCTTTTTCTTTTTTTTTTCCTTTTGCTCAAAGGCTCCATCCTTCTGGGATATTGCATTCCCCTTGGGACGGAACAGATAAAAAATCCCACTACAATGCATTTTCCCATGGCATAGTTTGATGAGTGACACTGCTTAAATGGTGTCCTTGGAGAGTACAGTGATTGGGTGTAAAGTGTCAACAGTTGAGATTTGATCCTGACTCCTAACCCAGGGCTACGGTAGGGTTCTGAGACCCACAATTCTCTAGTATGTAAAGGAGTAAAAACTATGTAATTTGAGCTGTTTGTTGACAAGGTCACAGAATTCAAAAACGAAAAATAGATGAGATAAGCCTTTTTTCGTATTCATTAAAGAAACACATGTCTATCAACCCCATACCTGCCTCAATTTAGGCTGTGCAGGATTAAAAGCAAAAGCTATTCAGATTCCAAGTTAGAACCCCATTGAATAATGTACCTATTTGCTCCTGAGTCAATAAAACTTGAGACTAACCTTCAGAAATGAAAACCACAAACTTGTTCATTTATTTTACTACCAGCCTCTCAGCTTTTCTATCCACTAACTGATAAGCTCTCTATAAATTCTTATGTTTTTAATGTTTTGCCAATTAAAAGTGAGCACGACCCCTTTCTTCCTACAGGTAGCAAGCCTCAGCTACATTTAAGTGAGAGTTCAGACTGCATGGCTCCATGGTTGAATTCATCCAAACCCAGTACCATTGCGAAGACTGGCCTTTGAGAGTCATTTTCTATAACATGCCTTCTGGAGACACTGATTTCTCACTCACATGGCTTGCCTGACAATTTGAGTTCCCTTCCTTCACTAGAGAGCCACAAACCCTGATTGTTCAATTAATTTTACACTAAGACTGCATGGGATTCGCAAGAGAGTTCTAGGATCATTTGTTAGGCACCATGCTTCACACACCAGGAAGCAACTAGAACCAACTTTCAAAGCATTTACTTTTATTTACAGACTTGCTCAGCAAGTTAGATAGCATGCAGCAATGGTGATTTCATACAGACAAGAAGTAGCCTATTTTATTCTTATAAGTTAAGAATAAAACACAGAGAATTTTCTGACTTTAACAACAACTTTAACAACCTATTTTAACAACAATGCACGGAAAAATAAATAAATAAGAGTCTCTATATATTTAGCCTCACTAATATTCAAAGAATATATTAATTAAAATAACTTCAGTATTTCTGTCCATTAACTTGGCAAATTTAAATTATAAGGGGAGAGTTTGTGGAAATGGGCACCATCATACACTTCTGACATGGGTATAAATTAGGGAAACCTTTGTGGATGGCAGTTTGACACTATATCAAAATCCTTAAAAAAGAAAATATTTGACCACTTCATATAGTTTATTTCAAATAATACCCCTGAAAAAATCATCAGAGACATGCTCAACAACCTCTTGGCAAAGGTATTTTTAAAAGTATCATCTTTAGCAGATAAAAAATGAAAAGAAATGACCAACACCAAGAAATTAGTTCAATAAATGGTGACATCCATTCAATGAAGTACTGTCAAAAGTAATTTTTCCAGGGCTTCCCTGGTAGTGCAGTGGTTAAGAATCCGCCTGCCGATGCAGGGGACACGGGTTCATGCCCCGGTCCGGGAAGATCCCACATGCCGCGGAGAGGCTAGGCCCGTGAGCCACGGCCGTTGAGCTTGCGCGTCCGGAGCCTGTGCTCCGCAACGGGAGAGGTCACAACAGTGAGAGGCCCGCGTACCGCACAAAAAAAAAAAAAAAAAAAAGTAATTTTTCCAGAGAATAGATGAGAAAAATAATTATTACGAGAAAAAAAATGACATGAAGGCACACTATGGAAGCCATTTCATTTAAAGTAATCAGAAGTATTTATATATAGATATTTCTATGTGGGTAGGTATACATGTATACATATGTATATATTTATACATGTATGTGTGTGAGTGTAACACATGATCTCCTCCCACCTTCACCAACCTGCTCCTGTTTCTACTGTGTCACTCCAGGTAATTCTCCACAAAGCAGTGAGAGTGACCTTCTTAACCAGCTCATCTCACTGCCTTGATTTAAATCTCTAACACCTTCTTTTTACATTTAGAATAAAGTTAAACTCCTTACAAACACCTTCAAGGCCATGTGTGGTATGACTCCTTTCCGTCTTACTGGCCTCATCTCTTTAACTCACTAATTCTAACTTGGGGGTGGGGCTGTGGACCAAGCCTCCATATTCCAGAGTTGACCTTTTCAACGTATAAACATTACATGTTGTGTTGGATCCTGGGGTGCGAGGGACTAGGAAACAGATTACTGAGGAGGGGCGTGGAAGAAGCCTCAGGATCTACCCTGCTGGGGAGGGACTAGACCCCACTGGAGAAAGGCCAGAGCACAACATACTTTTGTAGTTTAATATCCTGGCAGAAAACGTAAAGGAAACACAGCAGAGAGGTCACTAGCTACAAATAGTTGAAGAAAGAACTTTGCTGGCTTCTCAAAGTTCTGAGTGTAATTGCAAAAGGAAGAAATCCATCAGTGGAAGCACCAATTTACCAAGCACTTATGAGGTGTCAGCTTTAAGTACTAAACGTATATCACCTTGTGTAATTCTTTAAAATATCACATGGATAATCATTAACCCCATTTTAAAGATGAGGTAACTGGGGTTCAGAAAAGTTAAGTAACTTTGTCATAGTCACTTAGCTAAATCTTAGCAAGCTGGGATTTGAACCCCACGGTCTTAACCATTTGGTTACACTGACTCCTGGTGGAGATGGGAGTGGCAGAAATTTGGCAATACTTCCTGGGAAGAGGGAGGGAGGGAGGTAAATTAATCCAAGATAGGCAGTGACCAGTCTGGAGCGGGACACCCCACCTTGCTGCACTGGTGTGTGTGTGTGTGTGTGTGTGTGTGTGTGTGTGTGTGTGTGTGTGTGTGTGTGTGTGTGTGTGTGTGTGTGTGTGTGTGTGTGTGTGTGTGTGTGTGTGTGTGTGTGTGTGTGTGTGTGTGTGTAGGGGAGGAGAGAGTAAAAGAGCCCTCGTAGCAGCTCTGCTCTGACACTGTATCAAGGAACACAACCACTTCTTGAGGACATAGCCCAGGAGGCTCGAGGACTGTGGCTAGTGAGAAGAAAGTTTGGGACTCAGCGGGACCCAATCCAGTAACAATAGCAATGGCTGTCAGGCCATTGGCCGTGTCAATAGGAAGAGGAACTCTGGTCATGAAGACAGGGGAAATTGGAGTCTCACTAATACAGGGGAGGTGCTAGCTTATGCTCGAGCCAGGAGCCATTGGTGGTGTGGAAAACTGAGGCAGGGAAAGGGCCACAGTTCCAGGAAGCTACTGGGGAGAAGGGATTTGGCAGGAGAACTCTGGTTCTTGCTGCTAAGTTGGTGAGTTGAGCTCAAATAACTAGTTTTGTGTTGTTCTTACCCTTTAAACTGTGCTTCTCAATCCTTGATTTTGGGGCCTCTTGTACAGGGTCTATGTCAATATCTCTGTTGAAAGAGGGTGAAAAGCCCTCACTTCCCTGGGGTTTACTCTGGGACAGAAGAGAATAAAGATTCCCATGTGACTTCCTGCTCTTGCACACACCACTTTGCGCTTATATTGTGGTTATGAGAAAGAAAGCTGTCCTACTTTGAGTTGAGCCCATCCTAAAAATTTAATTATAGGTTTGGGAAGTTGTTAAAGGAAAGCTAAAGTGGAGAACCAGGAGACTACTCATCCAGTTCAGGAAAACATATTAATAATTCTTTGACTATGAAATGGGAGCAAGGGGAGAGGATGAAACACTGGAGACTAAGTTGTTCTACCTAACAAATTAATAGAAATTTTGAATGTTTCCCCAGGTCAGCAGACATGAGAGGGATTTATGACCCTGGGGCATGGAGATAAAAGAAGGAGAAGAAAGATCTCAATAGAGAGAGTAAAAGTGGGCCCCCGTATAGTGAATAGGGATAGCAGGGGCATAGGGAGGAAGATGTTACCAGTAAGGGTCTCTTTCTAATCGTGAAAGTTGGTGAACTTAAACATCGTTGTCTGGTATTGTATTTAAGCTGTTTCTTATCCTGTGCTTTTGTAGCAAGTATGAATCGCAGAAGCTATAAAGTCAAACGTGCAAAAAAAAATCCTTTATTTTTTTCTAAAGTGAAAATTATTATTGTATTTTTCTTGAGCCTGCATCTCACCAAGGGCCAGAAATGTAGTCTAATTCAATCTGCTAATCAAGAGAGAAAACCAGACTTTTTTTCTCTCTCTGTAGATTTACATCTAAGTTTCAGGAGACTTATGAAGGCTCAAATCATCAGGAGAGAAGGGACATTGCATCGAAAGCATTGCATGTGGTAGAAAACCCAGTTTTGCATGAGAAAACATTGCATGAGAAAACCCAGTTAACTAGTGACTAATGATAATCAGAGATGTAATTTTTCTCATATGGTAAAAAGACTGGAATCAAGGAGTCCAGGGCTGATATGATGGCTCTATGATGCCATCAAGGGCCAAAGTATTTTCTGTCTTTTTTTTTTTTTTGCGGTACGCGGGCCTCTCACTGTTGTGGCCTCTCCCGTTGCGGAGCACAGGCTCCGGTTGCACAGGCTCAGCGGCCATGGCTCACGGGCCCAGCCTCTCCGCGGCATGTGGGATCTTCCCAGACCGGGGCACGAACCCGTGTCCCCTGCATCAGCAGGCGGACTCTCAACCACTGCGCCACCAGGGAAGCCCTTTTCTGTCTTTTTGATGCGTCATCATTTGCATGTGAATTTTGCCCCCATGCATGCCTCCTCGTAGACACTAGGTACCTGCTGCATCTTCAACATCTTGTTTCCATTCCAGGAAGAAGAGGAGAAATAGCAAAGGTCAAAAGGCACATATTAGCTGACTCAGCACCTTTTGGGAAAATTTTCCCAACTTCTGCTTACCTCTCAGTGACCTGAAATGTGTCACATAGTCATTCCTAGCTTGAACGAAGTTGGAAAATGTAATTGTTTTCTTTAACATTTCCAAACAAAATGGTTGTCTGGTGGTAAAGAAGAAGAGATCATGGCTATTGGGCAGGCAACCAGCCATGTCTCTCATGGGCATCACACTACCCATATCAGCAACCTTTGAGACACTGTTTCTACTCAAGTCCTCAGTGGACGGTTTTTATTTCCACTGATGTTTACTTTCTTTCTCCATTGAGACACAGTGATCTGAGATTATGATAGATTTTGTTCAGAAGTCTGGGTAGATGGAAGGGTGATGTTGCTGATTTGGGCATCTAAGGCAAGAGAGGACTCAAATGCCCCATTTCAAAGCTGCTCATTTGAGTAAGAAAATCTCAGTAGTGTTTAAGCCGATCTCTTTGATTGTTACTCTTGGAACTTGGGCATTGCAGTAACATTTGCAATTTACTACAGGCTAGAATAGATCTAAATCCCATGGAAAATAGATTGTTCCCTCACTTGCTACTTACAGATAACTTTTAGTGTTTAATTAACCTCAGAACCTCAAACAACACTCTGTAAGTTCTCTGTCTTTGAGCAGCACAACCTTGATGATATCCTATTGTTCTGGGATATGAGTTTCTTTGGTCAAAAAGACAAACACATGACCCAATTTCTCCAGCTATTGAAAAGCAGGTCTCCAGATAATTTAAAGATAAAATGAGGCAAGTTGTTTCTGCCCTCTGTCAAGATCAGAACCTGATCTGAAAAGGAATAAATTGCTATTCTTCATATCCTAATGATTATCGGTCTACACATTACCCCAAACTTTCCTTAAGCTACAGTCTGCTGTGTCAAAGGAATGCTTTGGGATCAATATGTTTGTACTGTGCTTCATGCGTTTCTCTTAGGCTAGTGATTACTTAGGCTCCTTTAGTGATCACTAAAGGCATTTAGTGATCATTCTCAGACAGTCTGGCTCTCTAGACATCTGGCATCCTCTTCTGATAGCATTGGATTAGCAGCAGCTTCAGGGAATCCTCCCCAAGAGACTGGTGTCTGTAGGTCCTGGTTTATGACACAGGGGAAGACTGTCCAGGGAATGGATTCAAAAGAATTGTTGTTCTCAGACCTTGTAAAGGAACACGATTCTTCTGGGAGGGTTTGGAGAGCTGTGAAGACTTGAGAGACTAGAGCAACTACCATTTACCTCTTTGCAGTCACAGACATCTCAGAAAATCTCAGGAAACTTACAAATCCTCTATCCAGACACACAAATGCTCTAGGGCTCCTCTACTGAGTACTCTTTCAGGGAAGTTAGAGAACAATTTAAGGTCAGGTTAAAAGGCCTTGGCTCCTACACACTTGTTGCACTGGCAGAAAGTGTGACCATGTCTCACCTCTCGTGGCATGATTTGAGGTGCAGTAAGGAAGAAAGGCTGAGAAGCACAGAAGACAACACTGGGGAGACTGGGGTCCGACCTGACTTCTGCCCTCAAGGCTTTCATCTTCAAAGCTAGGGATTTCACCTCCTCCTTCGGTTCCTGCCCAGTCTCAGATGTATGGACCAAGCCTGGCACTTGGTCTGCTTTGTTCTTTCACTTGAGGTTTAGATCTAGGATCAAAGTCTAGGAACCAAGCTTTGCCCTGCTCTTATGAGCACATCCACGCCATATATTCTACTTTTCAGGCCTGACTCTCACATTTTGCCCTTTTGAAGTTTTAGAGTCCTGTCCCCAAGATGTGATTGGGTCTTGGATTTTTTCCTACAGTTCACCTCAAGCCTTTCTGTGCTGTTAACCCGGATCACAGGCTGATTACAGTTCCTATTGCTTCCAGATGACTCCAGAAGAAAGTGTCAGAAATGAGCAATGGACTTTTCCTAGGTCCCCTGGAGTTTTTCAGGTTCAAGTTTATTAGTGAAATAGATGCTCTTCCAATCCCTTTGAACCTTCTATCCTTCCCTTCATGAAACATTATTTTGTCTAATTCTATTACACACAAGCTCATAGCTCCTGTCTTCAAGAAGTTTATACTCTAATGGGACAAAAAAGAGACACATAATGTGATATGCATTGTGAGACTAAGATAGATGGTGAGAAGACTGTAATATGTAGAATTCTCAGAAGAAAAAAAAAAAAAAGAATCTGGCTGTGAGCCAGAGGGTCCAGGAAGCCAGGGATTTGAGCAGAGTCCTGATGGATGGTGATGTTTCCCACAAGACAGCCATTCTCAATCTTTCCTTTTATAGACCTTTAAGAACCTGATGAAATGGAGGAAAAAAGACTAAAAATGTCTTTGAGAGCTGTGGTAAAACCAGCTCAGAATTAAAAGTTAGCATCCTGAATTGCAGTCACAAAGAGTGACCTGAGCAAGTCCTTTCCCAAAATGCATCATGATTATTTTATCTATAAAATATCATTGAAGGAGATATGACTGGATAATAATTCAGGTCTCTACTTGCTTTAAAATTATATAATTCTATAACCTAGTTCATCACCCTGGATAGAGCCATACTTAGGTTCTTTCAAATAAATAACCCTTTTCTACCAAAAGACAAAAACAACCTTTCTACCTCATCCAAAAGATTGTAAAATTATTGGAAAATATATGACGCACACAGTGTGGTTTTAACAAACCTAACATTTTGCACTTTTGAAGTTTAGCATAATAATGAAGGCCAACCTTTACCGAGCAATTAATATAGGTCAAGCAAATTGCTTAGTACATGCATGCATTACATCATTTAATTCTTGCATTAATTCCATGGATTAAGTGCTCTTGTTATTATTCTTATTTTACAGAAGAGGAAACTAAGGCTTGGAGAGATTAAATTACTTTCCTAAGGAATCTCAGTTGGATTTGAATTTTGGCATTCTGACTCCACAACCAAGGTACCCCATCTCTGTGGTGGCTTATTTTTCCAGTGGAATGAGATTTTTCATCAGTAGTTTATAATCTTTCTTAGGTGACAGATACTTTGAAAATCCAATGAATTTCCAGTCTGTAAACTTCCATCCAGAAATATAAATACTTACACACACACACACAAGTACATATGCACATGTACACATAGGCACATACAGATATATTTTCTATATATATTAGGATCCTGAAAACTCTTTTGAGGTCTATTCCATAGACTTCAAGTTTTCTTACTGAAAGTCAAGAACAGCTGGAGGAGACTGAGAAAGGTTAAGATTAGTCAAGAGCCCAGATAACTTGCCACTTCTATTTTCTCTGAAGAGTATAGGGCCATGGATGCTGGTTCAGACAAGGGTAGAGCTGGCAGAAGATGCTGATCCAAGGACCCCCATGAGGAACTGTCAGCCTGGTGAGGTTGCTGACATGCCACTGTTCAAGGGGCAAGGACAGTGGGACTCATTTTGTCCATAAAAACGGAATCTCCAATCACTCTTTTTTACCATGCACTTTCTTAGCTTGTTTCCAAATACGATGCCTGCTCGGAAGTGACTTAGGTCTTTCAAAACCAGTCCTAGAAAATGGTATTCTCTCTGCTTATTCTTCCTTACAGGGAGACATGGAGTCATATTCAAGTGATTAATAACCAACACTCTAAAGGCAAAAATTCACAAATGATACGTAAAATCTTCAACTCAGTTTTACTTGTCCACTAAAAAGAACCCCTTAGAAATCAAGAATGAAATGCGTGTCATAATAACACGTTTTCTTTTCTTCCGGTTCTTCTCTGAATGTTTGTTTCAGGCCAACGAGGCACCATCTTTGCAAGTGCGACGTGATTCCATTTGTCCACTAGGGGGAGACTTGCCCACACTTATAACCTACACTTCCTCCAGCGCCCTTTCCCTTGCTTTAGATAAGAATTGGAACTTCATTACAGCAGCAGCTCATTTACCCTGTTTCCTTTGCTAAGCAAGGCATTTTAGTTCGATTAACAAAATTTTCTAGTTAATGTTCAACTCTCATTTCAGGAAGTGATGAGGAAGGGGAGAAATGATTATCATGCAAATGAGGTAGTGACTTCCCTCCTTTTCCGTGACCTCTGAGATGAGTGGTTCTCACTGGACCCTGGAAGGCGCTGGCAGCCCGTGCCTCACGAGAGAGAAAGTACAGCTGCAGCGTCGCCAGCTCCAGCGTGGGCAGGGCAGCGGACCCAAAATACGCAGTCTGCAGCCAGCCCTACCCGTGCCTTTTTTAGATTGTTTCCGGCCAGGCTGACTCACGCAGCTAAGACAGCAAAATGTACCTGAAGCTGTTGCTGATGGTATTCAAACATCCTTATTATCTTCTCTATTTTTTTCTCCTATACTCTGCCCGGCTCCCTTCCCTTTCCATTACCTCTGCCAACTTATGCCTCCGGCCTCTGAGCAGCCCTTGGCAATGGCCAGTCCTGTGATTGGCTCTCAGCAGTAAAGGAGCAAGTGACTCCAACCTTGTCTGAAGGTCACTCCCCAAGTTCATGAATTTTCTGAGCAACGTGCATCCAATTTATGTCTGGAATGTATCTGTTCTATTAAGGTTTGAAATACACATTTATGCACACACACATCATTGCGTTTTATTTTTCTGACTTCAGAAATCATTTGAATTGGAAGAATTTTCTTTGTTAACCCAGAAGATGGATGGCATGAAAGTCACATCACGTGCCCACCATTCTCACTCCTTTAATTGGAATTTGTAGGAGACATATACACTAGAGAATAGCCAGGGAGCAGAGCTATATATCTCTGTTTTCTTTTATTACCCTTAAAAATGTGGTATTTGATTCCGAAGCAAGAAGATCACCCTTACATGTCACTGTCCTCCATATCTGAGGACACATTCCTAATTTTATATCTACCTAATATCTACTTTTTTTAAAAGTTGTTTTAAACCAAAACAAATTGTAGGTATTTTGCCTTCTAAGGGGAGAAGTATAGTTCATATCAGTGGGGAAATAAACCCAGTCTGCCGCTGCCTTCCTATGGCAGAGAGGTGGGGAGGGGAGGTTGAGAGCAGCAGTCTACCATGAGGGGGACCATTAATAAGGGGTAGATACACAAAGGTGAGCCCTGAGCTGAATCTGGGTGTGGGGCTGGGGAGGAGGAGACTGTTCTGGTTGATGGATGAATTTTGGTAGGTGTGCTCTGAAGAGAGGTGGTGCAGAGGGGACTGGAAGAGGAGAGAATGGAGAGTGAAGAGTGGCGCGTCTGAAAGGCATAAGGAGATACTGACACTTAGGTGTAAACTTTTTCCATCTCCCCCAACCATCAGTAAAGTCAGGACGACCCAAAGGAATCCTACTGATAATTTTTTTTGAAACCAAGAAAAGTGTTTAGGTCTCATTTTCATGTGTGTCCATTCTTGCAACAAATATCTATTGAACATCTGCTAGGAAGCAGGGTTTATTCTAGATGTTGTGACGCAGAGGTGAATAAGGCAGCCGGAGACTGACCCCTCCTCCCTTAATCCTTGCCTTTGAGTGGGGGAAGAGAGACAATAGCCAAGTGAACAAAAGTGAGTAAGATCACTTCTGTGAGCACTAAGTCCTATAAAGACTAGAACAATGGTACCAGTTACAGAGGAAGGTGCCAGTGTATATGTCAACATCCAATCAGGAAAACAGAAACCACTCCAGGATATTCAAACAAAGAAACTGTAATACAAGGCGTTCATTATAAAGTTATTGGAAGGACTGGAGGGACAAAGGGAAGATTCTGACAATGGGAGGCAAGCAGGAGATTGGAAGGTAGAGGGAAGGGAGAAGGCATGTCTTCTCCAGAATTTGGTGGAGACGGTAGCAGCGGCAGCAGCTCCATAGACAGCGGTCCTTGGTCCCTGCTCAGTCATCAGAGTTTCAAACAACAGCAGAGGACTTTTACTTTTGCTTCTGCATCCCAATGAGTGATAGCAGCTTCTTGTTAATCTCTAAGTTCATCCACCCCGAGGCATGGGACTTGCTTGAATTTCCGTACAGAGAACAGTTAAGCTCTCGGCTGCCCAGGTTCCTTTCCACTTTCCACACGGCCAAATGACAATTTGAGCCTTTTTTTTTTTCAGGTTTTAAAACTTTTTATTTGCATATTAAAAAAATTGTGCATTCCAATGATTAAACTCATTTGAACAACAAAAAAATGGCACTCCGATTAAACTGCATTTTACATCCCGCAGGACACCGTGGACCAGCTTGCTCTTTACTCTAGATTTCACTGTCGTCCCAGCCTCCTCCTTCACCAACATGCAAGTTCTTTTCCTTCCCTGCCAGCCAGACAGGCGGGCAGATGGGAGAGGCAGGCACCGCCTTCGTTGTCAGTAGTTCTCCATTCTTTGATGTGAAAAGGGGCAGCACAGTCATTTAAACTGGATCCAACCTCTTTGCAACTTACAAAGTTAAACAGCTAAAAGAAGTAAAATAAGAAGGCAACGCTTGTGGAATGTACAGTGCATACTGGCGGCGCACGCCTCACTATGACTCGCCCGCTTGCTTCTCCCATTCAATCGTTTCTTTTGAAGGCAGTGGATTTTTCTCTTGCATTTCTGTTTTCTTCAGTTTCGACTTACAGAATTTCTCAATCTCAGCTCAAATTGACAATCTGAGACAACACACCCCATAGAAGAAGAAAAGATTTTTGTTTCTCAAGAAATAAGATCAGAGAGACTCTAAAATAAGGAACACTAGGCAACTTGGAGGGCTAAAAACAAGAGGGTTTGGTGCCAGTCTACAAATGGAACAGGGATCCTGTCTGCCTTCCGTAGCCTGTTTCCAGATAAAAAATTATCCCACTGCCCTGCCTCAGACATAGGGTTACAGTCATGTTCTCAAAACTCCTGAGCATCTGAACCCCAGACACTGACATTTAGGGGTGTCCCAGTGAGAAGGTATTTCGGCTGTTTAATTTCTTAAAACTATATGCATCTATTATTCTAAATTTTGAAGATTTTTCAATGAATGGGAGCACAGAACTAGGCCAGTAGCTGGAGTAGGACATGGGTTCGAGGGGTTTCAAGTTGGAAGGTACTGTAGTATTGTTAGAATAGTACAGCAGGGAGAGAGAACTTGATGACGCAGGAATGAGTGGAAAGTTGCAGGAGCCTAGTTCTTGAGGAGACGAGAAGAGATGGCTGGAGGGGTGTGCAAGAGACATAATGGAATAGCTGCAAGACACGATATGCAAACAAGGATTCAGGGGCAGCAGAAAATCAGAGCAGAAATGAAGGTGACTAAGTACCCCAGGAATTAGCAAACCTCTCAAGGAAGTCATTGGACATTTAAAAGGGAATGATGGCTTGAGCAAATCTTAACTAGATCTTAAGGAGCAGGGTGACCCATTTCACATCTGGGTTCATTCATTTCTCAAGTGGAAGTAAACCATTGCAAAACTGTTTCTAATTAAAAAATTGTCTATCCAGTGTTTTCACTTTAGCCTTCCCTGTTTTAGTTTTGTCTTTTAGTCTTTTATATATACCTTATGTGCTAGCCAAGTTGGCCCAAAGGAAGCCTCCAACAAATATTTACTGAATGAATAACCATACCAGACTTACTATCTCTTTGGCCCTGCTGGAGCACCCCATTCCTGAAGTCCATGTTTTCCTGGGTCTGCACCTCTGTGCCCAGGGTTACGGTTATTTACGAAGTTGCTAATATGTTCTCTAATAACCTGTGAACACATTGAGGCCAGTAACTATATTTTATTCACCTGAAAGGCCTGACATATCATCATGTGTATAGGCAGTGCTAAGCAAATAAAAGTTTACTTTTAATTTAATCTTCCCACTCAAGTGTTGGGACTCATTAGTGCACTGACCAGCTGGTGTCCTATTGCACTGGGGCCTCCTTCTTTAGCTATGAAACAACCTCCCAATCAGCCCAGATTGCAAACAGATACCTACTTTTATCACTCCACTTTCATGATTAAGGATTTTTTTCAAACTCACCCACCTTCCTCACATCCTCTGCAGAAACACACATACCTGCAAAGGCACACGTGGCATATAGGCACACGTGCACTAACTCACACACATGTTCATTTGCACACGCACACACACACACGTTTTCTCTATATATCCTAAAACTGAATCCTGACTAGTATTCTGAATCAGTTTTTTTAAAAAAATCAGGGTTATTGTGGTATACTTTACATATAGTAAAATTTATCATTTTTAGGTGAATATTTCTATAAATTTTGATAAACTCATGGTATGAGTTCTGTTCTCCAGAGAAACAAAACCATATATATATGAAGGGATTTATTCCAAGAAATTGGTTTACACAGCTGTGGGAGCTGACAAGTCCAAAATCCACAGAGGAAGTCCAGCAGCCTGGAAATTTGGGGCAGGAGTTGATGCTGCAGTCTCTTTTTTTTTAATATAATTTTTATTAGGGTATAGTTGATTTACAATGTTGTGTTAGTTTCAGGTATATAGCAAAATGAATCTGTTATACATATACATATATCCACTCTTTTTTAGATTCTTTTCCCATATAGGCTATTACAGAGTATTGAGTAGAGTTCCCTGTGCTATACAGTAGGTCTTTATTAGTTATTTATTTTATATATAGCAGTGTGTATGTGTCAATCCCAATCTTCCAGTTTATCCCTCCGCCCCTTACCTACCCCACCGTGCAACCATAAGTTTATTTTCTACATCTGTAACTCTATTTCTGTTTTGTAGATAAGTTCATTTGTAGCCTTTTTTTTTTAGATTCCAAATGTAAGCGATATTATAAGATATTTGTCTTTCAATGCTGCAGTCTCGAGGCTGTTTCTTCTTTCTTAGGGGAAACCTCAGTTTTGCTTTTCAGGCTTTTCCACTGATTGGTTGAAGCCCACCCACATTATCAAGGATAATCTCCTTCATTTAAAGTCAACTGATCTTAGGTGTTAACCACATCTACAAAATACCTTCACGACAACACCTAGATGAGTGTTGTTGAGTAGCTAGGTACTATAGCCTAGCCAGGAAGACACAAAAAACTTACCATAGTTGGCATGTAGCTGTGTAACCACAACCATAATGAAGATACAGAACAGTTCCACTGTACCAGAGAATTCCCTCGTGCTTCTTTGTGATCAATCCTCCCTGTACCACCCAACCCCAGCCCTGTCAATCCCTGATCTGTTTTCTCCCTGTGTTTTTGTCTTTTCCAGAATATCACATAAATGGAATCACGCAATATGTGGTCTTTTGAATCTGGCTTCTTTTGCTTAGTGTGATGCAAATGAGATTCACCCACATCGCTGCATGTATCAGTATTTTGTTTCTTTTTATTGCTGAGAAAATTCCCTTGTATGGAGTACCATGATTCTAAATTAATTTTGAGTATGGGAGAGGTATTATCTCTCATAATTCTATAAATCAGACACATTACAGGAGTTTGAAAATTTATAGGCATGTACGTTGAATAAAAAAGACTAGGAAGTTGTCCTAGACATAACCCAATGAGAAATCATGTATGAAGCACACTCCTCCATGCCTGCACAGGTATTTTTCCTTGAAAACAATGATTTCATTGGCCACATAGAGTCAAGGCCAAGGTGGATCTTGAAAGCATCAGTCATTATAATCTTCTAATTGGCCATATGGCACAGCAAACTATTTCAGGGCAGACTCAGGTGACTGATTGTCATAATGGTTAAAGGCTGAGCCACAGAATCAGATCAGGGAAGGGCTGGATTCCTGAACTAGTCAGGAAGATGCTATAACACTGATGAGCAGAGATGACAGATAGTCACACATGACAGACCTACATAGGTTACAGCATAGGTGTCAGTCACTCTGCATTAAATGGAAGTATGCCTTTCATCCACATGATCTGACATAACAGAACTCCCTGGGATATGTGCTTAAGAAGTCAAGGAGGTCCACAGTCTAGTCTGGTCCAGTGAGGCCAGCCCCTCTGGATCTAATGGACCCTCAGCCTGCTATGACTAAACTCCCTCCCTGTCTATGAAGTAGAAGTGGACTGCTTTAGATAGACTCTGGAGCAAGATCTGAGTGTCCCATAAGCTCAATACCAAAGTTGAACTCCTATTTTCCATTGTTTATCTGCTGAGTGTTGGGCTTGGGCTCTTCTTTTGCAGTCAACACAAATTTATCCAGAAGTTTCTATGGGCTCCTCACGGTGCTCAGCACTGGGGATATGAGAAACAACAAGACTCTCCTTGTCCCTGTCTTCATGAAACACAAATTCTGTTGTGGAAACGTGTACCATCAAGTATTTAAACACAGACCGGAAAAATTTTTGACTGTGATAAGTCCAAAGAAGGAAGCAAATGAGAAACTGAGGTTCAGAACATTCTAGATGGGTGGCAAGGAAGCCCTCTCTGAGAAAAGACAGCCAGAGGATGAGTTAGGGGAAGAAAAAAATCACGGAGAGAAGGAACAGCATGAGCAGAGGCCCTGATGGAGGTTGGGTGTAACTGGAACAGGCAGAGAGAGTGTGAGAGGGACATGGGACAGGATCAGGAGATGTCAGATCACTGGTAGCTTGTGGGATGTGAGGAGTTTGGGTTTCCTTTAGTGAAAAGAGAAGATTTTGGAGGGTTCAGAACACAAGGGTCAGATGATCTGATTGTGTTTTAAGGGGATTATTTTTGCGGCTATGCTGCAGTGTATTGCAGTGAGACAGAATTAGGAGGGGCAAGAGCAGTTAGGGTGCAGATGCACAAGTCCAGGTGAGAGGTCACAGTGATAACAGAGATAAGAGAGCTAGAGAGAAGAAGATAGACTGGAAATTTGGGAGATACATATAAGCCCTATTGAAGGATTTGTGAATGAGTAAAGGTGAGGGAGAAAACAGACTGATTGAAAACTGTGGTAAAGACTTTTGACATTTAATTAAGTGGGGGAAAACTGGTTCAATCCGTGTCTGGAGGTCAAACAAAGCTGAATTACTATTTTTGGATTCAAATATATAATCACTAATATTTAAAGTTATGGGAATTGATGAGCTTACCCTCACAAAATATGTCAGAGAAGAGAAAAAGGGCCCAGAGAGAATGTTGAGAAAAGGCAATATTTTATTCAGGTACAAAAAAAAAAAAAAAAAGAACACTGAGGCCCATAAGATAAGAGAAAATCCAGGAGAACGTGGTGGAAAGGAAGTCAAGGGAGTAGTACTCCAAGAATGAGGGCATCACCTGTGGGGTTGAATTCTGCTGAAGGAACAAAGGGCTAGCAGAATAAGAGAAGGCAGCTTCCTTGAAGAAGGGAGGAATGCACAGAGCCTGAGAAGAAGCCTGAGAGCAGCCGGGTAAGAAAATCCCTATTAAACTGATTCCACAGTGACCCTGAGAACCTGTGATTGAGGTCCGATTTTGTTAACCATGGCCTAAATTAGTGCTGTTCTGTGATTTATAAGAAAAACATATTTGGTCCTTCAGATCACAGAAATATACTTTTCATGTACAACTGGTCTTCATCCTGGTTCCTGGCTCATAGCTCCCCAAACCCATGGAGTTTCCTGAGTGATAAGAGCAATGGAAACACCTTTTGTTATAATCTTTGGTCTCTAGTCCTCAGTTCCTGAAATCGTTTCAGAGCCATAAAGGTGAAACGGGTGTCTCGTTGTTCATAACAAGACCCTTTCCTCTACAACTGGGCTTATGTTAATGAGGTGACTTTGGAAAGCACCTAAAGATGGGGTGAGGGTACTGGTTGCCCAGGAACCAATCATGAATAGAGGGTTGAAACTTTGTCTCATTTCCTGATTTCTGGGGAGGGGAGGGGAAAGCAGCTGGAAGTTAATCAATCACCAATGGCCGGTGATTTAATCAATCATGCTCATGTAATGTAGCCTCCATAAAAACCCAAAAGGAAGGGGTTTGGAGAGCTTCCAGGTTGGGGAATCAGAATGCTTCCACGTGCCACCATGCTGAACCTCAGACTCCAAGAGGACAGAAGCTCCTTTGCTCAGGAGCTCGTCCTATGTATCTCTTCATCTGGCTGTTGATTCATATCCTTTAATATCCTTTGTAATAAACCAGAAATCTAGTGAGTAAACTTTTTGAGTCCTGTGAGCAGCTCTAACAAATTAATTGAACCCCAGGAGGGGGCTGTGGGAACCTCTCATTTATAGCTAGTGAATCAGAAGCAAAGGTAATAACCCTGACTTGTGATTG
Source organism: Mesoplodon mirus (assembly GCF_964341445.2). Classification (NCBI taxonomy): domain Eukaryota; kingdom Metazoa; phylum Chordata; class Mammalia; order Artiodactyla; family Ziphiidae; genus Mesoplodon; species Mesoplodon mirus. Next base: position 72,601,350 of record NC_138985.1, read on the forward strand.
GCAACTAAACTGGAGGGCAGTCATGTGGGACTGAGTCCTCAACCTGTGGGATCTGATACTATTTCCAGGTAAATAGTGTTAGAATTGAGCTGAACTGTAAAATACCTAGTTGGTATTGCTTGGTGGGTATCAGAACCCTTAATTAACAATTTAGTTATACTTAAATAACTCCAACCATCCCCTCAATAGTACCTAATGGGTGATACTAGTTACTCTATTAGAAAGGCAGCATAGTATATTGAAAATAACATGAAACTTAAGGTTAGGTGGATGTGACCTTAATTCCTGACTCTACCACTAGTAGGTTCTGTATCTTAGGCAAATTGTTCAAATTCTCTGACTCTCAATTCCCTGATCAAGGGTGATATTAATGTTTATCTACATACTTATTCTAAGGTAAGTAAACAGTTTTGAAAATTGCAAAGTTATATGCAATGTTAGTATAGTAGGAATGAATCCTAGACCACAAACAGATAGGTAAGAAAAATTGTGTTTTATTATTTTACTTTATATCATTTAATTCTGAATTTGGGTACCCACCCACCTCTGAAAGGGTTGGAAATTCCATTTCAGCCATTATTTAATTTCCTTCTCCTCCTACTCGAATACTTAGTCAAGATTCTTAAGGTTTTCCATAATACCACAACATTGCTTTGGTACCACAGACCCCACTAGTTACTATGGAAACACCGTATGATTCCTTCAGGCCCAACATCTTCAATGCCACACTTGAGTGAGGGGCAGCTTTCCCAGATAAACTCTGCAGCCATCCTTCTAGAGGGGCTCCTCCAAGGCGGAAAGCCCAGGCCTACTTGAGGAAGTAAGGGACCTCTTCCTCAGCCTTGGGCAATCTTCCTTTTCTTTCCTTGCCCTTAAAAACCTTTCAATTACTATGCTGTTCTTCTGGGACACTTAACATTGTCTTCTTTTACAATTTCAGGAAATGCCATTACTTTGCTTTCAGTTCTACCAAGATTCCTAAGATAAGGAAGCCCCAAGGGACCTGGATATCTCTGTGAAAAGAATTAGGAGCTGGGAAGGTAAAGAAAGGACAAACAAAGCTATTTTTTTTTTTTTTGCGGTATGCGGGCCTCTCACTGTTGTGGCCTCTCCCGCTGCAGAGCACAGGCTCCGGATGCTCAGGCTCAGCGGCCATGGCCCACAGGCCCAGCCGCTCCACAGCATGTGGGATCTTCCCGGACCAGGGCACGAACCCGTGTCCCCTGCATCGGCAGGCGGACTCTCAACCACGGCGCCACCAGGGAAGCCCAAACAAAGCTATTTTAATAAATTACATTCGTTCTATGATGGTTACTTTTATTAATTTGCATGGGATCTTTGGTAGTCTTGTTGGACCATCTGCTTCATAAAGGGATTGGCCAGTTCAAGAACTTGGAAAACATTGGCTTTAAGAGTAAAGGAGATATATGTGAAAATTTCAATACTTTAAAGGAAGATGCTGCTTAGATAACAAACATTGAAGAGGAGAAACTAGCCTGCTTGCTAATGCAGGTACTGCCTTCTCTCAATTGGGAAAAGCGCTAAGTAACTAGGCACCATTTGACGAATCAGTACATATTAACACATAAATGGTTACTTACAAGCCAACTTCTTCCAAGAATGGCTGTGGAGCAATGAAGCAAATTTCCTGGTGAGGGCCTGGTTGGATTTTCAGCCAATCCAGGGAATGAGCATCACTTGTCCCACTTGACTAGACAGTGGTCCATTTGGCTGACCACACAGTTCCATCCTCACCCAAGTTTCTGTGCCTGAAACAGCAATAATAGAGACCTCATTTAAAACATTGGTCTATGAGTTCAGAACAGTGACAAATTAAGTGTCACTATAAGAATGTGTGCAATTCATCAGCATAAAGTCCTCAAGGAGATGCAAGACACCAGCAGAAAAGCCATCTTCCCGAATGGCTATATAATAAGGAAAATTCTTGCTCGTTATTCTAAGATCAAAATAAGAAACCTTGAAATATTATCTAGTTTTATTCCCTGCCTCCATGCACCCTGAGCCTACCATAGCCTTACCAACATTTATCCCAGATCTCCAAACAAAGGAAGTCTGGTGAGGTACAAAAACCCCCTTTTTGCCTGTTGCCATCCCTGTCCACTCCTATAGTCTGTTTGAGTGCTGAGTGAAAGATTCCCCAAACTTACCAGTGTAGGAGATAACATCATGTGGCTGATAAGTGAGATAAAGTTCTAACAAGCCAGCATTCATATTTGGAGAGTTTAATTATATATTCTGCAGGCAGATTATTTAATTTGCAAAGAAAACAACAACATACTACATTTATACTGCAAAATAATAAAACACTCTTCTCTTTTTGCCTCATTTTAAAAATGGGGGATTGCATATCATAAAATGTTTAAATATATGCCAATAATACATTGTCTCACGAACTAGAACAACGTTATTGAGGTAAGTTTTAAAAGAGTACCACCCAGAGTGGTAAAGAAAATGGCCCAAGGTCACACAGCCAGATGTGGGAAAGCCTTGATCTAAACCCAGCTGTGATCAAATGCTTTATGATGACCGAGCATTTTAAGAATATTTCAGAATGCTTTCTTGGTTTCTGTCTCTCCCTGTTTGTCTTTAGTTTTCATTAATCAGATTTTGAATACTGTAAAGTACTCCATTATACTTGCTCAAAGAAAGAATGAATCTCTTGGATTCCCTTTTGGTTCCTGAACTGGTGGCTGGGGTCCTCAAGGCTGTGCCAGCTCTGGGACATTGAGGGCCACCAGGCTTACGACTTCAGCCTGAATTTGACAACTTTTAGTTCCCAATTTCTCCTTTAATTCTTTAAAGCTCAAAACACTTTAGTTGAACCAGTGGGTTAATCCCATCTATGAGAATAAATAAAAACAGTATGAAATTTCATTTCACATTGACGAAATGGTGGTGTCTGGGTGGGAGAAAGGAAAGCATACTCAGAACCTGTTTCTTAGGAAGAATAAGGACCCCACATACACACCTAAGGTATTCCACATACACACCTAAATTATTCCACATATACACCTAAATCTATGGCTCTCAGCCCTCACTTGCCTCATTTTGCACAGTCCATTAGCACCTCTTCCTATAGCTGAAGACTGGTCTGGTCTAGACGCAGTGGGCATCCTCACCAACATTGTCTTACTACCATCCTAGAATCCCTTGCCTTCCAAACTTCAGTGACCTGCTTTGCTAATCCCTGGATCTGTATCCTTCAATGGACATCTGTCTCCAGTGCTAGGGAAAGATTCAGTAACATGCAGCTTTTTCTACCCCAAGCAAATATTGTCAAAGATGAGGCACTTAATGGCTCAGCAATACTTCATATCATCTTTTGTTGATTCCCTGGTATAATGATCTTGTCTTCCACCCTATCTCGGCCACTCATATACAGAGATAAACCTTAGACATTGTAGAATAATAATTGTAAAACCTCAACTTCCATCATCCCAATTTCTGATCATCTCTACTCCCTAAGTTTCCCTGTCCACTTCCTCTACTACTCCTACTCTAATAAGTTTTCAATCCCCCATCCAGACATAATCAATCCATTAACCTTAACATACTTTCTCTATAAATCTCCTCACATCCTTGCTTCCCACTTAGTAGTTATCCCACTTAGATTCCATAGCTCATGATGATAATCACTCTTGTACATGCTCTCAAGAGTACATTAAACTCACTTGAAAAACACAAACCCTGGTTAAATCTCCGTTTACATAAATGCCTTGAACCAATAAGTCTCCCAGCTTTCATTAAGGGACTCTGTGTGTTTGGGGCACAACTCCATTACTCCACAGTCAGTTTACAGTTCTATTTCAGCCTTTACTTCCTGTTTGTGCACAGCCTCAAGGTTAGGTTAAGAGGTTAGGACCTTCTCAGATTTTTCCTGAGCATGTGCACAACCCAGCATATGTGTGAAGTCTGTTAGATTCTCTAGAATATGTCAAAGCTTTTCAAACTATTGAAATCTCATTTCCAAGCTTTTCTTTTTAAGAGTTTTGATCAGCTTTCTTTTTAAGTGTTCCTAATCAGTTATTGCACTTTAGGCAGTTGTGATATTAAACAATCACCACTGGTTGTTTTGAAAAAATGCTGTAGGGAACATGTTGGTAGCAGTGAGTAAGCTCAAGCCAGGTCAGATAAAGACAAGCCTGTGAGTTGGGGTTCCTAGGTAGCTGTCACACAAATCAGATAATAACAATTCTTGGGAATGGGGCTTTTTTTCGTGGCTCCTGATTTGTTCTACCCCTATCCAGGGGCTCACTGCTAGGTTTTCATGGCTACCATGAGTGGGGAGAAGGAGATGAGAATAAGGCAAGTTAAAACATCACGAAACTCCCTCTTTTTTTTTTTTTTGCAGTACGCGGGCCTCTCACTGTTGTGGCCTCTCCCGCTGCAGAGCACAGGCTCCGGATGCTCAGGCTCAGCGGCCATGGCCCACAGGCCCAGCCGCTCCGCGGCATGTGGGATCTTCCCAGACCCGGGCACGAACCCGGTCCCCTGCATCGGTAGGCAGACTCTCAACCACTGCGCCACCAGGGAAGCCCCCTCCTTCTTTTTACTGAGATTTATCTATTTTTCTTGAATAAACATTCCTCAGATCTTTTCAGGAATTTTCCAGAATTCTGAAAAAGTTGAATTTGAATTTTGCAAGTGTTCTTCTCATTGCTTTTATGGAGGAGCAGAAATTCAGAGATTCTTACACTGTCATTCTGAGCACTGTATTACTTTTCAAATCATACAAACCCAATGTTTATCTCCCATCTTAAAAATTAAATCCCTTAACACCATATCCTCACTGAGGAACACTGGGAAATGTTGACGTCACATATTTGTATTTTCCCAGAATTCTTAGGTGACAGTGTTTTACTTTAAAGCAATGGGTACACACAGCGGTGCTGCAGTAGATTGTTAAGAGAGTTATTTGGAAACAGGCAATCCTTTCTTCAATCCTGTATTTGAAAACCTAGTCCATTTCCAGAAACCCTCCCAGAAACCCTCTTAAATAGGTAAGCCCCATTTTCATGTTCCTTTGAAGGAGACATATTAAGTCATTATTAATTTCAATCAAAACTTTCTTTCTCTGTAATCTGTTTTGTTGTTTTTAACTAAACACAAGATAGGTTTTAAAAGTCCTTTAAGCGTGTCAGAGGAAAATGTAATAAACTAGATAAAAGAGGCTCTCTTAGATATATTAATGTCTATAGTCTTCTGAATCCATACTACTAAATACAAGTTGTATTTTAAATAGCCTCAGGTTACAAGGACCGGTGACTAATGCATTACAGAGGAAGGTAATTAACTTCCTACACTCTCTAAATGTTTGCTTTGTGATACCCTCTCTGACACTTAGAGAACAGGCAATGTCTGATTAGTATTGTTAGGAAAACTGCCCACTTCCCTTCTATTTTCAGACTCCTTTCAGACTGGGGGTATAGCTACAGCAGACTGTGGAAATTTTGGAGTGGATCAGAAAAGGAAGCATGGCATGTCAGAAGCTGTTTTGCTATTAACCAGCAGTGGTGTTCAGGGCAAGTCATTTAAACTCTCTATGCCACTGTTTCCTTATTTGTAAAATGAAGGGTTACGACACAATGACACAGGGAACTCTGCTCAATATTATGTGACAACCTAAGTGGGAAGAGAATTTGAAAAGGAGTGGATACATGTATATGTATAACTAAATCACTTTGATGTACACCTGAAACTATAACAACATTGTTAATCAACTATACTCCAATACAAAATAAAAAGTTAAAAAAAAAAGACACAATGACCTATGAGTTTCCATCCCCACCTTATGATCAATGATCCAAACGCATATGAAATATGGCAGGATGTTCCACAATTCATGAGGGTTTAAACAATATTTAAAATAAAAATCAAAACTGAACAAACTTTCTGACCTGGATGACTTATTTCTATGATTTACTGGAGCATTAAGAAAGGAGAATGACTGCTTTTCCTTATGCAACTGACATATTGAACAAGCTCAATGTGTGGTTTGGAATCAGAACACAATTTAGTTTTTATCTCCCACCATCCTTTTAAGCATTACCCCATGGTGTAATCTTTTATCTGTGGTAATCTTTCTTCTGCAGGCTTGCGACTTTTCCTTTACTCTTAGGAAACAGTGCAACATTTGGTTTCAGTAACAAAACACTCTCAATTCAGAATATATGAAGTCCGGCTTCCTGTAATTATCAAAATGTCAAAATTGGTATAACATGTTCTTCCCTTCACCAGCTTGGACCTGCTTCTCAGAACAGGGAGCCCCGTCCTGCTGACTTCCCCTACCACTTGTGTTACTCTTCAGCAAGGTCCTCGTGGGGAAGGCTTAGAAGGATAAGAGGTAGAGGACAATATTCTCTAGGTGGGTAGTACTGTGCTTTATGGGCCCTGCAGTTGATGAAAGCTGACTGTTTCCCATTTTTCCCATAAAGTGCTTCTGAGAACCCCTTGGAGGTTTCCTGTTAGGCTCCTTCCCTTGCATTTTCCTCGACTCAAGCAGAAACATATTCTACCTGAGTTGCCAAGACTCATTTCTCAGCCCGTGGTCGCCAGTTCCCCCCACCACTCCGACACACCAATACTTCCAACTTCTCTCTGCTGAGGTTTCCTTATCCCTCCAGCTGGACAGGACCTTGAAGAATTCCATTCCAGCTTAGTTCCACCCCTTCTCTCTCTCACTGTGGGAAAACTCGTAGGTCTTTGCCCCTATAACCCCTGGGAAATCAGTCTAATCTCAACAAAGCAACTATTCAGGCCCTCTCTTCTCTTAAGAGTTCTGGGGTGAGCTCAGACCACATTCCACAGCTGGCTTTACTTCAGCAATTTTACATCAGGGACCAGTCTTCTATGTTTCCTAATGTCAGGGAACAGAATTTCAATGCTTTACAATGGTGACCTTGGAGACAACCCCTGTCTACTCTAAGGGCTACCGCCTTGCAGCTCTTGAGGCTAGTGGTTCATGTTTGCCCTCTAATGCCCTATGTGCTCTCCCAAAGAGGAGACTGGGGAAACAGAGCAAGACAACAGATCTTTCCAGGAAATAAAAAGCTTACTGAACTCCTCCCCAAAGCTTCTCTCTGATGTTTTATATACCTTTGATGTCATGGAAGTGTCCAAAAATTTAGGGATTCCTATTAACTATAAATTCTGCATTTGGGAGTGGCGGATAGATTTGTCTCTCTGTCATTGTAATCCAATATTTATTGTAGTGGTGCTTCAGCTGAAACTGTTTACAGGAATATTCTCATTCTAACATCCTGTAACAGTTACATTAAGCCCAAGGATGACATGCTACGAGAAAAAAAATTTGTAAAGGTAATGAAAAAATGGAAAATATTTTAATGACCCTAGCATAAACATATACTTTTATTTTGGGGTAAATAAAACCATACTTCTTCTTTTATAACTGTAATCTCATTGTACATATGCTTTTGCAATGTATTTTTTTAAAAACTTATTTTCACAAACATTTTGTGAAATCACGCTTGGAATTTTAATGTGTGTGTATTATCCTGGATATTGATGTGTCATTCATTCATCAAAGACCCTTTGAATGCCTACTCTGTGGCCAATACGGGTTCAGGTGTCGGGATTGCAAAGGTTAAAAGAACTGAGTAAACACTCTTTTAGGGAAGTACAAATTATTATAATGCCATACTGTATTTGTCACAAGACAGTTACCCACATAAAGTGGGAGTAGAGAATAGAATGTATTTATGTTTTTTAAAGGAAATTAGAAAGGAATCACAAAAGAAGCACTGAGTTGAGTGTTTATGGAGGGTGTGTGGGAGTTTGCTTGGTAGGCACGCAGGAGGAAGTCACCCCTGGTGGATGGAACAGCTTGTACAAAGGCATGGAATTTATATTGATCTTGTACAAGGTATGAATGTTTTCTTTCTTTTTTTCCCAAAACTGTTATTGAATCGTTCTAAAATTACTCATTAAATAATCCTTTCTCCTCAAGTATAGAGTTATACTGGAAAGCTAGTTTTATTGTATATTAAGTTTATTGTGTTGCTTGGTCTACATATATTCTCTCTATGCAATTCCAATGATTTATACTCTTTTGGGAGGGCCAATACCACACTTCTTAAAGTATTGTTGCTTTTTAATTGTTTCAAATACCAAATAAGCTATCTACCATCATAGCTTCTTTGCCAAGCAATTCTTTTCTAAACTGCTCTAATTCCAATATTTCCTTGAAGGAGCCTAGCTCTCTTTTGATATTTTAAGATGTCAAAAATATTTTTGACATTTCAAACACTTGAAGACAAAACTGCTTCAAAATTTTAGCTGAATTAACCATCAATTTTATTACTTTCTCTCTGCCTTTGGCTTTAGATAAAAACCTTACACAAAAGGCTTGCAAACCCTATAGATTTTTTAAAAATGTTTTGTTGCTATTATTGCTGGTGTTTTCTTTATATTTTATTTCTTCACACAAGCCTAAATGCATGTACTTTCATAATCTTCTAAATAATTTCAAAATATCTTTTTTTTTTCAAAGCATAGGGTTTAGTCTGAATCTTCCAAACTGTGTAATTTGATCTATTGAGCAAAATCACCAGATAGCTGCCAACTTCTCTGCTTTACTTTACATACAGTGGCATTGTTATAAACATTTGAAGATGGTTAGGCCGTTATTTTTATGCTTGGTGTTAGGTTTATATAAATTTAGCTCCACAAATTTCTCCTTGCTCCTAAAGCTTAGAAGAAAATATACCCTAAAATAACACATACAGTGTAGAGGACCCATTCTGGCTAAAGTTTGGGTTCAGATGTGCTCACAAAATACCTGATCAACAGATGGGATGGGTCCCTAGTCATTGACTTGCATGAGGACTATAGGCTACAGGAGAGTGAGGTGGTGAGCATTCACTGAGGGAATGGCACAGAAATCCGAGAGTCTTGCCCTGATTTTAGAAAGTGGGTAGGATAATTTCAAAAGGTATATGCTGTGCAATATGTGTAATTATTGCCCAAATGACAGAAGTATTGCCCAAATGACAGAATGGCCCTGGAGCTTCAACATTGCAACCAGGGAGTATTTGCAACACTTACTGCCTTTTTTACTTTACTTCCTCACATCCTCCTCTTTGTTCTGTAAAAGAAATCAGCATCCAAGCCTGGGCAATATGGTTTTTTGGGACACTAGTCCACCATCCTCTTGGTCTGCTGGCTTTCCCAATAAAGTCCCTATTCCTTGCCCCCCAAAATTGCCTCTTGATTTATTGGCCTGTCATGCGTCAAGCACTATAAGCTTGGTCTCAGTAACACTTAGCTAATGAGGGTGACACCTTCAAGAATGAAATTGGTGCCCTTATAAAACTGATCCCACAGAGCTCCCCAGACCTTTCCACCATGAGAGGGGAGCACAGTGAGAAGGCAGCATCTATGAACCAGGAAGCAGGCCCTCACTAGACACAGAATCTGCTAACATCTTGATTTTGGATTTTCCAGACTCCACAACTGTGAGAAATACATTTCTCTTGTTTATAAGCTACCTAGTTGCTTGTATTTTATCATACCAGCCCAAACAGACTAAGACAAAAGGTTTACTTCAGACATGGAAGAAGGGTTCAGTGTTAGGAATTCTGTTAATGGAATTCATTACATAAATATTTAGAGGAGATAACCATAGTGTTATCTTTATAAATTCCAAATTATATATGACACTATTCAGCACCCATTGTGATAAACAAAACAAAACAAACCTCTGTGCATGGTAGGTCCCTCCTTATCTTGATAGAAGCTAGAAACCAACAACAAATATCAGTGAAGAGCCTAAGACATTCCTGTCTCCAGGACAAAGACAAGAATGTCCACTGAGGTAGTTAGTCTGCAAAGATACCACACAATGGACACAACTCCTGGTATTCACACTCTTGTGCAGTCACTCCTACATTGAATCTAACCTGCCTGTGACTTGCTTGACAAACAGAACACTGCAGAAGTAATGTGGTGCCAGTTAGAGGACTATGCCTTAAAAAGACCTGACAGCACAAACTTCAGTGTGCTTGGAAGCCATCCACCATGCAAGCATCTGACTACCCTTCGAGAGAGAGAGAGGCACTGGGAGAGGACCTGGAGGATGAGATGCCACATGGACAGAGGCTCATGGAAGGGCACCAGGCCTGTGAGCGAAGAAGCCAAAATATTAGGCGAAACCTACTATTGTGAAATTTACATTTCAGTGACTACACCGAAGGCTAATCAGCTACAGTAATTAAATCATCACAACATTGGTATAAGACTAGATATATAAATAAGTGAAACTTAATAGGGAACCCAGGCACAAATCCAAGTATCTAAGGGAGTCCAAGGCATATATATATATATATATATATACACACACACACACAAACACATATGTAAGTGTATATATACGTATTTAAAAGGAAATCAAATTGGTGCATAAAAGATGACTCTTGCATGGGACACACTGTTGCTTGGACAATCGGCATTCAGATGTACAAAAGAAAAAAAAAAGACTTAGATTGTGCCTACCATAAATAAAAGTGAATTACAGATAGAAGATTTTTAATGTTAAAAATGGAACTCAAAAATACTAGAGAAAATCATAAGCAAATATTTTTTATACTTTTGGAATGCGACAGCTATTATAAACAAAAAGTTCAGAAACCATAAATGAAAAATATGAGGAAATTGATGAAATAAAAATTAAAACTTTGGTACTATAAAGTTATGCTACAAACAAAATTAAATGACAAACTGAGGAAAATATTTACAACCTGATTGACAGATGGATAATGTCCTTACTATACAGTGTTCTCATAAATCATTATAAAAATGATAAGTACCCTGTAAAAAATGAGAAAAGGCTATGAATAAGCATTTTAGGGAAAATGAATAAAATACTTCATAAAGTCATTATTAAAAATGCAAAATTTTAAATGAGAGATTTATTTATTTATTTATTCATTCATGCCAATGTTAGCAAACAATTTAAGGAATGAGAGCATTTGCTTTAGGAAATGGTCACTTCTGATTGCTCTCTGGATTCAATATCTCTTTCTTAAAAATGGTTTTTTATTGAAGAATAACAGTGGAAAGTGTTCAAAACATAAATGTAATTATTCATAAAGTATCATGAAGTAAACATCTGTATAATCAACATCGGGTCAAAGAATAAAATCTTACCAGCATCTGGAAAGCCCACTTCACGGCCACCTCAATTACTACCCCTTTCTTCCTATTCTGAGGTAATTAGTATTCTGATTTCTAATACTCTGGTCTAGTTTTACCCATCTTTGAACTTCATGTAAGTGGAGTCATTCTCTTATGTCTGCCTTATTTTGCTCAATATTATATTTGTAAGATTTATCCTTGTTATTACATGTAATTATAATAGGTTAAGTTTCACTGCTTGAATACACACAATTTATCATTCTGCTCTTGAGATTCGAGGTGTTTCTAGTTTTTGGCCATATGAATAATGATTCTTTGAATATTCTCGTATGTGTCTTTTTGTGTAGTATTCAAACATTTCTGTTCAGTTCACACCTAGGATTGGAAATACTTACCTATAGGGAATGTGTATGTTCAATTTTAATAGATAATGTTTCCAGAATATTTCCCAAAGTTGTACCAATTTACATTTCTACCAGCAATGTGTAGGGGTTCAATTTGCTCCATATGGTTGACCACTTTTTATGTCACTATTTTTAACTTCAAGCCATTCTGGTATGCTTCAATTTTCATTTTCTTGATGACTAATGAAGTCCAGAACCTTTTCATATATTTGTTTGCCATCTGAATTACCTTTATAAGCAAGTGCCTATAGTTCAAGTACCTTATCCATTTCTCCTTGTCTGTTTTTCTTACTGAGCTACAGGAGTTCCTTATATATTCCACATATAAGCCCTTTCTTTTAAAGGTGTTGCTAATATCTTTTCCTATTCTGTGTTTTCTTTTCTACTCTTTTAATGGTAGCATGTCATTAAAAAGTTCTTAATTTTAATATAATACAAATTATTGATATTTTCTTTTATGTTCTGCTTTTTGTGTCCTGTTTAAGGACTCTTTCCCTGCCTCGGGTCATGAAAATAATCTATATTATCTTTTAGAATAGAAGTGCTCATTACAGTAGCAACTAACCATATGTGGTTAACCTGAAGTTAAATTAATTGAAATTAAACAAAAGGAAAAGTTTTGTTTCCTTGTTCATTCTAGCCATGTCTTTAAGGGCTCAATAGCCAAAGATCTAGAGCATTTCCAACACTGCAGAGAGTTCTATTGGTCACATATGTCCTAGAAGGTCATTTTGTTTTGTCTTTTGTTGTAACAGCAGTAAGAATGTGGGTGGGAAGTTTGTGGGAGGAAATGTGAGAACGTTAATTTTCTCATCATTAGCAGGAAGGCATCAATGTTCTCTAAAATGAAAGCAAGTAGAAAAAGTTGTTTTCATGACTTTTTACCATTTAAAAAAATTATGGATTCCCTTAGCTTTGGAAGGAATCTTTTAGAATATATTTCTGTTGTGAGGAAATATTGATATAAAGTTTATTAATTGTTTCATTTTAGCTCATCTCTTTGATATTTTAATTCAGGTACAATTAAATTTATAATTAAGTTAAGATGACCTCTGTAAATGAGTTAAATCAGACCCCTGTTTTCCTTGCTTTGACCCTGGCCTCCTTTCCTTTGTTTTTCCTTCTGCTATTTCCCTCTTTTCCTCTCCCTCATCTGAACCGTGACAAACCACAAAGCTTGCAAAAATAGCTCTTAAAAGAATTGCTCTGACAGTTGCTTGAAAGGGATTGTACAAAAGATCCCGAGCAAGAAGCATGGGAAACCAGTACATTCTCTAACTCTTGCAACCACAAGTTTCAGCAGTTAGAGATTTTCCAAAAAATGCAATCCAGGCCAGACCATGAGGAAACATAGCCCTCTCTTCTTCTGTAAAACTCCAATCCTGCTTTGGTCTGGGGAGTTACATGGTTTTCAGGTTGTCTCTGATGTGCGTTAACTAATGAAGACTTTATCCTTTATTTGAATCACTTAAACTATGTTTTCCTTGACTTAATGTCTTGGGACTTGAAAAATAAAATCAACTTGGGAGTAGAATGTCTTTTGCCAGAACACAAAGATGCCATCAGAAAACCCCTGAGTGTTGCTTACAGGGCACACATTCACCAAGCTGTGGCAACATTGTCACCAAAAAGCTTAAGAGCAGGTGCCATCTAATAAAATGTATTAAAAGATAGCTGTAAAATAAAAACAATGACTGTAATAGTATATGCTTATTTTTTATTCATTTTAATGCATGTGGAATAGTTGATACAGGTGGGTAAGTGCTGTTTCTATGAAGTATATATTGAATTTTTATCTATGTAGGCAGGAATGGGTACAATTTGGGAATTGTCAGCAAACAAAATATTTCTGGGTCAAGAAAGGATTTTATTAAGAATAGGAAGGACTGAGGGAACCCAGTGCTCCTACACTCTAACCAGGTAGAAAAGGAGTTCCAGAGAATGCATCAAGATGATGGGCCAGCCAGAGGACCCAAGGGAAGAGCGGACTGCACAGACCAAATTCTCATCTCATGAATTACAAAACCCTGGGTAACACTTTTAATCATAATAAGATGTGAATAAAACATACTCAGATTTCCAAAAGTTTTAACAGACTATATCAAAATTATGGAAAAACTTGAGAAGATGATGGGTTTCTCAATGTAGGGTATAAAAAGTCAAACTTTTCTTTTGGCAGGGGATGGTATTGGGGGTTGTTTTGCTTAAAGGGATGAGCTTGAAAAGTTCAACTGGGGGTTGATTATAAGAAGAGGGTCCTAGGTTCACCCATCTAGGTTTGAAAGAGCTTAGACACAACCAGATCTTGTGCCATGACCAAGAAACAGTTATTTAGTACTCCAGAACCCATCATCTTAGCAGATATGTGTGAGATCGTGTTTTCTTTTGAGTGTGGCAAGATTACTATACCCCTGGGGAGGTATAATATAAATACAGTAAAAAGTGAAGAAATAAATCAAAATCACAGTATCATCACTTTTGTATTAGGGTAAGTAAAAACTAGAAAAGTAAATTATGAAATCATTCTGATACTCCGTGAATGTTGTCTATTTCCCAGGTGACTGGATCAACTAAAGAGTTGACTAATTAGACTCGATTTTTATTGCAATGTTTTGGAGAATTTAATTAATTACATTTAAAACCAAGGTTTAAATATTTAAGAGAATTCATGAAATGTGTAAATGTTTATGTGTTTGTGATGTTTAAAGGTTTACAAACATTGTATTAAGTGGATTTATAGATTTTAACAAAAATAAAATGGAGAAGCCAGAAATAGAAATATTCTTCATATCCAGGTTTGAAATGTTCATAAAACAAAAGCTGACTTTCAACACAACAAAAGATAACATGAGAAGGTCTCTTTGTAGTAATGGGACAGTCTATACCCTGATGATGGTGATAGTTACTTGGATCTGCACTTGGGATAAAATTTCACAGTACTATCCGCTCCCCCCAAACAAATAATTTAAGGAGAGAGCATGTAAAAACGGATAAAATCCAAATGAGGTCTGTACCTAAGTTAATAATATTATATAGATGTCAATGTCCTGGTTTTACATGTTCTATGTATTATGTAAGATATTATCATTGGGGGAAGCTCTGCAAAGGGTACCTGGGAATTCTTTATACTATTGTTGAAACTTCTTGTGAATCTTGAACTATTTCAAAATAAAAATCTTATAAAATATATAGAGAGATATTAGCTTTGCATAAATAACAGTCATAGGCTGTCTTAGACAGGTGGGTCAGCAGAACCTGTGTCAGATTCCCATTGTCCTTTTGCCTCATTTGGATGCTCTGCCTATGAACTCAGGTATTGGCATGACATAGGAGGTAGATCTTGCTGAGTCTGCTAAGGCAGCTTATTAATTGTTACTGTTATTAATATTCTTGTAGGCTTTAAAGCAACAGGAAACAGCTATAAGCATAAACACTACACAAAAATCATGTACAGTAATTCTTCCCTCTGACGATGCCTCCTTCTTTTTTCTATAAATTTATTTTATTTATTTATTTATTTTTGGCTGCATTGGGTCTTTGTTGCTGTGCGTGGGCTCTCTCTAGTTGCAGGGAGCGGGGGTTACTCTTCATTGTGGTGTGTGGGCTTCTCATTGCTGTGGCTTCTCTTGTTGCGGAGCACGGGCTCTGGGTACTCGGGCTTCAGTAGTTGTGGCATGCGGGCTCAGTAGTTTTGGCTCACGGACTCTAGAGCGCAGGCTCAGTAGTTGTGGTGCCCGGCTTAGTTGCTCCGCGGCATGTGGGATCTTCCCGGACCAGGGCTCGAACACATGTCCCCTGCATTGGCAGGCAGATTCTCAACCACTGTGCCACTAGGGAAGCCCTGGACGATGCCTCCTTGAAAATTAATCTTCAGGCATCCCCCTAGATCATTTCTCCCCACACAAAAATTTTTGGCTATTAAAGATGCCATTCTCCCATTTAAAACCACCCAATCGTTTCTCCTGGCACTTAGAAAAAACAAATCTCCTTATAATGTCTCAAGGACTTAAAAAATCTGCCTACTGTTGACATTTCTAACCTCATCCTGTACACTTTCCCTCTTCCTCAGAGCATTTTAGCTACCTTGGTCCTTTGGCTGCTCCTAGCGCACTCCCAGCTCACTCCTGCTGGACTTGCATCTGCCTCTCCCTTTGCGATGTAGTCACATTCTACCCAAAAAGACCTCACTTGTCACTCTAGAGTCTACTCTAGACCACCGTACTTTATTTTTCTTTGTAGCACTTATGACTAACTGATATTATTTTCTATATCTATTTATTTATTTTTGTCTCCTCTCTTGATCCATAGAGCCTAAGACATAATTGGTGCTCAATCAATATTTTTGAATGAATGAATAAATGAATGAATGAATGAATGCAAGCTCCTATTAATAGCGCTTAGTCTGAGAAGTATGACTAGGGATGATCAGACTTACATTTACATTCTTATATTTCACGCCAATTTTACATTCTTATTTTTCAAGCATAAGCTAATTCTGCAACTAAGTTTAAGAAAACATATACTGACATACACACATTTATGTTTGGAACAATTGATGACTACGAAGGTCTTTACAGCTTTAGCAGTCTATGATCCTAGATTTTCCAAATTTTTTGGTAAGATTTAAGGAAGGATGCATGGCACAGCTTAGCTCTAAATGGTAAGGTATTAAGATGGAATCAGTGAATTCCACTTTTCAATTATGAATTAATATAAAAGCATGAATCATAGTCAATATGTAAAAGCCTGCCCAGGTATCCTTTAATACACAAATTAATATGTACACCTGTGTTCTCACCCTTAATTCCTACAAAGAGTACGTCAAGGACATCAATTACCTCTAAACACCAGTCATACTTGGGAGAAAATAGAGGCGGTATCATTTTGGAAGGTGGAGGTGGGTATTGCAGGAGTGTGATGACTCTTTGCCAATTGATTTCTTTCCTTCTCTATCTGGCCTCTAGAGATGGGGAAGCAAAATATATGCTCCTATATCTTGGCCCTCGCTTTGAGTGTAATTAGTGTTATGTTTGAATGATTTGACTTACCTGCCTGAGGTAGGAAGATAAGAGTTCAAATAAAGTAATCCTTAAATTTTTGGTATGCCCTTTCCTTTTCCATAAAGTTTATAGCCATCTTGCAAAGATACAGAAGATATACCAAGACAAGATTAAGGCAGAAGACAAAGAAAGGGCTAGAGAGGCCTAAATAAGAAATGGAAGCAGAAGTGAGGGTTAAACAAAACTGTGCCTCTCAGAGGCCTACGCTCTTTGCAAACGGGATGCAAACATTGGCTAACCTTTCACAAATCCAGTATAGAAAGGGAAACTGAATCAGTGACGCCTTTTGCAATATTTCTAACATAAGTTAAATCAAATCAATTGCTTTGTCAATTCACAGCCATTCCCCGTAGCGAAGCAGAAAGAGATTTCTGAAAGTTTCTGTAAAGAAGATGTTATTTTGAATCTCCTTGCCGTGATGTTTAACTTCATTTCTTTTAATATAGGGCAATGGCATAACTCCAAGATGCAATTAGGTTGAAACAATTAGCTGGTGGTGGAAGTGATCGTGGAGTGTGAAGTGGGGGGTGGAGGTTGTGAATGGCACTTTAATATAAATATACGTGCCTTTACCATAATCATGTACATTTTCTTTCTTCAGTCATTCCAGGATGGAAATTGGCAGGCATACTTTTTTTTTTTTTTTTTTCTGTACCAAATTAGAATCGGTCCCTAGGACTAAGGGAAACAGACCTGGGGAGACTGATAGTTAAAAGCCAGTAAGAATCATTATTTCTGCCTCACTGGTCCGGCATATTTTGGGCAAATGAGTCAGCACAGTGCGAGAGGAATGTTGGGGTTAGACTATATGAGAAGTTACATAAATTTTTCAGAGTGACTAAAGCCGTTCTGGCTAGTTATTTAAAGCTTTGGGGAACAGAAGGACTGAGGAGGTTGGAGGGGTACTGACCTTATTTTGTCACGGGGATAGCTCTGACTGGGCAACTTCTCTGTTCTAGTTCTCTCTGAAATGCCCCCTTTCTGTGTTCCGGACGTGCAGGCTCAGCGGCCATGGATCACGGGCCCAGCCGCTCCGCGGCATGTGGGATCTTCCCAGACCGGGGCACGAACCTGTGTCCCCTGCATCGGCAGGCGGACTCTCAACCACTGCGCCACCAGGGAAGCCCTGGGGTTTATAATGTTACTGTCTTAAGTCTTAAGTCTAAGTTGCTCAAATTGGCCAAAACCCGTGGGTTCTCTACTCTGGGATATCTGACAAAGATCCCTGCTTGTCAAACCATTCTTCCACATCAGATCAGTTGCCCAAGGCATTTGCTGGCCCTTAGGGGTAAGACTATCTTGGTAATTTGCTTTGATTCCTCAGGCATTAACTAAGTACATGCTATGTATTGATATGTACGTGGTTCTTAAGGAGATGGCAAAGATCAAAACATATTTTCTGTTCTCAGGAATCTCATGATAAAGGGGCAAAGATAGGCATGAAGGTAACACTCAGAGTGCAAAAGAGAATGTGATCAAGCAGAACCAGGGCAGGGATTCTAAAGCTAGAAGAGAAGAGAGTGGATTTTTAGGGAAGGCTCTCGTATGTCTCTTTCATTGAGCCATCTGGCATGAAGCAGACACTCAAAATTTAGCAGACAATAAAAATTGGCTAGGTAGATGAATTCATAGGAGAGGTGTTAAATGGCAAGAAAGAATAGGGTATGAAGAGATGGAGATGGGCAGAAAAGACATCCAAGGTGAGAAGGCTACATGGAGCCATGAAAAAGCATGATGAGTAACAGAGTTGGATGAACTTAGATAAAGAATAACCCGGAACATTGTCAACACCCAGAAGAACCTGCTCGTGTTTAAAGAAACACTCTCCTGTACTTCAGTAGTCTAAAAAGTGAGTTTTGGAGCACATATAAACCCTCAGAAACAAAGGCAGACTAATGCTGTTATAAGATTGAAGTTGGTTAATCTAAGTAATATAATATTGTAATGTGATATGATATGATATAAAGCCAGGATTTTCTAAGGAAGACTCTGTTACAAGTGCTAGGTCTACCTCTTTACTGCTACCTACCTTTTGTAGGCACAGCACTGTGGGGGAATCTAAGGGTAATATGTTCTATCATCAGGGTGTTTGTACACTGAAATGGGGGTAACTGAGGAGAGATTAATGAAGAGACTATTTATAAAATTGCGGGTAGGGTGAGAGAAAACCAGGAAGGGATGGTGAGGCCCTGGGACCCTTAATGTTTGGGAGCTATTACTACTCTTAGAGCTGACCAGGCAAGGGGATGGAGTGGTCGCCAAAACCCACAAGGAGCTGTGGCTCTGGGTGAAACAGGAGGTCACCAACAGGAGCTGTGGCCTTCTACGGAGGAACACACCCACTGCCGACCTGTGACCCAGAAGGGAGCTGAGGGAATAAACCCCCAGTCTCTCCCTCCTCTCAATTTCCTGCTGGTGTCCCCTCCATGCAACTGTCTCCTCCCAACCGGAAACCAGAGCGCAAGGAGGCCCATGATGCAGTCCCTAGAGCTCAGCCCCTTGGTGGGGCAGGCAGAGAAAGACAGAGAAGGACCCTGGAGGAGAACACAGAGCCAAACCAGCCCACATGGGGAAGGCCAGGGCTCATCTTCCTCACAGGACCTTGGGAGGTCCCATTTTATTCGCCTCTTAACACCTTTGATTATCATGAAATCGCGGGGGTGAATTTATGGACACCTGTGTAGAGCTTAAAGGGTCAAACTCCCGCATTTCAATAGGCTAGACTGTCCATGATCCAGAATTGTCTGCAAGCTCTAGCTAACTCATTCTTCCACATCCTAAGCACTCCTCTCCCATAGCAGTCAGGCCTATCATTATTTTCTCAAGTGTTGGTGACATGTGTGGGTACAATATCACTAATTAGGTGGTGAAATCACTGGATGACATGGATGCTTCCCAAGGCAGGTGGCTCTTGTTAAGATGCTGCAAATCTATTTTTCTTCTTCACCCCAAAACAGCATTCACTTACCCAAACCCCTAAATCCCAAACATTTTATCAAACCTGCAAAGGGGTAAAGAGTAACCTGTCTTTAGTTATAAGGCAAGCTGTAAATAAACCTCCAAGTAATATATTCAGATGTGCGCTTCCAAGGTCAGTATAATACGCCAGACGTGGGGAAGGGCATTTTCTATGAGAAAAACGTTTTACGAGAACAAAGGGAGTGGAGGAGGTTGTCAAGCCTTGGAGGAAGTATTACTCATCACAGAGGCCTCTAGCTAGGATGATGAGAGAGTCCGGCAGTTAAAGAAATACGCTTACCTTCAGAGAAGTTCACTCTAGTTTGTTTTGAGTATTAATTTATTAAGGGTGAATTCTAAACCATAATCTCTTATATAAGAAATGTTACAATATCTTCAAAATAAATAAAATCTGGCCTTGCATTTCTACGATGATGGGCCGACAGGACATAAAATATCAACACTGATTGCTCTGCATTCTCCCCACCTCCAAGAGTCCACATTCTGGGCTTTAGTCGTCGTCAGGCACCATGGCCAGACCCCCTCCCCCTCTGGCTGCCAGGGATGGAGCCACAGGTTCCAGTATTTGGGGAAACCAATGCCTTCATTCACTTCTATGTACTGGGTATCTTTCAAAGGCACCCCCAGCTCCCCTTCTATATAGCATAACCTCAGTGAGTTTAGATTTTCTTGAACACTCGAAAGAGCAGCTGCCCTCCAGAAACTTAGATTTAGAATTCTGATAAATGGTGAGAATAAAACTTTGAGGAAACAAGATAAAATACCTCTCACCCTTTCCAAATCTTTCAAGACAGAAAGAAAAAATCCAAATTAATATCTACAGAAGTTATCCTGCTCTAGTGGTCTTCCCCAAAGCCCTCCATGTCCAGTGAGCACTGTTCTCTCCAGCGCTCATGAGCACTGAACTGTAAGGCATTTTGCTAAGCCCTGGGCTGACAAAGAGGAATCCTATCTATTGTTGATGAGTTACTGTCTAAGGGGGCAGCAGCCATACCCAAAGCTACAATTCCTGGGATAAATGCTATGATGGAAGGAGGTACAAGTGAGAAGGGGGTACATCTGGAACCATCCATCAGAGGAGCAGCAGAGATGGAGAGCATAATATTTGGACAGCAGATGGTGTCAATGACCAACATGATTGGCTCAGCAGGCATCTGGGTTGGGGGAGCAGAATTGTTCAGAGTAGAAGGGACAGCATAGGTCAAGCTATCAGACAAAGGAGAACCCAGCATGTTATGGGAATAAGAGGTACCACTGGTCAGGTTCCCTAGGAAACAGACTCTGAGTCAGAGATTTGCATGCAGGAAGGAGGTTATTAGGGAATCATCAAAATGGGAACCAGACCCGTGAGGGAATATGGAAGCAGGATTGAGCAAGTTAAACTGCAACTTAGTTGCAGCAGGGGCCTTGGAAGACCCCATGGAGAGTCTAGAGCTGGGATGGTTCTGCAGAGGGGTCTCAAGTTGAATCAAGGGAGCCAAGTCTTTATAGGCCTTTAACTGTCAAACACAGGACAGGGCTGTTCTTGGCCGGGGGTTAGGGGGGTGGTGCGTGTGGAGTCGGGGGAGGGGAATGTAACCTTGGGAGGGGAAATTCCCTTTGGCTGAAGGCAATGCCTGGGGAAGGACTCAGCTGTTAGCCCAGGAAGCTGGGAGAGGGAGTTCCTCCGTCCTGAAGGAGGGGATCTGGGTGGTGACCTACTGCATCTGCTGCAGCAGCCTTAGCCCAGCATTGCTGTGTCATGTTTGGTGGGGCAAGAGAGGAGTAAGTATAAGTTAAGGTATGCTCCGCTATGCTGCAGTAACAGAAACTCCCAAATCTCATGACATAACAAAGCTTTCTGTGCACAACACCCTTTTCTGAGGGCTGGGCAGTTACTTGTGGTAACTTAGGGATTCAGGCTCCTTCGGTCTATCCAGAACTGCAGTAAAAGAGAAGGAGGGAGACAGGAGGATCATGCAAGGGGCTTTATGTCCTGGTCTGCAAGTCATGTATCTTGCTTCCTCCTACATTCCACTGGTGAGACCCACATGAGAACAACTTAATTGCAAGAGAGGCTAGGGAATATGCTCTTCTACATGTCCAGAAAGATGAAATAGTGTTGGTAGTGTCTATCCAATCTCTGGCTCAGGCAAGCTTGCTTGGTGTCCAGTATACAGCAAGATCACTTGGTAGCATGCACTTGCTAACATCCAGTATTGAACAGGACAATTCGGGATTTTTCCTTTGTTTATAAGCATGAATATTTTAAAATTGTTCAGATTTGTGTTTTCTTCAGCAACACCAAGAATTGCTCTAAAACTATAGAAGTTTTCCTAAAACTTGAAAAATCTCAGCAAGCATACATTGCAAATGATTTATTAAAATGAGCAAAGTGGTATTTTTAAGCTATGACCAATGCCCCCTTCCTGGCTGGTACTTTGATATTTTTGTGCAGAACATCTGTCAACCTAGAAGTGCCGGAAGGTAGGAGGGATGCCAGGGATGGACATCTTGGGTGGGGGGAGTTCATCCACAGACTCTTGAGCCTTTCCAAGGGGGTTGAACATTATTCTGAGGGCAATGATAAGTTGGAAGGTTCAAGCAGGATGATAACCTGACATATCCTATTTGGAATACTGTCACCCATAGAAGCAGGCAACACATGGTGATTATCTGCTCAAACATGAGATCAGAATGTATGTTCGCCAGAAATTTATTTGTAGTTTAAATCAAGATATCAGGTTATCGCTATTTATAACAGTTCAACTTAATCCAAAGGAAAATTCCTTTTGTGTAACCCTCTTACTTGAGTTACTTCCAGAATTAAATTTGATCAGAAGAAGCCACTTCCCTTCAAGAGAAAATTTCAAAAGTATCTGCCTCGCATGCAGTCCTCCTAACAACTTCTCGCAATGAAGAGAGCTGATGTTCCACCCTCTTCTAAACAGCCTTTAGGAATCTCTTACCCTGTTGGAAATCCGGGACTACAAGGCTCTTCCAATAGTGATTTGATGGCAAAGGAGAGGCCAGGTGAACCTATGCCCTGACAGGAGAGAGCAATGCTTCCTGAATCACGATATAGGCAAAGCCCTCAGTGACCAGCTTTCTTCTTATTGTTAGGCTTAGGTGGATGACATTTGGCAAGAAGCCTTTCTGTGTCTTCCTCCTTCCTCCCACTCCTGAAGCATTCTGATGGGGGCCAGCACTTTACGGCTGTTGGTTCTTTATTTTTCTGCAGCCTATAACTGCCTACAAGCAGGGGCCCCACCTTCTACACATTATATGCACCATAGTATTTGGTGGATTTCCTTACCCTCTGCAGAGGATAGATAATTATTTGTTGCAAGTGCAGGAGTGGGAGCCAGGTTTGCCCAATAACTGTTTCCTTTTGCTACCCCACTGAGTAGACCACTTATCATTTTTGTTCCTCTCTAAAAGATGAAGAGGTCAGACATTCTCTAGGCACCTTCTAGCTCACAAGTTCATGAATACAACAGTTCAGTTTTGGGAGAGACTGTGGTGCAACGCTAGCTCTGGAGTCAAGGAAGATCTGTATTTGAATCCCAACTTTGCTACCAGCTGGGTGAACAGGCAAGTCAGTTAACCCTCCTAAGGAAAATATTTTCAGTTTTATGACTTTCTGGTGAGGGATGCAAGACATTTAGGCAGAGAATCTGGCTCACAACTGGCATGAAACAAACACAGGTTTAATAACATGAGACTAAAAGTTATACCAGATTAATACTAGATGTCACCAAGTCCAGAAGTTCTAAATGCAAATTAATGATGTTGGTAAAGGTACTTTCTGGTTTTTGGCACCTAAGCTCTGAAGTTGATGGCTAAGCTCTGAAGTTGATGGTGGGCATAATAGATGCCTAAGTTTGCTGAGAAATCAGACAATTAAATGGATGAGTATAATAAATTATGATGAAAATTCAACAGATCACTTTATTGGTGTTGCCTTCTTCAGAAAACCAGGAACACAAGGCAAAAGAGAAAACTGTTCTGAAAAGTAGGAACCGTTTTACCAAGAAGAAAGCCAGAAAGCTGTACTTCTAAATATTTGGACAAGATTTTGTAAGGTTGATCCTGGTCTAGACCTCACTAATCCAGTGACGCTGCATGTGCTGGTGTGTGTGTGTGTGTGTGCACGGTCACACATGCTCACACACTTGCCCCTTTCCGGCAAACACCCCCAGGTTTTGCAGACATGTTCACACACTCAGATAGCAACAGCATTAGCATCTGTCATCTTTTCACACCAAGAGCAGTAGAGCACGTTGATGTAACAAGAAAACACATCCCTCAGTCAGCTCTGGGTAAAGGACAGATGACAAATAACTATATTTCTAAAGTTGGGAACACTATCTGCATCTTCCAAGCAATGCTGGTAAAAGGTTCACTTGTTCATAAATATAGGGACTCAGCTAGCAGAAACGGATTTTCCCAGCAAGATGCCCCTAAATGGCAACCGCCTGCCGGAAAAAGGCATGTGAGGCACTGAGTCAATTTAGCTGTTGGTTGTATCCTGCTTGGCCCCCGAGTTGGGTCCAGCCCTGGAATATAAATGTGGGCTAGAGGCAGCAGGCTCACATGTATGGTTTCCACATATGGAAAGCCTGGGCATCGCAACCCCCTCTTTGGGACTGAGCTGCTGAAGATCATGGGCGTGGTCTTTAGGAGGTCACAATCCTCCCTGCCCTCCATCTCCACAGAGTGTGAAAATCCGTGAACCTTGTGTCTTGGGAACTTTGTAGGACTGGATTATATATATATATATATATATATATATATATATATATATATATATATATATATTTGGCAGTGCCACATGGCATGTGGGATCTTAGTTTCCCAACCAGGGATTGAACCCATGCACCCTGAGGTGGAAGCACAGAGTCTCAAACACTGGACCATCAGGGAAGTCCCTGGATAATATCTTGAGATGTTATTTTGTTTGTTTTGTCTTCACTGTCTCTGATTTTCTCTTTTTCTCTTTGGCCCATTCCCGCAGGCTATTTGTGCTTCATTGCACAGATAAGGTATATGTGGCAGGACAGAAAGCAGAAGTCACTGGCAATAGTACCTGGTAGTTTCTTTATAAACACTTATAGAGAGTCTAGGGGTTTGTGGAAGAAGTAAAGGGATGAAGTGTATTCAGCGGCAGAGGCAGAGTGACCTGGAGAAGCAGAAGGGAGAGTCGGGCTCACCCACGTCCTATCCCCATAAAGACTTGGGCTGCATTAAGAGAAAGGTGGAGTACAGGCATCCTGGCACATTGGGGATCAGCCTGGCTTCCCATTAGCATACTGATGAGGGGCCGAGACCCCAGAAAGGAATGCTGTGTGCAGTGTCTCAGCAGATACGGCCACAGGTGATGTTTCCAAAGGATCCAAGCAGAAAGGGATGATTGGCATCACAGCATAACCCAGGTGTGCCCAGGACCAAAGACCAGATGCCCCTACCCGTCACTCACCAATCCATCCAGGGTTTACCCTGAGGATGACTAAGGTCAAGTTTCACAATAGCTTCTGTAGAATAAAGAAATGCAATATACACATATTTTTTGCACACCTGAGTTTGTGAGCTGGCATTTCTACATACTATATATGGATGACTAACGTTTTCCAGATTAGCAATTGGTCTTTATTGGAATGCTCATATATATCACCCCATGCTCAGAATCTCATAGAAAGGGCAGGAAACTTGTTCATGGGAAGGGTGAGAACCAAGAAAGGTTTCCTAAAGGAAATAATTATTAAATTAACACTAGCCCTAATTAAGGAGTTCAAGGTAGGAGAGGAGTGTTAGGAGAGAGAGAATGGCAGAGCTGGGAAGACAGGGAAGGCGTGAAGTGTTAGAGGTATTTTCTAAAAAGAGTATGTTTAATAAACCTATTGTGTTTATTATAACCAACCCTATGGAGTAGATAGTATTATTATCTATACTTCACAGACAGGGAAACTGAGGCACATGGACATTAAGAAATTTGCCCAAGAAGTTCAGTGTGGCTGCCCCTGCCTTAGAGTGATTGCCTGTACCATGGCTTCACAGGCACTGTTGGGTCAGGAGAGCCACGATCCCAAGTAGCAGGAATCCAGAAACAGGATTCAATAGATCAACTATCAAGACGGGGCCTCAATGGAAAACCAGAACCCTTTGGCCAGGATCATTGAGTACTGCTCTGTCCTCAGGTCCTGGGCCCAGAGTCAATTTTCTTCAAAAATCCCCCTTGCTCCAAGCAGTTCTCATTCCCTTGCTCATTCCCTTGATCCCTTATTTATGCCAATGGTTTTCTGAGCAAGGCTTTTTCAGAGAGAATTTAAATGGGAAACTGCAATCAAGACTACTCAATTTATCATACACTTTGAATAAAAAACTTCTAAAAAACAATCCTTGATTTGCAGATACATCATGATCCTCTCATGAATGGATTAAATAAAGCATAGTTTGGAGAATGATAGCCAACTTGAAAATAATTTATGTTTCAAATTTGGTAATTATGGCAACCCACCCCAACGGCTACCAACTTTATTTGTTAGCTTTTGTCTTACAGCTTCCCTGTCCCCCTCCTTTTTTTGGTTGATGTTCTCTTGCTTTGCAGTTTCCCTGAGTTTTTATTTGGTTTACTTGATAAGGTTTGGTGAGATGAGGACATATTTAAAAATAAATTCTTGCAAATAATATTTTGGTAACTTTTGAATTTTGTGCTCATATTCCTCTACTGGAATTTTGTAATTAAGATGCTTGTAAGGAGGATCACGCCAAGCAAAGTTTGCATGGAGCCAAGTCAAGCTATGTACTTCCTACTCCTGTCATCTATTTATAGGAGAGAATTTGGTTTATGATGACCATCCTGAGACTTATCCTGAAGTCTCAGAGGGCAAATGAGAATTACAGACCATCAAAGTACTTTGGTGTCATAAGCATTCATTCATTCATTCATCCAGCACTTTTGAGTGGCAACTCTATGCCAGTCCCAAAGCATCCTTGACCTGATGACCTGTTAGTCCTCTGATGAGAGGACTAACAAATACACAGACACATAAGCTCTAAAATAGATATATGTGGGGCTTCCCTGGCGGCGCAGTGGTTGAGAGTCTGCCTGTCGATGCAAGGGACACGGGTTCGTGCCCCGGTCTGGGAGGATCCCACGTGCCGCGGAGCGGCTGGGCCCGTGAGCCATGGCCGCTGAGCCTGCGCGTCCAGAGCCTGTGCTCCGCAGCGGGAGAGGCCACAACAGTGAGAGGCCCGCGTACCGCAAAAAAAAAAGTGTGAAGTACTGTCTTTAAGTGTTGGCAATGCTTTCAGAGGAAGGGAACTTTGGGCTGGCCCTTGAAAGAGAAGAAAAGGCAGCAGAAAATTCATGTAAAGGGAACATGCAAAGTCATGGAGGTATGGCAGGGAGGTAACAGTTTATGGGACACTTAGAGACTGTGGTAGCCGACTTCTAATTTGGCCCCCAACGATCCTCATCTCTGATATTCATGTCCTTGTGTAGTCCCCTCCCACATTGAAACAAGGCTAGTATAACTGTGTAGAAGTGAGGGTGTGTGACCAACAAGACTAGTCATGAAAGACACTATATCTTTCACCTTGGTCTTTGGATTGCTCACTCTAGAGGAAGTCAGTTGCCATATTTTAAGTACCCCATGGAAGGAAGGTAAGTGGAGGAAATAAGGCCTCCCACCAATAGCCAACACACACTTGCCAGCCATGAGAGTGGGCCACGTTGGAGGATTTACAGCCTCCAGCCCTAGGCAAGGCTTCACATGACTGCAGGCCCAGCCGACCTCTGACTACAGCTTTATAAGAGATGCTGAGCCAGAATTCCCAAACTAAGCTGATCCTCAGTTCATGACATACAGAAACCATAAGATAATAAATAATTATTGTTGTTTTAAGCCACTAAGCTTGGGGATGATTTGTTGGACATTAATGAATAGGTAATACAAAATACTTCAGTGTTTTTCAGCTCTACCAGTAGTTCACACCCTTCTCCCCTGTTGATTGACCCAATATGCTAGTGCAATAGAGTGTTCTTAAGTTGTGAATCCTTGGGTCCTTCATGAGGTGATTCTTCCTGCATATTCTATGACAGAAAAAAAGTTTCCAGCTCTGTATCCTCTGGGAATCTGGCCCATTTAAGTCATGTGTCAACATTCCTCCTTTGTTCCAAACTTTATAAGAGATGTAAACTATTTCAGAAAATTTCTTCTCTTCTTTCCCCTCATTTGTGATTTGAATAAGCAGAGGCTGAGTAAAAAAAAAACAAAAGAAGAAGGAACTATGGCTATGACTAATGTGTAGACTGGAAAATCTACTCTGAATCACTAAGAAGGAGCTAAGGAATGTGTTCAGGGCATGGAAGTTCAATCCATTGCTCTGTTTCTTGTGCATTACTGTGCTGTGTCCCTCAGCATTCCTGCCTGGAGCCTCCAACAGTGTCCCAGGAGAATGGTAGTCCAAGCAGTGGTGGTTCCCAAGACAGGCTCCCAGGCATAGCCTGCTAGACCTCAGCTTGCTTGCTGCTGCTCCTATACAGGTGTACCCACATGGCATTCTGAGATCATTGCTCCTTTCCTCTGCCTCCTTCTGGCCCTTCCAGGTTATTTCCACTCCCACCAGGGCACACCCAGACACAGGCACATTTATTCCTAAAGCCAGTCCCAACCAGAACAGAAATCCCATTAGAGCCTGAAGCTTATAAGCTCGTGAGATATGTCAGGCAGGGCAAGTTCTGGGCACGCTTGAAGCCATTAATATGTATCGTTCCACTGTCTCCTTTCTCCTTGTCCTATGCCAACCTATTTTCAGGACTGGGCTCATGCCTCAGTTTCCCTGACATGCACCCTTGATCTCTACTTAGACTGGTGCTCTGTCCTGTACTGTGGAAGTACGCAAGGTGGCCATGTTGCTGGCTAGATCCTAATAACTTCTTTCTCTGCTTGATGACTAGATGCTGTTGCTCATCATCTCTTTCACAAATTGCTGTCTTATAAGTAGAAGGAATACCACCTGGATCCACAGTCAGGCTATCTGCCTGCCTTCTTTCTATGGCATATACCAACCATCACTCAGGATTCTTCTTGGAAACAAGAATTGCCTAGGTCATATTTGAGCTCCTCAAAAGTTTTAGACACTGGACAAAACCATCTCCATCCTATCAGCTTTCCTCACTGGCCCCTCAAAATACATATTTCTTCCTTTTGCTATGTGTTTCCCAAACAAGCCTCCCTGTATCCCCGCCTGCCCTGCACTGCCACTCTATGAGTGATAACATCTTGACTGCCTTGGTTTCTTTGGGAAATAAAATAATTGTGTTTAAAGTTTAGTTCTTGCCTCCCTAAGGAGGCCTTTATTACCAAGACCCCTCTGCTGGAAGATGGAACAAGAGCAGTGGTGAGAAACTCCAGAGACCCTCTGAACCCGATGAGGGGCTGTGGAACCAGGCTTCTTAGTGGGACATGCCCTTGCTGTCTGTCCTGGGGAAAGATGGCTCCAGAACTCTAGAGAACTCTAGTTCTGTGATGAATGGAGCCTTGGAGAGGGAGTAGGTAGATTTTACTTCTCCCACAATCTCCACGTGCGCCTCTACACAAACCACTCAAAATAAATATAAAATCTACATAAGGTAGTGTGACGGAAACATAACTTCAAACATAACAAATTCTCTGGTCTCCTTTGAAAGGTCAGTTTGTGGTTCTCCTGCAAGGCCCCCCAAGCCTCTCCTGGAGAATGCACTGCTCCAGACTTTTCCCTCCGAGAAAACAAATTCTCCAGTTTCACACTGCCTGGAATTCATGCCTTCTTCACTTGAGAAATTCTTCATTTGCCAAGTCCCTGCTCAAAAGCCATCTCCTTTATAAAATTGTCACTAATCTGGGTTTTCACCTCTTCCTTAGGACTTCCACAGACTTTTGTTCATACCTCCATGATGGTGGTTTTTATAGTTATTTTAATTCCTTTTGCTACAGGATTATATTTTATAAGCGGGTGGGCTTCATGCCTTATCCTGTTTGGTAACCCCAAATGTTTGCAAGTGCCTAAGGTAATAGTAGGTGCTCACTTTGTAAAATCGTAATTGAAACTGGGCGGGTTAAAGTAAAGCAGCGCTCTCCTGCCTTTTGAGAGACTGTATGAATTTTTCCTGTATCACAGGTTGCTTCACACTCTGTCAGCTCATTAAGCCCCTGAACCTGGAATGTTTCATTTCCTCCTCCTTTGCCTGGTGAATTCCTGCACATCCTTTAAGACTTGGCTTAGATATCACACACCAGATTTAGGAGGCTTCCTTGACCCTTCCAGGTAGTTTTAGATATTCCTTGTTAGGAATTTCCATAGAACTCCATGAACGTACTTCGAATACTACCATACATTGTTCTAGATTATCTATGTGTGGCTGCATCCTTCGTGAGACTGTGAGCCTCAGTGTAGCAATTTCCAACACACATTTAAGCAACAAGGAAACATTTATGGAATGAATGAATGAATGAGTAGACAATTTTTGCTGACTACCACATTTGACCCGTACTGTTAAAATTCTGGGGAAACCTGTCCATTGGGAGGACCATTATCTTGAGACAATTTTATAAAGCTCTGATCCTTAAACACCTCCCAATTAAAAATCACAAAGGGAAGCTGAAGGAAGGAACAGGATTCCTTATAGAACTCTCACCCCTGCCTTTCGGCTCCTGCATTTACAATTCTAGGCTTGAATTTAGAATGAGGTGACTAGAATTAATTGTGTCACATGCTGCCTGCACTCAACTGTAGTTCAATTATAATTTATGGATTGCTTTGGTCGTCAGGGACCACTATCATAACCAAATGCTATGGCCTTATTATGGCACCTGCACTCATCCATCTTCCACAAATGGACAGTCAGACACTAAGCGCCTATTGAGAAGGCCATTCCCAAGCTGTACAGGTTAACACTGATCTCTGATTAGTCCCAGATTACGTCTCTGAACTGACATAATTTGCATTCCCTTTTAGGGAAAAAATGACAACACAACCTGGTATAGGATTTGCATTTTTTTTTAACCTTCTCAGTTTGTTTCAAGAGCCCTTTTTCACTTTTCTCTAAGACTGAGATCATTTCTTCCTCTTTTATCACATTGGTTTTTCCTCTTCAAAAATCTGGCTAGCATTGGGTATGGATCCCTACTGTGCCCTAAATTTTATTGTCATCTTAAAATGGGATTACTTGTGGGTTTTTTCCTCTTCTTTTAAAAAAAACTACAATAGCAAAAGTGAGATTTTCAAAATCACTTTATGAGGTATGATCGAAATATGAAGAGCTGTACCTATTATTTCATAGAACTTGATGAATTTGCGGGTAAGTATACACCCATAAAGCCATCCTCACCATCAAGGCCATACATGTATCCATCACCTTCCAAAGATTTCTCCTGCCACAAAAATAAGATTTATGAACTATCTAATAGCATACAAAGATGTTATATTTATCAAAAATACCAGTATTCACAGAGGGAAAAAAATCATTTAATTAAGAAATAGCACTGAGAGTTGTTTGCTCCCTGTAAACATTAATAGATGATTAACAGATGATTTGGAATTTACATTTTGCAAGTTGAGCTCCTTTCTAGGAAGCTTTGTCATCTAAAAATCACTTCCCGTTTTGTTTTTAGTTAAAATGTCACAGTCTGGGGCTCTACCCATGATAAGCACTTCCCAATCCCATTGAACGTGTTCCAGGTGGCCCTGTTTGGTTGGAAAGGTTGGAGGCTAACCTCAGTATAACTCAGGGAAAGGAAGCTCTATTTTACTTAGCATCATTGCACCTCCTGAGAATAGGGCTGGAACTCACTCAGCTGCACGGCCTCTCTCTCATGGCACCTGCTTCTCACTTCTAAATGCTTCTCTGTTGACCAACTGGCTTCTTCTTCCCTGATCTCCTTCCTTTTATGTTGTATACATACACTTCGAATTGCTGTGTCCTGAACTCAACATCATGAGTTTGATTTACTATCTACCCCTACTTCTAACTCATGTTCAAAATTGCCAAATTCCAGGACTTCCCTGGTGGTGCAGTGGTTGAGAGTCCGCTTGCCGATGCAGGGGATACGGGTTCATGCCCCGGTCCGGGAAGATCCCACATGCCGCGGAGAGGCTGGGCCCGTGAACCATGGCCGCTGAGCCTGCGCGTCCGGAGCCTGTGCTCCGCAACGGGAGAGGCCACAACAGTGAGAGGCCCGCGTACCGCAAAAAAAAAAAAAAAAAAAAAAAAATTGCCAAATTCCAAATTCCCAAGGATGGAATCTGAGCAGTCCAGCCCATCTTTCTGAGCCAGACATCACAAGGGATTGGTCACTGGCCAGTCTGTACATGCTTCTCTTTGAGTAAGATGTCCAGCCTTGCTCCAATCATCTGACAGTAACGAGGGTCAAATAGTATAAACATGACCTATTTAAGCAGAGGGTCTGAAGATGGCAGAGTGCATACAACAGAGGTGTCTGAAGCATACATTTATCTTTAGCATTTGTTTAGGCATGAAAACAGTATTTGCTCAGGCCCATATAGTTTTTCTACATGGGAAACAAGGACAGTCATCACTCCCCGTGAATAATCCTCCAACCAAGCGGTCTCAAGAGACTCACTCAGAAAAAAAACAGAACTGGAACTCCAGTACTGACTTCTTGCAAGAAAGGAGTTACAGCTGACCTCAGAATACCCTGGGTCCGGGTTTGGGTGTCCTCTGTCTGTTGAGATGCTCTGGCTCCATCTCTGGCTTTTACATCTTTGCATATTGGCTTCATTGCTCTCAAACCAGCCGACCCTATATTTGCTCACGGCTCTACCACATCCTTGAAAATTCACATTCAGAGATAAAAGGGGATTTAAAAAATCCTGGGGAAGGATTCTGATTGAGTCAAAGCTCAGTCACATACTGTATCAGTCAGAGTTCTCTAGAGAAACAGAACAACTAGGATGCATATATACATACACACGTTGTAGGGAAGGCTGGCAGGCTGAAAACTCAAGCAAGAATTAATGCTGCAATCTTGGGGCAGGGTTTCTTCTTTGGGAAATTCCAGATTTTGCTCTTAAAGCCTTCAACTTAATGAGGCTTACTCACATTGTCAAAGTTAATGGTTACTTAAGGTCAGCTGATTTTAGATGTTAACCACATCTACAAAATAGCTTCACAGAAACATATAGATTAGTGTTTGATTAAATAACTGGGCCCTATAAACTAGCCAAGTTGACACATAAAAACTAATCATAGAACATGCCCACCCCTTTGTCCAGTTAATGGGGCAACAGGGGGATTGGAATACTTTAGACCATTTGCCTACCCATAGGGTCACAGGTGGGGACTCAAGTAACAGAAACAAGATTAGATATGAACACGTGTAAGCTCATGACCCACCTCATTGGTCTATCCATAGGTACATGAAATGGCCTAGAAGCCAGGCGGTGCACGTGGATGAACAGTGCCACATGGGTAGGAAGTGAGACAAGAGAATACTTGCTTTACTCAATTTGTAATGGCAATGCAAGTCTCAACATACGCTTTTCTTTTTCTTTTTGTCTTGCCTTTGGACAATACATTGCTTCTCATGGTCCCCAAGGATTAATGAAATGTGCAGGGAGAACAATACAAATAAATTCATAATGCAAAGTATTTATTATTAATAGATAAACATACATTAATAATCAGCAAAAATTAAACACTGCTACAATTTCCAAACAGTGTTTATGATTCCTGCTATCTTCTTTTTCATCTCAGAGTTATACATTACTAATTCATTTAAAGGATACGTTTTGAGTGCAGCTGTTTGACAGCAGCTGTGTGACAGTGGTGGTGAACAAGGCAGTTAACACCCTTTATGTATTTCTATCCTGTCCCCTCTTCCCTTTATTGCTTATTTATCTTTTATCTACGTAAGTATCCCATTCTACTTAAAATGGAAAATAATAGGGTTTAAGTGAATTGCCCGGAAGTCAGGGTCTTTTGACTTTGAGCCCAAGGCTACTTAAAGGGTGGTTCACAGCATCGGCATCATCTAGGAGATCATGAGAAATGCAGAGCATTGGGCTTATTGAATCAGGTTCATCAGGACATCAGAATTACTGAATCAGACTTGCTGAGGGTGGGATTCAGGCATCTGTTTTAAGCAAGCTCTCTAGGTGACTCTTATGTACCACCAAAGTCCGAGAAAAGTTTTAGGCTACTTATCTTTACCTACTGCACATATGTGGAGTATTAGTAAACCTTGCTTTAATTTGACTGTTTCACTGTCCCAGATCTTCTCAGAAGAACCTCATTCTAAGACCTTGAACCCCTCTGTTCTGTGTGGAGGACATCCCAACACACCAGTCAATCAGCATCTGCATTGTCCTAAAGCAGTGTTTCTCAACTGGGAAAGATTTTGTTCCACAGGGAACATTTAGCAATGTCTGTAGATATTTTTTGTTGTCATGGCTTGGATGGGGGTGATACTACTGGAATCTAGTGGGCCAAGGCCAGAGATGATGCTAAACATCCAATAATACACAGGACAGCTCCTTGCAACAAAAATTATCCAGCAGAGAGACAGCAATAGTGCTGAGGTTGAAAAACCCTGCCCTAGAGGATCCTAAACAATCAATGACCAATATGCCAACTATGACCTTTTGGTCTGCTCTCTTCCTTCTCCACTCCCCAAATTATTAATAGTCACTAAGAAATGGCAAAGTTTGCTTGCTAGGCAGAGAAGTATTCTGATTTTAAACTTGATTCAGCAAAAGAAACTGCCACATGACAGTGGAATCACAATATATCATTCCACACTCATCCATCCTCCTCCTCCTCATTTTTTTTCATATCAAATGAGCCCAACAACACCCTCACTAATATTTTACATAGCTATGTTATACATTTAATAAAATGCATGCCCTTTAAATGTCATAATGTTCCCACCAGGACTTGTATATGATACCGTATAATATTTCTTGAAACAGGGATCTGGCTTGGAGAATGATTTCAATTTGTTTTCCAGATACATGTGACATAAATCACTATTTCATAGACTCTGATCACCAGACCATTGCTGGCTTGCAATAATGTTTCGCAGCCTGCAACCTGTTACCACAGAAAGTTCTTATTTTTAAAATCTATAAACTGAAATGATGACCCTTGACAGGCAATGAAACTTACAGCATTACTTGTTGAAGTTCTAATTTTTACTATATCTTAGCAATATAATAAATAATTGAATAGAGAAAATATAACTTAAATAGTGCTCGTCTTAGCCTGGGAGCCCCCAAAGCAAAATCTGAGGTTTTTGATGAGTGGTTAATTCGAGAATGTGACTGCAAAAAGGAGAAGCAAGGGATAGGGGAATGAAGCAGGAAAGGAGGGAAATTCAACTGCACCATAAGTTGGCCACCAGTGGGTGGCTGGTCACTTCATACTGTGAATGAGCCTTTGGGAAACTTTATGAAATGTACCTCAGAATCATCAGTCTGGGGAAGAAAGGGAGAAGCAGTTTTCTGTTAGCTGCCAGTCTCATGGGTCAGCGTTGTTGTACAGAATGTCTGCTTCCCCAGATTTCATTTGTGAGTGCTAACTGTTCCAGAGATGCCCAAAGATAGGAAGTGAGCTAAAACAGGAAAATATTAGGCTGCACCTGTCAGAAATTTCTGGAAGACTATAGAACTTGCCCCTGTAGAGGTAATTACAATGAGAGGTATGGCCAAGAGTACTGGAAGAGATGAACAAGAGGTGTTTGCAACATAACCCTTTAATAACATACTTAAATTAGGTTGAGTTATATTACTCATACATCTATAGTATATACGATGAATATATAGATGTCTGAGACATGTGCTATACATCCATATAATATATATATATATATCTCATTATATAGCCCTGTAAGTATAGGTACATATGATACACACATGCACACATGTGCATGTACACATACAATTTATAAGTATATAATTCAAATAAATGTTTATATAATATTTTAAATGCTTATATAATATTTAATAATGATAATGACAATAAAGATTTTCAATATTTTTCTTCTCTAAGCTTAGCGTTGCCTAAGATGTATGGTTGCGCTTGTTTTGGCCTCATTTGAAAGGAATTATTTGACATTGAAATGTATGGCTACACTTCTTATTGGAAGTTAATGACAAGTGTGCCTTTCCAGTGGATGTTAGCTTCTTGTATCCTTTGGATAATACATTTGATATTGACTATTTCTGCTGTTTAAACTTAGAATCTGACTACTTCTGTTTAAATCCTGTCTATACAACATACCAGTTGTGTGACCTTGGGCAAGTTACTTAAACCTTCTGTACACCAATTTCCTCAATTATAAAATGGAGACAATGACAGCACCTGCCCCATGAGACTATTATAGAAACAAATAGTTAAACGTGAAAAACGTTTAGGTTGGGGCCTGGTACATAGCAGGAGCTCCTAGTATCTTAGCCATTCATAGCTAATAAATGTTAGCTATCATTATTATTTTTATGCATGCATATCAAAACTGTATGGAAGGGGACAGAAGAAGAGAGAGGTGGAATTATTTGGCTACCTTTTCTTGGGTCATTTCCTACCAATAAGCAATCTCCAATGTATTTTTAAACTGAACAAACACTTTAAATTGCATGTCTTTGGTTTGTTTTTAAAGCACTTTGCTTATCCTAAGTTTTATCCAGAGATAAACTTTTAATATATTTTAGAGAGCATTTAGTATGTCATTTGAGAGTTTCTGAGTCACACTAGGGTGTTATTGAATGGAACAGGGCCTTTAAAGTAAAAACCCAAGAAATGTTAAAAGCAAAACATGAGTTAAATGACTCTGGATGAGTGGACTTGAAGATCACACTTGTAGCCATGTGGCCAGAGGGTAGGAAAACCTTCAAATAAGACAAATCAGAAACATTCTCTGTACCTTGTTCTAAGTCCTGTGTGAAGACCAGATGTATAAAGCTAGATGGAAGTCTCTAACTTAAGGAACTCACAGCCTAGTAACCCTGCTACCTAGCTTTACTCCAAAAGTATAAACCAAGTATATAATGAACCAAATGTATAAACCAGTTTTAGATATAAAACAAAATAAAATAAACAAATCAATAGAAGTTTTGTCTAAGTGGTCTCAGTAAAAATTCAGCCAAATTGATTCTTTGGTACAAAGAATATGATTCAAGGAGGATTATATGGGGTTTTAGAATTAATGCTTAAGTGTGTCTTGGTTCCAGTTCACTATTAGATATAAAGGGCAATGTGGGAGCCAAGTCCAGGCTAAGCCTTATTCCTATAGAGAAAGAGCAATAGTCCAACCCTAGTCCTTGAAGGTGAGAAGAAGACCTAGAAGGGAACTGGAAATAGGATTGTAAATGCGTGAAAGTTGTAAAGCTCTTACAACTGAAACACTCACATTCTGTCTGAAGGGTGAAATATATTAATTGAGCACCTACTATGTACCAGTTTGCCAACTTCTTTATAAGAAATGTGTCATCACTTCCATTTCCAAAGACTTCTAACATTCCAGCAGTTAAGTTAGCAATCCTCAAAAGATTATAAAGATAAAAAGAAGCCAAAGCAGAGTTGTAACCCCTGCCTGTCCAGCAATGCACATCATCAAATTGCTTTTTCCTCTGGGTGTGAACAAATGAACACCAGCTTACCAAATACACAGTTGGCCTATCATAGCTAGCTGGTCAATGACCATGTGAGGTCATCGGCAGTGACTTGATATCAGCCATTTTTGAGCCCTGGCAGTGATAGAAAAATGCCCTTGATATTTCAGAGCCATGAGTTTGACAGGGAAGATGAAACAGCCGATATCAATTAGAAAATAAATTAGGATTTTCTGGCCAACTTAAAAGTAAATCTTATGCATAGCCATCCACAAGTTGGAGTGGGAATCATTTATTGACTCAAGTAATTGCCTCTCAATGTCTGTAGCAAGTTAACTACCTAAGGCAAGTGAGACAAAACATCCTCAAGAGAATTGTATTTGTTTATCCTGTTAAGTAGGCCTTTAACTGTGGTATGTCCCTCTGCCTAACCTCCTTGACATTTAAAGGCTGGTGGTCGATTCTGTACTTATTATTCATGTTGACAATAAATAATACAAGGCAAAGAATTGATCTTCTACTAAAGGTAAATTATGTGAGGGAAAACAGAATGGTGAGAACAAGCCTCTCCATATTGTCTCTATCCTCTGCTATATACCAGGCTAAGCCCACAGGTTGCTTATTTTCCAGAGGTTTTGGGATCAGAGCAGAGACCCTGCATCAGAGTCTCAGGTCCTAGGACCATCACTGCCCTGCAATGTTGGGGAGACCCTTAACCTCTCTGATCCAAGTATCCTCATTCAGATGTAACTAGTATTCATTTGCACACTTTGGAAGTGGCAGAAATTTTCACATATACAACTTTGTTTCCTTACTGTATGCATCCTGCCACAAATCCTGTCAAGCTGGTGATACTGTCCAGGCTCTTCAGATAAAGAGACTAAGATTTAGAGAGGGAAAATGTTTTGCTTCAGGTTACAATAAAGAACTGAGATCAGCTGACCTCCAGGTCCATGTACTGCCTACTACAGTGTGCTGGTCATGGCCCTCTCCACCTTGGTAAAATTAGAATCTTATTTCAAATTAGAAGTAATCAGCTGTTAAGAATGCTAAAACTTAACTTTCTGCCTAGTGAACTTTGCTCTACCAGCAATAATCAACTACTTAGACTTAACTCCTCCCCTTCCCTTTCATATCCAACTTCTGCCAAGGCCTTTTGAATCTCTGTTCTAAACTTTCTTGACTCTCTCTTCTTCCATTCTCCACCCCACTGGTTAGTTTTGAGACTGTCTCCTAGACCTGGGCAAAAGCCTTTCCTGGGCCCCTGCCTCTTCCTCCCCTCCCTCCAATCTATTCTCTTTGCACTGTTGGCTGCAAGGTTTTCTATATTATAATTCTCTCTGCTGTGAGAAACCCTTGACTCCCCTGTATTACTCTCCCAGGGTCAGCTCCTATACAGCCCTCATCCCATTTCATCCCAACCCCTATGATAAGTCAGCTGTTTTCAGCAGTCTATGCACCCTGGGTTGCCTCACACCTCTGTGCAGTTATTTTTGTCTAGAACCCTAGTGTCACCTTAAGGAAAGAGTTTTCTTTATCCTTGAAAACTCACTGACCCCCATGAAGACTTTCCTCCCCCTCCTTCTCCATACTAACACCCATCTCCCCTTTTACTCAGATCTACTATTCACCCACAATTGTCAGTTATGGAGTTTACAGGGAAGAGTTCCCCACAACTGGCAATCAAGGTAAATAAAATGATTCTCTGAGACTTACACCTTAAAACCAACACATAAAGGATCAAGGCAGAGAAGTGCAAAGTCATCTTAAAGAGATAGAATAGTCTCCAAGCTTGAATATTGGGTTATAATAAATCTAAAACCCTTGGGGCCAGATTTGCTTTGGAATTCACATAATTTGTTGTAATACAATGCATATATCATATGTTCTAAATATAATACCCTCAGTGTAACATGTTGTAGAAATCATCAGTATTTGTGCAGTGAAACTATGAACCTCACACTAAGAAGCATAAATAAAGATTATAAATAGCTTCATGTTATTTCAAGTCAGATTTGCCCTCAATTTACCACTTTTGGCTTTCAGAGCTTTGAGGATTTCAGAATTGTGGATAATGGGTTGTGGACTTGAATCTCCCTAAATAAAGAAATTCTCAGTCAGAAAGGGAAGAAGTCATTCACAGAGAAGTGAATCAATAAGTCTAGCCCACATTCAAGAGAAGGAAATTATACAAGGTTGAGAGGACTAGGAAGTAGAACCACAGGGGGCCATATTGGAGGCTGCCTACCCTACAAGGGATTGTGAAGTATTTCAGGGTTAGTTGAAGCTGAGCTGCTTTCATTCCTAGGGGAAAGCGTCAAGGAGAGAGAGTAGTTTACAGAACTTGGAAGGATAGAGTCATGTGGAGAGGGCAGTCTTGAAAGACAATGTGTCCCTGGGTCAAGTAAGAGATATCTTCAGATGAACCCATAGGGAGAAAGCAGGTGGAATAAATACCCTGACCTCTTTTTTCTCTCTCTCCCCATCTCTTGATAAACCTCTTGACTGGTTTATCTGGTTCTGATTGATAAACTGGTTCTGATTGATAAACCAATCAGAAGCCCTGAAACAAGAGAGCACATTGATGTACTCCATATAGGTCAGCCAACAAGGGCAAAGATTGGGTCTGGAGGGATAAATAGAAGATACTAGCACATTATACCAGTATCTGGAAAATTACCTGTCAGGGACATTTTGGTCCCAGGGAACTTGTGTTTAAAAGGTTAACTTGGTATAGCATAGGGAATGGTATTCAATATCTTATAATGACCTATAAAGGAAAAGAATCTGAAAAAGAATATATATATACAATATATTTATATGAAACTGACTGACTTTGCTGTACACCTGAAACTTACACAATATTGTAAATCAACTATAGTTCAATAAAAAAATTTAACTTGGGGTTTCCCTGGCACAGTGGTTGAGAGTCCACCTGCCGATGCAGGGGATGCAGGTTCGTGCCCCGGTCCGGGAAGATCCCACATGCCGCGGAGTGGCTGGGCCCGTGAGCCATGGCCTCTGAGCCTGTGCGTCCGGAGCCTGTGCTCCGTAACGGGAGAGGCCACAACAGTGAGAGGCCCGCATACCGCAAAAAAAAAAAAAAAAAAAAAGTCTATTCTGATTGGCCTGGTTATGAACACAGGTGCTTAGCGTGGAGTAGGGCCCATTTGCTGCTTCTGCCCAGCCTGGGGTGGAGATTGGTGAGGACAGGGATTGTCTGGTTCTTTTAAAGATTGACGTCTGGGAAGTGTGATTCCCAGTGTTCCTCCTCAATCCTCAAATTAGGTTGCTCATGTGCCTGGGGAACATCTGTCCCCCGGGGGCGGATTTGTAGTGTCAGGAGTTACTACCACTTCTAAGCACGATCACAACAATTTGAGGACTTGAGAATGTATCACCAGCAGAATCAGTGTGTGAGCTTGCCGCACGTCCCTTCTTCACACACGGAGAGAGCATGAGACGGGGCCCCAGCACAGTGTGAACTGCCTTCTAAAGTCATTAAGCCTTATACACTGTTAGATAATTCTACTTATCCATGAATCATCTATGTCTGATTTATCTCATCAACATGTCTCTCAGTTAGTTACCATTACATGTTTTTGAGCTTTCGTAGCATTGTAAATGTACTCATTATTAGACGCTCTGGCATTTGGCACTGAATGTTCTTTTGCTTTGTGCTTTTGTTTGTTTGTTTCTTTCTCCACCAACATCATCTCTCCCCTAGAGGTCACTCTCACTCGTGCAAACATCCTGATCTCAGAACCAATTTAGATTCTGTAGAACTCCCCAGGCAGTCTCAAAGAAGGAAGGAAGGGGAAACTGATGGCAGTTTGACGAGAAATAAGAGGGTCTTTAAAAGAGTTTTCCCACGGCTCTCACCACAACCCCCTTACTGTCTGCTGGCAGCATATTCGTGGTAGGTCCCAATGAAGCTTATCAATGTTGTTTTTAATTTTTTTTAAGACAAAGACAACTAAATGAATTTTTTTTCTTGTTTTTGATGCAATACACGTTCATGATAAGACCTGTGGAATTTCCAGATAAGCAAACAGAAAATTTTAAAAATATCTTCGGGAGATAAATTCTATTAACACTGGTGAATGTTTTTCCATGTTTTTTTTCTGTATACATAAACAAATATGAGAGCATGTGGACCACACTTATACATTGTTTCGTAACCAAACTTTTCATCTGACAAACTATCTTGAATATTTTTAGTGTTCATATAAATAATCTTTTAGACAGTCATTTAAAATAGATTATAATATTTCACTTTATGGATTCACCATTATTTCACTATTTACTTACTGATGAAAATTTAAGTTGTTCTATTTTTCAGTCTTATAAATAATGCTATGTGGGAAATGCTTATAAATACATCTGAAAATACACCTATATTTTTTCTTAAAATCAACACCAAACCCTTACCCGTGCAATTATTGGCTCAAAGAATTTGCACATTTTAGGACTTTTGATACATAGTGCAAGCTCCCTCTTAAAAGTGGGTTCAAATCGTCTTGGGTAGTAGCAGTATATACAATGAACATTATCATTATTTCTAATTTTTGCCAGAGAACAAACTTACCAGCCCAGGATGTGGCTGACCTAGGGAGGCTGGGGACAAGCCTAATGGGCTCCTTTCTGGACCTGAAAAGAAAGGAGAACTCTATGTAGGGCAGTAAATTTCACAACAAAAACCCAAAGGCCAAAAATTTCATACGCTAAACTTCTGATCATTTTACTGTGAGAATGTCTTTCTCTTATAGAAATTTGTTGTCCGTGGAATTTAAAGATATTGAAAAGACTGTCCTCACTCTCAATATAAACTTTCTGTTAATACTGGATCCTGTCGGCTGCACATAGGAGGCTGTCCTGCAGGTCTCAGAGGTTCTTGGAGTTCTAGTTCTAAACACTAGGGACTTTTCCCAGGCAGGAAACTGTATCTTTCCTCCATGTAGCTACTCAATATACCCACTGGACCCGCTAAAACTGCTACCTCTTGTCTGGATTTTAAACAACCATACCTGATGTGTGACGTGATGGTAGGCTAGCAGAACTATTAGATGGCGCCAAAATCTTACCATTGAAAAGATACCCAGAAAGACCCACGTGGCATTTACAAGCACAAGGAACTAGGCAAAGGAAA
This sequence comes from Mesoplodon mirus, assembly GCF_964341445.2. Lineage (NCBI taxonomy): Eukaryota > Metazoa > Chordata > Mammalia > Artiodactyla > Ziphiidae > Mesoplodon > Mesoplodon mirus. Next base: position 72,643,703 of record NC_138985.1, read on the forward strand.
GTTGAGTAAACCTCTTCTATTTATACTTTGAAACCTAAACACTGATGCTAAATTCTGGTAGGTGAGGCTGGACTCTGTGGCTTAGACTAGAGATTCAATGCAGTCTTCCATTTCCCCATTTGAAAACAGTATCTTACCTGATTCAACACAACCTGATGCTCCTTCACTCCCAACAAAGTTCTAGAGGAGATGGATGTAGACAGAGATAGACAACAAGAGAAAGTACTGAACTTGCCTGCATTTCAGCATGGCATAAGTACATGACAAGTTTGGAACGTCAGAGAAGAGAGCTCAGGAAGGAAACGGCCCTGGGAGTATTCTAAGGTAGTGGGTATCAGGTCAAGGCTCCTACTCAGGCCACCCAGGTGTAGGAGGGAAAACAAACAATTAGCTACTCATGACCTTCTGTTGCCCGATGAGTCAACCCACTAGAAATAGGGCCCAGCTTTTGAGATCAGTTTTCCTCCTACTTTTGGAGGAGCAGGGGTGAGGAAGACTTAATGAGGCAGCTTCCCTCCCATGCATGCCCAAACTGTTAGTCAGGAAAAGGCTATTTCTTTGAACTAAAGTTGCAACGGATAGCAATAAAAGGAACAGGACTTGATTTCCATCTATTACTCAGGGGACCTCAAGGGCAGAGTGAGTCACCAAAGACAGGATTCAAATGCTCTTGGACATTTGGGACAAAAGCTATTTTTAATCACCCCCTTTAAGTGGGAGGAAAATGGCACACAGGATGAGAGGATATCTAGGGTCTTCACTTGCTCTGATTCTTTGATGTCTGAAAGGCTGGTAGAGATAGGGAAATTGCCTTTAGAGGCAGGCGCACTGATGGTGAGGCATATTAGCTGATAACCTGAGCACAGAGGAGGAAGAAAATCGACAAAAATAAGGAACTCAAACATGAGAACAGCTTACAGCTATGGAATATAGAGACATATATCTGAATAAGCACTGAGTCAAGACATCAGGAAAATGGAAAGCTATGCTCAGGAAACTTGGCTTAAGGGAGAAAATAATGCAGTTAGCTTGACTTCCACTTTGGGAAGAGTCCAGTCCCAAATGGTTAAAAGTCAAATGTTTTGGTGTTTAAAATTAACTCTCAGTTAAGGGATGTAAAGGAATCGATCGTCTCAGAACCACAGCTAATATGGATAGTAGTTGCCAAAACAGTGTCCAAATAAGATTCACAGCATAAATATCCTTTATCAGCAACCAACAACTCACCAACAGTGGACCCAGAGCCGTTATTTTTGCCCAAGAATTCATGTTTCTTGTTAGCCTTTGCCAGCATTAGGGTGCTTCTGGGAACAAATGAGCCATGCAAATAGATTTTTGAAGACGAGGAGGAGGAAGAGGTAGGAAGATGAACTGTATATTTGCCTTAAGTGGCAAAATTCATTTGGATTTGAAATTCTTTCTCGGCTTTCCAATGGGGTACTGGGAAACAGTGCCCATGCCCCTGGAAGCATCCTCTCCTCCAGGCCTGCCTGCCCCACCACACAGGACCTCTTACCCAGGGTACTTCCATTGTGTACCTACCCCAGGTTGGGACCAAAAGGCAGCACATTTGTTTAACTATTTCTTCTCCCAGAGCAAGGATTTTTTTTAAGGACTAGAGTTAGTAAATTAGACAGGTAAAAAAGACAAAGACCATATGATTTCTCTTATATGTGGAATCTATACAACAAAGCAAATGAACAAACATAAAATTCTGCATTCATCCTTTAAGAGTGTAGTCTCTGTTTCCTACAGTGCTCCAGCGATCCCATACCCAAGCTCCACTGGTCTTCAAAGCCATATGTTCTGGGGGTTCTTCTTCCTGGTGCAGGACCCCCAGGCTGGAGAGTTCGATGTGGGGCTTAGACCCCTCATTCCTTGGGAAGAATGTCTGCAATCGTGATTATTTTCCCATTTGTGGGTCGAATACCTGGGGGTGTGGAACTTGACTGCCACATCTCTACCCCTCCTACTTGTCTTGTTGTGGTTCCTTCTTCATATCTTTAGTTGTAGAAAATCCTTTCTACTAGTCTTCAGGATGTCCTCATCGATAGCGGCTCTGTAAATAGTTGTAATTTTGGTGTGCCCATGGGAGGAGGTGAGCTCAGGGTCTTACTACTCCACAATCTTGGCCACTCCCTCTAACTCACATTTTTTGGATTCATATAGAGATTGAAAAATTATTTCAAATGACCTTATTTCTATTTTTATTAATTACTTCTCAGATTTTTTGGTATTGTTTTTCTTAGTGATTTCCCCCCAACTTTTTATTATGAAAAATTTCAAACAGAGAAAAGCTCAAAGAAAAGACAACGATCAGTTATATACCCATTACCTAAATTCAGTAATTGCCAACATTTTTCCTTGTTTGCTCCACCTATTCCCATGGATTTTCCAAGGTCCTTCATTACAATTGCCCCTTTGCCTGAGCCCAGGGCCACCAGATCTCACACCTATTTGCGATGTGACCATCTCCTTCTTGGAGATTCCTAGTTGATGTGTGTAATGTCTTCTTTACTCTTCTGTGCAATCTCTGGACACTCAGATGTGGACTCTGAAGCAGCCTGTGCTGTTTGCAGATTTCCCGACTTACATGTTAACTGGAATGTGTGGTTGCTCTCAGTCTCCTAGTCATGCTGTAGAAGTGGACACTGCATGATTTTATTTGTTCTCAATATTGGTTTCTTTTTTTAAGAATGTGATAAAAATCTCAAAATTTAAGCAGCCACTATTATTCTATGGAAACCTGAAAACTTTTATATTTCTACTGATTTTTAAATGTCCTTTATACATGAGGACGATTAACCAGATGCCATAAATGGTACTGTACTTATTGTTTCCCTTTAATTTTTTGTTAAAAATTTAAGCCATCAGATTTTTTTAAATTTATGTCAAATTAATGAGTATATTTTTGTGACATTTACCAGTTTTTACATGTGTGAAAATGCATTTCTTATCCAGAAAGTACATAAATATTTGGCTGTAATACCTGCTGATTTCTATCTATCTCTTTACCTACCTATCTGTCATCCTATTTTTAATTATTAAAAGTGTCTGAAATATTGAAATATGTTTGATCTATAGAATGGATTGATAATCTTCAGGATCCTCCCCCCCACAGCTATTTTTTTTCATACATTTGTAAAATATAATTGCTTCCTTGGTGATTTATGATGACCTTTCTTTACGGTATATGAAGTTCTTAGTGAATATTAGGGTCTAATTCAGAGATAAGTACTGTGTAGCAAAGTTATTTATTATTGCTATATTATTTATATAGTGTAAATTGGGGAAAAACGTAGGTTTAAGCTAAGCAATTATGTTATAGATACACAATGTAATAATATTTTATTACAAAGTTGATATATAGAAGAATATGAATTGATATATAAAGTTGTTTACATTGTTAAGGGACAAATGTAAGTTTTATACATATATATTTATACTATTTAAAATATTTATTTTTGAATATTTATACACACAGGCAAACATCTGGAAGAATATTTCCAAGTTGAAACTGATGATCTTTGGAGGTTGAAGTTCTTGTTAGATTATAATTTCTTTTTGTATGCTTATCTATATTTCTTGATTTTTCTATACAGTCTAATAGATATGCAATATTCAGAAAACAATGTTATGTATTTTTATTTCTGTTGCTTAAATATAACTAAATTAACATTTTGTTAAATTTCATTCCAGTGTACAGGACTAGATTTTGCTTTTGACATTTTTATAGTTACATTTAATTAACCTCTGAATCTGAGGGAAGGTTTTTATTTAAGGACTACTGTTTTGCTCAACAAAATGATGAGATATAATAATGAAAAATAATATTTGCAATAAAATTATCTATGTTGCAGCCCTATCTCTAGGCCGTGATTGATGTATCCTCACCATTTTTTAGTGAAATAGGTTGTGGGTTTTGGGGTGATTTTCTCCTACAGACTTTTCTGATGAGTCAAGTATGGGCCTCTTGGCTTTCTCACAGGACAGGCACCCAGTCTTCCCATTGCAACAGGTTCCTTCTCTTGGGTTTTCATATTTTTTAATTTATTTCTTTGTCTGTGGAGCATGTCTTGAAGAAATTTTTTTCAAGGTAAACCCTGACATATCTAAGACTATTTTTCTGTTGCCTTCACATATAAAAAGAAATTTGGCTATGTATAAAATTCTTCCGACACAACCTTTTTTCTTCAAAATTCTGCAGCTGTTGCAGTCTTGTCTTTTAGTGAAGTTGGTTCTGTTTTAGAAACCTATAATTTCTGCCTGGAAGCTCCTGAGAGTTTTTTAGAACAAAGCTATCTTATTCAAATATTCTGCTAGTATATATTTGGGGATGCATCTATTTTCCTCAATTTGGTCTGGTACATGTTTAATATTTTGTATATAACAGAGTTGGATTTTTGGGGGGGTTATTTTTCTTGGTGTATTTTATCTAATTTTGTGTTATTGCTTCTGTTACAATGTCCTAGTTTCTTCCTAAATGACACCTATAATTTTATATTGAATCTATGATTTTTGTTGGTCTCTGTTACTTTCACTTGTTTTGTCCTCCATTTGGGATCTTACCATTTTCATTGCTTTGTCCTTTCTTTTTTGCATTCTGAGAAAACAGTTGAAGTTGTCTTCACTATCAGTGATTACATTTTCTTCAGTATAAATTATATTATCAGCACCAATGATGCATTCACAGCTTACTGTTACATATTTACTTTTCTGGTATTAATTCCTTATAGGATCCAGCTCATTTTTTGTTAAAGATTTTTTGGATGTGAACCATTTTTAAGTCTTTATTGAATTTGTTACAATATTGCTTCTGTTTCATGTTTTAGTTTTTTGGCCCCGAGGCATGTGGGATCCTAGCTGCCTGACAAGGGACCGAAACCATACCCCCCTGCATTGGAAAGCAAAGTCGTAACCACTGGACCGCCAGGGAAGTCCCCAGTTCATGTTTTATACACTTGATTGCTTTTAAATCTTACTTTGTCTGTCCATAAGACTACCTGTTTTCCCACAGAAGTCAAGGTTTTTCAATGATGTAAGGAAGTAAAACTTCCCCATCACTTCCTTCATTCTGGTTCCGATAAGAAATCATATTCAGGGTTTTTTCTCTTACGTCTTTAGCATGAATTCCACTTTTCCTTTTACTGGAATTTTATTTTATTTTTTTGTACTCTTCATTTTTTTTGCTGTTGTTAATTTACTCATTGTTGTATATGAGGCTTATCCCATCTTGGAGCTTACTGTAGCGAGGGTAATTGTTCTTAGCCCCAACATTTGTTTACTTAGGTGATGAGTGCATATTCCTCTTAGTTCTACAGTTGGATCAAAGACTGGCCCAGTTTTTGGCTATTAAGAATAAAGCTGTTGGGCTTCCCTGGTGGCATAGTGGTTGAGAGTCCACCTGCCGATGCAGGGGACACGGGTTCGTGCCCTGGTCCGGGAAGATCCCACGTGCCACGGAGTGGCTGGGCCCGTGAGCCATGGCCGCTGAGCCTGCACGTCCAGAGCCTGTGCTGCGCAACGGGAAAGGCCACAACAGTGAGAGGCCCGCGTACCGCAAAAAAAAAGAATAAAGCTGTTATACACATTTGAGAACAGGTTTTTTGTGAACACAGATTTCATTTCTCTTGGCTAAATGCCCAGAGGTATAATCACTGGGTTGTATGGTAGTTGTATGTTTAGTTTATTAAGAAATTGTCAGACTATTTTTCAGAGTGGCTGTATTATTTTGCAATCTTATCAGCAATGTATGAGTGATCTAATGTCTGTACATCCTTGCCAGAATTTGATGTTGCCATTATTTTTTATCTGATCCATTCTGATAGATGTTTAGTGATACTTCATTGTGATTTTAATTTGAATTTCCCTAATGGCTAACGAAGCTGAATGTCTTTTCATGTACTTATTTGCCATCTGTACATCTTCTTCAGTAGAATGACCCTTCATGTCTTTTTCCCATTTTCTAATTGAACCATTTTTTGTGGGTATTATTTTTTTGAGAATTTTAGAAACTAGCCTTTTCTCATATGTATGGTTTGCAAATATTTTCTCTCTCTCTCTGACTTGTCTTTTTTACCATCTTAATAAGGTTTTTCACAGGGAAAATTTTGTTTAATGTTGATAAAGTCTGATTTATCAAATTTTCCCCTTATGGATCATGCTTTTGATGTTAATTCTAAGAACTCTTTGCCTAGCACTAGATAATGAAAATTTTATCCATTTTTTAAATAAAAGTTTTATGGTTTTACATTTTACATTTAAATCAGTGACTCATTTTGAGTTATTTTTTGTATTAGGTATGAAGTGTAAGTCGAAGTTCAATTTGTAACCTATGGATGTCCTATTGCTCCAGAACACTTGTTCAGAAATTTATCCTTTCTCCATTGAATTGTTTTTGCAACTTTGTCAAAACTGTTGGAAATATTTGTGTGGGTCTACTTCTCAGTCCTCTATTCTGTACTATTGATCTGTGTGTCCATCATTTTGTCAATACCATGTAGTCTTGATTATTCTAGTTATATAGCAATTCTTGAAATTTGTAAGTCTGATTCCTCCTACTTTATTTTTTTCTTTTTCAAAATTATTTTAGCTATTTCATCCCCTTTTCCTTTCTATAAAAAGTTTAGAATAATATTATCTATATCTACAAAAAAAGTCTTGTTGGGATTTGGATAGGAATTTTTCAACTTGCCCTACAATTCTTTTTCTGGTTCAAGATCCAATCCAGGGTTCCACATTGCATTTAGTATCATTTCTCCTTAGTCTCCTAGAGGCTGGGACAGTTCCTTTGTCTTCCTTTCCTTTTGTGGCTTTGACAATTTTAAGAATATTGGGCGGGCCTCCCTGGTGGCGCAAGTGGTTGAGAGTCCGCCTGCCGATGCAGGGGATACGGGTTCGTGCCCTGGTCTGGGAGGATCCCATATGCCGCGGAGCGGCTGGGCCCGTGAGCCATGGCCGCTGGGCCTGCGCATCCGGAGCCTGTGCTCCGCAACGGGGGAGGCCACAACAGTGAGAGGCCCGCATACCGCAAAAAGAAAAAAAAAAAAAAAAAAAAAGAATATTGGGCTTTTATTTCGAAGGATGTCTCTTTTTTACTCCTTAGCATAAATTTAATATATAGTTAAACATATATATTTAAATTAAATATAGACACACCTATATTAAGATTTCATCATCAAAAATAAAGTAACAGTCCTTTGTTTTCCTTTTGTGGAAGATATAGGCGCTGTGTTCAATCTCAAGAAACTCTCTCTCTTTCTCTTGCTCTTTTTTTTAAATCATTCTATGAGTTTAGAAAAATTTTGACATGTATCTACCATTATACTATCATACAGAGTAATATTGCTGCCCTAAAAATCCTCTGTGCTCTAATTATTCCTCCATACCTTCATCCCCTGGGAACCACTAATATTTTTATTGTCTCCATAGTTTTGCCTTTTCCAGAATGTCGTATAGTTTGAATCCTAACGTATGTAACCTTTTCAGATTGGCTTCTTTCACTTACTATATATACTTAAGATTCCTCCATGTCTTTTTATGACTTGACAGCTTATATTTTTTAGCACTGAGTTGTATTCCACTGTCTGGGAATAACACAGTTTATTCATCCGTTCATTTACCGAAGGACATCTTGGTTCCTTCCAAGTTTTGATAATTATGAATAAAGCTACTATAATCATCCATATACAGGTTTTTGTGTGGATATGTTTTTCAGCTCCTTTGGGTAAATACCAAGGAATGTGATTGCTGGATGGTATGGTAAGAGTATGTTTAGTTTTGTAAGAAACCAGCAAACTGTCGTCCAAAGTGACTGCACCGTTTTGCATTCCCACCAGCAATGAACGAGAGTTCTGTTCTTCCATTTTTCACCAACAATTGGTGTTATCAGAGTTCTGGATCTTGGCCATTCTAACAGGTGTATAGTGGAATCTTACTGTTGTTTTAATTTGCATTTTCTGAAGACATATGATGTGGAACATCTTTTCATATACTTGTTATCTGTATATCTTCTTTGATGAAGTGTCTGTTATGGTCTTTGGTCTATTTTTTAGTTGGGTTATTTGTTTTATTACTGTTTAAGAGTTATTATATAAGAGTTATTATATATTTCGGATATGTATCTTGCAAATATTTTCTCCTAGTCTGCGGCTTGTCTCATCATTCTCTTCACAGTATCTTTCACAGAAAATATTTTCTTAAATTTTAATAAAAAGTCCAGCTTATCGGGCTTCCCTGGTGGCGCAGTGGTTGAGAGTCCGCCTGCCGATGCAGGGGACACGGGTTCGTGCCCCGGTTTGGGAAGATCCCACATGCCGCGGAGCGGCTGGGCCCGTGAGCCATGGCTGCTGAGCCTGCGCGTCCGGAGCCTGTGCTATGCAACGGGAGAGGCCACAACAGTGAGAGGCCCGCATACCGCAAAAAAAAAAAAAAAAAAAAAAAAGTCCAGCTTATCGATTATTGCTTTCATGGATCCTACCTTTAGTGCTGTATCTAAAGAGTCATTGCTATACCCAACGTTATCTAGATTTTCTCCTATGTTATCTTCCAGGAGGTTTATAGTTTTGCATTTACATTTAGGTTTGTGATCCATTTGGGGTTTTTTTGTGTGTGTGTGAAGGGGTGAGGTCTATGTACAGATTTATTTTTTGCTTGTTATTGCCTACTTTTCAAGCAACAGTTTTTGAAAAGACTGTTTTTGCTCCAATGTATTGTTTTAGCTCCTTTGTCAAACATCAATTGACAATATTTATTTGGGTCTGTTTCTGGGCTCTTTATTCTGTTCCATTGATCTATTTGTCTCTACTTTTGCCAATTCCACACTTTCTTGATTACTGTAGCTTTTAAGTCTTGAGGCAAATAGTGTCAATCCTCTGACTTTGTTTTCTTTCAATATCGTGTTGATTATTTTCGGTTTTGTTTTTCTGTATAAACTTTAGAATCACTTTGTCAATAGCTACAAAATGTTACTGAGATTTTGATTGGGATTGTATTAAATCTATAGATCGAGTTGGGAAGAACTGACATCTTGACAATATTGAGTTCCTATTCATGACAATGGAATATCTTTCCAATTTTTAAATTTCTTCTTTGATATTTTCATCACAGTTTTTTAGTTTTCCTCATATAGATCTTATACATATTTTCTTACTTAAGTATTTCTTTTCTTTTCTTTTTGGTGGTATTGTAAAAGGTAATGTGTTTCTAATGTCAAATTCCACTTGTTCTTTGCTGCTATATAGGGATGCAATTGACTGTATATTAACCTTTTATCCTGCTATCTGTTATAATTGTTTATTAGTTCCAGGAGGTTTTTTTTTTCTTTCTTTCTTTCTTTTCAATTTGGCAATTCTTTAGGATTTTCTATATAGACAATCATGTCTTCTGTGAACAAAGACAGTTTTATTTCTTCCTTCCCAGTATGTATGCCTTTTATTTCCTTTTCTGGTCTCATTGCATTAGTTAGCAATCCCAGTACAATTCTGAAAAGGAGTGGAGAGAGGAGACATCCTTGCTTTGTTCCCGATGTTAGCGGGAAAGCTCCAAATTTCTCACCATGATGTATGATGTTAGCTGTAGATTTTCGTAGATATTATTTACTAATTTCAGGAAGTCCCCTCTATTCCTAGTTTTATCATGATAATTTTTGTCATGAATTGGTGTTGAATTTTGTCACTTTTTCTACATCTATTGATGTGATCTGTGATTTTTCTTCTTGATGTGATGGATTATAATAATTGATTTTTTAAATATTAAATCAGCTTTGCATACTTGGAATAAATCCCATTTGCTTGTGGTGTATAATTTTTTAACATTATTGAATTTGATTTGATAACATTTTTTGAGGATTTTTGCATCTATGTTCATGAGAGGTATTGATATGTAGTTTCCTTTTCTTTTAATGTCTTTGTCTGGTTTTGGTATTAGTGTGATGCTGGCTTCAAAGACTGAGTTAGGAAGTATTCCCTCTGCTTCTATCTTCTGAAATAATTGATATAACTTCTTTCTTAAGTTTTTGGTAGAATCTACCAGTGGCACTTTCTGTTTTGGAAGATTAATAATCATTAATTCAACTTCTTTAGTAGATATAGGCCTAATCAGATTGCTTATTGCTACTTGTGTGAGTTTTATCAGATTACGTCTTTCAAGGATTTTGTCCATTTCATCTAGATTATCAAGTTTGTGGGCATAGAGTTATTCATAATATTCCTTGATTATCCTTATAATGTCCATGGGATTATATAGTGATGTCCATTCCTTCATTTCTGGTTTTAGTCATTTGAATCCTATCTCTTTTTTCTTAGTTAGCCTGGCTAGAGTCTTACCAGTTTTATTGATCTTTTCAAAGAGTCAAATTTTGGTTTCATTGATCTTCTATATTGATTTCCTATTTTTATTTTCATTGATTGCTGCTCCAATTTTTATTATTTCTTCTTTTCTGATTGTTTTGGTATTAATTTGCCTTCTTTTTCTAGTTTTCTAAGGTTGAAACTTAGATGATTGATTTTAGATCTTTCTTCTTTTCTAATATACGCATTCAATGCTATAAATTTTCCTCATTTCCCTCTAAGGACTTTTGCTGCATCTCACAAATTTTGATAAGCTGTTTTTTTCATTTTCATGATATTTTAAATATTCATGAATAGTTCAAAATATTTTAAAATTTCTCTTGAGATGTCTTCTTTGAAAAATATGTTATTTATACATGTGTTGTTTAACATCCAAGTATTTGGGGATTTTCCAGCTATCTTTCTGTTTTTGATTTCTATTTTAAGTCCACTGTGGTCTGAGAGCAGACATTATATCATTTCTATTTTAAAAAATGCATTAAGCTGTGTGTTATGGCCCAATCTTGGTGAATGATCAATGTGAGCTTGAGAAGAATGTGTACTCTGCTACCGTTGGATTAAGTAGTCTATAGATGTCAATTATATCCAGTTGACTGATGGTGTTGTTGAGTTTACTATTTTCTGCTTGCTGGAACTGTCTATTTTTGAAAGAAGGGTGTTGAGATCTTCAACTATGGATTCATCTATTTCTTCTTGCATTTCTATCAGCTTTTGCCTCGTGTATTTTGACACTCAGTTGTTAGGTGCATATATGCTAAGGATCTTTATGTGTTTGTTTTTGATTCCTGTTTCTTTTGTTTTCTGCTGGTTGTTTTTTTGAATGAATCTTTAGTGTTTGTCATCAATTCTCATTTAAGCCTCTTTGTCCTTTCTCCCTGCTGTGGGAGAGCTAGTTCTGTCTTCTCCTTCATTTATATGATCCCTAATAATATCCATTCTGCTCTTTACTACCTCCAACCAACAGACTCACTTACTGCATGTGGATGTTGGGCTCCTGGCATTTACTTTAGGAGGCTTTATTTCTATGCTGCCAAGTCTTCTTGGCAGGCATCTCTCCCCACGTTGAGATCAAGTCCTCTCTGGTTCTGATTCCCTGCCGGCATAACTGCCTAGGACAGGAGTCATCCCTGGGACCACTCCTTCTTTGATTGGTCACTGAGGATAATCACTACTAGTTTTCAGAGTTAAGAAGGCATCAGTGGTGTGTTCCCTAACAGCTCATGTCCGCCACTTACCTCCAGCCCCTGCTCCTCTGAGTTAAAGCATGTTTCTGAGGATTTGTTTAAGACCTTCTTTCTTTATTCCTCTTCTGTGTCTCATTATGTCTTTGTCTCAAGTTGATATGCATGTCAATGCTTAATTCTTGTTATTACATCTTTTAATAATAATTACAGAAAATTCCCTCTTTATTTTCTTAAATCATTGTTTAAATGCAGAATTATTATGATATTCCTAAGGAGGTTTTCTCTTTAGTTAAATTATTATTTTTTTTATTCTTTTTTTTAAACATCTTTATTGGAGTGTAATTGCTTTACAATGGTGTGTTAGTTTCTGCTGTATAACAAAGTGAATCAGCTATACATATACATATATTCCCATATCTCTTCCCTCTTGCAACTCCCTCCCACCCTCCCTATCCCACCCCTCTAGGTGGTCACAAAGCACCGAGCTGGTCTCCCTGTGCTATGCGGCTGCTTCCCACTAGCTATCGTTTTTACATTTGGTAGTGTATATATGTCAGTGCCACTCTCTCACTTTGTCCCAGCTTACCCTTACCCTTCCCCATGTCCTCAAGTTATTTTTAAATGACAGGGACTCTAAAATAATGACTACCTATTTGATGCAGGACATTCTTGGATTTGTCTGATGTTGTGATATTATATTTCATTTTGGAATAATATTATAGCCTCCCTTGAATCTTGCATGGCTAATAGAACTGACAGAAAGCCTGGACAGAGGATCAGGCTCAAAAACAAGATGGAAACCTGGGCAACTCTCTAGCTATGCACACCAGAAATTACTGACAATTGTATCACAGTGCTGTGGCTGAAATGAACTCCAATGATACTTTTATATCCTTGATCACTCAGCCCAAGATTCAAAATCCTTGCATGAGAGCGTTAGCCTGGCTTGGGAAGGTAAAGTAGGGCATGGTGATTTATTATACTAATATTGCAAACCACAGGGAAAAGAAGTTTCCCTAAGAGGAAAACAGAGTGCAATTACCAAAATAAAAATGGGAAGAGGCAGGATTGTGTAAAACAGCAAAAGCCCACTGCAAACTTTTAACTAGGTACCTCAATTTTAATTGGAATGAGTCATGCTGTGTGGCCTTGCTGAATAACTAAGAGAGAAGAGTGGAAGGCTAAAAATTTACACTGGCATCTTTCTCTTTGATACGACTGTGCTGGCAAACAACATTTTCTAACATCTTGGATTTCTTTATCTACAGTTAATGCCACCAGTTGACATACATCCTGTACTTTATTTTATCTGAGTGCAGTTTCTAATAACTTTTGTACTTGTTTTGGAGTCGTTACACATTCAAGATGTAGTCTTTACCATACTCATGTTAATCATATCATCTGTGATATCAGTGACGAATGAGATCCTCAGATCATTGGATCAAATGCCCAGGAATGAACACAGGTGCTCAAAACTCCCCTTCTCCTTCAGGACAAATTTCACCTTCTCAGAAAATCTTCCCCACCACTGTGGTATCTAAGTAGGCCATTATATCTACCCCCCCACCCTGTTTAATTTCTTTGTAGTCTTTATCATGAGTTGAGATTATTTTCCTTCTTTGTTTACTTGTTTATCTTTGGGCTTCCTCCATGAGAATAAGCACCATGGCCCTCTCACTCACCTGGTATGCCCAGTACCTAGCACAGGACCCTGCAAAGAGGAGATGTTCATCTTTCCTGAATGCTCATGCTATTGTTGGTTGAATTTGAGTTCTAAGTGTAAAAGACCGGATTTAAAACATTTCAGTGTACTTGCTGAGGTCATGCTGCCCTTCTGTGCTTTATAAACAACTATCTAGCATTTTATACCCCTAGTGTTTTCCTTCTGAATGCCTCGATAACTTGACTTGGAATCATAGTCAATGGAATAATTTTCACAGATTTTCTTACTGCACTCTGCACTGATCAAAGTAAAAATAAATGTTCTGGCATCTTGGAAGGGTGAAATCTATTATATACTATTCATTACTTACAGGAAATAATGATTGTGACTTTAGTCCCACCTAATTACTGTCTCAAGATACTTCTATAGATAAGATGAAAATAGCACCCTGCAATTTAAATGGCATTATTTGACATTTCAGGAAACTGACAATTTTTTAAATTAATTATAGTGGCAAGGTAATACATGTGACTGCATTCCCAACTACTTAATTTACTAGAATGTATTGCACTCAACATATAAATTAGAGACCTGATGGTATGACAAAGGAGTACCACAAAACTGTTTATGTAACAAGTAATTTCAACAATGTACTATACTATCATGTTAAGTAATCCAAAGATGTGAAAATACAAAATTGTAGAACAAATTATAAATTGTTTGTTTTACAAATGATATCTTCTATTAAAAACTGATTTGCCACAAGACTTTCCACCTTCTGAACAACTTATTGCCTGAAGTAATAAACAATAAGTTACTAAGTTGCTTGAGAGGAAACTTGTAAATGACAGGGGAAAATATCATCTAAATTATTTAAAAAACAATGAAAAAAAATGAAGGTCAGGAGTTAATGGTTATTCATTCCTCCAGTTAAGTAACATTATTTGATGACCTGTTACGTGCCAGACATTATTAGGATCAAAAATCAGATGTGAGGGCTTCCCTGGTGGCGCAGTGGTTGAGAGTCCGCTTGCCGATGCAGGGGACACGGGTTCGTGCCCCGGTTCGGGAAGATCCCACATGCCGCGGAGCGGCTGGGCCCGTGAGCCATGGCCGCTGAGCCTGCGCGTCCGGAGCCTGTGCTCCGCAACGGGAGAGGCCACAACAGTGAGAGGCCCGCATACCGAAAAAAAAAAAAAAAAAATCAGATGTGAGAATAAGTCATGGGCTGTATAGGCACTTATGAAAATTTTGTGCTATGAATTCAGTATCCAAAATAATGTAATAATAGTAAGGTTTTTGTTTTGCTTTGTTGGGGAAATGTAGACACACCACATTTTTCAACTAAGACCCAACTCAGAGTTGCTAGGGAAGATTAAAAGAGGTCCTCAGATGGAAGTGGCTTGAGCTCTACCAGCCACCACCTACTTTTAGTCACAAGGAAATTTGGATCTGTGGATATTTCAAACCCATGTGGTCTGTGATCTTTTCCTCTTTCTCCCTTGGCATATGGTAAAAAGTAAGAGTTTGTCTGTTACTAAGCCTAGATTTGTTACGCAGGGGGAGGTAATTTTGTTGTATGCTTTATGTGCGTACATGATATGTAGAGGCAGGACATAAACTGAACTAAACTGTGTTGTGTGTGTGTGTGTGTGTGTGTGTACGTGAATGCATATGTGCTAAGTTGCTTACGATATTCATATTTACCCAGAAATATTTCAAGGTCTCTAGGATAAGTGCCAGATGTCATAAAGTCCTGAAGGCCAATAAGAAAGCAGGTGAAATTTTTAAATTATTGATAGATTACCCAGTTAAGGTTTCTTGTTTGTTTTGTTTTGTTCTGTTTTGTTTTGCTTTTAATTCCCCTTGAGCCTCTTAATAAAGGTCCCTATTGCTTACTGTGAGTTGTGGGGTTTTATAATGGTAAGAGAAGCATTAATAAGGAGGAGATTAAGAAAGATGTTTCAGATTAAAGATGAGTTTAACCAATAAATATCTTTCGAGTGTTTCCTCCTTGAAATTAAGCTCCCAACTGTCCACCACCTCTTCAATATTGCTGGATTATAATTATTATGAGGAGGTAGAAGATGTAAAGATTATTTTTGACTAAGGACCTGGAGAATGTTTCATGAAGAATTTGCCTGGCAGAGAACTTTCACTGTATTATTGCTGAAATGCAATGTGATTTTTTTATTTAAGAACTCATTTTGTGTTAGAAATAGAACAGAAATTATAGACAAAAGTCGTATAGCTCCTACAATTTATAATAATAAAACTGAGTGCTAAAGAGAGGGGAAAAAAGACTTATTCATGATTATAAGTAGTTACTAGAAGAGTTAGAACTCAGTCATTCTGTGCTATGACGCACTTTGCAGCTATGCTGAATTAAAGTAAAAATACTGGCCATGAGAGGAACAGTCTGGCATCACTGAATGACCTCCCCATTATGTGTGAATAGCCCTACTAAGGGTAAATCCAACATGATCTGTTTTTCTCTGGTAGGTGAAAAGGATTCTGTCTATGTATGTGAAGTGCTGTTGATGTTATGAGACCTATTTTACCATATTCGCTTCTATAACAAGCCTTGTTAAAGATTATAATAGACATTTTTGCAGTCATTCATCCTGTGTTCTTTTCATCAACAAAAATTTTTGAGTTGTATATTTTGGAATAATTAAGATTTACCCTAGGGGAAGAAAAGACTCATGTTTTGACTGGTAGCTGAATTCATGCTTGCTTCATGAGAGAGAAGCATTGAATATTTAAAATGTTTAGCAGGGCTATTACATCCTTTTAAAATTATTTATGAATTTTTTAAATGTGTATCATATGTTTACTATGAGCAAGGTACTTTGGTGGGTAAAAGATAATAATTATTAAATACTTATGAGTGAAAGTACATCAGAAGTTTCCAGTACATGATAAATATCCAACAAATGATACTTTTTTACATCTCAAATTTTTCCTGACATATAACATCTGTCCATAGCCTTAATACAACTTTCAGTCCCCTCTTTTATTGTTTTTCCCTGAAAATTATTAATATATAAATACATCAGCCTAGTATCTGTCAAACTATATATGCTATCAACATTCCTGCCATAATCAAATGACCTCTCTGGGACTGAATTCATCAATTTTGTTTTTAGAAAACTTTGTCAAAACAATTCGAAGAAAATAAAAGTAGTCACCTTGGGTGGCTTCCCTGGTGGCGCAGTGGTTGAGAGTCCACCTGCCGATGCAGGGGACACGGGTTCGTGCCCCAGTCTGGGAAGATCCCACATGCCGCGGAGAGGCTGGGCCTGTGAGCCATGGCCACTGAGCCTGCACGTCCGGAGCCTGTGCTCTGCAACGGGAGAGGCCACAGAAAAAAAAAAAGTAGTCACCTTGAGAATGAGAAATTAGATAAACCCAAGATTTGGAAGGGATTAAAATTTCATGTACCAATTCTACTAAATTTTTTTGGAAATCTAGATGAACTGATATTGATAAATATGGCGAGAATATAAATGGCTAGAATTGACTCAAGAAGCAGCAGAAAACTTAATCAATAAGCTAGTAAAGGTACTTAAAGAGTTGTTTATGAACTATTTCCAAAAGATGATAGACCATTTTGCAGATGGACTTTCAAATTAAGGGATGTATCATCCCCATGATATTAAATTGTCCCTGAAAATAGGAACAATATAGAAAAATATAGCTTCATTGTGCATATATATGTATCATAATTCTGATCCCCAAAGCTGACAAATCCAATGAAGAAAAAGATCCATCTCACTGATGAACACAGATGTCAAATTTTGGAATAAAATTCAGCTGTATATTAAAAGGAAAAAATCAATGACTAATTCAGGGTTTATTCAGTAATGCAAACATGATTAAAACCTTAGAAAATGTATTACCCTAGTTAATCCCATTAGCACATCAAAGGTGAAAAATTGAATCATCAATCAACTCAATAGATCCAAAAAAAGACCACATAAAATTCAACAACCACTCTAATTTTTAAAATCCTTAATAAAATACAAATCTAAGAATACTCTCTTAATATATTAAAAAATGTTTCTTTTCAAAGCAAATAGTAGAAAGCATATCTCCATCATTTCTCCCAAGCCCGAGGCAGAGATTGATAATCCAACTCAGCATGCTCTCTTACAGAGACCTCATAACTACTTTCAAGCAAGAGCTACAAGTAGCCAAAGTAGTAGATCAGAGTGGATACTGAAAATGACACTTTTTTTTTTTCTGTCCTGCAAGTGGTTTCCCATTAAGAACAATAATAAAACAAGATGCCTGAGACTTCCCTGATGGCAGAGTGGTTAAGAACCCGCCTGCCAATGCAGGGGACACAGGTGCGCCCTGGTCCGGGAAGATCCCACATGCCACGGAGCAACTAAGCCCGTGCACCACAACTACTGAGCCTGCGAGTCACAACTACTGAAGCCCGTGCGCCTAGAGCCCGTGCTCCGCAACAAGAGAAGCCACCACAGTGAGAAGCCCACACACCACAACGAAGAGTAGCCCCTGCTCACAGCAACTAGAGAAAGCCCGCGCTCAGCAACAAAGACCCAATGCAGCCAAAGATAAATAAATAAATACATAAATAAATAAATAAATTTACTTTAAAAAAAAAAGATGTCATTATTATTTCAGTCATTTAGTGCTATTCTACCAGCACTGCCAATGCAATTAGACAAGAAATAAGTGAAAAAAAAGAGCTGAAAATAAAGTAAATTTAACTTTGGGAGTTTTTTGTTTGTTTGTTTTGTTTACAGTTGACCCTTGAACAACACAGGTTTGAGCTGCTCTGGTCTACTCACATGTGGATTTTTTTCAGTAGTAAATACTACAGTATTACATGGTCTGCAGTTGGTTGAATCCATGGATGTAAAACTGTAGATCTGGAGGAGCCTCATATATGGAGGAACTGTGTATATGGAAGGCCAACTATAAATTATACACAGATTCTCGACTGCTCAGAGGGTTGGTGCCCTTAATCCCCACATTGTTCAAGCGTCAATGTATTTTCTCTTTATTTTAATTTTGCTGATAATTTAATGGTCTACTGGAAAACCTAAGGAAAACAAAAGAAAAGAAAACAAAAAATATTATAGTGTATAAGAAAATGTTATGGTTTGGCAGATTATAAAATAAATATATAAGAAGTTGATACTTTTCTATATATCAGTAATAGGCATGATACCTTCCTTAGTATATTATATATAGTAAGTGTAAGTTAGAGGTTGGAGCTTTTGGTAAAACTATGGCCAGAATTTTCATGATGAGTTGGGGAAAAGACATTATCCTGGTGTGGGAAGAGGAGCTTAATTAACATTATTTCCCCCTCAACTTAATGAAATAATATCCTTCTACAGTTTTTGAAATATATATTTACATTTAAAATATATTTTTAATATTTATTCAAAATTTTGAAATATACATATACCCCTATTACCATTACAGTGCTATATAGACATGTATGTCTATATATGTAGTATCTGACTACATATGACAACATAATATTGTAAGTCAATATTACTTACAATATTATAAGTAATATTGATTTATATTGACTTACAATATTATATTAGTTTCAGGTATACCACATTCAATATTTTTATACATTATGAAATGATCACCTGTTAAGCCTAGTTACCATTTGTCACCATACAAAGTTTTTACAATATTATTGACTATATCCCCTATGCTGTACATTATATCCCCATAACATTTATTTTATAACTGGAAGTTTGTACTTCTTAATCCCTTTCACCTATTTTGCCCATCTCCCCATCCACCTTCACTCTGGCAATCAGCAGTTTATTCTCTGTATCTATGAGTCTGTTTCTGTTTTATGTTTGTTCATTTGTCTTGTTTTGTTTTTTAGATTCCAAGTACATCCATATTGTCACAAATGATTTTCACAAATGAAATCACAAGATCTCATTCTTCTTCATGTATATAGACAACTTAACTGAACTCATTTATTAGTTCTAATAGATTTTTGGTGGCATATTTAGGGTTTTCTATGTATACTGTCATGTCATCTGCAAACAGTTTTTATTTCCATAAAGGCTAGATACAGGATAAACAAATGAAGTTTGCTCAAATAAGACAGCATTCTGAAGGGCATCATTCAAGTTGGTCAGGGAGAGGATTCTGTCTCCTTTGGGATGGGTGTGCACTGGTCTAGTTCACACCATAGAATCACATGCACAGGTCCCAAAGGTAAGTTGCATGAAGCTCCACAGGGCTCAGCGTCATAGTCCAGGTACTTTCAGATGCAAATGTTTGAGACTTGGCAGACTTTTCGTTTCAACATGCTAATATAAAGTTTTGCAATTTCCTAATGCTTGGAAATCTTTTGTCAAAACAAACTATTAAGATAACTTGGTAGAAAGGTAAATAATCCCACTGTTTCTCCTCACAGTTAAATCATATACAAGGACAGGAGAATCAGTTTAGAGACCCAGCTCAGTTTCCCAAGTCAACTTTTCCGGGCCCTGGTTAATTTCCTTCCTTTCGTTAGGTTGCTCGGTTTGAGAACTAAAGCTCATTGCACAAAACAGTCTTTCCAACTTACACTGACCACGACTTTGGGGTGGAGATACTGACAGGCAATTTGAAGGAAAAATAGATTCTTTTTTTCTCATTTGATTTTTCAGAATTCTCTTTTGTTTGCTCCAAAGAACTTTAATTCTAATTGAAGTCTTAAAATGTCACAGGGCATTCATTTTGAAGATGGAAAATAAGAAAAAAAGAAGGAGCAGATCCTTTCATTATATCAACTGAGCATAAGGAATGTAGTCTTCAGATTTGAGTCTCATTGTTTCCTCATTTTCTAAGTTCTGGGGTAAATGTTGCAATGGCGGAGAAGAGTTGCCCTTGTGCTACTTTTGTAGAATAGTTGAGTCAAAAGTATGACAGAACTTTGGGGGAAATTTAGATGGTAAGAGATAGCCAGCTATATCCCTTAGAGCAAAGGATTAAGCTTACTCATCAATCTATCGCCAGTTACCTACATAAGGTCACTCTTACACATTGTAAGTGATCAGCAAATATTTATTTAGTGATTAAATTCTAGACTTATTGCTGATGCTTGTCCTGTAGTATCATCTCTTGGGTGTCCATAAAGTTTCCATCTCAAAGACAAAAGGGTGGAAATGCAGAAATATAAATGCATGGCATTCAGAGCAAAAAGAGATTTACCCTATAGCAGATGGCCATATCTGCTAATTAACCAATCAGTTAGCAAGCAGAAATAAGGAAAGAGTCTTAACATTATTGGTCTTATTATTAGTAGTAAGTTCTTTATTTTTCATAAAACATTTTTTGATCAAATAAGTTAATATAGTCACCGCCTACATTTCTCATTCTGAAATGCTTTGGTATACATGCAGCTTAAAAGCTCGTACTTCTGAATCAAATCCTCTACCTTTTTATTTCTGTACAAGTACTTGAAATGCTCTGAGCAGAGATGTTTGAAAGTCTTAAAGAGGCCAGCCAGGGTCCATCTGGTTCTGAATTTCAATGTAGGTAACTTGCTTGCTAAGGGACTCAGGTACTTTCAACTGAGCAAGTAAAAACTATGCGCCCCCGGGACAAAGATTAGCAAGCAGGAACCAAGACCAATTTTCTTAGCCTATCAGAGACTTGAGGAAATCTGGTGACAGTGTAAAATAGTAGGGATAGAATGAGGATGGAAGTTCACTCAGACGTAAATCAGATTTCATTTGAGCCCTCAGGCTATTGTCTCTGGAATCTCCCTGGTCTTGTGGACAGATTTTATTCCTGGTTAGGCACACTTTAGCCTTCTGCCCTCCACTTCAGATTCTTCCAAATCTGGTTGCCATGACAATTCATTGATTGGGGTGGGGGAAGGAATCCAGCACACAGCCTGCTGCAGTCTAGCTCTATCTCAGATCCTGAGGGTCCTTGCTCCACTCCTCCAGCCAATCTGGCCTATGGGAAAGGCCATCACGTGAGCAAACACAGGCTAATCAGAACAACTGCTCCCCAACACTCCAACAGTGCCCTTTAAACTTCTCCTTGGGAAGGTGGCTTCAATAGAATTGGAAGTCAATATGTCAGCAACATATCCATTGCTCCTAATTTGGGGCAATGCAGTCTTTAATATTCAAATATTTTAAAAGCTCAGTTCCATCTGCTGAAGATGGATCTTGACATGGTTGCATTTCAAGCCAGGCTATGAGAGATGCAAGACTACCTACCCCTACACTCTCCAGAGTCACAGTTTAGGAAAATAAATAAGTGGTTTGGATCATCTAAAGGAAGTAGCATTTTTTCTGTTTCTCAAGTAGCCCATGAATTTTCAAGGGCAGGATTAAATATTTGACTTAAAAAAATTTTTTTTGCTGTGATACCACTCTGCAGTCAATTTATTTCAGAACCAATTCACATGTGTAGTTCTGAGCACTCTGTTCATGTTTGTACTCATGATAGCAACTAGTAAGAATGTATTTATAGGAAATACTTGTCCCTTCTTTTTCATGTTTCTTTATAAGAGGGATTTCTCTCTGCCTTCAAAACATAGAGAATGTTAAAGTCATGTTTCTAAAATTGTGAGCTGCTGCTTATTTACTTTACTCCAGAGTAGGAATGACTTTTCAGATGGGTGACATTAATGAGAGCCTGATGTCCATTTGGCCATGTTTATGTGAGGTCTGTCTCATGACATGGAAAAGACAACAGAGAGCCATCTTTCTTTGTTCCTCTCCATCTGCTGGTGCCCGACATTTTAGGACAGACTGTGGTCCTCCGCATAAATAGCTGAATAAGTGAGTTCTGCGTCCGTTCAGACCCAAGTCTCTCTGCAAGTTTGTGCCAAGTTCTATATTTGGTCTAAATTTAGGAGGAGATTGTAGAAACTATTCTTTATGTTCCTGGGTGCTCTCCATTTGGACGTTACCCAAGGAACTCTATGCTTTAGAAGTTATTGGGTCTTCATGAATAATGATGCTTTGATAGGCATTTGGCTGCTCTGGTTTATTGGTTCTCTAGTGGGTAGATTCTGGCTGGAAGGAAGCCTCAATCTTCCATTAGAACATAACAGTTTCTGACAGTCCACAGAAATAGTGTCTTATCCTCAGAAAAGGCAAAATACTTCTGAAGATATCTTCAACAGAATGGAAGGTTTGGCTACAGCTCCCCACTCAACAAAATTACAGAGAAAGAACAGTGACTCAAATCTGGAAAAATTAAAATTTGAGAAGACAGTGTGAGGAAGCTGTCATAGAATTTGCCACTTTCTGAAAACCAGTCGTATGTTTTATTAATAGAACTGGACAGAGATTCTGGAGATGCTATTTATTATTTATAAGGCATATTCAAACACACCTGAATTGTCAAGCCTTCTGATGTGACTGGTAGTAAAAAGCTATGGAATGAAGATAATTATTAGAAAAAAAACAGTGAATGTATGATTTTGTGAAGAGCCTTTGTGTCAGCAGAAACTTCTACTTTCTGAGTTTTTGGTAGTAGTTTTGCATGTTTGTGGTCTGATTTTTTTTTCTATTCCTACTTTTATTTTGGATAGTGTTTAATACTTAGGATCACCCCTTTCTGTCCATTATCCTCTCTTCAGTGAAGTTTTTATAATGGATGATGGGAAGGTTCCAGTTCCATAAAATATGCAGGATTGGGTAATTGAGGAAGCTGACCTAAGTGCAGCAAAGGCTCTCAAAATGTGTTATTATTTCTATTACTGTTTAGAATAATTCACCATTTTCTCTACCTTGGAATGGAAAAAAAGAGCCGTATCATGGGAATTGAAAAGGTAAAATATTTTTCATTATTTCTTTCATTCACTGAGAGAATACCATGCACATGTACCCTCCCTGAGAAACTCATTAAAGCACGATCTTCATTCAAAGATGACTGGAAAGAAGTTTCATTAAAAGGATATACAATAAGGATTTAATATAGTTTTAATTGCACATCTAGGACTAAAACAAGATGGGAACATAGGTTGAAAAACAATATGTAAACATTATGAATTCTGATGAAGTAGGGAGAATGCAACTTTTAAAATGGGAAGAGAAGGGACAGACAATTAGGAAAATAGAATAACATCACTGACTGATGTATATAGGTCATGGACAGAGTCAACAGATTCTATTTAAAACTGAGTATCAGAGACTAGAAGGATAAGAAAGCAAAAAGGAGATTAAGGGCAGTACAAATAGTATTCATAAAGTAGGAACCTTTACAATAAAAACACATATTTTGGGCTTCCCTGGTGGCGCAGTGGTTGAGAGTCCGCCTGCCGATGCAGGGGACGCGGGTTCGTGCCCCGGTGCGGGAGGATCCCACATGCCGCGGAGCAGCTGGGCCCATGAGCCATGGCCACTGGGCCTGCGCGTCTGGAGCCTATGCTCCGCAATGGGAGAGTCCACGACAGTGAGAGGCCCGCGTACCGCAAAAAAAACAAAACAAAACAAAACAAAAACACATATTTTCCTAAGTACCAAAAGCAAATGAGATAAAGCAAAGGGGACAAACAAGACACAGAATTAAAACTGAATTGGTTTTAAATTTAATGTAATCCTAATACAATTTCTGATGAGTTTTCTTTTTAACCTATCAAGTTGATGCTAAATTTCACACAGAAAAATAAACTCAGGAAGAGACTGGGCTTTGAGTGGAGACTAGCCCTACCAGATATTAAAATAAACTACAAAGCCTCTATAATTAACACAATGTAGTACTGGCTCATGAATGTACAGACAAAATAAAGCAATAGAACAGACCAGAGGATACCAAACTATGGCTCACAGGCCAAATACAGTTCACCACCTCTCTGTAAATAAAATTTTATTGGAACAGAGACATGCCCATTCATAAGTAGTTGTGACAGAGACCACAGGTTTCACAGGCCCAAAAATATTCATAATCTGACCTTTTACAGAAAAAAATTCCCTGACCCCTGGAGCAAACTATTCAAAAATAGATCCAACTACATAGAAAAATCTAGTATATGATAAAAGATAATATCTCAAATAACTTCAACTTTGATAATTTTTTAAAAAATAAACATTGGATAAATGAGTAACCATTTGGAAAAAGATAGAATTAGGTCCATTTGCTATACATACATACAAACTCCAAATGGATCAGAGATCCAAATTAAGGCAAAAAAAAAAAAAGCCAAAAACTATGAATACTAGACGAAAATACAAATGATTTCCTCTCTAATTATAACAAAAAATTCAGATGCACGAAGAAAAGACTGTTTAAGTTTGACTACATAAAAACCAAAAGGGTTTGCAAGGCAAAAACATTACAAGCAAACTCAAAGAAACAAATGACAAACTGGGATAAAACATTTGCAGCCTATATCATAGATAAAAGCATATTGTCCCTAGTTTATAAATAACTTCTAAAAATTGAAGTAAAAATTTTTCTGTAGATACCCCAATAAGGATGTGATATCCCAATAAGGAAATAACACTTATGTAGTATTGTGGCCAAGAATATGCAACCTGAGTATAATGATGAGAAACACCAGACAAACCAAAGATGTGGAAAGTCCTATTTGAAAAAGGAGGGAGGGAGACTGTACTCTTTAAACTGTGGATGTATTAAAAGACAAGGAAAGTCTGTATTGGTCTAGATTAGAGGAGGGCAGAAAACACATGACAATTAAAAGCAAAGCCTGCCCCTAGACTGGATACTGTACTGAAGGAGGGAAATGATATGAAGAATATCAGATCAATTGATATTATTGCAATACAAATTATAAATTAAATAAAGAACATTATGGTAAGTTTACTTAAGTTGTAACTGTGTTCTGGTTAGTAATGTAAGAGCATATCCCTAGTCTTAATACATGTACCCTGAGGTATTTTAAGAGTAAAAGGTGTACAGTTGTTTTGTACTATTTTAATATTTTTATTATTACAAATTTTCTGTAATTTTAAAATTATTTCCAAACAGGAAGTTTTTAAAAAATGAATGAGAAATCCATACCAGCAATTTGGGGTTGGTTTTCTCTTGCCATCCTTTTCCCCAGCCACCACCCCCCAAAATAAAGAATTAGTGGGATATAATATATCGGTGAGTACTGCTTTCTTAGGGTGATGCACAAAGACAAATAGACCAAGGGAACAGAAAAGAGAATTTATACAAATAAAAACACATATGGCCACTTGATATTTGCCAAAGTGATATTTCAGTGGAGTGTGGAAAGGATTAACCTTTCAATAAACGGTGCCAAGTTATTTGGACAGTCACTTGAAAAAGAAGAATAAGGAGACTGAAAGGGGCAGGGGGAAAGAGGAAAAGGAGTATAGATCCCCTTGCTCACACAATAGAAGAAAATCTATTTTAGGTAAATTTTCATTTTGAATGTGAGAGGTAAAAAAAGTTCCATGAATAAACATAAAACATAAGAGAATATCCTCATGACCTTAGCATGTGCAGTTTCATACACAAAAACAATAAGCACTTATCATAAAGGAAATAACTGATAAATCGGATCACATTAACTTGAGCAAATTCTGTTCATCACAACACATTTTTAAACTTCTCCTAAAGACAATGTAAGCTGTGTAGTAATCAGCCTCCCCAAATTTCCTCCCCAAATGATACAAAATAACTTCATAACTATGGAATTTCTACATGCAGCCATACCTTCAGCATTAACTGAAGACAGAGAATGTCAAAACTGCAAAGTAACCATGAATAGAAAGAGAAAAATCAACAAATTCCTCAGTATAATCCCTCATGCTCCCACCCCTCCCATGTCCCATTGGAAAACTGTGTGGGGAGCAACGGCAGACCCAGAAAAATGTGGGGAAGAAAGAAGAAGAGGATGAGCAAAAAGGCCTGGGAGTTATTTGGATTAGTCACTAGAAAGATTAAATCATCCCTAAATCTAAAAATACTACAAATATTTTGAGGCATGGACTACAGGGCAGAGATTTTTAAGTATAGGTGACTTAAAGGGCAGGCTCCACATCTAATTTAAAGGGGCAGATACTTCTCATAAGACTTAAAGCGGGCAGTTAGCTAGATATGAGCAAAGAAAGGAGGGCAAGGTCCAAATGGCAGGACCATGCATCTTGCAAACAACTGGGGGTGGGGGTGGGGGGGTCCTTGGGTAGACAAAGAAAAGCAGGAACCTCCAGACTGACAGGAAACCACACACTGGGTGATAAGTGTCCTAGAGGCAGACAAAGAAAGGTGGGAAAAGGCGGGAATCTCCAGCATCTGAGTGCAACCTTTTGCTCCCTATGCCCTCATTACAATAAAATTAGCCCTGCAGATAAGAAGTTCCCATCATGCACCCAGGCCATTTAGCCTTCCGATCAAGGCTAAATAGGACCAAAGTCCTTCCTCCCCTCAGGAGGGGAAAAAGACCCCCAAACCCCTCCCTCCCAAATGAATATTCCACCCCTTCATTTGTACAACCCACATAACCAGCTTGCTAAAGAAACTCAGTGCAGCTACTCACCTGAGACTGCCTCCTCTCCCCCGGGGGCGTACTATCGCTTAAATAAATCCTCACTCTGCTTTCTTGACCGCCTGCCTGTCTCTGAATTCTCTCAGCCACAAGAACCTACCCTGGGTACCATCCTTGTTGGAGCCATCCAGAATTCGGTAAGCCTCAGCCTCTCGTCTCCCTTTGCGCTTGAGAGGCGGTGTGGTGACTTCCCGCCATTTCTCTCTCACGCGCGCTTTTTTCATCTGTCCCTATCTCACTCTTACTTTCCACTCTTAATTTCATGCCTTATTCTGCTGGAAGTGGGAGGAAAAGAAGTCGGCCAGGCATCTTCCCGGGCTAGGTCTGGCACTTTTCATTGTCACATATGCGCAGGGCAGGGCAGGAAAAGTTTCCAGCCATTCTCACAGGCAGCTAGGGACACAAACCACAGGAGCTTTGCCCTCTGGATTTGCCTTATCCACCATTTAATTAACTGTCATCAGGTTCAACTGTGTGGAAATATAAAACGCAGCCTTACTTACACAGTTCCCGCCATGGTTGCAGTGCACGGTCCATTCCGGAGCTCCCTGGTGCCATGCATGGGAGGTTTGTGCGTATATCCCCGGGTGCTGGGAAGCGGGATGGTCCTGCCCCGCATGGCTGGGACCCATGGCGGTGGGACTGCCTCTGGGTTGCCATTCTTCCCCTCCCTGTGTTCCGCCAGCCCCCTCCATGGTCGGCTGCCTCTGAGGTCCACGTTCTCACTCTCACCTTCGCCTCGCAGTGTCAAGGCCAGGCAGTTCCTGCTAGGGAGGTGGGGCGACTTGCGCAGGGCTGGGTCGGGCACGTGGCCACACGCTGGGGATACACGCCCTGGCGGGAACCGCCTCCCTTGCTATCCAGGGGTCGCAAGATTGGGAGTGCCCATGCAGGGTCCCCAGAGCCTCCATCCCCTTCAGTCCACCTCGTGCTGCCATACCTGTAAGGACCTAAACATTGTCTTTTCCTACTGCTGTACCACTGAGGAAAAGACCAGTATTTAGACACCGTCAAGTAAGGAAACCCTCCCCCCCGCCAAAAAAAAAAAAAAAACCAACCATGGAGCAGAATGTAATTTTAAATTTTAGTCCAAATAGAATTAAATATATTCAAGCATTTGAGGAAGTGAAAAAAATCACCTTGAATCCAAAATTCTGAACTTAAACCAGAATAGACAAAAATAGGAAAAAAATAATATAAGGGGTGATTGAACTCAGGAAAGAAGCGGAAGAAAAAGACAAAATTTTCTTACAAATGAATAAATTGCAAGAGCCCGAGGTAGAATAGACTCCAATGAAAATTTAATAAGAGGCATTGAAGGAAGGTGATAAAACAAGCAAGAAATTAAAAATGACATGAAGAATGAAGTAAAAAATAAAAGTCAAAGAGAAAAATAATAGGCTGGCAGAGAAGCAATAATATCCACATTATTGGAATACATAAAGAAAAAAGTAATGGAAGAGAGTTAAAATAATTAAAATTGTAATTCACAAAATCTCTCCAGAAATAGAAAAACATCTGAATCTGCACATTGAAATGGCTCCCTGCGTACCTGGGAAGATTAAACCAGAATGATTAACTCTGAGGCATATCCTAGTAAAACTATTAGATTTCAGAGATAAATTCCTTGTGGTCTCCAGGCAAAAAGATAAAATATTTACAAAGGCAAAGGAATTAGATACAATTCCTTTCAAAGTTAGCATTCAAGCAAGGCCACAATGGAGCAGCACTTTTAGAAAACTCAGTGATTGAAAATGTGAAGTAAGGATTCTATATCCAGCCAAGCTATTCTTCATATATCAACAAATATGTAAACAGTTTTTAACATACAAGAACTTGGGGAACAATGAGCCCTTCATTGAGTAGAATGAGTAGATTCCTGAGGAATCTACTAGGGATGAGTTTTATTCAATAGAGGGATGACTGGAGAAAATTCAGCAAAAGAACTGAAGTGAGCATTATAAAATAGATACATGTACATATAAGAATAAAGGAAAGGTGGAGGTGAGGATGGAAGAATAATATATAAACATTATATATATTGTGACAAAGTAGAAATAATGCAAATTTGGGGAGGATATTGGAGAGGGAAAGAGGAAAATAGATACAGCTCATTGTTATTTGCTAACAGGTAACATTAACTGATACAAAACAAACAAACAAACAAACAAAAATCCCTGATATATCAAATAGGAAAAAATCAAATAAGAAAAACGGGATTAAGGACTTTTAAAAAGGTATAGATGCAAAGGTAATTACTAGGTAATATCTGAATGTTCATACGTTTGGAGGATTTTACTATTAATTGAACTGTTATGCAATGACTTTTAGGTGAAAGGAAGAATGGTTCAAGAGATTCAGAAGGAAGCCTTTTCCCTCTTCTGTTTCTTTTTTCCTGTACTTGTCTTGTAGGAGAGCAATGAGTCAGAATGAACCTTTTCATATACTAGCAGAATTATCCAGAATTGAAATGACAACCAGAACAAAGCTATCCTGGTGTAGCTATAAACCACAGAAAGCAGAGACATTGTCATATACAGATATAAGGATCATCACCCAACTGCAGAGTCTTAAGAGAATCATACTCACTTGATCAAGTGCAAGGAATTCTTTGTACCCAAAGTTTTAGTCTGATATTTTCTTGAAGAAGAAGATCCATGTTTGAGAATGGTCATAAAGAGGTGAATCTTAGTTAACTTGACATAAGTATAAGTTAGAGGAGGAGAAATTGGGTAAAGAAGGAAGGTGAGGGTGAGAGTGGGAAAAGGGAAGAAAGGAAACCTCTCTATGACAACCCTCTCTATGACAACTTCTTTGCTAAATGCTTTTGCATATGTTATTGCATTTAATATTCCCCCAAGCAGTGTGAGAAAGATGATATTTCTTCCTTGTTTCAGATTTTAGGGATCTGAGTCTTTTTTTTTTTTTTTTTTGCGGTACACAGGCCTCTCACTGTTGTGGCCTCTCCCATTGCGGAGCACAGGCTCCGGACACGCAGGCTCAGTGACCATGGCTCACGGGCCCAGCCACTCCGCGGCACGTGGGATCCTCCCAGACCGGGGCACGAACCCATGTCCCCTGCATCGGCAGGCAGACTCTCAACCACTGCGCCACCAGGGAAGCCCGGATCTGAGTCTTTGAGAGATTCATAAAGTCATAAAGCTAATCAGCGATTGAAGTACAATGTAAATTCACATTTTTCTGTGTCCAAAGCAAAACACTCTTTTCATAACCCTGCCTTTGTATCCTTCTCTTCCTCCCATTCTTCCATATTTCACTCAATAAACATTTAGTGACTGTCAGTGTGCCAGGGACTGTTCTCGGCACTAGGAGTAGAGCAATAAACAAGCAGACAGCAGTTCCGCTCTCACAGAGACTACAGTCTAATGGAGAGGAGACAGAACATGAATGGATACATAAACAGGGATGGCACCAGACCATGGTAAGTGGTGGGAAGATGATTAAGACATGATAAGAGAGTAGTTGGGTGACTGCTTTAGGTTGGAGGACAGGGCAGATCTTTTTGAGTTATTCCAGGCACTGACCCTCTTGGGGAATGAGCTTGTGTGTCTGAGGAGCAGAAGGAAGGCTAGTGGCCCTGGGGTGTAGGGAGCAAGGGGAGAGTGATTAGAAATGAGGTCAGAGAGGTTAGTAGGAACCTGACCTTGTGAGAAACTGTAGACTGGAATAAAGAATTTGGGTTCTGTTTTGAGTCTGGTGGGAAACTTTTGAGTGTTTTAATCTGGAAGTGGATAGGGCATGCTTTATGTCTTGAAATGACACTGGAGCAGTGGAGTTATGATAAAGATGTAGTTTTATGTCATTGCAGACCATCTGCTCCCAAATGGTGCATCTAGGAGAGCAAAGGAAAAACCGCAGACTGTATCTTCAGTAAAATAATGGGCAATATTTGGGAATGCTTTCATGAGCTCTGAGGTAGGGAAAGGGCTCAAGCTGCCCAGTGATATAGACAAATCAGTTAAAACCCACTCTCAAAATTATTCAGCAAACATTTTCCCTCCAAAGGACTAAGCCTCACCTTGAGTGACTAGTGATAGAAAAAGGATAAAAGTTGAACAAAATACAACAAATGTGGGGTTAAGGGGAAAAGGAGCCCAGAGGAAGCAGATCCCAGGAAATATTGGGCAGGAAATGTATCCTAAAGTGAGAGCACTGTCTCAGAAGGTGAGGCCTTTGGGTCCCTGGTAAACACAAGGATGGAGGCAGAAAACTCCCTGAACCAGAGCAAGCCCTGAGAGAGGAAGCCACTGATACACTGAGACCATGCGCTGGTCCTCCTTGGTACAGTAGGGAAGCTCTTGGATCATGAAGCTGAGAAAACACCCTGACCCATCCCTTTCCCATCACAGGAAAAAATACCTCTTTTAAACATGGAAACAAAGAAGGAATATGACATAACCCCATACAGAGTTATAAAAAGGAAAATAGATGAAAATATACTGAATAACATTCGGATAGGCAGTGAGAATGTACCAAAAATGTGCCTGCACAGCAGACAAAACTGTAACTATATTTCAAACCAAGTTGAAAGAAATTTTAAAAAATGATTGGAGATTTAAAATTGGCACAAATCATAAGTAGATGAATTTAGAAATGATATGGTTAGACAACAAGAAGATATGAAATGAGAACTGCCATAATATAGGAAAGGACTTTAAAATAAAAATTCTGAAATGAAAACCTAATGAGAAGGTACACAGGAAGGAACAGACACCATGGAAAATATAAGGGAGATATGGATGTAAAGAAGAAAAGTGAAAAAAATCAAAGGGAATTTTTTTAAAGGAATAAAATACATTTGAGGGAAAGTGACAGATACGAAAGTCAAGGAAAAGAAATAAAATATTCATATAATTGAAGACACTGAAGAAGCTATGGAACAGAATAAATATTAAAGAAACATAATTCAAGAACCTTTCCTAAAATAAAAGAAGACTTGAATTTTCATATTCAAAGGGCACATCATCGTGTACCTTGGAAACACAACCCAGAACATTCAAGAGAGAGACATATTGTAGTAAAACTAAAGGACTTTTAAAAAGGAATCTGAGATTCCAGGCAAAGAGCCACATTACTTATAAGGGAAAGAAAATCAGATTAGGATGATATTCTGACAGTCCCTTTTTTTATGTTAGAAAACAATGGAACAACATTTTTAAGGTATTCAGGGAAAGGAAATATGAAATAGGATTTTATAATCAACAAAATTCTCCTTTAATTATAAAGGCTACATTCACACAGTTAAGAATATGGAAGGACTGCTCACCAAAGAGGAAGTAAAGCAGACATACAGTGAAGGATTTTAATGTATCAATAAGTATACATGGTATTATCTCCCCTTCTAAAGAACGAGATTTTCAGACAAAGCAAAATCCAGCGTTATGCTTTATTCCTGAAATTCATCCAAAATAAATTATTCAGAAAGATTAAAAACAAAAGGGTGCTCAAAAATTTACCAGGGACATTCAAAGAAAAAGAAAATAGAGGACTTAATCTTGTTATCAGACGAAGTAGAATTCAGATCAAAGAGTATTAAATGAAACAAAGAGAGACACATTATACTACTTAAAACTACAATTTGTAAATTGTAAAAGAAGATATAATAATTGTTAATATCTATGCATTCAGTAACAGCATCAATTTTCATAAAGCAGAAACCACAGGGAAAAGAAAAATTGAACAAACACACTCTGAAAATAGAAGACTTCCACAGTCCTCTCACAGAAATAGATAAATCAAAGATGAAAAATTCATAAGGATATAAAAGATCTAAAAAAGCTTAATAATTAGTATGGAATTTCTATATTGAATAATATACCTTATTTTCAGTTGCATGTGAATTAGTTATGAAATTGATCAGATAACTGGTAGGCTTAAAGAACATTTTAACAAGTCCCAAAGAATATCTGAAATATATATGTGTATGTATATACATGCACATATATATATATGCAGCATTTTATATATATACAGCATTCCTATGCAAAACTTGAACTTAATAGCAAAGTAAGAAAACAAAAATGCCCTTCCATATGGATACTAAAAAGAAACAAATGACTAGCCTGGTAAGAATTGAGACCACAGAAAGTGAAGGACTGTGTTGCATGCTTTGGAGATAGAGAAAAGGGATTTGCTGATGGACTGGATTAGGGCAGTAAATATAAAAAGCAATGTTTCAGTGCTCCATGTATACTACTGACCTCAGCAGCTGCCCAGCTGGCCCACCCCTTGGTCTAGCTCTCCTACTTAACTGGTGACCCCTCATCCCTTCTCCTCATTAATGGCACCACCAGAACATAAGAAAAGTACATTTCAAACAACTACGCAGCATTAGCAGCTGTTGCTAATTGTAAAGCTCTTTTTGATTTTCAGTACCAAACACTTTACCCAAATATCTGTGCATCTGCCTTCCCTTCTTTTTTTTTTTTTTTTTTTCTTTTTGCGGTATGCGGGCCTCTCACTGTTGTGGCCTCTCCCGTTGCGGAGCACAGGCTCCGGATGCGCAGGCCCAGCGGCCATGGCTCACGGGCCCAGCCGCTCCGCGGCATATGGGATCCTCCCAGACCGGGGCACGAACCCGTATCCCCTGCATCGGCAGGCGGACTCTCAACCACTGCGCCACCAGGGAGGCCCTGCCTTCCCTTCTTAACTTTGGCTTTCAGCAGTTGCTTTGGCATTTATTTTGGAAATGTAAAGAATCTTGCTACCTGCTGGTGTTGGAAACAGGTAAGCTAGGATGAACATCCTGTTGTCGCCCAGAGTTAAATTTGAGAGCTTCTCTGCTTTTCTTGGGACAGAATCAGTTTTGTTTTATTTACTTCCTTGGTATTTGATCACAGTTTATGGAATCCAATGCAGATTCCAAGGCCAAGGATCTGAAAATGTCGGGAAGAGAACTAGAAAAGGAAAAAGGAAATCTGCAGGACTACTACTTGGGACCGAGAAGTCATGACTTGACAATTTTCTTAGACTCTGGCAGGTCTACCTTGGGTCAAAGTATCCAAGCCAATCTTTAGTTGGAGTAAGAGTGGGAACCCAGAGAAAGGGACAGAACCAGGTCATTACCACATCTTCCTGCCATCATAAATCCTAGAGTTATAAGAAAACTTAAAAATCACCTGGTATTGAATCTCTTGACTGTAGAACAGTAAATTGTATTATCTTTACTTTAGAGATGAGATACTTCAGATTCAGACACTTTGCTCAGCGGTTGTGTGGAGGTTAGAATCAGAGGCTCCTGACTCTTAGCACAGAGGATTTTTCTGAGTCCATAGTTTGGATTGCCTAACTGTTGTCACTGCTACCACTGGGGCACTGGTCTTAAGACTTCTCTAGAACAAGGGTAGTAAGTGAGGGCAAGAGCCTCTGTTTTTGGAAGGAAGTCACTCACTATGTGTAGCCCACACTTAAAGAGTGGGGAATTATTCTCCACCTCCTTGAGGGAGGAGTATTTACATAAATTATTTGGAATTCTGCATGAGAGACGTCTCTTCACATTAATTTATTCAATTATTCATTTATATGGACTCATTGCTAACTTTTACACTAAATAATAACCCATTACTACTTTATTTATTTTGTTGTTCAAATTGTTCCAACTTTGGCCACTGGGAGTTCTTTCAGTTGGATGTTGTGTCCCTTTGACATACCCTCATCAGTGTGGATATTTAGGCTCTCTCTCTCTCTCTCTCTTGTGTGCACGCGCGCGCACGCACACACACGCACACACACGTTTTCTTACTTTCTGGCACTAAAAGATACTCCATGCTCATCCTGTATATTTCCTGTTCTTATTATAGAATCAGCCATTTCTCTATGTAGCTCTGGTTTCTTTTATTGGAGAATGGTATTAGGAACCAAGACCTGGGTGGTAGGTGGGCTCATTGCTACTGGGGTGTTCTTGTTTCTAGGTTCTTTTAGTTTACAGAGCAAGGAAATATATGTGTGTATACTAAACCATATATGTACACATAACTATAAATATTTCTATATAGCCATCTATATTGAAAGTAAACTAAAAATGAGCTCATACTAATATCTTTAACTCTAATCTATTACCATGTGGATTATTCTAGCCTCCTCCTCTTTCTTGGGTATAACCTCCCACTCCAAAAGTGAGAAAGTTTGTTCCTACTATTTGCCATCAATTTACTTAATTTTTCAATTCCAGTATATATGTATAGTGGTACCAGAATTCTTAACCTGTAAATTGTAAGAAAGAATTTTATTAACTAGAGTACAGGGCTTACATACAGTTTTTTTGCTTTCATCTTACAGATGTCACTCATTTCCAAAATTACTTATGTCAGAATCTTTTCCCATCTTGCTTCATATACCTGTAACAGTCACATTATTTTGTCACATTCTACATTCCATCTTGGGATCCCCTGAACTTCTGATTTTTAAAATTACTATTTTAAGGTTCATTCTTTGTGTTTCAAAGTCTATAGGTTTTGATAAATGCATAGTGTCATGTATCACCCTTGCAATATCATACTAAAGAATTTCACCACTCTAAAAAAAAATATCCCCTTCGCTTCATCTAGTCAGCTCTCCCCCATAACCCTGGCAACCACTGATCTTTTTACTCTTGATATAGTTTTACCTTTCCAAAATGTCAGATAATTAGAATTATACATTAAAAAAAGCCTTAAAAGTTTGGCTTCTTTTACATAGCAATACATTTTTAAGATCCATCTGTCTTTTTGTGGTTTGACTACTCATTTCTTTTTAATTAATAAATAAGTATTCCATTATGTAGATGTACTACAGTATGCTTATCCATTTACCTACTGAAGGAAATCTGGGTTTCCTCCAATTTTTTGCAATTATGAATAAAGCTGCTATAATCATTCATGTGCAGGTTTTGGGGGGACATAACTTTTTGAATCAGTTGGGTAAATACTTAGGAGTGCAATTGCTGTATCATATGTTAAGACTATGTTTAACTTCGTAAGAAATTGGCAAACTGTCTTCCAAAGTAGCTGTACCACTTTGCATTTCCACCAGCAATGAATGAAAGTTCTTTTGCTCAGTATTCTCTCCAACCTTGCTACTGTCAGTTTTTACCCACTTTATTCTAATAGATATATAGTTGTATCTTATTTTTTTTCCTTAATTTATATTTTTAAGATGCATTAAGGCTATTTATTTCTTCACAGTTCAATTTTCTAGGGTATGTAAGAAATTCAGTACTTTTCTTTTTAACATCTGTACACGCAGTTATATTTTCAATGTAAGCTAAGTGTTCTTCAGTTGTATCTTTTGATTGTTGCTTCTATTCCAATTGTTGTGATTTATTTTTTAAGAAATTCATAATTCTTAAATTGGATTTCTATTTATTATCTTCCCATTAACATAATATTTAACTCCTTTCATTGTTTATGTCATTTTTCCCTACCTTACACTGCATCTTCTTAAATTTGACCTTTATATCCCTTATTCAAGATTCTGAATTTCTGTCTTCTGAGGTTTTTAATTTAGCTGTTAAATTCATCTGTATAATTTCCTTATAGCATCCATTTCCCTTTGAATTTCTGTACTTATTTTATCTCTTCTCTTATAAAGGCTTCATGTCCCTGCTGTTTTAAAGCTTGATTTATTCATAAAATTATTTCTAGTGATATGATTTCCTCCAAGTCTTCAAAATGATGAGAAGAGAATTATCTAGATCTAGTGTGCCCACCTGTCATTGTCTGACTCATTGTTTTCTGGGGGTTGCAATCTCTGAAGCCACTTGACTAAGAGGAACTTTGGAGTGGGGTGGGGAACAATGTCTCACTACTTCAAAATAATAACTTACTATAGCAGAGAAATAGATGTGCTGTTTGGGGCTGATAAAGGTCTGAGTTTCTGATCTGCAAGCAAAGATGTCAGTGAGAAATTTTATATTCTTTATACTCAAGCAAGAATGTTTCCCTTTCCTTAGGTGAAAACCATATGCCAATGTCTCTTTCATATTCAAATTCTCGTTTCTGCTTCATATGTTTTTAATTAATGAAAATGCTCCCTATGGTCTGGCAATATGTTGACTGTCAGCCTTAGTTTTAGATGTAATTACAAATTATAATCATTTCCTGAGTTCCCATAGGTATTCCATTAGGAATTGGGCAAAACTGAATTAAAGAAAGCTAGCCAAATGTTATAACATGATGGTAAAAAAAAAGTGTTTCAGCAGAAATATAGGATTTCCTTTACATATATAACTTATAAAGTAGAGAAACCTTGCAAAACACAAAAGAAAGTTTAAGAAATCATAGCAGATTACATCAGCAACACTTTTATTTAATAATTAAATCAGTAGTATATAATTTTAATAAAATATCTGAGATGCAGGTATTAATCCAGTGCTGTCCACACATTGTTAATGGTTTGCACAGAGACTGAAACAGAGATTTTGAGATATATAGGAGAAACTGAAAAGAACTATAGGAATAATACTAAATCGTAATATGAAAATTGTAAAGAGGGACTTCAAAAATTAGAGGCTTCTAGACACCTCCCTTCATTCATGGGGATTACTAGCAAATAAGAAAAGGATCTTTAATCCATGTTTTCATAGCTTTATAGAGGTGTGATTTTTATACAGTAAAATTCACCCACTTTGAGTGCACAGGTTGAAAACTTTTAGTAAATATATATAGTTATGCAGCTACTAGCATTTTCAAACTTAATAATAACATTTCCATCACCCTTCAAGAGTACCTGATATCCCTTAGCAGTCAGTTAAGGCCTCCAGCACTGACCTCTGAGAACAACTGCTTGGTTTCCAGTCACTATAGTTTTACAGTTTTACCTTTTCTAGAATATTATATAAATGGAATCATACAGAATGTAAGCTTCTGTGACTGGCTTCTTTCACTTATATGGTGTTTCTTAGACTTATCTGTATCGTTAGTGTTTTAGTAGTTTATTTTTTCTTCATTGCTGAGCAATAGTTCATTGTATGGATATCTTACATTTTGTTTATCCATTCAGCAGTTCATGGATGTGTGTTCTTTACAGTTTGAAGTTATTCTGAATAACGCTGCTACAAATATTTGCATAAAGCTGATCAGCAGACACAAATGTTCATTTCTCTTGGGTAGTGGGTCATATGGTAAACTTATATTTGAGTTTTTAAGAAACTGCTGACATGTTTCCCAAAGTGGCTGCACTGTTTCACATTCCAACTAACAAGACAGGAGAGTTTCAGTTTCTCCACAACTCGTCAACACTTGATAGCATCAGTTTTTTTTTAGTTTTAGCTATCCTAAATGTGAGGAACACATTCAAAGGCAAAGCATGTTTGCATGTCTCTCCAAGCTTGCTTGGTTCCCAGGGTATCACATACACATGTGTAGTTTATCAGTTAGCCAGGCATGCATGGAACATTTATTATCTGTTCTTCTATGATCTCTTGGCTCCCATTACCAAAATCCTCCTATAAATTCTTAGCTGCTCTGTAACCTACTTCACACTAAGCCTACTAAGAACACCCCAGTGATAGGTTTTAACTACTTAAGTGTGGGAGGGGTAGAAATGGCCTTATTGTAAGGAGGCTATAAGGTCAACATTATTTACCAAGGAAGCATCAGTTATTCCTGAGTAAACCTTCTCAAGTTGTTGTTGGCATTTGGTCAATTTCTTGTGCCCTGAAATTTTTTTTAAATCATTTTGTCCAGTTTATTCTTCTCTTCATGGGGAAAGGGGGGGGGAATTTTCCCCCCTGCCCTCCGCCTCTCTTACTACCACTACCAGAAGTAGCATGATTAGTCCATTTTTGTGAAGAGGAAAAAAGCTGTATACACACACACACACACACACACACCAAAATGATGCTAAGTGCCATATTATATCTGCCTCAGCCAGGCTGTGTAGGTTCTGAAAAGCAGTGAGGCTGAGGCTAGGGAAGTAATGGAATTAGGCGTTTTCAGTGCATGACCACAGGTCTTATACATACCTGGTCAGGGGAAAGAGTAGAGAAGTGTAAATCATAGCAAGAATAAGTTTTATCTTCAGCTTGGGAGAAGAGTCAAGCAGAATATGAAGAATAAAAATGATGAATAATTTAGTTATCTGTGGATGTATTACATGTTATTTTAATGATAATGATGGTCTATTACTCTCTGTCGTTAGTCATGATTCTAATATAAAAGAAAATGACCAAAAGTAAAATTAAGAATAAAGAGAAGTTTCCTTTGTTAAGTATTTGAACAGGCCAGAGGGAGAAGTTATAAAACTATCTTTTCCTTCAGCGCATTATGAGTAGAAAAAAATAAATTTCTGGCAAGGATTGTAATCGAATTAAGATAAACTTGACAAATACCTGATACTATTTCTAGGTGCAAATGACTATAAATTATATTAGGCTATAAATTGTGATAAGATTTTGGATAGCAGTACTTAGCAATTAATTATAATTGATACACAGTATACAAAGTACCACTATGATAATACTCGTTACAATTATTTCCTACCCTCTCTCAATTTATTAATATACAACACATTATGTATTAGAATTATTTAATTACTCAGGAACAAAAGAAAGTATTATGTAGCCAGAATATGGGTTTTAAGAGAAAAAAATTGTATGTAGGCAAAGCCTTATTATTATCACTACTTATATTATTATCTGCTGACTACCTCTTTTGTGCTCTAGCCACTGTATCCTGTGCCTTTCATAAAAACAACTTCACTGAGATAAGTGAATCTTCACGGGTAGCTTAAAAATGTCACTCTGTATCCTGTATTCTCAGAAGGGTAAATGTTGCATGTAGGTCAGGCAAAGAAAAGAAAATTATATGTGCAACACACAATTGTCCCTGATAATAGATGCCAGGAAATCTAAGTGAAGCCATTCTAAATGGGGCAGAATGATGACTCTCCCACCCACATTTTTGCAGTTCTTTGTTGATTAAGGCTGGAATTTTATTTTCTCATCTGTTTACAGATTTCTCATTTACTTTTATTAATAATAATACACCAAATTCCCAGTGCTTTATATATTTTGAAATATATTCACTTGATATCCTTGACCACAACAACTCTGCTATTATCCTCATCATACAGATGGCTTTCAGAGGAGTAAAGTAAGAAAATTAGTAAGTGCTTGTATTAGTCATGATTCTATCCAGTGACCAAAAGTAAAATTAAGTAAAGCCCAGAATTTGCTCTCAGGTATTTTTTAAAGCCAAATCAAATGTTTTTTTTTCCCATCTTGCATGCCGATGCAATCTCTAGAGAAGATGTTACTTCTTTTGTAGTCAGAAAAATGAAGGCCTTCAGAACTGTCAATGAGAGGTATTCCTTTTCTTGAAAGTATTGTTAGACACAGACACCCTAGCAAGACATGACCCTTGCTAAAGATTAGAAAAACTAAGTTCTGGGTAAACATCTACAATGAGGGGAGGTAATTTAGAAAATTTTCAAACTTTTGTTTCTGCAGTAGTTTTCTGTACCTAATGCCTTTACCAACGTTTAACTTGGTTATAATTTTCTCTCCATGTATGTTTTTTCTCCTACTGAACTATAAAATTACTGGAGGTAGAGTTTATGTTATAAATTTTACATAGTGCTTACCATAATGCTTTGCACACTATGCTTCACAATAATTTTTTGTTAAATGAATTAATTACACAACCTTATTCTTGTTTTCATATTACAATTACATTTCTTTGGTTTACTGACAAGAGCTATCAGTTTGGATAAGCTAAGGAAAAACCATACAATAGAGGGACAGACAATAATGAGCCAATGTGGATGATATGTGGGAAAAAATAGCGAAATCAGGGAAAAGAACTAAAGTAAGTTAGGGAGAACTGGGAGTTAGCAAGAGGAAGGATGAAGTTGTTCAGAAAAGGCTGGAAAAGGCACTGATTGGACCTGACCTTGGCTAGATAGCAAAGAAAGGAACTCAGGAGAACGGGAACCTGATATACCTCCTACAGCAGTCAGCCTGGGAGAACATTTTCCTAAAAGAAAATTCAGAAAGGATAAGACTTCCTCACTGAACAAAGGAGGTGCATGGTATCACCAGTGAGACTGCATAGAAGCCGAATGGAATAAAGATAAAAACCATCTCTCCTCAATTAAAACAGATGAAGATCCACTCTGTAGCTGTGACATAAGCCATGTTGAATCAACACTGGAACAGATGGCAAGAACTACAATAAATGCATATGTACATACATACATAAAATTCCCCTAAAGATAAATTAATTAATTAATTTTAAAAACTGATTGCAAGAAGAAAAAATCTAGTTAATAACAACAACTGCCAATCTAACAAAAAATATGTTTTATGTGCTTGAAAAAAGGAAAAAATGGTTCCTTTAAGAACCAGTCACAGAATTCCTATCAGGATGACATGGCATTTGTGGGGGAAACACCAACACTGAATAATAAAGATGAGGCCCCAGAATGTGAGATTGAAGGCAAGTGAGCTAAGAAAGGGGGATGAAGATTCTAGGAGAGAGAATGACGCAGAGTAATTGTGGGAGGCCTGAACACTGGTAGGAGAAAGAATCAGAGAAAATTCCCTAGTGAGAAAAATGATTAAAGCTCTTAAGCACAGGGACATCTCTCCTACACTTTTAAGAAATTTGCTCTGCTATTTGGGGACGTAGCCCATCTCCATCACCACAAACCTTGAGTAAAATTTGCTAAATGTAAGCAT
Source organism: Mesoplodon mirus (assembly GCF_964341445.2). Taxonomy (NCBI): domain Eukaryota; kingdom Metazoa; phylum Chordata; class Mammalia; order Artiodactyla; family Ziphiidae; genus Mesoplodon; species Mesoplodon mirus. The sequence goes on from NC_138985.1 coordinate 72,685,059, forward strand.
GAGTCAAAGGTACTTTGAGAATTGAAATAAGAGGAAGTTATCCAGTTTGGGGGAGAGGGGGAGTTTGGGCAGGGGGTATAGAAAAATGTTATACAGGAAAGGAAAGGCAGATTAGAAGATTTTTAGTATAAGTAGGAGGTTAAAGTCAGAGGGAACTAGAGAAAAGTCGGACCCATCCCCTCTCTCCTTCCCTGAGACAGTTGAAGTGTACATTATTTCCCACTATAAGATTGTGGTAGTTTGAGACAATCATATTTAAATCTTCATGGGCAAGTGGACTACCCTCACTCTGTGAATAAGGAGTCAGGAGATGCCTGGGAATGTACACCCCCTGGGGATAGTCTTTAACAATGATGGGGGATAAATGCTCCAGCTCCTGTGTCCTGATCAGGACAAATCTAAGGGTTACTTACACTGTCTCTGGACTTTCCCAGTGGGATTGAGCCAGTAATAGCCTCTCTGAAACTTTGCTTGTTACCTTGCCATGTTTGGCCTTCTTCATGTAACCTCTTCTTGAATAAACCCTTTTCACCAGAATCATTGTCTCAAGGTCTGTTTTGGGGAACTGAACATAAGACCAGAGGTTAGGAGGGCTGTACAAGGGAGGGGCTGTTGGACACACCTGATCCTGAACTCTTGGTCCACGGCCTGTGTCAATTACATCCGAGTTACCCCTAGCCTCAAGCACAAGATCAGCGTAAGGGGGAGTCTTCCGTGCAGGGCAGCTGAATGCATGAAAATGAATGAATACTGAAACCTGGGTGGAATCCGAAGGAGGGAAGACTTTGCCCCAGAGCACAACAGAGTAAGATAAGATGCAAAGCAGGGGAAATTATGTATATGGGTAGAATAGAGGACTTGTGAAAGGTAAACAGTTTGGGGCCTTTCTCACATACACCATTGACTTTTTTTCTTAACTGATTTCTGTAGGACTAATGTCCCAAGCATCCTGAATGCTCAGGGAAGTTGGACAACTGTCTGGCACGCTGACCCACCGAGAGTCAGTTGTGTTCACCTCCAAACCTGTTAATGATAGTTATAGTTGCCACTGTTATTCCAAAATATAATTAAATATTATGTGAACTGATGAAGCAGAGTTGAAGAAAGACACATGTTTCTATGAATACTTGGTTGAATGCTTTGAAAAGACAACAGAGAATAGCTTTAAAAATGCTGTCAAAGTAAGGATGGGGGAAACAACTATAAAAAAAAACAAATCCAAGAAAAAATTAAAATCTGGAAGGCTGCTGCATTATACTGCTACACAATGTATCCTTAGGTTCTCACTCTGCTTTAAAGACATTAAAGCTGGATATGGTAGGTAAGGCGTTATGAATGCACCCTTGACATGAAAGGTGAGGTGAAAACCAAATAGTGTATCTACACTCCAAAAGCCTTGGTTCTGGCTTAACAGATTGACTTCAGGATGTACAAATGTGCATTTACTTAAAACAAAATGTTAACCATTTAAAAAAATGTACTGAACTTAACCAACTATTTGTTTAAGAAAGCAGCTACCAAGTGAGTCCCAACTGTAATGAATATGAAGCCTTTTCTAAAATTATTAGGCCACACAAGGCTCCCAAGCCAAGGAAAAAAGTGAGGTAATGGAGACAGTAATTTGAAACAGTCAAATGAACACAGTCTAGAGCCAGACTGGTCTAATCGCTTGCTGGGCCTTTCCTTTACAGACATACCTCAGAGATATTGAAGGTTCGGTTCCAGATCGAATGTTTTGGTTTCCCAGTGCATAGAAAAGTTATGTTTACACTATATTGTAATCTATTAAGTGTGCAATAGCAGATGTCTAAAAAAACAATGTATATACCTTAATTTAAAAATGCTTTATTGTTAAAAAATGCCAACCATCATCTGAGCTTTCAGTGAGTTGTAATCCTTTTGTTGGTGGAGGGTTCGAAATATTGCAAGAATTACAAAAATGTAACACAGAGACATGAAGGGAGCCCGTGTTGTTAGAAAAATGGCACCGATAGACCTGCTCAATGCAGGGTTGCCCAAACCTTCAATTTGTAAAAAATCTATGAAGTGCAATAAAGCAAAATGCAATAAAATGAGGCATGACTACACTGACACTGCCTCGTGCTTCAGACACATTGTTAGATTCAATTCTCCATCACTACCTTATTAGCAAAAGACTATATCACAGATAGTGAAATTCAGGCTCAGAGAGATTAATTGACTTGTCCTACATCACACAGCTAGTTGGATTTTGTTGAGGTGGCTGTTATTACTGCTGCTATTATTTTAGTCAGTGATAAATATACAATCCAAAATATAATGCGTGATCAGAGCTGAGGAGGTAAGCAACTGAATCGTGTTTTGCTTTCCCAGAGTTTAAGTGAAATGTCTTCCTGAAACCACTCCAACCTATACTGTCCAGTAAGCTTTCAAATAATTTTTAAAAAATATTTACTTAGGGCTTCCCTGGTGGCGCAGTGGTTGAGAATCTGTCTGCCAATGCAGGGGACACGGGTTCAAGCCCTGGCCCGGGAAGATCCCACATGCCCCGGAGCAACTAGCCCCGTGAGCCAAAATTACTGAGCCTGCGCGTCTGGAGCCTGTGCTCCGCAACAAGAGAGGCCGCGACAGTGAGAGGCCCGCGCACCGCAATGAGGGATGGCCCCTACTTGCTGCAACTAGAGAAAGCCCTCGCACAGAAACGAAGAGCCAACACAGCCATAAATTAATATATATATATATTTATATATAAATATATATATATATATATATATTTACTTATTTATTTGGCTACACCAGGTCTTAGCTGTGGCACGCGGGATCTTCGTTGCGGCACGCAGGATCTTTAGTTGCGGCATGTAGGATCTAGTTCCCTGACCAGGGATCGAACGCAGGTCCTCTGCATTGGGAGCATGGAGCCTTAGCCACTGGACCACCAGGGAAGTCCTCCAGTAATTTACCTTTATGTGGATCAGAAGTATAATGGACAGAGAAGCAGACTTTTGAACAAGAACAGGTGGATTTGTGCTGATACTATCACACTACTTTGCAACTTTAGTAGAAGCTGAAGCTTCTGGTTTTGTCACCAACACTCATTTTCCCATCCTCTTTTGCCTGATAAAAACCTGCCCCCTTTCTTTGGTCAGCCTCTTCCTTACTGCCTATTATAATGTCTTCCTGGACAAGTCCAAGGAATAGGCACATGGCCCACACCAGGCCCATCATAGCTCTTCACTGGAAGTTTCCACATGGGGGTACTGGCAGCTTTCTTCCCCCTCATATGTGAGAGCTTGTCTGCAGAAGAGAGACCAAAAGGGATGAGCAGGGATGAAAGGGGAACGAGGGCATGAGACAGCGCCCCCTGGTGGCATGGACAGTCCTTAGTTCCCGTCCCCGAGGGCCTGGGTCCTGCAGGATTTCCTTGTGAACAGCTCTAGGATATTTATCACGTTGAGGTCACCCCACCCTACCCTCCAAACCCCCCTTTTCCTAAGCATGCCTATATTGAGTTCCTGTCTCTCGCAACTGAAAGAATCTTGAATAGTATTCTGATCTCCGGGGTATAAGTTATCATAGCTTTATCTTCATTTTCTATGAGGGTAAAGTAGGCACCTCACGGGGTTATTGAGGGCTAAATTAGATTATACATGGGAAACACCTTACACATAGTAAGTGCTCAATAAATAACAGCTATTTGCATTGTTGTTATTGTTAATGCTGAAAAGAAGGCTCTGAAAAAACACACTCGCACAAAGGTCTCTATTATAATGTAAAACATTGACATAATCCAATGTTTACTTTGGTTTCACGTGAATCTGGTCAAAATAAATCCATCACAGGAAGCTGTATCTCTTGGTGAGCAAGTACCACGTTTGGGGCTAACATTTAAGGACCATACCCTGGAAATGGGAACTCAACTGACATGCTGCCCACAAGTGAGAAGCCATTGGGGATCCCATTAGCAAACCTCAAACAGGAGTCGTGGAAAATCATCTTGGAGTGATACTTTGGAGCAGGCTTCACCTTCTATTGGCGGAGGTTTTATTTGGCTTTTTAACCGGGGACATGCTGTGGTGCAGTGGGATCCATTTAGTTTTAATTTGGAAGTGGCCTGACACACAATTCAATAAAATGTTGGGGACAAAGCTTTGCTCTACTCCAAGACCCTGGAGGCTAACAGTGACAGGCAATCACAGCTCTATCATATTGTGACAAATGCTTAGTGTTTAATCTCTGAGGAATCTGAAAAAAATTGAATCCCCTGAGTTTCCCAAGGCTTACCAGTGTTGGAGGAGCCCTGTCCTACTCTGAGAAGTCAAGTCTCTCTGGGGAAGAATACGAACCCCGTGCATGCTGGGCCCTGCACTATATTCACTCATTTAATCCTCAAAATTCTATGATGTAGTTACTACATAACATTCCCATTCTACAGATAAGGAAACGGAGGCACTGAGGGGTTAAGCAACTTTTGCAGATTCACAAGCTAGTCAGATCCAGAGCTAGGATTCGAACCTAGGCAATCTGGTCTAGTTAGTTCGTGTCATTATTTCCTACACAGACCCACCCACTACTACAACAACCACTACTACTAACAATAACAATGCATAATAACAGCAGCAGCTCATTCATTTGGTGTTTACCACGTGCCAGGTACTTGCTAAGTGCTTCACAAGTGTTGTCTTAATTTACTCTTAACAGATGAGCTTTATTATTATTATTTCCATTTTACCAGTGAAGAACAGAAAGCTGAAAAGGATGTGAAGCAAAGGGTAATAACTGGGGCCCTGCTCAAGGGCTGGAGAAATCTTGCTTGAAGAATTAATGCTTGAACTTCATTCTGGAGAGTGAGAAGGAATTAACTAGGCAAAGGTAAGAGTGGGGTAAGGATGTTTCAAGTATGGACAAAGGCCCTATGTGGCATATTCCTGAAGGCAACTATTTCAGAGAAGGCACTGTGACCAGAGAGCAGAGAGGGAATAGTGAGAGTGAGATGTAGTTTAGTTTGCATCTTGAACTACAGGTAGTCACTGGAAAATTTCAAGTCAGAAAATAACATGATAGAGAAGGGTAAACAGAGTGGTGGGAGACCAATTTGGGGGCTGCTGCAGCAGTCCTGGTGAAAGATGCTCAGTCAAAACAGGTCCAGGGGCTTCCCTGGTGGCGCAGTGGTTGAGAGTCCGCTTGCTGATGCAAAGGACACGGGTTCGTGCCCCAGTCCAGGAAGATCCCACATGCCGCAGAGCGGCTGGGCCTGTGAGCCATGGCCGCTGAGCCTGCGTGTCCGGAGCCTGTGCTCTGCAACGGGAGAGGCCACAACAGTGAAAGGCCCGTGTATCGCGAAAAAAAAAAAAAAAACAGGTCCAGAGGGAGGGCAGGGAAATTGGGGGAAGTGAATGGACTTGAGAGCTATTTGACTGGATATAAGTGAATGGGATCAGGAGATGTCATAGTATGACAGGTTTCTCAGTTTGCACAACTGGTTGGAGAAAAGTCTCCCCCAGATGATTCTCTCACTGCTCATCCTCAGACTTAGGCTCCTGTGAAAATGGGGCTGTGAGTGGAATAGTGGAGGGTAAATAAGGTGCACTGGGAAAGTGCTCTGGACTTGAGATATTTGTTCATCCAAATCTTTTGGGCTGAATTAGATCAGTTGTATGTCCCACTCCCACTTTGAAAGCAGGAACCATGAGATTAATAAAATCATTCAGGTTTTGCAAGCTGTGGTAGTCTCAGCACTTTGTCCTGGTGACTAGTGCTAGTGAATGAGTCTAATTCCAGAAACATCTACTCCCCACAAGAACCTTGGGTCTTAACTTTTTTCCCCTCTTTCCCCTCTTATACTCAGCCCATCACTTGTATGTTGCAACATTCACCATGCCCTGGCTACTGCCACTGGCCTCTGGTGGTCTACGTGATAATGCCAAGTTCTAAGAATTCAAGGGCAATATTTTCTGTTTTCCTAAAATTATTTGTGTTTTTTCCTTAGGCAGAAAAAGTTTAAGAAACATTTTGAGTTTAAATTGAGCTTAATTTTTCCTTCTGGTTGGTCTCCACATGTTTAGAAAATGTTTTTATGTTTTAGAAACCCAGGTTATAAGAAGAAATGACTAGTTAGTTCATGAGATTTGCCTCATTCTCTGGAAAAGCCTAGTTACTTATACAAATATGATCTTTTTAGAGGCATTCAGATCTTTTGTGATTTAACCTTAGGGTATAGATGGGGAGTGTAAGTGCAATAAACACCGGAACCACGTGGAAGAGAAAGTCTTCTTGGAATTATCCATAATTTACTCCATAAACATTCATGGAATACCTACTTTGTACCTGGTATCAAAGATATAAATCTGAGTAAACAGTGTTTTTGAAAGTCAAGTAGGAATATTCCATCTCATGAGGTGGGCACACCCAATTTGTTGTGACCCCTCCAGGACATCTCAGTGATAATCCACAGGGAACTGAGCTTTTGTGTGGGAAGTGGATGAGAGTATGAGAAAAAAGACTTAATCAGACAAGGAGAGTTTCAAATGGCCATGCTGGAGTTGCTCTTTTTAAGTTTCCTTCTCAAAAATTCTTTGAATCAGAGTCCCAAACAGAATGAAATTTTGGCTGGGTTCAGGTTCAGATCAAAAGATATTTTGAATGCTGATTCAATAGATACAGAAATAGATTTGTTCCAGCTCAAACTGGTTCACTATTTTTGTTAAAAAAAAATGTGTTAAGTAGCTGAGGGTGGGGAATGAACACTTGGGTTTGTTAGGAGGCTTTCAACAAGGCAGGGCACGCGAGTGGGTTTTGTAAGACAGGCTGTGTCAATCCCTCGATGGGAATGCACACATCTAGAAAGAACACAAATGAAGGCAAGCACACTGCTTCTCAGGCTTGTTTTATTCCCAACAGACTTGAGAAGAAAGTAGAGAAAGCCTGCCAAATTAGCTGGCATAGAACATCAAAACTGGATGAGGAATTTTAAAAGGAAGAAAAGACTTTTAATCAGGAGGCAGTACCCTGAGGGAGATCAAAAGCCTGTTAGATACAATAGTTATGATGGAATTTAGTGCTAAAAGGGCCATTTGGATAATTAAAGCCTCGTATGTAACTTTTTTTTTTTTTTTTTTTTTTTTTTTTTTGCGGTACATGGGCCTCTCACCGTTGTGGCCTCTCCTGTTGCGGAGCACAGGCTCCGGTCGCACAGGCTCAGAGGCCATGGCTCACGGGCCCAGCCACTCTGCGGCATGTGGGATCTTCCTGGACCAGGACACGAACACGTGTCCCCTGCATCAGCAGGCGGACTCTCAACCACTGCGCCACCAGGGAAGCCCATCATATGTGACTTTTATTGCCTCCATCCTTATATGCCTCTGTCCTTGCAGATGAAGATGTGAGCAGGAATCCGGTTACAGGGCCTGCACTAGCTGAGAGCAATGTGGTTTGAGGGAGAGGACATGTTGGCTACCCATTATAACCCAGAGGTTACAGCCTGGAAGCCCACAGGCCATATTTGACCTGAAGACAGGTATTTTTTGACCTGTATGGTGTTTAAGATTCACATGATGTGGTGAGACAAAAAATCCAGTTCTAAGACTTCCCTTGAAAAACCAGACTGGAAACTCTGGTCCTTAACTCCCTCATAGTAGCTGCTAGCTGGTTCTGAGTAACAACTGTCCCCTTTACACAGGACATGAAGACTCAGTTCACCACAAGCCTAGTGCTTGAATGATTACTTATTTTTAAAGTAATAGCCTCTATATCATTGTCTATATAAAAATGGGAAACTAAACACTGAAAATTAAACAAAGAAGATCACACAATTTTTCTTACATGTGGTCCATGTCACCTGTCTCCATCATCCGTCTAAGTCTCTGCTGCACTGATTCTGTCACTCTTGACATAGAAAATGCTTAGCCATGACCCTTGTTGGGATCGTTTTGAAGAATGCTCATGAACAGCACTCTTTTAGAAAATAAAACCTGGTTTTATTTTTTAATATAGTTTTGCCGGAAAGTGGATTGTTACCTTCCTAATTCCTTTTTAGTTTATTAATGTGAGATGACAGTGTGATGGGAAAGAGGGAAACAGCTGTTAGAGTCAGGCAGCCTTGGTTTAAATTCCAGATTTGCCAATAATCATGGGGAGACTTGAGGAAAGTCACATTCTGGCCACAATTTTCTCACCCCTAAACATAGGTATAATAAAATTTTTCACACAGAGTGATTCCAAGCATTAAATAAGAACATTACATAAAGCTTCTAACTGCTCAGTAAATGACACCTTATCAATTATGATCAAATGATTTTATATGCTAGCTCCAGATTTAACCAAGATTTTATGACAATAAAATTAGCTAACCTGACATATGTCAGGTGCAAGTGGGCTACACTATGTAGCCCCCTCAAGAATGTAAGAGAAATATGATCGCTTGTTCAGAGGTTAATTAATAAAAGTAATGGATTAGAGCAAGGGTCAGCAAACTTTTTCTATAAACACCACTAAGTAAATATTTTAAGCTTTGCAGGCCACAGAGTCAGTGTCACAGCTTGTAGGCTGCTGCCCTTATAGCAAGGAAGCAGCCACAGACAATACAAATGAATGAGCCTGGCTGCTTTCCTATAAAACTGTGTTTATGGACACTGAAATTCGAATTTCATATAATTTCCACATGGAATAAAATATTATTCTTTTGATTTATTTTTCAACCATTAAAAAAGGTACAACTATTCTTAGTTCTTGGGCAGTACAAAGTCAGATGGCTGGCTGAAGTTGGCCTGTGGGCCATAGTTTGCCAACTCCTGCATTAAAACAGTAATATGAAAAGTCACAATAAAAAACATTCTAGTTCACAGAGATAGACTTAAGGCTTTGTATCTAAATAATCAGAAGCAAATAGAGAGTTAGAGAAGCAAATTTTAGCAGAGTAAATCCTCTCAATGTCTGACTGAGCCCAAAGCCATCTGGAAGGACTGGCTCCATCTGGAAATTGATATGTTGGACTAACATGGCCTGATGCTAATCAGTAGTCAAATCGTGCCAAACTCCCCTCACTCACCAAGAGTCCTCCTAAATATTGTTTGGCTTTATTTTTTTTCTACAGAGTTGCTTACAGGGAGGGAATGTACTGGTCAAGCAGACACAAATACCTATTTTGTTTGACAGCTATTTCTTATTGCAAAAGGATAAACTGTGATTCTGATTTACTCATCAGTCTTTTGTAAGTCCTTTTATTTTTTCTTTAAGCCTGAAACAGCATTTCCAAATCCAGTTAACTTGGGGATATATATGAGAGTGTTCTTATGAGCCTACAGAGCTGAGGTCCTGGTCCTCAACACTGGTTAATTTATGAAGGTAATTTCACTTTAAAAGCCCTTTCTGTGTGGCCAGCCAGCCTCCCATAGTAAGTCTGGAACTCAAGCTAGGCTACATGTTCTCCATCCAAACTTCAAACTCTCTTTAGAAGGTTAGTGTGGGGATTCGTTGGGTTATTACAAGTAAAGAAATAATGGCACATAGGAAGTGCTCAATTAGTGTTCGCTATTATGATGATCACGACTATGATTATTGACAGTTGCTGTCACTTTACCCTGGTATCTTAATTATACACATGAATAGGCCTCACTCCTTTTTTATGTTCCTGATATTAAAAGATTATAATTCAGGGCTTCCCTGGTGGCGCAGTGGTTGAGAGTCCGCCTGCCAATGCAGGGAACATGGGTTCGTGCCCCGGTCCGGGAAGATCCCACATGCTGTGGAGCGGCTAGGCCCGTGAGCCATGGCCGCTGAGCCTGTGCGTCTGGAGCCTGTGCTCCGCAATGGGAGAGGCCACAGCAGTGAGAGGCCCGCATACAGCAAAAAAAAAAAGAAAAAAGAAAAAGGATTATAATTCATTTGAATGGGTTGGTGGGATAGGGCGAATTACATTAGACTGTCTTGGATTCTAAAGTGCTTTCTACTTACAATCAAGGTCACATTTAGCAGAAGAGGAAAGAGGACTTCTAATGCATTGAGCACTTAATCTCTTCTAGAATCACTAGGCTTTAGAATTTTTGAGAGTCCTGTAAGTTGGTATAGCTATTCCCTCTGTATTGACAAGGAAAGTGGTTGCTCAGAAAAGTGAAATCATGTTTTTAAGGTCACAAAGCTGGGAAGCTGTGGCTCTAGGATTTGAATCAGAATCTCTCTCTCTCTTTTTAAACAGTAGAGTTCCATTTGTGCATACATTCTTTGTGCTACAATTATCATATAGATTACATCTAAGTATGCTATAAACTCTACCACACAATGCTATAATTTTGCTCTAAACTACCATATGTTTTTTCAAAAAATAAAGAAAGGGAAAAACATAATGTTTGTGTTTATATTCACATAGTGACCATTTCTGATATGAATCTGAGTCTCTTTGGCTTCAAGCTTGAAGACTGTCTGCTGCATGATGACAGGCAGCCCCATCAGATTCCCAAACTCTGATTTTCTGCTCTTTTGAGTTTAGACATAAGGCTATTCTAGGGCTTCCCTCGTGGCACAGTGGTTAAGTATCTGCCTGCCAATGCAGGGACACAGGTTCAAGCCCTGGTCTGGGAAGATCCCACATGCCGCAGGGCAACTAAGCCCGTGTGCCACAACTACTGAGCCTGCGCTCTAGAGCCCGCGAGCCACAACTACTCAGCCCGCGTGCCACAACTACTGAAGCCCACGCACCTAGAGCCCATGCTCTGCAACAAGAGAAGCCACCACAATGAGAAGCCTGTGCACCGCAATGAAGAGTAGCCCTGGCTCCCCGCAGCTAGAGAAAGCCCGCTCACAGCAATGAAGACCCAAAGCAGCCAAAAATAAAATAATTTTTTTTAAAAAAACTACTCTACTATGGTATAAACCATAGCCTGTAGAAAGGGGCATAAAAAGAATAAGTTACCCCACAACTTTAAAACAATAGTACGAATAACTAATATTTACTTAGAGCTTATGATGTGCCAGGATTCCACTTAGTGCTTTACAGATTCTTTCTCATTTAATAGTATTACCATTAATAATAAGCAGGTAATATCATTAGGTCCAATTTGTAGATGAGGAAACTGAGAATTAGAGTGGTAATTTTCTCAGTATAAAAGAGTTAGTCAGAGACTGAGCTGAGATTAAAATGCAGGTCTATCTGACTGCAGAGCCTATATTTTCACTAAGATACCTTAGTATTATATTATTTTGTGTTCTGTGGATGTGGTTACAATTATTACATTGCCATGTGCTTATTCAAATCAATGAACACAAGATTCATCTTACAATACTCTAAACAATATTCTAAAATTACCATTTATTCACAAACATAAGGTATCAATTATAAGGTGCTTCCAAGTTTTTCTGATAGAAAGATTCCCTCAAAGAGGTTTTCAGTTTTTAGCTTTTTTATACACTTAAACTTTTGGATTATAGATTAAATAGTTAATTGCCTCATCATTTTCAGTCTGTCAACTCACTTATGCATACATATGCATATATATCTAAGTTACCATAGAAAATCATGGATTAATTTAGAAATATATATTTTTTTACTCTTGCACTTCATGGAATGATTTTGTTCAAATTTTTCACATTCATCTTTAACACCAGGGCTATATCCACATTAGAACTTGTTTTTGAGTCATTTAACATGGTTTTCCAGAACTCATTATCTTCATTTCCATATAAGTAATTTGAGATATGGCCCATTTTGAGTTTTAGTTTGAGTATGATGGTTCCACTGTAAAAAATTTTCCTAAGCCACAGGACTCATTTTTAAAACATAGGAATTTGTTTTTGTCCTGTGATCTCTTTGACTTAACAATTAACTGTATTAGGTTTATGTTCCAAAAAATCTTTACAACAATTATCTATCACTGGCAACAATAAAGGCAAATTCCAGGGCTGATTATTAAATCTATCAACATTATTTATCTTTTTCCTTTTTTATTTTGAAACAATAGTACACTTAGATGTATTAATCCTTACACGATTGATTGGAGGCTTAAATGAGATAGCATATGAAGATGTCTAGAGTGAGGGCTCTGCACACAGTAGGAACTTGCTTGTTATTTCCACAAACCAATGTAGTTCATGCTACTGACGAAGGCAATATTCTGACTTCTGTCTTTCATGGCTATGGTACTTTTGACCCTGATGAAATCAGTTGATGGATTATCTCCTTTATAACCAAAAGACTAAGAGGCAGTGCACTCAGCCAGCTTGGAAGGCTGGCGCCTGCTGTTTCATCTACTTGCAATCTGGTCACTACAACTTTTCTCCCCCAAAAAGGTCTTAAACTGCTCCTCTTGGTTTAGTTCCCCATGATTCTCAATAATAATAATTAAAATGATGATAATAATTCTTCTGATTTGGGTAGAGAGATACAATCTACAGGCTACTTTACATGTGCTATAGTGTCTATATCTAACAATGAGGCTACAGTCATGGTATTATTACCTCTCATTTTCTAGATGAGAAAACTGAGGTGCACAGAAGTTAGGTAAGTTTCTCAAGTTCCCAAAGCTAGTACCAAACAGCTGTCATACAAACTCCTTTGTGTCCAAAAATGAGTCATGTTGGGCAAAACCTATGACAGCAGCAGTTATATCCAATAATACTGTGCAATATACACACCCCTTCCCTTTTTCCACTGTCAAAATTAGGTGGAATGAAAATTAAAAGTTATAATTAAAATTATGTGCAATGGATTAAGACAATGCTATCGACATATAATTCTCTACATCGAAGCAAGATACTATGATGCCTAAAGAGCATGATCTCTGAATCACAAGCAAGGGAAATTCTCCAGACAAACCCAATCAGGCCTTGCTGTCTGGGCCTCTGGCTTCTGAGCATTATTTCTCTATCAAAATACCCTTATCTTTGTCCATACACTTTCACCATTGGGCAAACTTCTGTGTAGTCCAGAAGAACCCAACTCAAAAGTCAAGTCCTCTATGAAACCTTTCTCAATACCGCTGGATATATAGGTAAACGTCCCTTCTCTGTGCTACCATGGTCCGTGTGATCCCTGGCAGCTGGGACAAAAATTTATTTATAATTTGCCCTGTGCCTGACAGTGGTGGAGTTTCCATGTAGTGGATATTTGATGGAGATTTCCCCAGGGTCAGCTATATGGTCTGGGGAAAACTTATCCACCCTCAGCTCCAGGGATGACCAGATTGTCTTTTAAAAAAAATAATCAGGGCCTCCCTGGTGGCGCAGTGGTTGAGAGTCCGCCTGCCGATGCAGGGGATACGGGTTCGTGCCCCGGTCTGGGAGGATCCCATATGCCGCGGAGCGGCTGGGCTCGTGAGCCATGGCCGCTGGGCCTGCGCATCCGGAGCCTGTGCTCCGCAACGGGAGAGGCCACAACAGTGAGAGGCCCGCATACCGCAAAAAGAAAAAAAAAAAAAAAAAAAATCAGTGTATCCGATATCCAGGTAACATGGTTTATCCTTGAAGGATCAGTGGGTTTATCCTTGAAGGATCAATTCAGGTCAACAAAATATAAGATATTAGCTACAGGTTCCTAAAAGGGTTAGAAACTTCCTTGCTCTTCTGGGAGAGCCCAAGGAAAAGATAGGTTCTTATCCTCTGGACTCCCAACCCTCTTAGGTAACCTCCAGACACTTCAAACTCAATACCAGCCAAGCAGAAGCCACCACTCTCGCACTTTGCTCCTCCTCCTGCCTTTCCTGTGTTTGTGAACAGTGCCCAGATCACCCAGGCGTTCTGGAACCTGTGAGTCATGGGTTCCTCCCTCTTTATGACCCCATAACTCCTCAGTGTCCTGTCACTTTTTTCCTCCTGAATACTCCTATAATTTCTCACTTTATTCTTTTAATCTACACTTCTCTTTCCCTACTTTGGGGCTTTATCATGTCTCTGTTGGACTATTTCAGAGCTTCATAACTGATCTCCTTTCCTCCAGTCTAACTCCATTCAATCAGACCTCAACAGTGCCTCCAGGTTCAGATCTGACTGTGATCCACAGAAGCTCGGAATATTTCTATGGGTCCCCATCAAATCCAGGACAAATCTCAGCTTTCTTAAAATGGCAGGCAATTCTCTTCTTGATCTGGCCTCTCCTTACTTCCTCAGTCTCATCACTCCCCACCCCACCCTCCCGCTCCCTAATAATTTACACTCAAGCAATACTGAATCAGCATCATATTCTGTGATATGCTGTGTCTTCCTTTTTTTTAAGATTTTATTTATTTATTTGTTTTTTTTTTTTTTTTTTTTTTGGCTGTATTGGGTCTTCGTTGCTGTGCGCGGGCTTTCTCTAGTTGCAGCGAGCAGGGGCTACTCTTCATTGCAGTTCGCAGGCTTCTCGTTGCGGTGGCTTCTCTTGTTGTGGAGCATGGGCTCTAGGCACGCAGGATTCAGTAGTTGTGGCACATGGGCTTAGTTGCTCTGTGGCATGTGGGATCTTCCCGGACCAGGGCTCAAACCCGTGTCCCCTGCATTGGCAGGCGGACTCCTGACCACTGAGCTACCAGGGAAGCCCCTGTGTCTTCCATTTTTAATGCTTTCTTTCCCCATGGTCCATCTGGCTGACATATTCTCTTTCTTCCAAAAGTCAAAATCAAGTCAAGGGCTTCCCTGGTGGCGCAGTGGTTGAGAGTCCGCCTGCTGATGCAGGGGACACGGGTTCGTGCCCCAGTCCGGGAGGATCCCACATGCCACAGAGTGGCTGGGCGCGTGAGCCATGGCCGCTGGGCCTGCGCGTCTGGAGCCTGTGCTCCTCAATGGGAGAGGCCACAACAGCGAGAGGCCCGCGTACCGCAAAAAAAAAAAAAAAAAAAAAAAAAAAAAAAATCAAGTCAAGCATTGGCTTGTCTGTGAATCCTTCCTTGATGCTGCCCACAAGTGTGGGGTCTCCTCCTGCCCATGCATCGTTTTATTACAACCTTGAGTATTCCCAAGTTTCTTCTCACTAAGTTCACCTTTCCTTTATAGTCAGCATTGCAACCTTCCACCATCTAACATCCTAAAATTCCCTGCAGGATGAACCATCATTTGTATTTCCACAATTGGGTATGCATCCATTATGGAGAAGTCTTCTACTGCCTCTCGTCCTCATCACTGTCACAAGTTGATTTCCTAATTATCCTTCCTCCTTCTACAAAGATGTTGAAAGATGGAGTGCAGTCTCATCTTCCATCTCAACGCCTGCTTTCATTCTCAGAGACATCAGGGTCTGTGCAGATGACCCAGTTCATCCCTTATCTTCTTAATTCCTTTACCTCCTTATCACAAAGAACTTTCCATAGCTTCATTTTAGCCTCACAATTTCAAGGGCACTTCTTGGACCTGTCATCAATATAAACTAAGCCACCCCTGAAGTCACAAATGCCTAAACTAACCCTTTAACCACAACCTTGTAGTTTCGTGGCTCGGTTGTTTAAATTGCACAGTTTACAGTGTTCATCACCACCTTAACATTAGGCTCCAAAGTGCATGGAGCTCAGGAGCTGCATAAAAAAGTTATTAGACTGTGGGAAGAAAATATTAGAACCTCAAGTTATGTTTAACCCATCATTTTGCATACACCTTATCGTGTATATACATGATGTACTAGTAGAATAACTCATGAGAATAGTTTTACACACATAAATAAGAGCGTGAACTCGGCCACAAAACTCCATGAATTCAAATCCTGCGCCATTTACTTAAGGTGGGGACTTGAGACAGTCACCTAACTACTCTATGCCCAGTTTTCTCATTAGTAAAATTGTATAGTAGTAGTTTCTACTTTATGAAGTTATTATGAAGGTTACGAACCTTGAGCAAGTTAATATTTGTAAAGCAGCTAGTTCTGTACTGGAACACAGTGAGTACATGTAAGTGTTAGGCAAACATCCATGCATGTATGAAGGCTATGTGCCGAAATGCTTTAACTTATTAACAGGACCGATTTACAAAGTACGAAGGCAATTCCTCTTATCCTTTCTTAACATCGTTCTTCAGCCATACATTTTTTTTCTGTCTTCATTTTCCTCCATAGCTAGTTTAGATTACACTACTCAGAGCTCCCTGCTCACTCTCCCCCATCATAACTTGTCCTCACAAATCTAAAAATCTGGATGAACATTAAAAACTGCCACTGTTAGGTATGTACCCAAGAGGCCAGTATTACTGGAGAAAAATCACATACCTGGGAGGGCTGGCGTCTCTCCATGTTGATGATTACCAGCTCCAGATGGACATTCTGCCCTAGGTGTCCTACTCAGTACTTGGTGATCTGCCTCTCGCTCACTCATCAGTGACGTTTGATTTTACATCTCTTTATAGTCAAGTCTCCCAGCTTTCCTTTCCCTATTTATTTTCAGTTTGCAAAATTTACCTCTTCTTTTACTGAAAACACTCGAACTCTTTAAAAGAGAATTTCTTCACTGTAAAATGAGCAGGTCTAGAGATCCAACCTATCCCTCCATATTTTCGCCTTCATAGTTTCTAGTGAGGAAGAGCTCTTTCTCCTCTTACACTTGAGGTCTGGAGCGCCTGCCCTGTTACATCCCTTGTTCCTTTACTTCCCCCCCTCTTTTTCCTTATATCACCAATCTCCCTACTGGACCATGCTCTAGAGAATCCAAATAGGCTTCAGTATTTACCATCTTAGAAACAAAAACAAACAAACAAAACCAAAAGAAAAAAGGAAGGAAGGAAAGAAAGAAAGGAAGGAAGGAAGGAAGAAGGAAGGAAGGAAGGAAGGAAAGAAAGAAGAAAGGAAGAAAGAAAACAGAAACAATCTTGCGGTTCCACAATACCCTTCAGCTATTGCCCCATTTCTCTGATCCCCATTACAGTCAAAATTCTTAAAACCTCATCTTTCTACCTCCTTCCATTCATTCTTACAACAGCTCTATTCTGAATTTTGCTCATGACTATATTAAAATTGCTATTTTAAAGGTCAACGGGACTCTCTAAATTAAAAGCACATTTCCCTGTCCCCATCATCCTTCACCTCCCAGCGAGATTCCACACCAATGACAACTCCTTATGGCTTCAATACTTTCTCTCCTGATTTCCTGGGCATATTGCCTATTTTCCTCAGATCTCTATGACTGATTCTACTGTCTTTTTTTTACTGCATCCTTTAACTTTGCCTAAGCTTCAAATGTTAGAGAAACTCAAGTTTCTTCAGGTATCAGTTCTAGCGTACCTTTTCATCTTTTTCAGTCTCCCTCTTAACCCAAACTCTAGGAGGTTGCATTTATTTCCCTGCTCCTTTAAAGACTGGAAGTATATTAAGAAGTTCCGGCTTAAATACCAGAAGTAAAGAAGTTCTTGACTTCTATATTTATTCTCTTTTGGAGCTTTATTCTTAGATATCCACTTGTCCACTTGATATCCCTTCTTTCATGTAATATAAACATCATATATTTAATATGTTTAAAATTAGACTTTTAGGGACTTCCCTGGTAGCACAGTGGTTAAGAATCCACCTGCCAATGTAGGGGACAGGTGTTTGATCCCTGGTCTGGGAAGATCCCACATACTGCGGAGCAACTAACCCCGTGTGCCACAATTCTGAGCCTGTGCTTTAGAGCCCGTGAGCCACAACTACTGAGCCCGTGAGCCACAACTACTGAGCCTGTGAGCCACAACTACTGAACTCCACATGCCTAGAGCCAATGCTCTGCAACAAGAGAAGCCACCGCAATTAGAAGCAACGAAGAGTAGCCCCTGTTCGCCGCAACTAGAGAAAGCCCGTGCGCAGCAATGCAGACCCAACGCAGCCAAAAATAAAATAAAATAAATAAATTTATTTTTAAAAATTAGACTTTTAATTTTGTCTCGCTTAGAGTAAATCACCATCACCTTTCCTCTGACCACAGCTGTAATATCATAATTGTCTTCTCTGCTTCTTCTTTTGCCCCATTTTAACCCAATTCATTCTTCAAACAGCACTGAAGGTAATCTTTTAAAAATATAAATGGCTTAAAAACCATTCAACTCCTCATTGTGTTTCAAATAAAATTAGTGTTCCCTTTTTCGGCCTGCAAGGCCTCTACATATCCTGGCCTCTGCCCACCTTTCCAATGTCAGTTTGTGCCATTCTACCCCTTGGCACTAAGGTGGAGCCACACTGATCCCCAGACATACCGAGTTTTGTCCAGCCTGAGGGCCTCAGTGTACACTGTAATACCCTTAGCCTGATATGCTCTTTCCAACACTTTGCCAGGTGGCCCCTCCTCTCATTCTTCAGGTCACAGTGTAAATATCACTACTTTGGAGATGAGTCCACCTATATCTCTAGATCAGTAACATTCCCACCTCGTTATTCTCTATTCTAATTTCCTTTTCACTTCCTTCTTAGCTTTCTATTCTTTGCTATTACTTATTTTTTTATTCTTTCTCATCTTCTAGGCTGGTACGCATCGCTGCACAGTACACTCAGTGCTGAGTCAGTAGGGTGTCACACTTTACAGCTAAATCTTAGCTTCAGTACTTACTATCCGTGGAAATTCAGCAAGATTTCTAACATCTCCATGCCTTAGTTTCTACATCTAGAAAATTAGAATAATCATATGTAAACTTATTGGAGTAGAATGAGGATTAAGAAAGATAATATACTTACAGCATTTAGAACAACATTTAGTACAGAGTAATTACTACTAGTAGTACTATTACTACTATTACTACATTTAGTACAGAGTAATTACTACTACTACTCCTAGTACTATTACTACTGATGATGATAATAATATCCGTAATTAGTAGCATTCAATAAAATTGTTGAATGAATGAGTAAAGATTCAGATTTATATTATTGTGCAACTACAATGTGCCTGATCATGCTATTTGCCATCACTATGCTTTGTTTAAAAATTTTTATTCTCATAACTTAATGAAATGAACAGTGTTACCTCATGAGAAGCTATTCAGAATATGTGAATAACTTTTCCAAAGATACTTAGCTCCTATGTGATAAAACCAGAATTTGAAACCAGTTTACTTTCAAGTCTGGTGCTATTTCCAACAATTCACTGTCCATGGACCAGAACCACCTTGTCCATTAGAACCACATGGAGTGAGTAATTTTATCAAGGAGTAATTTCAACTTCCAAGTCTTATCATTCAAAAAATACATTTTGTAAGGCTATAGCTGTCATTGCTAGTGATTTCTCTGATGGATCTCAACAAAGTCAATTGAAAACCTTTTGGAAAGGATTCACCACTTTAGATGTTATTAAGAACATTCATGATTCATGGGAAGAGGTCAAAATCTCAAAATTAACAGGAGTTTGGAAGAAGTGGATTCCAACCCTCATGGATGACTTTGAGGGGTTTAAAACTTCAGTTCAGGAAGTAAATAGCAAGACGACTAGAATCAGAAGTGGAGCCTGAAGATGTAACTGAATTGCTGCAATCTCATGATAAAACTAACTGATGAGGAGTTACTTCTTATGGATGAGCAAAGAAAGTGGTTTCTTGAGATGGAATGAACTCCTAGTGAAGATGCTGTGAAAATTGTTAAAATGATAACAAAGGACCTAGAATATTACATAATCCTATTTACTAAAGCAGTGGCAGGGTTTGAGAGGATTACCTTCAATTTTGAAAGAAGTCCATTTGTGGGTAAAATATTCTCACACAGCATTTCGTGCTACAGAGAAATGGGTGGTGAAAGGAAGAGTCAATCGATGTGGCAGACTTCCGTGTTGTCTTATTTTAAGAAATTGCCACGCCCACCCCAGCCTTCAGCGGCCACCACTCTGATCAGTCAGAAGCCATCAGCATTAAGGCAAGACCCTCCACCAGCAAAAAAATAACTGCTCACTGAAGGCCCAGAGAGCGGGTAGCATTTTTTAGCAATAAATATTTAAAAATTAAGATACGTACATTGTTTTTTTAGACATAAAACTATTGCACAGACTCTTAACAGACTACAGTGTAATGTAAAAATAACTTTTATATGCACTGACAAATTAAAAAATTTGTGTGACTCACTTGACTGTGTCATTCGCTTTACTGCAGTGGTCTGGAACTGAACTTGCAATGTCTCTGAGGTATGTCTGTACTTCGTTAGAGACCGAAGGAACATGGTTTGCATGGGAAATGTTTAGGAGATGTGATCCAGAGGAAGCAAGCAACAAAAAAGCCATAGGGAAATGTTTACAGAATGCTCCGTGTTCAACTAAATAGAAGACCAGATGTTACCATAAACTGATCCATGTCTGAAAAATTCTTCTACAGAGTTCTGGCCAGGAAAGCTAATTGGCATCTTCTTGAAAACATGGGCAACTTTTAGTACTGGCAATTAGGTACCTCAATTTCTTTCGGTTATCATGTAGAGTTATCACTTCTTTCAAGCCAAATAATAACAGGTTTGGCGATGTTTCAAGACAAATTGGAAATGTTCAAAGAACATTGGGATTATAATTCCCAGTGAACCTTTCAGTTTTTGTCTTTCCATGACCTAAATTATGTTCAGAAAAAGAAAAATGAAGTTGTTATTCTTTTTTTTTTTTTTTTTTTTTTTTTTTTTTGCTGTACGCGGGCCTCTCACTGCTGTGGCCTCTCCCGTTGCGGAGCACAGGCTCCGGACACACAGGCTCCGCGGCCATGGCTCGCGGGCCCAGCCGCTCCACGGCATGTGGGATCTTCCGGGATCGGGGCACGAACCCGTGTCCCCTGCATCGGCAGGCGGACTCTCAACCACTGCGCCACCAGGGAAGCCCAAGTTGTTATTCTTAACCATATGTAAATGCAGAGATCATCAAGGGTGGATCAATGTAAACTTTCCCTGGAAACATAAGGCTTCCATGCAACCAGTTATTAGATCCCCAAAGGATTCTTTGGGGAAAAGTCAGGCTAGACATGAGAGGAGGAAGAACTCTGGCCAAGATTTAGGATCAGTCTCTGTGAGGGGAAAAAGAAAGGATGTGTAGCTTACTCCTGTACTGAGTAAGGTAGTGAAGCCCATTGAAATGGTCCAGGGCTGAAGTGGGCAGCATCCCCAGATGCTATTTGTCCAAATAGGCTTGCCGGTACTGCAGTGACAAACAACCTTCAATTCTCACTGGCTTTATAAGAACAAAATTTGTATTTCTTCTTCATGTTATATGGCCAAACAGGTAGGCAGTGTGGCTTAACTCAAGGACTCCAGCTGATGGAGCATCCATCTTAAAATATATTTCCCTGACCAACTAAGTATTCATTCAATAAATATTTATTGAGCGACAATAGTGTGTTGGATCTGGAGATATGGGAGAGAATATATCAAAGGGTCTGGCTTTGTGGATTTACATTCTAGTAGTTTTATGCATATTTTTTAATCCTCAGGAGCATCCTCACAAGTAGGCAGTATTATCATCCCCATTTTATCAATGGGGAGATGGAAGTAGAGAAAAGATTTACACAAGTCAGTGGTAGAACTGGGATTTGATCCTTTGCAGTCTGACTCCAGAGCACATGATTTCACCCACCACACTATGCTGCCACTGCTGATGCCTGATGAGGAGAGTCACCCTTTACTATTCCCAACATATGAAAAAAGGGAGCTAAAGACAGTAGGATTTGTATAATTGCTAGGTCAGATGGGAGAGCCACATGCTAAGCTAAGTGGCAAATTGTCCTGTGTGGTATAGCACTAAAAGCCTCAAGGCTCCAAGGTTTCTATGACCTCTGTTCATTACAGGGATGGGCATGCTAGTTCCTAAGACAGTGAGTTCAAGGGTCTGCTTGGGAAGAATTGGCTCAAACCCCCAAGGCCCTGTTATGGCAGTGCAAGGCCTTGGCACCCAGAGGGCATACACTTGGATCCCAGCCCAAAACTGGTGTGAATCTTAGGTTCTTCATCTGTAAAATAAGCATAAAAGTGGTATTTTCCACACATAGGTTTATTGTAAGATTAGAAGTGATAATGCATGTAAGTGGAGTCCTGGAACATAGAATGTTCCCAATAAATTATTATCCATCATGTCAAGTGGGCCTAATACTCCTTTTTACATAAGAGTTAATGGGACCTTATAGCAGGTACTAGTTCAAGAAACTTGAAAGAGTGAGGATAATGTGTGGAATGGGAGGATGTTGAGAGGGTTACGTTCACGCAGATTGCCTGGGCTCCGGCTCGTTTGCCCAAGTAACAAGTTCATATCCTGCATTTCTCGCCAGTGTCTGCTTTGTCAGGCTTCCAGCATTCATTTCTGTTCTAATCACATTTTGTCAAATTAACATCAAACTCTAATCCATAATCACTACAGGGAAAAACATCCCCCATGCAACACTTCTTTTAATCCCTGGTGGTGTGTAATCAAGGAGGGTATTTGCTGAGCCTAGGACAAGTCTTACTAGCCCAAGATGTAATCAAGGAGACATAGAAACTCATATACAAGCAACTGACCTACCACAATTAAGAAAATTTTCCTTCAAAAGCTGTTGGTCCCCTGGAGGAAAAGTATCAAGTACTATGATAGAGAGAATTTTGGACATTTTGCTCTCAAGGGGCTCAATTATTTCTAAATATACTTTCAAATAAATGAGACTTTCTTAAACCATTTATCACCATAGCAACTAAGCTGGCAGAGTTGATAGGAGTCTTAGCTTCTATCAGCTGTGAAATATGCTTGTTGCTTGCAAAGTCTGTAGAAAAGAAAAGTGCTATATTGAATAAGTAAAGCAATACATTCACGAAGACTCACAGGAAATGAATGAATAAAGGGATGATGGAGGCTTTTGCAAAGATGTACAATCCTACTCTGAGAGTTTAATAATAAAATTCCATTAGACAAAAGCTCATTATGGTTGTCAAAAACCTCACATTTGGTTATTTCGTAAGTAAAATAATTCTCTTAAAATACAAATACTTTTCTCTAACCATACACCCCAGCATATGTGGTGCCTAAAAGGTTGTAGCCTGGAGATCAAGAAATTTGAGTTCTAGTCCCAGTCTGATGCTAATTAGCACTGAGCATTGAGTAAGACCTCACCTGGACTATTTCCTTTTCTATGCAATGAAAGGATGTGGATTCTATTACTCACCTTGAATAAGTGAGGTAAACAATAACTTCTAAAACTTCTTTATGGCTTTTAAAAATGTCTTTCTCTGTTTGCACAGTTGTGATTTTTTTTAAGTTCTAGGAAATGAATCAGCTATTCAGGCTCATGGGCTACCTGCATGTGTAAGACCCTGGCTCCCTACTTGTCTTTGCAGAATTTCAATCAACTGAAGGGAAGGGCAGGTTGACCACTCCAAGGCATTTTTGAAAAACGGTGGAGGCGGATATTTACACTTACTGCACAACTTTGCATTTATGGTACTTTAACATATTATCTCCTTTCATCTTTACAACTTTGTATGTTAGGGATGATAATTCTCATTTTAGAGCTGAGGAAAGAAAATGTTTAATCCACTTCCTCACTGTCCCACCACCAGCAAGTGGTGGAGCTGGGGCTTTAATCCGCATCTGCTGGACTCCAGAGACAGGACCTCATCAGGCTACCTCTCCTCTGAAACCATCTGGTTCAAAGGCATAATGTAGTGTAGAGAGGCTTGATCAGGGAGTCGAGACCTGAGCTTAAGTCCCAGCACAGTCACCTATAGCTGTCTGACCTCAAGCAAGTCAGTACTGTCCTTGGGCTTTTATCTTTATCTCCAAGAGACAGGATCATAGGGAGTGACTACTTCTTGAGACAATGGACATCCTCAGCTGAAAAAAGGATCAGAAAAGCATCCTGAGGAGGGTGAGAGTTTCAGACTGACTGTGACCATGGGTATTTACAGCAGGAAGGCAGCAGAGTGACCACGTGTAGAAGAGTAGGTTCAACCTTTTGAAAGGAAGGATGAGCTCGGGTAGCACAGGTTTTGAAAGCGGTTCATTCAGCATTCACAACTGGAAACAAAGGTCAGACACTGAAATAAAATAAGCTAGAAAAGAGCTTTCTGTCAGCAGAGGTAAGGGTTAGGTTGAAAGCAGCAGGCTACATTCAGCTGTCTCTATATTTCTTTGCAGGTGAGTTACTTTCAACTAAACCCAGTGTCCAGACATAAGAGGAGTAGAATCTTCTGGAAAAGTAGACCTTGCTTAAATTAATTAATACTATGTTTTGGGTTTTTTTCTATACAAATTATCTCTTAATGTGTTGATAGTGTTGACAGAATATGTTCATTGGAATCACATCACTTCCTTCTATTTCTGTACACTCTAAAGGAATAGTCAGCTGCAATAAAGAGAAGAAAACATATCCCTACTTTCCCTTACCCCTGGCACCTTTTCATTCAGGCTTAGTAGCTCTATCAAACACAAGCCCAGCTCTAGTTCCCTAATTCATGACTTGAAGAGACACTATTAGATACATTTCGTTAATATTATCCTTCTGAATACAAGGGGAAGAGGGAATTTCTGCTTTGAGAGGAATAATGTAGTACAAAGGTCAAGGACATGGAGTCAGCCAGGGGTTGGTCCAGTTCTGATTCCTTCATTTACCAGTTGTGTGTCCTTAATAAACTACCTAATCACTCTATACTTCTTTTCCTCCTCCGAAAATGGCTAGGGAAATTCTAATGGCTGTCAGTTTCCTAAAAGTAAATACAGAGCTGAAAGCAAAAGATAAAACAAGGAGTCAAAAATGAGAATGCTGGGAAAAAGTTGGGGAATAAGATTCAAAGCAGGATGAAGTTTCAAGTCCAGAACATGGATGGTGTTAGGAGCTTCGGTGTCCAGAACCCATCTCCACGTGTGGATGGACTGGCCGCAGCAGAGGGCCCAATTACCAGTCAACTGCAGAAGTGTTGGCAAGCCTAGTGCTGTGACTATCCATGTTGTGACCAAATCGCCAAGACAAAGGAGAAGAAGAGGCGGCAAGAAATCTTCAAACTGAGAAGCAACAACAAATGCTTCCACAGGTAGAATGATAAAAGGACTGTAGGAATTAGCTCAGGTGTGAGTTGCTTTATTAATAACACTGTTTACTGGTGCATTTCGTGGGGCTGCAAAGGTGGAAGAAATCATGCAAAGCCCTTCAGTTCTTCCGTTTGTTCTTCGCTTTGCTTTAACGTCACGTATCTCAACTATGACACTCACACCGTTATGCATGTGGCATCCATCCAGGCACCTGTCATGCCTGAACCCAGGAAGAATGAGGGAAGCTTTGTGAGTGGTGTTCTTCTGAAAGTGGCAGAATTGGAAGGTGCAAGAGCCATCCTTCCTCCCACGGGAAGTGGCACTCTGCCTCCTGCCCTGCTTCCTGTCTGTGCTGGGTGAGAGAGCATCACTTAGTCTTCTTCCATGTCCTTGTCACTTTGTCCTAGGCAGCTATACTTCCAGGCCTAGGGGTATGGGCGAGGATGTCCAGAGTCCTCCACGTAGACCCAACAATGGCAAACCAGATGGATAAGCCCAAAAGGGGCTTCAGCAGCATCTGTGCATAGTCATGGATCACTCTCCTCCCTAGGCTGGACTTTACACTTGCACAGTGAATAACCATTCACCTAGGCCAAGTTTAAATACAAGTTCTTTTTTTTTTTAATTTTTGCTTTACTTTGTACTCTTTCAACTCTTATTTTTGAAATAATTCCAAACTTACAAAAAACTACAAAAATAATGCAATGTACTCTCATACACACTTCATCCAGATTTAGTTTCAAGAAGCAAGAATATGTAAAGAATTCTCATATATCCTTCACCCCAGTTCACCACTTGTTAACAATTTGCCACATATGCTACACTATTCCCTATCTCTTATGTAATCTCATATATATATATATATATATATATATGTAATTTTCCCCTGAACCATTAGAAAGTAAGTGGCAAAAATCATGCCCCTTTACTCCTAACCTGTACAGTGTATATTTCCTAACAACAGAACATTCTCTTATATAACTACAGTACAGTTTTCAATATCAAGAAAGTTAGCATAGATACAATATTATTATCTAATCCACAGTCTGTATTCAAATTTTGCCAATTTTCCTAATCATATCCTCTATAACATCTTTTTCCCAACAATTATCTGTTACTTTTAGTGGCCATATCTCCTTAGTCTCTTTTAACGTGGAACTATTCATCTTTGTCTTTCATGAGTAAGATTGACATTTTCAGAGAGTACAGTACATTGTGCATTTTAAAAAATATTTCTCAGTTTCATTTTAGTGTGTTTCCTCATGATTACATTCAGGTTATGCCTTTTGGGCAGGAATATCAAAGAAGTGATATCATGTCCTCCTCAGTCCATCACAACAGGAAGCAGGGGATCTCAGTTTGTCTTATTACTGGGAAGTTAACTTTGATTGCTATGTAATTTCTTCAGATCCTTATAATACTATGTGAGTGTCTGGATCGGTGGCACTCAATCCTTGTTCGCACATTAGAATCAACAACAAGTTTGAATGTCCAGCCTTCACCCTGGATCAGTGATTCTCAAACTTATCTGTGAATTGGAATCACCTGTAAAAATTTTAAGGTGCTATAATGCCTGATTCTAACATTTAGAGATTCTGACATATTTAGTTTGAGTTTTGCCAGGGCATTAGGATTTTTAAAAACTCTCCATGTCAAGCCAAGTTTGAGAATCACTGCTCTGGACAAATTAAGTCAGATTTTCTGATGGTGGGCACTGGAATATTTTCAAAGCTCTCCAGGATATCTTGATGTGCAGAGAGGGTTGAAAACCACAGGTGTACACCTAGGAGATAGTGTCCACTTTTAATAAAAGAGGAAGCCTGGAGCTGTACTGGTTTTCTCAAGATCATACAGCTGAGAAGTGGTAGGGTCATGTATAACAACCCAGGCCTTCTTCCCTGTTAATCATAGTTCTTCTCTGAATGAGGCAGAAGTCAGCTAGTTGACACCTATTTCACCTGGGAGGAGACCAAGGAGGTATTTTTCTGCTCCTAGCCCAGGAAATCTGAGAAAATCAGAAGTTAGGCTTATATTGTTCTGTTCTGCTAACTTCAGGTTGTTCTGTTAATGACTACATCCTTTCTACTCAAAGTGTGGTCCATGAGCAGCAATGTCAACATCAGAACATCAGGCCCCACCTCAGATAAATTATTCAGTTTAGTGTAGAGAATCCCAGAAAGATGGCCCATGCATGATGCTATTTGGTTACAGAAAGCTTAATTGTGAGACATCTAATTTATTATAGGGCCACTCTAGGACAAGAATCCCTGGGGATTTCCATTTAGGATGATAATTTGATCACCCTTATTGTGCACTTCTCTCTAACTCATGTGCATCCAAGTGACTGAGAAAACATAATAGAGATCACTGGATCCTGGCAAGGGTACTATTCAGAATTCAGAATTTCGGAAATTCTGGAGAGTAGGCAAATGGGGTTAAGTTATTGGCAAGCTCTTACATATTACCATGTACAAGGGGAAAATACATCTGGGAAATAAGTGGATGTAAATACTTAGCAGAATTCTAAGCTAGAAGGGATATGGGTGGGAGCAAGAGTGGGCTATAAGAGAGAAAGAAATTGACCATGATTCAAGGAGTGTACCAGGATTGAGACTATGATTCTCACTCCAAAGTTATACTTGGATGCTTTTCTGAGGATAGGGGAGAGGTGTGGGAAAAGGGGTCTGAATCAGCTACTTTTAGTTTGCACATAACACAGAGAAAATTCTTTAGCATGTCTATGCCATGTCTTCTTCTGCTCTTGTATGTAAGAATAAACAAATAAAAACCACCAAATGAAAAGATTTAGCTGTTCAACAGAAGGGGAATAGAGGTAAGGAACTGGGATAAAAATGAATGAGATTCCAGATGACATTGTAGGAAAAAGATGTTAGAAAAGAAATACTCAGTATCAGGAAAGCATTGTTTCAGATAATAAGCTCAATTCATACATTTTAAAAAACACTGTGGAGGCACTAGCCAGTTGAATAATGAAGGAAACTGAGAAGCTGATAAAAGCTGAGCACATAACATTGTCTCAAACTCAGAGGAAAAAATAAAAGTAAGAATATAATAATAAGGAAAATGGCAAGAGACTAGGAAAAATGATCCAGGAGATCCAACACACATGATATGCGTAGTACTGGAGGATGAAACTGAGCATAAAGAGAAGCAAAATCAAAGAAATAATTGAATAAAAGTGTCCTAAGTTGAAGAAAAATTTGAATCTTCACCAGGAAATAGACTGTCAAATATCAGATGACATTATAATAAAAAGAAAAGAAATCTTGCTTTACAACAGAAAAGAAGTCGTTAACAGAAGAAAAAAAAATCTCAGGATAAAACCAAATTTCTTGTTTACAGCATTGAATACTAAATGAAAGTGGAACATTTCAGTGAGATTCTCAAGGGAAAGTTGGCATAGCTTTTGAAGGGAAAAATTCTATACTCGCCACTATTTACTTAATGAGTAAAACCATTAAGATACTCTCAGATGTGCAAGGACTCATACCCTTCCAGAAAATGTTCCTCAAGAAATAATTGTGCCACTTAAAAAATAATAATAACTCAGGAAAAATGAAGATGTGGGATAAACGCATAGATATAAAATAATGAAACTACTTAAAACTAGACTTACTGTCCAAATAATTATTGTAAATATGTTTTCTCCCCATAGGAAGCATGGCTTATTTTATTTTTCTCTTTAAAAACAAATTTTTTTTTAAATCAAAGACCTAGCAGGTTGTTTTAAAACACACACACTGACCAAATAAATGAAGGTAATATGCATTCCTTGTTTCTACTACCATAATCTGAACTAAGATCCAGTGGTAACAATGTTCTTTTTATTTTTAACAGTTTTAATATGGTTTTGCAACCTGGTAAAAGTATAAAAACAATTTTTGAAAAATAATAAATTAATTAATATGATTGTTCATAATGGTAATCTGAATGTAAATTCTCAGATTATCCTAATTAAAACTACTAGCACGGGCTTCCCTGGTGGCGCAGTGGTTGAGAGTCCGCCTGCCGATGCAGGGGACACGGGTTCGTGCCCCGGTCCGGGAAGATCCCACATGATGCAGAGCAGCTGGGCCTGTGAGCCATGGCCGCTGAGCCTGCGCGTCTGGAGCCTGTGCTCTGCAACGGGAGAGGCCACAACAGTGAGAGGCCCGCGTACCGTTAAAAAAAAAAAAAAAAAACTCTACACAAAGTAGGAGCATAATAGAAGAAAGCTCCCAAATTAACAGTTTTATGGTGATGTAGACTCATTTGTACAGATTGGAGGATGAGGAGAGAGAATCCCAAGAGGGAGGTGTCTGGAAAAGAGGTGGATTCTTGAGACATACGATTTAGAACAACTTAAGAAGGTGATAAACGTTAATTGTGTATGAAAAAAAGAAGGTAATCAATCTTAAACTTTAAGGAATATAGCCCCTATATGCCCAAATAAAGAAACTCAAAATGAAGAGTCTGGTAGGAAGCATGGATTCTTTTAAATATAGATTGAACAGTAAACAACTGTGGCAATTCTTAAAGTATTTAGAGTAATTTTTCCCTTAATTTTAGAAGGATCCTCTAGAATCTAATAGTTCTTCTGTTTAAAAAAATAACAAATTCAGCAAATACTTCAGTTTCAAATCAACTTCTTTTCCTTCTGTTTAATTCATATAAAAATAAATTTCATACCTTCTTACCAAAAATATTATATTATGTAAAGTATCATCCCATTGTTATGAAAATTACTTCTCAGACTATTTATCTAACCATACATCCTTCTGTATGTATATATGCACAAAGAGCTGCCTGGAATCATGCCTATCTGGTGTTCATTATATTTCTCAGTGGTGGAGTTTGGGTAACTTTTTTTTAACTCTCAGTCTTACACATTTTTATAATGATTGAATTTTTACAATAAGAATGTATCATTTCCATAAAGACAAGGAAGAAGAAAGCTTTAATAAAGGAATCTTCACCAAAGTGTGAGAAATGTATTATAGCTTAAGGCTACATAGGGTGCTGTCATTTTAGCAGGGAAAATTCAAAAGCCAGTCTTCACAAGCATGGGAGCCGAAAGGCTGCTCATCCATCTTCACTACTATACTACCTCAAGCTTGGCAATTGCCCTTGTAGCTATGGCCTCCTCTCCCCCTTGATCTGAATGCCTTTCCTTGGAGGAAATTGTCATGACCACAAAACACTAACCCAATGTGCTTGGTGCAACAGAAACAACTGCTTAGTTGTTTTGCTCTCAATTCCCATAGAATTCAGAGATACAATAAACTCTTCAGAAGAGCAGAAGCAAAAGTGTCTCCATCAGTTATTATCCCAACAGGGTTTAGATAACAAGAATAAATTTGAGATAATCACGTAAGAAAGTCCAAAAATAAGAAAAGAAATGCATATGTCACAAACATATGCCTATTCGTTCAATGTGTTCCAGCCTTATTTATCAACTATTAGTTTTTCTGACACTGTACCTGGTGCTGGGTATGTAGGGTAAACAGGGTAGACCTGCCTCTTGCCTACTTGTCACTTCAGTTTAGTGGGGAAAAGAGAAAATAATCAAGTGAGTAATTGAAAATTGTGGTCAGTGCTTTAAAGGAAACAAACAGCAGTTGTGATTAAAAAAAAAAAATAACAGGGCGCTCAGAGAAGGTCTGTCTGGGAAGAGGTAATCATTAGAGATGAGAATGATAGAGTGAGAAGGACTGAGACATGCAAAAAAGGTGCAGTAGAGGGCTTTCCTTGCAGAAAGTGTGAGGACTCCAAGATGGGAAGGGGTTTGGTGAATTCAAGGACCTGATGCAGAGCCAGTGTGCCTGGGTGACTGTGAAGAGGGGGACCAGTGACCCCCAGATGAATGGCTGAAGACAACCGAGATGAGCAGTATAACTCAGAGTCAGCTTGTGACCTGAGCCGTCTTAAGAGGCTGGTCTGTTTCTATTTTCAGGGCTATTTTAGAGGATATTTCCTCTAAGTTTGCCATAGTGGGTTGAATGTCTTCCAGAACCTGTGAACATCACCTTGTTTGGAAAAAAGGGTCTTTGCAGATGTAATCAAGTTGAGAATCTCAGGATAAGATCATCCTGAATTAGGGTGGGCCCTAAGTTCAATGACAAGTGTCCTCAGAAGAGAAGGGGAGACCACACGGAGAAGGCCATGTGATGATGGTAGCAAATGTCAGTCAGGCTGCTACAAGAAGGAGGGCCTGGAGTCACCAGCAGCTGGAAGAGAAAAGCATGAATTCTCCGTAGAGCCTTCAGAAGAAGCGTGAGCCTGCCCATACCTTGATTTGAACTTCTAGCACTCAAAACTATAAGAAAATAAATGTGTGTTGTTTTAAGCCACATAGTTTGTGGTAATTTGTTACAAGCCCTAGGAAGCTAATACAGTTGCTGACATTTCCACCTGTTTTCCTTTCTCAGATCCTTTCTCTCTCAGAATGACCTGGAAGCAGCAGGTGACAAGATGGAAAGGGAGAGACAACAAAGCTCCCTAAAATGAGAGGTTTGGCTTAATCCACCTACCCTTCATAGGGGCACCAGCATTGTCCCAAGGGCACAGCCCAAGACCACCTAGCCCTGGTTTATCAAGCCCTTTTGCCCAGTGTATTTCATGGTCTCTAGCTCTTATAGATGCTTGGATATGAAAGACTCTCTTTTTAATGCTCTGGGATCCCAGTATTTCCCCCCGCCTCTTTTTAACCATGATTTAAACAATTTCTGTTAAATCTCTCAGGAAAATGGGTTTTGTTTCTGCATTGTTTTGTTTTATACATCCTCCCATCCCCTTCAGGATGTTGTCCATGTTTGACTTTAGACTCACCTCAGGAAGAAAGATTTTGGCTTCACGGTCTTGGGGCAGAGGTTTCAATTCCAGTTCTCTGAAGTGGCATCTACCTCCCCAAAGGAACAAATAATCACTTTTAATGCCATCATGGACCATTCTACGTGAAGTCTTATTGTTCCTGCTGGCTGGTTTGCCAGAGCCCTGTGCTCCTCTGGGAACCCATCAAGGAGTACTCCTCTCTGCAGAGACATGAAAGGGGCCTCAGACACATCTTCTTGGCTCCGCAGGGAGGTCTCATGTGACTCAGGGACAGAACTGCCTTCTGTGGAACATGGTGAAGGTGGTCAAATGGGTAGGAAGCTACCTCCTCTAATAGTGGGGGGAGTGGGCTTAGTCTGCCCAGCAGGACTCTAACTGCCTGGCTGGAAGGCAGGGTTTCTCACCAAGAATGGAGGTGCACACAGAGCCAAGAGTGGAGTGAGGGAATGACAGCAACAAACCAGGTAAAGAAGGGATGAAACATCAGAGGGTGTGGCCTGGGCTATGAAACCAGGACTCCAAGTTGGGGGGAGTGAGAGCAAGAGAAAGGAGGTACGTGTAGTCAGACAGGACTCCACAGACATCATGGAGGACGGCTGTTGTCCACAGCTCAGTCCTTGGTCCCAACCTCCCTGTCACATTGCTAAGCCAGCTAGAGTCCAGGCACCAGAGCAGAAGACCAGAGAAGCCTAAGGTCTTCACGTTCTTCTCACCTGGGCTGTCTATTTGCACATGTGTCCAATGACAGGGGCTTGCTCACCTCCTTCTCTGTAGGTTAAACCTTAACCAAACCAAATGTTAGAACCTTAAACCTTTAAGACAATACATTAAGATGTAAACTCACCTAATTGTTCTCTGAAGTTTTTGGACCCAGCTATAGTTGGTGACATAAAACACCAACAATCCAAACCCCAACAGAGAGAATATTCTAAATTACCTTCTTTTCCTTCACCTTTCCAGAAGTTCCCAAACCTAACTTCACATCAGAATTACCTGGGAGAGCTTCTTAAATTAAAGAGCCTCAAGGCTTATCTTTACCTGAGTACATGGGAGTAGGGCCTAGAAATATACATTTTGAACACATGGTCCCCATGCATTCTGAAATGAATTGTCCAGTGAGAACTGGGTTTTGGGAACCACTGTCCCTACTGGGATGGCCTTGGGAGTGAGACCCTGCCTCAGTCATATATATTCTCACACTCACCCCCTGGCCTAATGCATGGAACATGGGAGACCCCACAGTGCTTTTCGTCCTGAACTGAACTAATAAATGCACATCTGAAGTGCAGTCAAGATGCTTTGGGGAACACCTGCAGGAATTAATTATACTGACTAAGGGCCATTTAAACAGAGCATCAAAAGATAAGCAGAAGATTGGCAAATTTGGGGTGGAGGATAAAGAACTTCCCAAACAAGTGCTTACAAATAAAGGATATGGAAGAAGTTGGGGGACAGGGGCTGGAGTGGGCTTTGGGGACACCCTGCCCTGCTGTTTCTCATTAGGCACTGAAATATGTGAGGCTGACTCAGCCAGGAGAGTCCCTGCATTCAGCCATAGGGACTGATTGTAGGAAGCTTGTGATCTATACCTCTTTGACCTCTTCAAGCCTCGGATATCACCAGTGCCAAATGACACTTTCTAACTGCAAAACCTTTTCCTTTATTGGCTCTGCAAGCCCATCCCTCTCACCTGCTGCCTGCACTTTGCCCTGTTCTCTGACTTTTCTCTCCTTCCCTTGTGGTACCCAGAGTCAGCCTCCTCTGTATCTAGATTTCCATGGTCCTTTCCTGTAAATCTCAGCTCTACCACAGAAGGGAAGGGAGGAGATGGGAGGGGATTGTGAAAAGGGAAAGGAGAGAAGAAGGAAAGGAGGGAGGGAGGGAAAGAGGGAGGAAGGAAGGTGAGGAATGAACATTTATCGGGCATCTATTCTGGGCAAAGTGCTTTCCTACAGCGTATTTTGTTTAATCCTCATGACAAGCTTATGAGATAGCTATTACTAGCAATACTCTATACATGTGCAAACCAGGTTAAACGTGTCCAATATCACACAAGGATTTGCGTTTCCTGGGTGGATGTCTGCTAAAACAGTTTGCCCCAGATAGACACAATTTTAGTGATCCTCTTCGATCGTGTGATAAGAGGCAGGTTTGCATTTTCCTGTTACCAGTGGTAATTATTAAATGCTAATATTCCATTGTCTTAGAATGCAAGATTGCAAGAGAAACATTTTCAGGGCCAGTTCTCTGTTGCTAAATATACCCAAGGAAAAGTTTGTGGACTTTTCTTTATGCAGAAGCATTTGCTGCAAAGGAGAGAAAATCCCCAGTACAGTTTTGGCTCATTTCCTGGTTTGAGAGTGCTCTCTGGCTGGAATCAGAGTTCCAGAGAAGTTCCTCAGAGAGCAGAGTCTACTGGCTCCTACAGGCTCAATCAATTAGTCTCAATGGACTCTTGTAGAGAATGACATGTTCCTCTTTAAAAAAGTTTCATTCTTCCAACTGCCTAATAAAAAGTGGGGGGCAGAGGGAGGAGCCACCATATTATATGATGCTGAATAAGGATGACAAGACAGTCCAGCTCGTCTCGCTCCTGAGAGAAGGAAAATGCTAAAGAGTAAGCTCACACATCCCATCCCTCATCATCACCGCAGCCACAACCCCTCAAATTTCCATAGCGTCCTGCCTGGACCTCCGAAAGAGCAGCCATGAGATCCAACCACAATCACTATCTACCTGCCTGTCTGACACACACCAAGCTCTCAATCATTCTTTTTAATTTTTACCTTTTATATCAATACTGGAGCTAACCCTTTTCTTCTAGGTATAACTGTGTGAATAGTTACTGTGAAGAGAAGGAAAGTGGAAATTAAGTGCTTCAGTTTCTGATGCCTTCCCACGCTCTCCTTACCTTTCTGTCAGCTGGATACATATAATGGAGAGGCCATAGGAGTTCCTTGAATCCTAAACAGGAGAGAGCTGCCTGTCATACAGAAAGACTCATCTCAGGCCATAATGTAAAGAAACACACTTTTTTTTTTTTTGTATTTGGTGTCTATCAGCCTACTCAAACTCAAACAATAGGAACATGGGTCACAGGTTAAATTTGTGACAAATGGTATTCTTTGATACATCAACATGGGATCCTGACATGCTGTTGGAACGCTAATCCATGAATTTGTAAATCAACATGAATTTGGCCCAGTTTAAAAGTTTAAGGCATGGGAAGTAGTTTGAATCTCACCTAAGTTCACAAAGAAACCATTAAAGTATTTTAAGTAGGGAAGCAGCAAGATTAGATCCGTATTTTAGAGCAAGACCAAAAGCAGAGAAACGAGGTTGAACACTGTTGCTGGAATCTAGGTTCCTGTCAGTGCTTACAGAAAGTAGCAGATGTCTTCAAAACACATCTAGAAAGGAGCAGGGGAAAGGGCACTAAAGAATGTGTTGTGTGAACATTTAAGAGATGGGTAGAGACACAAGAGCCTGCTAAGGAGACTCAGAGAAAGCATCTCGAGAAGCAGGAAGAAAACACAAGGATGGTTTGTACAAGGAAGGGAGCCCAGGAGAGAGAGTTTCTAGGAGTGGGTTGTACACAGAGACAGATAATGCTGAAGGGCAACTGAGCCAAGCATGAAAAGGTGCCCATTTGATTCAACAATGATAACCACACCATGGGACCATGGGGCCAAGGTGTGGGTCACTAACCTACATTACTGGAGCTTGAGAAATCGGTAAAGCATGAGGATGTGAAGGCAGGAAATTTAGAAAACTTTTTCAGGAGGGTTGGCAGGAGAAGTAAGGAAGTAGTCAGAGGAAAACATGGGTTGAAGGAGTTTTGTGTGTTTTTTTAAATTTGTTGTAAAGGTGAGAGGATTTTTTTCAAATGCCATTGGGAAGGAACATGCAGAGAGGAGAGAGAATAATCAATGGAGCAAGTCCCTGATGAAAGAGCTGTAAGGGGTATGGGATGCAGGGTAGACAGAGAAATTAACTGTTGGCAGGATGAGGAACCTCTTTTATTATAAACAGGAACAGTGAAAAAGAAGTACAAATAGAAGTAATTTTTGTTTGGCTGATTAAACGTAAATGGATAATGGAAACACGGAAATTTACGTTATCAGCAGAAAAGGAAAGAGAAGACATCTATTAAGCCTATTAGAGTTTCTGTTCATTGAAGGGAAGGCAAAATGGCCCTACATAAGGGTGATTCAGAGGAGAAACACAAATGAAAACGATCTAGGCAGGACCCAGAGCAAAATTTCAGAAACTGTGTGACCATATAATCTAGTGGTGGAAGACATGGGCTTTGAAATCAGAGAAACAAGGTTTTGTATTCCAGTTTCATTATTTAATAACTTTACAATCTTGTACAGTTTGCTTGACCTTCATAAGACTCCAATTCCTAATACCTGCAGTGGGATTATGTACACAAAACAACGACTATTTGGAGTAGCACATTATTAGTCTTCAAAATACTTTTGGCATCATCATTATTATCCTTCAAAAGCATTTAAGAAACTATGATCTTCATGAAATAAGCACAGAAATGCAGGGATTACAGGAAATGGTGGAGAGGTAAATGGGATAGCTTCCCAGAATATTCAAAAAATGAACAGAGATTTAAACAATAAGAGAGTTGATGAATACGGAGGACTGATATGAATAACTGATGTTCCAGAATGAAAGATCAAAGAATAACAGAAGCTATAATCAAAAACATACAACCATTCATTTGCTACCTTTATATTTTCACACTGTACACCCACACATTTATAAACCACCCACTTTTGCTGTACAAGAGAGGATTTTTTTCACTTCTACAATGTTGAAGCTGGTTGTAGTCAGGTCAGAGGCATATGACATAAGTTTTTGCTCATGCACTTGTCAATTTTTAGAGCTAGAGTTTTATCATTAATAATATTTTAATTTGTAACAAAATTGTGCCCCAGATACATTTCAACCATCACTTGTCATTTGCACCACAAAAAAACAAAACAAACAAAACAATAAACTGGTAAAATGGCAGACACTAATGTTACCACTATTACCAAAATCCCTGTTACTTCACGAGTTTTTTCTTTATTTTAATTGCATAATGATAGAGATTGTAATTATCTACAGTATGTAATTACCAACACTCATTATTGATCTTAATAGCTTAAAGCTTGAACTTTCTTTTCCATTAACAGAAACACAGCAGTTTTCGTATTAATATTAAAAATAAAATGTATGTGTGTTTTTGCCCACTAGCTAAAACTTTGGAGCTGATTATGCTTGTATGGCAGGGGTTAATTGTATCATAATATTCTGATGACCTGGAGACATCTGTACATAATTGAAATAGCTCCCTGCAATGCAGACAAAAATCAATGACAAGGGATCCATGCTAGAGTCCATCCTGGCAATTTTTCTAATTACATAGATAAAGGAAAATTCTCGAGTGTCGAGGTTTGAGCAGATGGTAATATCTCAAACCTCTTCCCAATCTCCACCTCAAGGTGGAGAAATCAGATGACGTAGTCAGACAGATGGAGAACACAAGAGCTTTATCACTGATAAAGCTGATTGGGGAATGCAGCTTAGAGCTGGTGCCCAAGGAGCCTCCTGAACCATCTGTTCCTCTCAATGCCACTCTCAAAACAGGAATTAAACCTGCCAACCTGGTCACTAACAAAGCTGGATGAGCTCATGTTTCCCTAACAGAGGTAGATGCCTTACATGTGGCAGAGGAAGAGAGACCAAATGCTCTAGTGGAAGAAGGTCACAGGTTGGGCACCTCAGTGCTCCTGCACATGACTTCTCTTCCAGAAGACTAGCCTGGGTTTCTTCCATGCAGCTCAGGGCTTAGCCATGAGGAAGCAAAAACTGCCAGTCCTCCTAAAGCCTAGCCCCAAAGCTGACACAATGTCACTTCTACCATATTTTATTGGTGAAAGCATTCAGGCCAGGCCAGGATCAAGCGAGTGGAGGGATAACCTTCTCTGCTTGGTGAAGAACTGGCAAGAGTGTACAGGAAGGGAAGGAACTGATGGCAGTCAAGCTTTCCCACACTCTAACACAGCGGTCCCCAACCTTTTTGACACCAGGGACCGGTTCCGTGGAAGGCAATTTTCCCGGGACGGGGGTGGGGATGGCTCAGGTGGTAAGGCAAGTGATGGGGAGCAATGGGGAGCGGTAGATGAAGCTTCACTTGCTTGTCCGCCAGCTGATCACCTCCGGCTGTGCGGCCGGGGGTTGGGGAGGAGTTTGGGGCACCCCTGCTCTAACGGACTGAGGGTGCCTCACAGTTGCCTCTGTGTACCAGCGTCAAGCCCATCTACATGTTCTACATGTTTCCAGTGAGAGATGTCCCTCTGGGGTCTGAGTGCAGAATAAAGAGAGCCTTGGAACACACAGGATTAATAAAATTCTCTCCTGCTACGGAGTCTTACCGCCCTTCGACTTAGAGAATGACATATGAAGTTTGTTATGCTCTGGCTACTCAATGAAAAATGAGTCCCAGGAATGTGAATCTGTAGAGCCTGAAGATTTTATTTGTACTAAGAGTCTTACATTCTTAATGCTTAAAATCACCTCTTGAGTTTGAAAAGCTGTAAGAAAACTACCTTAAGATATGTTATCATTTCTTCATTTTTACCTTTAAAAAAGTGTTTTCTCATACATTTGAAACTCACGACAGTCCTATGAGATAAGCATAGATACAAAAAGTGTTGGACCTGGAATAAGAACTTAGGTGTTCTCCCTTTAAAATAAAATGGATTTTTTTATTTGTAAAAATAATAAATGTTCTTGTAGAAAGTCTGGATATACAAAACGTTTTAAGAATTTAAGAAAGCAAATTTCCCATAAAAGCACGTCTAAGAGATAAGCATCATTACCCTTGTGATTTAACTTCCAATATACTTATTTGTTTCCCCTTAGCTAACAGCAATAAAAAGCTCTTATATCCTTCATAATCACATATGTAGTTTTTCAATTGTAATCATATCATAAAACAATAACTAGGTGTATCCTTATTCCCCCAATCATTAAACACTCTTCAAAACACAATTTGTAAATGATATGCTTTTTAATCTGACTATATAAATGGATACATTGTGTAATACCTGGAAGTGCAAGAGAAGCAATAAAAAATTAATTTAAAAAAATAATTAATTAATTTAAAAATTCTCTGTATGCCTACTACTTGCAGCTAACAATTGCTATCTTTCTGTTGTTTTTCCTTCTGGAAATATTTTAATACAGGTAAAGATACTGAAAGTGACATATATATATCTATCTATCTCTATACGTGTGTATATACACTCAACATGTATAAATATACATATACATTTTATATTTACAAAAGTATGATCATAGTGTACCCTGCTTTGTAAACTTCACTTCACTTTTACTGAACAACGTATGGTAAATATTTTCCCATGTCTGTTTTTCACAATACCAGTCCATCCAACTTGTTATTATGAAAATTTTCAAACATTCAGAAAAGTGTAAAGATTGTGCCTTGTGTGCCCATATACCACCACCTAGATTCTACCATTGATGACAACAGTTCTCATTACTCTTAGGTGGAGAGTGTTCCTGGGACTCCCGAGCTGCTGGGCAGCAGGGATGGGTGGGTGCAGTGCACTCTCCCACAGACAGCAAATACCCCCAGGCAGTGCAGGACCTTTCTTCCAGTGACACTGGGGTGGGTGAGGGTCTGTGGGTGGGTCACTGACAGCTACAGAAAGAAATCATCTCTGGTTAAATGG
The DNA here is from genome assembly GCF_964341445.2 of Mesoplodon mirus. Taxonomy (NCBI): domain Eukaryota; kingdom Metazoa; phylum Chordata; class Mammalia; order Artiodactyla; family Ziphiidae; genus Mesoplodon; species Mesoplodon mirus. Next base: position 72,724,471 of record NC_138985.1, read on the forward strand.
CCCATGGTCAATGCTCTACTCATCACACTTCTTGGAAGCCTTTCTCTGAGGGGTGTGTGTGTGTGTGTGTGTGTGTGTGTGTAGCTCTCCGGCTTTCTTAAGGCAGTTGCAGAGGAAAGGTTTTCTGGTTCCAATATTGTCAGTGTGAAGCAGTCATTTCTGGGTTGGTCAGCATTCGTTGTACTGCAAAAAAACTTTATTTTTGTTCTTGAAAATGGTTGAGATTGGTCTTTTAGCTTTACACTCTAGAACCCCCAAATACCCTTGCTATTTGAGCATATAATGATCCTTTAAGAAAGCACAGACATTTATAACAACGACAAAAAAAAACCCCACATTGACCATAAAAAATATAGCAGTTAGGGAAAAAAACACTGCACTCAAATTCTATATGAAACAGTCTCAGTGCCTGTGGTCTAAGTGGTACCCAAAAATCTGCAAAGAGGTGGAAACAGCTGAGCTGGCTCTACTAGAGTTCACTTCCCACCAGCGGAACTCCAGAAAGAGCTCCCCTGTCCATCAGTGGATGAGATGCCACACTCTCTCGCTGAGCACTAAAACGACCTTAATCTTGACCTCTTCCCCTCAACAACTCTTTCTCAAGGGTAGAGTGAAGTAGCAAAAAGCTTTGAGCTTCTCCCTGAGAAAAACAAGTAATAACCGTGAACTTTCAACAGCCGCATCCTGACATTATTTCATTTGTGTTTCAACTACCTTTGTGTGAAGTAAGGGAAAATATGATCACTCTCCCCCATGCTGGAGAGCTTGATTCAGAGACTCAGACAGGTGTTCAAATCTACATTTTTTGACACCTAACCGACTGCTCCTTCCACGCCACCACCCTTACTTACCTCTCCTCAAAAGCAAAGAGGAAATTGGTCAAGAAAAAAGGCTGAACAAAATAGCGGGCAAAAAAAAAAAAAATAGTGGGTAAAGTGGCTTTATGAAAAATTACTTATCTGACAGCTTTCCTTCTTCCACAATATGGTGTCTATAAAATATGCATGGCCTTCAAGGAATTTAAGAAGTTCAATCTTCCTCCTTTTTCTCATGCAAGTCCCTGAGAAATGAAAGCTATTCTGATGAAATGATCGAAGGGAACAGTGTGCTTGCACCAAGGTTCCTTAACTCTCATTCTGCTAAAGTAAAATTATGAGGCAACTGCCCACCTGAGAAACTTTAGACAAAGTAATAGGGCAGAGTCCATTAATAATTAATAGGACTGGGTATTTGTTTACCCCCGTCTGGTTCTGGCTCTCTGAGGACTACCTCCTCAGCCTTCAGGCCACAAAAGAACCTCAGTAATTTACAGTCATAAAAATGAAAAATCACTGCATGGAAGTGAAGTAAATGAGTTCTGTGCAATGAATAGGAAATGATTTTTTTTTCCTCCCACAAAGCGCTCATATCAAAGAAAAGGACTAAATCATGGAATTTCCAAAGAGCTGTCTCTTCTCTTACACAAATCGGTTAACCTGAGCACCTGACACTCACAGGAATCTGTCATTTGGCCAATGTTTACCTCTCATGACGAGTTCTATGGGGTTTTTCCAGAAGGACCAGGATGTTGCCATATTTGACCAGAGAAATTTTAAGTCATTTTCCTTTAACTAGTTATGTATGCATTATCTCCACAGTGGTGTGCCATCTTGATTTGGATATTAACAGGCTTTTGAAAGATTAAAAGCTCACATCAGAGCCTCTGGCACTCAGCAATCATTCCCCCCAGTGAGTGAAAAGATATAGAGGCAGACAGAAAAGTGGAAATCCTGAAAAAGTAAGCTTTTCCCCAAATGAAACAAATATGATAACTCAGGTGTCAGCAGATTTTTAAAAATCCTACTCTAACACATTTAGATCTCACCATTTATTTCCTCTGATCTTAATTAAGGAAGCCCTTGAGTCTCCCAGGCCTGCCCAATCATCCAAGGACAAAAATTCCAGGAATTCAGCAGCCGCACCCACGGGAAAGTCTGCAGCAAGTCAAGGTAAGCAATTATCATGACTTCCCACAGAGACCAAACATAAGAACCTACCAAACTTCCTACTTTATAGAGTTCCAGGCTTCTATTTCAAATCTACAGCCTCAAGCTCTTAATCTGCTTGAAATCCTAGTCGACATGGAAAATTGATATACAATCTAGTAATATTTCATGGGGTGATTTGGCCACTTTGGGCTCACGTGGGCACACTACCTTGTTTCCTTGGCTGTAAGATGAGCCCGTGGTGCTAATGTATTGCGCTTCCTTTACCTTCTCTCCCTTCCTGACTTCTGCAACCACTAACCTCTTCTCACATTGCTATCTACATCTTTATTTTAATAACAGCTTGTGTGGCTGGCATAAGTGTTTTGTAATTAGTCCCAGTGAATCACACAAAGTTAGAGTGGGAGAAAAAAATTGAAGATCACCTAGTCAAACCTCTTCCTTTTTTAAATTGAGAAACCACACTCAGAAAGTTAAGTAATTTTCTCAAGGTGTCGCTACTTGTTTTGACAGAAGATCTATCCTGATCTTCTGACTCAACACTATACTCTTTACACACACACCACTGGTTCACAATATTTTTAGCCACTGGACTCTTTCTCCAGATGAAATAAGATGGGGAAGGCAATACAAAAAGATGATAAATTCAAAGCAGGAGTGGGTCCTGGAGACCCACCTGCTGGACCCTCCCCACCTACTGGATCCTGCCCTGAGGCACGGCCATAAGACCTCTGGGAAAGGTTATAATGAGAATATTTAACCACATGGTAAGGCAAAGTCACAGAACAATCAAAAGGAATGCACCTGTCACCATTGTCAGCCACACAAATGCATACTGGCTGTTCACCACTGCTGCCTCCAAGGGTCTGCAGCACAGTCTGTAAACCACTGCACTTTTCTGTGTTAGCAGGGCTGCAGGTGGGAAAATGTTAGCCATCCGGGATATCACCAACCAGAAATGTCTAGAAATTGGACTTTACCACATTGCCTGATAGAGCACTCATGTCTAGTCACTGATGAGTCACAGTATCAATTTCCTTTGAAAGAAACTACATAAAAATACTGAGTTAAAGTTAGTGCAGGGTGCTTCAGCTAAGCAGAATAAACTCAGTGTGGAGAATAATAACTTTGCCAAAATTTTACACAGTGGGAAAGCAGGAAGTGTCAGCAATCCATGGAAAATGGCAGGCATTTGAAAAAAATGAAGTTTTATACATATTTTTAATTTATGTATGAAATAAATATGTGTTTGTGTGTGTGTTTGTAGGTAGTTCTGAAAAGTAATGTGACAACTGAAAAATACTTGCTATGAGTCATGCTTTTTTAAAAAGCATTTAAATACACACACAAAATCCTAAGACACCTCTCCATCACTTGGCAGATGGGAAAAACCAAGAGGCTAAATCAATGTTATTTTCACTCACATCAAAACCATACTTTCTCTTAGTTGGAAGGGTAAATATAGGAAAGAAAGTTTAGAATATCTGGAAAATGACAAGTATCAATAAATAGGTTTGAAAGTCTAAAGTTTTCCACTTGTTCATTTCCTGGTTCCTGTCCCAGGGTGTCCATCCTGTGTACCTCAAAGACAGTGTCACTCAGCAGGTCTGACTTTTCTCTTCCAGCTCAGTTTATGATGCAAGGGACGAGTCGTGGAACCACAAGTTAGAATCCAGACCCTGTTTGATTACACTACTCTCCTGGCTCTAGGAAATCATTAATCTTTAGGAGCCTCAGTTTCCTCATCTGTTAAATGTCATGAAGAATTGTATTCCCTTTGTTGCTAAAAGTAATAGCTGCAGATTATAATTTTACTGCTATTATTAATATTTCATGTTTAAATTATTTTATTTAATGAACACTTCTACAGCCCTTATTATATGTATGGACTATTTTTAAAAGCTCTATAAATATTAGCTTATTTAATGCTTAAACTTATGAGGCAAAAATTTTCCCATTTTAAAGAGAAGAAAACAGAGACACACAGAGGTTAAGTAATTTTCTCAACACCATACAGCTAGTAAGTAATAAGGTTGAAATTCAAACCAAGGTAACTGATTCCAAAGTTCTTGTTCTTACTTATTACACTATGCTGCAGCATTGAAAGTAAAACATTATTTTTAAAATATTTCTTGACTTTGTAGAAACTGAAAAGTAAATCAACAGCCTCAAACAATGTATTAGGGGTAGCTGGGAGCCAACAATCAAACGGTAGAATGATTTCCCTAATCTCCTCTTGACTGCTGGAATTGTGTAAGTATTGAATCCTCTTCATGCAGAGCATTAATCTTCAGCAAGTGGGTGCCTCCTAAAAATCTGGAGGGATAAACTAAAGTAAGTCTTACAGACAAAGCTGTATTTTAATTGCACTCTCTGCATTAGCAGAATGATGAATGAGTAGGTTTGGGGCTATAGTAGAGTTCCTCTACAATAGCCTTCCTCCAGCTTTATAGAAGCTGTTTGAGCAGAAGCTACACTTACTGCTGTAAACATAAGGTTGCAATGGCTATTATCCTGGGGTGATCCCTTTCATGGGGACTTAAAACTTAAGCAACTGAGTCAGAGCCCTGAAACCTACAATGTCTCTTTATTTTCTTTGCAAACATTAAAGAGAACTGCCTCTCCCTACCACGCTTGTCTGAGAGCCCCAAATCATGAGTAAAACACAGTAAGACAGCAAATGACTGAACTGAAGCATAAAAAGGACATCTCCTTGATGATGGGGCCTCCATCTATGGGTCCAGGAAGGATGCTACTGCATCTTCAGCAGAAGACCAAGGTAGGGTCAATGTCATTGCTAATATGTAAATTTGAGTTCCTCAAGTGAGCCAATTCTAGCTTCTCTTTGGAAGAAGATACATAATCATAGTAGTTAATGCATTTTTCTTTAGGTGATTCAGGAGAAAATAAGCTACAGCCCCACAGATGGAGAAAGCAGACATGTAACTTAAGCCAGTTACCACCCCCACCCAAAAAAAGAATCATTCCACCCTCTTCAGAACAAAGAGAAGCCCAGGAAGAGAAAAACTTCATTAGCGTAGAGCTGTAGACCAGGGCCAGTGTTTGTTGGATGTGGGGAGAGTTAATGGGGCTACTGAAGAAGAGGAATGTCCTGAGTAAGGAGAGAGAATAGAGAGATTAAGTACAGAGGACTGTAGAGGTGGAGACGGTTGGTTGAAAAAGGGAATGTCCCACATGGGACACTCTCCAAAGACCTAAGCAGCAGGTCTTGTCTCTGACTTCTCCTGCAGCTCTCTGCTTTCCTATGGAGTTCAAGGAAAACCAGATAAAGTCACAACTCCCAGCCCTCAAGTTCTGTAGTGATTTGGGATACTTACTTGAACTCTTTAATTAGAAAAGTAGTGTGGAGATATTTGAAATGGAGAAAGTGGGGTGCTGGTAAGACAGATCTCTCTCTCTCTCTCTCTCTCTCTCTCTCTCTATATATATATATATATATATATATATATATATATATATGTATATATATTTAAAATTCCTGATTTGTAGCATAGGCCACTTTCCTTGATGTAAATATGCCCATCAATGCTGATTTCAAGCTATCAAAGTGATGTCGCTGTATGCAGAGTTTGTTAGCAATGCCCTCAGTCCCTTTCTCCTGAGTCAGTACCGTCTGGCTTCTGCTCACGACTCCACTGGATGGGGGCCACATCCTTTTCAGATCATCAGCCTATGTCTCCTGCATATCTCATTCAAAAGCTTATAAACCAGCAGATGATCATACACAGTTGAGAGACTGTTGGACTAATTTCCCTGCCTCTCCCTTCCCCCAGAAAGTTTGAAAGGGATGAGTATAACTAAGGTGATGGCCATGAAAATACATGGTGATTATAAATCTGTTCAGTGTAACAGTACCATGATCCATGAACTTACACAGGGCAAGAAAGTAGTCTCAACAACATCCAAGCACTGATATCCACCCAACATGAAAAATAAGTCAAAGAGTAAGCAGAATATCTTATTACTGGAAACAGTTACTAAAGGCAGGGCTGGATAACAGAGCTTATATCTGTGGTCAAGTGGGCTTCCAAATAGGAAATTCCCTGGAAGTAAGGAGTCTGGAGGAGTAGATACCTTTAAAATGAGAAACATGGAGGAGAGTAACAGAATTTATGCTCTCTGCAGGAAGATTTTCTCCCAAGAGAGTTTAGAGGGAGGAAGTGATGGGAGACTATGACTCAAATTGAACAGGTAGGGCTTCCCTGGTGGCTCAGTGGTTAAGAATCCACCTGCCAATGCAGGGGACACAGGTTTGGGCCCTTGTCTGGGAAGATCCCACATGCCACAGAGCAACTAAGCCCATGCATCACAACTACTGAGCCTGAACTCTAGTGCCCACGAGCCACAACTACTGAAGCCAGCGCACCTAGAGCCGATGCTCAGCAACAAGAGAAGCCACAGCAATGAGAAGCCCGTGCACCGCAACGAAGAGTAGCCCCCGCTCGTGGCAACTAGAGAAAGCCCGCACTCAGCAATGAAAAGCCAACACAGTCAAAAATAAATAAATAAAATAAATTAAAAAAAATTTGAACAAGTACATATCCTGACACATGCAATACTGGAATACAGGGTTCCTAAAACATCCCATGGATTCTCAGACCTGCTAAAGGATGAGATTTACCATGTAAGAAGCAGAGAGGAAAATGGGTTCTGGGACCTGATATACTCTTCTGAGAACTCCCTAAAAGAAAGTTTTCTCTAGTTGTGGAAACACCTTTACATCTAGGGCTCCTTCTCCTCACCAGTTTCCCACTGGCCCTGAAAACCCAAGGGCAAGACCTTAATCCAGGAATAAGTAAGAGAAGGATGGACAGGGACCCAGTGGGAGAGATACAGGCACAGAGAAGGAAAGCTGGGGAGCTCTCTTTCTCTCTCTCTTTCTTCCTTATCATTTTGTCATTTCAGGGAGAAGAGAAATGCCTTAATAACTGCATGAGATTATTACAGATAAATCCAATTAATATGTGATAAAAGCATAATCTTCTTTTCTTTCCCACAAGCTTTTCTGGAAACTGAAGAACCAGGTTATTCTAGCCCAAGCTATAACCCAGAAAATTGCGTAACTGTGAAACCGAGTCCCCCTAAAACTGAGTTCCCTTACTGAGTTTATAAGGGAGGGGAGAGGGAAAGACTGGTCCTGTTTCCCCTACATAACTCACCATCAGATAAGCTATTCCAGATGCTAGGAGTATCACACTAATGGATGTCCCGCACATGAAGGGAGAAAAAGGTACCAGCCCCAAACCCTTACATCGCCTAGCTTATTTTTATCTTTGTCCATTGAGCTTAAGCTTTTGATCAGCTAGGGGTGTGACTGTTCCCTGTGCAGAGAAGATCACCACAGGGCTTAGGGAAGACCTGTTTCCACTTTCATTAGGTCCCTGCCCAAGCACAGACTTCTGCTACTTTGTGTATCTTCATGAGACTGCTGATGGGCAATATATAATTTGCCTCCATAAGGCTTTGAAATTGGCCAGAACAGTTAATTAATTAGGACAACCACAAGGCTATCCAGTTACCAAGGCTGAAAATTTGCTCTCTATTTTATTTCCTATGCTAAATTATGTCCAGCCAGCATATCAGAGGTTCTGCAATAAAAGCAAATGAATAAAATGCCAACTAGATAGATACACCCTGAATTTGGTTACTAAAACCTCTCCCTTAATCAAATTGCAGAGAGAAATTAAAGTTCTAAGATTAACAACACCCTTGCTTGTTGGAATCCAAAATTTATTCTCTCTAATCTCATATTTTGTTCATCTCAGCTAAAAGAGTTATTCTAGAGCTTTTAATTCCACCTGTAATGGTTTCTTGCAGAACTCTCCAGAAGCCACTCACACAGCTGACTTACCTCCTTCCAGCTTCACAGACCTCATGTAGCAGTACTAAGGCCCAGGGTTCCTTCACTCCTCATACAATATGTCCATATTCTTTCTCATTTTCAGTGTCTCCCTTTCCCCTTCCCAACTCCCTATTACCACCTTCTTTGTTATCCCAAACAATAGAATTAGGATGGAGTTGAAACACACAGATGTAGATGTGAAGATGTTTCTCATCTCCTGCTTCTATATGGTCACAGACTTCGGTGGATGTTCCCACTTGTTCAGAAAGAACTAGCAAACTGGACATTTGATACACTCCTTTTTCTGTTATTAAGAAAGGATAAACCCCAAAGGTTTCTCTTCTTCACTTTTGGAAAACACAGATCTCTATGGTCCATGCCTCTGCCAAAATGTGCCAATGTCACCTAGTAAGAATCTACTCTTCCAGCCTTCTGGGAATTTCTGAGCATTAAATGTGTTAGGCCAAAAAAAAAATGTCCATTTTTTTGCCATGCTTCATTAAGAGAACATTAAGTGTCCTCAAGGACCATGCCATGTAATGAGACCTACTTTGTTTTGGAACACTGCTTCATAAATAAGGAAAGCAGTTTTACTTACCTAAAGCTAGAGTATCAATTTTTCTACTTCTCTAGTCCTTGCAGCCAACTTTGATAAATAACTTCTGACATTTAAAATGCAGCTCTTGAATCTCCCTTCTCATTAAAAGAAAAACCAAAAAAAAGTTTTGGAAATAGCCATCCCTCCTGGCCCTTAGTGGATGGATCACTTTTTAAATAAATGCTTTCAGTAGAAAACTAGAACATGCATATTAAAGAACATTTGGAAAACCCAGTAAAGAAGACAGAAGGAAAAACTACACTTAGCGCCATTACCCAAGAAAAAAACATTGATGGCATTTCAGTGTTTTCATTTATGATTTCTTCTTAGATTTTATGCTTATAAGGTATTTCCTCAGATTGTAAATAGGTCATTTACCAATAAATAAAGCTATCCATTTAATGTAACTCTAAATTGTGATTCTTAATTAGAATGAGATTGTAATAAAAATCCCCATGGGTTTCTTCTAGAACTTGATTCACTCTAAATTCAACCTAAAGTATAAGTGAATGAGACTATGTAAGAAAATCTTTTGAAACGGCAAAAAAAGGGAGTTTGGTAACATATATTAAAATTAAATATGCATACACTCTTTGACCTAACAATCTAATTTTAGAAAACTTTTTTAAAAAGTATAACACTAGTATGTATTTTGGAGTGGATTGTTTGTTTTGCTTTGGATCTGCAGGTGCAGAGCATTGAATTCATCACACTTCCCAATTCATGGAACATTAACTGATATCATCCACACAGGGAAGGAACAAAGGCCTCTTGTTTTTGTTTTTATTAGTTTCCTTTTGATCTTCAATCCTCATCTCCCTACCCCTATTTCTTCCTTCCCCAGTAATCATGCATTGCATTACAATAATCTAGTCTTTTAGGAATGACACCTAAATTGCCCAAAGAACATTTTAATCACAAACAATGCAGCAATGAACATCCCCAATGCACTTTTCCTTATGGATCTACATACAAATTTAGCTGGGACATAGGAGGGACGGAAGGAGAGAGAGAGAGAGAGACTTACTTTTGCAAAGTACTTTTGAATTGTTTTTCATATTACTTGTATCTATTTTATTCTCACCAGTGGTCCATGAGGTTACCCCTCTCATTCTCACCAATACTTGTTATTAACTTTTGTCGATGTAATGGGAATAAATAGCAGTTCAAAATTGTTTTATTTCACATGTACTCGATTAACTAATGAGTTTGACTATCACTTCATATACTTAATAGCCATTTGATTTTTCACTTTGAGATCTGAGTATACATGTTCTTTGTCCACTTTTTCTTTTTTGGTGTCCTGACTTTTTCCTAATGTTTTAGAAGAAATCCCCTAGTCTAGATTTTAATTTCTTCTCAGTCTTAGATTTGCCAAATATCTTTGTCTAGGCCATTGTATGTCTATTAATTTTGTCCATGATGGTTTTAACAGAAATCCAGTCATAACGGATTTGACTGTTCTCCAATCTTTTGGTGTAATCCAATCTTAATATTTTATACTGTGGATTATATACCTTTGAGTCTCCTTTAGGAATATTCATCTGACCTGAAGTCAGAGAGATAATTTTCTATATTTTTTTCTATGAGAGTTTCTGTTGCTCCACATCTTTATCAGCATTAGGTGTTGCCAGTATTCCAGTTTTGGCTATTCTAATATGTGTACAGTAGTATCTCATTGTTGTTTTAATTTACAGTTCCCTAGGGACATATGATGTGGAGCACCTTTTCATATGCTTATTTGCCATCTAGTATCTTCTTTGGTGAGGTGTCAGGTAAGATCTTGGCCCATTTTTTAAGTGTGTTGTTTCCTTATTGCTGAGTTTTAAAAGTCCTTTGTATAACAGTCCTTGATCAGATGTGTCTTTTGCAAATATTTTCTCCTAGTCTGTGGCTTGTCTTCTAATTCTTTTGACATTGTCTTTTGCAGAACGGAAGTTCTTAATTCTAATGAAGTCCAGCTTATCAATGATTTCTTTTATGCATTATGTCTTTGGTGTTGTATCTAAGACACACTGTACTCAAAGTGATCTAGGTTTTCTCCTATGTTATCTTCTACTATTTTTATAGTTTTTCATTTTACATTTAGGTCTATGTTCCGTTTTGAGTTAATTTTTGTGAAGATGCGTATCACTCTTATATTCAACGTTTTACAGGAGTCCCTACTCAGGACAATAAGATAAGAAATAAATATATATGAGGAAAAATATAAAACTGTCATTATTTACAAGTGACAAGATTGTATACACAGAAAATCCAAAGGAATAGGCAATATTAGTTTTAGATTTGAAACATTAATTTATCAAGGTTGCTGAAATCAAAGTCAATTTGCAAACAATGATTGTATTGCTATATGCCAGCAACAAACAAACAGAAAATATGTTTTTAAAAAGAGTTCATGTAGAATAGCATCATAAAACACCAAGTAGTCAAGAATAAATCCAACAAATATATGTATGACCTCTAGATTCAAAGCTACAAAACATTATTGAGTGAAACTAAGAAAGATTAGAATAAATGGAGACATATACCATGTTTGTATTCACCTGCTCAGGCTACCATAACAAAATACTATAGACAGGGTGGCTCTAACAACAGAAATTTATTTTCTCACACTCTGGAGACTAGAAAGTCCAAGATCAAAGTCCCAGCTAATTCAGTTTCTGATGAAAGCTCTATTTCTAGATTAAAGATGATTGCCTTCTGTCTGTGTCCTCACATGTCAGACAGAGCAGTCTCTCTGGTGTATCTTCTCATAAGGATAGTAATCCTATGGGATCAGGGCTATCCTTATGACCTCAACTAAGCTTAATTACTTCCTTAGAGGTCACACTAGAGGTCAGGCTTCAACATATGAATTTGGGGGGGAACAAACATTCAGTCCGTAACAATGTTCGAGTAAAATCTTCCATAACCTAGATGTAGGTATAGGCAGTCTAAGACTCAAAATAAAAGAAAAAAATTCCTAAGTTCTTTTAAAATTTTAATAAATTTTAAAACCTTCTGCACGGCATATATATATGTATATATAGCAAAGCCAAAAGACAAATTGCACACTTGTAGAAAATACTTGCAACATATATTGTAAGTAAAAATTTAATATCCCTAATATACAAAGAACTCTTTAAAAATGAAAGAAAAAGGCTAAAATTCTGGTAGAAAAATAGGTAAATGACCTGAACAGAAAATTCACAAATAAAAGATCTAAAAATGACTCTTAAAACATATGAGGGACTTCCGGGGAAGATGGCGGAAGAGTAAGACGCAGAGATCACCTTCCTCCCCACAGATACACCAGAAATACATCTACACGTGGAACAACTCCTACAGAACACCTACTGAACGCTGGCAGAAGACCCCAGACCTCCCAAAAGGCAAGAAACTCCCCACGTACCTGGGTAGGGCAAAGCGGAGAGATTCCCACACAGAGGATCGGTGCCGACCAGCACTCACCAGCCCGAGAGGCTTGTCTGCTCAGCCGCCGGGGCAGGCGGGGCTGGGAGCTGAGGCTCGGGCTTCGGTCGGAGCGCAGGGAGAGGACTGGGTTGGCGGCGTGAACACAGCTTGAAGGGGTTAGTGCGACACGGCTGGCCAGGAGGGAGTCCAGGGAAAAGTCTGGACCTGCCAAAGAGGCAAGAGACTTTTTCTTCCCTCTTTGTTTCCTGGTGCGTAAGGGGAGGAGATTAAGAGCGCTGCTTAAAGGAGATACAGAGACGGGCGCGAGCCGCGGCTAAAAGCGCGGACTTCAGAGACGGGCGTGGGACGCTGGAGCTGCTGCTGCCGCCGCCAAGAGGCCTGTGTGCGAGCGCAGGTCACTGTCCGCGCCCCCCTTCCGGGGAGCCTGTGCAGCCCGCCACTGCCGGGGTCCAGGGATCCAGGGACGACTTCCTCAGGAGAACGCACGGCGCGCCTCCGGCTGGTGCAACGTCACGCTGGCCTCTGCCGTCGCAGGCTCGCCCCGCCCTCCGTGCCCCTCCCTCCTCGCGGCCTGAGTGAGCCAGAGTACCCTAAGCAGCTGCTCCTTTAACTGCGTCCTGTCTGAGCGAAGAACAGACGCCCTCCGGCGACCTACACGCAAAGCCGGGGCCAAATCCAAAGCTGAGACCCGGGAGCTGTGAGAACAAAGAAGAGAAAGGGAAATCTCTCCCAGCAGCCTCAGAAGCAGCGGATTAAAGCTCCACAATCAACTTGATGTACCCTGCATCTATGGAATACACGAATAGACAACGAATCATCCCAAATTGAGGAGGTGGACTTTGAGAGCAAGATTTATGATTTTTTCCCCTTTTCCTCTTTTTGTGAGTGTGTATGTGTATGCTTCTATGTGAGATTTTGTCTGTATAGCTTTGCTTCCACAATTTGTCCCAGGGTTCTATCTGTCCATTTTTGTTTGTTTGTTTTTTCTTAATAATTTTTATTTTAATAACTTTATTATATTTTATCATACTTTATTTTATTTAACTTTATCTTCTTTCTTTCTTTTTGTCCTTCCTTCCCTCCTTCCTCCCTCCCTCCCTCCCTCTTTTCTTTCTTTCTTTCTTTCTACTTCTACTAATTCTTTCTTTCTACTTTTTCTCCCTTTTATTCTGAGCCGTGTGGATGAAAGGCTCTTGGTGCTGCACCCAGGAGTCAGTGCTGTGCCTCTGAGGTGGGAGAGCCAACTTCAGGACACTGGTCCACAAGAGACCTCCCAGCTCCACATAATATCAAATGGCGAAAATCCCCCAGAGATCTCCATCTCAACACCAGCACCCAGCTTCACTCAATGACCAGCAAGCTACAGTGCTGGACACCCTATGCCAAACAACTAGCAACATAGTAACACAACCCCACCCATTCGCAGAGAGGCTGCCTAAAATCATAATAAGTCCACAGACACCCCAAAACACACCACCACATGTGGACCTGCCCACCAGAAAGACAAGATCCAGCTTCATCCACCAGAACACAGGCACTAGTCCCCTCCACCAGGAAGCCTACACAACCCACTGAACCAACATTAGCCACTGGGGACGGACACCAAAAACAACGGGAACTACGAACCTGCAGCCTGCAAAAAGGAGACCCCAAACACAGTAAGATAAGCAAAATGAGAAGACAGAAAAGCACAAAACAGGTGAAGGAGCAAGATAAAAACCCACCAGACCTAACAAATGAAGAGGAACTAGGCAGTCTGAAAAAGAATTCAGAATAATGATAGTAAAGATGATCCAAAATCTTGGAAATAGAATAGACAAAATGCAAGAAACATTTAAAAAGGACCTAGAAGGGTTGCTGCCCAAGAACCAGAGATGGTCCTGCTGCAGTCGCAGCTCTTCCAGCCGCCCGACAATGTCGTCTCACTTAGTAGAGCAGCCACCGCCCCCGCACAACAACAACAACTGGGAGGAAGGTGAACAGTCTCTGCCCCCACCAGCAGGCCTCAACAGTTCCTGGGTGGAGCTCCCCATGGACAGCAGCAATGGCAGTGATAATGGCAATGGGAAAAACGGGGGTCTAGAGCATGTACCCTCCTCCTCCTCTATCCACAATGGAGACATGGAGAAGATTCTTTTGGATGCACAACATGAATCCGGACAGAGCAGTTCACGAGGCAGTTCTCACTGCGACAGCCCTTCCCCACAAGAAGATGGGCAGATCATGTTTGATGTGGAAATGCACACCAGCAGGGACCATAGCTCTCAGTCAGAAGAAGAAGTTGCAGAAGGAGAGAAAGAAGTGGATGCTTTGAAGAAAAGTGTAGACTCAGTGTCCGACTGGTCCAGTAGACCTGAAAACATTCCACCTAAGGAGTTCCACTTCAGACACCCTAAACGTTCCGTTTCCTTAAGCATGAGAAAAAGTGGAGCCATGAAGAAAGGGGAGATTTTCTCTGCAGAATTTCTTAAGGTGTTCATTCCATCTCTCTTCCTTTCCCATGTTTTGGCTTTGGAGCTAGGCATCTACATTGGAAAACGACTCAGCACACCTTCTGCCAGCACCTACTGAGGGAAAAGAAGAGCCCCTGGGAAAGCGTGTGACTTGTGAAGTGGTGTATTGTCACAGTAGTTTATTTGAACTTGAGACCATTGTAAGCATGACCCAACCTACACCCTATTTTTACATATCCAAGTTCCAGTAACTCTCAAATCCAATATTTTATTCAAACTCTGTTGAGCCATTTTACTAACCTCATTCCCTTTTTGGCCTGTAAAACACTTTAGACTTTCCTAACAGAGTTTACTGTTGTTTAGAAATTTGCAAGGGCTTCTTTTCTGCAAATGCCACCAGCAGATTATAATTTTGTCAACAATGCTGTTGTCTCCTTTTAGTACCACCAGACTTAGACCTGCATCATTCATGGTATAAATTTTACTCTTGCAAGATAACTCCCATCTTTCTCTTAAAGCAAGACCAGGTTAGCAAATGATATAAAAGCTTTGTTGTTCTTTTTTTTCAAGACAAAGGCAAGCTTCCCTAAGCTTGAATTTATAGTTATTAAAAGATAAAACAAAAACAAACAAAATAGGACACAAGAAAAAAAATATCCTGGGCAATAAAAAATTATTTTAAACCAAAATAAATAAATAAATAAATAAAAAGGACCTAGAAGGACTAAAGATGAAACAAGCAACGATGAACAACACAATATATGAAATTAACAATACTCTGGATGGGATCAATAGCAGAATAACTGAGGCAGAAGAAGGGATAAGTGACGTGGAAGATAAAATAGTGGAAATAACTACTACAGAGCAGAATAAAGAAAAAAGAATGAAAAGAACTGAGGACAGTCTCAGAGATCTCTGAGACAACATTAAATGCACCAACATTCGAATTATAGGGGTTCCAGAAGAAGAAGAGAAAAAGAAAGGGACTGAGAAAATATTTGAAGAGATTATAGTTGAAAACTTCCCTAATACGGGAAAGGAAATAGTTAATCAAGTCCAGGAGGCACAGAGAGTCCCATATAGAATAAATCTAAGGAGAAATACGCCAAGACACATATTAATCAAACTATCAAAAATTAAATACAAAGAAAACATATTAAAAGCAGCAAGGCAAAAACAACACATAACACACAAGGGAATCCCCATAAGGTTAATAGCTGATCTTTCAGCAGAAACTCTGCAAGCCAGAAGGGACTGGCAGGACATATTTAAAGTGATGAAGGAGAAAAACCTGCAACCAAGATTACTCTACCCAGCAAGGATTTCATTCAGATTTGATGGAGAAATTAAAATATTTACAGACAAGCAAAAGCTGAGAGAGTTCAGCACCACCAAACCAGCTTTACAACAAATGCTAAAGGAACTTCTCTAGGCAAAAACACAACAGAAGGAAAAGACCTACAATAACGAACCCAAAGCAATTAAGGAAATGGGAATAGGAACATACATATCGATAATTACCTTAAATGTAAATGGACTAAATGCTCCTACCAAAAGACACAGATTGGCTGAATGGATACAAAAACAAGACTGATAATATATGCTGTCTACAAGAGACCCACATCAGACCTAGAGACACATACAGACTGAAAGTAAGGGGATGGAAAAAGATATTCCATGCAAATGTAAACCAAAAGAAAGCTGGAGTAGCAATTCTCATATCAGACAAAATAGACTTTAAAATAAAGACTATTAGAAGAGATAAAGAAGGACACTACATAATGATCAAGGGATTGATCCAAGAAGAAGATATAATAATTGTAAATAATTATGCACCCAACATAGGAGCACCTCAGTACATAAGGCAAATACTAACAACCATAAAAGGGGAAATCGACAGTAACACACTCATAGTAGGGGACTTTAACACCCCACATTCACCAATGGACAGGTCATCCAAAATGAAAATAAATAAGGAAACACAAGCTTTAAATGATACATTAAACAAGATGGACTTAATTGATATTTATAGGACATTCCATCCAAAATCAACAGAATACACATTTTTCTCAAGTGCTCATGGAACATTCTCCAGGATAGATCATATCTTGGGTCACAAATCAAGCCTTGGTAAATTTAAGAAAATTGAAATTGTATCAAGTATCTTTTCCGACAACAACGCTATGAGACTATATATCAATTACAGGAAGAGATCTGTAAAAAATACAAACACATGGAGGCTAAACTATACACTACTTAATAACGAAGTGATCACTGAAGAAATCAAAGAGGAAATAAAAAAATACCTAGAAACAAATGACAATGGAGACACGATGACCCAAAACCTATGGGATGCAGCAAAAGCAGTTCTAAGGGGGAAGTTTATAGCAATACAATCCCACCTTAAGAAACAGGAAACATCTCGAATGAACAACCTGACCTTGCACCTAAAGCAATTAGAGAAAGAAGAACAAAAAAACCCCAAAGTTACCAGAAGGAAAGAAATCATAAAAATCAGATAAGAAATAAATGAAAAAGAAATGAAGGAAACGATAGCAAAGATCAATAAAACTAAAAGCTGGTTCTTTGAGAAGATAAACAAAATTGATAAACCATTAGCCAGACTCATCAAGAAAAAAGAGAGAAGACTCAAATCAATAAAATTAGAAATGAAAAAGGAGAAGTAACAACTGACACTGCAGAAATACAAAAGATCATGAGATATTACTACAAGCAACTCTATGCCAATAAAATGGACAACCTGGAAGAAATGGACCAATTCTTAGAAATGCACAACCTCCCAAAACTGAATCAGGAAGAAATAGAAAATATGAACAGACCAATCACAAGCACTGAAATTGAAAGTGTGATTAAAAATCTTCCAACAAACAAAAGCCCACACCAGATGGCTTCACAGGCGAATTCTATCAAGCATTTAGAGAAGAGCTAACACCTATCCTTCTCAAACTCTTCCAAAATATAGCAAAAGGAGGAACACTCCCAAACTCATTCTACGAGGCCACCATCACCTTGATACCAAAGCCAGACAAGGATGTCACAAAGAAAGAAAACTACAGGCCAATATCACTGATGAACATAGATGCAAAAATCCTCAACAAAATACTAAAACAGAATCCAGCAGCACGTTAAAAGGATCATACACCATGATCAAGTGGGGTTTATTCCAGGAATGCAAGGATTCTTCAAAATACACAAATCAATCAACACCATATTAACAAACTGAAGGAGAAAAACCATATGATCATCTCAATAGATGCAGAGAAAGCTTTTGACAAAATTCAACACCCATTTATGATAAAAAACCCTGCAGAAAGTAGGCATAGAGGGAACTTTCCTCAATGTAATAAAGGCCATATATGACAAACCCACAGCCAACATCATCCTCAGTGGTGAAAAACTGAAAGCATTTCCACTAAGATCAGAAACAAGACAAGGTTGCCCACTCTCACCACTCTTATTCAACACAGTTTTGGAAGTTTTAGCCACAGCAATCAGAGAAGAAAAAGAAATAAAAGGAATCCAAATCGGAAAAGAAGAAGTAAGCTGTCACTGTTTGCAGATGACATGATACTATACATAGAGAATCCTAAAGATGCTACCAGAAAACTACTAGAGCTAATCAATGAATTTGGTAAAGTAGCAGGATACAAAATTAATGCACAGAAATCTCTGGCATTCCTGTACACTAATGATGAAAAATCTGAAAATGAAATCAAGAAAACACTCCCATTTACCATTGCAACAAAAAGAATAAAATATCTAGGAATAAACCTACCTAAGGAGACAAAAGACCTGTATGCAGAAAATTATAAGACACTGATGAAAGAAATTAAAGATGATACAAATAGATGGAGAGATATACCATGTTCTTGCACTGGAAGAGTCAACATTGTGAAAATGACTATACTACCCAAAGCAATCTACAGATTCAATGCAATCCCTATCAAACTACCACTGGCATTTTTCACAGAACTAGAAAAAAAATTTCACAATTTGTATGGAAACACAAAAGACCCTGAATAGGCAAAGCAATCTTGAGAACGAAAAATGGAGCTGGAGGAATCAAGCTCCCTGACTTCAGACTATACTACAAAGCTACAGTGATCAAGACAGTATGGTACTGGCACAGAAACAGGAAGATAGATCAAGAGAACAGGATAGAAAGCCCAGAGATAAACCCTCTTTGATAAAGGAGGCAGGAATGTACAGTGGAGAAAGTATAGCCTGTTCAATAAGTGGTGCTGGGAAAACTGGACAGGTACATGTAAAAGTATGAGATTAGATCACTCCCTAACACCATACACAAAAATAAGCTCAAAATGGATTAAAAACCTAAATGTAAAGCCAGACACTATCAAGCTCTTAGAGGAAAACATAGGCAGAACACTCTATGACATAAATCACAGCAAGATCCTTTTTGACCCACCTCCTAGAGAAATGGAAATAAAAACAAAAATAAACAAATGGGACCTAATGGAACTTCAAAGCTTTTGCACAGCAAAGGAAACCATAAACAAGACCAAAAGACAACCCTCAGAATGGGAGAAAATATTTGCAAGTGAAGCAACTGACAAAGGATTAATCTCCAAAATTTATAAGCAGCTCATGCAGCTCAATAACAGAAAAACAAACAACCCAATCCAAAAAATGGGCAGAAGACCTAAATAGACATTTCTCCAAAGAAGATATACAGATTGCCAACAAACACATGAAAGAATGCTCAACATCATTAATCATTAGAGAAATGCAAATCAAAACTACAATGAGATATCATCTCACACCAGTCAGAATGGCCATCATCAAAAATTCTAGAAACAATAAATGCTGGAGAGGGTGTGGAGAAAAGGGAACACCCTTGCACTGCTGGTGGGAATGTGAATTGGTACAGCCCCTACGGAGAACAGTATGGAAGTTCCTTAAAAAACTACAAATAGAACTACCATATGACCCAGCAATCCCTCTCCTGGGCATATACCCTGAGAGAAAACCATAATTCAAAAAGAGTCATGTACCAAAATGTTCATAGCAGCCCTATTTACAATAGCCCGGAGATGGAAACAACCTAAGTGTCCATCATCGGATGAATGGATAAAGAAGATGTGGCACATATATACAATGGAATATTACTCAGCCATAAAAAGAAACGAAACTGAGTTGTTTGTAGTGAGGTGGATGGACCTAGAGTCTGTCATACAGAGTGAAGTAAGTCAGAAAGAGAAAGACAAATACTGTATGCTGACACATATATATGGAATTTAAGAAAAAAAAATGTCATGAAGAACATAGGGGTAAGACAGGAATAAAGACACAGATCTACTAGAGAATGGACTTGAGGATATGGGGAGGGGGAAGGGTAAGCTGTGACAAAGCGAGAGAGAGGCATGGACATATATACACTACCAAACGTAAGGTAGATAGCTAGTGGGAAGCAGCCGCATAGCACAGGGAGATCAGCTTGGTGCTTTGTGACCGCCTGGAGGGGTGGGATAGGGAGGGTGGGAGGGAGGGAGACGCAAGAGGGAAGGGATATGGGAACAGATGTATATGTATAACTGATTCACTTTGTTATAAAGCAGAAACTAATACACCATTGTGAAGCAATTATACTCCAATAAAGTTGTAAAAAAAAACATATGAAAGTATATTCAACTTTTTTCACATACATAAGAGAAATGAACACTTACATACCACTTCTCACCAACCAGTGTGACAAACATTAAAAACATTTACAACAAATTCTGTTGGCCAGGCTATGGGGAAACAAGCACTCTCCTATGCTGATGATGTAAATGTAAACTGTTACAGCCCTCAAGGAAGGGAATTTGGCAGTTTCTAGCAAAATTACACATGCATTTATATTGTGACTCAGGCTTCTCACTTCTAAGAGTTTTCCATGAAGTTACACCTCAAGCAGTAGGAAAATACATATGCACAAAGTTATTCTTTGCAGCTTTGTTTGTGATTGCAAAAATATTGTAAATAATCTAAATCCCTATAAACGAGAAAGTGTCTGAATAATCTATGGTACATCCACACAATGGAGAACTATGCACCTATTAAAAATAATGAGAATGATTTTTAAAAACTGGTACTTTGTGCAAAGTGGCCACCACTTTGGAGGGCAAATTATGCAGTCGTCTCAGAGGGTACAGAAGGACAAACTTACCAGGATGGTGGACTCCTTGCCTCTCTTCGTTTATAAATCTCAACTCTCTAGTAATCCTAGGCAGGACAGCTCAGTACACAATGTAGAGAGCCTAGCACTTCATCTGTGAGAGGCTCACATGCTTGGCACTGGATCCAAGTCATTCCTGAGCTTTCTTGCTCTCAGAGTGATGCTACCAAGCCAGGATTCCACTGCAGGTAGGTGAGCACCATCCTCAGAGGTAGAAATGGCACCTGGGCTGTCCTCCTGCTGGAAACCAGGGGATGACTGTGCTTTCCGTGGTGGGATTTCCATCAGCCACTTTTACTCTTTTCTCAAAGTTTATAGCCTTTGGGAGCCTTACTTGGAGGACTGAGGACATTATCAAAAATTAGTGACAGAGAAAGGGGCAGGATTTTGTGACCTGGGAAGTTGAGTACACATAATAACCAGCTTCCACTTTCCTGAAACCACTTAACCAGGAAATAACACTTGGGCAGACTCTTTCCTAGGAAATTTCTAGAGAAAGGTAAAAGGAGGCCTCCAGCATTCCCTGCAGTAGAGGGAGAAGGAGAGGAAAAAGCCCCTTCAGTAGAGAAGCTCTTCCCTGGAACATAAGCCTTAGGGAGACTCAAGAAATCTGGAATGGACAGGATAGATCTAACCTGGAGAACAGAGCAGGCAAACATGAGCCACAGAACTGGCAGGTGTTCTTCCTGCTTCCTCGTGTTTATCCTTCATGTCTCAACTTCTGGTTACAGTGGTGTAAGAAGACTATGATTTACTGAAGAGAGGGATGCAGAGTGGTTCTCAGCAAATTGCCATCACTTCCTATGAAATGGTTCTTAAGCAGGTGAAAGCCTAAGATCCCTTGAAGAATGTGCGGCAGACCATCCTATCACTTTCCTTCAGGCACTGGAATAGTCTAGGAAGTCAGCTGTTCATCCTCAATGAAAAATAAATATTTCAGTGCCTAAGCTTACGGAAAATTTTAGTTTGGTAAACTAATTCTATTCACATACCTCCTTATGAGAGGAAAGAATCACATTTTCAAGGAAACTTTTAGAAATCATTCTCTTGTCTCATTATGAAACAAAATGCAAAAATCCATCAAAAATTTATGTTTCTATTATATGTAAGCTTACTGTAAAAAATACCATAATAAGAAAGCTCCAAATGAAAGAGAGCTAGAGATTATCCTAATAAATATTCATTTAGCAAAAATCCCAATTGCCAGATCCCTATCTCTTTTATTCTCTTGCAATAAAAATTGAAACTGCAGCTGAATGAAAGTATACATCAAAATAAATTGTTTTGAAAGATTGCATGAACACTATCTATCATAAGGGTCATAACTCATAAAAAGGACATGCTCAAAATAAGTTTTCTGTACTCAGCCTGACAATTTGTCTTATGTCCTTATCTTTGAAAGTAGAGTTTTAAAGAAAACAGGTCTTTAATGGTTTGCTCTGTGCTCTTTTTTGTTCTGGTCAATATTTTTATTAAGGCATGGGACATGGATAGCAAAGGTATCCTGATCTAATAACCCTGGCCAAACAGTGGGGAGATGAGCCTGACTACGCCAGTGTGAGAAGCAGAGATCACTGATATGTCAGAGGTGGAATGAGGGTCCAATATGGATCATCATATTGACTGGGAGCCATTCTCTATCAGCCAGGCATGTGTTTATTTGGTTGCAAGTTCAGTAGAAAGCAACAATTATATGTGGCTTCCAATATAGTTGATGTTAAGTCTTAAGTTTGCATGATATCTGGAAAAAGGAAGGTCATAGCCCCAATGTGTGCTGAGCCCATCATAGAGTTTAGCTGCGGCATGGGGTTTAGTTCTAGATTCTACTTATGAACAGTTACTCAGACAAACTGGAGCCAGTTCAGAGGACAGCTGAGATGGTGAAGACATGGAAGTATTGTCACAAGGGGAGCAGTTGAAGAAACAGAGAGAAGAGAAGATTTATGGAAGACATTATATGTGTTCTCAGATACTTGAAGGGCTGTCATACAGTGAGAGGACAAGACTGACTGCTACTGCAGAGAGGCTGGCTGCACATCTGTGGGAACCAGAGCAAGAAAAAATACATAGGCTGCCTGAGTAGGAAGTGAAGGCCCCAACACGGAGGAGTCCAAACAGACCAGCATTTGTTAGGGCTGTTTGGGGGCATTCTTTGGTTAGAAATAGTGGTGGCTGGAGGACTGGAAGACTGGCCTAGGAAGCCTCTGCAAAATTCTACAAGGTCGTAGGTGTGAATTGGATTTCTTCTGATGTCTCCCTCCCCCCGTCACTGTTGCCTGGAAGTCCCCTCTTCTGGGTGCTGCCTTCTTCAGTGACAAAAAGCACTTTTTCCTCTTGTTTTTTTAAGACCCCCTAACAGTACTTGCCGCACTCTGTTCTGTACCACACTGCTCATTTACCTGTCCTGTCTTTCTTCCCCATCCGACCGTGAGTTCTGATGTGTTAGGAGAAGGCTCTCACTCCCAGTCAAGGGCATGCCCTTTGCCTGAAGGCTTCTTGTCGGAGGTGAATATATGCACATTTGTAAATACTTATATAAACAACTCTGAGAAAATAGAAGAATCTGCTTTGAGAAAGGTGGGTGGGGGTGAGGTGTTGGCGAGACCTCAAATAGTTGTTATGAGGAATGCAAAATTTAAGAGAACAGGCCAAGCACAAATGTTCCATTATGTAACCAGATAATATTGTACTTATGTAAAACATAATTTCTTCTGAACTGGAAAATATCCTTTATATGTTGAAGAAACGCGTTTTCTGAGGTCAACCATACTTCTGCTCGGGGATGAAAAGAACAGAAATCAGGAATTCAGAAACACAGAGTAGGGGCTCATTAGAGCATTGTTGGAAGCCCAGCATTCTGGTTACACTGAGTCTCACGTGCTGGACCACCAAGCCCAAGACAATATTTGTCAGTTTTACAGAATCATTAAATGGATAATTTTATCCAGCCATCTTCTGGATGTTCACCCTCTTCATGGGGTTCTACTTAGGTGACCTGAAGTCCAGAGTGGACCTGCAAATGTGTCATCTTCACTCTGTGGGGAGAAGTTATGTGTCGGTTCTTTCAGATTTTTCAAGCCCTGGGCGAGCGGCACTGTGGATGAAGCCTGGGGAGCTGCCAGCCTTGGCCCCAACTATTACAATGGCTGGGAGCAAAGCAAAAGTGCACACGTTAAGTAAGAAAAGATATATTTGAGACCAATATATTTAAGGCTGTCAGAAGCAAAGTTATTAGAAAAGTTTCTTGTAATGACAGAATTAGAATGTGCTTTCATGTCATTGTTTGGAATTCACTTTAATTTTTAAATAATTTGTGTTAATGTCTGCTTATGCATTTACTTCTCATCAACATCACATTACACAGAGTAAGGGTTTAAAGCAAACAGAATAAGGAGGCCCTGGCTTCAGGGCAATTATAGGCCCTCTGGGGTGTAAGTCTAGGATTTAACACAGGTTAACGTCAGGAAATAAGGGACAGAAGAAAAGCCGAAAGAATTGGAACAGTGAGTTCTCCTCTTTTGAAGTACCTGTGCTGGGAGGAGCTGCAGGCAGGCTTCTACAGCAGCTCCTGGGCATCCTGGGCTGTGGGGTGCAGACATACATCAGAGCACAGATGCCAAACCATAAACCAGGGTGTCACAGCAAGAGAATCCAGGCTCCTGGATCCAGCACAATCCAGCATGGCTAAGTTGTGCCGTGTTTCTGGCTGGTCTGACTCTCTGTGGTAGGAGCCCAGCCAGGGTCAGGGGACACCTGAACAGAAACTCTCCTTGGAAGGAGGTGCCAAGAGCTGGCCACCATCAGGGCAGGACCCAGAGAGACCAATAGGGAGCATCAAAGACGTCACTATGTAGATTGTTCTAAGGCAGCAGTTCTCAACGTTTCTCTACTGAACTATATGCGTTGGATGATTTTCACTTGAACAGCACAAACCCATGAGTGTAACCCAATTTAGACAAACAGCTTTCCCCACACAAATTATTTGTCATGGCATTTTTAAAGCATTTCATAATCACAAAAATGAAGAAATCAGGGACTTATCTCAAAAAAGTTGTCAGTTGAAAGAATAATAAATGTAACTAAGCTCACCTTTAAAAATTTTGGATTAAAAAAATGGGTAGTGTTCGCTGCCAGTGGGGCTCAGTTGAGTTAGAATAAATGGAGGAATGCAGCAGTTTCAACTGAATTAGCTGTCAGAACTCGTCTTTCTCTCTCCATTAGAGTTCAGGTACTAACAACAGACTGCTCTTTCATATTATAGTCTCTAATTGCTGATAAAATTAAAGTATTTGTATACTTCAGGGCACCAGCAATCCCCCTCACAATTCATCACAGCCCACCACTGTGTCTACAGTGGGGGAAATGGGTTCTGGGGCCTGATATACTCTTCTGAGAACTCCCTAAAAGAAAGTTTTCTCTAGTTGTGGAAACACCTTTACATCTAGGGCTCCTTCTCCTCACCAGTTTCCCACTGGCCCTGAAAACCCAAGGGCAAGACCTTAATCCAGGAATGAGTAAGACCCAGTGGGAGAGATACAGGGACCCAGTGGGAGAGATACAGGCACAGAGAAGGAAAGCTGGGGAGCTCTCTTTCTCTCTCTCTTTCTTCCTTATCATTTTGTCATTTCAGGGAGAAGAGAAATGCCTTAATAACTGCATGAGATTATTACAGATAAATCCAATTAATATGTGATAAAAGCACAGTCTTCTTTTCTTTCCCACGAGCTTTTCTGGAAACTGAAGGACCAGGTTATTCTAGCCCAAGTTATAACCCAGAAAATTGGGTAACTGTGAAACCGAGTCCCCCTAAAACTGAGTTCCCTTACTGAGTTTATGACCAGCCTCTCTACCCAAAACTTTAATCCCTTTCTTTTCCCCTCTGACCTCAATCCTGTGCTAACTGAACTCCAATCAACCAGAATCAGATGACTAAAACTGCTGTTGTCGATAACATCTTTAATGTACTAAAATTGCTGTTGTAGATACCATCATTAATGTACAAACTCAGGTTGTTTCTCCCAACAAGATGAGCTAATAGACCCCCAAGCTGTGGACCACCTGGCCTGAGAATTATAAACCAAAGACCTCCTGACTCCTGAAACTATGATTAAGCACAGAAATATCACAAGATGATGATTAATCCCAGCCTCTCTGTTCTTCCTCATTAAAAATACCTCTAACTCCCAGATTTACTTTGCTGTACACCTGAAACTAACACAACATTGTAAATCAACTATACCCCAATAAAATTTTTTTTAAATAATAAAAAATAAAAGCAATTATTATGAACAAAAAAATAAAAATAACTTTAACTCAAAGACCAATTTGAGGAGGGTCTGAGGCTTGTCTCCCACTTCCTTGCTAGGTGCCCTGCAATGAACACTGTACTTTCCTTCACCACAAGGAAGTCAGTAGATTGGCTTTGCTGCGCCTTGGGTGAGTGGACTCGAGTTCTTCTTGGTAACAATTGCACCTACCTGGGTCCCTTGGTTATTTTTTCAAGTAGAGGCAGAATTGTGCAGTGGCACAAAGGCAAAGATGTTGGCATAGGACTGACATGGTTCATGTCATGGCCATGCTGTTTACTAGCTGTGTAATCTTGGGCCTCAGTTTTCTCATCTGTTAAATAGGAATAAAAATATTACTTCATTGGATTCTTTTTTTTTTTTGCTGTACGCGGGCCTCTCACTGCTGTGGCCTCTCCCGTTGCGGAGCACAGGCTCCGGACACACAGGCTCCGCGGCCATGGCTCGCGGGCCCAGCCGCTCCACGGCATGTGGGATCTTCCGGGATCGGGGCACGAACCCGTGTCCCCTGCATCGGCAGGCGGACTCTCAACCACTGCGCCACCAGGGAAGCCCCACATCATTGGATTTTTAAAAAGCGATACTGTATGTAAAGTACAGTTCCTGACATGCAATAAATGATCCCCATAGGCCATTTGATATATAACTATTAACAAAACTGATAATAATGGTGGCAAAACGTATGGATTCTGAAGTCAGACTGTCTGGGTTCAAATCCTGGCTTTAGTTCTTCATGTGACATTGAGCAGGTTACTTGATTTTCTATGTCTCAGTTTCCACATCTGTAAGTGGAGATAAAAATAGTACCTCCTTTACAGGGTTGCTATGAATAGTAAATAATATAATTACAAAATACTTATAAATCAGACCTCTCATAATATTAGCTATAAAGTTGTTACTATCCAGTCGAGGAGAGACTCATTCCTACCCTCCCTCCCACAGCTGTATAAGGGATCAACACCGGTATTTCCCACTCAGGCTAACTTATGCTTGGTTTGGAAACCAAAGATAGCAGCTTACTTGGGCTAATTGTAGATGGCTGTTTGGGCTCCTCCTGCCAATGGCTATCTTACTGGGCTCTCCTACTGGCAATGGCAGCCCCCACCCCAAGTCCCAATAACTGTGAATTCCTCACCACTTCTTTAAAAATTCTGGACAATCGTGAACAATTCATGCTTCTGGAGGCCTGCATATAAGATTCCTCTAAGGCATGCCTTTCCTGTCCTCTGCTCATCTGCCTGGCACATTCTCACTCAAGACCCAGCTTTGAAAGTTACCTACTCAATGACTCCCTCAGTTGGAGGTAGACACTCCTTCCTCTGGGTTGCATGGCTCTTGTTCATAATTATTATAGGATTTATTATGTGGCATTTTGACTGTTTAGCATGTGGTGTCTTTCCAGCTGGAATGTGAGCTCCAGGGTAGTGACTGTTCCGTTCATCTCTGTTTCTCCAAAGCTTTCCTGAGGCTGCCACAAAGTATGCATTCAATAAATCATTTAAGCCAAAGAAAGTAATCCATTCAACGTATCAGTCTATCATACTCTCAGATTATTTCAGGCTGCCCCACAGCCTGAAAGGTCCTTTAGGGCAAAGATAGTGGGTTTTTTAAATCTCTGTAGCCCCAGGATAGCCAAGTACATAGCAGGTACTTAATAATTATTTATGGAATAAACAAAAAGATGAATTTGCAAACCAATCTCTTTTGAACATTGAAAAGCCCCAATATCCTCATCCATAAAATATAATTATCACGCCTCTCTTTTTAGGTTGAGTAAAGTTTAAGTGAAAAAATTCCATAAGAAGTATTAAACACAGTACCTAAAATGCTAAATGCATTGAACAAACATTTTAAATTATTTTATTAGCAATATAATTTTTAATATTGGAACATGTGTCACACCACCACCCATGAGCCACCACTGCCACATTTGGCTAAATATCCTAATGCAGGTTCCTGTCCTTTCTATTTAAATAGTTGAAAGTGAACTAACTTGCTAGTCCTAACTCATCAAATAAGAAGGAGGCTAGCTTTTAAGTAGTCCAACCATCCTCTCTTCTATCAATCTCTGCAATGAAGGCCTCAAATTTCTTCAGTTTCTAAGAATTAAATGATGCAAGTCTCATTCGAGCTTAAGGTTACTTCTAGTGGAAATGGCAACAGAGAAAATGCTCTAGGACAAAACTTCTTAAATATTATCTGTTCCCAAAAGAGTGAAAAGATGGCTTGAGAAAATCTTCTCTGTGGGAAATTGTTTTGAAAGATACTTTGGATTTATTCAGTAATTTTCTTTCTCTTATCTCTCTAATGTCCTTAATAACTCTAGCAGGTCTCTGATGTTCATTTCATCGAAAAGGAGCCAAATGAGACATACTACGCAAATCATAACACATGCAAATTCTTTATAAATTCAGAAACCAATTTATTAGCATTATGGAAAACAAAATAAATATGAATAAGGAAAATAAATGTTTAAGGTAGAAAAAAGCATCCTTGAAGAAAACAGCCCAGGAATTCCTATATTCTGCTAAGAGGGTGGAGGTGATAGGAAAATAGAAACGAAGTTCTGGTGTTGAGAAAACATGGATAGAAGGTTTACAGTTAGAGAAAAGGTCAATACAATGTCTATTATATACCTCCTCTTCATATTTATTATCAAAGGTAATCTTCCCAATGACAATGAAAGGGAAATGTTGTTATCCCAGTATTACAGGTGGGAAAATGCAGACATGTACAGGTGAGACTTCAAGAGTCCATACAACTGTTAGTGGCAGAATGGAGTGAGATTCAACTCATGGCTTGCTCCATTTCACCGTTTATCTTCTTTCTATTAAACTATTTTGTGTAGTACAGAGGAGAAGCCCACAGCTACCAAAGACCATTGCTAACTAAAACAGAATACTGTAATTCACACGTAAGAAAAACTCTGGAAACGGGCACAAGTCTCTGAGGGAAGTGTTTGCCACGAGGGAGGCTACCCTGGGCTATATGACATGAACACATCAGAATGGTTGTTCCACATTTGCGGGACATGAACAAAACAATTTTAGACTTTGGAGCAGAAAGAAATTGGTCAGGGGGTAGGGGACAATTTTTTCTCCCACAGTCCTTCATGTTTTAATTTGGAAAAGTTTTTTGGGGTTTTTGTTTGTTTTGTTCTGTTTTCTATTTTGTCAGATAAGTAGGACTCTACATTTTTTTTACTCTCCCTTTATTTTATATCAACAGAAAAACAAAGCTTTTTTAATCAAAATATTTGATGTTTTCTATCAGTTCCTCAAAATCCTTACCCTGTGTTGATAGGAAATACTTCCCCCTTAAAGCTCAATTCTTCTCTCTTACAAAGGCTAGAGTGAGAAGGAGTGTAATAAAAAGATTACCCTCAGGGAGACCTGTACCCAGATAGCTAGGTTTGAAGCAGTTAACCACAGGCTTAATGCAATGTCCTCGGAGTTATCTCTGGGCTTTGGTTTCCTAAAACCAACTTCTATCTCACAAAGTTCTTTTGGGAAAAAGAAAGAACAATGGACAAATGAACCCCTTTGCAAAATTTTACAAGTTTTAAGTGATGGCACTAAGCTCAGGTCTCTGTTGTCTCATTTAAATCCTTAGAGCAGCTGTTATGATCCCCTTTTATCGGAAAAGGACACTGAGGCCTAGAGGGGTTGGTTAGCTCATCAAGCAGATCCTGAGAGGTCAAGCCAGCTTTCCCTGATCCCTGACCTGTGCACTTGTGCAGTGTGAGGACTTTAGAGCCAAAACACTTGGGTTCAAATTCTGGCTCCACTAGCTGTGTGACCTTGGGCACGTTTCCTAACATCTCTGTGCTGGAATGTCTTCATTTCCAAAATGTGGGGTAGTGATAGAGACAGCAAATCACAGGGCTGTCGTGAGGATTAAATGAGTTAATACATTGAAAGTTCTTAGATCTGCGATTCCTATCTGGTGAGCCAAGGTGCCTCAGGGCACCACGATGAACTCATATAGGGTTGTTGGGACTTTTAAATTTTTCAAGGGAAATATGGTGATACTTGACATCTGTCAGACATTGAGCAAACTCCTAGCTCGAAGTAGTTCACAATTGCAACATTAGATTACACTGCTTTCCTTTTGATGATGATAAATCTTCACGAAGCTGGGTTTTCAATGAACACTGTGAAAAAAAGGCAAGTACCATCCCAAAATCAATGCGGGGCGGGGTTGAGTGTGGCTGTGTACAGTCTGATCCATACATCTGAGAAGTTGCACAGCACTCAACGAGCTCACAATCCATTACAAGTAATTTTGTTATTTTACAATGAAATAAAAGCATTGTCTTTTCTTTTAATGTGTGTATGTCATTTTTTTCAAATGGCTACTTAAGTTGTTAGGACATAAATATTATAATGATGTCATAATATTATAATATACTATATAATATTACAAATAGTAAGTTTTTGAGACCTAACTACTTAGTAAATGGATACGATGGATATTTCTTTTGTCCCAGATGTGCCATGAAAAAAAATTATTGTCACTCTGAATGCCACAAAATGTTTGGAACTGGCTTGGAACAATTCCTAGTGACTAGTCACGCTGAATATGTCAGCTGTTCTCATCAACCCCCACGCTGTACTGAGTCTCACATTA
Source organism: Mesoplodon mirus (assembly GCF_964341445.2). Classification (NCBI taxonomy): domain Eukaryota; kingdom Metazoa; phylum Chordata; class Mammalia; order Artiodactyla; family Ziphiidae; genus Mesoplodon; species Mesoplodon mirus. The sequence continues at coordinate 72,754,918 of NC_138985.1, forward strand.
AGTTCTGCCAGTTCCATTTGAGTAATAGAGCTGATGTGTGCGTCTGCAAACTTGCCTAACCAGGGTGGGAGAGAGGGACCAGCTTTTACAGCTAAAGACATGAGGCTAAGACTGGCATGTGACTTGTCCCAAGTCACTCAGCTCACCCACGTGGTGCTGAAACTTCCACAGCGCCCTTGTTTCTCTGAACCAGGCTGCTTCTTCAGAAGAAAAATGACACAAAACAAGAAAAATGTGTTACAACATTCTTCTTTTTGCCTCCCATCACGCCTCCTGGGGATGGGGGGGAGTTGAGTCTCTTCCTTCATTTAATTATCAATTCATTTGAATATATGTTATTTAACAATTCTAATGAGAGTCATTTAGCTGATTAGGAAGATACATGGCGAGAATTAATTTTCCTCTCTGACTAATTGAGAAGGCTCAAAGTAAGCTCCCGAAATGGAATTCTAAGATTCAAATTCCCATCTGCTACTTTTACCTCTGGGAGATTCATACCCTGGGGAGAAGGGAGCCTTCTGCTGCTTTTTAGGAACCATGGCTGGCTTCTTCTAGACCTAGCCTGGGATGCCAGCAAAGGGGCAGTAGCTTGGCCATTTTAGTCAAAAGACCCTGTTCTGTTTTTCCTAAGAAGCAAGGGAAAATATGAAGAAAAGATTCCACTTGATGCAGACAATTATGCTTCTAGAGACAGAGCCTTTTCACTGATAGTTTCAAGAAGCTGCCCTGAGGTGCTTGTTTTTTCTTGTTTGTCTATATTACTTTTACATTTCCCCTTAAATATTTAGGAAATTGGTTTACCTGTAATGTTTTCATAGCATCCCTGGGGTCATCCCAAGGGAAGGCTTCAATTCATATCTGCAGCAAGGTGCATATCAGCTGCTTTAAGCAATAAGTAAGGCATTCCACAAAGCCCCCCCCACAAATGTATATACTCTTATCCCTGGACCTGTGACTTACATGGCAAAAGGGATTTTGCTAATGTAGTTAAAGTTATGGACCATAAAATAGGGAGATTACCTTGCATTATCCAGGAGGGCCAGTCCAACTATGTGATGCCTAAAACGCAGAGAATTCTCCAGCTGGAGTCAGAAAGATATGGCAGAAGGGAAGTGGGAGAGATCTGAAGCATGCGAGTGCCTTAACATGCCATTACTGGAGGCCACATGGAAAATATGAGAAGGAACTCAGGTAGCTTCTGGGAGCAAAGACCTGTCCCCAGCTAACAGCCAACAAGGAAATGGGGACCTCCGTCCCACAACCACAAGGAGGGCGTTTCATCCAGCAGCCTGAATGAGCTGGGTTGCAGATTTACCCCCAGAGCCTCAGGACAGGAACACAGTTTTTCCAACACCTTGATTCCAGCCTTGAGAGACTCAAAGTTGAGAGCCCAGCTGAGCCACTCTGTGTGTGCAAGCTACCAACCTACTCAACTATAAGACAATACATTGGTGTTGCTTTAAGCCACTTAATTTGTAGTCATTTGTCAGAGTAGCAGTAGAAAACTCAAACAGAACCTATATCCTGGATCAGGTCAGGGTCAGAAAGTGACTTCTAAGGAAATGCAGAATTTGAGTCACCACCAAAGGTTGCCTCTCAGAGGCTGGAGTGGGTGGGGCAGCACACAATAGGAGCAGCTGCCATAGGAAAACATCAGTCACCATGAGACAGAGGGACTCAGACAATTATGCTACTCTTACACGTGCTGATGGCTACAGCCAGAGCTGTGACACCTCTGACACCAGGGATGAAGCATAGAGAAATGGGGAGGTGACATGCCAGCTGGTAGGACCCAGCTAAAGGTCAGTATTTTGTGCAGTAGTGGCCAGGGAAGCACATGTTACTGCTAAGAATAATAAGGTTAATTAGCAACGATTGGTATGATGTGCCCACAGTGTCACTAACAAACAAATTAGGTTGGTTTTTGTATTTCTTGCTCCTGCACATATTTGGCGAATACCTTATTTAGCACTTTGCTCCACTCCTTGATACCTACTTTAAGGGATAAAACACAAGTGTCCTGATGATAGAGAAATTAACCTCAAGGAGATCTGGGATTTCAGACACATTGAGACATGGTTTCAATATCAGAGCTCACAAGTCTCCATTAAAGTTTATTGTCTGTCTTCACCCTGATATGTAATTTATGACAAAGCTGTCTCCTGCTCTCTCTGTACTTACCCCTACCCCTGGCCCACAGTCTGAGAGGATCATAAACTTAATATTCTTGTTTTCTTCTATAAGAGACAAAATCACCAGTACCTATTGGAAAGAGAAAAAAAAAAAGACCTCCGTGATCTGGCTCCTGCCAATCATGACTCTGCTCTGGTGGGTGGGGAGCATGCTGAGCCACGGCTTCATCCTTCCTGCGTATTGTTTTCTGTCTGAAGCGTAATTCTGTCTTCCTCAGCTAAATAACTTCTCATTCTTCAGAAATTAACTCAAGGCATTTCCTCTTGACACCCTTTCCTCACCATACCCCCATTCATTCATTCTACACATATCTTGAAAGTTCTCAGGATTCCCCAGATGCTACGGATTTAGAAGTAAGCAAAAATGAAACAATTTTCATCTTCATGGAGCTTATAGTCTAGTGGATGAATCAAACATTAACCAAATAATTCACATATAATTACAGGTTGCGGTTAGATTGCTGTGGCAGGATGATAATGTATCGATAATTTAATAAAGAAATTACCCTGTGCCTTTTTTTTTGGCTGTAGCTGACTTAAAAGAAATAGAGGTAATTTCTCCCTTTCCTCCTACAGAGAGATATTCAGGCTTTGACATCTCCTGGAGATGGAGCTTTCAAATGGGGAAGAGGTCCAAACCTCTGTCTTGGAAGGTCTAGAACAACATTGTGTAACAGAAATATATTAAGTTATATATGTAGTTTTAAATTCTCTAATAACCCACCTTAAAACACACAAAAGTGTGAGTGCAATTAATTTTGACAGTGTATTTTATTTAACCCAATATCTAAAATATAATTACAACATGTAATTAATGTAAAGTTATTAATAAGATATTTTAGATTTATTTTTTCACATCAAGTTTTCAATATCCAGTGTGTTTTACACTCATATCACATCTCAGTTGCACTAGCCACATTTCAAGTGCTGATAGATACAGGTAATGAGTGGCTGCCATATTAGAACACAGTGGGTATAGACACAGCAAAGGTAGTAGGATGGGTTGTACAAAGTGCAGATGGGATAGGCAAAGTTTGCACACGCAAGATAGAGGAGAATGTCCCAAAATGAAATTTGGGGTTGATTTCATAAAGAGTGGTATTGAGGAGGAGGAGCTTCATGCATTTGCAGGTGACAGAAACTATGATCCTTCTTCAACGTTATTGTTACTGAAGAAGGAAGACTTTCAGTTGAGATGGGTGTGTGGTAACCCTGGGTACACACACTAAGCTCCCAGGCCTTGGTATCCTGGCAAAGACCCTGGTGACCCAACTTTCGGGGGATAAGGAAGCATATCTGTAGTCCCTTCCCAGACCAGTAGTTGATGGTGGACAACACTCAACAGCAGCATCACTTAGCAGAAGGAACCAAGCTGATAACACAAATGAAGGAAACAGGATCTTTCCATCTAAATGAGCTCCTATTCTTGGTGAATGGGACTCTTGAGCTGTGGAATATGTTCTTTAGAAAATAAGAGAGATGTGAGGTTTTTTACACTCTGGGTGTGGGAAAGCAGTTCCTTCCTGGTACACATATAGGAAAAGCTCATGATGCTTTAAGAAAGTCAGAGTGGAACTTAATGCAGATTAGGTGTAAGGGAAGATCTTCCTGAGCAAGTGACATGGTCCTGAGGGATGAGGTAGCCATGAGAAGAGGTATAAGAGGAAATGTGCTCCAGACAGAGAAAACAGCATATACAAATACCTTGAGGTGGAAAGAGGTTTGCATGCTCCAGAAGCTGTGAGCAAACCTGTGAAAGTAAGTAAGAGGGAAAATGGTTAAAGATGAACTGGAGTGTTTGGAGAGAAACCAGATCATATATGCATCTAGGACATGTTAAGGGTTTGAACTTTATGCAATGTGAATTGGGAAGATGTAAGCATTTGCAGGATCATTTTTACGTGGAAGATATTCACTCTAGCTGCTATGAATGACTGATGAAAGAGTGAAAGCAAGGAGACTGACAGTCTAGGCAAAATCAGTTCAAGGACAACGGAGAAGAAAATGCTATGGACGGAATATTTGTGTCGCTCCCAAATTCATTTGTTGAAATCCTAACCCTAACGTGATGGTGTTAGGAGGTAGTGCCTGCAGGAGTTAATTAGGTCATGAGAGTGGAGCCCGCACAGATGGGATTAGTGACCTTATAAAAAGAGACAGAGGAGAGCTTGTTTTTGTCTCTCTACTTTCCTGCAAAGTAAAGTAAAGATACAATGAGAAGATGGCCATCTGCAAACCAGAAATGGGGCTCTCAGCAGACACCCTACCTGCCAGCACCTTGATCTTGGACTTCCCAGCCTTAAGAACTGTAATAACTGTGTGTTGTTTAAGTTACCCAGTCTATGGTAATTTGTTATAGCAGCCTGAACTAAGACAGAAAAATTTTGAGATCCTTTTTTTAAATAAATTTACTTATTTTTGGCTGCATTGGGTCTTCGTTGCTGCACACGGGGTTTCTCTAGTCGCAGCAAGCAGGGGCTACTCTTTGTTGTGGTGATCGGGCTTCTCATTGCGGTGGCTTCTCTTGTTGTGGAGCATGGGCTCTAGGCCTGTGGGCTTCAGTAGTTGTGGCATGCGGGCTCAGCAGTTGTGGCTCACAGGTTTAGTTGCTCTGCGGCATGTGGGATCTTCCTCGACGAGGGCTCGAACCCACGTCCCCTGAATTGGCAGGCGGATTCTTAACCACTGCACCACCAGGGAAGCCCCTTGAGATCCATTTTGAAGGTGAAATCAGCAGGACTTGGTGATGTATTGGATGTGTGGGTTGGGAAAGAGAAGGTGGCAAAAACGACTCATAGGGGCTTCCCTGGTGGCGCAGTGGTTGAGAGTCCGCCTGCCGATGCAGGGGACACGGGTTCGTGCCCCGGTCCAGGAAGATCCCACATGCCGTGGAGCGGCTGGGCCCATGAGCCATGGCCGCTGAGCCTGCGCGTCCGGAGCCTGTGCTCCGCAACGGGAGAGGACACAATAGTGAGAGGCCCACGTGCCGCAAAAAAACAAACAAACAAAAAAAACGACTCACAGATTTGTGGCTTAAACTACTTTACTACTTCATGAAAAATGAGAATCCAAGAGGAGGAGCAGGTATAAGGCAGATGAAGAATTTAGTGTCCTGTTTTTGTGCTTCCATGGTACCCTGTGCATGCTCTACTCAATGGTTTATTTCTTTCAAACACACCTATGGGCTTCATGACTTCATATCTTTTTATCTTTGACTTTGTATCTTCAGTAACTACCTAGTATGATATCTTGCATATAATCAACACACATCTGTTTAAACTAATTATATCCCATTTTCTTCTTGCTTTGTGAGATAAAAATCCAGATCTCATGTGGCATACAACATCCTTCAGGAGCTGGCCTCCAGCAACCTGGCCAGTCTCATTTCTTGCCTCACCTGGTGCTTCAGCCTCGTTGACCTTCTCCCATCCCTCAACATACCAGGTTCCATCACAATGTCCTGACACAAAGTTCTGTTCATCTGTTTGCCCTTTCTCACTTCCTATGTGAACCATCTCAAAGATCCCTCCTCTTCAAAGACTTCCTCAACAAGTCCAAGCTGGATTCTCCACAGAATCCAATAATACTTCATTTATGCTTTGATCAACACATCACTCCTTATGGTTCAATATCAGTTTGCAGTTTACTCTCTGCATTAGACTGTGAGTTCCTTGAAATCAGGGACTCTGACTTGTTCATCTCTCAAATATTGGTAACTTGCACTTTACTCAGCAGATGTTTATTGAATAAATGGATGAAGGATATAGCTGGAAGGGAAAATTATTTCTGGTAAACAATAAAAAACTCAGGAGTCAAGAGGAAAATAATACAGTGTTCTGGTAGCCAAGTGGAGTGTATCAGGAAGTCAATGTTGACTGTGGAAGAGAATTTGGAAACAATTAACAGATCTACACATGCATTCACCTTTTGACACAAGAATCCCACTTCAGGATCTGCCCTGAAAATAAACCTTCAAAAATATTAAAAAGTGCATGTGTTTGGTCATTAATTGTGACATTATCTAAATAACAAAGTCTCTCAATGAAGGACTATAGATCATCCACACAACAGACTATGACACAGCTCTTACAGAGAAATGTGATCTCTATGAACTGATATAGATGTTTTCTACAAAACAGTATTTACAGCATGCTACTTTTTGTGTAAGAAGAAAGGGGAATTAATATATCATTTTTTTAGGAAAAAAGAACTAAGTGTATGCTTATGTTTGCAAAATGAAACACAGAACTAATGAACCAGAAACTTATGAAAATGGTTATATGAAAATGGTTATCTCTGGGAGTATCATGATAATAACTTTTCTTATACCTTTGACCTTCAAACCATGTTACTATCTTACATGTAGTCCAAACATAAAACTAAATCAAAAAGGAAAAAAAGAGCAAATTACAAAACTGAACATGAGTGGAAACAAATGAACTTAAACACATATATACATATGGGATTTTCAAAAGATGAAAATATCATGGGAAAATGAAGTATGGAGACTTAGTTTTAAAGAAAGTAAGAGACTCTATAGTCAAGTTCAATATGTCAACTTTGATTGGGGCTTGGTTAAAAGTAAACAGTAACAAAAGATTTTGGGACAACTAAATAAATTTAAATATACTGAGTATTAGATAATATTAGGGAACTATTAGTTTTCTTAAGTGTGATAATGTAGCTAAATGGAAGAGTGTCCTACTTTGGGAAGTTGCATGAAGAAGTATTTAAGAGTGAGATATCATAACTGTAACTTACTTTCAAATACTTCAGCAAAAACAACATATATGCATATATATATGAGAAATATACATAAATATGAGAAAGAAAGGAGAGCAAATGTGATAAAATACAAATAATTTTTAACCTAGTTGCAGTTGTACCATCCTTTCAAATTTTTCCTACAGTTGAAATGTTTTACCATAACACATTAGGGGAAAATACAGAGTTTAGTATATAACATTGAAGTCTATGCCATTAAAGTTTGTATAAAGTTCAAGATAACCAAGATCTGAGAAAAGGTTTAGCACAAAGGTGGTGATGGTGACTGGAGACATTTGAAAATGTGTTACCCCTTATATGGTGGGGATAGAAGTCACAATAGAGAGGGTTTAGAAAGGAGTGAGGTGGTCTGAGAAGCTCACTCACTCTGGAGAGTAAGAAGCAGAAAGAAGGAAATGAGTTAAGTAGCTAAATCAAGTACCAGATCATTGACTTTTTAGTAGAAGGGACAATATCACAGTAATATTAAAGGGCCTTTGAAAGAGATAATGATAATAAACCATCCATCATTCTGCACTCGTGTTTATCCATATTACCATGCTTGCTATTTTATAGTCAAGTTTAACTATATATTATGTCAAGTACCTTCCATATTTGTAAAAATGTATTCATAGTAGCTTCATGTTTCATTATGCTTTATGTACCATGGTTCATTAAACCATAAATATTTAGGTCTCTCTCTCCCTTTTTTTCTTTTTTCTAAAATGAGTGGTACTACAATGTATGTATTTGTGTATGTTCTCCTTCCAATAGATTATTTCTAATCCCCCGTGTGGCTGTAAATGGAATAAGGAAGCAACTGAAGTTAAATGAAGTCATAAGGTCATAAGGGTAGAGCTGCAACCCCGTAGCATTACTGTTCTTACAAAAGAAACATCAAAGAGCTCTCTCTCTCCCTCTCTCTCTCTCTCTCTCTCTCTCTCTCTCTCTCCCCCCATGTGTACTGACAAAAGGCCATATGAGGATACAGCAAGAAGACACCCACCTACAAGTCAGGAAGAGAGCCTTCAACAAAAATCAAACTTGTCTGCACCTTAATAATGGACATCCAGCCTCCAGACCTATGAGAAAATAAATGTCTGTTGTTTAAGCCACCCAGCCTGTGGAATTTTTTATGGCAAACTACACAAACAAATACATCATGTCATAAAAGTGTCAGTTCTTCTCAAATTAACCTATAAATTAAAATCATTTCAACCAAAATGTCAATGAATTGTTTTTGAAAAGTTAACTTTGGTGCCCCCTACAGCCCCTTAAAATTTAATTGGAGAAACAAATTATTTTCTCAAATAAATGGGAAGAAAAAAAATGCATGCTACACTAGCATGCACCAACAGTAAACCACATGGTTATACTAAAAGAAAGGCTGGCACGCAGTCAGTACTCATAAAATGTTAATAATTATTGTCATCATCCCACTCATTATTATTACTCACTTTTGGCAGATACTAAATGTTTTAACCTGCATTGAGGGAAATTGGGCAAAATTGGGTTTAAAAAAAGCCATAAAGATGTAGTTAGACTAAAGGGCCAAGATGTTTACTGTTTATAATGGCATGAAATTGAAGCATCCCAACTGTTCAGTAATGAAGCAGTATTAAGCATATCATAGCATATGCATAAAGCAGAAAAGGTTTCAGCAGTAGAGTCACTGTCAGTCACAGTGCAATCAGGGAAGTGGTTACACAGGTGACAGAAAAACTGAGAAGGCAAATGGGATGATGAGGCAATGCAGAATTTAACAACAGCAGGAAGCCACTCACATCTCCACACCTGGATTGATGATGGGGAGGAAGTGGTGTCACTGGAACCAGAAGTCGAGACCTTCTTATGGGAGGTATGGTCCCAGAGCAACGTTCCAGGCGAGTCTGGGACCATAAAGGAAAGGGCTGTCCTACTCTTGCTGGAACCAAGGAAGAAACTCATGGCTGTCAAAAGTAACACTCAATGTAAAGAGAAAGGCGGAGAAATACCCTGGTTTATTCCTTTCCAATCTTCCACCAGTTCCTCCCTTTGGTGAATCTCTCTGCAAATTAGTGAGGCGATAGCATCTGGTATATGTAATTCCCTGCAATTCAGAGGAGTGTAGGACAAGATGGGGAATGAATCTGAGAGGAAACAGGCAATAAGCCAGCATAACTATTCTGTGATACTTACTGGTGAGGAAAACATATTCATGATATATTTTAAGGAAAGAAACGGGTTATAAACATTTATATATTTCCAAATAGGCATATAAGTACATACATAAATACTTAAGCACATAGAAAAATGTCTAGAGAACACACACCAAGATATTAATGCTAGTATTGTCTGGATGATAGTACTTTTGGCTTATCTGTATTGTCTAGTTATTCTAAAATAAATATTTAACACTAATGACTTAAAATAAAAGGATAATTGTGTTTCTGTGCTTAAGAGCAATTAGACCCAGCAATCCCACTACTAGGCATATACCCTGAGAAAACCATAATTCAAAAAGAGACATGTACCAAAATGTTCATAGCAGCCCTATTTACAATAGCCCGGAGATGGAAACAACCTAAGTGTCCATCATCGGATGAATGGATAAAGAAGATGTGGCACATATATACAATGGAATATTACTCAGCCATAAAAAGAAATGAAATTGAGCTATTTGTAATGAGGTGGATAGACCTAGAGTCTGTCATACAGAGTGAAGTAAGTCAGAAAGAGAAAGACAAATACTGTATGCTGACACATATATATGGAATTTAAGAAAAAAAAAGTCATGAAGAACATAGGGGTAAGACAGGAATAAAGACACAGACCTACTAGAGAATGGACTTGAGGATATGGGGAGGGGGAAGGGTAAGCTGTGACAAAGTGAAAGAGCGGCATGGACATATATACACTACCAAACGTAAGGTAGATAGCTAGTGGGAAGCAGCCGCATAGCACAGGGAGATCAGCTCGGTGCTTTGTGACCGCCTGGAGGGGTGGGATAGGGAGGGTGGGAGGGAGACGCAAAAGGGAGGGGATATGGAAACATATGTATATGTATAACTGATTAAATTTGTTATAAAGCAAAAAATAAAAAAAATAAAAAAAAAAAAAAAAAAAAAAGATGAAGAGCAATTAGATTGTTGGCTCCTTGAATATTGAATATAAAGATGAGCTATCTTTATCACGTTTAGAGCCTTTATGTTAGAGGGGGGGAAAAAGAGCTTAAATTCATCTACCAATATGAAATACACAACTGCCTCTCTTGACATTGACCATCAGACAAAATGTTCAACGTATTTTGACTTCTGCTTGCCCTTCTCTACTCCCACATATAACTGAAATAATAAAGTATATTACACCTGATTCCTTTTTATCTCTTTCAACAATACATTATGAATCATCTCCATGAAGAATTCCTTTCACATTTGTTTCTTTTATTATCATGTTAACCTCTATAATTCAGGTAGGTCCATTTTATTGTTCTCATAGTTAGTAACATTTATTTTATAACATGCATTCCCTCTCCCTTAGATTTTAATTTTGTTTCTTTTTCCTCTCAAATCCATGTTATCCATATTATTTGAATAGTATTAGAATGTAGTTCTTGTTTGGGAGGATAATTCTGATGCCAACCTGAAATAGTAAAATGAGAACCCCTTAACTTCTCCACCAAAAACCAGTTAACCTTCCTCTAGGTTTTTCTCAGTCAGGATCCAGCCTGAAGGTAACAGTCACACCAATTATTTTTACAAAAAAATGTAATACAAAGTACAGTTAATTAGGTTTTGGAGAACTGAAAATGCAAATAAGGGACTCTGAGGTATTACACAAGTTGTAACGGCAAGAATTAGCAACTATCCCTACGGTTGGGAGGACAAAGGGACGGAACTGGGATTATTAAAATGTCAGTGCTTAGAGGAGGGGTCCCGAGGAACTAGGATGGAGACCTCTGAGGAGAGGGCACCGCCTGGTTGGTACAGCCTTGTAGAAGGCTTCCTGAGGAGCTGGGACTTAAACCTCTTAGCAGGGGTCCCTGGCCGGCCAGCGCTGCAATCCCTGAGGGGACACCATGAGGCTGGTTCTACCAACAAACTGTGTAACTGCTGCTACTGCCAGGGTGAACAGCCATTGATACAGTGTTGCTGAGATGAACAGGAAATAGACAGCATGCAACTGTCCCTTCTCGCTCTTCCAGCCGGTCATCCTCCCTCTAGCTCCCCCAGACATAGCAGACATAGCAGGGAGCAGGCTGACAAAGCAAATGGTGTTTGCAGAGACCTGGTTAGAAGCTGAGTACAGAAGAGTGTTTTGAAACTGAGAGATATTAGCAAAAGTACCTGCCACACAGCTCCTGTCCAGAGTGTCTGCAAATAACAGGACTCTATGCCTATTTCTGAGAGTGAAAAGGAGGACTGGGGACCAAAACAGAGTAAAATAGGCTTGGAATAAAAAAGTGGGGGGAGTTGTTTACCTTAATTAGTAAAATGGCAAAAGACAGAACGGTCTTCCCCCCGCTCAGTCGGTGCTCAAGAGGAACAGTCTTTGAGCTTCCTGATGCTGAGAGGCCCTCATACCTTATTATTATATTTATTCGGCTCTCTGCAGCTCCTGGTATTTTTATCTCATTTCCTGCTCTTAGTGCCCATTGAGCCAAAGAACAAGTTTGAATTTCTGAATTTGGACCCTAAGAGCCCTCCCTCAGGTACAAACTATATTCACTCTCAGGCCTTCGAAATGATATGCCCTCCCCCACCTCCAACAATACGGTGGTGCATCGTATCCTGACCTTTTATCATGCATTCCCACCGACTCGTGTTGGTCTTAGAGAGCCTTATTCATCCATGTATTCATCCACTCACTAACTAATTCAGCAAGTGTTTGCTTATAACTTACCGTGTTGGACATTGTTCAACACGCTAGAGATACAACAGTGAGCAAAGCAGATCAAGTCTCTGCTGGAACTGCCATTCCAGTGGGCGCTGAGAGGGAAAGGCAGGAGCGAGGCAGATAATGCACAAATACGTGACAGAAGGTCAGGGGATAATAAGTCCTGTAGAGAATAATACAGCAGTATGAAAAGATAGTAGCAGGGATCTAGAGAGTGATCCAGAAGGACTCTGAAAATATAACGGTTGGACAGAGATCAGAATGATATGCATCTTAGGAACATCTGTGAACAAAGCAATACCAGGTCGAAGGAAGAGCAAGTGTAAAGATGCTGAAGCAAAAGCATGTCTAGCATGTTGACAGAGAAAAGCAAAAAGGCCAGCGATGCTGGAAAGGTGCTGGCTTGGAGTCAGGCAGGAAGATGAGGCCAGAGAGGGAGCAGGTCACACAAGGCTGCATCAGCCATGGTAAGGACTCTGCAATGCACTCCAAGTGAAATGAGAAACTACTTAGAGGGGATGACCAAGAGAGAGAAAATAGTTGATTTAAGTTAAGAAAAAAAATTCTCCTGGCTACTGTGTAGATAGTAAGTCATAGACTCTAAGAGTCAATGAATTGAAAGAGACAACATTGTTGTATGTACCACTAAGAAATTATAAAAACAACAACACTGCTAATTAAACCACACATGAAGCTTTCTAATGAATCAGAAAGTTGTTCTAAAAAGCTGTTTTAAGTTTATTCCGATCTTTATCATATATCACTCTTGTACATACAGAAAAGGAAAATATACATGAAATTAATTGGTTAAAAAGTTTGTCTTCACATTCAGAGTTCAAGCCTTCTGAGATGCTTTTCAATTCAAAGTCATCAAGGAAGCTCAGCTATTCACTGGGTCTTTCATTCGTTCATTCAACAAATACAACCAAGCACGTGCTCTGTGGTAAGCACTGTTCTTGGTGTTGGGAGGCATTATTTAAATATGTTAGATGCAATCCATGGCCTCACCAAGCTTGCAGTCCAATGGATCACAAAAAGCAAGGAAAGGTAAGGGCAGCAAACAGAGAGGAGAAAGCAACATTTCTGCAAATGCTCTGTTGTCATAAGGCATCATTCACAACAGGAACTTTAATGTCAGACAAAGCTGGGTTTGAAACCTGTTGCTCCATTTACTACTGAAAATGTATCCTTGCATCTTGGAAACAATTGTTTAATCTCCCTGGTCATTGGTTTCCTTCTAATAGCCACCTCATAGAGTTGTTATTAAGGTAAAATACAATAGTGTACGTAATTCCCTTGGAGGAGCATTGACTCTAATCATGGAATTCATGGTTACTATATGAGCATATATATTTTTGTATTTAAGTATGTCTTGTATGGTTCTCATATTAATTCACATGCTCATGATACCCCAGATTCTTCTTGAGTCTGTGCTTATTCCTTCTTTCTGTAAACTTTTAGGTCTTCTAAATATGCTAGAAACACAAAATTGTAAAAACATGACTATTTTGTCTTCTCACAATTATACATTGAGTTGACATCTTGTTTCTCCGTCCCCTAGCTCATAAAACCTCAGGGAAAATAAAAAGCACATTTTGCCTCCAATTGTGTAAAGAAAATTGTTATTTGCCACTCCCTTTGTTTGGCAGAGGTAAAAATTAAAGGACTGAAAGGAGAGTGATTGGAACACAGGCTCAAAGACCCTGAAGGAAGGTGCCAGATTATTGCATCTAAACAGGTTGAAGGAAGTTAAAGGAAATATTGGGCTGGCTCCATCCAGGAGCCGCCACTGTTTACTTGGGTCTCGTGTGAGTCACTATAATAAACAGTTCTCTGTCGATTCATTGAGTTCCATGTGAAAGACCCCTTAGCCCTACAGCCAGGAGGCTGATGACAGTCATAATAACACACTTTAGGATGCTGTATTGTAATCACTGTTCTAACAGAACTGAAAGTATCTGTGGCCTGGTCATATTCCTGGCCAAATATTTAAAACTTTGATCAGGCACTGTTTGTTTCCACTTCAAAAAACTTTATGCAGACAAAGAAAAACACAACTACAACTGTTTCTTTCCTTTAAATCTTAAATTATATAAATTGTTTCTTGGTTGAAGTTTTCTTGGCAGGAGCTTCTTAGAAGCAAAGTAGATAATCTATCTCCAAGATGTAGTTACATTCTCTTTCTCTTTTAAATTCTAGACCTGATTAGAGTCCTCATTCGCCATCTGGCTCAGTTGAGAGAATCCCAAAAAGCTGGAGTTATGAATTGGAAAAAATATATATCTTCCTATATGTATCCTCTATTAATAAGTTAGCATAGTGCGTGTACGATCAGCACTATTTCCATGTGTGTGAAAGAGGTAATGTTCTCCCTGCTAACTCTTTCTGCTCCAGAGCAGAAAAGATCTTAGAGATCAGACAGTACAACCTTAAAGTAAAGAGGACGCCATGGTTCCGATACAATTATGAGGGCATAAGGTACCCTTTCAATTCCTAAATGTTTTTAAATAGATGACAAATATATATATGTACTATTTGATTTATTCTCTTCCAAAAGATATTTTCATTGTAATGAGCAACTTGAGGCAATACGGATCTAGAGAATGGTCACAAATGGTTAATGATTAGAGTCCCATTGCAAGCAAATAACTGAAAAACAATGAGGAGAAGAATGAATTCTTATCCAGGCAACATACGGTCTTTAACTATAACAGACACATGAGTGTGTTCTCTGTTTACAAATTTTTAATTTTTCAAAACATTCCAAGCAGCTCAAATGAATTGTCGGCATGTGTTACTTCCAGTATATGTGCTGCTGAAGCAAGCACGCATGTGTTACTTCTTAAAATACATTCCATCTTTTGATTCACAAAATAAAATTAATTTTTTTCACCTGAAGCTTTAACTCAGGTGGATAATCAAGTGTCAACTGTGTAGAGAAATTAATTTCATCCAAATTATGGGTAAATTATTTTCTAAGTCAATGATGTTTATTTCTTTCAAGTCTTCCTTGTCTTCCTTTCCACACAATTCCCTTTATGTCCTGATCTACGTTATATATTAATTCCTCCATCTTTTAACTTGCTGAATGGTACTGTGGACCTGAGATGGGACATGCCCTGTACAAGGCTCATACTTGATTTCCTGTTTCTCTTGAAATTTTCTCATTTTACTCCTTATATTTATCCACGATGATGATGATAATGATGATATCTTTATTTCATTCACTCAAACGTCATTCAATTGTCTAGCACTAGAGTGCTCCTATACCACTTTCACATTTATTACCTCATTTAATCCTTATATCAATTCTGGAACAAGCAGGACAATAATATTATATCCATTTTTATAAATAGTTTAAGAGAGATTAAGTAATTTCACTACATTGTGGAGTTATTAAGGACTGGTGCTCAGAACAGTACCCAGACTGCCTAACCCCAGCACACAATGTTTTCTGTGATGTCCTTGCGAAAATAATTTGAGTTTTGATATCGCACATACCTCAGTTGGAATTTTATCTCATAGCTAGCTAGGTGAATGTGATTTAGGTAAACTTTAAAACTCTTCTTGAGCTTCAGTTTCCCCATCAGCAAAATGGAGATAATAAATAACATATACAAACCACCTGGCACAGTTGCCAGTGCAGCCTAAGTTTTTAATAAGTAGTTATAGAGAGGATATTACTTGGTGCAACACAGACTTTCCATAAATGCAGGTTTCTCCCTTTGCAGCCAGATCACATCAAGGTTCATTGCAAGTGAGACTGTCACTAAATGGGGATTGACAGAGTAAAACATATTTACAAATTAAGTTGAGCAATTACTACTAATAACATTTATCGAGCACCTACTGTGTTCCACACACTGCCTATTCTAAAATGCATGACACGTAAAATGCATTACTATTACTATCTTCATTTTACTTATTAAGAAACTGAGTCACAGATGGGTTAAGTAACTCCCAAGATCACACAGCAATGAGTGCAGGAGCTGGGATTTGAACCAGTTAATCTTATTCCCGAATCCTCCAAGTATAGGTCAGTTCCAATATCAATACTATATCCAAATTATATACAAAAATATATGCCAAAAACATGCAAAAAAATCCAAGCCAACATAAGAGGATGCCCTGCTTTGTTTTATACTTCTGTAATAATCAGTTTCTGTCTTTCTATCACACAAGTAGCTAAACTTAAAAAAAAAAAACATTACCAATGTCTTGACATAAGGCATAAAGTTGTTCCTGAGAACCAGCAGATTGACATCTATTTTTTTAACCATCAACTATCAATCAAAATGTTGTCTTTAAAGAAGAATGCCCTCCTCCACCAACCCCCACCCTTTTTCCCCCATTACCATCCTTGCTTTTTGTTTTGGACACTGACCTGTGAAAATATGATGACTAGGGATGGCAGCCATCTTGTAATCATGAGAGGAGACTTTGGCAGCATGATAAAAATGGTCAAGAGGTCCCCTATGGCCTTGTTGGACCACCAAACCTTCCCTGATACTGCTCAGCTCCAGCCTTCTGTGGTATAAACAATATGTCTCCATGGTTTAATCTAATGTGAGTTGAGTCTTCTTCTCTTTACAGTCCACAGCATCCTAAAGCAGATGCACCATCAAATGGACAAGAGCAATAACTTCCTACATGCTCTGCCCAATTTGTCAACATAGATAAAGCTCAGAACGAGGAAGTCACTCAGTCTTTAAGTGACACTTTTATAAAGCTGTAGAAGCAAAAGGCCCATAAATCTTGGAAGCCTTAACTTTTCACTGTTAGATCCAGATTCTTCCAAAAATTCCTGGTGAACTCAGAGTCTAAAGTTTATACAGTAAGGTAGGAGGAGGAGAATTCAACCTAACAGTTGTTTTCTCACTGTACACAAGGAAGATAAGAATATTTCCTACAGAGGATTGGAAATGAAGAACAAGAAAATAGATGTTAATGTTGGGGTCTGACTTCTGGATGCCCTTTTCTGCAGGTTTGACCCATTGACAGGGTATTGGATAGAATAGGCTTGGGAATGTGAATACAGAAAGGGCTTGTACCACACTTTTGCCTGGAATTCAGAGAGAAGACAGCCATGCAAAGTGCCCTGCATCAACATAGGTAGACTGCTATAGATTAGTAATAGCATAGCAAGACCAACCCATCTCAGACCTTGGAAGAGATTTAAAAATTTCCCAACCTTTCCCCAGAAGGGGCCCAGAAGACAACTGAGAATTGAGAGCTGGAGTGCAGGGCTTCCCTGGTGGCGCAGTGGTTGAGAGTCTGCCTGCTGATGCAGGGGACACAGGTTCGTGCCCCTGTCTGGGAAGATCCCACATGCCGTGGAGCAGCTAGGCCCGTGAGCCATGGCCGCTGAGCCTGTGCTCCACAACGGAAGAGGCCACAACAGTGAGAGGCCCGCATACCGCAAAAAAAAAAAAAAAAAAAAAAAGAGCTGGAGTGCAGTCAGGGATTCATGAGCCCATAGCAGATGCAAAAAGTGATGACATCAGAGACATGGGGAAAAAAAGTAGAAAGAGAACAATTCAGAGATTGAGTTTAAAATGAGTTACCTGAAAATTAAAAGACTGTTTTTTTTCTACTATAGAACAGAAATGGTATTTCATGAACTAAGTTGATTTCTGTAATAAAGTTTCATTTTTCCCATCTGAGTTGGTATTATAAAATTTAAAGTTTTAGCAGACAATTTGACATCCCTGGAATACAATATGTTAGGACTCATCTATCTGAGATAACAGCAATTTTCCCAAAGATTCACCAGCAGCAGCCCCATTGCCATGATGTCTGACTCTGATTTGTCTGAGCCAGAGGACCGTTGACTTGTGTTTCCATCTGACCCAGGGGAAAAGACCCAAGTTGAGGATCCCGAGGTGCAGAAATCCTACAAGCTAAGAAGTTTTAAGCATGAATTTTATTTCACAACTGCAAAGAGGAGGCACAAGCCCACCAGATGAAGATGGCTTGATCAGCCTTTCCACCTCTCACCACAGAGCACTTCCATGCTCAAGAATGGACCTTGTTCACGGGAAGCATCACTCAACTGGATTTGTCTCTGATACCAGCTTCTTGGGGAGACCTGCCTGTTGTGAGTGACATTTCATTGTTGACACATAGGCTTCTTAGTTCACTGTGAATGATGTTTTATGCCATTCAGCATTCTAAAGAATGCAGAAAGAGAATGTTCAACTTACAGACCCAATTCAGATACCACAGAGAGTTTAGAGCAACCACCTAGGCCACTGCAGAATATTAGAATGATCATGGATGTGGGATCAGACTACCTGGGCCAAATCTCTGTTCCATAACCTGCTCCATGTATTACTCTTTCCTCAATTTCCTCATTTGTCAAGTGTGAAGGCTAAAATCTATCTCAGCATGTTTTATCTGAAGATTAAAGAAGTGACAGGTACAAAGCGCTCAATTCCACTGACTCATAAAAGAAATGTAACAAATATCAGTTTCTTTTTCTCCCTTCTTTTGTTATTTCATGCTCTAAATTTTACCTTATTCTGAGCTTAAGCACAATGTGTTTACGCTAAGGTTTAACAACTGTGGTGACTTCATCCTTTAGTCAATCTAATTAATTTCAGCATTAGCTGTACCCAGTAGCCACTGTAGATAATAAAAGGACCATTAAACATTAAACTCTCGGGTACCCACCTGTAATCCACTTAAATAGCTAGAGATGGCTCCACTGATACTCATTCAACAGATGTTCACTCTGTATCAAACGTGTGCCAATCTCATCCACAAGGCCAGAGAACAGAAAAGGGGATAGTCCAGGCTCTGTAACACATAGCAGAGATAAAACAGGGTGATACAGGACTAAGATGAAAGATATCAAACTCAAAACCAAGACTTAGAAGCAAGGAGACTGTATCAGACTGTTTCAGTAATTCAGGTGGGAGATGATGGTGGCCTGAAGTAAGATTAGCATGGTAGAGATGGAGAGAAATAGATAGTTTCCAAAAAGCATCATAGAGGAGTACTGGCAGACTTTGATCATTGAACAGATGTAAATAGCAGGTGGAATAGAGGAGGTAAACATGACAACATGACACAGTCTATTAATTCTAATTCAGGGCCTGGGCGGGGGAGACACCTAGGTGATTTGGGAGATACAAAGAGAAGAAGCCACATTCCTGACTTCTACAAAATTTATAATATATTTAAGGAAATAAGACATAGCCCCCTTTTCCCTTCTCCCCTAATTTATTATTTTATTTTTTAAAGGGCCTTATTCGGTTATCAGGAAAGAAAAAGGTAGTGAAAATGCAAAGGGGTGGGGCATCTGGGAAGAAGTTCTGGGAAGCCTCAAGGAAATCCCACTGAAACCTCCACATAATCATTTTTGTCTTATAGAGAAAGTGGATGAGAAGAACAGCTTGTGTCATTTACTTTTGAGCAAGGTACCCCAAAGCCTAGGGGTCCCTAGTTTCATTTCTCTAAAGAGGAAGGGAAGGGGCTTCCCTGGTGGTGCTGTGGTTGAGAGTCCGCCTGCCGATGCAGGGGACACAGGTTCATGCCCCGGTCTGGGAAGATCCCACATGCCACGGAGCGGCTGGGCCCGTGAGCCATGGCCGCTGAGCCTGCGCGTCTGGAGCCTGTGCTCTGCAACGGGAAGTGGCCACAACAGTGAGAGGCCCGCGTACTGAAAAAAAAAAAAAACAAAACAAAACAAACAAAAAAAAACTTTCAGCAGGGAGCTGTCCCGGGAGCCAGCCTCACTGGTGCTGGAGAGACCAAGAGACAATATAGCAAAGCAGAGCTGAACAAGTCATTTCAGCTGACTGCACGGGACCCATCCCTAGGCACCACCTCCTAACACATGCATGCTCACACACAGCCCAGCTGCCCGGCTCCACGACAGAAAATAGAAGCTGGACTTGGAGTTTGGGGCCATTTACTGTTGACTGAATAATCCTCTCTATGAAATCAGCCTGCAGGTCCAGAGATTCTTAGAGAAGCAGGCTTTTTGCACCCAGGAAACACACCACTCCTCTCAGCGATGCTGCCTCTGCGGCCTCTTTGATATTGATAGAACATGACAGCAAAACAGAATGAAGAGAGACGGGCCACCGCAAGAGGGATAATAATCAGCAATAAGGCAGTTGTTCTGAGATTCAGGCAATGATCATTCTCAGCTGAAATCTCATTTGCCATTTTTTGAATACAGCCCCTAAGGGGATGTTCTGAGTATCTGGACAAACAAATCCCTGCGCACTCTCTTCTAGTGTTTGTACTCTGTGCTAACAACATCATCTCCAGGCACTAAGGTAAATCACATCGTTTTCGTCTCATTTCTATTAATAAGTTTTCTCTCAAGCAATTGGACCATTAGACAAGGAGAGGAGCAGAAAGAGAGTAATTATGTCTGGCCAGGAGCTTAGAATGTTGTTTCATTTTTTGAGAGGTATAATCATTCATTAAAACAGCGATTTTTAGTTACATAGAAGTCAGTAGCGGTGTTGGTGGGAACTAGCTTAAGTGTCTTAGTGTAACTTTTTCCATGGTCCCCTTTGAGCACAAGCAGTTTTGATGCACTGTTGATACAGAAACAGCTCTGATGCAAACTCTTGTTCCTTTTTTTCTGATGAAAGCTGTGACCCTTTTATCACACAACCTTCTCAAGAAGAAAGTCAGAAATGTGCTTCTTTAGTGTCTCCCAAACTTGTCCTTTTCATCTCCATTGCCTTTTCCAAAAGCAGTAAAAATGTCATCAAAATTGAAATGGTAACAGCCTTACCAGAACTAATAGCAAGAGCAATAGTCACACCTTTCATTGGCTGTGGGCTTTCTTGGTGACAGGAATTTTTCTAAACGATTTCTAAACAACCAGAAGGTGAAACAGAACCACAATAGTAAAAAACAGGAGGAGAAAAAAGAAAAAAAAGGTGGAAAAAGCCTTGGCTGTGGAGGCCAGGGCCTAAGCAGGGGTGAGGCTTGGGCAGTGTGCGGGGCCTATGTTTAGAACCCACAGGGATGGAAAAGGCTGGGGGATTGGGGTGGGGGGTTAGGCTCAACAGAACAGAAAGGGTGCAGGCATGCCTCCTGCCTCTGGTCTCAGAGGGTGGGGGAACCCCACCTGGGAGCCCAGCAGGCTTTCTGGGCTCAAGTGGGTGGGGCAAACCCCTCTGGCCTTTTCCACTCCTCTGGTCCTGGAGGGTCCCTCCCACCTGCCTCTCCTGTTCTCTCCCGGCCTCCCTCCTACCCATGCCCAGGACTAACCCCGCCCAGAGGGGACTTCTGAGGGCGTAGGACCTGGCCAAGAGCCAGGCAGACTTCCCGGGCCAATTGGGCAGGGGAAGTGCCAGGCCCCCTCCCCCCTGATCCAAGCCCCCGAGGGTCCTTCCAAGCATGGGAACCCCTGCCCCCTCTCAGCCACGCCTCAGGTGAGCCAGTCCTGTCCGACCTCCACTTCTCCTCCCCCCTCAGTCCCCCCACGTCCTACCAGTTCACTTGGGGGTGCTTCCCATCTCCTTGGGCATCGGGGTCCCCCACCTGCATCCAGCAGGTGCCCTAGTTGTGGGGAGACATGAACTCTGCATCTTCCCACACCGTCATATTGACTCCGCCCCCCCATCCTCTGTTTCTTAAAAATAATCAACCTGCATTAATCCTCATGCCAAAGAGATACATTTGCGGGTGGCAAATTTTGCTCCCCTACAGTGATCAGAACAGTCTGCAACTACAAAAACTCTGAGCTGGGCTTTATTATCCTCAATTTACAGGGAAGAAAAATGAAGCTCAGAGAAGATAAGTCCACATAATAGTTCATAGTCCAAAACTTTGAACCCAGATATGGTTCCCAAGCATGTGCATTTTCTACCATATCCGAATTCTTCAAAGGATGCTCCACAGAAGCCTAATTATGTGAGCTGCTAAGCAGGTAAAAAGGGACTATAGCCAAAAAAGTTTGGGAAATAACACATATTATGTATCATCATATATTTAGAAGATGTATTAGCCTATTTAAGTTTCTGAGAAGCCTTACAGTAAAGAAACCTGTTTAATTCTGCTTAACCTGAATTTCCTAAATTTATTTGACCACATAACATTACAGTGTTACCTCTAATTATACACACCATGAAGATAATGTCCCCGGAACATACTTCAGAAAAGGCTCTGCAACATCGTGTTGAGAAGCCCAGAGAGGTAAAGTGATCTTACCAAGGTCACACAGCAATTAAATGGTAGTCAGGACAAGAACCGTAGCCTCTAGAAAAAAGTCAGAACTCCTGGTCGGCTCGTTGAGAGGATCATGAAAATAAGAGGGTACTTTATAGACTAGAAAGCACTAGTCAAATTTAAGATAGCAATAACTCATAATGCTAAGCATTACTGAAGTATATACAATATTTGAATAAATGAAAAGGTATGTGGTGCTTCAGGATAGGAAGACTAAATTTTGTGAAGATGTCAATTCTCTGCAAATTTCTTAATAATGTTAAAAAATTTAATCAAATCTTCAATGTGACTGTTTTAATTTGACAAGATAACTTAAAAGCTCTTTTGAAAAAGGTAAGAAAAGCTAAGAGATTTGAATACAAATGCTAATGAGGAAGAGGGATTTTTCTCTATCAGTTATTAATAAATATAAACCTGCATTAAGCAAAACATTTTAGAATTAGCACAGTAATTGACAGATTAATAATAACAAATAATTTGCCCTGAAAATAAAATCCTAGTACATATATGAACTTACTACTACAAAGACACTACAAAAATTAGTAAGAAGAAATGAATGTTTTGGCAATAAGAGTAGTGAGTGGATGAGTGATGATTCTTACCTCATAAAGTTGTAAGATCAATTTTTGTTGGATTTCGTAACTAAGTTTTTACAAAATAGACAGCAAAAAGCATAATTAGCAGAGTAATTTTGGGATGAGCAAGAACTTTCTAAGTCTAACAATAAAAATATAAGGGGAAACAAAAAAACTAAGAAAAGTATTTTCAATAAAAATAAATATATAATATTTATATGTACATAAATATTACATATTATAATATGAAATAGTTGTACTACAAATATAACATGACTAAAGTCCTTAATATATAAAAGCTCTTAGAAGAAAAAAGATATTTCTAACAGAAAAAACAGGCAAAGGAAATAAAAAGAATTTTAGTTTACATGCCGACTTAATGTATAAAAAAATGTTATTTGCTAGTGGTCTGAACAATTCAAACTTAACCATAAAGCATAATATAAGACATATCAAATTAGCAAGGATTAAAGACAAATGTTACAAAAGCATGTGACAGTCTTGTAGACTGTTTGTGGGAAAGTAAATCGGGACAACTAACCCAACTTTTCTAGAGAGCAATTTGGTAATATACAGCAAGCATAAACAGTACATTTACACTTGGACTTAGTAGGTCTATTTGCAGGATTAAACCTTAAGAATAGTAAAGAAATATTCAAGGAAACTTTAGACATAGTCATTTGTGTTAGATTATTTCATTGAGTACATATCTGATAGTAGAAAAGTGAAATTGTGACACAGCCACAGGATGGAATATTAAGAAATATTATGCACCTATAATCATCATTGTTCCTTATTCAATGTTAAACTTTTTAAAAGCACAATAAACTGCATATATAATATATTCCAAGTTTTACAGATATATAAATACCTATTCATATCCAGATATATAGATATGTAGCCAGAAAATATAAAAAGGAATATACCAAAAATGGGAAAGTGAGAAATTCTCTCTGGCAGATGGGGTTTTGTCCTTGCACTTTTAAAATATTTTACTAAATTTTTGACGGTGAGCACCTATTACTTTTATTATCAGAATCAACAAAATAATCATGTAAAATACACCATGTAATGTCTCAAAAATATTCTGCAAGTTGCAGTTCCATGAGAGCAAATGAAAGGATCTATTTCCTCTGCAGACAAATCACAAGGGAGGCTCTAAGAGGCATCTGAAAGCAGACACCTTTGTGATGGTAAAGCAGGCCAAATGGAAGAAGAGGAGGTTCCAGACAATGCACTGGCCCCCAAGAATCACACATCGAAGGGTCTGAAGACCTGCCAGCGTCTCCCTAGTAATGAACTGTGTGGGTGCAAGAGGGATGCAGTCTTTAAATAATGAAGTTTACACACTTTCAGAGCCAAAGCAGAATTCAGGAATTTAGTGATGAATGCAGTGATTCTCCTAATTCACTTCTTTCTCCCCTCTCTCATATTGCTCCTCTTAGAATTTTTTCCCCACTCTGACCCCCAACTAGTATCTTAATAGTGATTTCTGGATTAAGCATGCAACCTGTGAATTATCTATTCCTTTAAAACTCCATTTTCCAATTGTGTCATTTTTCTATTATCATTGGGATGGGCTGAACCATAAAGTGCACTGGGGCTTCCATGTTAAGTTGAGAATAGTAGGTAGGTGGATTAGACAGAGGCAGGCATCAGGCTTAGAGAATCAACCTGGCCCAGGGCACTAGCCTCTGCTAGGAACCAGGGCTCCTGAGCATAGGCCCAAGGTGATGTGGCCAACTCCATCGAAATCCAAGAGGCTCGGGTGGAGTGGGAGTGATGCTTGGAGTCAGGCAGGTGCCTGCATGTGTCGACTTTGGATAGGCTCCCAGGGAGCCTATGAAGTGACTAATGAGAGGTGGAAGGATTAGTGTTCAACCCTGGGCTGGGGAGGCTTGCATGTAGGGGATCAGATAGCATGTAGGGGACTAGAAACACAGGCAAGAGAATGGGAGGACAGTGGAAACCAAGGCAGATGACCAGCGGTCATTGGATGTACACTAACTCATTAGCCTTTTAAACTCTGTTGACCAGCCACCCAATTTAGATGCACAGAAAATGAAGGCGCCAAGAGTAGCAATATAGGACTAGAGCCATCTCCCTGGAATCCTACAGAGCCCTTCTCACGCCCCTTTCCCCCACCTGTTCTCATCTACCAGGATGTTCGGCTCCATGCCCTGGCCTCACATCTGCTTCTGTTCTTCCATTTGCTCGCTCCCCAAGATTTCTCCTAGCTGTCTGATTTTGAGCCTCCTGGAAGGACTGGAAATGACAGATTGATTGTATCATGGTCTGAGTTGAGATAAGCCCTCAGGGGGAAGTTTCCTCGGACACTTTCCTTGTTTAGTAGCACCTCCAAAACAGAAAACAAATTCCCACAGTGTTATTTTTTTAATTATGTGGATCATGAGGAAGAATCGTTTCTTGGTATTTTTATTACATAGAATTACTTTGGTTTCTACCACATTGTAGAGATTTGGACCTAATTTATCCAAATGTTAGTGTTCTATATTTCAAGGATCTAGAGCTCAAATAGCTATTTAAATGTTAATCTCAGTTCTTGGTACACAGCAGACACTTTATTTATTTGTTCAACAAATATTAATTTCTACCTAGACTGGAGCCCAGTGGGTTTTAAGATGATTTCTAGCATCTGTGGTCTGATATACTACGGGAATTCAGATGGAATCCCAGAATTTAATTGCCTCAAAGCTTCCAATGTACCCTATTTGTGATTAATCTGGAGGTCATTTTGTGATTCAAGAGTGAATCACAAGAGGGACTCACATTAAAATGAATGTGGGACACGGGCATTTCTGTTTCTGGCGAAATTCAAGGATTCACTAGTAACCAGAAAGCTGAATCAGCCTGTCATGCAAAGGCAGTCCCTGATTTGCACCAAAGCCTGATATGAATGAGAACAATTAGGCAGTGGGAAGTTAACACTGCTAATTAAACTCGAAATATGACCCATGGCAAAAATGATCAAATACTCCAGACTAGTAATTAACCCTTTCTGGTCAGAGTAGAAAGAGCTGTATTGAATAATACAGTTATTCAATATGTCCTGGAGGCTAAACTAAGAAATAAGTGTTAGACAGTGAATTGCTTTCTTGTTCAGCCCCAGTTTGAGGGAGCTAAAGTTGTATTCTGTCACCTGTGATGATGGTGTTGAGAAGTAGGGCAAAGGTAGTACGTGCAATGAAGACAATTGGGAAAGATTCCAGATGGGGAGGAATCTTTTCTCTTGGTAGCAAGTTCTTTTAACTAAGGACAAAAACTCAGTGCGGACCTTTCTCCACTTTTGAAATAGTTTTTAGGACATAAGTCCAGTTTCTCATTATAAGCCTTTCTCTGATCTGTGACCACACTTAACGGTTCATGGATGGTCCCTGTCTGTCATCACTAACCTGAAAGTTTTCAGTCTGCCTTCATGCAAACTCTTGCCAAGCAACCTACTTGTTTGTTTGGCTACTTCTACTCATTTCTCAGACTCAATTCACATATTAATTTCTCCAGGATATACCTTTTGACCAACCATGACCAGTCCCTCCTCAAGTTCTACTAAATGTCCCTTATTGGGGATCCTACAGCATCTCCATTACGTTAGTTCACGCTGAAAATTTTTGGTTACATATAAGCCTCTATCACCAGACTAGGAGCTCCCTGTCCTAGCCTTCCTTCTATGGAACTTCTGTGGAACTATGGTAAAGTTCCCAACGTATGTTGAACTTTGCTGCTAGATTCTCAATAAATGTTTGTTGAGCTTGATTATACCAACTGTAAACCAGTATAATCATTGTCACAGCAACATGACTTCAAGGACAGCTTCCTACTTCGGGCCTGAGTATCATTTCTACACCATCGTATAGGTATATGCCAAGGCTCTCCCCTCACGGTAAATGCCTTCCGCCTCTGGTACACTACATGAGAGATGACACTTAGTGCCCAACTATTGATATTTGGGACCGTCTTTGTCCACAGCCCTGCCGTCCACCTCAACAGACCCAGGCTGAGACAATACCTCCCATTCCATTCATGTTCTCTCTTCTACATGCAGGAGGCCTCCTGCCAGCTGGTCCTACCAGCCCCTAGTCAGAGGGTGCAACCTACATTTCTGTTCAAGACCCCTGTTAAAATGATATTAAGAGCCTTACCAAAATATAAGACTGGAATTAACATCCACACTTACATGTAGCTTTATGTAATTGTCTAATTTTTTTGTAATTTAATTAAACTAATTAAATAAACTATAAATATATAGTTTATTTATAAATAATAAACTAATTACTTAATTTAAGTAACTAATTAAAAAGTCTCATACATTTTTTCATAATTGAGTATTAGCATTGAAGGCTATCCTGGAAGTAATCCAAGACGGAATTCCCAGAGGTCCAGGTAAAACAGCTAGAAAATGTGAGTGCAGATAGGTGGTTGTGATGACAATAATTCCATGGTATTTGCAAGGATGTCTCCAAGCTGGGTTACTGGGAGGGTGGTGAAAATGCAGATTTTCCAAAGGGGCATCGGCAGGAGGAGGGGATCGTGGGGAAGTAGCCAAGGCAGGCACTCAGGAGCAAGCCTGGTCCTACCCCCGTGCCTCCCACTTGACCACCTGGCAATGCTTCTGAAGCAGCAGGTAGGGCGAGACACAGGGAAAACTTGGGACAAACTCCTGAATGACAGGTTTCCAATGGTTCAGAAATGGTCACTGCCCAAGGGTCTACAGATCCTCAGTGCATCTCATTCCCCAAGTCTAATGAAGCAGCTTTGGGAATCCAAAGCTTTGCAGTCTGCTCCTGCCTATCTCACTTCAGATTGTGTGCTCCCTGTGTTACATAGTGATTCAGCCTCAATGGAATTAGATGCTTTCAGAGCTCTGCTTTTGATATTTCCAACCCACCTAAGCCAATTACTGAGGCTTGGAGCAGACCTCAGAGCCTGATGCTGTGAATGACAGGTGGTACACTGGTCTCAGTGACAGGACAGCAGAGCTTCTTGGACTGCTGGCTGAGAACTGAGGCTGAATCATAACCTTATGAGACTTCATTTCCTCTCTTGGGAAGTATGATGTATTCTCTCCTTCCTGTGCTTGAGATATTCATCTTCAACATCACAGAAATAACAAGAACCATAAAATGAAACATGAAAATGTAAAGCCCTGTGATCCCTGGGGCAGAAGATGCATCTGCATCTTGTGTGATATCTACGACTTATGTTGTGTGGAAGCCACACATTACTCCAGAGTCCATCCATCCAAACACATACTGAGCACTGACCTTACTCTCAGTCCTGGGGAAGACAGTCATGAAACCGACTCAGCTCCAGAAACTCAGCTTCAGACAAGTTTGGGTCAGAAGGAAAATGAAGATCTGTTTCCCACTTGAAAATTGAAAAGAAATGAGGCAGCTTCACTGTCTCTGGCCTAAAATTCAAGCAGAAAGCCACTACAGTAAGCAGGGCATGGACTTTCAGTCAAGCAAAGCCATGTTCAAACTCCATCTGTATCACTTATAAGCCAGGTATCCTAGATAGCAACTTCTCTGAGCCCTACTTCCTTACCTATAAGTTTGAGGACCGTGTCATCTCATCAGTCAGGCTGTGACGATTGGCAGCCTGACCAATGAGTACCTATTTACTGAGTACCTATTATACATTACAAACTAAGTCAGTCAGGTGCTAGATTAAAATGTGATTCACTCAAATAATGTTAGTTCCTATTCTCTCTGTGATTGTTAAAGATACCTTAGAGGTTTTTTGTTTGTTTTTGTTTTGTTTTGTTTGTTTTCAGTTTCCGGGACTGCAAAGGAAAAGAGGATTATCATTCCTTGGATTTGAATAAATCATGTCTTCTTCTCCAGACAAATCTGACATATCTAGTTTCAACAAGTCATACAGCTAAATGTCCTGTATTTCCTGAGATAATTTTCATTTCAAGTAACCTCTTATGATACTTATAAGTACCCTTGTCCTTGTCATCAACCATATATTCATCCATCAGATATTTATTAATCACTTTCTATGGGAAAGATAAAATGCCAGCCCAAAATGGTGACTCAGACTTAATGCCTGGACTAATGGAAATCTTTTTGGCTCTGGAAGCATATCCCATGGAGTCAAATCCCAGGTATCAGCCCCATGGCAGCACCAGCATCGTCAAGAGAACACTGCAATTCATCCCTCTCAAACCAAGGTTGTAATTTTCTGATCTGCAGGAAGCTGGGGTCACTGCGTGACCTCAGTAACCTGAGGTTAAAAACCAATTAGTCATAATCCCACAACTATTTAACTGAGTTTAAAACAGTCTCTAGTCACTGAAAAATTCCAAATTCACCTATTCCCTCTACTCACTATTGAGCATCTGGCTTGAATTTTTGCCTCACATGACCACTAGGGGGCATTTAATCCCCAACTATATTCTTAAATACTGGTTCTGAGAATGGTGTTGGTATACCATCCGTACCTGTGGGGAAGAGGCGCAGGTGGAAGGCCTGTTAGGCTCAAGTGAAATTTCAGCAGACTGGAACTGAAAATAGGACAAAGAGGGTAAATTCAAGCACCATTCTTAAAAAGTAGTGAGTTATTTATAAATCACTGCTCAAACCTAAATGTAGTCCATGAAACTAAGAGATAAACCAATTTTTATTTTGTGTGTACTGTGCATCAGTCACTGAGCTAGAAATCTCCATTTTTGTCATCATATCTATCCATCACAAGTATCCTGAGACAGATTTTATTTTTGTCTTCATTTTATAAATGAGAAAACAGGCTCAGAGAGGTTATCACTTACTGATGTGTCACACATCTAGCAAGTAGTAAAGAATCTGATTCCAAATCAGGCTGGTTTGAATGCCTACTCACTTTTCTACTAAATGGCTCACTTGACGGTGATGCTCAAATGCCTCTAAACTTGTTTCCCCAATTCCTATTTTCATAATTCTCCAAATCCTCGTATTACGCTGGGATGCGTGTGTGTTTAGGTGTATGTGCAAGCATGGGTTTAAGTATACTATGAATAAATGATCCTACAACTATGTAATTGTTTTCATACTTAATGACCTTTGTACAACTTGATGAAACAGGATTTAATTTTGGCTGGGTATAATTTATACAATCTACATGTTTTAGTCTCTTTTGTAGTGCCAACACTTTATACTAGAGACAATTCACTGATACTGAATGAATTAACAAATAAATAAACATGGCTCTTGGAAAGCAACAGTAGGGAGCTTCTCTCATCTGGAAATTTCCTGGAGCCAGTGACTTAAGGTTGAGATTGTCTTTCAATAGAAAACTCCAAAGCAGAAGGAGTGGACCTGATTTCACAGGATTTGTTCAACCTGCTCCATACACATCATCTAATCCCAAGGAGAACAGACCCTGACCTGTTCACAGAGCACCCTGGGACAGCCAGCCCAAAGCACAGTTACTGCGAGCTCCTAAGAAAAGGCTCAGCCGAGCCAGCACTGACTGCTCCAGCCCTCCTGAGGCTTGACCTCCTATTCACTGATACATCTAACCGGGATAACTTGCTTTGCAGTGTTTGTCACTCTGTGCTCGCAGCAGAGCGGTTCTGATCCCCAAGCCTACTTTGAAGAGATTGGATGCCTGGGTCGGGATCATGCAGTCCAAAGATGAAGAAAGCAGCTGTTCCATGCCCACTGGGAGGCCAGGGGGCTCCTCCATTAGAGAAACTTGATTTCTGGAAATCTGACTCTTGGTGCCAGCAGCATAATCACCAACACACTTTGTGAAAAGCAAATCATTTACCCAGTTCAGTGTTGCGTTTCTGGAACTGTGGCCTAACTGTGCTTACCAAAGGCGCTAGTTATGTCAGGAAAGGGGTGCATGAAGAGAGGTGTATTCTAGAAAAGGCATTGACTTCTAGTTCACAATTACCCTGGCTTCACTTGATTAACTCTCCTACTCTTTCTAATTCTCAGCCAAAAGGGCTTCAGAGTGTAATTTTAGTTGGAAAAAATTCAGTATCAGAAGTAGAAAATAGGGAAGGTTGTTGCCCACCTGCTGGAAAATTGGAGGTTATCTCTATAAGGTGTAGAGGAGGTAAGATGCCCGAGCACAGGGCAGCAGACTCATTCACTCTCTCTCTCTCTCTCCCGTGCAGTAAAAGTCACCCTGGAGAATCGGGAAGGAGGGGGCCGGCCCCCAGGGAATCCCACCACAGGAAGGCTCAGCCCAGAGGCTGAGTCTGGGGCAGATTTCTGTGGGAAGTTCGTTGAATGCCGCACACGCCAGCTGCTTTCTCCCAGCTAAAGGGATGCGGGAGCTGGGCAGGCCTGGGGATGGTGTTGGTGAAGATAAACGACTCAGTGAGGAAAACAGTCTGTATTCCCTGCCTTCCCGCCACTCTACCATCCCCTGTAGAGTGCCAGGCCTCCTCCTTTGTCTGCTTCCCGACACTGCTCTCTCCCCATTCACCATGGAGAGCTGGATTTCTGATCTGACAAAGGGACATCACAAACATTCTAACTTTTCCCTTCCTTCTTCATCTGAGGCTGAAGGAGTTCAACAGAGATCGACGTAGTACTGGACAACTGTGGAAATAAACTACCCTCCACCACTACCCAAGCAGAGAAAATTTGCGGACTGTGATACAGTGCTTTGCAATTCAAAACAAGAAGTTACTTTAAGGCATCAAAACGCTTCTCCAGATGAAAAAGATTTCCTAAGAGAAATAGGAGAAATTCGTGGAAAATCCCTCATTTGCATTCTCAGCAGGGCTGGAAAGGACTTCACAGGCCCCTACCTGTCACATCACCTGCTCCAAGGGCTCCTTGATCTTTTCTGAACCACGAACACCCCCAGGGTGCCATCATCTTCCCTGGCAGCACACTACATTATGACCATATTGGGGACATAGATGCCGTATGTATCCCCTGTATCATCTATCAGTATCATAGGGTCCATGAGACCTTCTGCTAAGAGAGATTTCCAAGCCACCTATTTTCTTGCATTGGTCCCCAAGTTGCTCTACAGTTTTACAAAGTAGGTCCTCCAAGTTCAAACCACTTATTTATGTCCCACCACCTACACACAGATCCTGAATGGAGAACATCAGTCTGGTACATCAAGGCTTCCCCTGCTGGATTTTCTCCTGAGAGCACAGTTGTCCATCCATCTCAAAGAATAGAATTCTCCTACAAAAACTCTTTCCCCCTCTCCACTCAGAATAACCCTTTTCAAAATAATTAGTTTCCATTCCTGATGCTTTCTCAGTGCCACCCATATGTAGGCTGCTAGAGAATTGAATCATCCAGAAAAATGTGACCCTTCTGGTTAGAAAAGGACCAGAGAAAAAGCAGGAGGCCTGGCACTGAGCAAAAAGACTCTGCTCTCCAAATGGGAGATGATGTAAGCATGCTGGAGGTGAAGTATCTGCCACCTGTGCCCTTCAAAGCAGCAGAGGTCATCCACCCTGCGGTCCTCCCACTCCAGTTGTGCACCCACCCATCCACCGGCACCACCACAAGGCCCATCCTCCCTAACTTCTACCGTTCTGTGGCCCCAAGGCCCTGACCTCCACCAGGGCCTCAGGACCCATCTGTAAATGTGAGATGGAGAACTTTAATATCAGCTTGATATTTATTTGTTATGGATGTGTGTGTGTGTGCATGCTTATGAAGTATTTTTCAAAGGATAGGAAGGATATACAGTGTAATCAAAAGGATATTTACCTTCTGCGAGACGGGAGTTGATCAAGATGGAAAGTGGTGGACAAAGGGGATTTGAGCTTTATCTGAATTATTATAGAAGGATTTATCTGGCTGTTATTGTATAATTTAAAATTAATTTAGTATATAAAAAGGGCTGCCGTGATGCCTCAGATTCTCAGGGAGTGTGTCAGTCAGGGTTCTCCACAGAAAACAGAACCAATAGGAAGATAGATGATAGATAGATAGATAGATGATAGATAGATAGATGATAGATAGATAGATAATATATTTTATTGAGAGAGAGAGACTTATTTTAAGGAATTTGTTCACGTGATTGTGGGGACTGGTGAGTCTGAAATCCTTAAAGGATAGAGCAGGCTGGAAACTTAGGCTTGATTTCTATGGTACACAAGGAATTCTTGAGGAAACATTCCTTCTTCTCTGAGAAACCTCGGCTTTTGCTCTCAAGGCTTTCAACTCATTGGTTGAAGTCCACCCCTATTAGGGAGGGTAATCTGCCTTTATTTAAAGTCGAGTGGTTGTAGATGTTGATCACATCTATAAAATACCTTCACAACAACCACCTTACACTAGGGTTTGACCAAACAGCTGGGTCCTCTAGCCTGGCCAGGTTGACACATACAATTTTACCATCACAAGGGATTTCTTCAGGCTCTTCTTACCGTCTTCTCCAAACAGGAGAAGCACTTCTCATCCCAGTCTTAGATGTGTGCATTCTTACCAGGACTCTGCCCAGACCTTTTGGGCTGAAGTCTCTTGGCTTCTGATCTCCTACTTCCCTCTGGATCCCCTTGGCTCCCTGTTCCTCACCCACAGCTCAGCCCACCCCGTCCTTATGTCCAACCCATCCTGTTGCCCTGGGTTTCTGCTTATTCTGGGCTATGGACTTTAGGTAGATGGCAAGTTCCATTTGAAGGAAGAGTGGAAAACTTTTTATGAAGAACTTGACATTTTAAATGAGTGGCATTCCTGCTTTTTTCATCTTTACTAATTATACACTATTCAGTGGAAGTTTAATATTACTATATTATATAATTCTGTCAAAGGAGAAATAGTAAGATAACCCATAATCACACTACCCTAAAATAACCACTCTTAACATTTTAGTATACTTCAGTCTTTCCCCTGCATGTATAATTTTGCAGAGTTGTAATCACACCCAACATACAATTTTATTATGTTTTTCCATTTACCATTATATTATAAGCATTTTTAATGTTGCCACATAATCTTCATGTCTGTCGTTGTTAATAGCTACATAATGGTTCACTGAATTGAAGTGCTTTATTTACTTAACTATCCTATTATCTTTCAACAATTTCCAATTTCTTCTTACAGTAAATATGCACATCTTTGTGATTGTAATGTTCTTTTTCAAACTTAGAATTCTTTCACATAGGCTTAAAATTGTTTGGCAAGAATACTGTGTATACATTTTTCTCTCGACATATATTTCCAAATGGATCTTTTTAAAGGTTGCATCGATTTACACTGCTGTCAGTGTAAATAAGGACCACTGTGTCTTTGTTCTCTTGAGAGTAGAGCTTTGACAGGTGGGGGTAGGAGACCAGGAGGAAGACATTTCAACACCAAAGCCTGAGCCTTGCATTCTGTAAAGTACCCTGGTCCTCACTGATACACCAGTTTTGTGTGGTTTCTCACAGACTGAGCCATTGATAACTCTGTGGGTCCTCTTTGTTTTCACCATTGTTGGAAATGCCATCGTGCTGTTCTCTACACTGAGAAGGAAGAGGAAGTCGAGAATGACCTTCTTTGTGACTCAGCTGGCCATCACAGGTACATAACTGCAGTGTGTGCAGAATTCCAATGGCTCCTCACTTTCAATTATTTTACCAATAGAATTGGTGTATTATCAGTCCAAAATGCAACTGCAAATTTGGGAGGAATTTCTATAGGGATATAAAACTCAAATCTGAATTTTTCTTCCAGCAAATTTAACATATTTAAATATTTATAAGATTCCATTATAAAAATAACTCCTTATACAACAAACTTGAAAATATCATTATCAGTGCTACCAAAGCGTTCTAAAGGGTTCTACTTTCCCTATACACAGCAGCCTCCATGGTTCACTAAGGTGATATTACCATATCATACCGTCTTATGAGCTTAAAGAATATATCCCAGAAAATAGAGTAAAGGGTAATTAGGATTACCGAGTAAATGCAAAATTCTTGGATGAGGGTATAATAACTTTCTTTCACCATATTTTTTCAATTACAGTGTTGTAACCCACATTCTACAAAACTATGTGTTCATCTAGAGTGTAAGAATTTAGAGGTGGTAAGGATATCAGCTTAGAATTTAAAGTACTGTCAAGAATAATAATAAATGAACAACTGAAATTTCACCATCTATTGTCAAAAAGAAGAGTTGCATGTTCTAGTCAAATCCATAGTCTGCTGTGTTAACCTGGGCTTAATTTCTCATGAATGTTCTAGATAGTCTAGATAAATTAATGTGTTAATTCCCTCTGGAAAAACTCAAGGGGTCAGATCAGGAGCATTTCAACTGAAGAATTCTTGGAGAGAGAAAGTTTGCCTAGAGTCTGAGATTAGGCTAACTTCTTATTTAAGGTGTTAAAATTTCCTTCATACACATTTCATCATGATCTCAGATCCTGTAGTAAGGGATTTGAGAATACATATCTGAGTCTTTAGTATGTATAAAAAGGTTACTCTGGTATCAGCTGAAGGATCCTATTCTTTCAGATTTATATAAATTTGATTTGAGTCCCCTATCCTATGCTAATGGCCTCCCCAAGATTTCTTCAAATTTTCTGGACTTTGTATTTTTAGTCATCACTTCTGGTTCTTACTTGCTAACTCTGCTGAACCTTTGCTCTCTTTTACAGGCATCTCACCTTCCCTAGTCTTTTTTTTTATATATATTCTTTAAAATCATCCACAGAAACATAACTTTCTATTTTTAAAAGATTTTGTCAAATGTTTCTGGCAACAGAGGGAGATTGCATTATAGCAAAGCAAATATATTAAAATTGAATATTATATATTTTTAAAACTGTCAGCTACAACCAGTTGTGTTTTTGACTCTCCAATGTTGTTTTATAGGATGACCAAATTTTTTCACACAAACATATTCTTGAATCATCAGATTCAACTGACATCATCAGTGACACACTTATTTGGAAAATTAAATTCAGAGACATTATTCTTGGCTCTTCTGATAGAGAAAAATAGAGTTAACAGTTATTACTGGGTAAGGCAATATTAATGCCCTTCATAAAATAATATTTTCCATCATGACTCACCTCTTAAGAGCAGCTTCCTACTTACAGGCCGGTATCCTTGAGTGATTCTTTAAGGAACACTTTTTTTTTTTTTTGGTACGCGGGCCTCTCACTGTTGTGGCCTCTCCCGTTGCGGAGCACAGGCTCCGGACGCACAGGCTCAGTGGCCATGGTTCACGGGCCCAGCCGCTCCGCGGCATGTGGGATCTTCCTGGACCGGGGCACGAACCCGTATTCCCTGCATTGGCAGGCGGACTCTCAACCACTGTGCCACCAGGGAAGCCCTAAGGAACATTTTGATTTCCATTTAGTAGGTGAATCAATTGGAGTTAGATTCATCTGCACATCTATAAAATCCAGACAATGGTGGCTTAAGTTTACAAGGCTTTATTTTCATCAATGTAAAGAATTCTGGAGGTAGACGGTCCAGGGCTCATATTTTATTTTCTTATTCCTGGGGTCTCAGGCTCCTGTATATATATTTTTACTCTATTAAAGGACTTACATACTCAAGGTCACCTCATGGTATGGATGGCTCTTGGTTCAAGGTGGCTGCTAGAACTCCTGCCATCATCCCCAGATTCTAGTCTAACAGAAAGGATGAGAGGAGGACAAGAGGGGCTCATGCCAGCTATGTGTCCTCTTAACTGGCATTCCTAGAACTCCCACCCATTAATTTTTGCTTGCATCTCATTTGTTATCTCTAACTGAAGAAAAGCTGGTAAATGTTTTTGTTTGTTCATTTTTAACCCATTGGCCAGAATAAAATCAAGCTTCTTTTCCTAAGGAAGAATGAGAGAACAGAGATAAGTAGCAGTCTCTGGTATAGCTTGTCTTCCGTATTTCAGTTTCCATTGAGAACTGAGAAGTTTAGACAATGAATCTCTGTTTGACTACCCATTGGACTGATTTGAAGGTGCTTCCTCCAGAGTGCCATGCTTTCTTCTTCAGACCTCATGTCTTGGAAGGCCAGCACTTCGCATGTTGTCCAAACACTGCAGTGACCCATTGGATGACTGCCCCATTAAGTAGATAAACTCCTATTGTTGACTATTCATATAACCTTCCCCCCACCCAGTTTTTGGCTATTATTAGCAATTCTGCAATTAATATTCTCACAATTAAATCTTGTGAGCATTCTTTATTATTTATTTAAGAAAATTTATAGACATGAACTTAGTGCATCAAAAGAAGACACTTTTGTGAGCTTCAAACTGGCCAATTTCCTGTTAGGTCACCCAGGATTAAAAGATGATGAAGAATGTCATGGGACAAATGCTCTAGAGGCTACCAACACAGATCCACACTGAGTCTTATTTAAAAAGGACCCTGAAAACAAAAGCCCTATTGGCTTGCAATAGTTATAGAATCATGACCAGTTCCTTGAGGACACGGATTCTCTTTGTTCACCTATAAATGTTCTATCTGTACCTACTCAAGTCTAATTTGCTTATTTTAAAAAGGAGCATTTTCTTCCACCCTAGCTAAGTGTATCAGAGAAGAAGCCACACCTAATTTGGCCTTTCTTTCCCCCACAGTAACTATAGCAGCACTCGTATTTGTGAAAACAAAGATCACATCATTTACAAGACATTTGAAGAATTGTTTTTATTTTGCATCTGTATATTTTAATTCACTTCCCTCTTCTCCACATTTCTGTTCCCTTCAAAAAATCTTACCTAATTCTTCTCTATATCTTCCATTAGGAATTTTGACTGTAGGTTTAGTCTTGAGAACAGAAGGAAACCAGAAGTTCTTAAAGCTGCTATTTTGGCATATACTGCCATTTTTAGCACTTCCATTTTAACAATCTATTGGATGAATTTAATGACTGTTTATATTTTATGAGCTAAAGTGCTAATTAAAATTTATTAGTCATTTATCATCTTCAGGACTGACTTGTCTGTTTTATTCAAATGCCATAAAGAAGGGGACCTAATGAGAGTAACTCCCATTGAGTGTTCAACCAAGGAAAGACTGAAAATATATATTTTTTGGCACATACTCAAATAACGTCCTTCTTCTGATAGGCCCAAATCTTCTCACATTGGTGGAAATTAGCTTTGCCTCAAAGCACTTTCTGGAGAGCAATTTACTAATAAACGAAGGTATGTGCCACCCTCAATGCCTTCCTGTTAATTATCTGACAGCAGAGAAAATTGAGAGGTTCAGGCAGGGAGGTGAGACCAGAAAGACTGAGGTATTTAAGGCCATCCATGGAGTTCACTACCACTTCCAATGCTAATTTCACTCACTTTTTCCCTGGGGTTTTGAATGGCATACTTAGTTCATTTATTTATTTTAATTCTGCTCATTCGTTTTTTAAATATTTTTTCAGCTTTATTGAGATAAAGTTGACATAGACTATGTATAAGCTTAATATGTACAAAGTAATGATATGCTGTATGTACCTATTGCAATAAGTTCAGTTAGCATCCATCACCTCACATAGTTACAATTTGTGTTTGGTGGGGGAGGGGAGTATGTTAAGAACTTTTAAAATCTACTCTCTAAGCAACTTTCAAATATACAATACAGTATTGTTAATGACGGTCACCATGTTGTACATTACATCCCCAGAACTTATTCTTCTCATAACTAGAAATTTGTTCCCTTCGATCATCTTCACCCATTTCCCCCAATCCCCACCTCTGGCAACCACCAATCTGTCCTCTGTTTCTATGAGTTCTTTTTTTTTTTTTTTTTTTCAGATTCCACATATAGCATTTGTCTTTCTCTGACATTTCATAATGCCCTCAAGATTCATTTATGTTGTCACAAATGGGACGATCTCTTTCTTTTTATGGTTGAATAATATTCCATTTTGTATGTGTACCATGTATTCTTTTTTTAAATAAATTTATTTATTTTATTTATTTATTTTTGCTTGCGTTGGATCTTTGTTGCTACGTGTGGTCTTTCTCTAGTTGCAGCAAGCGGGGGCTACTCTTTGTTGCAGTGCGCAGGATTCTCACAGAGGTGGCTTCTCTTGTTGTGGAACATGGGCTCTAGGCACGCAGGCTTCAGTAGCTGTGGCGCTCGGGTTTAGTTGCTCCGTGGCATGTGGGATCTTCCCGGGCCAGGGCCCGAACCTGTGTTCCCTGCATTGGCAGACAGATTCTTAACCACTGTGCCACCAGAGAAGCCTATACCATGTATTCTTTATCCATTCATCCACTGATGAAAACTTAGGTTGTTTCCATGTTTTGGTTATTGTATATAATGCTGCCATAAACATGGAGGTGCAGATACTTTGAAGATAGAGATTTTATTTCCTTTGGATATATATACACAGGAGTGAAATTGCTGGATCATATAGGAGTTTTTAATTTCTTAAGGAAACTCCATACTGTTTTCCATAGTGGATACACAAATTTACATTCCCACCAAAAATGTACAAAAGTCCCCTTTTCTCCACATCCTCACCAACACTTACCTCTTGTCTTTCTGATAATAGCCATTCTAACATTTGTGGTGATAACTGTTTGTGGTTTTGATTTGCATTTCCCTGGTGATTAGTGATGTTGAGTATCTTTTCTTGTACCTGTTGGCCATTTGAATATTTTCTTTGGAAAAATGTCTATTTATGTTCTGTGCCCATAATTTAAATGGATTATTTCTATTTTGGCTATTGAGTTGTATGAGTTTCTTATATATTTTGGATATTAACCCCTTATCAGATATATTGTTTGCAAATATTTTTTCCCATTCCATATGTTGCCTTTTCATTTTGTTGATCATTTCTTTTTTTATGCATAAGCATTTTAGTTTGACATATTCCTGCCTGGTTATTTTGCTTTTGTTACCTATGCTTTGGGTGTCATATCCATAAAATCATCACCAAGAACAATATCGAGGAGTTTTCCCCTATGTATTCTTCTAGGAGTTTGATGGCTTCAAGGTCTTACATTTTTCTTTAATCCACTTCAAATTAGTCTTTGTGAGCAGTGTAAGATAGGGGATCCAGTTTCATTTTTTTGCATGTGAATATCCAGTTTTCCCAGCACACTTATTGAAGAAATTATCTTTTATCCATTGAGTATTCTTGGCTCCCTACAGTCAACTATTAGTTGACTGTATATGCATGGGTTTATTTCTGGTCTCTCAATTCTGTTTCAATGGTCTATGTGTCTATATTTATGCCAGTACCATACTGTTTTGATTATTACAGCTTTGTAGTATATTTGAAATCAGCACGTGTAATGCCTCCAGTTTTGTTCTTCTTTCTCAGAATTTCTTTGGGTATTTGAGGTCTTTTGTGGTTTGATATGAATTTTAGGAATTGTTTTCTATTTCTGTGGAAAAATGCCATTGAAATCTTGACAGGGATTGCATTGAATCTGTAGATTGTTTTGGGTATTATGGACATTTTAACAATATTAAATTTTCCAATCCATGAACAGGGGGTATCTTTCCATTTATTTGTGTCTTCTTCAATTTCTTTAATCAGTATCTTACAATTTTCTGTGTGTAGATCTTTCACCTCCTTCATTAAATTTATTAATAAGTATTTTATTGTTTTGGATGCTATTGAAAATGGGATTGTTTCCTTTATTTCTTTTTCAGATAATTTTTAGTGCATCGAAATGCAGCTGACTTTTGTATGTTGATTTTATATCCTGCAACCCAAATCAGGCAAAAATACCAACTAAGCTCCCTAGCCAAATGGGGTCACCATCTGTGATCTTTGCTCTGGTGCATGTGTGAAGAGAAATGTCATCTGCCAAGATCTGAGCACTGGTTGCTATAAGCTCCACCCTTCTTCTCTGCTTGTTTCTGATCCACATGGTCAAGCCCTGCAGATTTTCCCAGTGATTCTTGTGAGTTGAGACCAGAGAGGGCATCCTAGGAAGCATCCTGCAACACTGGGGGAAGTGGATGCTCACTTTGGGATATTGTTTCCCCACTGGAGAAATTGTAGGCCCAGTAGGGCCCTCTCAGTGTGGCCTTGTGCCTGCCTGGGGGAAGGACGATGTTGTCAGAGTGTAGTTCTTCAAATACCCTTCTAACGTGGTCCTTCTTGGTCTCTGTGGTCCAGGGGGTTGTTTCACCTCACCCCTGTGTGTTCTAGAATTTTCACAATCATGTCTTGTCTATGGACACTTGCTAGTTGGTCTTCTTGTGAGGGGGACTGAAGTCAGGAATGATCTATGTTGCCATCTTGATGACATTACTTGTAATTCTTCCCTTTCAAAATGAAAATGCTTAAGACTAAGGATTTTTTTCTGAATTCATAAATTTTATGAGATAATTCTTATTGTTTTTATTTTCCAAATATTTTAGTGTTGAAATTTTAATTTCCTCTTTCACTACTAAATAACTATTTAGTAGTTTTTGGTTATTTTTATCTTTAATTTCCAGGTAACTGTATTTTTCTTTAACATTTTGTAATTCACATTTAATTTTATTGCCTTGCAGTCAGAGAATATTTTTAGAAGGATTCCTGCTCTTTGGAATTTACTAAGAGTACCTTTGAGGTATAACACGTAATTATTTATTTTGAAAAATATCTAACGTTTACTAAAAATTAGGACATAATAATTAAAATTGTGGAAATTAAAAAAAAAATCACCTAAATGAAAAAAAGCAATGGTTGTTTACTTAGAGCTTACTATAGCAAGGAAGTCAGTCAGTATCATTTGTGTTGGCAGGACTCAAAGGTAGGCAGAGGAATGGGAAAGCTTTGCAACACACACAAAAAAAGGAAAGGCTGCAGGTGTGCCCTGATTGGAAACTGTTGGCATGGGAAGCAGTAGGCAGACTAACCAGAAGCACAGCATCCTATGTGATTGGTTAGCATTGCATATTTGTCTTTCTCTGTTTGGTCCTAAGTTGTAAGCAGAGTCGGTTATTAATAAGGGAAGCTGTCAGTTATTAATCA
Organism: Mesoplodon mirus; assembly: GCF_964341445.2. Lineage (NCBI taxonomy): Eukaryota > Metazoa > Chordata > Mammalia > Artiodactyla > Ziphiidae > Mesoplodon > Mesoplodon mirus. The sequence goes on from NC_138985.1 coordinate 72,796,374, forward strand.
AGTGCTGCCTATTTGGGGCAGATCATTATAGCAGTTATTGTTTGGCTTTCTGGACTGGTTGCTACAGATAGTAGGTTGGCTTCCTGAGCTGGTTACTTCAGGTTGCGGTTCAGAGTTCCATTTTTATATACAGTCTGGTCATTGTCCATATGTATATTCAGTCTCTCAATGTATTCTTTGTGCTTATCTTTCTGAATTTGCCCTTATTAATTACAGTCTTCAGATTTTCTCTATTTCCATATATGTACTTCTTGCCTATTTGATATGTCATGAGTGACTAAAAGTGCTGTTAAAAAGTTTCACACTGGGGCCTCCCTGGTGGCGCAGTGGTTGAGAGTCCGCCTGCCGATGCAGGGGATACGGGTTCGTGCCCCGGTCTGGGAGGATCCCATATGCCGCGGAGCGGCTGGGCCCGTGAGCCATGGCCGCTGGGCCTGTGCATCCGGAGCCTGTGCTCCGCAACGGGAGAGGCCACAACAGTGAGAGGCCTGCATACCGCAAAAAGAAAGAAAAAAAAAAAAAAAAAAAAAAGTTTCACACTTTGTCTCATTTTCTCCCAGTATTTTTTAACATATTTATTTTATAAATTTTAACATTTTGTTATTTGGCTCCTAAAGGCTCCTGACTAATATATCTTTAATATAGGTCTGAGTGCTTAATGTTACACACACACACACACACACACACACACACAATCCTTCTAGTTTCATTTATTAGCTTGCTTAAATTTTATTTACGTGATATTAATAGTAAATGCATCTATTTAATTTTTATTGCATTTGTTTTCCAAGCACGGGACTAAGCATTTTAATAAAATCTCATTTAAAAAATATATTTATCGCATTTGTCTTCTGCTTTGTGACTATGCTTGCAATAATTATCAGCAAATATTTCTATATTTGAATGTTTCAATGCTCACCAATAGTTGGCTTCCCCATTCTTGGTTCCTTTATTTTGATAGAGCTTCCAATTTTCTGGAGTACTTTGAGTGCTAATATTTTTCCTCATTCAGCCTGGATAGGATTCTCAAGCACCCGGCATCAATGAAAAAGACTTTCTCTTGCCTCCACAACAATGGCAGTATAGATGAGGAAATCTTGAATTCACAACTCATATCACCATAGATGTTGCTCCACTGACTTCTGGCACCCCATGTTACAGAGAAGTCTAAAGTCAGCCTGGAATTTCTTCCTTTATAGCTTACCAGATTTTTTCTTTTGTTTCCAGATTTTCTTTTCCTTTTTTTCCTGCGCTGAGCTGGGTATGGGATCTTAGTTCCCTTACCAGGGAACAAACCCGCACCCCCTGCAATGGAAGCTCAGAGTCTTAACCACTGGACCTCTGGGGAAGTCCCCTAATTTTTTTTTTTGAGGATTCATACTTTTACCTGGTTATATCTATTTATTGATCCACTATATCAGTTCTGCTTTTTGCCAAGTAAGCTCTTTGGATCTGCAGATTAAAGTAATTTCTTAGCTCATTTTATTTATGTCTGAATATTGATTATCTTCCATTTATTCTTATCTTATGTTCAGGAGCACTAACTATTCATACGTCAGTAACTATGGTCCTTCTCACTCACCATTTAGATATCTTGGTTCTATTCTTCTATCTATTAAAACTTTTTCTAATTATTGATTTGATTTTGATTAGCAGTGTTAACTCTACTTTTTAATGTTTCTAAAGTATCTTAAAAGTTGCTTTTCCTTTGAGCAGTTTCAAAACATTCATTCCTTATATTATCCAGTACCTTTTTATCTCTGTCGACTTCTCAGTATTTCTCTTTTTACAACTTACCTAATGTCTTATTATCTCATCTTTCACCTTTTATGCCACAATGTCAAAGTTTTTCTAAAGTGTAAAAAGAACACAAAACACACTGCTTAAGATTTAAGTATGTTTCCTGAACTAAAAGTGTTTTTTTAAAGGATTTTTTTTCTGACATTTGTGTATTCTTTACTACTTAATATTACAAAATTTCTCTACCATATGACTCACTCATTCCACTAAAAGTTGCTTGATTGGCTAACATCTGAATAAATGTGCATGCTTTTCATTTAGATTACTCATACAGTGGCTATACAATACCATCATTGTTTCCCACTCTGAGAAGAGATGGTCTATGTTTGTAAAGAAAATCAGTTTCTCTTGAGCAGGAAAAGAAGGTATTGTCCTATCACTATGGAAATAATTTAACTAAAAAGAAGGAACTCTTATCCCAGGAAAACTTTTTCTTCTTTAGAGAAATTGGGTTTCTTTTTTGTTCCCTCCGTTTGCTCCACCATTATCACACTGTGTGACCTGGAAAGGGCACTTAACCTCACTAAGTGTTCGTTTTCTCATCTCTAAAATGAAGGAGTTATCTGGATGATCTTAAGAGGCCAGAAGTGATCTGGCTGTAGTAGTCCTGTGCTTCTAATTAGAAATTTCCAGTTGTAGAAATTGAGGGGAATTTTTACATTTTCAGATGTCTGCCAATTAAACAACTTTTGTTATAATGAGTACAGGTCACCCTTATGAATTAGCTCTGTTGCTTAAAAATGGTAATATCTGTCTCCTGGTCCACATAGAACGTGTCCAATGGAATGTAGTAATAATAGTAATAATAATAAGATTGACCCACTCCTCTGCTGCTTGCTACCTCGCTGGGCTTCCCAGATCAACACACTACAATTCCTTCTGTGGCTTATTCTTTCATTCCTTCCTCTAGTCATTTAACAAATACTATTAAGCACTTACTACGATGAGGCTTGGTTCTAGGTGCTAAGGACACAGTGGTGTACTTGGTTATTAGTTACAGTTGAAACTATAAAGCAAAAAGGGGGACAATTTTGCTTTTGTCATGCAAAGTTCAGGGACAGAATAAGCTTTGGGCTTGATTTGCTTAGCAATTCAGGAATGCCACCAAGGACACTGTCTCTGACATGGTAGAAGGCATCACCCTCAGCCTTGTCCCTCATCCTGGTTGTAGGATGCTGTATTCATTTGCTAGGGCTGCCATAACAATTACCACAGACTGGGTGGCTTAAACAACAGAAATTTTTTCTCACAGATCTGGAGGCTAGAGGTCCAGGATGACGATGTTGGCAAGTTTGGTTTCTTCTGAGGCCTCTCTCCTTGAAGTGGTGGCCATCTTCTTCTTTTGTCTTCTGTTGACCTATAACAAATAGACTGCCAATTATTTCTCCAGAAAAAAAAAGGGTTTATTCAGGATCAGTAAAGAATTGCCATTCAGGGTGTGCAAGGATGGCAAGCCATGTGCAAGTCCTCTCACAGGAAGGAGAGGAGAACTCTTTTAAAAAGGGGAAAGGGAAGCTGGGAGGGCTATAGGAAACAAAGGGTCTACTGGAGGACTTGAGAGTTCAAACGATAATGGCTTTTCATTGGCTGAGTTGTGCTGACGTTTTCTCATTGGCTGAGCTCTTGCCAGGAAAGAAGAGAAAGCCTTTCTTCTTCCTGTTGGGCTCTGCTGTCTTCATAGGACAGGAGAGCTCCCCCTTCTGGCTTCCTGACTCTATTTTAATTGAGGTTTCTGTTTATCAATTTTTACACTTCACATGGTCTTTCTTCGAGTGTGTGAATGTCTGTGTCCTCGTCTCCTCTTCTTATAAGGACATTAGTCAGGTGGATTAAGTCCAACCCATATGACCTCATTTTACCTTAATTACCTTTGTAAAGGCCCTATCTCCAAATACTTTCACATTCTGAAGTACTGGGAATTAGGACTTCAACAAATACATTTTGTCGGGGGGTAGGGGGACACAAGTGAACCCACAACGGATGCTTACTAATGACTCCTGGGGAACTCTGGTCCACATGCACAGAGAAAGACTGTGACTTTTAGAAATTTTCTTAGAAATGTAGGAAGCCACCCTTCCCGGCAGTGCTTAGCAAACACGTACACGCCCCTCACCAATCTAACTTGAGCTATATGCTCATATGTGAACTAATCAGTGTGAACAAGATATGCAATTACTGATGAGCTCAGATTGAAGTCAAATGTCCCACTCCTAGGGATTCAGCTTTCCCCAGAGCACACTGGCTGGGATGAGATATTTGAACTAAAAATTGGGCTCTTACTAAAAGAAGTAGATGTTGGAGAGATAACCTCATTACAAATGGTAGGGGGGAAAAGACAGAGTGCTTAATCCTCAGGAGCTTCTATTCAGGGGAGGGGTCGGGGGTAGATTTTTCTCAGGGCTTCAGGACTGGGGCAGCTTGGCAGTTAATGCCTGGAATCCAGAGAAGGGCAGAATATATCTCTACCCGAGAGCTGGGAGCCTTCCAAATATCTCTGAAGATTAAAAACATTAAAACTCTGCCTGAGAAAAGTAAAATTTATGAAGTTATAAAGTTAGCTTATTCGATTCAACTCGGGAACTTACACAGATCAAATGAACTGCAATTGTGTTTGTCTCCCTGATATTCAGATAGAAGGGTGATTGGTGAGCACAAACCTTCAGGATGTTTACAAATATCATCACTTTCAACTTTATACCAGCCTTGTGAGATAAATATTCCCATTTTCCAGATGAGAATAACAAGGCTCAGAGAGGGTAAGTGGCCTGGCAAAAGTTTTCGAGTGCCTTTTGCCCTGCCCCATAGCCCCTCTGCAGCGTGAGGACGCAAGAATGAGCAACCTGGAGTTGCAGGTGGTCCTTTTCCCCTAAGGGGGTTTGAGAGCCACCAGCACCTGTTCAAGGGGTCCTTGTGGTCACACCTTGAGGATCCTCAGAGTAGAGCAACTTAGTATACAGACGGGCACCACAATTCTGTCCTGTGCAACTCTGTCCTTGGCTCAGCAATTATTGGCTCAATTCTAGATGAACTCTGCCAAAAATTTTAACATTAAGAATTGTTGCCTGTTTCTAATTTTAATAATTAATGGAAGTTTTACAACTCTCAGTTACTTTTAACTCAGTTTTCTTTGGCTTACTGTTTCTTGGGCAGTAACACTGTGATCACTGTTATACAAACAAAGGCTGGACATGATCTATGACCAGCTTCTTCCTCCATGGTAATATCATTGCATGCTTCTGAATTCCCCAGCTTTTTGTACAATTGGGTCATTGTCTCAAAATTCGAGCAATCAACACTTGAGTTTAAAACGTGTCCTTGTAGCATACTTTTTAGGCTAATCCAATTCACGATGTTCTGACTTGTGTTGCCAACCGCTTACTTGACACGTCTAAAAATGCCCTTTTTCATGCACAGCTTTCCACACCTCAATTGCTGCCAGCACATCTTTATCGTTGCTTAGAACAAACAAGAAGTCATCCTAGACTCCTCTCTTTCTCTCACACCACACATGCAATTCATCAGGAAATCATCTGCCTTAAAAAATATTCAACCACTTCTTGCCATCTCTATGGCTTCCACTCAGTTCTGAGCTTTCAACATCTCTTGCATGGATTACTTCAATAGCCTCCTGATAGGTCTTCCTGTTTCTATAGTTGCCTCTTTATAGTCTATGCCGAGGGTGACAAGCTACAGTCCATAAGTCAAACTCTGTCAACTGCCTGTTTTTGTAAATAAAGTTTTATTAAAACACAAATAGGCCTATTTGTCTGCATATTGTCCATGGCTATTTATGTGCTAAAATGGCACAGAAATGAACAGATTTGACAGAGATCATATGGCCCACAAAGCCTAAAATATTTACTATCTGACCCTTTAAAGAGAAGGTTTTCTTCTCTTTAGGTCTCTGGAATACTCTCGACTTGGCAATCTGAAAGGTCCTTTTGAAATAAAAATCAGATCAGGTGATGCCACTGCTCACATCCCTCCTATGACTCCCCAGTTTACCATGAGTAAAATCCAAAAAGCTTTACAAAGACCTTTTAAGGTTACATGATCTGGCTTTTCCATTACCTCTCTGATATCTTCTACTGCTATCTCCCTCATTCACTCTGCTCCAGCCCAAAGGACCCCTTGCTGTTCTTCCAACATGCCAGGCACAATCTTACCTCAGAATCTTTGCACATGCTGTATCTTCAGCTTAGAGAGCTCTTTCCCCAGATGTCTGCATGGCTCACTTTCTCGTGTTCCTCAAATCTTTGCTCAAATATCAGTTGCTTGTGGGTTTCTAATTAATACAACCCACCAGCCCTAGATCCCAGAATTCCTGAGACTTCCTTCACACTGTTCTATTTTTCCTTTTTTTTTTGCATAGCAATTGTTACATTCTACTATGCTATAATTTACTTATGCATTGAGCTTATTGTTTATTGTTTGCCTACACTCCCTAAAATATAGGGTAGGGATTTTTGTTCTATAACAACTTAGAAAAGGACCTGGACACATAGTAGTCATTCAATAAATATTTGTTGAGAGAATGAATGAACAAATGAGTAAATGAAAAATGAATATAAAATATTTACAGGTCCTAACATTCTGCTAAGCACTATGGGGGAATACACACACACACACACACACACACACACACTCCCCAATATGTGACATGTTCCTTTATCTCAAGAATGTATTATCACCCACAAAGTTGAAGGAATTTAGGAAAAATATAATGGAATATAATTAGCACTAAAATGACTAGTATAGCCAAATGTACAGAGTAGATTAGAATAAAAGAGAACAAAGTAGGACAGAGTTGTTTGGGAAGGCTCCTTGGAACACCATGAACCACTCCCAGAAAAGTAGAGAGAATTAAGCTGAATTAAACAGTGGGTGGCAGGAGGAACTCACAGTATTGCATATGAAGGGCACAGCATAAGCAAAGCCAGGGAAGCGAGGAAGAACAATCTTTACCACACCTGTTGCTCAGCAAATTATTAGTCAGCCCTAGCTTAACAATCCAGTGTTGAAGTTTTGATCTTCCTCCATCAATCATCAATCAATCAATCAATCAATGGGACATTGAGGAGCTTGGTCTAATCCACCTAGAGAGTCAGTACAGAGAAAACAGGCTATAGAAGGGAACATGGAGCCCTCTGGAAGACGCCTGGCCAGGTAGTGCTGGAAGAGCACAAGTGCGGGGTATGCCTTTAGTAGAGCTTCTTGGCATCTGCATGTAGGAAATCCTGATGGACATTCACAAAGCTCCAAGCCCCGGACGTAAAAGAAAGAGAAAGGAGGTTTCCATTTAATAGTTAAACTTATTAAACCGATCCATGATGGGAAAAGGCAGAGTCTTCTAGAGCCACTGAAATAGTTACTTTGCTATAGATTATTCAGTAATATGCAATCCTCTAGATAGTAATATGATAATATAATATGTAATAACACAAGTATATACATTAGATATATACATTATGTAATATATATCTATAACTTTCTGTAACTGTATATATAATATATAGAGAAATATATTATATATAATATACAGAGATACAGTTTATAATACATGCAGATACATTATATCATATATATACAGATATATATTATACCTATATGTCTATATATCACATATCATATATATCCATATAGATCTATAGATTCAAAAAGACTGACAATATGGAATTTTTTAATAAAAGGAGAGAAACTATGGAACTAAGTATCTACTACCGACCAAGAGAGAGAAGTACTAAATCAGGTCACTAGTGTAGTGTTCTGTCCTTTGAATCAAGGATATGTCATCAGACCTCACGATGATTATGTATCCATTCAATTAATCAAAGCTCATGGAGCATCTACCATGCACCAGGCTTATGCTAAGTGCCAGGGATTGAGTGGTGAGCAAAACAGACAGTGTGCCAAGCCCTGAGGAACAGAAGTCTCGTGTGGGTGCAGATATTAAACACACACTGGTCTAGGACAGTTTGAAGGGGTCTCCAAGACCAGCCACCAATTCTTTCTCTGATTATACGATCATGAAAACACCTTCTGATGACTACTTAAGTCTCTCATATAGATTTTCAGGAAACTGTGAGGTTTGGGGGAGGTGGCTACAGATTGAAAACCTAATTTCTGAATCTGCCGTGCTGAGAACTAAACCATAGATTTCAAATCACCACAGGAAATTCACTCTGTGAGCCTCGTGGGGACAAGTACACAGAGGCACCTTCCTGCTGGCTACATACTCTGCTTTCAAGAGAAATTTTTTCTTGAGATTTCTTTCTTTTTCCCATTTACATTTTTTCTCACCTCTTCTTTTTTTCCCCCTCTAAGTCTTCCCCCAAATAAGCTTGTCTTGACTTACCTTGAGTTCATTTTGCCAGATTGTCTGTTGTTAATTCCATGTCATCACTGCCTCTCTCCAGGTTTTGCTTTGCATCACAGGGGAGAAGGCTGCATTTCCCAGAATTGTTTTTCCCATTTACTTCCAGGTCACATTCTGCCACTGAGGGGTACAGACATGGGATTTGGAAGATAGCTGAGAAGGAGAAACCACTTTCTCCAGTGGCAGTTCTGCCAGAACACGAGCAGATGGCAAACATGCGATTATCAGCAGCAACTTCTAAGCAAGTTCTTGGAAGTTACCTGATCTCCTCGTGCTTCCAAAGATTCTTGAAGCTTGCAGGCTCCTGGTGAGCTCCTGTAAACCACCTGCTTTGGTGCTATGGGCAAACTAAGGTCATCTGCAGGTGCTTTGTAGCCACTCAGGTGCTTTCTGATTTTATGAACTCAAGCCAAAGCTTCCCTAAGCCCTCTTAAGTCTCATTCCCTGTATCTGAAACCTTTCCTACTTGGAATACATAGAAAGGCTACTTTCTGATCAAACTTGAAAAGTTCAGTACGTTTGTATGGGAAGGACTATCCCCAGTTATTTTGGCCCTCTTCCCAAGATCCTTAAGCTAAATATACAATGGCCTCCCTTCAGGTAGAGAAGAGAAAACAGAGGGAGGAAATGTAAATTACCTATTTCTAGATTCCACTATTAGTGACTAATGTGCTCTTTGTACTTCCTATACTGGAGCCTCACAGACTAATCAGAAGCTTGAAAAGAAGTCCTTTAGCCAATAAGAGAAAAACCTTTTTACCTGACCTAATATTGGATAATTGAGAAGCTCTCCTTGGCCTGTGGGTCTTCTTAGTGATGTTTTCAGGATATGGCAAACAGGCTTGCTTGGCTAGGGAACAGGGACTCCATAAAGGTGTGAGTAGGTTTATAAAAATATAATCACCTAGTGGACTCCAAAGCTGGTGGTTCTCAACATCCTGCAGATAATCAACTGCAAGAGCAGTTACAATATATATATATCCAGACTCATAACAAAGATTTGATTTAATTGATCTGGGGCCAAACTAAGACGTTAGTAGTTTTTCAAAGTTCTCAGATTATTTTACTATGCAGCCAGGGTTGAGAAACACTAAGAAAATGTCCATGAAATGCTCAGCACAGATCCTGCTCAAGAAATGTTAGCTCTTGTCCTCTGCTGTCATTGTTGGGAAATCTGAGACTTGAGCCCAGGCTTCTTGGAGGAGTGTCCCTTGCATTTCCCCACAGCAGCCCGGAAGCATGGATAAGACCATACAACACACTCCTTGGCACTGACTGAACATTCCAGTCAATGGAGACTTTGCAAAAGTACTGATGCCTGGTAATCCTGACCAATTAAATCAGTGCCACTGGGGTGGGACCCACACATCAGTATTATTATTGATTATTCCACAAACATCGCCACATGATCTGATCTCTAGTCCCCCATTATAATTTATTCGTAGTTCTTTATGCCACTTCAGTTACAGCTGCTTGTTTATATTGTCTCTCTCACTGTACTGTGAACCACCTGATGTCAAGGTGGATGTTTTGTTTCGTATTGTTTTCATACATTCTCTTTCCCCTTACACTCAGAACCCATCAGAGTTCTAACATTTTGTATGTATTTAAGTAATATTAATTTAATTAATTGTCTAATGCTGCAGATATCCATGTGAAGTTCTCCCACTTCTCCAATCTACTTTTTCACTTACATTCCCAGCTGTACTTTCTTCTGTTGTTGTTTTATGATGTCTTTTTTCACACTGTAGCCAAAATGACCTTTTCAAAATTCAACTCTATCATTGAAGTCTGCTGGTGGGTATGATAGTATATAGACAATGATATAATTAGCATGCATGTGAGTTATAATATTTGGTCTACTTTTGTGTATGTGAGAAGGCACCCATAATTTACAAATGTCCCCAGTGATTCAAAAATGCACCCAAGGTTAAGAATCACTATTCTAGGGGTAGATTGAGGCCAGATTGCAGAAGCATCTGAGACCCAAGACCAACTCTAGGAGTTGGAGTGTAATAAATGTGGGCACTGGTTCATCACTAATGTCTTTCAGCAGAGATACAGTGGAACTGGAGACGTGTTTAAGTGTATAAGCCAGAATGCAGCATGTGGATATAAGAGAGAGACTTAATTACTTCTGAGAGGGTCCTTTATTCATTTCTCAAAGGACTTACATAATCATCTCAGTTCTGTTTCCAGTTTCCTTCCTTCTATAATTACTTTTTCCTCCATTCACTTGCCCTGATAGCCTTATACTCATCTGAGCAACTGTCAAAGGGCCACATTTCAGTATATTAATTCTCTTGCTGAATGTTACAGATGAATTCCCATCTGCTAGTTTTATTAAAATATAAATGGGGAAAAAACCCTCTACATTATCTAGGAGATCCATGTGAGCAGCCTGGCTCCATTAGCTGTTGTCTACAGTGGATATGGATTATGAGCAGTCATGATCTTAAGGACACAGCTCTTTGTTAAAAGGAAGACCAGACTGGGCAGAGATGGTGCCTCCCTGATCTGTAACTGCCATTGCTGGTCCCCACAGCTAATAGAATTTCAATTGTCAGAGCCATCCTGGAACAATAGACTACAACTATGAATTTAATCATCTAGAAACCAATGACATAGTTTCATTTTTCTGAAAGAATTTGCATCTTTTAAAAGAGTTAGCACATTCATGGTTTTGCTAGCACAGTCTGTGATGTAGGGGGCAAATACTCAAAAGTATTCTAGAAAGAAGATAAGGTAATGAGGTTAAAATATCAGATGGATCAGCCTCTGGAACTCCTCCTTTGCAGCCCACCTTCACCCCCAACCCAAATTAAAACTTCTAGAAGAAAAAACATGTATTTTAAAAAATTAATAACTTACCTTAAAGGCAGAAGGTGAAATCTCACGTGCCAGAAATAAAGAGCAAATCCTTAGGCTGGAAGGCTATGGGAGCTGAAGCCCTGCAGAATATAGTGGGAATCAAGATGTGATATATGAGGTGCCGTGTTGTCACATCTCTGAGACGGTCAAGGCTTCAGGACTCGAGCACAGAACTGGACTGCCTGAATGAAGCCTGGAATTGGGGAAACTGCATCATCTGTGACTGAGAAATGGAAAATCTCCCCACTGGCTGGGAAGCCAACCATTTGTCCTAGGCCTTGTTTCAGGTCCCTCCAGATATAAGAGCCTCAGGAAATAGGATCTCAAACCCACTGCGTACCACACACCAGGCACCAAGTCCACTGGACACCTCTGGAGGACATCTTTCACATAAACAAGGGTCCCCTGTTCTGGTCATTGATTGCTATGTGACAAATAATCCCAAAAGATAGTGGCTTAAAATATCAGTTTACTGCCCCTCATGTTTCTGAGGGTCAGGAAATCAAGCAGGACACAGCAAGGTCCATGACGTGGACTCCATGATGTCTGGGACTTGTCTAGGAATAGCATGAATGGCGTGGCTGGCATGGTGATGCTGACTGACCACGGGAGCTTAGCAAGGACTGTAAGACAGCTTCCTCAGCTCCTCTTCACATGGGTGTCTCCAGAGCTTCCTTGGAGGGTGGCAGCTGGGTTCCAAGAGCACAGGGTAGAAGCTGAAAGGATACCTATGGACCAGGCTTAGAAGTCATGATGTGTCACTTCTGCCAGATTTCATTGACCAGGCACGAGCCACACACCAGCCAGGATTCAAGATGAGACCACACAAGGGTGTGAAGAACAGGAAACATGGTTCTTGCTGTGGGAGACGGGCTGGGAGTGGATTTTTAGAGACTAGTGACCACGCTACTGGAATCAGGCAATGTGTCAGTCCTCGGCTGCGGTTGTGGAAATTCCCGTGTAAGAGCCAAATAGAAACATGGATTCAGAATAAGACAATCCAATGGCGCCCTTCAGAAACGATCATAAAACTCCTCCCATAAAAGGACCTCTTCTCATTAGAGCACCTGCAGGACTGCCTCAGAATTCCCAAAGGTGATAGTTCCCCTGGAAGATGAAGTCAGCTAGAAGGTAGGTATCATTTAGCTGGGTTGTGAGCCCCAAGGTTGACTAAGTGGGGGTCTGCAGGGTTGTTCCCCACCAAAGACCCAGACCCAGTTCCTGATTAGCCTCAGGAGTAAAGCAGAGCTGGGGTCGGGGCTAGATGGGTAGATGGGCTATCAAGTGACTTTAACTATCCATCAAGGAGTGCCACAGAGACCAGGAGTCAAATGAATGAAGATGTGCCATTGTTTTGAAGGACATAAAACCACATGCACGTTTATAAGAAATTTTACTAGGATCACAAACCTCCCATGTCAGCCCAGCATTGATCTCTGAACAGAAGCCCCAGGGTAGCACAATCCACAGTGGAGATGTGTGCTCAGATTAGCACAAATGACAAGTCCTACTGTGTTTCCTCTGTCTGGAAGAAGAGTAACTGAGGACAGCCTATGTGGGGAAGAGCATGAGAGGAGCATAGGTCAAGGTTGTGGCAGGTTCCTGTCAAGGTTGTGGCAGGTTCCTTTCTGCCCTGCTGATGCTTCAGAATAGAGTGGAGATCTATGACTGCCTCACAATTCGGACTGCTTGAAAGGCAGCAAAGAAAGAATACCTAATTTAATAAATCAAGAAGCTCAAGCATGGAAATGCAATGCTATCCCAAGCCAGCATTCCTGTTGGAATAAGCACATGGGAATGTGAATTCAGAAAGTCCTTCTCCCAAGGAAATCTCCTTTTTGACAGCCAATCCAGCACAAGTGGATTATAAAGTAGCTCATGCAATGAAACATTTAGAAATGCTTCAGAAAATCATATAATTGGGGCCTCTACCAAGGAATTGTCAGTCAGCCGTACAGAATATTCTGTGTGACCTTACCTTAAATGCTTGGTAGAAATATTTCTTCCCTTCCAGATGGGGTCATATAATTCGTTCAAGCCAATGAAATGTGAGCAGAAGTGATTGTGTCACCTCCAGGCTGAAGCCATGAAAAAGTCCCTTTAAGATTGCCCTGTCTGGGGCTTCCTTGGTGGCGCAGTGGTTGAGAGTCCGCCTGCCGATGCAGGGGACACGGGTTTGTGCCCCGGTCCGGGAGGATCCCACATGCCGCGGAGCGGCTGGGCCCGTGAGCCATGGCCACTGAGCCTGCACGTCCGGAGCCTGTGCTCTGCAACGGGGGAGGCCACAACAGTGAGAGGCCCGCATACCGCTAAAAAAAAAAAAAAAAAAAAAGATTACCCTGTCTGGAATGGCCATCATCAAAAAATCTACAAACAATAAATGCTGGAGAGGGTGTGGAGAAAAGGGAACCCTCTTGCACTGTTGGTGGGAATGTAAATTGATACAGCTACTATGGAGAACAGTATGGAGATTCCTTAAAAAACTAAAATTAGAACTACCATATGACCCAGCAATCCCACTACTGAGCATACACCCTGAGAAAACCATAATTCAAAAAGAGTCATGTACCACAATGTTCACTGCAGCTCTATTTACAATAGCCAGGACATGGACGCAACCTAAGTGTCCATCAACACATGAATGGATAAAGAAGATGTGGCACATATATACAATGGAATATTACTCAGCCATAAAAAGAAACGAAATTGAGTTATTTGTAGTGAGGTGGATGGACCTAGAGTCTGTCATACAAAGTGAAGTAAGTCAGAAAGAGACAAACAAATATCGTATGCTAACACATATATATGGAATCTAAAATAAAAAGAAAAAAAATGGCTCTGAAGAACCTAGGGGCAGGACAGGAATAAAGACGCAGACATACAGAATGGACTTGAGGACATGGGGAGGGGGAAGGGTAAGGGTAAGCTGGGACGAAGTGAGAGAGTGGCATGGACATATATACACTACCAAATGTAAAATAGATAGCTAGTGGGAAGCAGCCACATAGCACAGGGAGATCAGTTCGGTGATTTGTGACCACCTAGAGGGGTGGGATAGGGAGGGTGGGAGGGAGGGAGATGCAAGAGGGAGGAGATATGGGGATATATGTATATGTATAGCTGATTTACTTTGTTATAAAGCAGAAACTAACACACCATTGTAAAGCAATTATACTCCAACAAACCTGTTTAAAAAAAAAAAAAAGATTACCCTGTCTGTCTCTTCACTTGCAGTAATGAGTATGGAGGCTGTGTTGACACATCAGGGTCTTTAGAGCAAAGCAGCCTGACTCACTCTGCATTTGGAGGTCGTCTGCTACTGCAGGCAGCATAAGCCTCATCTACGCTGTTACTCTGGAGACCTGGTGGGCTTATTTTGTAGCCCTAGGGGTGTCCTGATGCTGGAGCCCTCTCATGGGAGAGCTATTGGTGGGGGCAGCACAGGGGTGGGAAAGCTTGTTGTTCAGCTTGGAGAGGTGTTAGTGGAAGCAATCCTAGGATGTGCCTCCAAGAGAAGAAAGCTGAGTGAAGCCACAGTCAGAATGAGGGAAATAGTATTGGTTAAACTCAAAGAAGGAAGCATAGAAAACCTGGAGAAGGAGTGATGATGTGGTGGCCCCCAGAGTTGAGGTGCCAGGACATGGTATAAATTGTGCTCGGGATTGAGCTGTTCGGGTCTCAGCTTACAAACAGGTAAGACATGCTTCAGTGCCCATTCAGCAGAGAACGTACTTCAGATGAAGGTTGTGCTCTAAATTCTATTAATGGAGAGACTTGTTACTTGAAGCGTGAGATGATTATAACAAAGGCATGGTCATCTATCCAGCACAGAGGAAATGAGCCCATGCATGGCATTTACCAATGTATAAAATGATGGCAAACATCACACTCCTCTGGGCACTTTAGCTGGTACCTTGGAAAAGTTGAGCATTGTCACAAAAACGCTGTCTTCCTACATTAACCCTGACCTGAGAAGAGCAGGAGAGCATACATGCTGGCAGCAGGTTGCAGAGACAGTGTTTCTGCTTCAAATCCTTGCTCTCCCACTTTCTACTGGGAGATCTTGCAAGGTGGTTATTTGACTTCTTTCTGCTTCTATTTCCTCATCTGTCAAATGGAGATGAAAGTATTTCTTTTTTCATGAGGTCAGTACGAGAATTATACTGGATCAGGAAGAAAAGTGTTAAGTACCATGTCTGATACATGAGTCCTAAATAATGCTAGATGTCACGATTTAACCAGGACCCTTTAAAGTACTGGACGGGTATCCCTACCCACCCCCTTTCCCCCCTTTTCCCATCTAAATGCCTAAGACAGGTCACTTCTCCCCTCTCCACACCTGCCACACAGTTCCTGGGAGCACAGAACTGCACTGTGGGGTCTCGCTCTGGGATGAGTGTATCACAGCTTGAGAGTCCTAATTCCCTTCTGTCTCTAACTTGCCACTATTCTTGTCTGCTTCACGCCTAGCCGGGGTGTTCAGGAGCAGATTACACGCAGCCCTGCAGCTGCTGCTTTGTGAACGAGGGCTTCTCTTAGAGGAAGAGAAGTCAGACAATTCCTTTCTTGGTGCGCTTTACTGGGTACCAGAAAACTCCCACTACCAATAACATTTTACCACCATTCACATTCTCATGTCTAAAGTTTTGTAAGGCAGGGCACATTCGTTTAGTTAAAATACAAAAATTCCAGGGAGAAGATATATAGCAAGAGTTATCGGTCACATTTACCTCAGTACAAATGAATTTCCCAGATTTCTTTTCTGAAAACAGGTTAGACAAGGGGGAGATATAAGAGAGGATGAAAAGCCTGAGGATTTGAGAAGCAGCTGAGAAGGAAAAGGATCCAAATGAGAGCCCTGGGAACTCCAGAGATGCTCACTGTGGAAGTACCATTTGGAGCAGGGCTGCTCTGAATGGGCCATGTCCCCAAATGAGTCGTACCCCCAGAGGCCTCGTAGGGTTTTCAGGGTCTCACCCGAGGAGGAGACTACTTTCAAATCCTGGGATTGCAGAGTGTATAACAGTAATCTGAGGAGCTATTCATCAGCGAACAGGAAGTAATCAGAGTGCACAGCCAGCAAGTGTGGGCTTTGGAGTCAAAGGCATTTTTATTAGGACACGTCCTGCATGGGGGATTTTGAGGGCCAATAAATATGTCAAATGCCCACCCTGCCCCCCAGTTAAAGGATTTGAGATCACCTGGACCTCTAAATGTGCCACTGTGGCCCTTTGGGGGAGTATAAACATAGGAATAAACACAATGGATGAGCAAATCTAGCTGGGATTTATTTGGGCATCATATTTTAGAGCAGAAGTTTAAAATTTTTAGTTTACACACTTTAAAATAATATTGAGGCTCCCAAAGAACTGTTGTTTATGTGGATTAACTTATCTCTAGAATTATTTACCATTTTGGAAAGTAAAATTGAGAAATTAAAAATATTTTTATTAATTTATTTTAAATAACGGTAATAAAATATTAACAGAAATAACATACATTATGAAAAGTAACTTTTTTTCCAAAAAAAAAAGATTGCTTTGTTTCTTCATCAGTCAGCTATGCTATTATATGTGTGATATAGTAGGAAATACATATATATTTAATCTTTGTCTCATCCTTGGCTCAGAGCTCCTAAAATCCCTGGAATTTCCTGAGCGATGGGGGTGAGAGAAGCACTTTTTGTTATTCCTAAGAAGCCCTTTTCAACTGTACCTGCGTTTATACTAATGAGGTGAGTCTTGGAGGGCCCCCAGATAGCTTCAGGGTGAAAGCTGGTACACAGAGGAACCAACCCTGTGATTAGAGGGTTGGAAACTTCAGCTCCACCCCTTCTGGAGGGACTGGAGATTGAGTTCAATCAACAATGACCAATGATTTAATGTAATGGAATGAATGTAATGAAACCTCCATAAAATCCCCTAAACAGGGTTTGAGACCCTTCCTGGTTGGTGAACACATCAAAGTGGTGAAGGGCGGTGCTCCCGTAGAGGGTATGGAAGCCACGTGTGCACCCCTACACGTTGCCCTGTGCTTCTCTTCTGTTTCCTGAGTTGTATCGGCTATAATAAACTGGTGAACATAAGTAAAGGGTTTTCTTGAGATTTGTGAGTTGTTCTAATGAATTATCAAACAGGGGCAGGGAAGGTTGTGGGAGCACCCAAATCTGCAGGCAGCCAGGCAGAAGTGTGGGTCACCTGAGCTCCCCATTTGTGGCAGGTGTCTGAAGTGGGCATTCTTGTGGGACTGAACTCTTAACCTGTGAAGTCCATACCAACTCTGACAGTCAGCGTCAGGATTGAGTTGGACCGTTGAATACCCAGTTGGTGTCAGAGAAACAGAGGCATATCATGTAGCCTCTAGAAAACACCATATGAAAGAATGAGAGAAAAAGCAATAGCATCTTAGCGTTGTTGTAAAAATAGTTTTGACTTTGCAGACCACCCCCCTCCCCAGAAAGGGCCTCAAGGGACCCCAGGAGTCCCTAGACCCCACCTGAAGACCTCTGTGTTAGAGAATTGTTTTCTGTGATTGGACTGTTCTGAAACTATCCATTCCTTAGCTCCAGAATACATCATACAAGTCTCAAAGGCCCAAAAAGGTTAAAAATTGCTTTTCCATAATTAAGATTTAAGATGAAGACTCCAAGGAGTCCTTGGAGTTTGTGTCCAGAGACAGCACGGAACAGAGAATGGTGGAAGATGGGGTTTGTTCTGTAAGTTTATCCAGAGCTCATGGCGTATGGTGACTATGCCAGGAGTGAATGAGTACTCAGTACCTAATAACGGCACTGGGGAGGTATATACAATGAGTGGGAAATGATATGGTAACCTCACTAGTTGTCAGAGGGCTAGAGTGAGGAGAAAGACCCTCAGAGCACATGTGCTGGGTATGCAAACACCCTCCCATCCCTGCACCTCTCAAGGGAAGGGTGGGAGGGAGGCCTGTCCCTCCTTTCATTTAAATGCTGATGCCTGGCATAATTTGCTGCAAAGCCGTTTTCTCTCTCATGACTTAGGAGAATAGAGTCAGATGGTTAGCATGCTAGAGTGTTCAGAGCTATGTTGAAGCAGCAGGTGACCTAGAAAAGATCTGTCCCCCCAAAAAAGTGATAACATGCTGTCCCTGCATAATGATGATATTTTGCCTCTATGCACTGTTAAGAAGTTTCAGAAATATTATGGGAAACAAGAAAGGGATTTTTCATACAGCTGGCACCTGACTAAATAAATGTATATTTCATACCTGATTCTTTAACTAGGATCCCAAATGCATTCTCATATTTCTGCCAGACAGACTGTTTTCCTTTTCTTATGCAAAAAATCTAGATGGACTTCCAGCTCAAGACTGTGCCTGGCTAACAGCCTTCAATACAACCTGTCCCATTTTCTCACTTTAAAAATATGGGAAAAAATGAAAACTCTCACTACTGTTGAAAACCATCACTGACAGACAACCTAATGTCTGAATCAGAGAGGAATAGACACTACTTATAAAGCAGATGGAGCTCCACTGAGAAACACTAAGCCAAGGAGCCTCTGAGCCATGCAAAACACAGACTGTCAACAAATGTGAGACAGAGGCATTGTCTGCAGCCGGATCTGACCCACCCATCGAGGAGAAGCTCATCCTTAGATGCTGCCAGGCTCTGAGGCAAGCAGAGGATGGACTCTACCTCATTAACTACTTTCTAGAAAGAATACAAGTCCCAGGGGGAAAATGGTCAGGATGTAGGAACAGACTCAGGATATAATGTGATATGTAGTCCCACAAGTGAGGAACTGGGTGTATGAGCAGAGAGAAGTCCCCTGGTAACGGGCCACACTGGGAGTGGGTGGGAGTTGTGTGGTTTTCTGTGGTGTGGTATGTGTGTGGGTGTGGCACGTGGGGCATGTAGTATATGTGTGTACACCTGTGTATGCATGTAGCATGCATAATGTGTGGTATGTGTTGCATTGTATTGTATGGTGTGTGTGTGTATCATGTACTGAGTGAATATGTATGTGCGAGTATGCAATGTGTGTATGTGATACGTGTATGTGTGTGTGTATGTGGTATGTGTTTGGTGTATATATGTATGTGGATGTGGTATGTGTGGGGGGTGTGTGTATATACCTAACTACTATAATTAAGACTCCTAAAGAATAAGGCAATTGAAAGAGAGGGATGAGTTCCCTTGGATAAAGACCCATCAGAAACTTGGAGTTGGCCTGGACTGTTTGTGCACGTTGACCTGGCCTCTGGATGTAATAAAGGATGGTTATTATTGTTTCACCATATGCTGAACAGAGAGTGGGAATAAGAGTCATTCATTTACCCTATCTGCTTCTAAGCAGCAAATCTGAAAAGAAATCTGGTTATTTTTTGAGAAAAAGAAGAAATCCATCAAATCATTTGTAACTATAGAAGCATAATTTATACCAAGAAAAAAGAAATAACATCTGGAAGGCTCCAAAGAAAAAGACATCTCTAAAAAAGTATACCTCAATGACTAGAAAAAAAGATATTTCAAGGAAGTGTTTTAGTGTCATGAAGAGATGTAAGAAAGCATAAGCAGGAACAGTGTTGTAAGCAAAAAGGCAGGGAGAGGAAAGGAAGAGGATGGCACGAAAGGCGCCATTGTGGGGAAAGGAGCCACTAAAACAAAGCCTGAGGCAACGACAACCAAAAAAGGTCAATTCGTCGTGCAGAAAATCCCATCAATTACTGGAAGGGCAGGTTTGAGAAGCCTTTCCAGAATGCCAAGTGAAAGGATAAGGAAGTCAAAACAAAGTAAGAGGAGATAGGAATAAAGTCAGCAGAGAGTGTTCCTGGAAGAGAAACAAAAATAGAGAAAAGCAGAATCAAACCTATAACGTAAGAAATCTTTCCTGAGCTTGCAAAAAAGGGGAGAAAGAGGCTTGTGGAAGCAGATTCCAAGAGCTTACCATACTTAGGCATAGTAACTGAAAATATACCTGGGGTATCCCCACCTCCACCATCATCTAGTCATGTCTTATCAAAGCATTTTTATTCATTCACTCAACAAATACTTATTTTATGTGCCAGGCACTGCAATTATAAAGATCGAAGGAAAAGTCCTCAAAGATTTAGGCAGAACAAAATTGTTTACTTACAATACCCACCGTAAGCCAAGTATCAGATCATTAGAAGAAGACATCTATCATCTTAAGGGATAGTTTGGGGGCTCAGGGATTTCTTAGGCTTCCAAGCTACCTTTACTGTATGAACATAACAAAATGACAAATGCAGATATACATTTGTAACCAAACCAAACTTGGATCCACTTGCCTGCCTCACAGCCAAGCCAATCTACCTACACCAGGTTGTGGTGGAGGAAACTGCAGCATTTATTGCAGGTGCCAAGCAAGGAGAATGAGCAGCTCATGCTCAAAAGACCCAAACACCCCATGGCTTTCAGGCAAGGGTTTTTAAAGACAGTGTTAGGGGAGGGGATCATAGGAGCATAGCCATCTCATGGACCTTCTTCTGACTGGTTCATGGTAAGGTAACAGGGTGGTGTTTCAGTAATCTTAATTATCAACCTTCTGGTTCCAACCAGTCTGGGTTATACCACCATCCTACACCTGGGCAGTGGCAGGGGTCTTCGTTCCTGCAGAACAACTTAAAGATACATGTCAGATTGTTATATATATATCCCTTGAGGAGGAACTATTGCTGAACTGTTGATCTTGACTGCTTTTCCTTTGTTTCTGCATTTCCTCACTTCCCTAATTAGTAACTGGTTGAGTCTGGTCTTTGGAACTCAGGGAAGGCCTGGGAGACTAAAGCTTTTTTTCTACAAACAAGAAATGGGGGACATGAGGGGCTTTTGTACCTGGGAGGGCCCCACAGGTTCCTGCTTGGTTTCACAGTGGTGTAAAAACCATGGCCTTAGTATTGAATATTTAAAAATATATGTAAATGTTTTCCACAACTAGTGGAGATTTGGAGCAGAATTAAAGGCCTAAAACTGAAGAAGTCATTCGTGTACAGAAGTCCTAAAATTACTAAAACACAGATAATCATAAATAATTGGTACATGTGGTTGTAAACTGAAAACATGTATCAAATATTCTACTAGAAAAAGGATATATATAAATGTACATACCCTTTAGTGCAACAATTCTATGAGTAGAAAAATTTCCCCCAAGCCATTATTTAAGGATGGTATAATGGTTTCTAAACAAGGATATAATTTACAGTATTAGTTACAAAATGAAAAAAAAAATAGAATAAGAATAAAACAGTGGTGGCATTGGCTATATAAACAATAATTTATATCTACGAAGAAATAAAATAGAACAATGTAGATAATGTCCATTTATAGGGTAATAAGCTGTGATATTGTTACACAAAATATGGGTTCACTTCTTGGTAGGTGTCAAGCCAAAAGACATAACCAAGCCAAAGATCAGGAGAAGGAAGGATTTCTTATTACTTGCAGCAAATAAGGAGAACACGGAGACTCTTTGCCAAAGCAGTGTCTCCCCAACAGCAAAACTGGGGAAGTTTTAAGCTAAGGGTACATGCATATTCATGAAGGGGCTTGGGTGGTCCACTGAGTCCAAGCTTTAGTTGATAGAAGTCACGAGGGTCAGAAAACGTCGATATCATCATTCGTTGGGTTCCTGTTGATCTGGTGGTTGAACACTTTAGGATAATCTTTACCATTAAAACAAAACTGGGAGTCTTTAACAACTGATATATAATCTTTGTTATTGCTTCTTCTTTTCCCTGATAATAGTTGTTTGTTCTTTTGTTCCTTTAAGATCATTAATTACTGAGACGTGTTCAAGGGCAAGCATTGTGGCCAGGCTTAGATCACAAAATGGTTTAGGCCAAAAATGGCTTCTCTTATGTCAAGAAAGCCACGCCTGGTTCTCTTTCTCCAAGGATCCCCTGTCCTGTTTGTTTACAATATGTTGTCATGTTAAAAAGAAAAAAGCAACTTAAAACCCAATATTTACAGTATAATTCTACTTTAGAAAAAAATATATGCATGTAAATAGAAAATAAATTCTAAAAATTTCTGCAGTTGAATGTTAGTAGCTGTTATATCTAGATGGCAAGATTTTGCATGCTTGTTATTTTCTATTTTATCCTAGTTTGTTTGGCTCATCTGGATTTTCCAGTTTTTCTGCAAGTTGCATGTAAGCGATTTAAATAAGGCTGTGACATAATTAGATTTTCAAGGGTAGAAACAGGATTGCAGGGCCAATATAAGAGGCAAAGTTATTGAAGCAAATCAGATGAGAGATGATGGCAGCCAGAAGCCAGGAAGTGGCAGTGGGAATGGGCAAAAGTGGGCAGACTTGAGTGATTCCAAAGACAAGAAATGATGAGCTTGAAGATTGGTTACTTATGGGAGTGAGGCTGCAGATACCTACAGTGCAGTAAGAAATCATGCTTCCTTGGAGTTTAAAATAAGGATGAGTCAGCCAGATTGAGAGGGAGGGAAGGCCATTTCAGCCAGAAGTGTGTGTCCCATTATTTGACCTGTCTTACAGTGGCCTTTCCCAGCCAAATTGCAAACACACCCACCAAAGTTGAATTAACATTTTCAAAGGGAGAGGAAAGCATAATTCCCTCTGGAAACTCTGAGCACATTATGTCAAAGTGAATCCATCCATCCTGGCTATAGCAGTTTCCAGACAGGCTGCCCAAGGCTGCTTTGCAGAAAAGGCTTATTCTGTGCTGAGCACCTCATTTACACCTGAATGGAGAACTCCTGAGAATCCTGGACCAGCCAAGCACAGTACAGTTACTATTTCCAGAAAATTTTCATTTGACCCCAATGACTTACAATAACAGAACAATGTCCCATTACCCAGTAATAATCACTGTGACCTTCACTGGGAATGGTCCTTTCCCACAAGGACCTGATCCAAAATACCATCCAGCAGATGGGAGCTCCTGTCAGAACATGAAGATCCATCACACTGACAGGTTCTCCCTGAAGACCCCAAGTGCCAGAGGATTTGAACAAAGCATCCTTTTATATGCAGGGTGAAGGAGGCACAAATTTCTAAATGGCACACAATACAGTAGCCTGTAATTATCTATTTTTAGCAGAATTTTTAAGTCAATAGGACAGGTCAATGGGATTTCCATTCCAAATCTTCATTGAAGTTCTTTATCAAAAAAAAGACTGTTTTTCACTTGACCTGTTCAACATTTCTTACCAGAGATAATTTCTAACAATAATAATGATAATCATAATGAAATAATATGAATATTTCTTAGTTTGCCAGACCCTATTACAAACCTATCTCATTTTATCTTTATAACAATCAACATGAAGAAGGTAACAATTTCTACAGATGTCAGGGAGGAAATTTGTCCATTTGATTGAACCAAAACCCATCTACCTCCCACACTGAGGAGTTAGGCTTTTATTTTAAAGAATATGCTGTTATCAAGAAAGACCTATTAAACATTTGCTTTGACCTTTGCCTTCAAAGTCATCCAAACCTGAGTTACCAGCTGGTTTCTCGAAAAGGGTAATTAATGTTGACTTTTCTTTTCACCACCTTCGGCATAACTAGTATAAAGGAAAACCTCTAAAATAGTATAACCATATTGCCACAGAAACAGATTCAGAAAAACAAACCTGAGAATGCTAGAGAAAGGAAACATATTATGTAAGTTTTCCCTTAGAGTTTGGCAGCCTTTGTTCATAGTTGGCTATAAACTCATTTAGTTCTACCAATAAGCCCACACAACTTTACTTCCTGACATCTGTTCTCTCCTCCCATGATCTGGAAGTTTTCTTTCTTCTGATAAGTGTAAAACATTTGTGGGGATAAGATGTGTTCAGAAAGGAACAGAAAGCAGACAGCCTGGTTCAATAGGTGTTGGCGGGGGGGATCCCAGGAAGCTGGATTTCTTTAAACAACCCCTTCAAAGTTTTCCTTACCCAAGTGGTTTTGGAACAATGTTTTGAGAATCTCGAGTCAGGTATTTGGTGGTGGTATGCACATAGTGGTTAGGAAAATGGCATCATAGGGTCCAGAGTCAAATCCCAGCTCTTTGTGTCACCACCTGGGTGAAGGTGGCGAGCCAATTAACTAAGTCTCAGTTTTCCCATTTATCAAGTGGGTGTGGTAATAATATATGTAAATTAATGAGCTAATATATATATGCAAAGTGCTTAGACCAGTGTCAGGATTACAGTAGGTAATCAATAAATGGAAGTAATTATTATTATCATTATATTATATGAAACGTTAGATAGTAATATAGTATGCAGTGAAGCCCTCATTTTCTTGGACAGAACTAACTAAGCACAAATCCCCATATGTCTGTTGCCCATGGAGTTAGATGAGAGAAATGTCTAATGGTAACACACAACATGTGTTATCAAGCTACCCAAATTAATAATCTAATTAAATTCCACTTTAAACAGGAACAAAAAAGGGTGGGGACCTCTAAACCCCTTCTCAGCACAAGCTCTCAGAACAGTAGACTGCTGACTGTCACCAAGGTGACTGTAGATACAGCTTTCATAACCATTCCTGAAATCACTCATATTCCAAAAAGAGAACATACTTCTAAGAGTAAAACTTAGTAATTAAGTCACTCAGCCAAAAAAAGACATCACAATACATATCAGAACACCCATAATAACACTTTTAGAGAACTGACTATGTCCCATCAACTGTGCCATGCCAAATCCCCTACTGGAGTTAGCTCATTCTATCCTGACAGCCACCCTAGGATGAGTGTTGGTTTGATCTCCATTTGTGACTGAGGGTACTGAGGACAGAGAGATTAAGTAAGTATTTATGCACCTCATGGAGAGTAGACCCAGGTTAAACCCAGGATGACACATCCCAAAGCCTGTGCTCCTAGTCAGAACCCCCACACAGAACTGCTCATGTAGTCAAGAGAACAGTAGTGTCCCCAGAATGTGGGCAAAACCCAGTGGAGAGGCTGTTTAGTGCACTATGCAAGCTAATTGTTGTCACCAGCTTGTTAATGAACAGGAAGTGGGTCAAGATAATGAGAAGACAAGCCACAGACTGGGAAAAAATATTTGCAAAAGACACATCTGATAAAAGACTGTTAACCAAAATATACAAAGAACTCTTAAAACTCAATAGTTAGAAAAAAAAAAAAAAATTTAAAAATTGGGGAAAAGACCTGAATAGCCACCTTACCAAGGAAGATATACAGATGGCAAATAAGCATATGAAAAAACACTCCACATATGTCATTATGGAATTGCAAATTAAAACAACAAGATACTGCTATACACCTAGTAGGATGGCCAAAATCCAGAACACAGAAAATATCAAATGCTAGTGAGGATGTGGAATAACAGGAACTCTCATTCATTGCTGGTGGGAATGCAAAATGGTAGTTTCTTACAAAATTAAACATACTCTTACCACACAATCCAGCAATCACACTCCTTGGTATTTACCCAAAGAGCTGAAAATTTATATCCACACAAAAACCTGCACATGGATTTTTATAACAGCTTTATTCATAATTGCCAAAACTTGAAAGCAACCAAGATGTCCCTCAGTAGATGAATGGATAAACAAACTATGGAACATCTACACAATGGCATATTATTCAGCGCTAAAAAGAAATGAGCCATCAAGCCATAAAAAGACATGGAAGAAAACTTAAATGCATATTACTAAGTGAAAGAAGCCAATCTGAAAAGGCTACATATTGTATGAATTCAACTATATGACATTTTGGAAAAGATAAAACTATTCTAAAACCATTCTATTCTAAAATTAAGCTGGAAAGAGTAAAACGATCAGTGGTTGCCAGGGGTTAGAAGAGAGGGAGGGATGAACAGGCAGAGTGCAGAGGATTTTTAGGGCAGTGAAACTATTCTGTATGATACGACAATGGTAGATTCATGTCATTATATACATTTACCAAAACCCATAGAATGTACAACATCAAGCATGGACCCTAATGTAAACCATGGATTTTGGAGGTTCATTGATTGTAACAAATGCACCACTCTGGCGGGGGATGTTGATGGGGGAGAGGTTGTGCATGTCGGGGGTAGGGGGTATATGGGAACTCTGTACTTTCCTCTCCATTTTGTTGTGAACCTAAAACTGCTCTAAAAAATTAAATCTATTTTTTTTAAAAAAAAGAAGTGGATGCTAATCTTCAACACGTGCAGCTTTTTATAATTCATTTATAAACAATGATCTCCAAGTGGGGAAAGACTCATGTTCATCTTGTTAGCTTTTTAAAAATTTATTTTGAAATAATAATAAATTCAAAGGAAGTTACAAAAACAGTGGGGTGAGGTCCTCATACCTTTTATCTAGTTTCCCCAATGATGTTTGTACAACATTTTGCGTAACTCTGATACAATATCAAATCAGGAAACGGACATAGGTAAAATGTGTGTGTATAGCTCTATGCCATTTTGCCACATATGTAAATTCGTATAACCACCACCACAATATCTTGATCAAGTGCCGACTAAGATACTCAATAAAGATACTATTAAAGACTCATTGAATAAACAAATAAGCAAGTGGCTGAGTGGATGATTGAATGCATGAGATAAATAAATGGCACATAGATCTTATTTGAATATAGGGTCAGTCAATCTCACAAATCATTTTTATTTTTATAAAGTCTTGATCTGAGGGTTGTTTATAAATGCATGGATTGGAAGCACACCACCACACTATTAAGAGCCATTTCAATTTGGCTAATTGAGCCTACGTGTGTTTCGTTGCCCTCCCCCAAAACATTGTTATTGAAATAATATAACATAAATATAGGGGGAAATGTGTACATATATATATATATATATATATATATATATATATATATCTCCTTGATGATAGGAAAGAGTGCTATCCATGTGGTAAAAAAAAAAAAAAGAAGAAAAAATTGAGACTTTCTTAACATATTCAGAGCAGCTTGTGGGAAAGAAAAACAAAACCCTCCTTTGTAGCAAGTAGAAGGGATACCTGTCAAGAATCCATTCTCCATCCCAGAACTCAGAAAACCAAGAGATGGGGCAGTGTCTCAGCCCCTGACAAAGTTCAAAAGCTCTAGGTGGAGCTAGTGCTCTGGTCTTAGTCTCCAAAAATAACTGGACTTTGATCTGGCCAAAATTCTCCCTCAACTCTTGTCTGCTCATCTAAGGTTTTTCAGAAACCATCCAAGTATCTGAACAAAAGCGACAGCATCTCTGAAGAAATACTCTCAGCTCCAAATCTGATGTTATGAAAGACCCTCAGGAAAAACCCCTCTGCTGGGCTTGAGATCCCTGACAACTATATCCACTGTTTTTCTTCTCACAGGAAGCCCATCGGCCTGAAGACTGTGGCACTTAACCACGGTTTCTATGGGTCACTTCTCAGATAAGCTGCAAATAGGAGCAGAGAGAGAACGTAAAATTTCTCATTACAGCTCTTTGTTTAGAACGCATTTTTGCTTGCTTTTTTAAGGAGAGTAGAGAAACTTGCTCCTCTGCCTTCCAAGAGAAAACTGAAAGTTAGATTCGATTTCAGAGTGTGCCCACAGTTTCTGACCTAAGGATATTAATCAGGGTGTCTTAACCCCTCCCACCTACCCTTTGCAAGAACCATCACCTATTTCCCCCATTGGAGGTTCAGTTCTGAGTAAAACACTCCTAAGCACATCATCCTCTCCCTAGGAGCCTTGTCAGCCCCAGGATCCAGTCTATGCAAGCATCCCACCTGCCCTGGAGTTGTGGCAGTGCGGTGGTCTCTGGAGACTTCCACTTGAGAGGGAATAGAGGAGGAGCAAAGCCCATTGACTGATCTCTATTTGCCTCTCTGTGTCCTAAAATCTCCATCTCCTTGTGAATAAAAGAATCAAAGTATGTTCAATCCCAGTGAAGAGCTATATCCCTGAACTTTACAAGACTTAAACATCTTGAAAAAATAGAACAACCTCTGACAGAAAAATCAATGAACACATACAAAGTTTCTGTAGTTCAAAAGGAAACTCTCTAAGGAATTTAGCTAATACAATCCAATAAGAAGACAACAGAATAAATGGTGTAAGTGAAAAAAAAATGAGTGAAATTATCAGTTTGCAAATGATGTGACTATTTTAGAAGGAAACACAAGATTGTTTGGAAATCCCATTGGTCCTAATAAGAGATTTAATTAAAGTAGCTGATTATAAAAACAACAAATATAAAAAGCAATTAGCTTTTCTATATACTAGCAATAACCTATTAGAAAATATAATAAAAAACTAAAGATTGCATTTTCAATAACACAAAATGCATATGAATACCCTTTAAAATAAATGTAGTGACTTATATGAAGAAAATTATATCAATATAAGTTAACTTAGTGACATTTTTTAAATTTAATAATTGAAAATCCATTCAATGTTTCTGGTCAGAAAAGTCCACATTGTAAAGACTGCAATTAAAATTGTGGTTCCATGCAATTCAGATGAAGATTCCAATTGGATTTTTAATTTTAAAACTAGCAGATACTATTTTAAAGCACATCTGGAAACACATATTCTTGATATTTTTCCAAGAAATTTATAACAAGGGAAACAAGTAAAATGTAACTGCTCATCTTGAAACAAGGCCATGTTGGCTTAAGATTTAAAAATGAAGGAACAGAATGAAAAGCTGGACAAAAATCAAATATACATAGGACTTTAGGAAATAAGAAAAATGCTTTTGAAATGAACAAGGGGAAAGAAAGGTGGTTGAATAATCAGAGCAGGATGTGTGCTCCAGCAGATTAGCCCTCCTGCTTTCCTGCACATACTTAACTCTGTGCTGCCTGCACCCCTCTGTGCTGGCTTGGCCCTCTGACTTGAAATCTTCCCCCGAAGCTATTCCTTGTCTCTGCTCAGTGTTCCCTCCACAGAGAGGTCTTCCTTGGTCTTCCTAACTAAAATAGCACCCTGTAGAGGGTTTAAGGGATTTGGGGGTTGATCAATGAAAAAGATGTGACCACTAGGTACCAGTAACACACACAAGCTTTATTTAGGTGCCGCTTTGACAAGTTTGCATGTGAGGAAGTCCCTCACAGCCAGACTGTCAAGTGGCTACGGTGCAGGGGTCACCATTCAGAAGGGAAGGAAGGTAAGGTGGGAGTGAGATCAGAGAGGGGTTTATGTGTCTTGGTGATGTCATTCAGCAGCACAGCAGGGAGTCTAGGTCAGGGAGTTCCAAAGTTGACAGCATCTGCTTGAGGTCTTTTTAGTCTATGGCTATAGCTATGGCTATAAATCTAACAGATGTTGGGCACAGTTTTTCAGGGTATACAAAACAGGAAGGCTGTCAGTGGCTAAAAATCTGCTTATATGGGCTATATATAAAATAATTAGATGTAAAAACTTGAGTTGGTGCCAGTGCGCCTTTGAGCTAACGGATCTCAGTCTGCAAAGAAGAAACAAGCAACCTAGGAGCTAATATACAGAGACCATCTTTGGCTTATTTATATAACACACTTCCACTCGATTCAATGTCAATACCCCGCTTGATATTTTGTTAGAGCACTTATCCCTCTGTGCCATTATAATCTATATTATTTGGTTTTTGTGTTTTTATCTGTTTTTCTCATTACAATGTTAACTCTGTGAAGATAGAACTGTGTCATCCTTATACATCGATGTTTCCTCAGTGCCAAAAAATTGAGTGTCTGAACAGAATGGGTACTTAAAAAACATTTGCTGGAGGAATGAAGAAAGGAAAGGAAGAAAGGAGGAAGCCATACTAAGATAAGCATCAAAATAGAGTTAAAATTCCAACATAAACATGAAATTGTTTTTAGGAAAAATATTTCAATAATTAGGGTGGGGAAGAATTTTTCTAAGTGGGACATCAAGGTAGAAATTATTAAGGAAGACTAACAGATTTGAATTCAAAAATATAAAGCATAAAATTTAAATTATGAAGTAAAATTTTTTAAAAATAAAATTATAAACTAATTTAAATATTTACAGTATAAGTAGTATTTGCATAGCTGATAGAGAGTTGACATACTCACCAAATAAGGACTTCCTACAAATCAATAATAAAAAGAAAAATACCTAATAGAAAAACAAACACAAATATGTGAATAGGAAAACACAGAAAGGAAATGCAATTCACCACTGTCTATTTTAAATGTTTAATGTCATGAACTAAATAAATGCAAAAAACAGTAACAATGAGATGCCATGTCTGCCTACTAAGAAAAGAAAGTAGGTTTCAGGAAACTGGTACTGCATCAGGCCATTTCTATTAAATACGATCTGAAAAGGTATCAACAAAGATACCTCAGAAAGGGTTTATCTATGGATCATGTTTTGCTTTTCGATACTTTTTAATTTTTCATCATTACATATTACTTATGCAATAAAAAAGTAATTGTACATTAAAAATGAATAGTTAGGGTAAATCCCTGGCTCCTAGAGTGGGCCAATCGTGGAAAACGATGTCCCAATACTGAGAACGGCCTAGGTCTGTTGCAACTTTGGTAGCACAGTGGAGAGGGTGATGATTTTCTCTGCTTTAGATGAAGGCCAGGGGACGAGAGTTAATTCTGCACAGATGGATCTTGAAGTCTCAGCAGAGGTTTTCCAGGTGCCCAAAGGAGGAATGGATTGTAGGCAGAATAGAATGTGCAAGAAGGAGATGGGCACAGGACGGCATGGGGCGCAGTAACAACTTGAATTCTCAGTTTCCAGAATTCACACTTGACACTGAATGTCTATCAGGTAATAGGGCTCAGGTTGGAGTTCACCTCACTGGTTATGGGTAAAAGACAGATTTTTTGATGAAATTTGCAAAGCGAGGGTTAGTAAAAAGAGCACATTTCCCTAATGTCTTACCTCGGGGAGTGCTGGGACTGGCCAGAGTGTACCTTCCAGGGGAGGGACCCAGTTTCCCTAGTTGCTCACCTTTGTTATTTATCAAGGGATAGAACAAGTTTATCAGTGGGGGGAAGGGTGTGGTGGCGGCAGAAAAAGGGCCTCGACCACTAGGCAGTCTGGTGTAGAGGTCAGTTGTTTACCGCAGTTGTTTAGGAAAGCCAGCTGCCAGCTTGAGACCCATGGGAGTTGAGTTCAGGTGCAGTCCCACCTCTTGACCTGGGGAAAACCCACTGTCCCCACTGGCTCATCACCTAGGCCACTCGGTGAGAATTCCCAACTTGCTTTTGGACTATTCTATTTATCCGTAACAGAATCTTAGGGTCACTTTTGGACTATTCTGGTGTCCATACATTTCACTGATTTTAATTTCACTGAGGCTGGATTTGACTCACCCATGCTTTAAGGGTAGTGTGCAGAATACATCACAAAACTAGTGCCTGAGGTTAACTACATGCCCAGCAGTCACGTCTCTATTAGACGTCTTTTTGTGTATTTGTCAGCACATACACATACACGCTTATGATACAAGGCTGGTCTTTTGTGAAAAGTAGCCACAAAACTACTTTTTTGTACTAACTGCCAATGCTAGGTGACAGAGAGTGAAGGGTTAACAGTTCTTGGACAGAAAAGAGAAGTTCTAGATAAATGACAAAGAATTGAAATATTAACCCATGTCATCGGTTAAAGTTTGATAACAAGGGCAACATTTAGAAAGAGGTAAAGGGGATCCATGAAACTGTTTTTTTTTTTTTTTAAATAAATAGCTTATTTACTCTAAACAGCAACACAGACAAACGCCATATAAACACAAAGGAAGTGATGCGGAAACGCGCCGCTGGCTGACTGTGGATCTGAGGCTCCTAAGCAACACAAGCCGGGCTCTGGGAGAGGAGGCGGCGGGGCGGGGCAGGTCTGATTTTCTGTTTCGTGCAGCCAGCTGAAGGCTAAGTGCAGCTCTAGACGGCGTGAAGCATGCCTGCATCCGCAAGCAAAGGAACTAGCTCCTTGGGACTCATTGAAGTATAAAAGTTTATAATTTTACAGCAGTTGAAATACTGACATCAATATTAAAATAAAAGCAAGTTTTACATAACAATCAAGAATACAAAAGACTGAAGGAAGAGACCCTGTATGGAAAACTGGGCGATTCAGCGAGCCGAGACCGTACCAGGGGCGGAAATGGAAAATGGCGCCCGCCCAACCCTCCCCTGGTGACCAGTAACTGTAGAGAGCAACGTTAGATTTGCAAAAATGTTGTAAACAAGTTCTTGCCACACCAGTCCCTTCCTTTTTATGATGCCACAGGTCGCTGCTTATGAGGGAGCAAACTTCTTGGCTTGTGCTCGAACCCTTTTCTCGTATTCCACTCTGTTTCGGCAGTAGATCGTGTAGGCCTCTGCTTGAGCTGGGTCTCGGATATTTGGTTCATTTAGAAGTTCCTGTATTCCTAATAAGATGTGCTTAATCGTGATGCCCGGCCTCCAGTCCTTGTCCTCCCCCAGGATGGACAGGCACACTGTGCCCGAGGGGTACACGTTCGGATGAAATAATGGCGGTTCAAACGTGCATTTCGGAGGTGAGGATGGATAATCGTCTTTGAACAGCATCCGTAGTTTAAACGAGCCTCCTTCCCACGGAGTCCCCTTCTTCCCGGGAATGGCGCACTCCCAGTTCATGAGGTTCATCGTGCCGTCGGGATTTTTTGTTGGGACGGCCACAAAACCAAACGGGTGGTCTTTTCTCCAAGCTTTCCTCTCCTGGGCGAGTCTGCTGAGGGCGATCCCCAACATGTTTGCGTCCCTCGGGCGGCCGCGGCCCGGCGAGGGAGGCGGACGGGGAGGCGTTGGCGGCGTTGGCGTTGGCGGCGGCGTTGGCGGCGGCGGCGCTCCCTTTGTCTCGGGACTTCCCTCACGAGCCCCCATGAAACGGTTTTAATGATTGCCTCACTAATTCAAAAACTGCTCATCCAGTTAGAGATAAAATAAATGAATGATAAAATGGTGATTAACTTAGAGTGTTAGTAGGTGTTTGTACAGGAACCCCTGCCCAGCAAAAGTGCCATAACGGCTTTAAATAGTATATGTTGAAAAATAAAAGTTGGTTGGAAATTTTAAAAATATATTTTTTCCTTGCAGAATGTGGATAATAGGCCTTTGTGAGGTGAGGTCACCTTAATCACACACCTCTGTACAAATGTGGATTCTATAAGAATAGTTAACATCATTCATCATTCTTGGTTAGTGTTACTGTAGAGATGTAATGCAATATTGTGTGGAGATCATTTTCATGACAAATATACTGTGATTGCTATTTAAATTACCTTAGTCCTGCATTTATAGAGTCACGGAAGTCACAAATTTTTCAGTTATAGAAAGAAATTATGTGACATTCAAGAAAACGGAGTTTCACAACTGTCTTGAGATATTTCTGTCTTAGAATATCAAAGACTACGTTGGTACCACTTCAGAACAAACTGGGAGGGGGAAGTCACGGGAGATGATACTGAGGAGATGGGAGGTGGGAAGCCGACCATGAGTTGAGTTTCAAGCCACGCATAGGGATTAAGTCAGAAGGCTCACAACCATAAGAGTGATGGAATCAGATTGGTTCTCCTGGAAACCAATTTCACTGAAAGATTCCCCTGGAAATGGACAGACAGATTGGTGGAAGACAAACTGGTAAGAAACCAGACTGGAGGAGTCAAGGTAACAGCTTAGGAGACTATTTTCATTGTCCTAAAAAGATGATAAGGGTCTCAAATCCAGTGGTCCTCAACCCTGGTTGGATCACAGAGTCAGCTGGGGAGCTTTGGAAACTATGGATTCCTGAATACCATTCCAGATCAAACACATCAGAATCTCTGGGGCATCACTATTTTTTTAAGTTCCCCATATGATTCTGGTACAAGATGAGAAGTGAGAATGCTGCTCTGAACTATGCAATGGCAATAGGTGTGGATATATTCAAAAAATATTTAGGAGATAAACCTTCATGATGGCTGACTGATGGAAATGGAGGAACAGGAAGTGTCTAACTTCATGGTGTAGGTCTTGGACAGCTTGGAGGATGGGGAGGCACTTATTAAGATGGAAAATATGGAGAACTTCTTGAATATATTTCAAGCTTTGAATACACGTGTAGTCTCTTCAAAACCTAACCTGCCCTACAAATCTACAAACTTGGAGTGGCAATCGGCAAAGAAAGCTTACATAATTTGAAAAATAATTCTTTGCTAATGTCAGGAAAATTATATTCTTTCAAATGTTACAAGAAAAATATGGTTTGACTATAGATGCCTGTTCTCAACGGAGATCTGGATATTGAAATAGCAACATCTCATTGTGAAGATTTTGCTGCTATCTGAGATTAGATTTATCATTTCTTTTCTTTAAGACTGAGTTGGAGTATCTCATCAGAGGACACTTTCTCAGCAAACTGGTCTATATGGCTATGAAGTTTCAGAGCAGTTCTTAGATTTCAGTCTTCTTGAAAACCCACGTCCACCTGCAAATGTGTTCTCTGTCAACTCCTACTGGTCCTACCTGTTTTTCTCTTGCTTGTTCCCTCATTTAATGGTTGTATTTTTCCCTGCGAAGGTATTTCTCCAAGGCAGGATCTCTCCACGAGGAACCCCAGCAGCATTAGGCTTACATTATCCTTAATGCTAATAAACAATCACTATGACAATGGAGCAGACAACTCTGATTGGGTCATGAGTCCACACTAGGTGGCGGGCATGGAGTCAATACCACCTAAATCATGTGGATTAAGGCCTTCTCTGGGAAAGGTAATTGAGATACTGTCATCAGGAGAAGAAATATAGGTAGGGTAAGCAAAACCAACAGATGACCAGTAAAACCTCAGTGAGTCTCTGACTTTCCATTTCCCTGAGCCTCACCATGGCTGGGTGATTCATAGGAATAATCCATGGTTTACTGCGTTCCCTCCCCAGTCTCCACGCATACCCATGTGTGGAGGCAGAGATGGTCGTGCATCATGGGGAGGCCCTGGAAGTTTCAGAGAAAAGACTACCCTGGAGGTTAAAGCTAAAGTGAAGGCCAACTTGTTGTGCCATTCATGGCAGGCCATCCCTCTTGTTTCTTATCCCGGAGCCCTGTTCCCCTCCTCCTTTTTGCTGACTTTGATAACTGAATGAGTGAATAAATGAATGTATATTTGGGTGCCACACATATGGTCCCTACAAACCCCATGCCAGCCTTCCTTCTTTCTTCCAAAAGATGAACTGAGTGATTACTGGAATAAAAGAGCTGGAAAAGTGAGAGCTCTCAACTCCAGACCCAGAGAAAAAAGAATGGGGCTTGTGAAAAGTAATGCTTAATGAGTTAATTTCCAAAAGCCTAAAACAGAGC
Organism: Mesoplodon mirus; assembly: GCF_964341445.2. Taxonomy (NCBI): domain Eukaryota; kingdom Metazoa; phylum Chordata; class Mammalia; order Artiodactyla; family Ziphiidae; genus Mesoplodon; species Mesoplodon mirus. Next base: position 72,831,648 of record NC_138985.1, read on the forward strand.
TTTAAAAATGTTCATTTCTTTTAAACAGTGGTTAAGGTTTTGATAATCTACCCTGAGGAGGTCATATAAAACTGCTGATAAAGCTTTTTGCAAAGGAATTTTGCAAAGCTATTTATAAAGTAGAAAATTGTAAACAAATTAAATGTCCAACTTTGAAAGAACAGTTAAATAACATATGCTACATCCACTCAAAGAATATAGTTTACCATTAAAAATAATTTTAGTAATAAATTTATAATAATTTTGAAAAAATCTCCTAAATAAGTGAAAAGCAAGATAGAAAATTATATATGCACAGTGAACTCCAGCTACATAAAAAAGCAAAGACTTACATGGAAAAATGAACTCAAATAACTTGTTTTTGGTGATGATAGAATGTATGATCCTCCTCTTCCAACTTTCTACTTTTCTTTAGTTTCCGTATTTTTGGTAAGCATAACCGATGTTCAGTTCTCAATCATCTTGATTGACCTGTCAGCAGAATTTGACACAGTTGATCACTCCCTCCTCCCCCAAAAACTTTACAAACTTGCCTTCTAGAACACCATACCCTGCTGGTTTTTCGCTCACCCATTGGTCCCTCCTTCCATCTCCTTTCCTTGCTCCTCATCTTCTCCCTTATCTCTTAGTGTTGGGTGTCCCAGAACTTGGTCCACAGATCTTTACTCTTGACTAGTCACACTTCCTTAATGGCCTCACACAGCAGCATGACTTTACATACCATCTATATGCCAACAAGTCTCCCACTTATATCTCCAGACTAGTCCTTGCTCCTGAACTCTAGACTTGAATACGCAACCCTACTATACATGGCTGCAAAAAGATATCTCAAACAATTCATGTCCCAAACTAATTCCTGATCTTCCCTTCCCAAACCTATTCCATTTGGGTTCTTTCTCATCTGTACCAGTCAAGATTTGGTCTAGAAATCAGAGTTACTCTAATTATTATAGGAATCAAGGGATTGAGTAGATAACTTGGTGCTTTCCTAAGTGTGAGCAGAGTTACAAGAGTGAAGATCAAGAAGACTGAAGCCAGAAGATCAAAGAAATACCTCCAAAGCTTGTGGCTCTTAAATGTTCTTTGGGGAACTGCAGCATTTCTCAGGGTCTATGCCAAAGCTCCCATCAACTGTCTCAACTGCAGAAGCAAAGCAGGCTCTTCCAGAAGCCTGAGAAGCTATACACCTTGCAGTTGCTCATACATCTGCCTTCTATGGCTACTGACAATAATGGCCTCTCTTCACTTTTCCTTTTCAAATTTCGCATTGAAAAACTCTAACCTGGAACCACATAGGGAAAGAGAATCTAGAAAATATGGTTCCTAGATTCTTCTCCATCATGCAGAGGAGTCCCTTAGAAGTAGACAGACAGGTCAAAACAAACAACCACAGCTCTTTGAGATTAAGGTTTGTCTTGCTGCCTGTGGCACTAGCAACCTGCACCAGGTGTGCAGTGTCTTTGTGGCCACTGGTGACCTGGGGAGTGGAGGATGGCAAGTGGGCAATTTAAAACTTTGTAGCACTCTCTTACTACAGTGCACCAACTTCTTTCTTCACTAAGCTTTCTCCTGGTTGTTGTAAGTTATTTACTATTGGGTTGGCCAAAAAGTTCGTTTGAGTTTTTCCGTAAGATGTTATGGAAAAACCCGAGCGAACTTTTTGGCCAACCCAATGTATTCCAGAGTTCTGTGGAAGTTGATCCTGACAGTTTTCACTAGCGCATTAGCTGCTGGAATGATGGAGCACTGGAGTTCCCTACCCTGTCATGTTCAGCAACATCACCCCCACCTTTTTTATGTTCTTAAGTTAGATACTTGGATAATTTGGCTTCACACTTTCCTCTTTTCTATTATAGGCACTTAGGCACCATAAGTATTTGTCAAAAATGCTTTAATTTCATCTCACAAGTCCTGATAGACATTATTTTCATTCTATCTCATTATGATTAATTAATCTATAATTTCTATTATGATTTCTTTCTTGACAATTTTGACAAATTTTTATTTAGAACTTTAATTTTCAAAAGTACCAGGCTTGTCTTTGTTATTATTCTCTAGCTTAACTTCTTCTATGTTTTAAGTTTTATGAAATTGGATGAAACTTGACATACAGTGTAATGCATAACATTTTTAGAATGTGCCATGTGCCTTTGAAAATATGTGTGCTCCAGATTTGAGAAGTATCATTAATTATTTACATCAGATCAAGGTTGTTTCCTGCATGATTCAAATTTCCTCTATCCTTAGTGATTTTTTTATCTACTGGATCTATAAATAACTAAAAGAGGTTGCTAAAATCTGCAGTTATGGTAGTGGATTTGTCAATTTCTCCCTGCAGTTTTTTTTTTTTTTTTTTGCCTGCATTGGGTCTTTGTTGCTGCGCATGGGCTTTCTCTAGTTGCGGTGAGCAGGGGCTACTCTTCGTTGCAGTGCGCAGGCTTGTCATTGCTGTGGCTTCTCTTGTTGCGGAGCATGGGCTCTAGGTGCGTGGGCCTCAGTAGTTACAGCACGCAGACTCAGTAGTTGTGGTTCACGGGCTCTAGAGCACAGACAGTAGTTGTGGCGTACGGGCTTAGTTGCTCCGCGGCGTGTGGGATCTACCTAGACCAGGGCTTGAATCCGTGTCCCCTGCATTGGCAGGCAGATTCTTAACCACTGCGCCACCAGGGAAGCCAATCCCTGCAGTTTTATTAAGTTTTTACTTTATTTATTCTAACAGGTTTAGAATTGATACATCTTCCTGGCGAATTGAACTTTCAGTCACTATTCAGTAACTCTCTTTGTCTCTAGTAATGCTTTTAAGGATTTTATCTTATATTGGTGTAGCTATAGTGTCTTCCTTTTACTTAATATTTGCCTGATATGTCATTTTTATTTTAATATTTTTAGCTTTTATGTTTTAGGTGCTTCCTTTTTCTGCTTTCCTGAGAACAAGTACTCATGTATCTAGCCCTGTGTCCGGTTTGACCACCTGCTCCCAAGGGGTGGGGGTAGACCTCAGGATAAGAGGAACAGGGAGAGCAAAGGAGATGCAAAGAAGCCCTGATCCTTCATCTGGCATCAAAGTGAATTAAATGACCAGGGCTTCTCTCTAGTGTTGGCCTTGGACTCAGATAGTTTCCCCATGATCTCTTTGTGTTTGAAACTCTAGGTGTCCAATGAAGAAGCCCTGATCCCCAAGTGTTCTGTTCACGATAAACACTCCATTTGGTTTGTGATTCAAAACAACATCCATTATCTCTGTGAAAGCATTTCCTCTTCCAAAAGTTGTGACGTTGTCTGAAAATAGTATGAGATATTTTAAACGGGGACTTTTTCAGGTTTCCTGTATCCGAGACTGACATCCTACATTGATTGTATAAAATTCCTAGGCACTATCTTTTTGCATAATGCCTCTTTTCCATTCTCTTTATCATCTCCTCCTGGAACTCCAATGAGATTTTTATTAGACTTTCTCATTCTGTTCACTATGTCTCTTAACTTCTCTTTGATCTACCTCTTTGTCTCTATTGCCTTCAATTTGATTTTTTCAGATCTCTCTTCAAGCTTACTGATTCTCTTTTCATCTGTTTCCAGTCTTCTCTTTATCATGTTTATTGGGATACTAATTTTAATTATTATGTAATTTTTTGTCATTTCTAAAAGTTTTACTTTGTTCTTGTTTTAATATACCTGGTCAATTAGAGAGTCACTTTTTAATATCATCAAATTTATAATCCCCTGCTTTATTTCTTTTAATGTATTTTTAAATGCTATATAATATTGTTTTTCTGATATTTCCAATATATGAAATCTCTGAACAGTTAATTTCTGTGTGTACACAGATGTTTATGTTTGCACAGTGGAGTTTTTCAAACGTCATAGTACACTCATGAGAGATGAAAGTAAAAAAGGCAAATAAAGTCTTAGTATTATTATGAAAATAATTTTGACCCAATAGATTGAGGGTCTCAGGGACCCTTGGGGATCCTCAGATCACACTGAGAATCACCTCCCTAAAGCATCCATTGATTTAAATGAATTCTTTCTCGCCTATGCATCGAGAATTACCCTTGGGACTTGCCTTTGGCACTTTTAGGAAGATGCCAACACTGGGAACACTGAGAAAATGAAAGCTCCAATCATTTTCTCTGGAACTCTGGTTGAGATAGACTGCAAGCAATTAAAAAATACATCATATAGCTATATAATCTTTTTGATTCTTAACCAATGTGCTTTCCCCTTCTCCTCTTTAGAATTTCTATCACTGCATAATCCTCCATTTGGACAGCTATGTCATGAGGTTTTTGCTGCTACAATGAAGGTTTATTAAAGGAACATGAAAACAAAATAGTCTACTTCTTGACTTTTGAGTTTCAAATGATTTGGAAGAAAAAATGAAAAGCCAGGCTATGTGGATCTAAGAATGGGAAGGAATGCGGAGAGCACGTGCAGGAGACAGGAGCTTGAACATCAGGGCATTGCTGGGAAGGAGACCTTGAGCCCTGAGCCACCACAGGACAAACATTGCAGAGGATATGGGAGGGGAGATACAAGCTGGCGAAATGCAAGAGGAAGAAGATCTGTGACTCCCTCTACCCGCTTTCTCAAGAGGCAGTCCAGGGAATGAGTGAGGCCCTGGGTTCACCCTCCACGTAGCACTGAAAGTGAGAAGAAATGCGTATATGGGTATCTAGGCAGAGAGCCTGAAACAGCCACATATGATCTCTGGACACCTGCATTCTGTTGTGGGGACAGAGAATGTATTCTGAGCAGCCAAGAGCAGAGAGAGCTGGTGCCTTAAAGGGGTCCTGCAGTTAGAAAAAAGGGAGGCACCACTTTGATCTACTGACAACCAAATGCAAGATGGAGTTGGGGACATCATCTCAGTAGATGTCAATGAGGGTAAGGAATGATGCCAATGACCAGACCCCCCCCCACACACACACAGGACTTGACACTGAATAAGCTTTCTAGAACTTTAAGAGGACTACAGAGACAAGAGAAGGGTAAACACTTAATTGACTGCAATTGAGTTTTGACATCCAGCAGAGTAAGAGTTCATAGTAGCAATTAATTTCAGTTTTAGAAGATGAAGAATGTTATTTTTCTTGTACAACTACAAACAGAAGTGTAACGATTGCTCGGATTCCGGGATCCCTTAGCTGGGTGACAGGTGGGAAGAGATGAAGAGGGGATGGAGGGAAGGGATCTGGGTACCGCTGCCTCGCTGCTTTCTCTCTATGGAGACCGCATCACAATGAGGCTGATCATGGCTCCAGGAATGTTTACTGTCTGGTTCTGCTCAGCAAGGCTCTCAGTCAAACATAACTGATGTGCACAAAGCCGGGCCTCTTGCCAGCTCATGGAACAAGGGCCTCTAATTCAGAGAAAAAGGAACTGGGCCTCTGCCAGTCATGTACCTTTTATGCTTCATACGGGCATCAGTCAGACCCTGATTTCAGGCTGACAAACCAGGAAAAATAAAACCGTCAGAATGCAGGCAGGCTCTTGACGGGGACTGTTAGCTTGGTAATGGAAGGAAATGTTATTGCTCTAGGCATTTGCATAATATTTATTGATCAAGCCTCCTCAATGCTACTATTCTTCCTGAGAGGTTCTGGCAGTGCAGGTGGACGGTTTAGGTTCACATCACAGCCTCTGCACACTCAAGCTGGGCCACAGTCACTGACGCAGCTCAAGAATGGGGCAGGGAGTCCCAGTGTGACCAAACAAGAGGCAGCCTCCATCAGTGTGAGATTGGAAGTCAAGGTAGCTGGGTTTTACTCACAGCTCTGCCACCACCTCGCTGTGTGACCTTGGGCAAGCTGCCAGCACATTCTGTTCCTCTCTGCATTCCACACCACCTGGAATCTCTCCGTTAGGGAGTCCCTCCTGGGCCAAGGTTTGATGCCCCCATTAAAACGAAAATGCTGTTGCGAGAATTAAGTGCCTTTAGCCATTAACTCCTGAGAATTAGTTTGTCAGTTTGATTTGTTTACAGCTGAGAGCTCTTTGGCTTTGGTGGGCTGACATGGGGGTGGGAGCAGGTGGGAGAAGGCTAAGTGGAGCGTTGGGAATCTCCTGCCTGGGAGTGGGATGGGTGACACAGGGAAGGATCCTAGTGAGTCATTAGAGAACCATAGATGCAGGTGCATCCCTCTCCCTGCGGTGCCTGAATTCTTGACAAGTGAACTGAGGATCTGAGGTTAATCATCTCCTCCTAAGGCAAGCTGTTTGGAAGCTCCAAGATAATACAGAGAGAAGACCCTGAGCCCAGCCCTATATTAGCCTGAAGTCTAATGCTCCTCCCAGGTGACAGCCTTGAAGGGAAGGTGTGACAGGCACAGGCTGAAGTCAAGAGTGTGACCTTGAGTCAGTCTCCTCTTCTGGATAAATCATGACCTATCCCTTCCCTGCAGCCCTAACAACTCCGAGCCCTCTTTGTGGCTGATCCCGGCCTGATGTTTCTTCCAAAGAAACCTCCACCTTCGGTCTCAAGGAAACCTCTCAGAGGTAACGGCATTTACCTGTGGCAGTAAACTGCACGAAACATGGCAAAATGTCTTAAACTGCCTCTGGGTCCATCCATTTACCTCTCCCAAGGTCTTCATAAGCTGCTCAGAATCTCTTCATTCACTGCCTTCTAGCCTCTCTCTTTCCCCAAATTTCCTCCTGAACATTCCAAGGAAAAAGGGAAGAGGGTAGAAAAGGAAGTGAGGAGAAGAAAGGAAGGAAAGCTTACATTATTGAGAGTCTATTATGTTTCAAACACTTATACCTTTTAATCTTGACGAAGTAAGTATACTTACTTCAGTTTTATCAGGTAGCCACTGAGACCCAAGATGTCTAAGTAAGTTGCCCGAGGTCACAGAGCAATTCAGTGGCCCAAAATGGATTCAGATAGTGACTGTGTCACAGGTCAGGCCCAATTACAATCAAAATAATTCCTATCCTCCTGAGAACCGGAGAGCCAGGCCCCAGGGACTCAAGGGTGGGGCATTGAATAGGGCAGAAAGTGAGGAGGACACCAGCTGCTCATCACAGTTTGGCCCTGATTATAATAACTGCTCCAATTAAAGTTCAATTTTATCTCTTTAGAAGGTTTCCTTTATGTTCCAAATCTGATGAGAAGTTCACATTCTAAAAATGCAAATCTGTTAGAATATTTTAAATTCAGGTCTTTGGTTACATCTTTTAAGACTCTTCCTGTGTTTGCCCTTACTCTTGTGTCTATCTAATTTAATAACTAGAATTTTACTAGCTTTTTGGGGAAATGGGAGATAAAGAAGCCTAAGTTATGAGTCTTATCCATGAGTCTCTCACAATCTGGTTGGAAAGACTAGTAAATTTAATGACATAGACATATTAAATGGTGAGTGACAATATGTGCTCTATACTTCCATACCTTCACACGTGCTGCTCTTACTACCTGAATGCCCTTCTCTCACTCTGGTCTAACAAAGCCCGGCTTATTCTTCAAGGTGCAGAGCTCAAGGGGTACCTCTGTGAAGCTTGCCTTGTACTCTTGGTTCCTACTGTAGCAGATTTAATCAATTACTGCATCTTTTATACCGATATCATGTAATACTCTTTGATATTTTACACACCTCCCTTTGACACTGGAATGTGAGCTACTTGAGGACAGAAATAGAGTTTTCTTTCTTGAATTCCCAGCATATGGCATGGTATTTGAAGCTTAGTAGACAGAAATCAAAAATTATAGACTGATGATTATATAAATAAGTGCTAAATAAAGTGATGCAAATCAGAGACCTCCAGGGAAACCTGATAGAAACTTCATGGAGGGGGTAGAGCTTGCATTGGGTCTTAGAGGATGAATAACATTTGGGGTTGTTGATGCTGCCAAAAGTATAGGAGAAAGTTACCAGCTACAAGGGTAAGAGAATAAAAGACCAGAAATACAAGAATATCTTCCCAGATGTTTCATGGTGGTCCTGGTTTCAAACATCTCACCCTATTGTCAGACATTGCCAGCTTCAGAATGAGGAATATTGTTTCACAGAGAAGAGAGTGTTATTCTGAATCACAACCCGAGCTGAACGTTCATCATGAACAGGAGGCCTGGGGAGCAGGACTGCCCAATGGGATACCTAGAGTTTTAAACACGAAGAAAGCATAGGATGACTTTATCTGGGGCCCAGCCCAAAACTAGGAAGAAGGCCCAGCCATCTTGAAGCACTTAAATTCCCTGTGACAGTTCAATGAACATTTGTGGAAACCTTGCCAGGTCCAAGAGGGTCACCCAGCATCAGGACCCCTTCTCATCTCCTCTGCTCTACCTGACCTTCTCCTGAGATCTACTATCCCCTTTGCAGCAGGGGATATATATCCCCTGGACATAAGACTAGGTACATCAAAACTTGCTCTCAGACAGAGGATTTTCAGGGCAGTGAAGGATACTATAATGACGGATACTTGTTATTATACTTTGGCGCAAACCTCTAGGATGTACAACACCAGGAGTGAGCCCTCATATATGAGGACGCTCTGTACTTCCACTCGATTTTGCTGTAACCCTAAAACCGCTCTAAAAAATAAAGTCCTTATAAAATAAAACAAAAACTTGCTTTCAAGAAAGAAGAATAACAATAATAATGCACATAATACGTACAGGAGGACACATTCTTATATACACTCAATGACTGTCTCTGGATATTCTGTTTGATGGTAACAGTGGCTGCTTCTGAAGAGGGGACTGAGTGACTAGGAGTCAAGAGCAGGAGGAGGGTGCCTTTTTATTTTTAGGTTTTATTATTTTGTCAAAATACGAAGTCTAATCCTGTGCAGGCATTTGCAAGAATCAGCTGATGAATTTTCACAAACTGAACACACCTGTGTAACCTGCACCCAAATCAAGAAACAGAGCATTACTAGCTGCCCCCTAAGCCTCCTCCCATCAGCTTCCCATCATCACCCCTCACCTGCACCCAGGGTAATCCCTGAGGCAAAGGGGAGATTTCTCCTGATTCTGTACCTTATCTAGATGGAATCTAGGTGTGTGCTTTGCTGTCTGGCTTCTTTTGCTCCGCATTTGTTCAAGAGATTCGTCATCATCGTTGCCTGTAGTTATAGACCATTCGCTCTGTTGAACGGCATTCCATTGTATAAATATACCACAGTCGATTTCTCTCTTCTACTAGTGATGGGCATTTGGGTAATTTCCAGTTTAGAGCTATTATGACTATTACTGCCTTGAACATCTCAGACTCATTCTTTGGTGAGACATTTATTTTTATTATTTGTACTATTTGAATTTTGTATTGTGTGTTTGCATTACTTTTTTTAAAAAACACAGAAAACATGTTTTAAAAACACCTTCTAGGGCATTTTAACTTGAATCAGAGACTTCACTCCTTCCCTGCTGACAAGTAAGCAGAAAAATTAATAACAATAGCTAACATTTACTGAATGCTTACTGAACCAACTCTTTGCAAAACAACAAAAAACCTTTTTATTTTCTCATTTAATGCTCCAAATTATCTGAGCTACAGATACTCTTATTACTCTCATGTTTGACCTATGGAAACTGAGACTGAGGGAGTTTAAATAACTTGCCCAGAGTCATAGTTAGCAAGCGGAGTTCAAACACAGGTCCCTAACTCTTGTACTTTAACCTCTGGTGCGCAGTCTCCATTAGACAGGGCTGGGCGTCCAGGGAGCCGGTCAGAAGTGAGGAGGAGGAGCTGAAATACAGCAGCTCCAAACACCCGCTCAGCCCAGCCCAACAGCATGGATTGTTCTTTTCCCCATTCATGTCCTAGTTAATCAGATCCTTTTGAACATGAAAGAGAGTGAGATTGGATTTTGGCTAAGGTGAAAGAAGGGAATCTGTCCCATCTGATACCTTCAAACCTCTCCAATGTAAGCCAGCAGGAAGCACTTCAGTGCAACCTGCATGGCAATTTAATAATTCCCCAAGAATGCCAGAAGATTTGGTAAAGTCACAAGCAATCTGCATCCACCAGCACTTGGGCATAATGAAAAGAGCAGGAGTCTTAAGTTCTAGAGCAGAGGTCAGCCAGCTTTTTCTGTTAAGGGCCAGATATTAAACATTTTAGGCTTTGGGGGTCATATGGTCTCTGTCTCAACCAACCACCTCTGCCTTTGTAGCATGAAAGCAGTCATGGACAATATGTGACTGAATGGACATGGCTGTGTTCCAAAAGAACTTTAGCTGTGGATACTGAAATTTGAATTTCATATAATTTTCATGTGCCACAGAAAATTTTTCTTCTCTTGATTTTTTTCAAAAATTAAGACATTTTTAAAGATTCTTTGTCTGAGATAGATGTAAGTCTTTATATTTTATCTTTTTTATTAGAGAATCCTTGATATGAGATTACTGAGTAGAAAAAAATGTTTTTAAAATTCTTGAAAGAAAAAAAAGATTCTTAGTCTGACAGCTGTACAGAAACAGGTGGCAGAGTCTAGAGATCTGGGTTTGAAGCCTGGCTCTACCATTTTATTTCTGTGGCTTTCAAAACATTACTTAAATTCTCCTAGCTTCCTTTCTTTCTGGGGAAATAAGCAGAGCAGGTACCATGCATTCAGGTCCTCCTTTGTGGTTAGCACTGAGACGTACTTTACTTAATTTAATCCTCACAATGACCACAAGAAGCAGAAATTACAGTACTGCCTTTCTTTGGACAGTTACGGTGTTTGTTAGAAAGAGACTATGTACATAATTTTGTCTGCCCTGGCCTTCATTGTTTATTGAGGTTCATCCTCATCATATGCAGAAGTCTCTATGTTGGTTCAGTGATAGTGTTCCTGCTTCTTCTAAGATTCTGTGATTTTTTTTTTTTGAGTATCTGTAGTTGTACTGCACTTTAGAGTGAATCGTTTCATCTGAGTAGAATTATTCTATTCAATTAGAAGTACATAAAAGTCCAATTTATACTCCAAATTTCACTGAACCAAAGTTGAATGCACACTCTGAGTGGTCACTAACTCTATTTATGTGCAAAGTAGAGTTTGGCTCAGATACATTCATACAAAACACTGCATTAAATAAGAGAATGTCTGTGAATTGCCTAGCACAATGCCTGGAACAAGGATAGTCTGCCAATATTTGTCCCCATCCTGCTTAAAGACAAGGATCAGCATCAGAGAGCTATTTCTTGGAAAGATGAGGCCAAGGCACTTCTTTACTTCCAGGCTCATCTTGTACTCTTCCCAGCCCCAGGCCTGAAATCAACCAACTCCAAGGAGCCACGTAGACCAGGATACATTTGAGGGAAAGGGCTACAGGAACTGTGAATGTTCTAGGGACATCAGCTTATATTCTCAATCTAAGCCCAAATATCCTTTCATACTTCAGTGATTCTCAACTAGAAGCAGTCCTTGGGCATTTAGATGGGGCATTTGGAGTTATCACAGAGTCCAGGGATGTGAAATTTCCTGTAATGCACAGAGTGGTCTAGCCTAACAGCATGGCTCCACAAACAGCATCCTTGCTAACAAATAGCTATCCAACCCCTGAGCCACTCATCACAGTTCGTCTATCTTGAGTTCTGTTCCCTCAAGTATTGGCTGGTTCTATCCGCCTTGTCAGGCACTCAGTTAACTTAATCACCACCCTCTTCTTAGTGGATGCCAAATGTATTAAGTTAACTACCATGCCTTATAGCAGATAAAACAGCCAGTCTTTACTGTTGATCTAGTTTAATCAGAGCCTCAACCACTTATTTATCAATTCTTTTCAGAAAACTATCTTCCAGAAATTGGTTATGAGCTCAGAACTTACCTTACAATGAAGCCCCTTTCATTTCCAGTCCATGCAGCACTCCGCCTAGTCGTTCAGCCCTATTCATGGCATCACCCCCAATCAGAGTTACTCAGGGTTTACACCAAGCGTTTTACCAAGCAGTTTACATGCATTATCTCATTTAACCTTCACAATAGCCCTAGAAATCACGTACTCTTATTATCATATTTTTACAAAGAACCTGATGTTCAGCATGGTTGGTGACATGCCTAAGATGGCACAGCTATTATGGGGCAGAACCAGCATTCAAATCCCTACAGTCAGGCGCCAGGACCCATGCTGCATCCACTGCCTATAACATGTAAGACATACCCAATAAAATGAGAAATACAAAATAAAATATGAGAGTCATGGAAAATATTAAACTATACAGACAACAAAATCAAAAACAAATTTAAGCTTTGAGGTACTACAAAGTTACTGTGACTGAGCATATTTCATTCTGTGCTTCCTAGTAGCCAAAACTAAGGGTAAAAACTCCTCAGATATGATTCTTTCCAGCCTTGAGGGAAATGCACCATAAGATGTTTCCTGAGCATGAACACTGATTCTGTGGAGCCTTATATACAGGACTTGGATAAGACTTCAGTAGAATGTTCTCAACAACATCTTTACAGTAAGTGAATCAGTGATTCTCACAGACCTTCAATAGGATCTGAAAGCATGAAGCCTGTTGGAGGACAGAGGAAATGAAAAGTGCCCATTGAACTGAGACAGCATCTTGAGACCAAAAAAACGAGGCAGGAAGCTCCATATACTCAATGGATCAGTTAATTATAGGGTCACTTACAGGATGGGATCAGGTTCAGGCAGACAACAATCCAGAAGCACTCACAGCTGTAGTCCACACTGATGAGGGGCCACTGAGACAATTTTATAGTTAATCTAGGGTATGGGGGTAGGTGCTTGGAAACAGGACATGCATTCTTAACTTAAGATTTATGGATGGGTAACTAGTCTCATGGGCGTTAGGAATATATCAGTGAAGGTTTTCATTGTTTGGGGATTAACAGAGCATAGAGGCTACCTGGTACTCTATGATTATTAAACAATATATATTAACTACAAAGCCTTTGATGACAGAGAATTGCACAGTACAGTCCTGGGTAGGGTCAGTGAAATAGGATATTTGCTAAGATCTTAGATTATGCAAAAGGGCAGCCCAAGAGACCATCCCAAGACAATGAATGATCTTGTGTCCCTTCCTGCCTCACTTCCTGTTGCAAGTTGGATTCTTTGGGAAACAGATGTTAGAATAGAATTAGGCATGCAAAGGTTTTGGGGGAAGTAACACCTATGAAAAGAAAAGGAAAGAAAAAGGAATGGTCAGGAGGACCCATCAAAGCATGATGGCAACCTACCAGATTCTGCCAGCTCATTAAAGGATTCCCATGTTGCATACAAATGACTAGACCCTTCTACCTGCACCTCAGGCACTGGCAGAGCTTGGATTAAGAATAACATGATCTCAAGCTGAGGCAAACCTTGAGAATCTAACAGCTGGAGGATGCCAGTGAACCACACTCCTTGCAGCTCGACAGCAATTTCTTTCCTGAAGAGGGATCTGAGTAGTGTATCTCCATGTCTGCCTCATGTCCCTATGTACAAATTTATACCTGGAGAACCAAATATTTCTTGTTACTATTGACCACTTCTGTCCCAACCTGTTACAACTCAGCTGTCCTTGGGCAAGAGTGCAAAGGGGAAAAAAAAGACATTCAAAGAACTGTCTCTTGGATAACTGCAAATGGAACTCCCCACCCCTACACTTAGATTGCTAAACATCCCAGGTCACTGATGTCAATTCTTCTTACTAGGAAAACACAATCTCATTAAAAGAGGAAACAAGTTGTCCATTTCCTATATTTATACTGAGTCAATTTGAGTCCAGTGTTGTGCAATGATGACTGAGTACGACCCTGCCTCAAGAAATTTCCCCTTAAAGTGGAGTGAAGAGGAGAAATAGCAGTGACTCGGTGCCTTATTTTCCCTCATTTCGAGCAAACATTTTCTCTTGCTGAACCTGATGTTTGCAAGTACCAATGTAAGACTTCTTCACCACTCAACAATGATCAGTGACCCAGGCTGGCCAGTTGGCCTCATTCAATGAGATTCTTGGCTTTTGAACACAACAGAAGCAAAGGGAATAGGTTTTAGGAGGACTTGGGTTTCTTTAATTAGACACATGATTTTTATTTGTTTGGTGGACCAATGGAGAAAGGAAGACATTAGTGGCATTTTATGACTTGTTAAGACTAATTGAAAAATCTCAGGAACAAAGCTTTCTGTGAAGAGAGTGCTCTAATGAGAATGGATGTGATGATTATTTACCTAATTGAGCAGTAATGACTGAGGTACAGGCCACTTTCCTGGGATTAATAAAGAGCTGGGGAGTTGACAGTTTAGGCCATTAAGCTCAGCTAGTACTTAATCTTAGCGAAGGGCACAGTGCCAGAATCATATTCGTACTGTAAAATGAGCCCAAAACTTAGAGCCACAATAACTTAGTTTTTTGAGAAATAATTTTAATTGGCAGTTGAGCACCCGACATCAGTTTGGGCAATGCAAGTTCTATCATTAAAAATCTTTCACATAATGTCGTGAAATCTTGTTTCATTTAGAGTGTTCTCAAGCATATGGTTGTTAAAAAGGAAAAGTGGGAGAGAGTGGGATCCTTAGCAATATCAAAAATAGTTTCTTGTGCAACTGCAAGCAAATAAACTATTATCACCTCCTCTGCTTTAAAAACAAAACAAACAACACTAAAGACATTGAATTGAGCTAGAAGCATCATAAACCCTGGAGATTCACAGTTGAAATTGTTACCCAGAGTGTCCCTACAGTAAAAACCAGAGCACCTCTCATCCGTAACCCATAGTTGGAGCTAAAAGGATCTTACATGATCAGAAATGTTGATGTTATAAAAATTGTGTTTGTATTCAATAGCCCCTTATCCAGTGCAACGAATGTTCAGGTACTACTCACTTACCAAGAAAAAGAGTTACTCAGCTTGCTAGGTGTTCATTGTTCCTATAGTTCTGCTCTGCATGGTTAAGTTCAAACATCAACTCAGAGCAAGTAGAAATCTAAGAAATGGAGCTTCAACTTGCTCTCTATGCAGAGTGAATCCTACCCTGGTGGTCTTGCATTTTCAAGACGTTTGCAAATCTGTTTTATAAGCCAACATTTCCTTCTTTATCTAGCAAGCACTGAGTATCTTGCAAGACACCATAAAAAGGGATGAGACTATAAACATGAGTAAGACACAGCCACTGTGGTCTTGCAACCTAGCAGAGATCTTAGAATCGAGAGAGCTCTTTTAGAAATCTGCTGAGGGATCAAAATTTCCAATCATGTTCTTCCTTCCAGCATCTGGATTCTGTAATCATTATCTTAATCTACATTGAAGGAGATCGTTAATGTGGCTCAGTCTGCTCTGTGGCACCACCTCTGCTGCAGCCAGCCAATCAAGCAACGGCAGTAATAATGTAGTCATTCACTGAGTGGAAAGTTACCAAGCTCTTACCACTAAATAAGACAATGTTAGGGTCCGGAGACGTGAAGGTGAATAAAAAAAATCTCTATCCTCCCACAGTATAGCGGAATTAGAAAGAAATTTTTAAAATGTTAATGTGTTACAGGTACTTCGATAGTAGGGCAGGGAGAAGCCCAGAAGAGGGAATCAGCCAATCCAGAAGAGGGAATCAGCCAATCTCAGTAGTCTTCAGGAAGAAGAAAAGAAAAGGCATTATAAAGGAGGTAACATTGAACTAAACCTAAAAAAAGTTAGGAGATACCCTTCAGGTAGAGGTGCATAAAGAACCTCCTAAGTCAAGGGACCAACATACAGAAAGGGGCTGGCAGAGGGAACAACTGGGGATGGTCAAGGGAGTAAGGGCTTCCCAGTAGAAGCTCTCTCAGCTACATCTTAAGTGCCTCACTGGATTAACTAACACTTCCACTCTTTCTGCAAACTAGCAGAAAACACCCTGACTAACTAGCATCCATGACAAGATGGATGGACCCTAATGAGCCTGTCCATTTCTGCTTCCACCTCTTGGGTTATTTGAGTCACAGATGTTTGTTTCCAGTCAGTTTATGCCAGTTGTACTCATTACTGAAATTATATAATTAACATAAACAACATTGAAGAGTTGTTGTTTCTGTGAAAATTAAGTTGGATACTTCGAAAAGACTTGACTTTTTTATTTTTACCGAGTCACTAAAAGAAGTTGCAATAGAATTAAGCCCAGAGAATGGAACTATAAAAGAATGAAGGAGGATTATAAAAAATCCCTACAGGGGCTTCCCTGGTGGCGCAGTGGTTGGGAGTCTGCCTGCTAATGCAGGGGACACGGGTTTGAGCCCTGGGCTGGGAGGATCCCACATGCCGCGGAGCAACTGGGCCCGTAAGCCACGACTGCTGAGCCTGCACGTCTGGAGCCTGTGCTCCGCAACAAGAGGCCGCGATAGTGAGAGGCCCGCGCACGGCGATGAAGAGTGGCCCCTGGTTGCCACAATTAGAGAAAGCCCTCGCACAGAAACGAAGACGCAACACAGCAAAAATAAATTAATTAATTAATAAAAACTCCTACCCTACCCCCAACATCTTAAAAAAAAAAAAAATCCCTACAATGAGATTCTGTCTCAAATTGCTTTGCTGATATCTCTAGTTCTCATTCTAATCTAAAGAAACCAGAACTGGCAATCATAAAAAATGCATTATGCACACAAAAAATTGATTTTATGCACATAAAATCAAATAAAAGTCTTGGCCCTGTGTTAAAGAAAAGACAAATAAATGTCCGTGAATGTTTTACGTTAAGATATTTTAAGGGCTTCCCTGGTGGCACAGTGGTTAAGAATCCGCCTGCCAGTGCAGAGGACATGGGTTCGAGCCCTGGTCCGGGAAGATCCCACATGCCACGGAGCAACTAAGCCCGTGTGCCACAACTACTGAGCCTGTGCTCTAGAACCCGCGAGCCACAACTACTGAGCCCACGTGCCGCAACTACTGAAGCCCGCCCGCTTAGAGCCCCTGCTCCGCAACAAGAGAAGCCACCGCAATGAGAAGCCCGTGCACCACAACAAAGAGCAGCCCCCGCTAACCGCAACTAGAGAAAGCCTGCGCACAGCAACAAAGACCCAATGTAGCCAAAAATAAATAAATAAATAATTTTAAAAAAAAAAGATATTTTAAGATGAGTTTGTGGGTGTGCTTCCTTTCTTTAACCAATGTTTTGACCAACTAACTGGATGTCACTATTAATGTGCTGGTTGAAAGGGTTTCTCTTGAAGTATAAATTTAGGATAGGATGAGAAAAGATCACACTGAAGAGAAAGGCAGGAAGGATCCCAAAGTCACAACAGGGCATTTGGAGTTTATTCTGTAGACCAGGGGTTGGCAAACTACAGCCCACAGGCCAATTTCAGCCCAAAGCCCATTTTTATAAATAAAGTTTTATTGGGACACAGCCATGTCCATTCGGTTAGAGGAGTGCCCATGGCTGCTTCCACACTGCAATGGCAGAATTGAGGAGTTGTTATAGAGACGGTGTGCAGGTATACAGAAAGGTTTAGGTCATGCCTACAGGAAAGGCATGAAATGCTGCCCTCCTGCCAGTCACTTCTCTTAATAAAAACCCTAGGCCACCGTGGGACCAAATTCTATTGCCCCCAAAGCACACAGAAGGGCAGAGAAACATTAAAAACCCTCAGTCTTTGGGATGGAGGTATAAAGCAGCTGGTCCCGGATACTATACCAATGCCATTAGAAGTCTCCTACCACTAGAGGAAGAGATTGAAACTCTCTCCCACACACGACCCACCACAGATACAAGGCAGGAGTTTGATTGCCATGGGAGGGAGGAATTGGAACACTGAAAATGTCCCAGCCCCAAGGCCCAGGTGCACAGGTCTATGTGAGACTGAGGCTGAGCCAGGACAAAACAGAGCATTACAACCACCAGCTTAGCAAGCATTGCGTAGTAAATAGTAACAGTGCAGGAATAGAGATACATCTGAAAGCCAAGAGTGCAGCATTAAAACCCTCCAGCACCCCAGCTCCACCATAACAGAGCATCCAAAGAGGAATCTGAAGCCTGTACAGGGTGAGGCTGACCATAGCAACAATGTCATTAACCATTAGGGAAATGCACATTGAAGCCATAATGAGAGACCACTACATACAATGTCAAATGACTGAAAGAAAACATACAGACAATACCAAGTGCTGATAAGAATGCAGAAGCACTGAATCATACGTTTTGGGTGAGCATCACTATGCTGCAGCAACTCCGGAAAACTGTTGAGCAGTTTCTTATGAAAGGCCATACTTACCCTATGGCCCAACAGTCTACTCCTGGGCTTTTACCCTGAGGACATGAAAACTTATGTTCACACAAAATCTTAGGAAGCCTGGAAGCAACCCAAACAGAGTGAGCTTATCTTCCTGTATTTGCAGGAGGCGCCACCATCTACCAGGGCCGCGTAAGCCAGGACCTTAACATTGGGTTGGCTCAAAAGTTCGTCTGGGTTTTTCCGTAACATGGTACAAAAAACCCGAACGAAATTTTTGGCCAACTCAATACGTTGTCAACTACTCCCTCTACCTCACCTTTAAAACATCTAATAGTCACCAAATCCTTCTTATTTTACCTTATAAAATATGTCAACTTTGCATCTTTCTCTATATTTTTACTCCAATTTGACATATACTAGGTACCAGTGATCTCTTTCTTTCTTTTTTAACATCTTTATTGGAGTATAATTGCTTTACAGTGGTCTGTTAGTTTCTGCTTTATAACAAAGTGAATCAGTTACACATATACATATATCCCCATATCTCTTCCCTCTTGGGTCACCCTCCCTCCCACCCTCCCTATCCCACCTGTCTAGGTGGTCACAAAGCACAGAGCTGATCTCCCTGTGCTCTGCGGCTGCTTCCCACTAGCTATCTATTTTACATTTGGTAATGTATATATGTCCATGCCACTCTCTCATTTTGTCCCAGCTTACTCCTCTCCCTCCCCATATCCTCAAGTCCATTCTCTAGTAGGTCTGTGTCTTTATTCCCATCTTGCCCCTAGGTTCTTCATGACCTTTTTTTTTTTTTCTTAGATTCCATATATATATATGTTAGCATACGGTACTTGTTTTTCTCTTTCTGACTTACTTCACTCTGTATGACAGACTCTAGGTCCATCCACCTCACTACAAGTAACTCAATTTCATTCTTTTTATGGCTGAGTAATATTCCATTGTATATATGTGCCACATCTTCTTTATCCATTCATCCGATGATGGACACTTACGTTGTTTCCATCTCCGGGCTATTGTAAATAGAGCTGCAATGAACATTTTGGTATGTGACTCTTTTTGAATTATGGTTTTCTCAGGGTATATGCCCAGTAGTGGGATTGCTGGGTCATATGGTAGTTCTATTTTTAGTTTTTTAAGGAACCTCCATACTGTTCTCCAAAGTGGCTGTACCAATTCACATTCCCACCAGCAGTGCAAGAGAGTTCCCTTTTCTCCACACCCTCTCCAACATTTATTGTTTGTAGATTTCTTGATGATGGCCATTCTGACCGGTGTGAGGTGATACCTCATTATAGTTTTGATTTGCATTTCTCTAATGACTAATGATGTTGAACATTCTTTCATGTGTCTGTTGGCAATCTGTACATCTCCTTTGGAGAAATGTCTATTTAGATCTTCTGCCCATTTTTGGATTGGGTTGTTTGTTTTTTTGATATTGAGCTGCTTGTAAATTTTGGAGATTAATCCTTTGTCAGTTGCTTCACTTGCAAATATTTTCTCCCATTCTGAGGGTTGTCTTTTTGTCTTGTTTATGGTTTCCTTTGCTGTGCAAAAGCTTTTAAGTTACATTAGGTCCCATTTGTTTATTTTTCTTTTCATTTCCATTTCTCTAGGAGGTGGGTCAAAAAGGATCTTGCTGTGATTTATGTCATGGAGTGTTCTGCCTATGTTTTCCTCTAAGAGTTTAATAGTGTCTGGCCTTACATTTAGGTTTTTAATCCATTTTGAGTTTATTTTTGTGTATGGTGTTAGGGAGTGTTCTAATTTCATTCTTTAACATGTAGCTGTCCAGTTTTCCCAGCACCACTTATCAAAGAATCTGTCTTTTATCCACTGTATATTCTTGCCTCCTTTATCAAGCTAAGGTGACCATATGTGTGTGGGTTTATCTCTGGGCTTTCCATCCTGTTCCATTGATCTATATTTCTGTTTTTGTGCCAGTACCATACTGTCTTGATTACTGTAGCTTTGTAGTATAGTCTGAAGTCAGGGAGCCTGATTCCTCCAGCTCTGTTTTTCTTTCTCAAGATTGCTTTGGCTATTCGGCATCTTTTGTGTTTTCATACAAACTGTGAGATTTTTTTTTTCTAGTTCTGTGAAAAATGCCAGTGGTAGTTTGATAGGGATTGCATTGAATCTGTAGACTGCTTTGGGTAGTATAGTCATTTTCACAATGTTGACTCTTCCAATCCAAGAACATGGTATATCTCTCCATCTATTTGTATCATCTTTAATTTCTTTCATCAGTGTCTTAAAATATTCTGCATACAGGTCTTTTGTCTTCTTAGGTAGGTTTGTTCCTAGATATTTTACTCTTTTTGTTGCAATGGTAAATGGGAGTGTTTTCTTAATTTCACTTTCAGATTTTTCACCATTAGTGTATAGGAATGCAAGAGATTTCTGTGTATTAATTTTGTATCCTGCTACTTTACCAAATTCATTGATTAGCTCTACTATTTTCTGGTAGCATCTTTAGGATTCTCTATGTATAGTATCATGTCATCTGCAAACAGTGACAGCTTTACTTCTTCTTTTCCTATTTGGATTCCTTTTATTTCTTTTTCTTCTCTGATTGCTGTGGCTAAAACTTCCAAAACTATGTTGAATAATAGTGGTGAGAGTGGGCAACCTTGTCTTGTTCCTGATCTTAGTGGAAATGGTTTCAGTTTTTCACCATTGAGGACGATGTTAGCTGTGGGTTTGTCATATGTGGCCTTTATCATGTTGAGGTAAGTTTCCTCTATGCCTACTTTCTGGAGGATTTTTATCATAAATGGGTGTTGAATTTTGTCGAAAGCTTTCTCTGCATCTGTTGAGATGATCATATGGTTTTTCTCTTTCAATTTGTTAATATGGTGTTTCACATTGATTGATTTGCGTATACTGAAGAATCCTTGCATTCCTGGGATAAACCCCACTTGATCATGGTGTATGATCCTTTCAATGTGCTGCTGGATTCTGTTTGCCAGTATTTTGTTGAGGATTTTTGCATCTATGTTCATCAGTGATATTGGCCTGTAGTTTTCTTTCTTTGTGACATCTTTGTCTGGTTTTGGTATCAGGGTGATGGTGGCCTCGTAGAATGAGTTTGGGAGTGTCCTCCCTCTGTTACATTTTGGAAGAGTTTGAGAAGGATAGGTATTAACTCTTCTCTAAATGTTTGATAGAATTCGCCTGTGAAGCCATCTGGTCCTGGACTTTTGTTTGTTGGACGATTTTTAATCACTGAAATCTCAATTTCAGTGCTTGTGATTGGTCTGTTCGTATTTTCTATTTCTTCCTGGTTCAGTCTCGGAAGGCTGTGCATTTCTAAGAATTTGTCCATTTCTTCCAGGTTGTCCATTTTATTGGCGTGTAGTTGCTTGTAGTAATCTCTCATGATCCTTTGTGTGTCTGCAGTGTCAGTTGTTACTTCTCCCTTTTCATTTCTAATTCTATTGATCTGCGTCTTCTCCCTTTTTTTTTTTTTTTTGATGAGTCTGGCTAATGGTTTATCAATTTTGTTTATCTTCTCAAAGAACCAGCTTTTAGTTTCATTGATCTTTGCTATCGTTTCCTTCATTTCTTTTTCATTTATTTCTGATCTGATCTTTATGATTTCTTTCCTTCTGCTAACTTTGGGTTTTTTTTGTTCTTCTTTCTCTAATTGCTTTAGGTATAAGGTTAGGTTGTTTATTTGAGATTTTTCTTGTTTCTTAAGGTAGGATTGTATTGCTATAAACTCCCCTCTTAGAACTGCTTTTGCTGCATCCCATAGGCTTTGGGTCATCATGTTTTCATTGTCATGATCTCTTTCTTGAGCTTCTGCACAGTTCCCTAACAAATCTAAATGGTAATTCCAGTACTGGAACTACCAAACAGATCTCCCCCTCCCTCCCCAACACAACCACTACAGTAACTAAAGAAATCTATTTAAAACATGTCTGAGTGCATAAACATTTAATTATTCCCTCAGTATATGAAAAAACAAAAGCTCCTTTAATTGGCACATAAGACCCTAAAATCCCTGGATTCTTGTCTCTCCACGCCCATTTCTTGCCACTTTCAAGCACCTATTTTATGCTTCAGCAAATTATTGTTGTTTCATATGCACAAGCCATTTAATTTCTCATCTCACTTTGTCTCACCTCCATAACTTTGTTCATGCTGTCATCTGTGCCATAATCAATGTCCTTCCCTCCCTTTTCCCCTGATCTATCCTTACTGACCCTTCAGGGTTCAGCTCAGGTGTCATCTCATTTTGACTTCTCCCCACTCCAACCATATTCAGGCTCGGACTGGGAACCCACAAGAACCTGTCAAAGGAACACTAAAGCCTGCCAGGAGCTGGTTTTGGCTTTTCTGAGTGTAACAGTTTCCTAGAATCATTCACAGAAGAAATTTTAAAAAGCAAGAGTACATGGAAATGATTAAGCCTTTAAAGTGTACACTTTGTTCCTCAGGTCCTGTTAATTACCATTTAGGAAAGGCTTATTTGCATTGTCCTCAATTACTTAGGCAACTAAATAGCTTTTACCGATCAGATTGAGCAGCATTTCCTTAATAACAAATAACAAATGCAGTGGCACAGTCTATTGATAGTCTCCTCCCAGAGATGGGCTTATTTAAGCTTGAGCTCCAGGGGGAAAGTTTTTTTTACTGGATTACATTATAATTGTTCATAGAGCCACTTAGATCTAGAGAAACATAAGCTTGGGGGGTTTTTCCTCATTATTTTTAAATTAAGGAATAAGTAAACCATAAGAGCATATCCAAGTAACTCCAATGCCCATTCCACTCATTCAATGAGTCCACATCTGCCATGAAAAGCTCCATAAAATTCCTATTTGATCAAATCACAAGCCCACAACTCTGAAGACCCTGCTCTCATCTGACCTTCTCAGTTAGAACTTCTCTGACTACCCAGAACTGCCGTGAGATTTCTCTCCTCCAATTTTTCTGACAATTTTCTGGTAGTTCTCGTGTGCTTGCCAATACTTCTAATTGTTGTTACTTATAGAGAAACAAAAAGGAAGAGACAGGCAGAACACTGGTGTTCAATATAAAAATGCCAGCTGGGGACTTGGCAAGAGGCCGGCAACACCAGATCGTGGAAGGCTTTGATGCTAAACTAGGGGCTCAGACTTCACCTTATTAATGGTGAAGATCCAGAAAGGGAAGATTTACGGTCCTGCCTCTCAGGTCCTTGACAGAGTGTTATAACTCATCTCCCAAGAAAGTGACCCTAAGTCAGTGATTCAGTCTTAAGTTCCAGTCCTATTCAGCAGAGAATCCCTGAAGCACTGTTTTGAGAAAGATTCTGGATCACATAACCAATTAAAGATATTTGTCATGGGGGTGGGGGGAGAAGGAACTTCTAGACACATAGCATATTTTACCATAGCTTCTGGAGACATCCGTACAACTTATATAGTCTGTAACTATAGAAATGAGCACAAAATCTCTAACCTTGGTCTCATATCTTGGCCTCAATTCCTCTGTAGTTTAACCAACTAAGTCAATGAAATTGATAAATTATGCACTTGACTTTTTCCAAAGGTGGATTTGAAAGGGGAAAGAAGAAGAAAGCAGAGGAACCTGGGGAAGGGGGCCATACCTGGATGTAGGGAGGTAACGAGAGGTCCAAGTTGTAAAATGATGGGTGCAGAAACGGAAATTTTGAGGGGCTTCATGAGAATAAATATTTTCCTTTTCTCAATTTTGCCCTTTATTGATCCTCACACAGTCGTTGTTTTAGTACAGGTCTAAACACCTTTAATACTCCTCTCATCTGATTTAAAAGGTCAACTCTGTGATTAATATAATTCCTCTTTAGTCATTACAAAACTCCTTCCTAAGTAGCTACATCTGAGTGGCGAGAGGCTCTAGTAATAAAGTCAAGTAACTCCTGCCTTGTCTTACATTCCCTCAATGGCCACCTAACAAATCAGAAAAAAAAAAAAAATCTCCCCAGGAATTCATTTCTACTGTAGCATACCTGCAAATTTGAAAGAGGCTGAAATCAACCACTTGTGTGTTTTTGTTAGACTCTTTCACAGGACTGGTTAACATCTTGACAGATATCATTTGGAGATTCACTGAAGACTTCATGGCACCTGATCTGGTTTGCCGAGTAGTCTGCTATTTGCAGGTATGTAGCACCTTCCAAATGTGATGAGACAAACTGACACCAAAATTAGCTCTTGGATTCTTCATAAGGAATATAATATAAAACCCTGCACTCTGATGCAACAAACTGCTCACTTCCTCCTAGTTGAAAGGAGAAGCAAAATTTCTAAGATTTTTTACATGGTTTTTTTTTTTTTTTTGGTTGTTAAAAATAATACCTATATAAAGAAAATGCAAATAAGAAACAATAAGAACATAAACACTCATATTTCAAGCATTAGGTAAAATTTCTGGGTTACTATCCTTTTGATGTATTCTGGCTGTCTTAGCCCATTCAGGCTGCTATAACAAAAATACCACAGAGTAGGTGGCTTATGAAAAATAAACATTTATTTCTCACAGTTCTGGCAGCTGGAAATCCAAGATCAGTGTGCCAGCATGGTCAGGTGAGGGCCACCTTCCAGACTGCAGACTTCTCATTATTTCCTCATACACTATGACCAAGTGGGGTTTATTCCAGGTATGCAAGGCCAGTTCAACATTCAAAATTCAACTGATGTAATTCATAACAACAAAAGGTAAGAAAAGATTATATGATCATATCAATAGATACAGAAAAAGCATTTGACAAAATCCAATACCCACTCATGATAAAAACTCTCAGAAAACTATGCATAGAGAAGAGCTTCCTCAACTTGATAACAAACATTTACAAAAAACCTACAACTAACCTCATACTTAATGGTGAGAAACTAGAAGCTTTCCTCTTAAGGTTAGAAACAAGGCAAGGATGTCTCCTCTCAACACTCTTATCCAGCATCATACTGGAAGTTCCAACTAATTCAAAAGAACTAGAAAAAGAAATAAAAGGTACATAGGTTGGGAAAGATGAAATAAAAACATCTTTGTTCACAGATGGCAAGTTTGTCTATGTAGACAATTAAGTGAAAAATAGCAAGGTTGCAGAATACAAGGTTAATATACAGAAGACAGTTGTTTTTTCATATACCAGCAATAAACAATTTGAAGTTAAAAACACAGTACCATTTATGTTAGCACCAGATATATGAAATATTTAGGTATAAATCTAACAAAATATATGCAAGATCAATATGAAGAAAACTGGAAAAACTGTTTAAAAAAATCAAACAATATCTTAAAATGTATAGATATTCCATGTTCATAGATAGGAAGGCTCACTATTGTTAAAATGTTAATTCTTCCCAATGTGATTTATAAATTCAATGCAATCCCAATCAAAATCCCACCAAGTTATTTTATAGATATGGACAAATGCTGAAGTTTAAGGCAAACAACACAGAATGGCAGATACAATATTGAAAAAGAAGAACATGGTTGGAAGGTTGACACTATCTGATTTCAAGAATTACTATAAAGCTACAGAAATCAAGACAGCATGATATTGGAAAAGAATCAACAAACAGATCAATAGAACAGACAGCCCAGAAACAGATACACACAAAAAGTCTAACTGATCTTTGACAAAGGAGCAAAGACAATTCAATGGAGAAAGGATAGCCTGTTTAAGAAATACTGCCGGAGTCATTGGAAATCCACTTGCAAAAATAAATAAATAAGAATCCAACCAACTTTACACATTTCACAAAAACTAACTAAATATGGATCACAGACTGGAATGAAATATGCAGTACTATAAAACTACTAGAAGATAACATAGGAGAAAAATCTAGGGGACTTTGGGTCTTTCAATGGTTTTTTTAGATACAACATCAAAAGCACAATCCATAAAAGAAAAAATTGAAAGTTGGGGTTTTATGAAAATTTAAAATTTATTCTCTGCAAAAGACACTGTCAAGAGACTGGAGAAACAAGGCACAGATGGGAAAAAATATGCAAAACATATATTTGATAAAGAATTTATATCCAAAATATACAACAAAATCCTAAAACTCAGCAATAAGAAAACAAACAACCCTCTTCAAAATGGGCAAAAGAACTGAACAGACACTTCAGCAAAGAAGATACACAGATAACAAACAAGCATATGAAAAGAAGTTCAACATTACATGGCATTAGGGAATTACAAAGAAAAACAACAATGAGATACAACTACACACCTATTAGAATGGCTAAAAAAATTTTAATTGACGATATGAAATGGTACTGAGAATGTGTAGCTACAGGAGGTCTCATTCATTTCTTGTGGGAATGCAAAATGGTACACTTTAGAAGACAGTTTCGTAGTTTCTTATAAAATTGAACATACTCTTACCATACGATCTAGCAGTTGTGCTCCTAGGTATTTACCTAATTGAGTTGACAACTTATATCCACAAGAAAGCCTGCACAAGAATGTTTATAGCAGTTTTATTCATAATTGCCAGAAACTAAAAGTAAGATACCCCTCAAAAGCTGAATGGATAAATAAACCAAAATGAGCTATCAAGCCAAGAAAAGTCATGGAGGAATCTTAAACGCACATTGCTAGGTGAAAGAAGCCAGTCTAAAAAGGTTACTTTTGTATGATTATAACTACATGACATTGGAAAAGGAAAATCCATGGTGACAGTAAAAAGATCAGTCGTTGCCAGGGATTTGGAGGGATTGAATAGATAAAGCAAAAGGGATTTTTAGGACAGTGAAACTCTTCTGCATGATACTGTAATAATGGATAAATGACATTATGCATTTGTCAAAACCCATGGAACTGTACAACACAAAGAGCGAATCTCAATATAAACCTTGGACTTTAGTTAATAATAATGTATCAATATTGGATCATCAATTTAAAAAAATTGACCACACTAATGTAAGATGTTAATAAGAGGAGAAAGTGTGGGGAAGGGGGGCTAATATGGAAACTCTGTCTTATCTGCTCAATTTTTTCTGTAAAAGTAAAATTGTTCTAAAAAATAAAGTATATTGACTTTTTTTTTAAGTCAGTCCAGAGATTCTACTTTAAATGAATCCAATCTGGCATTTTTCTAAATAAAAATTTTTAAGTTTTCTGCATTTAAGTCTCACTTTTCTGCAAGAATATTTTTTTTTTTTGGTTTCATATTTCCTAGGTCATTTTTGTCAGAATTGAGGGTGGGGTAGTGAGAATTTAGACATATGTCCTCAAGCTGCCATCTGTTCTACAAATGGTATCCCATATGTTGTTGACGTGTAGAATTTTCATTGTTGACATTTATGAATTGACTATAATTATACTTTAATTTCCTTCTTGACTCAAGTTAATTATAAGGGTGTTTAAATTTCCAAGTGGTATTTTTAAAAAAAGAAGATACTAATTTCAGCTTTTACTGTTTGTTGTTTTAGATATGTGAATTGTATAAATTCCACTTTTTGGAATCTATTGAGGGTTTTTCTTCTTGGTAGTTTAGTTTATGACTAATTTTTGAAATATTGCCTAGACATTTTACAATAATGTGTATTATTCTTACAGTTTGTTTAATTATTTCTACCTATGTATTATTGTGTTTTTTTCCTCTGTAGAACTTTGAACATCTTAGTTATATATTTAGTGTTATGTTACTTGTTACATTTAGGTTTATTAATATTCTATTGCCATTGTATCTTGTATCTATTATCACTATAAATAATCCCTTTATTCCATGTAGTGCTATTTGCTTTGAATTTAATTTGTCTAACAGTAGTACTGTAATGAATGCCTTCTTTTAGTTTTCAGTTGCTCAGTATACCTTTGGCCATCACTCTATTTTTTTTTTAGCATCTTTATTTAGGTATAATTGCTTTACATTGTTGTGTTAGTTGCTGCTATATAACAAAGTGAATCAGCTATACATACACATATATCCCCATATCCCCTCCCTCTTGCATCTCCCTCCCACCCTGCCTAGATGTTTGAAGACTCCTGAAGTTAAATACTCTTTTTGACTGTGTCTCAAAGTAGATCTCTTTTTATTGACTTTGCCTGCTCCTCTGGGCACTCTACTGTGACCTTTCCCCCTGCTTCAGATTCTGAACTTGTGGGAGTCATCTCACTCAACACAGCCGCGGATGCCGCCGTTCTTATGACCGTCTCATCACAACATTCTGCCCTTGGGAGCGCTCTTTCCCATCCTTCTCTGATGCCATCTCCTCAACTGAGTGTGGCCAGCCTTAACAATTCTGAATTCATGGATCCCACGTAAAAATCCCAGTTTTCTCTAAGGAGACAGCCATCTTATTTTTGTTGTTGTAAAATCTTGCCATCATTTATCTCTCTGACCGTTCATCACCTTTTTTAGCAAGACGAGAATTTCTTCTTATATCCCTCAGGGGAGCCTTCAATCTCTGATCAGTCTCCAGAACGCCCTCCCTATGGCACCTTCTACAACACTGATGCTGGGATGCATTTGTGGTAGTGTTACAGAGATAAAAATAATAAAGAACAACAATGTAGTTGATCGTTGTTTGTCTGAGCCAGGGAATGAACAAAAAGATACAAATTCAGACAAAGGTTACTACCAAAGTCATGTTATTTCTATTTCATCTTAGAAGAAATTCAGACACTCACCCTTAGATTTCACTCTTAGAGTTACTTTTCTACCACTCTGAATGTGACCCAAAGGTGACAAAGCAGTGATATGGCTAGACTCCTGGTAGAAATGAGGCTCAAAGTTATTTGAAAATTTTCCACCCTGATCAGCCTTTCAGGGGTATCTCATTTAATTACCTTTTGAGTATGCCCTTCACAGAAGAGATATTAACCTCTTATATCCCAATTTCCTTCTCTGCAAAGTATGCAAATATCACTAAAGGGCATGGATAAGCTTAATAAAAGAGAGGGTGGGAAGGAAGAAGAGGGAACCCAAGGGCTGACCCTAGTGAGCAGCTCTGCTGCAGAAGTGGGTGAGGAAGGGGAGCTCTGAGAGTGTCAGCACAGATGGTGATAAATGATTCAAAACAGCACATGGGCTCCCTGAAGCCAGATCCCTTCTATCATCTCTCAACAACTCACATTGATAAAAGGCAAATGAATGTTTGTTTCTAATTATTCTGGAATGTCAATTGTGGCAGAGAAAATTAGTTTAGCTTTAAAAGTCAATTACAAACACATGTACCACGCAAATGTCAAGAGGGACTGATCCTTGGAGAAATGCAGCGTCTCTGAAAACCCAAGTGAATGAGTGAGCAAGCGAGAGCTGGAAGCACTCTCACCTGTCACAGCCAGCAGTGCAAATCCCAGCACCAAGAACAGCAATCTTCTTCCTGACATGGGAGTCAGTCATTCCTGTCCATACTCCAAACGTCATCCATCCCTTGGTTCAGTGACAAGGTTTCTAAATAGCACAAAATGCTCTGCTTTCCATGATGTGCATTTCATCACCTCTGTGAGCCCACTCACCTCCTCTCATTTCTGTCTTCAGGTTGTGCTGCTCCATGCCTCTACCTATGTCCTGGTGTCCCTCAGCATAGACAGGTACCATGCCATCGTCTACCCCATGAAGTTCCTGCAAGGAGGTGAGCTGGCTCAAACAAGTACGATCCTTGAGTGAGGGTTTTCACTAATATTATCCTCTTAGTAATGGTCTTTTCCTCCCCCTTTCTTCTCTTCCACTTCCTCCCCAACTTCATGAGTCTGATTGTCCAAAAAGATGTAGAAAAGAAAGTTTGGGTGCCTGGGAAAATGCTGATGGCTTCTATGGATGGCCAAGAGCCACTAGGAAAGGTGCTTTGCTGGACCTACTTTGTGACCAATTACCTTGACGCTGATGCTGCCAGGTTTGTTTGTTTGTTTTTTAAGAGCAGTGTCAACACGCATACCTATCCAAACTAATGAACACTCCCACTTCTACTTGCTTATTTTCCAGAAACAAGCACCTTGCCCTCCTTACCCTATAACCATGGAAACAATTGGAAAGATGTTTTAATTTATAATTATAATAGAAACAAGGAAAACCCTCTTATATCCAGAGATAGCAAAGAATCCCTGAAAGAAAGAAGCAGGTGGGTCAGAGGGAAGGCTGAAACCACACAACCCACAATACACACAGATGATGATGCAGCAATATGGCAGAGGTCTTCCTAAATAGATCGTGTAAATGTCCAGAGCAAGAAGGACTCAAGGAAACTGGCAGGATGATTCCTGGAGTACAATGAGGACATTTAATCACAGCACTTCTCCCTTCCCACTGCTCTTCCCCTTCCCAGGCATGCAGGAGGGATGGAGGTCCCTGCTTCCAAGTAGTGGAGATATTGGATTTGGAGAAACAGAGTGGGGCCCTGGGAAGCAATGACAGCTTGGAGGGATGGTGGGTACCTAGTCACAGGACTAATTGTCCATTACTCCACCCACAGGCAGAGCCCACTTACCTCTTTGACCCCCAAAAGCAAATAAGAAGCCAACATACTACACTTTCCCAAGCAGGCTGTGAAAATGATAAAATGAAGAACCTAATAGGAAACCTTGCCTACAAAAATGAGGTGCAATCAAATATCACAAAAAATGTGACAAAAGCCAAACTGTGGAAAATAGATAATACGTTTAAAATACGTTTCTGCAGGATTTACAGCTAAGGAAGCAAAATTAATAGAGCAAGCAGAACTTTAGAATAAGTAGAATTAATGTCATCAGATACTACTAAATACATCAGGCAGTACTGACACAGATACTTTGAATGGCAACTTAATAATATCTAATAAAATATAAAATGTGCAGCCTTTTGACATAGAAATTCTACTTCTTGGTATCTTCTCTGGACAAATACTCACATGTGTGCATGCACACGCGTGTGTTGTGTGTTGCAGAATTGCTTAGAATAGCAGGGATTCAATGCTAACCTTGGTGTCCCTCAATGGAGGAAAGGCTAGCATCCTGTGTAGAAGTTTCAGTAGATTAGGTTCATTGATTGCATACTATGTGCTATTCTCTAAGTTCTTTACATATGTTAAATACTTTAATCCTCACAACGGCTCTGTGATGTAAATTCTATTATGATTTGCATCTCAATCTGGGCAATTACAATTCAAAGAGTTAAAGTAGTTTGCCCAAGGTCACACAGCTAGTAGGTGCAGAGGCAGGATCTGAACCCAGATGGTCTGGGTTCAGTTTAGGTGTCCTTGATCACTGTCTCTCAGTGAGGAGGTGGTGGAGCCATATGCATTGACATGAAAATATCTACATCATATACTGAGTAACAAAAACGACACACATGCAGTATGCATACTGTATGATAACATTATTGTAAAGAAAAACTCGAAACAATGCTAGATATTGTGTACAGACAGAGAGAGAAGAGTGTGAGAGAATGCAAGAAAAAGTGAGGTCTCAGAATAATAAACAACTGCCTGCAAAAATGTACACCAACTAGTCCTCACCTCTGGGGATGGGAGCTGGACTCTCCATAGAGAACACAGGGACTTACATGCCTTTAGGGAATTTTTATACCAGAAACATATCAGTGTGTTGTGTGCAACTGAAAGTAATTTTAAGATTGAATTTATACCTGTTTCTCAGGCTTTTTGTAGGTTGTGTGAGTGTAGGAAGGTGTGCAATTCACACCAAGCTTTCCAGACAGTGTCATGCTCTAGCATCTTCTCTGGCAGAGAAGGATGCAGGAGAGGGCACAAAGGTAAATGGGAGAGACATTGTATGATATATGTATGCAAAAGTGTGATACTCTTACTCAGCCAACCACTTATTTACATCCTGCAGGCTCTGGGAAGGATTGCATTTGGTGTACAAAAAGACACCCACACCAGAGTATTTCAAGGCGAAGAAATAGGAGTAAAGTGAACATAAGTATAAGAAAACACGTGAGGGGTGACCCAGGACACTTGCTGGAGGTCGAGGCTTTGGGATCCACAGTCAAGAGGGAAACATGGTCAGTTACATGTCTCACCACCGTATCCATTAGATAAAAATTAATCAACTGTTTAGCTTATGGGAAATATGACTGGTTCTGGGAGATACTGTGCAATATTATAAATCATGTTCTAAATTACAGGAAAGGCAGGAATGAATATTATAGTGTTCTTTAAAAGATGTAAAGCAATTTACTTCCTCACTATAAAACTAATAGACACTTAATTTAGGGCACTTGGAAAATAATCATCTCTAATAGCTTCAGGGAAAGATGCAAGCTTGGAAACAGAAATTAGCCATTTTCCCTTCCTCTGCCCAATCCCAACTGAAGTCATGGAGGAAGCCTACAAATAGGAGGAGATCTGCAGCTGGGATGGGAGCCAAGGAAAGACGCCATCCAAAGACCAGAAACTTCAAGGAATCCCCAGCACACAGGGAGCAGATTAAATATTAACAAGGATGCCAAGCCCCCTAGGAAAGCTGCATGGCCTTGCAGGAAGTTGAAAAGATCCGCACGGTTATAGGATGTGGTAGTTGGTGGAACAGGGTGTAAGAAGGTCCAGGGAACCCTGGGCTAGAGTCATCTTGCTGCTCCAGCACGTAGGAATGTAAGGGCAGCTGTGAGGGGCAGGGTTGGGGGTTTATGCGACGGAGCTGAGAGAAGGCGGGAGAAAGAGATTCCCCACAGAGCAGCACAGAAAATGGAGCCAGTGGAAGCCAGGAGGAACTCTCCTGTGGCTGAGCAAGCACATGGCAATGGTAACAAAACCAAGGGAAGGAGAGCAGAAATGGGGGGGGGGCACATTTTTACTGATGTTTTATTGCTTTTTACTAAAGTGGTAATTTCCTTAGCCAGCAACTCCAGAGGAGTTGTCAGTTTTAAAGCTCTTTATTAAAAGTAACTGTGAGAATAATTAGAAAAACATCAACCCATAATGAAGAGAGATATATAATGCCAGATATGAAAATATAATATAAAACTTTGATAATTATAACAATATGATACTGGAACCTATCTAAAGCATATAGAATACCAAATCAGTTAGAAAAGAATGAATTTGCCAGTGTATGGTGTTAGAATAGCTGTCTAGCCATTTAAAAAAATAGATCACTACATGTCACAGTTAATTACAAAGTAAATTCCAATTGGACTGAAAAAGCTAAAATTTTAAACATAAGAGGGTATGGGTATGGGTAAAACTTTCATCATTTTGGTGAGGAAAATATCTTTCTAGGAAAGAAATCTTGCAGTTCTTTAGTAGTCAAGAAGATCATTTCTATATATCATTCATTTATTTGTCGCTTTGTTTCTCAAAAATTTCTCATAATTTTTTCATGTCCTTTGCCACTTTTTCAATTGGTGTGATCTTATTTCTTTGCCAGAGTTCTTTATAAGAAGGATATTAGCCCTTTGCTTGTCATATACAAATATTTCCTATTTGTCATTTTGCTTTTTAAGTATGTTTACAATGTTTACTATTTATAAATAATTAAAAATTTTTTATTTAGTAAAAACTATTTTTATTTCCCTTATTGTTTCTGCTAATTGAAGAACTGCAAGATTAAACATTTGGATAGGAAATCTTACCAACAAGATAACTAGACTAAGAGGAGGAATCCTCAGTGTTGGGCGACTATAAGGAAAAGGACACTTCTGTACACTTCCAGTGGGAGCCATAAATTGTAGACACTTTGGGGGAAACTTAGCTATATTTGCCCAAATCTTCAGTTTCTAAGAGTTCACGCTAAGGAAATAACCAGAGCAGTGCAAAGAGATGCATATGAATTATTTATAATACAAAATAATTGGAAACAATTTAAATACTTAATACTTTGAAAAATTGGAGTTTAGTTTAACCATGGAAGAATTTTATTTTGTCCGTGTTTTTAAAATTGCACTTCACACACTGGCCCTTGGAGGGCTTATTTTGTGGACCTGCTCCAGGACAGGTCTGGAAGATCCTGGCTGTCACCCAGCCTCAACCTGAGTTACCAGAACATGAAAAGGAAAGAGGCTGGAGGTTACCTGGGAGAAATGGAAAGAGGCCAACCAAGTAAGGCAAACGGAAACTGGAGAGGAGTTTCCAAAGAGCCCGGGAAAGTTCCTCAGGAGTTGAAGCATCAGCCTTAAACAGCAGCCAGGCACAAAAAGCATGAGCCATTTTGTGACACTACTAGTCAAGTAAGAACTCTCCTGTCCCCTCTCTCCTCCTTGCCCCCTGCACCCCAGCTCAGAGAGGCCCCAAACTTGTTGGCGACCTGGAGGAGGAGTAGGAACAGCAGATGAGAAAAGCAAGCAGAGGGCTCGGCCCCCTTCCCAGACTCCAGTTTCATACCTGATGCAGGCCCATCTGAGGAGAGAAGACTTAACTTGAAGTCATCTAAGGAATTTTGAATCTTTATTATTATCTGATATTCTACTTATTAATTTTTTTTTTTTCTTTGCGGTACGCGGGCCTCTCACTGTTGTGGCCTCTCCTGTTGTGGAGCACAGGCTCCGGACGCGCAGGCTCAGCGGCCATGGCTCACGGGCCCAGCCGCTCTGCGGCATGTGGGATCTTCCCGGACCAGGGCACGAACCCGTGTCCCCTGCATCGGCAGGCAGACTCTCAACCACTGCGCCACCAGGGAAGCCCATCTACTTATTAATTTTTAAGTTCATTACTACATTGAAGCACTGTTTACCACGTAAGGTGACTGCAGGGGCTTTTTAACTACCTAATTATCACTGACATCAAGAGGCTGAGTTTTCAAACAGGAAAAGAAGAGCTCCCACTCCACTGGATCACTGGATCCACGTACGGGGACGACAGAAAGACCTAAAAAGACTGTATTATAATTCCACCCCAAGGTTCCTGCTTGTTCAGTGTGCCAGTAATATCTGTTTTCTAAATCTTTCTCATAACTCTTTTCAGAGTGACAATTCAGCAAGAACAGAACCCCAGATATTATTCTCCCAAGTATTTGGGATTCAAGATTCTACTAGAGTCCCTAGTTTCTTCTAGAATTGTTCTCACTTCTTATAGCTCCTTGACCACACCCTACATACCTCTCTACGATACCACTAGACTCTACATTTCCCTCCCCACCCAGAAACATGCACCTGCTTTCCAATTTGAAAGTTGGAAGGTGGAGGGAGGTCTCCTGTCCCTGGATGAAGAAGGGCCGCCAGGGCCAGTCAGCACAGACAGCACAGCTACAATGGGGATGAAGATGAAGATGAAGACCTTCAACAACAGCTTAACAGAAAGCATCACATCAAAACAACTGTTTTCAAAAAGCACTCTCATGTATACTAATTGTCTCTCTCTAGCCCCATCATGACTCGGTTAGGTGAGCAGAGTGTGTATTTGTTTTTAATCCCACTTTAGAGAAGAACTCAGGCTGAGACTGAGTGATCTGCCCAAGGTTAAAATATCACATCTGAAAGAGCCCAAATCTAGTGTGTAGGGTCATATCTATCAGACTTCGGGGCTTGGTTTGAATGAACCCTGCTCTCCAGAACCAAGTCCAGTGTTCTTTCTCTGCCTTACAATTCCTCCCTTGTTCCTTCAAATGAAAGAAGGCTACTAAATGTTTGGCAAACAGCTTTCAAACACTGTCACAGTGCTTCACAGTACTAGGTACAAGAGAAGGATGACAGACAGACCAAAGGTCCCATCCCTGCCTTTGAGGATGGGCAAGGTACAGAAGACAAGCACTTGCACAGCAACCTATCAAATGTATGCGGTACAAAGTGAGCTCCGTAGTACTTTAGGAATGGGTGCATCAGCATCTCAATCAAGCAGGTAAATCGGGGAAGAAAAAGAGGAGAAACTGGGGAACACTGACCTTATGCCAGGCAGTGTTCTAGCTTCTGTGTAAGCATACTCTTTTTAATCCCTGCATCAGCCTTAGACGCTGGTCCTATTATCCCCATTTTATGCATGAGGAAACTGAGGCTCTGAGATTTCCAGAATCCCTCTTCCACCATGATATTTTTCCACACTAGATGCCACGCGTGCTCCCAAAGGATGTTTCCAGATGCCCAAGCATCCCCCTCTTTTCTCTGAGCAGAAAAGCAGGCCAAGGTCCTCAGCGTGATTGCCTGGAGCCTCTCTTTCCTGTTCTCCATTCCCACCCTTATCATATTTGGGAAAAGGAAACTCTCCAATGGTGAAGTGCAG
This sequence comes from Mesoplodon mirus, assembly GCF_964341445.2. NCBI lineage: Eukaryota > Metazoa > Chordata > Mammalia > Artiodactyla > Ziphiidae > Mesoplodon > Mesoplodon mirus. The sequence continues at coordinate 72,867,808 of NC_138985.1, forward strand.
TGCTGGGCCCTGTGGCCTGACGACTCCTACTGGACCCCATACATGACCATCGTGGCCTTCCTGGTGTACTTCATCCCCCTGACAATCATCAGGTAAGAGGCCAGCAGGCCAGACCCATACAGGGGCTTTCCCGGTTCACCAACTGCTGCTCTCCTTCCTTACAGGCCACTCATTGCTCCTAGTGTCCTCTGGGGAACGGGCTAGGTGACAAGATTTTATCTAAATCTGCTATGTGCTAAGCTCAACTCCTCCAAAGTGGGACAAAGAGGAGGGAATTAACATTTTCTGAGTATGTGCTGTGGGGCAGGCATTGTACCAAGTGGTTAACATTGATCTCATCAACCACACTACAACTCTGTGAAATAACTATTATCTCCATCTTATAAATGATAAAACTCAAACTCAGAGAGGTTAAGTAACTTACCCAACATTACGCAGGATTTAACCCCAGGTTTGTCTGATTCCATATCCTGTTCTTTCTCCTATATCATGCAACCTTTCAAATATAAGACGTAGTGCCAGTTTCAGAGATCCTATAATCGAAAAGACAGACAAACCTGAAACAAAACTGAGCAAAAAAATGCAATACACACAAAAATATGCTAGACAATGTACACGATGAGGTCAAATAATGGCAGGGAACACTTCTTGGAAGCATCCTTTGAAGGAAGGAAGGTTTCAGATAGGAGAAGGGGATGGTGGAGAGAAAGCAGTTTCCCTGGTAACCAGGGGTCAGAGTGCGTATGGTGACAGAAAAGGACAGGCAGGCAGTGCCGATGGAAAAGAAGTTGGCAATAAGCTCTTTCTGGATGGGGTGAGACTCAATTGTGAAGGGCCTTAGAAACCAAGCCATAGTATGTTCCCTTTGTCCTGCAGCCAATGGTGGGCCAAAGATGGTCTTTCAACAAAGAAGACCACAACCACCTGGACAAGGCAGGGTCTCCCTTGATCACATGGCAGGATCATCTCTGAAAAAGTGGCTCTGCACGGGCGGATGGGATCAGGAATTGCAGGGAAATACCTGGCATGTTGAGTATGTATATGGGTCTTGCTCATCCTGCACCTTCTGCGTGTCCCCAAGCCTGCCATCGAGTGTCACGTAATTCGTCCTGGGCAAAGGAAGATCAGCCTTTGGGTTTCAGTAGTATAAATAATGCTGTGATAAAAATCTTTGTACTTAAAATTATTCATGAGTCTCTGATTATTTCCTCAGAACTCATTCTAATGGAATTGCTAGATCACAGATGATGCTCATTTTAAGACTTCTGATGCATATGCATAAACTGCCCTATTAAAAAATGTGTATTCCTGCCAACAGCAAACAAGAGCTCTCATTTTTCCTCCCATGACCCAGAGGAAGGTGGTATCATTTCTTTATTAAGTCTTTGCTGACCACAGAGGTTTAAATAAGTATCTCATTGTTTCAATATGCATTTCTTAGATTAAGTGGTTGGGTATTTTTCAAGCGTTTTCTGACATTATAGGAATCTCTTGTTCCTGCTCTTTGTTCGTCTTCAGTCCCTTACGATACTAAAGCTGGAAAAATGTTATCCACCACATAGTCCAGCCCCTAAACTTTTCACCAGTAGACTTAGGGCTAAAAGAAGCAAAATGACTTGCTCTCCATCAGCAGCAGAGGTCGAGCTGGACGGGAGCAGAGTGATTCCCACAGTTAGCCCCTCAGCCTTACTGAGATTGGATATTGTCCAGTCATCTCTGCTGAATCTACAAGTTAACATCTATATTGTATTTCAACTTACTGCTCTCCTCTCCACCAAGCTGAATCTGGGGGGAAACCTGAAGGGAAGACGTAGGTTATTTAGACAATCAATCAAAGGTAAGTAACAGCCACATTAAAAGAATCCCATGGAAGAGGAAAGAGGCCAGTTGCAGCGGTAAGAAAGTATTTGGAAGGAAGTGACTCATGCCGTCATAGGCAACTGACACATCGATTTCGGTGGCAGCAAATGTCACTGCTTCTCTCCTGATTAATTTCCCATCAGCTCCTGAAATCACTCAAAACCCCTGCTCAGCAGGGAGGATGCAGCCGTGAACCACAGGCTCCCAGCGTGCTGTCTGGCCAGATCCCTCATGCGGGGCTTTCACTGTCTGAAATTTCCCCCATTAATTCAAGCTGCCTCTTCTTCTCCTCTGACTCGCCTACGGCCCAACTTGTGCATTTTTGTAGGGTCCTTGGAAAACGCAAAGTCTCATTTAATGATTAAAGGGGATGATTTCAAAATCACTCAGCCCTTGTCAGACAAAGGCCTCAGTAAACCCTGCTCCTTGCTCCTTGCTTCCAGCTGGGGTAGAACCATGAAAGTTCCGAGTGATGTTGCTCTGTCTGTCCTTGAGCTTCCCTGAAGCATTTCCTACCTTCTCAGTCATCATCTTCCCTCATCCTCTTCCATGGTCAGGCTTCTGCGGGAGAGAAAGCTTCTCTCTGGGGGATGCAGCATAGCAACTCCCCACTTCTTGAACCAAGACCAGGCCCAGATGGAGTTTTGTGAAGAATTTGTTTGCCAGCTAGTTGAGGGATAAGTTGCTATAATTTCATCTCTCTCAGAGCTAAAGCTCAACTCTTTTTTGGTTGTTTTTGTTTTTCTCAATCACACTTTGGTACCCTGAGCTTGATTCTGTTGCTAGTGACTCTTTCAGATAAGGTTAAATTCTTAATTCCAAGACTGAGTCGACAAAAGAAACAACACAAATAAGGTGTTCATGCTCTTTATTAACCATGCCTCTTGCTTTATTGTCCCTCATGCGTGACACATTTATATACATATATATATATATATATATATACATATATATGTGTGTTCTTACCAAATTGATAGGCAAAAAAATATATATATACTATTGTTGTTTTAATTCGCATTTCTTTCATCACAGATGAGGTTGAACACGTTTTATATGTTTGTTATTATTTTTGTTTTTTAAGTAAATTACCTATTCGTATTCTTTTACCTGTTTTTCTCCATTTTATTTTATTTTCTCTATTCTCTCTCTTTAGAGATATTTTTTATATAAAAACTTTTCCTGTTTTTATACGATTAGGATATTCCCCTAGTTTGTCCCTAGTTTGCCTTTTCATTTTGAATATGATTTTATTTTGCTTTCAGTTAATAAGACTGACATAATTAAGGAGAGAAATCATGAATACCTAAATTAGAAAGTCAAATGACTTGATTTAAAAAAAGAATCATAGGAAAGCACTTTGCAAAACTTTATATAAATGCATGTGAAAATACGAATGAAATGTATATGGCTTTTCTGTAATATATAAGCATTTTATATTTTAGTGTATTCATATCTACACACAATTTTCTTTACATTTTTTCATTTCTTTTCTTTCTTAGGAAATTGTCCCTTTCACAAACTTATCTATACTTTAACTTTTTAATGATTTATAATTTTAATTATTTGAAAATAATTTCAGTGTTGAGATCATGTTAAAAATATCACCTTAAAGGGCTCCCCTGGTGGCGCAGTAGTTGAGAGTCCGCCTGCCGATGCAGGGGACATGGGTTTGTGCCCCGGTCCGGGAGGATCCCACATGCCGCAGAGCGGCTGGGCCCGTGAGCCATGGCCACTGAGCCTGCGCATCCGGAGCCTGTGCTCTGCAACGGGAGAGGCCACAACAGTCAGAGGCCCGTATACTGCAAACAAACAAACAAACAAACAAACAAAATATCACCTTAAAATATTTTTTATTTGATTTTGATGTTTAATTTGATTTTTATGTAATATGAATTAGAGATCTAAGTTAAATTTGTTTTTTTGTTTTTTTTTAATGCTGGGTCATTTGTCCCAATATCACTTACTGAATGATTTATCTTTTCTCTACGGTATGAAATGGTAATTTTATCATATGCATATTTATATTATAAACGCTCTTATTGTTTCTGAGCTTTCTATTCCCTTCACTTTATTCTGTTTTTATTTTCTCTATTCTCTATCTTTAGAGAATTCTTTATGCAATAACCTTTTTTCTTTTTTAATATATTGCAAAAATTTCCCTAGTTTGTCATTTGTTTCTTCACTTTGAATATGGTTTCATTTTGTTTCCAGTTTGCAGTGATTGACATAATTAAGAAAAGGAGAAAACACACAAATAACTAAATTAGTGGTTTTTCTGCCCCTAACACCACATTGCTTTCATTACAGTAGCTTTATATACATTTAATATCTGCTAAGACAGATCGCTGGTCCTTTTCAGATTCCGTGGCTATTCCTGGAGAAGCTGCTCACACACTCTCCTTGCACCCACTACTGCAGCCAAAACAAGCCATCTCTTGTTTCCGGGACACCCCACACTCCTCTCACCCCTGGGCTTTTGTGCACATCATTCCTTATGCCTGAGCACTCCTCCAGACTCACGCTGCCTTGCTTCTGGCAAAATGATTCACATTCTTTCTGTCTCATTTCAAATACCAACCCCACACGGAGCTGCCCCTGCCAATCCTAGGCCGCATCCCGCCTCAGCTTGTCCATGTTGCCATTAAGGCTTCACGGGAGAGTCATTGCCTGCTAGTGTGGCTACATTTCTTGAGTACATGGACTCTTGTCTCTTAATCTCTAGACTCCAAACCCAGCACATAACGGACACTTCATAAATGTTTGATTAAATAACCAAAGCAGACCTGACTGATGTACTTCATCAATCAGACAGAAGTGTCATGTCGCTCCATCTCTGTCTCTCTCTCTCTCACACACACAGACACACACACCCCTAGTATGGAAATTTCTGGTTATTTAGTGCCTAGATCAGTTTCTGGCATATGGTAGATACTCCATAAATATATGTGAAAGGAAAGAAGGAAGGAAGAAAGGCAGAGAGGGAGGGAAAGAGAGGAAGGAAGGAGTTGTATTGTCAGTGGCAAACTGTCGGTGAGAGCTGTGTATGGATAAAGATTTAGCTGTTCTGTCATTAATTAAATCAGGCTGCCAAGACTTGAAACCACAGTGACTGACAATAAAGGCAATACACTGTTTTTCTGGGTCAACACAACTCCTGTTGTTTCGAAATTTACTTGACACAACTGTCTAACTGTTGCTGGGAAAGGTTTTTAGCCGTGGTGTAATTGCTTTACTTTAGCTATGGTTATTTTCTTGCTACCTAATTGATTTCTCCTTCTCCTATCATTTTTACTCTGTGAGACAAAGGTAGAGGCTTAAAAGATCCAGAGCCTACAATTGCAAAGGAATAAGAGGAAGAAAGCACGTTTGTCATGGAGCACTGATTTATGTTACACGAAAAAAAAATCCATTTATTTTGCTCGGGGAAGGGGGAACAGACTGTGGGAAAGCCCCAAGCTGAGGTCAGTACAGTTCTATGGACTACAAGGCCATGGTGGGTAAAAGGGCCCAAGATCCTAGCCAGCACTATCCATGACATGAAGTCCAAGGCCAAGGTCGGATGACCCATCACATCAGTCAAGGAAGTGACATCCTATATATTTTTACCTGAGGGTTGGCAAGAGTTAGGTCTTTTGAAAAAGCCATTATCACTAGCCTGCCAGGTTATGGTAGATGCTTGTGTTTGAATTTCCCATATCCATTCCACTCTAAGCCACTCATGGCAACCCCTCCCCTCGGCATGTGAATGGCTCAGGAACGGCCATGTCATCCAATTCTAGCCAATGAAATGTGAGCTCTCTGAAGAGCTTTTGGGAAGATTTCCCCATTCTAAGCAACAAAAGAGTATGAAATGAAAAATAAAAATCTTCCTTCCACTTCTGCCCTGTCCCCCTCCTCAGAAGTAGCACTGTTAAGAATTTCTTATATATCAGTGGTCCCCAACCTTTTTGGTACCAGGCACCAGTTTTGTGGAAGGCAATTTTTCCATGGGTGGGGGTGGGAGGGATGGGGGAATGGGGAGGGAGGGGCTGGTTTGGGCGGAATTGCGAGTGATGGGGAGCGGCAGATGAAGCTTCACTCCCTCACCTGCCACTCACCTCCTACTGTGCGGCCTGGCTCCTAACAGGCCATGCACCACTACCAGTCCGTGGCCAGGGTGTTGGGGGCCCCTGCTATATACCCTTCCAGGACTGTTCAATTCATATACCAGCATATACACATGTATAGAAACAAATTATACACACTGAACAATGTCTGATCTTTGAAAAAACATGTTAATCAATCATTTTACTTTCCTGTTTAGAGCCATTCAGTGGATTTCCATTGTTTCAGGATAAAGTCCAAGACCTCTAACCCTGCACTAAAGGCCATGTGTGATTTGGTTCTTGCCTCACTCTCCATCCTTATCTTAAGGCATACAAGCTGCCTTACTCACCATGCTTCAGCCATGCTGGCCTTCTCTAAGTTCTTCAAATGCGCGTGATCCCTCCTGTTTCAGCAACTTTGCACATGCTGTTCCCTCTGCCTGAATGATCATCCTCTTTTGCATTTAAAAAATCAATTTTATCCTTCAGATCTTAGCTGAAATTTCACCTCCTCTGGGAAGGCTTCCATGACCCCCAGAACAAGCCAAGCCTTCTATTATATACTCTTGTATCTCCCTATATTTTATCTTCATAGCATTAGTATTAGTGAAATTAACTAATAAAGGGGAGAGACACTTTTGGTCAGGGAGCATCCTTAAGCCCCTGCTAGATGAAGAGTAAAAAGGACCGTGCTAAATGAAGCATCAGCTCCCCCTACACCCCCTCCCTATGCTTGGCCTTTAATGAGAACTTCAGAGCACAACTGGACATCATCCTCAGGCCCCAAAATGAGGCAAAGGTGGAGGCAGAGATGGAGCCTGTGGCTCCAAGACTGTGATGGGCATCCTTCAATTCCCCAGGCCTGTGCTGAGTCCTGCAGCATTTGTGAAAGGGGCACCTTTGGTCTGAGTGGAATGCTCTCCACGTGTCTTGAGGACAGAGAGAATTTTTGTTCTGTTTTCTGACACTCCTCATACACAATGCAGAACCAAGACTCAGGAACTGCCCTCAGGCATCATCTTAAGTACTTAATGCCACTTGAAAGGTCTTCCTCTGGCTTGGACTCCCACACTCTCCCACCGCCAGGAGCTGCCTTCATGAAGGTAATGAAGGAAAACGGGTCTGTGTCTGGACTGCCTTCCATAAAATCAAGAAATAAACCAGCCAGTTGCAGGGAAGATGTATTTTACTCAATCTTAGTGACCCTTAGGTTTTCAGATTTCTAAGAAACTTGAAGAAAAGCTACACCTGCTGAGGGAGTGGAGATAAAGAAAAGACACGGAAGAAGCTGACCCAAAAGAATGGAGGTGCTATTCCTCAGCTCTGTTTCTGAGAATGGGCTATTTCTAGGTCTGCTTGATCTTTAAGATACAACTGTCATAGACAAAATTCAGCGTGCCTAGTGTGACACCAGCATGGAAGCCCCAAGGAAGGGGGAGCTAACTGTCACTGAGGAACAGAGGCAGCTCAGAAAGGTTTCACAGCAAAGTGATGTATAGAGAATGGGCTAAAAAAAAATAAATGTATTTTCAGGAAGAAGGGAAAGCAGACACAGAGAAATGGAAGACCTTGGATCTCACATTCACCCAAAGTCAACCACATACTAAGCATGGAATCGGGGTTAGTTTAATTGGTTTCTCCTGTTGCCCACACGGAAAAAAAATGTGTTGAGAGACAGTGGGGAGGGAGGGAAGCAGGATGATAATGATAGAGATGAAGAAAGCAGAGACAGATTGTGGGAGACTTTGGATGCCCTGCTTGAGAGACTGGATACCATCTTATAGGAAAGTGGAGGCACTGGAGGGTTTTTAAGCCAGGGAATGATGCTCTGTCCCAGAGCTCCAGTTCTGATGGTGGGAGGTATGGGCATTCAAGATGCTAGCAGAGTGGAGGTGTTTAGAAGACTATGGCAAATAATCAGGCAAGAGATTATAAGGGGTGCTTGCTTTGGCAGCATGAATACTAAAATGAGAATGATACAGAGAAGATTAGTATGGCCCCTGCATAAGGATGACACATTAATTTGTGAAGTAATACACACTTCTGTGTTTAATGGGTACAGAGTTTCAGTTGCGGAAGATGAGAAAGTTCTGGAGATGGATGATGGTGATAGTTGCACAGCAATGTCAGTGTACTTAATGCCACCGAACTATACACTTAAAATGGATTAAATGGTAAATTTTATGTTATGTTTATTTTACCACAATAAAAAAATCATCAAAATATCAATATTAAACAAAAAGAGATCAAAAGGGTCCAAAGTGATAGTGAAGAGCAGGAATGGAGAGGAAGGTACAGGTGATGGAGACATTTTGAAGGACAGTCCATAGAACTTGTTGATTAATTAGATGAAAGAAATCAGCAAGAAGAAGGAAATGAATGTATTCAGAGTGCTCTCTGATGCATGACTGTTACACCCTGAGAAGTGGCTGGATTTGGGGAATAAGCTAAAGAGGCATCTTACTTATTAGTTTTCCTGGCTAACAGTAAAGCTGGTACTGGCTTTCCACCTGCCTGACTGATCCTAAGGAGACGAGGTGGGGGTAACTAAAGCCCAAACCCCTAACACATAAAATTTTTCTTAATTTTCCATTGTACATATGGTTGATGGTCAATAAATATTTGAATTATTGATCAATTAAGCCCTGGGGTTGCAATTGTAGTACACAATGAATGCTTGATGGTGGTTGTAACTTTTCCTTGTATTTCATTTACCTGGGAAAAAGTTTCCCTGCTCTAATAAATATTCAACTTAGGGTAAAGAATAGACTCATTAGCAGTTTTCTTTCTCAGTTTTTCTTTAATGTAGACAAACAATTTCCAGAAAAGTCCCTGGGCAGGTATATGAGAAGGAGTAAGGATGCTCCAAAAAGGCCCCGAGCTTTCCTGGAACACTCAGAGGGGTTCTCTGAGCAGGGGAAAATCAATAAGGAGGGTTTTACCACAGCCATTAATTAAGGTATATTCTAAAGATCATTAAAAGCAATTAGTGCTTTGTCAGCTACTGCAAACTAGAACTCTGATTTTTTTTCAACCAAGTGATTCTCAAGGGGGAAGTTAGTGCAGTTTTAAAATGAAGAAGTGCTTTGTCTCAAAGTTTTTAGTCAAGGTTCTTAATAAATTAGAAATGTCAAATAACTAATTAAAGAAAGGCATGCATGTTTATATTTATCAAAGGGAACAAAGGATACAAAATTTGTTAATGCTTTTGAGTCATTAACACTTTTTTTCCTTTCAGGTACAGATTATATCTCATAAAAGTAGGTGTGATATTATGTGAAAATGGGGGAAGAAAGAGAGGAAAGAAAATGGCATTTATTGAGCCTCTGCTAATTTTCAAGCCCTGTGCATAGCACTTTAAATGTTGTCACATTTGATCCCTATAAACCTCTTAAGAGGTTTGTATTACTACCTCGATTTGACAGTCTCAACTGAGGCCCAGTGTCTTAGTGGGTTCAGGCTGCTATAACAAAATATCACAGAGTAGGTGACTTCTAAACAACACAACTGTATTTCTCACAGTTCTGGAGGCTGGAAGTCTGAGATCAAGTTGCCAGTACATTTGGGTGAGGGCTGTCCTCCAGGTTGCAGACATCTCCTTGTAGCCTCACATGGCAGAAAGGTCAAGAAAGTTCTGTGGGGTCTCCTCTTATAAAGGCACTAATCCCATTCATGAGGACTTCACCCTCCTTATGATCTAAGCACCTCCCAAAGGCCTCACCTCCTTATACCATCACATTGGGCATTAGGATTTCAACATGTAAATTGGGAAAGGAGAGGGACACAAACATTCCTCCTATTTCGCTCAGTGTATTAGTTATGTATTGTTGGATAACATTATCATGAACCTGGTGACTTAAAACATACACTTATTATCTCACAGTTTCTGTGGGTCAGGAGTCTGGACAGTTAACTGGGTCCTCTGCTTAGGCAAGGCAGCCATCAAGGTGTCTGCCAAGGCTGGGGTGTCATCAGAGGCTCAACTGAGGAAGTATCTTCCTCCAAGCTCCCCTGGGCTCCTGGCGGAATTGATCTCCTGGGGCTGTAGGACTCACAGCAAGTTGCTTTTTCAAAGCTAGGAATACAGAGAGATACTAGCAAGACAGGTGCTACACAATTATGTAATCACAGACATCCCATCACTTTCACCCCAATGCACTGATTAGAAGCAAGTCCCAGGTCCAGCCACACTCAAGGGGAGAGGATGACACAGTGATGTGAACACTCGAGGTGGGAATCATGGAGGCACATGAAAGCCTGTCTAAAATCAAGGTCATATAACCAGCAAGTAGTAGAGCTGGTTACAAATCTAAATCTTTCTGACCCCAAACCCTGTGTTTGGATTCCAACCTAAGCTATACCTCTGACCACATGAGTTATCTTGGAGAAATCAGTTAACTTCACCAGGTCCAAGCCTCCTGGCTTAAAAAAAAGAAGTAGCTGCCATCTACTGTGATTCTACAGAGGTGGGCAGACCATGGTTGAGAGACCCCTGACTCCACACCTCACACTCAGGAAACTGGGGGTGGTCTTCACAGTATGGACCCACCAGACATTTTAATAGTATCTTTGGTCCTTTCCGCAGTGTCATCTATGCCATTGTGATCAGAACGATTTGGGTCAAAAGCAAAGCCCATGAGACAGTGATTTCCAGCTGCTCAGGTAAGTCTCTCATCTGCATTACCCAACTCTTAGCTAATTTTGCTTCCGTACAGGTTTTCCTCTAGCAAATATGAGCTTGGGTTTTCTGGTTATAACAAGCCTGCTCTTTTATATCAGGACCCAGCTGTGGGCCCTGAAAAGATGGATGAAGGCATCCTTCAAAAAAAAAGATGGATGAAGGCATCCTTCCTATCCTCAGATATCAAAGAAATACACCAAATAGTTGTTGAACAATCACAGAATTACATGAAAGGGGGAATAGAACAGGACAGAAACTCTAAAGGAAACCTAAGGTATTTAGGGTATGATGAAGTAGTTCAGACTGATAGGAAAATAGAGATTGTTTGAAAATTAGGGTTGTTGAGAAAACTAACCAACTATTTGGAAATAGATGGATAGGTAAATAAATTTTAAAAATACACATGATTGCTACCTTATATGCTATAAGGAAATAAACTTCTGATTAAGGGAAAGAAAAGAAAATATACAAATTGTTGTTTATAATCAGGAAAAATTGAAAAAGGTATGAACATCCTACAATGAGGGATTAAGTACATTAATTATACAGTCATACAATGAAATATTACAGCTCTAAAAATTATTGTATAGTATACTTAGTGCCTTAGAAAGATGTTTATGATGTATTAGATTAAGAAGGAGAAAGCTGTATGGTGTTGCCTTTATAAATGTGTGAATATATAATATACAATAGTATAAGTTCATGTACAGATAGATGATAGCTGGATGGATAGATAGATAGAAAATGTCAGGGAGGACAAGTACTAAATGTTATAGTGATTATCTCTGAGTGGTAGAATCTTAGTTGATTTTTATTTTCTTCTTTTTTTGTGTGTGCTTGGACAATGAGAGGTCCAACACTGAGACTGTATACATATATTCATTTTGTAAAAATTATCATCTATCTTTTACAAATGGAAATCATATTAATTTTTAAATTATACATATCTGTATAGATATATAGATATATCACTGCATTGCCTGGGGAGCTTTTCAAGTGAGTTGTCACTTAACAGAGTGCATGACCCTAGTGTGATGGTGAACAGATCAAGTGTAGTGGGACCAGAAGGCTTTGGAAGGTCCAGAGCTTTGGGTTGGAAGGATGCATAGGGAAAAGGAGGATGTTTTAGTATGCTCAGGTGCCACAACAATACACCACAGTGAGTGGCTTAAACAACAAATTTATTTTATCACAGTTTTAGAGACTCAAAACCCAAGATCAAGGCACCAGTCAGTTCTGTTCCTGGTAAGAGCTCTCTTCTTGGATTGCAGATGTCCACTGCTGCCTTCTTGCTATCTCCTCACATGGCAGAGAGGAGAGAGACAGAGAAATCTTTCTAATGTCTCTTCTTATAAGGGCACTAATCCCATCATAGGGTTCCTGCTCTCGTGATCTCATCTAACTCTACTTCCCAAAGGCCCCATCTCCAAATACCATCACATTGGGGGTTAGGGCTTCAACCTATGAATTTTGTGGGGACACAAACATTCAGTCCATAACAGGGGAAGAGCCAGGAAAAAAAAGAGATGGTGGAAAAAAACAAAGACCAACCAAATGAGAATAGACAAAAGCTATTTTTTCAAAGCTTGCTATAGCAAGAGTCAGCCACCATCACTTGTCTCTTGGCAGAAATACAAAAGCAGGCAGTGGAGTGAGAAAGCCTCCAGTACGTCCTGATTGGTGGCTGTTGGCATGTGGAAGCTGTAAGTGTGCTGACTAGAAGCATGGCATCCTGTGTGATGGGTTAGGGGGTGTGTATTTGGCTTTCTCAGGATGGCTTTAAGTAAAAAATAGGGGCAAATATTAAAGAAGCTGTCAGTCATTTATCAAGTCTTGGCTATTTGGGGTAGACTGTTACAGGTATTCTTATTTGGCTTATGGACTGTGAGATAGAGACAGTGGTCTGACTTCCTCCAAGTCTGAGTTGCACATAGCAGGTTGGCTTCCTGGTCTGGTTACTGTAGATAATGGGTTGGTTTCCTGGGCTGGTTGCTGCAGAGTGTGGGTCAGAGTTCCATCTTAAATATGATCTGGCCACCATCCATTTGTTTGTTCAGTCTGTCAACACAGACTGACAAGACAGAGGGACAGACAGAGCACTTACTGTCAGCCACTTCTGGGTCCTTTCCATACTTTACCTCCCTGAATCCTTACAGAATCCTAAAAGGTGATATTATCATCTGTCTTTTGCACATGGAAGACAGGCCCGAGGGTAAAGCAATTTGCTTGTTTTCATAGGTAGTGCATGACACAGGATTCAAATGCACATATGATTGGCTAGAAAGCCTATGTTTTCTCCTCTACATCAAGCTCCCTCTCAGAAAGAAGGACATGACAGAAAGGAAGGTGGTGAATGACTGAAAAAAGAGCTCAAACTACAAAAAACCAAACAAACCATTTTTTTAATTAAAAAACCCAAATAGGATTGTTGGCATGGCTGTCTTTCACAAGCCTCCCTGCTGTGCTTGGCCTTCAGAGCACTATTCCAGAGTCATCTCCCGAAGTGTTTTGTTTTGATATATGTACAAATCTAAAAGGTGACCTAATTTTGTTTAAGTAGGCTGAGGTCTTCCTGTACTTTCAGATTTAAATCAGATTGCTTTAAACCCTTGTCCTGTGATTTCTGCCAGTCCCAGGAGACTGCTGTGTCCTCTCTCCCTGTCCCTCTGAGTTCTTACCCCACTGGCTCACCTCCAACAGCTCTTCTATTCCCTCTGATCCTGGTCCAATGAACCATGGAATTCACCTTATTTTCCTTAGGTTTGAGGTGATGAAAAGTTTCCACATTCTGTCAGCTACCCCACCACCTGGGGTATCCCCCACCCCTTTTTACTCAGCAGGCCTTTCACCACTGTGGTTGGGCCCCTGTCTCTCTCCAGAGTGCCCTATATCTCCCTGCTACTCGATTTTCCAGTCCCTGCACTCTTGGGTTCCCCCATCCTCTAGTCCCTGAGATATTACAAAGTCACATAGAGATCCATTTTCCCACTGATACACAGTACGCCATTACTCCTCCCCAAAGGTGGAAATGGCTACAGTCAGTTTTTATTCTTTAATGCAAGTTTATATGTCCATCACACCTATTTTTTAGTTGTCTGTATCTTTATATCAGCATCACTGACCCCTTTCTGGAATGAGGAGCAGGCAGATGGTGGTTTCAAAAGCCTGTATACTCTCTATATCTTATTCATAAGCAGAACTCACTTGGTTTTCTATCTGTCATTACAGCCACGTAGCTCTGGAGTTGGCTGGTAAGTAGGATCTCCAGTGGTGTTAGTACCCCAGGATTACTGCTCATCAATGAGGGGACATAAGCAATGATTAGTGGGAACAGAAGCTCACTTTGTAAACACGGGCTGCAAAATTCAAGTTTAAGAATCACTCTTCTTTCTGGCAAGTATGCCTATTTCTCCCCCTCAAAGGCTGACAGAAAGGAAAAGAAAGAACTATTTAATAAATGATCTACAGACTTTCCCAAAAACAAGTGCGTGGAAGGAGAGAGGTAGAGAATATGAGGTTTCCAATCCCGTAGGTTATCTTTCATAAATAAGCTTGCTCTTGATGCCCAGGGGTGTTTACTCCTATAAAACAGAACATTTATCGCATGGGGGCAGGAGATGGGGGAGGTGCACCCATGAAATAGATGAAGTATAAGATATCTGATATAACTGAGTCTGTCCATTATGACTTGGAAGATGTGATGTGATCCATGCTATATCCAAAGTACATGTTTCCAATTAAATGGGGCAGAACGAGGTGAAGAAAAATCTTCGGATTAGGTACTGGGTTAGAGTCCTGTTCACCTCTAACTAAATGAACGTGAAATAAGTCCATTAAGTACCTTTCTTCATCAGTACATGAGAGTAAAATGGCTTCTTTGCAATCAACACCTTCAGCAAAAGACATAAAGAACTTTATGAAAAATATATACATATATAAATAAATGACACTTATAGCATGTTCGTGGATAGTAAGATTCAGTACCATAAAGATGTCAATTCTCCTCAAATGATCTACAGATTAATGCAGTTCCAATCAAAACTGAAATGGGACATTTTATTGAGCTTGACAAGCCAATTTAAAAACATACATGGAGGGCTTCCTTGGTGGCGCAGTGGTTGAGAGTCCGCCTGCCGATGCAGGGGACACGGGTTTGGGCCCCGGTCCGGAAAGATCCCACATGCTGCGGAGCAGCTGGGCTCGTGAGCCATGGCCACTGAGCCTGCGCGTCCGGAGCCTGTGCTCCGCAACGGGAGAGGCCACGGCAGTGAGAGGCCCGCGTACCGCAAAAAAAAAAAAAAAAAAAAAAAAGGAAATTTCAAGAGCCAAGAAAAAGCCATGAGGACAGTTCTGGAGAAGTAGAACAAGGTAGTAGAAGTTTACTGTACCAAATATTGATTTATCATAAAGTTAGAATGATTAATAGAGTATGGTATTGACACAATTCAATAGAAAAATGGAAAATAAAACAACCCCCAAATAGACCTACACATATATGAGAACCTGATACATGTCAGAAGATCACAGGGAAAGAAATGAAATTGGAACTTCACCTCAATTCTTAGGAAAAATTACATTCCAGGAAACTATAGACTTAAATGTGAAATGTAAGACTTTTAAAAATTTTTAAAGAAAATGTAGGGTGTTATTTTTATGACATTAGAATAAAGGAATTCTTAAACGAGATACAAGATACAAGGTACATTAAACCAAAAAACTGATGGATAAATTTGACTCTATTTATATTTAAAAGTCAAGCCAAAAAGAGGGAGAAGCTATTTGCAACACATAATCTGGGAAAATGTATGAAGAATGTATGAAGAACTCCTAAAAATCAATCAAATATATTTTTTTAAAAGATAAATAGAAGAAAAATGAGCAAGGCACAAACAGACATTTCACAGGAGGGAAAAGAGAAATAGCCAAAAATAAGATTCTCAACCTCACTGATAAATCAGGAAAGTGCACATTTAAACTTCAATTAGATACAATTTTCCACTCACAGGACTGGTAAAAATTTTGAAGTCTGTTATTTCTAAGTATTGACAAAGGTATAAACCTCATGGTTCATCTGGCAATATCATTCCTAAAAAACTTAGTAGACTTCTGATTTATTTGCTTCCAGTCAGTTTCACATGCCAGCAATCATATTCAAAAAGTCTTTCTGAAAATAATTCTCAGGTCTGACTTGTTTCTTTGCTTCCTCATCCAATCCCTTTCCCCTAACTGAATAGAAGCTAGCTTGAGGCCATCTGAAACAATAGGTGGGAGGCCACATCCTTAGTCTGATCTTCCCCTCATTGCTGGTTTAAACTCCTCACTGTAATAATTGAATTTGGGTTCAGGCTTCATCGGCACAAGACCTGCACACTCAGAAGGTATACACATTCGCATTTTCATTTTGTACCCGGCCACGCAAAGTATATAGCTGGTGCTACAAGGGGTTAGGAGCAACTGACCCTTGCAACTCTACAAGGTCCCAAATTTTAGGACATTCTTTTAACTTCCTTTCATTTTTGTTCATAAACCAACCAACTCTTGTCTGAGTTCATCTCTTTTTTCTAATACTTTGCTAAACACAGCTGGTGGCAATCAACACACACTATTAACATTCTGTTTATCAACTGTGGTAGTTAATTTTGTGTCAACTTGATTGCCCTAGACAGACAGCTGGCAAAACATTATTTCTAGGTGTTTCTGGAGTGCATTCCTGGAAGCATTTGAATCTGTAGACTAAGTAAAGAAGATTGTCCTTACCAGTGCCAGTGAGAATCATCCAATCCACTGAAGGCTTGAATAGAATAAAAAGGCAAAGGAAGTGTAAATTTGCTCAAGCTGGGACATCCATCTTGTCCTGCTCTCGTGCATCAGCATTTCTGGTTCTTGGGGCTTCAGACTAGGATTTAGAGATTTACACCATTGGTTGCCTGTTTCTCCAGCATTTGTAGTTAGACTTATACCATCATCTCCCCTGGTATTTCTCCCATGAAAATGCCTTTGGATTTGGGCTGAATCATACCACCAGCTTTCCTGGTTCTCCAGCTTGCAGACAGCAGATTATGGGATTTCTCAGCCTCCATAACTGCATGAGTCAATTTCTATTACAAATTTCCACATATATATATCATATTGGTTCTGTTTCTCTGGAGAGTCCTAACTCCACACCACCCTTGTACCCTCCCTGGGGGTCCAGTCTCAGTAGGCACACAATCTGCCTTCCCAGCATCATAGTGGCATCACAGTTCTATCCAATGCACCTCTAGTGTCCCAGCTTTCCCTGTCAGTTTCCTTATTACCTGCTGCCTGCTCACTAGGCCAATGCCACATGTTTTAGGTTTGTGTTATGACAGCGCTGCATATGAAGCACCGATCTCTGCTTTAGTTAAGGAAACTCTAGCAGCTATACAGGAGAAACCCCCAAATACAGTAGCCTTAAAATAGAAGTTTGTTTCTTGTTCAATTAACAGTAAAGGTCAAAAGGATGGATACACAGCCATTCAGAAACTCAAGCAGATGGAGATTCTGCCACTCTTAACAGATGGCTGCTAAGGTATTGCTTAGCATCAGCATCCAGCAGTCTGGGGAGGGGGGAAGAGAGAGTGAAGGATTACTCAGGGGGTTTATCTGAGCCAGGCCTGGGAATGGTACATATGGATTCTTCCCATGTTCCTAGAGGCAGAACTTAGTCATATGACTACCCCCTGCTGAAAGGGAGACTGGGAAATGTAGTCTCTCTGTGTGCCCTCGGGGCAAAGAAAGGATTTGGTGGATAGCTAACCTGTCTCTGCCACAATTATTTTAGGTCTGTCAGGGTTCCTGGTTCTGCCTGAGCTGAGGCACTGAGGAACAGAAAAGGCTGTGAGTTAGGTAAGTTAGGTCATACCTCCTCCTATCTAGCTATGACCTCCTATAAAAAACAAAAGGAAGTGGCCAAAGTCCTGCAGCTAAGCAGATGAGACATAACATGCTAAAAATAGTTAACATTCAGGTTATATTCGTAGATAAAGAGGTCATCAATGATCAGAAATTGAAAATGAATTTTAAGTTTAAAAATTTTAGAAATCAGGCAATCAGTCATAACTGTTAAAATGTTTAATTTTTAAAATAAACCTGAAGTACATAAAGTTCCCAACATATGAAAAAATATTTATTTTAAAATATTAACCAGGTAGTCTTCCTTGTTAACAAACAAATCACCTGGACTCATTGTAGGTCCATTGTCGGTCCCCTCCACCCAACAGGAATAAATTCTGCTTCACTTAAAATCCCTAGATACCAACTGCCCCCCCTTCATGGGCTCAGCACACAAGAAAAATAGGTTCCCAGTGACTCTGCAAGGGGCATGAAGCATGGGAAGGTAAGGAGCAGGAACTGGCCACTTGGAGACTAACCCTCCAGCGTGGGCCCCCACTAGGGAGGCATCCTTGAACTAAGACAGCCTAAGGCAGCATGCTGCTTTCAGTCCTGAATCTAATCGACCCACCGCCTCTAGGCTACCCCCTATTAATGCACAGTGACAGCTGAATTTAACTGCTTTTCTGGCTCCAGCTCAGCCCCAAGGCCTGAGTAGAAATAATCCTTTCATCTCCCAATAAAGGAGAATACTGGGATTTTATAGTTCAGCTCACTTTGAAGAGCCATCTTTAGGAGCTGGAGGCTTTGCATTTCCTAGAGCGGTCAGATTAAATATGCTTTTCACTGATCTCACTGGGAGATTGAAGGGCAGGAGTTGATTATATTGTCACCCATTTGCTCTGTAGAAAGTACTGCAAGTTTCCATTTTAAGCAGATTTCAGAGCACAAATGTCATTCTCGAGAAGTTTTCTGAAAAACCAACAAAGTCTTCAGAGCCATACTGTTTAGGAGCCAGCTGTTAGTCCAGCAAATGGAGATATTTTGAAAAGATACAATTTTTTAAAAATAAATTTATTAATTTTATTAATTTTTTTATTTTTGGCTGCATTGGGTCTTTGTTGCTGCGCGTGGGCTTTCTCTAGTTGCGGTGAGCGGGGGCTACTCTTTGTTGCGGTGCGTGGGCTTCTCATCAGGTGGCTTCTCTTGTTGCGAAGCACGGGCTCTAGGCACGTGGGCTTCAGTAGTTGTGGCTCACGGGCTCTAGAGCACAGGCTCAGTAGCTGTAGTGCACGGGCTTAGTTGCTCCGCGGCATGTGGGATCTTCCCAGACCAGGGCTCGAACCTGTGTCCCTTGCATTGGCAGGTGCATTCTTAACCAATGTGCCACCAGGGAAACCCAAAAAGATACAATTTGATCTGCTGTCTTTTTTTTTTTTTTTTTTTTAAAGAAGATGTTGGGGGTAGGAGCTTATTAATTATTTATTTTTGCTATGTTGGGTCTTTGTTTCTGTGCGAGGGCTTTCTCTAGTTGTCGCAAGCGGGGGCCACTCTTCATCACGGTGCGCGGGCCTCTCACTATCGCGGCCTCTCTTGTTGCAGAGCACAGGCTCCAGACGCGCAGGCTCAGTAGTTGTGGCTCACGGGCCTAGTTGCTCAGCGGCATGTGGGGTCTTCCCAGACCAGGGCTCAAACCCGTGTCCCCTGCATTAGCAGGCAGATTCTCAACCACTGGGCCACCAGGGAAGCCCTGATCTGCTGTCTTTTACTTGCCTCCCATGGCTATAATCCCACCCTGATAATTATTTGATGTATACAATTCCTATATACAGATAACATTGTATAATAGCCTATCTAAATGTACATGGTAATACCTTCTGTTCACTTCCAAAAAGGCAGCTCATACCTCCTGAAATACCGTTAAAACCTATTCATCCCAACTAATAAGGGAACTGACATTCTCAGTGTGGGGCTTGGCATCTTGAATACATTATTTTATTTTAATTATCAGAATAACTCTGTGAGTTTGGTGTTTTATGCTTCATTTTTGAAAGTGGGAAACTGAGCCTAGAAACAGTAGGCAACTTGCATAAGGTGACACCGCTAGTAAGTTGTGGAGCTGGAGGGTGTATTCAGGTTTGACCCTAAAGTCTGTATCCTTCCCAAGATATCACCTTGAAAATCAAGGCTTTTCAGCCTTGTCACTATCAGCGTTTTGAACTAGATAATTCTTTCTTGTGAGGGGCTGTTCTGTGTACTGAAGGACGTTTAGCAGCATCCTGGCCTCTGCCCACTAGAAGCCAGTAGCACCCACCCCCAACCATTTGTGACAATCAAAAATGTGTCCAGACATTTCCAAATATAACCCAGGGGGCAATATTGCCCTCACTTGAGAACCACAGCTGTAAGTGCTTCTGAAGCATTTGCTTTCTTACACCACTGACGTTTTGTGGTGCTGTGAAATGCACAGAATGATTTGAAGGCCCTAATGGTGCCTAAGAGTGGCCTTCCAGGGGAGACATTAAGAAATAAAAATCAATCCTAATTAGCATTTCAGTTCATTGCACATAAAAAGCCCCTTATTCCTATGATTCCTGCTAACAGTTTGTCCTCTCCAGTGAGTAAGTGTCCCCGCTGTGAAAACACTCAGAAGCTTCGATGGCTTGTAGCTGCCTCAGAAATTCAGCCCAAACTCCTCAGGGAGACATTTAAGGTCTTCCCACTTTGGCCTCAGTTCTTCTCCCCACTCTCAAATCCAGCGTCCTCTCAGGCTCCAGCCAAGCGAGATGACTCACCGAGGTCCAAACGCTTCCTACATTTTCTTGTTTCCGTGTCTTGGCTGAGGACTTTCCCTCTGCTTCACAAGTCTTTCCCAATCCCACGCCCCTACCCCCAGCTCTGCCTTGGGAATCTCTGCCTCTGCCACGTGGCCTCCTCTGCCTAACGGTAGGGGGATGGCTTCCTTCTTTGTTCATAGTCGGTTTTTGGTTTTCGTCGCTCTCATCTCACACAGCTGTGTGCGGAGTGTGTGATCTTTCCTGCTGGATTGAAAGTTCCTAGAGAAGAGGAACTCTATTTTAGCCTATTTTGTTCGGTCCTTAGCTCTTAGCAGATGTGCTATGCTTGGTGGGTTGGACTGGACTGGATTGGAGAGGGGGTAGAATAAATAGTGCAAAGGTAAATTTCACACCAGTTTCCATGAGGATTTAAATACGCTTCAAATGTGAAATCTGAACGATGTAGTGAGGACCAGCGAGCACAGTAGTTGGCCTCTAGGGTATAACCGCCCTGCCCCATTTGACTTAGGTGCCCTGGGTGGGCCTCTGACCTGGGCCACCACTAGAGTTGTGCCTCTTGAGCCCACTACTTCTTGACTAGAGAGAGGTTTATATTAACTCGTTCAACAAATATTTATTAATCATTCACTAAGTTTACAGGATGCAGAAACAACACAAAGTCTCTGTCTCCATTAAGCTTACATTCTAGTGGATTCTTATATTTAACCCTCACACGTTTTACTATCAAACAACCCGCATAGGCTTAAAGTTATAACCAGGCTCCTATTTGGGACAGGTTTTTATTATAGCCCCGCTTGAGCTTTTCTTGAGAGTAGGGTTTCTGAGTTAAATGAGTACGTTAGTCTGGGGTAACAATTCTAGGCAAACTGCTTTGCCCTAAGTTGCTGAAGGGACAAGACAGGTGTCTCAGCACCGCCCTCTGTGGTCACATGGCTAATTCCAGCTTCAGTTGATTCAGGGCATCCAGCCAAGCCTGTTGAGAGAGTCTGGATGTCCCAATGCATTTGCATTTTATATTAAGCTGCAAACTGAGCAGTTTCCAGCATCCGGCCCAGAGCCATCTTTAGGAAAATGTCCAAGGGGGGTCTTCCTGGGCATAGGTGAGGAAGATGGAAGTGGTCCCATGACAAGCAGCATTTATTTTACCATTCTCCTTTTGTGCCTGCAGATGGAAAGCGGTGCACCATTTCCAACCGAGGGCTCATCTCAAAGGCAAAAATCAAGGCCATCAAGTATAGCATTGTCATCATTCTTGGTAAGCAATGTCCCGTCCCTCCTTTTGTTGCAGAACTGTGTGGACATTCCAAAAGCAAATTTGTACCTAGAACCTGGTAGGTAGAGAGCCCATACAATTAAAAAATTTGTCTACGGGCACTTCTACCTTTGTCTGATTAGATAAGAATATGTGGAGCTAATCAGTCCATCTATGCCTCCTTCAAGGGCTGACATTTGGTTTCTAATCACTCTCTTTATGAATATTGTTGTCCACCACAGCCCTGGGGTGGGTAATGTGGAGAAAATCAATTAGGACATAACTGGCTGAAGCTGATGCTCACCATCATCCAGTTGACCCAGTTGCTCTCCTGATGGCACACTCTCCCCAGGGCTGAAGTCCATCAACCAGAGGAAGACAAAAGTGGCATTCCATTTCTTCTGGATATTTAATGTCAAGGTCACCATAAATCCTTCCCTAATGGATGCCTTATCTTCTCTCCACCCTACTGTCGTCTTCCCTTTCCTTTTCCTTTCTCTCTACTCTTTTTTTTTTTTTTTTTTTTTTTTTTGCAGTACGCGGACCTCTCACTGTTGTGGCCTCTCCCGTTGCGGAGCACAGGCTCTGGACACGCAAGCTCAGCGGCCATGGCTCACGGGCCCAGCCGCTCTGCGGCATGTGGGATCTTCCCGGACCGGGGCACGAACCCGTGTCCCCTGCATCGGCAGGCGGACTCCCAACCACTGCGCCACCAGGGAAGCCCTTTTCTCTCTACTCTTAACGCCCATAAAGTCACCTCATCTCAGGAAAAAAAAAAAAAAAGGTATTTCTAGAGTACCTAATATATGTCAGATTCTTTGTTATTCTCAAACCTTCAAAATTTTCTCTCCCTTCCACCCTCTCAGTTAATGACCCTGATTCTTATTTCACTGAGAAAATACTCTATCAGAATAGAACTTCCTCATTCTCCTGCCTTCACATCCATGGACCTACCTGCATCTCTATCTGTCTTTTCTCCTATTACTATGGATGAACTGCCTCTGCTTCTTTCTAAATCCAAAATGCTCACTTGAGCCCTGTATCCCATTCCTTCCTGCCAACTCAAGATTTGCTTCTCCAGTCATGTCCTCTCCCCCACAGATGTCCCCCTTGCCTGGATCGTATGCACACAAGCATACTGTAATAGCTCCCTCGATAAACTCTCCCATAACAGACACTCTTTAACACTCTCTTTTCTAGCAGAACTCCTCCACTTTTCACCTCTCATTCTCTGGAGTCTATTTCTGTTAGCTTTCTTTCCTATTACTCTAGTAAAGGCATCCTTATCAAGGTCACCACAACCAACAAAATGCAAAATATCAATTCTCAATCTTTACCTTACTTGACTTCTAAGCAACATTTGATTCGTCCTTCTTTGGAACACTTCCTTTGCTTGGAAATTATATCTATGATTTCTACTTGAAATCTCTGTGTATAATTTCTAATAAGCTTATCATACTCGACATGAAAACCCAGAAGTCTCATGCTCTCCTACCTCCTGCAAGATAACTCTTCCTCCTGTTGCCCCCAGTTCAGTAAATGACAGCATCTTGCACCCAGTGTCCACACCAAAAACCTAAGAATCATCTGTCTGTCATGATTCTATTTCTCTCCCACCTCACATATCTAGTCCATCAGTAAGGCCTAGAGGCTTTACCTACAAAAGAGATCTCGAATCCAACCATTTCTCAGCATCTATACAATTATTTCCTTGGTCTAAGCTCCCACCAACTTCTCCCTGGAACATTGCAGCTGATCTTCTCTTATTCCTTCCCTTCAAAGCAGCCAATGTGATCTTTTTAAAGATGTAAATCAGACACTATCATTACCCTGCAAACCCACACATAGCTTCCCATTACATTGGAATAAAGTCCTACTTTTTCCCATGTCTTACATGGCCTCTGTGATCTATCCCCCAGCCAAGTCTCCAGCCCCATTCCCCTGCTCTTCCCCTTTCCTATTCTATAACAGTCACAATGGTTTTCTTGCTATTTCTTCAAAATGTCAACTTATTCATACCTTGCACTGTTTCCCCCACCTGAAATGTTCTGCCTTCAGATGGTGGCATGGCTTATCCCTCACATCATCTTGTTTTCCAACAATACCACCTTTTCAGAAAGACCTCCTTGATAAGTCTTAAATAGCTCTCCTGTAATCTTTACCCTACCTTATTTTCCTTCATATTTTTACTTCTACCTGACAGTATAGGATAGATATTGATCTGCTTATTGTCTATCTCCCCTGCTGGCATAAGAAATCCATGAGAGCAATGACTTTTGCTTTTGTGTTCCTTACACTGTTATCACCAAGGCCTTGGGGGTCCATGCACACTAGGTGCTTAATTAATATTAGTTGAATGAATGAATGAGGTTATGCAAGAAGGAAAGGGATTTGTACCATTTCCTTTTTATTTAACTCAAATACTACCCCTCCCTACCCTTCTTGCGGCTCTTGGGAGCTCTGGGAGCATAGCTCTCATGTTAGCTCTTCTAGTATATCAAATCACCAGAACCGTCCAGCTCACCTTTCTAAAATGCAACTGCAAAATGCCAAACAGACCACAGAGTGTGACTCAGCGAGCAGAACACAGTCACAAAACAACACTGCAGGCAGACCTGGGAATAGAGCATATGCCACCCACCAGGGCTCAAAATCCTTTCCCAGAAGCTTCTGAAGTAGATCAAAGATTATCTTGCCTTCCCAGATAATCAGAAGCACAGATGCACATTCCCTGGATGTTGAGTTAGGAAACATATCTTATACATGTGTTTCAGAGCCAATATAGCCTTTCATAATCAGGGACTATATTCCCAGGCACTGGGCTCCCTTTAGTCAGAGAGCAGTGCTGTCCACAAGGAGGTCACCAGTGTCAACAGCCCAATCAGACCCAAACGCTCCTTCCTATAACAAATATTTTGTGATGCCCCTGTACCACCCTGAAATGAAATGTATACATAAAACTATCTAGTTAACATAATTCTTAAAGGATCAATATACAATAATATAAAGGAGGAATAGAAAGAAAATAATTTATAATAAAATAACACAGATTTCAATATAGAAATACTTGGGCACAGCCCAATGAAGTAGTAATAGCTCCAAATGAAAACCAATGCAGGTGTGTTTTTCATGGAGACCTGAAAACTAAGCAGTATTGCTGCCAGTGACTTTATTTTCCCAGCAGGTGAGCAAACCCTGCTAAAGTTCCAAATTAAACAAAGTAATCGTTCCTCTATTTGCAAGGGAATTACACTTCTGGAAGACTCAGTATTTATTTAAAATATTGTGTTCATATATAAAACAGAGTTAGGTTTCTAGATTGGGGTCATTATAAACAGGGTTCTCTGCTACATAACATTTGAAGGATGTATGGGACATGGGTGGGACCGCCCGCATCGTGCAGGAGGACCGGTATCCCTAGGAAAACCAGAACCCTCCCCTAACACACACAAATACATAAACATGCATTTAAAAAATTCCCCCAAATGGAAGCTTTGCCCCTCCATGCCCCAGAACCACTATTCTGGGCCAATGCCAGGCTTCACCACCTGAGCCCACAATGTTTAGTGGTCTTTGTGTTTGAATTGCTCCGTTTTAATAGATTGCCAAGGTCTGGGGTAAAAAATGTGTCAGTCAAAGCGTTACGGAGGAAAGTTGGTTCCTGCTGCCAGATGGCAAAGGAAGCCATTCAAATCCAGCCTCATCCGTGGCTCATGCTTTCTCCTATATCACATCACCTCTTATAGCAACCATCCTAATCAGGTCACATATAGAAGACCTTTTTTTTTTAGTTCAAAGCTTCTCTACATGAGTTGTCGCAATACAATGCCTTGGTGATAGCAGAACATGAAGCATTATTATCATTTTACAGATAAATTCAGGCTCACAAGGTTACATGACACTATTGAGATTATATGAATAATTAGTTGCAGAGCTGAAATTAGATCCCTCCCACATCTACTCAGTCTGTTGTTTTTCAGCTGTTTTACTGCACAAGCTACAGGGAGTAGGTGGAAAAATCCATAGGTTATAGAATCGTAGAATGGTTTCAGGTTTGGGTTTGATGCCCTCCAATGGATCTCTCCTCCATCAATTGACAAGATCTTTCAAGTCCTTCTAGAATTATGGATGGTAGCATTTCTCAGGGATCCTAAAAATCATTGATAAGTACTAGAATGGCTACCATCCCCTGCCCCCCCTTGCCTCTGGCCTCTCGCTTGTTGCCGCACTCTCCTCCCCTCCCCTCCCCTTTCCTCTTGTCTCCGTGATAGAATCGTAGAATGGTTTCAGGCTTGGGTTTGATGCTGCCATTGCTGATTCATAGCTACACGTGACCTAGGGAAAGTTATTTAACTCCCATAAACCTCTGTTTCCTCACGTGTAAAAAGGGGCTAATAGCAGTGCCTACCTCTTGGCCAATGATGTCTCTGTCCATTGGGCTCTGGTGCTGACCAGTAGGAAGGAGGGCTGTGAGTGGTGGGGTAGGAAGGTGAGGGGTATTACATATAAAGTGCTTAGCATAATGTCTGATTCTTAATACATTCTCCATAACTGTTAGCTCTTAACATCCCCACTTCCCTTTTCATCAGGTCAAATTATTTTTCCTCTCTGCTCTGTTCTTTCTCTAGGGAGCAAAGATCACGGGATTCCAGAATGACATGTCAGGAGAGAACTGAGAGGCATGAGATGCAGATTCTGTCCAAGCCAGAATTCATGTAGACCCTGAGGCAGTGGTATTGCTAGGCTGAGCCCCATCAGCTCTCCTGGGTCCCCCTCAGCACCCTGGGCATGTGCACGAAGCCTGAGCCAACTTCTCCACCCTGCACTTTTCATCACTTGGGGGATGCACAAGGAAAACACCCTAATGAGCGTGTGTCACCTGCATTGGCAAGTTTTAGCCAATATGAAGTCACATACTATTCACACCAGCCAGGAAAGATGCCCCTTCTTTCCCCACCACTCCCAGCTGTCCGTCCCACTGGTCAGCACCAGAATCAATGGACAGAGACTTCACCGGCCCAGGCCTAGGCTTGGGCAAGCAGAGGGGACTAAAGAAGCATGGTACATGTGTCTTATAATTACAGTTTAAGAAGTAAATAAAAGTCTTACCTGGGCCTAGATTTTCCTCCCATTTTTGGATTTAAGTTTCAGTAGTTGTAGCCAAAGAGATGTTTGTCTTGAAATGCCAACAAATTCACTTCCAGGCATTGAAGCTTTGCGTCTCTTCTGCAGATGGCCTTGGTTGGCAGATGGATGTGTTGGCAGCAGCCAATCTCACAGTCTCATTGTATCAACAAATGATTTGTAGAAAGAACACAAATGCTGGCCCTCCAGAGCAAGGTTGAAATTGAGGGGTACTTTCTCTGGTAGGAAAAGAAATAGTACAAAAAGTCATGGGTCCCTGACCTCCAGGCTCTGAGAGTTGGGACCTAGGTCTCAACACATGGCTTTTCAGCTCTCTGAAGGCTCCTCCCTTTGCATTCTACATTTAGGCCACTCTGGGCTCCATTCCTCATACCTCAGGGACACTTCTCTCTCTTTAGTTGGGAGCTGAATTCCTGTGGCTTTTCCAGGCATGATGTTGCTGTAAGATCTTTATCATTTTTGCATTGCACCCATTGTCTATCTAACACCTTGGCTGGGAAGCACTGGTAAGGCTTATTTTGACAAGTCCGGAGTTTGGTATATGTAAGCATAATCCAAGTGAAATATGACTAAATGTTTTCTAGTCAACTTTTACCATCACATTTTTCCATAAGTGGAAGTGGAATAATTTAATTTGATTATATATACATCCACACCCACGGCTCTGGGATGCGCGTGAGCTCCTTATTTTTAGCCTCACATACATTCTTGACATTAAAATCTCCTTGGCAAAACCCTCCTTCCCAGAATTATTCTGAGCTTAAGCCTTTTTTTTTTTTTTTTTTGGTCTACTGCTAGTGGAGTTATTAAAATCTGCAATATATTTTAATAGCACTCTATTCCTCATTATGGTATCAACCCAAAGATTTCACATTTAAGGTCACAGTGGCATTTTTCCCATAAACTCTCTTTCCAATTCCATCTGACCTTAGGGAAAGTATTTCTTAGGCAGAAATCAGTTTCCTCAGTCACCACCTCTCCGAATTATTTTCTGAATTTGAAGAGACTGAATAATCTAGTTGTATGTCTACAGAACAGTTTTGAAGGCTGCTTTCCTTTCTGTCCAATCAGTTAAAAGTGAGAAACCCTGGAAGCTTTGAGTGGTTGAGAAGCGCTTTTTGACATTTCACTTTAAATCAAGATGTGCCACAGAAGACCCACAGAATCATTGCTAAAATAACTGCCTGCATGGGAGCCTATTAATGGCAAAATCTGGTGGCTGTCCTAAATGGCAAAATGGGAGGCCTGGGTTCTTTTGACAGATGCTTTCAATCTCTGTCAAGCTCTGGTCTGCAAAAGACATTACAAGCCTACCTCACCTATCAATAGACCCTGAAAGTTAAGGAAAGAGTTGAGTGAGGGGCTTTGTGCTCCTTAAAAACTGTGAATGTGATTTTGTAGTTGTTGTGGTGCTGTGTCTCCCATTCCCAGTGAAGACTGGAGATCAGTAAGATGATGGTACCAGCTGCTGCAGGGTAAGCTGCCATTAAAATGAAACTTGCTTCATATTGGTGTGGATTCTAGAATCTTTATTCTCATGTATTTTCTGAGCTTGAGGAAACATGATTTAAACATTGAGGAACACTGGTAATTGTTCCATAGTCTTATGACCTTGGACAAATTACTTAATGTCTCTGAGCATCAACTGTCTCATCTGTAGGATGGGAACAAAATAAGTCTGGAGCAGAAGGTATTGTGGGTTCTTTAGAGATACAGGTTCTAAGATTGTAAAGACTTAAATTACATCCAGAGTGTCAGAGCTTCTGGAATTTCTTCCCCAGGGGACCAATGACTGTATGACTCAAAGCTGAGTTATTTGCTCTTTAGAAGCTGTAACTTCCCCCTCTATCACCATGAAGTGAGAGAAACATCATTTCCTAATTGGGAAATACAGTTTGAGCTCTTGGAGAAAGTGAGCAGCTTAGTGTTGTGATATCACCATTTGTAGCCTTGGATGCCCAAGTTGGGGCAGAGAAGCTAGCAGGGCGCTATATAAAATAAAGGTGCTTACTTCCCACATCCGGATGTCAAAGAAACCTGTGGTTGTATTATCTCATAGCTTTAGGCACAGGTGAAAATTTAGGATAACGAGAATAAGTGTGTTTAATATATTTAGCCATGCTAGAGAAAATGTGTCTCTTCTTTACTGAACTAAATTAAATATAAATGGTAAAAACTTCTCTACTTTCAGGGCTTGTGTTGAGCATAATTTAATGGAAGTTTAATTTTGCCAAGCAACATCTCCCACTTTTCCCCCCCAGAAACTGGTAATACCTTTTTAATGGCTTTAATTTGTGATTAATGATGAGAAAAAATGTATTCCTTCTCAACCAAACAAACATGCAGCTTAAATTTGTTTCCTCATTTCATTTGGATAAATCTGTACATCCATATACAGAAAGGACTTTGTCTCTTCCTTCTGCATCCACAGCGTCAAAAGGGACCACAAGCCTGGGTCTGCTGGGGAAACAGGAAAACAAAAATATTTTTGGCAGGAAATAAAGCAGTTCTGCTCTTCTAGGATCATCTTGGGTGAACTACAGGGCTACTGGCAACTACAGTTCTTTTATCATCATCTGAATATACCTCATTTTATATGCAGATCTACCAGTGTTTTCTGCAGCTTTTCAACTGTATTTGATTGAAAGGAGATGGTCCTGTTTAGGGGCCAACCTCCTTGCTTTTGGAAACCTGAAAACACATGTTTCATATCTCTGCAGTTGCATTTTAAGAATGCATTATCCTCAACAGGGCTGGTTTGGTTAACATTTTTATTATTATTTATTTATTTATTTATTTTTGCGGTACGCGGGCCTCTCACTGTTGTGGCCTCTCCCGTTGCGCAGCACAGGCTCCGGATGTGCAGACTCAGCGGCCACGGCTCATGGGCCTAGCCGCTCCGCAGCATGTGGGATCTTCCCGGACCGGGGCACGAACCCGTGTCCCATGCATCGGCAGGCGGACTCTCAACAACTGCGCCACCAAGGAAGCCCTTCGTTAACATTTTTAAAGTGCAATTCCACGCGTATAGAATGTTAAGGTGGACGGAGGCTTGGGTCATGTAGTCTCACGGTTTTCAGTCTGCTCAGGGACCCCCTGAGAAGTCCCAAAGAGGTGACTCAGTATTCATATTCGTACACACAAAAATAGTATATGTGTAAGTCTAGAAGAAACTAAAGGTAGTTAAATTGCTTAAAATCCTTGAATTACCTGGAATGAGGGTAGAATATAGATTACCATTAGACACTGATACACCAAGAATGAATGTTTTAATTTCAAGAATCCATGTTGTAATCACTAAAATAATAAAAATAAAGTATACAACTTTGAAACAAAAAGAGAAGAAAAACAAATGATAAAATCACTCTAGCAGTCCAAAAGAAGGCAAGAAAAAAGAGATATAGGAACATGAACAGCTGGGACAAATAGAAAGCACATAGGAAAATGGTGGACTTTTTTGGTCCAAATATATCAGTAACTGTAATAATGTAAGCAGATTAAATGCTCCAGTTAATAATCAAAGATCGTCAGACTAGACTTTTGTTTGCAAAAGACACGCCTAAAACACAACGACACAGAAAGTTTGGAAGCAAAAGAGTGGACAAAGGCATTCCATGGAAACAGTACTAAAAGAAAGCTGGTGAGACTATATTAATAAAGACTAAATAAACTTTAAGGCAAAAAGCACTAGTAGAGTTAAACAGGGACATTTCAAGTGATAAATGTTTTAGTTCAGTAAGATGATATAATAATTCTGAATTTCTATGCATTTACAATATGGCCTCAAAGTATGTATTCCAAAAAGTTGTCAGAACTACAAAACAAATAGACAAATCCACAGCCGTAGTGGGGAATTTTATCACTCTTAATTCCAGTAATTGAAGCAGGCAAAAATAAGGAATGATCTGCATAACTGGAACAACATGAGTAACACAGGTAGGTCACTTTATCCTACCACCCCAGAGTAAACAGTCTTTTCAAGCACATGTGAAGCAGTTACAAAAGTTGACCATACGCCAGGCCATAAAACAGGCTTCAAAACTTTCAAAAGATTGAGGAGGCTTCCCTGGTGGCACAGAGGTTAAGAATCTGCCTGCCAATGCAGGGGACGCAGGTTCAAGCCCTGGTCTGGGAAGATCCCACATGCTGCGGGGCAACTAAGCCCGTGTGCCACAACTACTTAGCCTGTATGCTAGAGCCCGTGCTCCGCAACAGGAGAAGCCACCGCAATGACAAGCCCACACACCACAACGAAGAGTAGCCCCTGCTCACCACAATTAGAGAAAGACCACGTGCAGCAACAAAAACCCAACACAGCCAAAAATAAAAAAATTTTTTTAATTAAAAAATAAAAAGCTTTCAAAAGATTGAGCTCATATAGTCTGGTTTATCTGATCACAATGCAATTATGCTAGAACTCAAGAGCAAGAGTATAACTAGAAAATTACCATATGTTTGGAAATTAGGAAATATGTTTCTTAATAACTTATGTTCAAAGAAGAAAATACATGGAAAGTAGAAAATAATTGTACTGAATGATAATGAAATTATATCAAGTGTGCAGGATACAGACAAACTAACACTAAAAAGAAGAATTTTTCTTCTTTTCCTTTAAGTCAATGAATAAATCATCCATTTTATGAACTTAGGAAAATTCACCAAAATAGACCCAGAGGAAATATAAGGAAGAAAATAATAAGAGTAGGAGTAAAATTAATGAAATAGAAAACAAACATATGGGAATTCCCTGGTGGTCCAGTGGTTAGGACTCCAAGCTTTCACTGCTAAGTGTGAGGGTTCGATCCCTGGTCTGGGAACTAAGATCCGGCAAGCTGTGCATAGCATGGCAAAAAAAGAAAAAAGAAAACAAACATATAATTTTAAAAGCTCAAAAGATAAACTTCTGTTTTTTGAAAAAAAAATTATAAACCTCTTGTGAGACTGGCAAGGAGAAAAAAAGAGGGAAGGCACAAATAAGCAGTATCATTTATTTTAAGGATATCACTGTAGGTCCTAAAGTCAATAAAGAGATAATAAAAAGATATTATGATCAAGCTTATACTAAAATAAACTGAAAATATAAATGAACAGGACAACTTGCTACAACTGACAGAAGAAGAAACAGAAAATATGAGTAGTAAG
This sequence comes from Mesoplodon mirus, assembly GCF_964341445.2. Classification (NCBI taxonomy): domain Eukaryota; kingdom Metazoa; phylum Chordata; class Mammalia; order Artiodactyla; family Ziphiidae; genus Mesoplodon; species Mesoplodon mirus. Next base: position 72,899,623 of record NC_138985.1, read on the forward strand.
TATCATAACTACTAAAGAAAGAATATGCCTTCATTGGTGAGTTCTACCACCACTGAAGTACAAAGCAACTCCAATTTTATACAGTCTTCAGGAGACTACAGAAAGAGTGACTTTTAAAATATTTATGAGACTAAAAAAGCCTTAATGCCAAAACCCTACAAAGATATTACCAAAAGGAAAATTACAAGTGAACTTCTGTCATGAAAATAAAAAGTTCCAAATAAAATGTTAGCAAATCAAATCCAGCAAAATATAAAAAGACTAAAGCATGTGACCAAGTTGTATTCATTCCAGGAATGCAAAGCTGACTTAATATTAGAAAACCACTCAAATAACTCATTACACTAATAGATTACAATATTTAAAAAATCAGTGTAATAGATACAGGAAATGTTTGATAAAATAATTGGGCATTCAGGCATGATAAAAGGTTTTCAAAAACTTGAGATAAAAAGAAATTCCTAACTCTAAAGGCTATGTACCAAATAACCTAATGATAAAACTCTGAGGTGGTCCCTTTGAAATAAAGAATTAATGCGTAAAGAATGCTTAGAATGCTTAGGAGGGAGCCTGCAGAAAAGAGGCTGGCAGGGTTCTACTTCTTGCTCTGGGTGTTCACTTTCTAATTACTCATTAAGCGATATGTTTAAGTTTCGTGCACTTTTATGAATGTGTGCTACATTGCACAATAAAAAGAGTTTCTAAGACTGTATTTTTTAAAAGCCTTTTAGGACCATTATTCTGGAAGCCGCGCAGAGAAGGGAGCCAGACTGGAAAGAGAGAGGTGATCAATTGGGTCTCAGTTACAAGAAACAGCAGAGATGAGATGGCTGAAAGATCCTTCTGGGTTCCTTCTCTGCATCCGAGCCAGCATGTATCATTAGCATCCAGTAATAGGAATATTTGATGCCAAGATTTTTCAGAATCTGCAGAAATATATCTTGGCTCCTCCACAGAGCCTTGGGTGTCAGTTCAGCAGAAATCAATAACTAGCTTCTGTTCTCTTGTTGCCTATTGAGGGGTCCTTGAGTCCTGAAGTTTTTACTCCTAGCCTCCCATGTACTTACAAAGAGTCTCCTCCTCCTGTCTCCATCCATTCTGCCCTTTCTCCTCCCTCATGTATAGCAGATAGATAATACACCTGCTACGTTACTCCCAGATCACAGCTGAATCAGCATTCCTCCAGATAGGATTTCATGTAAATAGGGTACATTTGAGGTGGTGTTACCTATCCCCAAAGAACTAATTGCTAAAAAGTAGGTATTTTGGGCCTGCAGGAGGGGGCTAGAAGAAATATTTGGGGCCAAAGTCATGTAAATCATCTCTATAACGATTTGACAGGGTTTAAGAAGGCTGATCAAATGGTCCCAAATCTGGCTGCATCACAGAATCACCCAAGGGGTTAGAAAAAAAGTACAGATTTTGAGATCCCCAACCTCATTCTGATTCACTGGTTTCTGGGTAGAGCCTGGAAATCTGTATGTACAGCAAGCAACTCAGATGATTCTGGTGCAGGGGGTTCTGGTGCAGCTCTTCAATGGGCCAGTACTGAGGAGCCAGCACTCAAAAGCATGCCGGGTCATTAGAGCCCAAGTTCCTCATGGCCAGCAAATGTGTGGGCCCCCTTTGCTTACCCCCGTGCAGTTGCCCTGGGTCCAACCTGAGGACAAATGTTCTTCTAAGAGTCCAACTTGATCACCTCGCAACTCTCCAGATATTTGTTAGGTAAACCCAGGACAACTCTAATTTCTTCCCTCCACTCTTAACTAAATGCTGTCCTGCCCCCACCCAAGAAGACAGACCTTAGTATAAAGTAGTTCTGCATGCAGGTAGATACCCAAAAGAAAGTCAAGTGGGGAAGTATGGCCACAAGTTTATGTGATGTCTGAGAACAAGGAAGGATGCCTCTGAAGGGATGTTTTGGGGGCCGTGACAACATGCAAATGGGGTATCACATTGAAGCCCTTGAGAGCAGCCTTTCTTAACTTTTTGATCTCAGGACCCCTTTATGCTTGTTTATGTGGATTATACCCATAGATATTTACTGCATTAAAAATTAAAAGTGAGAAAATGTTTAATATTTACTTATGAATTCATTTATAAATAACAATAATAAACTCATTACATATTAACGTAAATATCTCCTATGTGGAAAGTTAACTGTATTTCCCCCTTCAAAAAAAAATTTAGCGAGAAGAGTGACTTGTTTTAACTTTTTGCAAATCTCTTTAAGTTTCGCTTGATAGAAGACAGCTGGATTTTCAGATCTTCTGCATTCAATCTGTGGCAATATGTTGTTTTGATAGAAATATATAAAGAAGATCAGGCTTCACACAAATATGTAGTTAGGGAAAAAAGGAGTATTTTAATCTGCTTCTGCACTCAATCTGTTGTGCTAGTCCATGCCATGTAACCTCTGGAAAATTCCACTGTACACATGAGGGAATGAAAATGAAAAAGGCAAAAAACATTCTAGGCTACTATGAAAATAGTTTTAGTCTCACAGACCCTCCCTGAAAGGTTCTCTCCACCCACCAGGATCTGGACCACACTTTGGGGACTGCTGCCTTAAAGAAAAACAGTGTGCACATTTGTTTGCCAATAGCAATAGCTATTGCTTTAATACTGCTGTCTTGGCTGCAAAACTGAGGCAGGGTGAGGTGGGTAGGCTAATGGACCACATGCCTCTGTTTGCAAAGCTGGGTAAAGCACTAATTATAGGCAATTATGATTGAGGCTTTGCTCCAAGACGACACCTCAACAGGTAAACCTAGTGATTAAACCTGTCTCTGCTGGGAGCCACAGCCCATAGTCCTACTCAAACAAGATGCTCAGGGCATGTCCAGGACTGGGGACAAGTGGTGTGTGGACTGAGAAACAGACTGGCCAGTATTCACCTCAAAAGCTCTGGTGTTTACAGGGTTCTGAGTGTGGGCAGACAAATGGCTCTCCTCATTTGCTCAATGCACTTGCTAGGTGAGCCTACCCAGACCACATTCTTTAATACTGCAGCTGCCAACCCCGCAACCCTGATCTCTCACACTGTTCTGTGTTTTTCTTTGCACCAGCATTTATCACCTCCCAATACACTATATAATGTACTTATTGATTATGTTTATTGCTTATTGCCTGCATCTCCCATGAGACAAGTATCTTTGTCTATTTTGTTCACTGCTATATCCTCAGGACCAGAACAGTGCCTGGGATAGAGTAGGTGTCAATAAATAGTAAGATTTACAGAAGAAGGGGCAGAGAAGAACATCAGCATCCAAGAGAGGAGGAGGGCTGAGCTGAGCATGCCCAGTTTATTCTCTCCAAATTCCTGACGCAGATTAGGCCATTCCTTCCCCTTTGGGCGACTGAAGAGCAAATAAAAGTTGAAAATGTGGCATCTCCACATGAAAAGAAACATCAGAAATGAACAAGGATCACCCACCACCGACTTTCAATTGTTTGTTCTCAACCCCTTTGTGCTTTAACTATTTAGCCTATGGTCAACCAGGGGTGCGGTGATCCTCCGATGAGGACACCAGAAGTTCTATCAAGACCTTTCTACTCCTCTTTCATCAGACACTCCCCCAATGCCATCCACAGCATCTGGGCCCTTTATGTCCCTACTGTTTCTCAGCTCCAAGCCCACCCTCCACTCCACTTTTGATGCTGAAGCTGGGGCGGGGACTCTGCAAACCACATTTCCCAATTCCTTTGACAGTTGTTTCTTGTTAGGTAGGGTCTGCCAAAGGGAGATGGGCAGGATATTGTAAAAAAAGAACACATCTTGGGGAGTATGGGGCTACACTGGGCCAGTGGGAGTAACTCCACATCCTTCCTTTTGTTCCCCCAGTCTGAGGGATGGTAGCTGCTTTCTGCAGTTATTAATCTCTATGTTACCATTCTTCTTTGCTATTTAAGCTGTCCAGCACCTGTGTACCCAATTCCCTGCACTGAGACCCTTCAATCTGAAATATCTACCGTGGTTCCTATTTCCCTTGGATGGCCCCTGACTGGTACAGCTCCTTTGTGGATCCTCCTGGGACCACTGGTGGACAAGTTAGAATTGATCCCCAGAGGGTTCCTACATGAGTCAGAAAATCTCCATTAATTAAATCTCTACATTGCTGGAAATTAATTCCCTATTCCATTTATCTTTCCTAATGATGTCCCTCCACATTGTCCAATATAGCTAGAGTGACTGTACAGCCCAGTTCAATCCAAACAGTATAGGTTTATGCCTGTTGTCCCAGCATAATTATTAATAGAGCCTCCTTTCTCTCTCAAAACTATACTAGTTTGGGTGATAAATTATATTGTCACTCTAAATATGGATCATTATATGTTCTACAAAGAAATTAAATGACGGTAAGATACTCCAGCAATAAAATACCAAATACAAGATGTTCCAAGTTGGAGTATCAACCCCTTCTCACCATGAATTTTCTGGGAAGAAATTAAATTTCAATGATTAAAGCCAATGATTAAGTTAAAGTCCAAAGATATTAAAGCCCAGAGGATTTAAGGTCTCAAATCATATTCTCTTCCCCTTGTGATTTAAGGTTCGAGGAAAATTAGAGTCCAATTCCTTCCCAATTTGTTATTCAAGTCCTATGTTTTATTCCTCAATGTTCCAAGGACCTGCACCAAATGATGGAGTTGAGGGGTCCAAAAATAGCCTCTCTCTTCCCATGAGAGCTTTGAACAGATTATAAAATAAAACAAAGGATGACAGAAGGGAAATTAAAACAACACCCTTATGTGCTCCCTTTTAGCATGATCCATAAAAACTTCCCATGAGTATTTCTCATGCTCTCCCCAACTCCATCTGCAAGCTGAATGGAAAGAACTCTGAGGACTTAGAAAAGGATGAAGCTAAGAAATTTCCAGAAGTTGTTTCTTGCAGCACTTAGGTCACCCTGCCTGATATACCCACCAGGTTCCTGGAAGCACTGACCCAGGACAGGTTTTCCTACAGCAGGGAGTTAGCTGCGCAGGGGAGACATAAAGGAGCAGAAGAAAACTTCTGTACCCTGTGGACAGCCCAAGCCCAGGAGAAAGAGAGTGGAGCTGAGCTGAGCATGCTCAGCATCATCTTCCCACATTCAAACCAATCAGATTAAACTCCACCAGGTAGGACTGAGGGATCCTCTTTCCAGAGACTAAGATGATCACACCTTCCCAGGGAAGGATCTTCCCAAGGAAGTGTTTTCTTTCTGTGCACCCCCTGTTTTGACCTCCAACAATCTTTCCTTTGCTCCCCATCCAGATTCAATTAGCTCTTTCTCAAGACACACCCCCTCCTAACTTCCTTAGGTATAAAATAGAGGAGAACTACATTTGCTTCTCTCTTGTGACTAGCCCACGGAAAGCCAGCCAAATAGTCCTTGTTGGACAAAGTTGGGTGAAAGTTAAAGGAGAAACAACCCTTCCTGACCTGCCTCTCTACCTGCTCCCAATTACAGAGTCCACAAAGGGTCATTTTTAGTAGACATAACAGGATATCCTTAGCACATTCTTTTATTGTTTTTTTTTTTTAAAGAATAGCGGCATTTACTTACAAATCACCAGGCTTTTTCTGAGGGAAGTTTGTGCCCTCAGCAATTCCCTGCCTCAGAGTCCACCTGCCCTGGAGACCACCTTCCTTTGATTGAAACGGAGAGAGAAAAGCTCAGATCCTCACCATAGCAGGAATAATGCTGGTCTGGGCTCCCTTTAGTGGGCCTACCACACCCACAGTCTTTTCTGAAGGACACTGTCCTGCACAGCCTTTAATACTCAGGCCAACGTTTGGTCCCATGTGGCCTAGCACCTCCTGGCCAAAGCGGATTAGACCAAGGTAGACCGCCAATCCATGGGGGCTCATCCACAGACTGGTCAGCATACTATGGACAAGAGACTGAGTCATTTAGTGGGAATTGAAACCCAAATTTCATATGATTCAAATGGGAGACGTTACAATGGACACTTTCAAGCCCATAAGACAGTAGGACCCATGAGTAAGCAGAGGAAGTTGACTGATAGAGAAAGGACAATAGGGTAGTTGTACAGAGAAATGCAAATGGAGAGAGGAGCGGGGGAGAGAGGCTCGAGAGAAAGAAAGAGGGAGAGAGGACACAGTTTGGAGGAACCTATCCACGGCGGTATCTTGGATCCTGACAGTTGTTCAGTTCCTTCTACATCTGTCCTTATAATAACCCTCTTTTTCCTTGACTTAACTTGAGTGCATCACTGTGCGTTGTCTGACTAGAACAATTCATTTCCATAAATGTTATCAGACTGATGAGTGATCCCCTAGAAGACCATGAACATGTGGGCTTCTTCCTACCTACCTGTCAGGTGGCTTGAGTAACTAGCTTTGGGAAGAAGTTGTGAATAAATAATAGAGAGTTTGGCAAGATCGGCACTTTGGGAAGAAAGGAGAATAAGTAGGTGAATCTTTGCTTTATTCTTTAGGTTATTATGAGGCTCAGAGTTTAGGGTAAAGGAGAAGACATCACAGTAAGAAGAATTCTCCAGCCCACATGGGGAAACAAAGGAGGTTTCTTCAAGGACATCGTGGTGCTGGACATTGTGCGTGTGCATAGTCTCACATTCAATAAGGGAGTTTAGATATGAAAAAGGAGGCACTTTGAAATCTGTGGAATGAATAAACTAATGAGGCACGTCTACCCCAGATGGAGAAAGCCCGTCAGTTTTATTAAAAGTTTCCAATCTTGGGACTTCCCTGGTGGTCCAGTGGTTAATACTCTGTGCTTCCATTGCAGGGGGTGCTGATTCGATCCCTGGCCGGGGAACTAAGATCCCTCATGCCGTGTGTGCAGCCAAAAAAAAAAAAAAAAAAATTCCCAATCTTTAAAATTTATAACATGGGAAGCTATAATTTATTGAATTATCTCAATCTTCTGCTCCCAAAATAAAGAAGTTAGTGAGGCCATCAAATGAGATGAATTTGACCGACAGTTCAAACTAGCCAAGTAGCCAAATAATCTGGGGTACATTAGAATACTATTATATAAGCCTCTGGTGAATGTCCTTTATTAAAGAGCAAGAAGTCAGCAGGAGAAAGGCAGCTTTCAGGGGGTATATGCCAGAAGTCAAAGTGAGCTGGAGTCTGGAACCCTTCTCATCCTCCACTAGAAAGCTAGGGGGACACGAGGCGGCAGTACCCCTCAACACCTCCCCTCAGCGTCCCCCAGCGCCAGCGCCTCCCAGAACCCCCTTACGCCTGCCTGGCTCATCCATCTCTGAGTAGCTCTGACCTAGCTGGGGAGAACACTGAGACTGGGAATTTCAGCATCCCTGACCAATAAGAGTTGAAGGTCCCTCAGCAGAGAGTAATCCCCCAAGTCAAAGGAAGGGATGGGATCTGAACATAGAGCTGCACTAGACACCCAGCGTCAACCCTAGCAGGGCCCACCTCTGGGACACAGCAGCATCTGCGCTTGTCTAGGAGAGGGGTGGTGGTGAGCCTGTTCTTGGCATGAGAGAGAGTGAACTCCCACTAAAGGGAAGAGCTGGGTGCCCAGCACGGCCCAGTAACACAGGCCTGGTTCTTCAGAGGAGAGCAACTTGGGAGTCCTGTGGTATCCGTCACTGTGTTTGCCACCTTAGCAACTCCAGTTTAAACCCATCAGGGCTGCTTTGTCCCCCCCTGTCAAAATAGAATACAGATGGGGAAAGAGGTACTGCCAGTCCTCACATTGCCAAAGGCCTGGGTGGGGATGACCAGAACGATGAGGGGCCCCGGCTGCAACACCAAGCCTGTTTGAAGGAAGCAGCGGCTCCAGGTGGAGTTGAGACGAACCTCTCGTGAGGAATTGGAAAGACCTCACAGGAAAGCTCACTCTGCGTAGCATTTCGGGCCAGGGCTCTGAGGAAGCGAGTCCCATAATGACCACAGAAAGAAGATTGTCCACCTTGCCATCCTCCAACACAGGGCTGACCCAGGACCCAGTATGACAGCGGACAGAACTGTTCCTGAACAACACTCTCTGGAAACTGCGAGGAAAGAACTGTCCTTCATTACCAGGGGAGGGCAAGAATCAGTGAAACAGGGGTTGGACAGTAAAACAATTCAAGTGAAACAATAAAACAATTCAAGGGGAGAAGACACAGGCCCAGTCATTCAGAGTGCTTGAAACTGATTATTCTAAAATGCAAATTTGGTGACATCAGATCCTGTTTAAAATCGCTGCCTTTTCTCCATTCCCACACGCCCCGCCTTAGCTCGGACCATAATTAACTACCACTAGGATAATTGCCATAGTCTTCTAACTACCACCAGACTTGCCTCGCGCCCTCCCCACACACTGCTTTTGGGAATCACAACTTGAAACTTTCTTAGAGGGTGAAACCGGCAGGGCTGGGGGTGGTGGTGTGTATTAGTTGACAGGCAACAGAAAGCAACATCTTTCTGAACTAGAACTCATGATTTTTGTGCCAAGTATGCTAGATACTTTCTCATGCTCCATTTCATTTAATTTCATTGTCACATCCCCTCAAGAGGCACGTGTCAGTATCTGCACTTTAGAGATGAGGAAAATGAGACTCAAAAAGGGCACGCAAAATGTCCAAGTCACGTAGCCCTAAGGGGTATGGGGTTTGAACTCGGGCTTTCTGATATCCTGTCTCATGGTGTGAACCAGTGGTGACACTTCCCTGCCCTCATCTGCCCTCTTCTTTCTCTCTTCTCCTCAAAACCCCAGTACAACATATATTGATCTGGCTCCCAACATCTCTTCCTTGATCTGCTGTGGTCTGTGACCTAACCAACCCTCACTGTCACCTTCTTCTGTCCACATGTCCTTTGCCCCTTCATCTCCCCCTCCCCACTCCCCCTCCCAAGACTCCATCAGAGTTTGCTGTGGCTTCACCCCCATTTTCTGGAGAAGAGCTGAATAGACCTCGGCATGTCCAAGGCCTACAGTATTTCTGAGGAAGGTGGTAGGGCCCAGGCAGGGGCTATGTGAACAAAGGCTGTTACAATAATGCTTTCAGGGCTGGACTAAGTGTGGTGTGCACACAATGCCTTGCATTTTGTCTCTTAATCATCCCCTCGCCTCTCTGGCTGGTTCCTGCCATTGAAATCCTGTAACATCCAGTGAAAAAAGAGCCATTGTTTCTTTCCAGAACAGAATCTGGCCTGTCATTCCAAATACGGATAGGAGCCTTGCCTTTTTAGTCAGTATCTGCAGTGTCACTGTCCCTGCTGGTCCTTATTCTCCCCTAACAATAGCAGCCAGGTGTCACCAAGGGCATGAGCCAGCACAGCTGGAGGCCTCCAGGAAGTGCTGGGGCTTGACACCGTCTTGCAGAATGGCTTGATTCCTCACCTTAAACTTGGGGATCTCCAGGTCAATCCAGTGATGGAGCTGGAGGTCCGGGTGCCCTTACTGGGCCTCTCAGTGGCTTGCCTGAACTTGCAGCCTCTGATCTCACCCCTCAAATCAGGCCCTTGAGTGTAGGGCACCGGAAGCAGCTATGCTCTTTAGAAGATGTAACCCCTTAGAACAGAGCTTCGGTGTGTATAGGAATCCCTTGTGATCTTGTGAACATGCAGGTTTGGATTCAGCCCGAGATTCTGCATTTCTAACAAACTTCCAGGTGAGATTACTGTTGCTGGTCTGGGACTATGTGTTTACTCACAAGGGCTTAGAGATTTGCTCAGTCACCAGGGACAGGATTAGAGCTGACATCTGAGGGGCATCTGTGAGGCTGTGAGGAAGCCACTCAGCTGGAGTCGGCCATGATGCCATTGTCCCCTCAGCAGACCTGACACAGCAGCAGGGTCCAGCCCTTGGGAAAGAGTTGAAGAGGATGGAAGACATGATCAGAGATGCTCACAGAATAAAAAGGGGTGGGGGAAGGACATCTGTGGTGGTATTGGTTGGAAGGTGAGAAACAGGGTGGGGTGTGGACTATAGGTCCTGTGAGGAGTTATCAAAATGAGGTCACACATAGGAAGAGCCCGGCGCTTACTCATTTCGATAAACCTTTCCTCTTTCCCGGAGTTCTCTCTTCCGTGTCAGCTCCGGGAGGCTGACTGTGTGATGCCCTCAAGGAGAAAGCCAGAAGCTCAGCCAGCGGGGCCTTCCTGGCTCCTCTGTTCTCACCACGTGCTGCAGGTGGTCCTGGGACCTCTGCTACTTCCTACTGCTCATGACGGCACACGGACACCAGTGGTTCTGCAAATGGGTCACAGCAGGTTGGGCTATGTCAGAACTACCAGGGAGGCTTGTGAAATTGCAGCGTTCAAACCTAGAAATCCTGACACAGTAGCATGTGGGAAAGAGCCCAGGAATTTACAAAAAGGTTTAAGCTCCTCAGGCTGTTATGAAGCACAGCCAAACTTGAAAAGTACTGATTTATGCAAAATAATACTACCATCCAACTGTGTAAAATGCTGCTAACAAAAGGTCGTTAAATGCCAATATTATAGTGTAACTCCAATTGTTTTTTTTTGTGTGTGTATGTATATGTTTTGTAGTATATAATAAACAGTATACTTCCAATTTTATAAGTACACACACATTAGATATATAGATGCATAGATATCTGGGTGGTAGGATGATAGGATTATAGGGTTTTCTCTTCTTTATTCCTTTCTCTTCTTTACTTCTGTTCTCCACCCCCACTGCCCGAAGGACGGGGGTGAGCTCAGGCTCCCTTGTCCCTGTGTGCATGTCTGATGACATCACTCTGGTCTAGAGACAACAGGCGGATGGGGTCAGGGAGGCCTTGGAGCAACACACATGTGTCCCAGTCCCAGCCTCACCACTTACAAGCTGGGCAACGGACTTCCATGACCCAGTTTCACCATTTGTAACAAGAGGCTAAATAGTACCTTCTTTGGGAGGCTGTTGTGTCTCTGACACAAGCACAATGTAGATACTCAACAGAATGTTTTCTTTTCTGACCCTTTTACTGGAAATTCCTGCAAATGTGATTCCAGTTAAGTCTCGAGGGTATTAAATAATATTTTTTCCACTTATTTCTGAGTAGTACAGATGGTCTTCTGTGCATCAGCAAGAAATTCATGAACCCTTCCCAGGGTCTGAGGCCACTGTCCACGTAGCCTCTGCCACTGAATGTCCTCTAAGAAGATGAGAAGGGGGTTCTTTGTTATCCTCCCTCCAACATACGCACACCCTTCCACCTACCCCCACCCAGAGCTTTCGGTCCTGGGGTCTGTTTCTGTGTTAAAATGTACCCAGGTTTGCTTCAGTCAGGTATGACACAGACAAGACTGTCACAGAGGAAGAAATTTATACTCATGGATCCCTAGAAATGAGAGGTACACCATGCCATGCCATGCAGGGCCACATGAGAAGCACCAGGGTAGGTTAGGAGGCAGAAGAGGCAAGAGAAGAGAACATGGCCCAGAGCGTTTATTAGGGTTTTGCCCAGAGGGGATGGGCCAGGCAGGGTAGGTACAATGAGTAAACTTAGGATGGGGAAGTTTGAAGAATTTCAGCAGGCTCTGGGCTGTGTGGGTGGTCTCTAGGTGTCTGGCACCTGGCTCTAGGGTGATTACGGGCAGGAGGAATACTGACTTGCTGTGTGTAAGTTTGGTAAAGGAGATGATGTATGTGTGGGCTCTGGGTTGGTTGGTTTGTATATGACAGGTGCACTCTTGGGGAAATCATTTGCTATTTTTAGGAATTAGGTGGCCCTGGGAGGGGCAATCTCTCCAAGATCAAGACACCAAATGTCAGAGTATTAAGGATACATAAATTTTTTTAAAATATAGTCAATACAAAAACAAACAATCCAATCAAAAAATGGGCAAAAGGGCTTCCCTGGTGGCGCAGTGGTTGAGAGTCCGCCTGCCGATGCAGGGGACACGGGTTCGTGCCCTGGTCTGGGAAGATCCCACATGCCGCGGAGCGGCTGGGCCCGTGAGCCATGGCCACTGAGCCTGCGTGTCCAGAGCCTGTGCTCCCCACTGGGAGAGGCCACAACAGTGAGAGGCCCACATACCGCAAAAAAAAAAAAAAAAAAAAGGGCAAAAGACCTAAATAGACATTTCTCTAAAGAAGACATACAGATGGCCAAGAAGCACAGGAAAAGCTGCTCAACATCACTAATTTCAAAACTACAATGAGGTATCTCCTCACACCAGTTAGAATGGGCATCATCAAAAAATCTACAAACAACAAATGCTGAAGAGGGTGTGGAGAAAAGGGAACCCTCTTGCACTGTTGGCGGGAATGTAAATTGAAACAGCCTCTATGGAGAACAGTAAGGAGGTTCCTTAAAAAACTAAAAATAGAACTACCATATGACCCAGCAATCCCACTACTGGGCATACACCCTGAGAAAACCATAATTCAAAAAGACACATGCACCCCAATGTTCACTGCAGCACTATTTACAATAGCCAGGTCATGGAAGCAACCTAGATGCCCATCAACAGACAAATGGATAAAGAACATGTGGCACATATATACAATGGACTATTACTCAGCCATAAAAAGGAATGAAATTGGGTCATTTGTAGAGATGTGGATGGACCTAGAGACTGTCATACAGAGTGAAGTAAGTCAGAAAGAGAAAAACAAATATTGTATGTTAACGCATATATGTGGAATCTAGAAAAATGGTACAGATCAACCAGTTTGCAAAGGCAGAAATAGAGACACAGATGTAGAGAACAAACATATGGACACCAAGGGGGGAAAGCAGAGGGGCGGGGGTGGTGGTGGTGCGATGAATTGGGAGATTGGGATTGACATGTATACACTAATATGTATAAAATAGATAACTAATAAAAAAATTTTTAAAAAGTCAATACAGCTTTGCATAATCTACCCTCAAAAATGCCACTGAGGTCTTTAAATGACACAGAGCAAAATCAATTGCAGGGTAAGAAGGTTTGTGCATTTTGGAAAATCTTGTGAGGTAGACACAGACTTCAGGACTCTTCTACCTGCCTCTTTAAATGATGGCCCTCGTAATTTTAGCACCAACTTTTACATAGCACCTTCTTTCACAAATTTTACTTTATTTAATTTCCATAACCATTCTATGAGATAAGCCTTTGGTCCCCATTTGATTTATAAAGAAACAGTCTGGTGGGGTGTTTGGGGTCAGGGGAGTGAAAAATAAGGGACACACTGACATGTGTGAGAGCTTAACACATAGCTCTCCTAAAGGGTAGGTAGTGTTCTCCTCGTTTTACAGATGGAGATTTGGAGGCTCAGAGAAGTTAAATGGCCCTGGTCAAAGCCAGAAACTGTAAGGTCCTCCTTGGTTAGGCACTGAACCCATATTGGTTTGATCTCAAAACCTATACCCCTTTCCACCATATTCACTGGTTCAAGCAATAGTGGTGAACTCCCATGTGTTCCAGATGCTATTCTGAATGCTGAGCAAAATAGATGGCATGTTCCTTAGTCTTGGGGAATTTACAGAATAGTATGGAGAAAGATATTAATCAATTAATCATCAAAAAATATAAAATTAGAACTGTGTTAAATACTTTGAAGGAACACTTCAGTGGCCCGGAGCCCACCTCTAAAATCCTGGGCCAGGAGCCCAGGTCTAGGGTCTATTTTACCAACAGTGCAGCCCTGGTTGGGGCGCTGAAGCTGTTTCCTGGTCCATAATAACCACCAGGGCACCAGGGGCGTGCAACCTCCTTCATAACGGGTACTGCTTGACCCTTCACTGCCCACCTCCTCCAGCAGGTCCAGAAGGTGATGGCCACTCAGACCAGATTCCAGCAATACCAGAAGACATGGCAGAGAAGAGCCAACAAATAAACTGTTGAGGGCAGTTAGGAGGAAAATCCCTGGAATGTGAGCCTCATATGTTCACCTGCCTGAAAGAGTTTTCCTTCCTTAGGAGGAGTGACAGCATTTGTTACTGACACAAAGATACCAAGATTCTTCCCTTCCCTTTTTCAATTCTGACTCAGGGGGTATGAAGGGAAGACTTTTTTGAGAGGGGGAAGCTGCTGAGAAGGTTCCCTTGCTCTTTAGGGAGAGCCACAGGAAGAGACACTCTGAGTATGGGAAGGTCTGGGAGTGATGCTTCAATGTGGCTGCTGGCACTGAGGACCAGTCAGCGCCCGGGGGCCTGAGCAGACAGTCAGACCTAGGTCGTCAGTGCCATCACTGGGCGACCAAATGAGCTGTGCCTGAGGTCCACCTACCTCAGAACTTCCTGTAACCTGAGATAATAAAGTCCTTGTTTAAACCAGCTTGAGATGGGGTTTCTTAAAGACAAATCTATTTGAACTGATGCCTAGGAGTAAGTTTTATTTTTAGTATCATGAAGTTTACTTACAACCTCATGGGAGCAAAGTCATGGATGCCGTCTACCTAGATCAAAGGTATCTTTTTAAGTAAACGTTTTATTGAAGTATAGCCAACATTTAAAAATTTGTGCAAATCCTAGATGTACAATTTCATGAATCATGATAATGGGAACACACCCATGCAACCACCCAGGTTGGACCTAGAAAAATGGGGAAAATTTGGATACGTAGAAGGTAAAGGGCCAGCCAGCCATGGTAGGTAAAATGAACAATGTAAGTTTAAGTCCCAAGGTAGGACCTTATGAGGTACACTAGGGAGGCTATAAGGGTACAGACTTGACAAACATGGATAATTAGGATAAAGAAAGAAAGCCCATTCAGACTCAATCATCATGTGCATTTTAATAGACTTGTCCTGCTGATGGACCCTTTTGTCTGGACCCAACAATATCTATTCCTATTAGGAATATAAAGAGGAGGGATCCAAGAAATACCAAATCTAAGGTCAACAGCAACTTAGAAAAACGCTGATTAGTAAACACACGTGTATTTTCTTGCTCTGTCAGCTAAGAGGGACTAAAAGCTGTGACACTCCAGTAGCAATGAGCACACAGTGATTTCTAATACCATTCTCTAATTCAAAAAGCCAGGGTTTATCCAGAGCTGATTCTGCGGCTGGGGCAGGAAATATACAAGATGACCCTGGAGCATCTTGCAGTGCCAGAGATAAGGGAGTTCTTGGGAAGGAAAAAACCCCACAGTGATGGGGGTATCTCAAAAGGACTCAGGAGCCAACTGAAAGAGCCCCCATGGCCAAGCTGGAACAACTTGAACCACAACATAAAGTAATGCTGGATCATAATCCACAGGGTAGAATAAATATCCACAAGTCCACATTCATATTAAAATAATTAAATAAATTAATAAACAGAGAAGAAGAGACCAATCTTCCATACAGAAGAATTCTAAATAAGGTTGGTAGATATTTCACCCTCAAGGATGTGGATTATAACTTCCCATCTCTTAAGTGTGGGCTGCAGATAGTGACTTCCTTCCAAAGAGCACAGTAGGAAAAGGGAGAATAAGCTTTTTTCTCTGTGGTAGAGAAAGCTGACAAACACTGTCTCAGCCAGGTGATGAAGGTCAGCACCATAGTCATAAATCATATTCATAGTATGCACCCTTGATATGATGTGATCAGAATGTCACTTTACCTCTGGTCTTCCTCCCCAAAATACATAACCCCGGTGCAATCATGAGAAAATCGTCAGACGAATTCCACTAGAAGGACACTACAAAATCCAAGTTTATCAAAAACAAGGAACGTCTGAGAAACTGTCACAGCCAAGAGGAGCCTGAGTAGACATGACAACTGTATGAGTTTCCTAGGCCTGCTATAACAAACAACCACAAAATGAGTGGCTTAACTCAGCAGAGGTTTATTCTCTCACAGTTTTGGAGTCCAGAGGTCTGAAGTCAAGGTGTTGGCAGGGCCATGTTCCCTCTGAAGCCTCTAGGGGAGGATCCTCCCTTACCTCTTCCAGCTTCTGGTAGTCCCAGGCATTCCTTGGGCTGTAGATGCTCCACCCCAATCTCTGCCCCCACCATCACATGACTATCTTCTCCCTGTGTGTCTTCTCCTCTTCTTATAAGGACACCAGTCATGTTGGATTAGGGCCCCCCCACTCCAGTACGACTTCACCGTAACACCTCACAGCAGCACCAACCGCATTCCCGAATAAGGCCACCTTCACAGGTCCCGGGGATTAGGACTTAGTATCTCCTTGTGTGTGGTACAGCTCAACCTATAAACAGTCCTCACACCAATGGCTGTTCCCATTTTACAGGTGAGGAGCCAGGGACTCAGAAAGGGAAAGCAACTTGCTCAAGAGCACCTGAGTAGCAGAGTGTCAGAGGCAGGTTTCTAACTCAGGGCCGCCTGGTTCTCAAGCTTGAGCTTCTCCACTACCTTATACAGTCTTTTTCACATTAGACATCCCTTCCTGCCTCTGCCCTCTCTGTTCATTCCCTTCAAATTACAAGGGAGCAAATTGAGGTCTAGAAAGGGGTAGTGATTTTCCCAATGTCAAATAGAGGGGAAAAGGGCAACAAGTTTTGATACTGAGACTTTGAATTGATGTATTTCAATTACAAATTCTTATTAAAAAGCTTACCACTCAGCCATGTACAGGGAGAGGGAGAAAGAGTAAGAGAGAGAGAGGAAAAAAGCCTTGGGAGTTGGTAGGATCTGGATCTGAGGGCCCTGTGTTTACAACAGACGAGTTGCCTATGGCATTGGGTCTTCAGTTGCTTATACAGTTTTTCCTCCCATGATACTATCTCTGAAAACAGTGACCAGAAGAGAAAAGAACCAAAGAAAAGGAATTCTTAGAATAGGTCATCTGTCTTCCATCATCTGTCAAAAAGTTGGTACATTGAGGGTTTCATGGTGTACTTAACAAGGAGCCCAGGCCATAGGTCCATAGACACATCCTCTGTCTTCTTTGACTGGGAAAGTTCTGTGAATTTTTCTCTAAGAATGTCAGGGTCATCATCATTGGCACTCACCTCGTGATTGATTTTACAAAGGTCACAGCTATGATGAGAGGCTAGAAATGCAGTCACTTATCCCCTTCCTTGCTGATGGCCATTGACAAGGCTGGTGTAAAGATGGTGTCACGTGTTGAAAAATGGTCACCCAAATATATCAGGTTCTAATTACTGAAACTTGTAAATGTTATAAGGAAAAAGAACCATTGTAGGTATGACTAAAATAAGGATTTTGACATAGGAAATTATCCTGGATTATCAGGATGGGCTCTAAATGTGATTACAAGTACCCTTATAAAAGAGCACAGTGAGAGATCACACGCAGAGGAGAGGCAATGTGACCACAGAGGCAGAGATTGACGTAGCTACAAGTCAGAGGCAGAGATTGAATTAGCCACAAGTCAAACAGAGACAGAGATTGAAGTAGCCACAAGTCAAGGAAAGCCAGCTGCCACCAGAAGCTGGAAGAGTCAAGGAACAGATTCTCCCCAAAGCACCCAGAGAGAGCACAGTCCTATGTCTTGATATCAGCCCACTGATATTGATTTCAGATTTCTGGTCTCCAGAACTGTGAGAGAATGAATCTCTGTTCTTTTAAGCCACTAAGTGTTGGGGAATTTGTTACAGCAGCCTCAGGAAACTAATACAGGTGGTAAAAGATGGATTCCACTAATAAGTGAGAAAACTCACCCTCCCACATTCCTGATCTTCTCTGGTTGGTCCAGGTCTTATCTTAGGTTCATAGTCTGTCCTCCTGGGACCCCACCCCACCCCCGCCAGCTGCCCTAAGCAGTGACTGTCTCCTCTGTCTCAGATACAACACTTCCTGAGCAGAGGTCTCATCAGCATCCCCCGGGGGTTTCTCATTCATTTTCAGGTCTTTCTTAAGCAGGTCTCACCTTGAGGCACCCTCACCTATGGCAAATCTCTGCTTCCTGCCCCCAAGTTGTCCCACTGGTTCTACTTCTTCTCTGCCCTTGGTCATCACGCCTGAAGCACTGAGACCTCATCCCTGTTCCCACATGCTACCCTCAGATTTTATCTTTGGCTTCAAGAGATGGTATATTTCTGCATTTCTGTTGTAACATTAATGTCTTCAAACTTCACAGAACTTCTTGGGTCATGGTAAGCTTTCTGGGGAAAATGTTCAATTGAGTAGGGCCACAAGGAGGATAAGTGGGACGTGGATAAGAGAATCTAAGGATAATAGATAGCTAGTGGGAAACAGCCGCATAGCAAAGGGAGATCAGCTCCGTGCTTTGTGACCACCTAGAGGGGTGGGATTGGGAGGGTGGGAGGGAGGGAGACGCAAGAGGGAAGAGATATGGGAACATATGTATATGTATAACTGATTCACTTTGTTATAAAGCAGAAACTAACACCATTGTAAAGCAATTATACTCCAATAAAAATGTAAAAAAAAAAAAAAAAGACTGTGACACTACCAAATGTAAAATAGATAGCTAGTGGGAAGCAGCCTCATAGCACAGGGAGATCAGCTCGGTGCTTTGTGACCACCTAGAGGGGTGGGATTAGGGAGCATGGGAGGGAGACACAAGAGGGAGGGTATACGGGGATATATGTATACGTATAGCTGAGTCATTTTGTTATACAGCAGAAACTAACATAACATTGTAAAGCAATTATACTCCAATAAAGATGTTAAAAAAAAAAAAGAGAATCCAAGGATAGAACAAAGGAAATGGCACAACCTGATCACTCTAGTGATGAAGAAAAAGTCCGAAAGGAGAGAAGGAGCTGCAAGGTCACTTGCCAGCAGAGTGAAGATGAGCAGCTCAGGTTCAGGAGAGAGGTCATGGCAAGTGGCTAGGGTAGGCCTATCCTAGCAAGCGGGGTCCAGAGCTGCCCTTTGACATGGTGTCCGGTGCCGCCACACTGAAGGAGGCATTGTTGGGCTGGATGGGGCAAGGTTTGATGTGGTCTCCCTGTCCCACACCACCACCAGCTGTGGTCCCCCTGCAGTAGGTTGAGAAATAGCCCTCCAAAGATGTTCAGCTCTCAGTCCTGGAAACTTTTACCTTACAGTATAGGGAACTTAGCAGATATGATTAAGTTAAGGGTCTCTGGATGGGGAGATTATGCCCAATGTAATCACAAGGGTCCTGACAAGAGAGACGCAGGCGGCTCAGAGTCTGTAGCAGGAGATGCGATGACAGAAGCAAGAAGCTGGAGTGGAGTGGAATACAGGTGGCTTCTAGATTTTGAAAAAGAGAAGGTAATAGATTCTCTTCTGAAGCCTCCAGAAGGAACACAGCCCTGCTAAGATCTTGGTTTTCGCTTTCTGACTTTCAGAACTGTAAAAGAATAGATGTGTGTTGTTTTAAGCCACTAAATCTGATTTAATTTGTTGCAGTGGCTGTAGGAGATGAATACACCCCCATATAGGGCAGGGAGGGTTGATGGGAGCACATGGGGGCTTTGGACATTTTCCAAAACTTCATGGGCCAAGATATGCTGCAAATGGCAACATCCGTACCTTCTGAGGTCCCCAGGCCATCTCTGGGTCACTCACTCACTTGGTAAAATGCTTTTTATGTTGCCAAAAGGGTCATCCACCTAGGTGGTGAGGCCAGTGTCCACCCAGAGCCTGTTGGAATCCTCCAGGTTGATGGCATTGTGTATGTTAGTGCCAGTGGGACACAGCCATTCCACCTGTCACCAGGTCTCTTAACTAAAGCGTGACCTGCCTCACCCAGGCACTGTGGGGACAATGGGGTCTGTTCTTCTTTCCTGACTCTCACCAAGAGAGAGGACAGAGAGCTGGGGAAAGCAAGTTCAGGCAGACTGTGGGATGCAGGGAAGGCACTTCTCCAGGCCCAGTCAGCCTGCCAGGCCAGCACCAGCAAACCACCCTGCCAACCGTAGCTGGCGTCCCAGATGCTTGCAAATCGAAAGTGAAGAGATTAGGAGACCTCTGGCTGCCAGCAGGCTCCATTTCTCCACTCTGTGCTCCATTCCCTTAATAAAAGCAATTTCAAGCTACCACCCTGCAGAGCATTAGCGTAACAGGCCGAACCCTGGCAGTACCACCCTGATTCTTTCATTTGAAGCACATGTTCATTATAGACTTTCTTTCAAATAAATCATATTACTGGCTCCCATGGAGAATATTTCTCTGGGTTCACATGGCAACCCAGGAAACAACAGCACCGCAGCAGCTGTGACATGCCAGGTACTCAGGCCTTACTATCAAAAGCTGGAGAGTGCCTGGAATCAGAGCAATGTTCCTACTGTGTTCCTAAAATAATGACCACTGATCCGCAGGCACGTTTCTGTAGGGAACAGTAATTTGCATGCACCTGCCCTGCTTAAAGGGGGCTGGAACACCACGCTGTAGGTCAGCAGGGGGAAGGACAGTGGCTTAGATCCTTGAAAGCTATATAAGGCAGCCTTCCCAGGTGGAGGTGAGCCAGCACCAGAACACAGAACCTTCTGATTCCAATACCAGTACTCTCTCCACCGCCCATTCTGTACCACCACTGGTAACCTCAATCCTTTTGTTGAAGGCCCCCAAATTCCAACACGCCTCCTAAGGGTAATCTAACTCTCCAATATCTACCTAAGCTCATGTTAGCTTTTATTTTTAACCTAATTTTCTAAGTTGATCTAAGGGAGCAGACAATGATGGGTCCTTTGGGAGGCAGACCTGGGCGGGGCTTCAGTCTCTCGGCAGGCCCAGCCAGGGTTCCTTCGCTTCCACCTCCACTCTGCCTGTAACTGGGTAGGAAATTTAGGCTGAGGTCTTACATTTTCAGGGAAGGGGAGTGAAGCCTCTCTTGGATTCCTATCTTTACACTGAGAGTTGTGGCATCTGGCACTTAATGAAAAGGCACCTTGATTTCCATTTGGCTATTGATCCTTGTGTGTAAACCTCTTATCAGGTATTGACACTGGGAGGCCAGTGTAGTTGAGCCCAGAGCCCTTAACAAGTCCTACAGCTCAGGAAATAATGCCATAGGAGGTCATATGGTAGGCCTTGATCTCTAAGTAACTATAATTGAAGGGGAATGAAATCAATTATATATCTTGAGCCGTCCACACATAATTATTTAAAAATCATATCATGGTATTTGGGCATTACTTAAATGACTTGAAAATTGGTCTTGATAAAGCCAGTAAATGCATTTGGTTTAGGATTGTGTTGTGGCCAATACTTGTAGGACATGGACAGGCCTCTGTGGTAGGCAGAATAATGGCCCCCAAAGATACCCACATCCTAATTTCCAAACCTATGAGTATGTAAGGTTCCAGGGCAAAGAGGAATTAGGTTACAGGTGGAATTAAGGTTGCTAATCAGATGACCTGAAAATAGGGAGATTATTGGGGTTTATCTGGATAGACCCATCATAATCACAGGGGTCCTTAAGTGAAAGAGGGAGGCAGCAGAGGGAGAACCCGAGGCATGGCACCTGAGAACTTGGCCTGACATTGCTGAAGAAAGAGAGCAGGAGGAACAAGTTAAGGAATGTGAGTGGCCTCTAGAAGCTGGAAAAAGCAAGGACATGTTTTCTCCCTTAGAACCTCCAGAAGGAACATAGCCCTGATGACAACTTGATTTTAGCCCAGTGAGACCCATTCAGATTTCTGACCTCCAGAACTATAATATAATAAATGTGTGTTGTTTTAAGCCACTGTGTTTGTGGAAATTTGTTACAGTAGCAATAGGAAACCCTCTCAACCTGAGTTTCTCAACTTCAGAACTATTGACATTTTGGGCTGGAAAATTCTTTGTTGTGGGGTTGTCTTGTGAACTGTGGGATATTTTGTAGGATCCCTCACCTCTACCCACTAGATGTCAGTAGAAGGTCCCTCCCCAAGTTACAACAACCAAGAATGTCTTCAGACAATGCTTTGAGGGGGAAAGAAAGGGGGAAAATCACCCCTGGTTCAGTACCTCTGCTCTGAACTCACCATGGTTGTCTATTTTAATATGCACTTGCCCTCACACACATGGGATTCTAGTCACTGACCTTTTCTATGTGGATGCTTCTGGATGAGGTCTTTGATGCCAATTGAAAATTAAGTACCACACAAAATCGGCATTAGTCTCTGATGCCTCAGAGTAAGTTTCTATCATTTCAACCAAGCTGGTTTAATGGTAAGAGAGAAAAAGGAATCTGAACATGCTATTAAGTAAAGAGAACTGATATCTAAATGGATGCAAGACAAACTCTGCCCACTCCATGCAATGCTCTTTATCATTTAAGCTGGGCTGCAGCATGAACATGAGTAAGATGTGATTTCTGCTCTTAGGACCTCATTGTCTCATAAGGGAGACTCATGTGCAATTAAAAAAAGCCAAACTCTCAGTAGAGATTAAAAGGACTGTACACACACCATGGTCATATATTTTGAATCAAGAATCCATGGTCTGGACACAAGCTGTGAGAAAGTATAACAATAGGACCAAATATTTGAAATCAAGACTGCCTCAGAAAATGTGCCCATGTCACCTATAAGAGGCATATGCAGCAACATGGATGGACCTGGAGATTATCATACAAAGCGAAGTAAGTCAGACAGAGAAAGAAAAATATCATATGATACTGCTTATATGTGGAATCTAAAAAAATGATACAACTTAACTGATATGCAAAACAGAAATAGACCCACAGACATAGAAAACAAACTCATAGTTACCAAAGGGGAAAGGTGGTGGGGGGAGGGAGGGATAAATTATGAAGTTGGGATTAACATATACACACTACTGTATGTAAAATAGATAACCAATAAGGACCTACTATACAGCACAGGGAACAATACCCAATATTTTCTAATAACCTACAAGGGAAAAGAATCTGAAAAAGAACATATACATATACATATATATATATATATATATATAGAGAGAGAGAGAGAGAGGGATCATATATGTATATATATATCTGAATCACTCTGCTGTACACCTGAAAGAACACAACATTGTGAATCAACTATACTTCAGTAAAAAAATAAAATTAATTAAACAAATTTTTAAAGAGGCATATGCAAATTGCTACTGGAAGCTTCCAGAGTAGAGATTCACATGGGCGAAGAGGAGGAGGAGGAGGGGACCACAACCCAAGCAGGAGAAACACGTGCACAAAGAGGCAGGACGGGAAAGCATACGGCCCACTATCTAGAGTTAATCAGCAATTCCAGATAGATGTGGCTGTTTAAAGATAATTCCAAACATGCATAATACTAAGGTTTAAAAAAATAGATGTAAGAGGAATAATTTTATTTAAAAATACATAATCTGTCAAGAAATTTTTCAAGGGTAGGTGCTAAGGATTTAACCTGGATTCTCCTCTCTCCCTAATCACCCATGGTGTAACCCTGTGCGAGGTATTTCTCTGTACCTCTGTTTCCACATCTGTAGCCTGGGAATAATAATGTCTACCCTGAGGTGCATTGAAGGAGTCGTATATCTAGACTAAGTGCTTTATAGTTGTTCCTATTAATATCACTGAAAGTGTTATTGCCAACAGTGCTTAAATAATAGATAGGCTGCAGTTCACCTGCAGGACTCCTTGCTACAGGGCAGAGTGTTGGGTTTGATCCCATCAGGGCACATGCTGTTGGGGGAGAGACTCAGGAGTGGGGAGAGCAGCCACGGCGCGGGGCACTCCAGGGCCAGGCACCTGGAGGGGCGGTGTGGGGGAAGATCCAAGCCTTCTGAACCAGAGAAGGATGACTGTGTTTATGACCTCACCTGTGTGCCCCATGGTCTCACACGTGTCCCTGCAAGCACTGCACAAGAGCCCTTATACAGAACAGTCACGGAGGACTTCTCAATCTGCTGTAGGGAGTGGTGGGGGCCCCGGTGAACTTGAGGGGCAGAAGACATCTTTGAAAGGAGAGTCACCTCTCAGTTCCAGCCAATCGGTGTCATGAACATTTTAGCAGATCTCATTTTTAATTAAGAGAAGCTGGAAATCAGAAATTTCAGGGGGGAACTTCCTATGTTTCAAAAAGACAGCTCATTGGTCTGTAAGACAGATTCAGCCTATAGACCACCCTTGTGAGACCCCAGGTTAGAGGCTTATGAAATAACGTTTCTTGCCATGTCTTCTGATGTCAGAACACCACCGGCAAGAAGTCTGGGTACTTTTTCTGTAAGACTCTGGTGAGCCCCAGAGGAAGAAATTATTTCTGAGTTTCTCTGGAAGAATCTATATATTGATTAAGGTAGTATTACTACCTTAACACCATTTTACTGCTACTTCTACTGCCTCAGCTGGCAGCTTGCCAAACTCTTCAAGGCCAGGAGGCTGGGAGTCATTTGCTCTCTCCTTCTCCTGGCCCTCACAGCCAGGTCCTAGAGAATGGATCACTTCAGTATCTTGTAGATCTGTCACTCCCACTGACACTTCAGGTTATGGCATCCTGTTGCTGAAGCCCTGCTGATGTTTCCTAACAGATCCTCATGCATCCACCTGACCAGGTCCTCCTGCACACTCCACTCTGCAGTTACCATCCAAAGTATACATTGTCTGAGCTTGTGTCACCGCCTCACCTGGAACTACTGCAAGGTTCTTTACCAGTATTAGCAAGTCAAAATCTGAGCTCCTTGGCATTACATACATGTCCAGGGAGTGCTGAATATTTACACGTGTCTGAGTATTGGGGGCAAAGGAAGCTGGGAATATCAGGTAGGGGCCATATTATAAAGAACCTGGAATGTCATGCTGAGGAGTTTGGCTGCATTATATAAGCAATGCAGAGCTATGGATGGTTTGAAGAGAAAAGAACCTTGTCTGGTCTAAATTTTATAAATCTCAACACTGTTTGCTTCCTTTATAGCGCTATCACAGTTTGTAATTATTTCATTGACTTGTTTATTTTTTTCCATATCTCCCATTAAACTTCCAACTATGAGAGGAAAGGAACCATGTGTGTTTTGTTCACATTTATTTCTCTTCTACCCTGTAAGTGCCTGGAATATAGTAGGAATTCAATAAAAATTTGTTGAATAAATGAGTAAATGAATGATGAATGCAGGAATGAATGAGCAGAAGGAGCACAAAATTAACCATGGGTTCCATCCAACCCATATCTCACCATTGCTATTTATATAAAGACCTTTCAGAAATATGTCAAGATAAGCTGTGTATCACAGTGAAGTTTTGTAATGCAGGATAGAGCAGCAGTGACTGGACATTAATGATGTGCATTTTTATTGAATATCCACACAACGTAGAGCAGCAACTAGTAAGTGATTAAAGGAATAAGACTTTCAAAAGTGCATACATGCCATAATTAATTGAAAAATCTGCTCACTGTTACTAGGAGCATAAATGCCAAGATTTGGTATTCAACTTGTTCTGTAAGCATGAAATATCAGGAGACTTAGCAACAGACTTTATTCAGGTATGCCTTCTTTTAATTCAAATCAATCAAGTTCTTTAACAATTTGGATATATGCTGAAATGCTATCAGGGGTCTTCTTTGGGCAGTGAGATTTTCTCAATTTTGCAAGTTTTCAGTTATAAGCATGCATTACTTAAAAAAAATCAGAAAAACAGGATAAACAAAAAGGTCTTACTGTATGGCACAGGGAACTATATTCAGTATCCTGTGATAAACCACAATGGAAGAGAATATAAAAAAAGAACGTATATATGTGTATAACTGAGTCACTCTGCTGTACAGCAGAAATCAACACAACATTGTAAATCAACTATATGTCTATTAAAAAAATTCAGAAAAATAAAACCTTAAGAAATGCTTCCTAAGAAGGGAATCAATTTACTGTGTGTTGTCTGAAGCCCTATAATTGATATTTTTCAAATCTTTTCTATATTCATTTTGATCCTTACAATCATGAATTTTTAGAGTAGGTGGAAACCTTGTAAGATCATCTTATATAGCTCTCTCATGTTTCACAGGTAAAATTTTGACTACCCACTCCCTCCCTCCCCCACTGCATGTAATTCTAATAAAACTGTCAATCATGGGGATGGGTAGGGTTGGAGGGGAGTGTGGAGATGCTGAGAAACAAGATCCAAACTAAACAACCAGAGAGTAATTTAAATCATTTCTCGAGAAACAATAATTAATCTGGCAGTGTTCACATGACTTAAATGGCCATTCAGATTACTTCTGCTGGGGAGAGGATTATTCTCTCTGCATTGGCCCTCGAGTTAAGGAAAGGTGTGGATCTAGAATGGCCATTCATATCTTGAATGACAGATGTGCTTGGCCCAACTCCTTGGACTTCCCGGAAAAGTATTAAGCCAATAAATGACTCTTTTTGCTGAAGGTTGGAATTTATTTTCTGTCACATACATCAGAGAGAAACCTTAATAAATAACCATCCATTACTAATGCCATTTGTCCACTTTATTTATTTTATTTTTTAAAGAAAGGCAGACTGCCACATGCAGCACCACATTTGGATGTGTCTGCAATCTTGGAAGCTTGACTACCCTACGTCATCCTGCAGAGCTTGATTGGAGGTTCTAGCAGCTACTCATGTAGCCTTGACTAAAGGCTGGTTCACCTCTATAAGTGAAGGTTGTCCTCTTCAACTAAGTGTGCAGCTTTGGGAGGGATGCTTGTGGAGCAGTGAGGGAGGAAGGGGACACCTGCCTAGCCAGCCAGATCAGCCAAATCAACCCTCGTGATCAGTGGGGTGACAGATGTCACAGTCAGATTGCCCTCACATTCTGTCCCCTTTATTAAGGCCTCCAAGACGAGGACTCCAAAATATCCCTGAGTCTCCTATCTCTATGATTTTTTCCCTAATAGTGATAGAAAAAAACATTTGCTTATGTTGAACTTAAACTTTCGGCTACAATTTTAAGTTAAAGACTTTTGCTTCTACCTGAGACAGAGTAAAAGGAACTGGATTTACTCTCCTACTGAAATAACAACAAAGACATAATATATGAAAAAAAGATTTTTAAGTCACTGGATATTAGGCAATGAAGGACAGTGATCCCAGAGATAGCGAACTAATGAGGTGAGCCCTAGACTTGCCTCAGATTACAGCCTTGAGAGAGTTTACAGTCTGCAGCCTATGAAGGGGGACGCCAGAAAGAGGATCATGGACTCCCTGAACTGAGAGTCTGGGGAGGTGAAGGGAGCTTGAGCTTGCAAGACAGAGTACCAAAAAGGAGAGAATTGCTCAGAGGGTGATCTGTAGAGGTTCCCTGGGTATTCAGCACAGTACTAGTAAGCATATGCACTTAAGGAAACTACCCAATGCTGAGGGCAAACCATCTTGAAGGATTAGAGAACAGTGCCCAGTGCTCACACAGGACTGTGAATAGTGACTGTTTCTACAAGCCAGAGAGAACAACACATAATTCATACACATTGGGTAGAGTACCCAGGAAAATAGTGTAGTAGAGAATAAATGGTCCTAGACTGAGCACAGCTCTGAACTCACCTAAAAAAATCATAAAAGCAAGACATATAAGATCTGTTTCAAAGTAACTTAATTGCATCACAGAACAAAGTTCAAGGATATTTATAGGAATATAAAAATAATCAGCACCAAACAGGATAAAATTCACAATGTTTGGCATAATCAAAGATTTTCAGATATGCAAAGAAGAAATCATGACCCATGATGAGAAGATTAATCTATCAATAGAAACTGACCCCAAACTAACATAGATAGTAGAACAAGCAGAGAAGGACATTAAATCATTTATTAAAATGTATTTTACCCAATATGCTCAAAAGTTCTGGAGAGACATGGAAATATTTTTTAAAGACCCACATAGAAATTCAGGGCATGGAAACTATAATGTCTAAGATGTAAAGTACACTGAATGGTATTCACAGTAGATTAGACATTTCAGGGAGGAAGATTAGTGAACTTAAAGGCACAGCAATAGAAACCATCTGAAATGAAACACAGAGAGTAAAAAGAATCCCTCCCTCCTGCCCGCCCCCCAAAATCGGTAAGCTGCAGGACAAATACAGGCAGCCTAAAATGTAAGTAGCTGGAGTCTCCAAAAGAGACAACAGAGAAAGGGGTATGGACAGAAAATTTATTTGAAGAACTAATGGCTTAAAATTTCCAAATTTGATGACTACTATAAACCCATGGATCAAAGAAAGCTCAATGAAGCCCAAGGTCAAGAAACATGAAGAAAACTATACCAAGACCCATCCCAATCAAATTGCTAAGAAGCAAGTGAGAAAAGGCAAATTTAAAAAGCATCCAGAGAATACTGACATACTACATATGGAGGAATAAAAATAACAATTACAGCAAATTTCTTCCTGGAGATGGTGAAAGCAGGAAGGCGATGGAGCAACATCTTTAAAGTACTGAAAGAAAAAACTGTCTACCTAGAATTCTTCACTCTGTAAAACTATATTTCAAAACAAAGGCAAAATAAGACCATTTCGGTCATACAGAAGCTGAAAGAATACCTCACCAGCAGACCTGCACCACAGGAAATGTGAAGGAAGTCCTTCCTGTAGAAGGAAAATGATACCAGGTGGAAATCCTGAGCTACACAAAGGCATGAAGAGCAAACATGGAACTGAGCAAACATGTAAGATTTTTTTTCTTATTATTTAAATTTCAAGTCATTCTACCTTTAATTGGTCCTCCATGACCTCCAACTCTTCTTTAAAGCCCTTCATATAAGTGAATATCAGTCAAATTGCCTTTTATCCATCTCTCCTTCTAACTTCACATCCTCATTTCCATTGATTTTTATTCTCATGGGACTCACTTTCTTTACCTTCAGGACTTGTGCTGCTCTTCTTTACACTCCTCTAGCTTCTCTCCACCTTATTATTTTTTTTTTTTTAATAGGATTTTGGTTTTTAAATTTATTTATTTATTTATTTATTTATGGCTGTGTTGGGTCTTCATTTCTGTGCAGCGAGGGCTTTTCTCTAGTTGTGGCAAGCGGGGGCCACTCTTCATCGCGGTGCGCGGGCCTCTCACTATCGCAGCCTCTCTCGTTGCAGAGCACAGGCTCCAGACGCGCAGGCTCAGTAGTTGTGGCTCACGGGCCTAGTTGCTCTGCGGCATGTGGGATCTTCCCAGACCAGGGCTTGAACCCGTGTCCCCTGCATCAGCAGGCAGATTCTCAACCACTGCGCCACCAGGGAAGCCCTCTCCACCTTCTTGAACTGTGTAACTAAGTGTCCAGAACAAGTTTCATTTAGTACCAATAAAGTCATAAGTGGCTTGACTGCCACCTCCTCCACTAAAGGGCTTTTAATTGCTTATGAGAACTTGCAGGTTATCCTTGTCCTGGAAAGTCATTGTGCATATTGGCATATTAAAGGTTCTGAGAAGGTCATTACTAAAGTATTCTAAGTCATTTATTCCAGCATCTCCCCAACTTATTGACACATAGGACCCTAGGAACACAATTTGAAAATTATTGTTCCCATTCAACATCCTCATTTTATAGGTGAGAAAAAGTTCAGAGAAGTAATTTGCCCAATAACACACAAAATGTTAGTGTCAAAGTGGAAACTAACACTTAAGTCTTCCAGAATAAGTCCAGTGTTCTTTCCTCAGCATTCACTCAGAAACCTTGGAATTCTTGAAACTTTCCTTAGGAATTTCCTATCCTTCTATAACCAAGCAGGATCCTACGGGGCCTTCCTGGGACAGACCCCTCCCCCATATCCTCTGCTTTAGTTCCTCTCTGAAGTACCTAGATAACAGTATCTGATGCACATTTCCTGAGTTGTTTTACAGATGCTAAAACCTCTGCCAAGTGGAAGAAGTAAACCACTTGAAAATGAGGGAGCACATAGCCCCCAGGCCTACTGGTACCTGAGGACTGAGAACCTAACCCCTGTGACACCACCCTGTTACCTCACCACCAACCAATCAGACAACCGTGCGCAAGCTGATCACATACCCTGCAACTCCCCTCCCTCACTTTGCCTTTAAAAATACCTCCCTGAAACCCCTCGAGGAGCTCGGGTTTTTTGAGCATGAGTTGTCCTGGACTTCTCATCTGGCACCTTATGATAAATGCTGCACTTTCTTTCACCACAACCCAGTGTCAGTAGATTGGCTTTATTATGCAAGCAAGTGGACCCAGGTTTGGTTCGGTAACACTTCCAAAACCAATTTCACAGCTTATAACTTTGCCTTTCACTCAAAAGGATTTTTCCCAGCATAAAACTCTACAACTCTAGGAGTCAGTGGATGTCTGGGCATTTGGACAGGAATCAAATTTTCAGATCATAAGCTTCTGCAGGGAGTGCAAGGTCGTTGTGAAAATACCATGTGAAAAGGCAATGCTGTGCGTTCTCCAAGGTGGCAATTCTACTTGGAATTAGCAGCCATTTCTCTGTCATCACTTAGTCATTTTCCTGTTCATCTCAGAAGGCATCCCTAGCTCTGCAGGGAGTGACAGATGCTGTGCTGAGCAGAGCTCCCGGCCCATCCCATCTCAACCAGCCAGGCCCACTTTAAGCAAAGGCTGAGTGAAAGGGGCAGATGTGGGAGCCAGACTATTTTGACAGGAGATTGATTTTCTCCTCCCTTCCCCCACAAAGCTTTTTTTCCCTCTCCTTATGTTTGGATGAATTATTCCTACTCTCAATGAACAGCAAAGAGGAACAGCAAAAAATTATTCTGGGTGGGGGTTGGAGAGACATCTGGGAGGAAAAGCACAAAAAGAAAACCTCAGAGGTTTTCAGTATTAAGAATGGTTAGTGATCAGTTCCACCCTGATTTGCTCATCTGTGCTTGGCACTATGATTAAGGGAAGGGAAATGGAGGGAGAATTTTTTTGTTTATAACTTATTTTATTTTATTTATTTATTTTTGGCTGCGTCAGGTCTTCATTGTTGCTCATGGGCTTTCTCTAGTTGCGGCGAGCAGGGGCTACTCTTCGTTGCACCGTGAGGGCTTCTCATTGTGGTGGCTTCTCTTGTTTCAGAGCATGGGCTCTAGGGCATGTAGGCTTCAGTAGTTGTGGCACGTGGGCTCAGTAGTTGTGGCGCACGGGCTTAGCTGCTCTGCGGCATGTAGGATCTTCCCGGACCAGGGATCGAACCTATGTCCCCTGCACTGGCAGGTGGATTCTTAACCACTGCGCCACCAAGGAAGTCCCAGAGGGAGAATGTTTTTAAGGTGTCTGCTATTTAAGCTTGATAGGGAATTCTTTTCAAAGAGATCCCTGATCCTCTGGTTGGGAAAAACAACCTAACAGAAATGTTTGGTTATGAATGAGAAGCCCCCTGGGAATAGATAACCTAGATAAGAAGGTTAGAGAAAAGAATTGAAATCAGGATCTCAAAGAGATATTAGCACTGCCATGTTCGCTGCGTTCATAATAACCAACTTGTGGAAACAACCTAAATGTCTATCAGCAAATGAATGGATTTAGAAAATGTGGTATATACATACCACGGAATATTATTTGGCCTTTTTAAAAAGGAGGAAATCCTGCTATATGTGACAACATAGATGGACCTTGAAGACATTATGCTAAGTGAAATAAACCAGTCAGGCCCAATACTGCATGATTCCACTTATATCAGTTACCTAAAATAGTCAAACTCATAGAAGCAAAGAATAGAATGGTGGTTGCCATGGGCTTGTGGGAGGGGGAGATGGGGAATTACTAACCAACAGGTATAAAGTTTCACTTAAGCAAGATGAAAAAGTTCTAGAGCTCTGCTGTACAACATTGTGCCTTACTGTTAACAATACTCTATTGTACTCTTAAAATTTGTTAGGAAGGCAGATCTCATGTTAAGTGTTCTTACCACAATTTTTTAAAAAAAGGGTTAGGCAATGAGGAGATAAATTGCTCTGTGTAATGAAGGGGAACTTAGGATTTGACCAGAGGGGGCTCACTAGTGGCTGGAAGTCGGGGGCTGTTGACCAGAGGAGGAAGGAGAGTGAAACGAGCAAGGACAGCGTCCAGCAGCCCGGCAGAGGGCAGGGCCAAGGGAGGAAGCCTAGCCAGTGAAACATTTCCCGAGGTCTTAATGGGAGCACAATGGCAGCAGCAGCACCCAGGCCCTCCCTTCACCCCAGACCTCAGGGGAAGTGTGTGATGTGGTGGCTCTGGTGTCTGGCCAGCCGTGTCCAGGGGGCTTAAAGGAAAAGAGCAGCTGCCTGCTCAGTTCAGGGTGAGGAGGAGAGAACAGAGATAGGAAAGAAGATGAAAGAAGATGCTGGTGTGATTGACAGGCCATCGGGGTGAAAAAACAGCAGGTGGGATGAGATCCCTAGATCATTTTTTTCTTATGTTAAATGGAAGATTGAGCACAGAGAGCTGGCAGTAACTTGGTCACAAAAATTAGATCTCATTTAAACCTCACACCCAGGCTATGAAGAATCATTATTCCTATTTTATGGACTTGAAAACAGAAATTTACAAAGGTTAATGTGTTGCCTAAGATCCCTTAGCCTTTTCCAGAGAATGGCAAAGCCAGGCTGCATGTCCTGCTCTGACCCTCAGCAGCACATGTGCTCCTAACCAGTGTGCTTGGGATAAAACTTGCACGTCCCTGAACTTAATTCTGGCTCTCCTTGATAGCAGGGAGCGTGACTTATTTATTCTATGATGATTTCCCAGTGCCTGGCATACAGCAGGTACTCAATATATGTATGTTAAACTGCAACAAAAAATGAAACTAAATCCTACAATTTCTGTCATGGAGAATATTCTCCAGATACTCAGAAGTTAAATAGTTTGCCTGAGATCACATAGCTAAAATGTGACCCAGATCTGCCTCAAGTAAACATTTCCTGAGGACCTTCAGCCAACCTCCCAGTGGCCCTTTGGGGGCACCACAAAGCCCCCCAGCCTGCCACACCTGTGCTCCCCGCCAAGCTAAAAGGTCCCAGCGCTGGGCTGAGTTGGCTTTGCATAGCACCTCCTTGGGTAGGGAGTGTCTCGCCAATTCTTTATCACCCAGGGTAAGATTCCAAAAGTCAGGGGGAAACAGCAAGCAACGGGAGGCTGGGTGAAGGGAGAAATCGATAATAAAAAAAAAAAAGCTTTGCACACAGACTATGAATGATAAGGCCTCCTGACTTCAGGAAATTGATTCTTGGCAGAAATCTTTGCTCAGCATGATTCTTCTGTTACCATAGGGATCTTTTGGTGATAACAAAAGGTCTTTGTGTCTGGAGTAAACAGGGAACCACAATAATCATTTGCACACAGGCAAAGTGAATGTTTAGTCACCTGGAACCAGAAATAAATTCTGTATGAGTATCAAAAACACGAAGCAAGGGGCACCAAGACACACTTAACTAGAAACCCCAATGTGCCCTGTGTGTGCCAGTGCACACAGGAGTCTCTTTCACTCTCCAGTGTGGTTTGGTGCCTTCCTGCCTGGGTGTGGGGGGCTGACGAGGCCACATCATTTCAGCCTCCTCATCCACTGCCATCATGGGTAGGAGGCAAAGGAGGGAACTGGCATTTATTACATTCTGACTACAAAACTTTTACATATAATACCTCATGTAATCTACATAACAGCCATGTGAGACTGGCATTATTTCTTATCCCCATTTTACCCAGGGGGAAATTGGGCTTTCCAGATGTAACTGACTCGGTGCTTGTAGAGCTGAGTGTCAGAGTCTAGATTCCAACCCCATTAACTGTGTTCCTAAGGCCAAGGCCATGTTCTTCCTACCACACCAAGGTGAATGGGGTGCCTCGGGCTAGGTCCTGGGGAGCAACTTTCTAATTTCAGCTTTACTACTGAGTACTAGCCCAAACTTGGGCAAGTCACTTCCCCTCTCACAGCCTCAGCTTCTCCATTTATAAAAAGATGTTGACTTCAACCTTGCCAGCAAACACTTTCTTCTAACAGCCTGTGGTTTTGGAACCCAGCAGAACCCTGCGCCCCCAGCCCCAAGTACAATACAAAGACCGCTCCATGTCTCCTGTCTCTTGTTTGTAGATAAGCTGAAATCTCCCACACCTCCCTGAGTCAAAAAAAAGTAGGCTTAAGCAGTTAAGAATTAGGACAGTGGAGTCACAGACCCACTGTCTGATGCAGTTGTTTTACAGGTACTGTAACCACCCTCAGCAGGAAACCCCCTTTGCTTTGTCACATTTTTTTATATGATTATTTTTTAACATCCTTATTGGAGTATAACTGCTTTACAATGTTGTGTTAGTTTCTGCTTTATAACAAAGTGAATCAGCTATATGTATACATATATCCCCGTATCCCCTCCCTCTTGCGTCTCCCTCCTGCCCTCCCTATCCCACTGCACTAGGTGGTCACAAAGCACCAAGCTGATCTCCCTGTGCTATGGTGGCTGCTTCCCACTAGCTATCTATTTTACATTTGGTAGTGTATATATGTCCATGCCACTCTCTCACTTTGTCCCAGCTTCCCCCTCCCCCTCGCCATGTCCTCAAATCCATTCTCTACGTCTTTTTTTTGGATTCCATATATATGTGTTAGCATACGGTATTTTTCTCTTTCTGACTTACTTCACTCTGTATGACAGACTCTAGGTCCATCCACCTCACTACAAATAACTCAATTTCGTTTCTTTAAATGGCTGAGCAATATTCCATTGTATATATGTGCCACATCTTTATCCATTCATCTGTCGATGGACACTTAGGTTGCTTCCATGTCCTGGCTATTGTAAATAGTGCTGCAATGAACATTGTGGTACATGACTTTTAATGAATTATGGTTTTCTCAGGGTATATGCCCAGTAGTGGGATTGCTGGGTCATATGGTAGTTCTATTTTTAGTTTTTTAAGGAACGTCCATGCTGTTCTCCATAGTGGCTGTATCAATGTACATTCCCACCAACAGTGCAAGAGGGTTCCTTTTTCTCCACACCCTCTCCAGCATCTATTGTTTGTAGATTTTTGGCCATTAATGGCCATTCTGACCGGTGTGAGGTGATACATTGTAATTTTGATTGGCATTTCTCTAATGATTAGTGATGTTGAGCATCCTTTCATGTGTTTGTTGGCAATCTGTATATCTTCTTTGGAGAAATGTCTATTTAGATCTTCTGCCCATTTTTGGATTGGGGTGTTTGTATTTTTGATATTGAGCTGCATGAGCTGCTTGTATATTTTGGAGATTAATCCTTTGTCATTAGCTTCGTTTGCAAATATTTTCTCCCATTCTGAGGGTTGTCTGTTTTGTCTTGTTTCCTTTGCTGTGCAAAAGCTTTTAAGTTTCATTAGGTTCCAATTATTTATTTTTCTTTTTATTTCCATTTCTCTAGGAGGTGGGTCAAAAGGATCTTGCTGTAATTTATGTCAAAGAGTGTTCTTCCTATGTTTACCTCTAAGAGTTTTATAGTGTCTGGCCTTACATTTAAGTCTTTAATCCATTTTGAGTTTATTTTTGTGTATTGTGTTCTAATTTCATTCTTTTACATGTAGCTGTCAAATTTTCCCAGCACCACTTATTGAAGAGGCTGTCTTTTCTCCATTGTATATTCTTGCCTCCTTTATCAAAGATAAGGTGACCATATGTGTGTGGGTTTATCTCTGGGCTTTCTATCCTGTTCCATTGATCTATATTTCTGTTTTTGTGCCAGTACCATACTGTCTTGATCACTGTAGCTTTGTAGTATAGTCTGAAGTCAGGGAGCCTGATTCCTCCAGCTCCGTTTTTCTTTCTCAAAATTGCTTTAGTTATTCAGGGTCTTTTGTGTTTCCATACAAATTGTAAAATTTTTTGTTCTAGTTCTGTGAAAAATGCCATTGGTAGTTTGATAGGGATTGCAATGAATCTGTAGATTGCTTTGGGCAGCATAGTCATTTTCACAATATTGATTCTTCCAATCCAAGAACATGGTATATCTCTCCATCTATATCATGTTTAATTTCTTTCATCAGTGTCTTATAGTTTTCTGCATACAGGTCTTTTGTCTCGTTAGGTAGGTTTATTCCTAGGTATTTTATTCTTTTTGTTGCAATGGTAAATGGGAGTGTTTCCTTCATTTCTCTTTAAGATTTTTCATCATTAGTGTATAGGAATGCAAGAGATTTCTGTGCATTAATTTTGTATCCTGCTACTTTACCAAGTTCATTGATTAGCTCTAGTAGTTTTCTGATGGCATCTTTAGGATTCTCTATGTATAGTATCATGTCATCTGCAAACAGTGACAGCTTTACTTCTTCTTTTGTGATTTGGATTCCTTTTATTTCTTTTTCTTCCCTGATTGCTGTGGCTAAAACTTCCAAAACTATGTTGAATAACAGTGGTGAGAGTGGGCATCCTTGTCTTATTCCTGATTTTAGAGGAAATGGTTTCAATTTTTCACCATTGAGAATGATGTTGGCTGTGGGTTTGTCATATATGGCCTTTATAATGTTGAGGTAAGTTCCCTCTATGCCTACTTCCTAGAGAATTTTTATCATATATTGGTGTTGTATTCTGTCAAAAGCTTTTTCTGCATCTATTATGATTATCATATGGTTTTTATCCTTCAATTTGTTTATGTGGTGTATCACATTCTTTGATTTGTGTATATTGAAGAATCATTGCATTCCTGGGATAAACCCCACTGGATCATGGTGTATGATCCTTTTAATGTGCTGTTGTATTCTGTTTGCTAGTATTTTGTTGAGGATTTTTGCATCTATGTTCATCAGTGATATTGGTCTATAGTTTTCTTTTTTTGTGACATCTTTTTCTGGTTTTGGTATCAGGGTGACGGTGGCCTCGTAGAATGAGTTTGGGAGTGTCCTCCCTCTGCTATATTTTGGAAGAGTTTGAGCAGTATCGGCATTAGCTCTCCTCTAAATGTTTGATGGAATTCATCTGTCCTGCGCTTTTGTTTGTTGGAAGATTTCTAATCACAGTTTCAATTTCTATGCTTATGATTGGTCTGTTTATATGTTTTATTTCTTCCTGGTTCAGTCTCAAAAGGTTGTGCTTTTCTAAGAATTTGTCCATTTGGCATATAGTTGCTTGTAGTAATCCCTCACGATTCTTTGTATTTCTGCAGGGTCAGTTGTTACTTCTCCTTTTTCATCTCTAATTCTGTTGATTTGAGTCTTCTCCCTTTTTTTCTTGATGAATCTGGCTAGTGGTTTGTCAATTTTGTTTATCTTCTCAAAGAACCAGCTTTTAGTTTTATTGATCTTTGTTATTGTTTCCTTCATTTCCTTTTCATTTATTTCTCATCTGATCTTTACTATTTCTTTCCTTCCACTAACTTTGGGGTTTTTTTTTTTGTTTTTTTTTATCTAATTGCTTTAGGTGTAAGGTTAGGTTGTTTATCTGAGATTTTTCTTGTTTCTTGAGGTAGGACTGTACTGGTATAAACTTCCCTTTTCAAACTGCTTTTGCTGCATCCCATAGGTTTTGGGTCATCGTGTTTTCATTGTCATTTGTTTATAGGAATTTTTTGATTTCCTCTGATTTCTTCAGTGCTCTCTGGGTTATTTAGTGGCGTATTGTTTAGCCTCCATGTGTTAGTATTTTTTACATTTTTTTCCTGTAGATGATATCTAATCTCATAGCATTGCAGTCGGAAAAGATACTTGAAACGATTTCAATTTTCTTAAATTTACCAAGGCTTGATTTGTGACCAAAGATATGTCTAACCTGGAGAATGTTCCATGAGCACTTGAGAAGAAAGTGTATTCTGTTGTTTTTGGATGGAATGTCCTATAAATATCAATTAAGTCCACTTTGTTTAATGTGTCATTTAAAGCTAGTGTTTCCTTATTTATTCTCATTTTGGATGATCTGTCTATTGGTGAATGGGGGGTGTTAAAGTCCCCTACTATGATTGTGTTACTGTCTTGTCACTTTAGCAAAGCT
The DNA here is from genome assembly GCF_964341445.2 of Mesoplodon mirus. Taxonomy (NCBI): domain Eukaryota; kingdom Metazoa; phylum Chordata; class Mammalia; order Artiodactyla; family Ziphiidae; genus Mesoplodon; species Mesoplodon mirus. The sequence continues at coordinate 72,937,160 of NC_138985.1, forward strand.
ATATTGTAACTAAACTTGGTTTCAGGCACTCCCGTGCTCTGCTCATCTCCAGCCCTAGCACACTTTTCAAATCTTCTGATCACACAATACGTTGCCTAGCCTGTTGGTTCTTTCCGTAGATCAAAGAAGTAGAAATGAAGAATAAGTAATTAACAGATGACCAGATCTCTTCCCTAGCTTCACCTTCAGTAATCTTGAGAACAAACTGTGTGAACAAACTGTTTGAACAAGATAGCATCTAGAGGAAGATCACAAGAAGTCGAGGAGCCTGCACACAACGGGTGGAGGGGTGGGGTGGCGACTCCTCTGACCCCATATCTCAATTGTTAACTGAGATTCCTTCCCCTTTTCCCTTTAAAACTTTCATGGCTGAGCAGAATCTTCAGAGCTGGTTTTGGGGGACACAGGTCTGCCTTCTTCCCAGATCGCTGGCTTTTTGATTAAAAGCAACTTTCCTTTCCACCACCAACTGCCTCTGGGGTATTGATTTTTGAGCAGTGAGCAGCTGGACCTGAGTTCAGTAACAGATTTTATCATCCTAAATGGTTGCTGCTGGCCTTTTAAATGAGACACCTGTTTCCCTCCTCCCTCTGTTCCCTTCATATTGAACTGAGGGCCAATGGTATGCCAGGCACCAAGGGAAACACTATTTACAAATTGTGATTGCCAGAGAAATTGAGGATTTTCTCTCAACCACCTGCCACACCTATGATGGGCTCTTCTTTTCATGTGTATTAGTATCTGAGAGTGTCTATTTGTTTTTTCAATATTGAATATTTGTTGAAGAATAATTATAAAATATGCATAAAGTATAAATAATTATAGTAGAATCACATCCATGTACCCACTACCCAATTTCAAAGAAGAACACATACACTTCAACTTTGAAGACCCCTTTGTGCCTTCCATCCTCTGAGAGACAGTCACTAATCTAATTTTACTTATAATTTACTTGTTTTTCTTCATATTTTACCATGTTTTAATCCCTTAAAAATGTGTTGTTTAACTTTACATGTTATTGAACTTTCTCTAAATGAACTCACATCACATGAATTCTTCTGGAAATTAGTTTTTGTTTTTTGGCTTAACAGTATTTCCCCAGGAGTCATCCACGTTGTTGCCTAAAGCTGTTTTAGTTTTATATATTCAATAGGATATTGCTGGATGACTATACTTCAATGTCTTTATCCATTCTATTTACTCTAGACACATGTGCATGATTTTCTGCTGTTATGAACACTTGGCAGTAAACTTCTTAGGCATGTATCCTGATGCACGTGTAGGAATTTTTCTGGGGTATAAATCTAAGGCATGGAGAAGTTGGGTCTTAGTATGTATAATCTCAGATTTATCAGGAAATGCCATTTATTTCCAAAATGATTACCCTCTACTGGGAAGGAAAAAGACTTGGTGTTGTCCCACCCGTGCCACCCTTTTCCTAGTACATTAAAATTTTAACCAATGTTGCAAGTTATAAATGTTGTCACTGCGGTTGCATTTTGCATTTGTCTGATTATGAATAGGTTGGATTTTTTTAAAGATTATGAGCCATTTGCATTTCTTTTTCAGGAAATGCCATGTTTTTGGCCAATTTTTCTTTTCATTTTTTTACTCTTTGTAGGAGTTCTTTATTCTGTATACTAATCTTTTGTCAGGTAGACAAGTTGCATATATCTTCTACACATCATGGCTTGCTTCACTCTCTTCATGTCTTTTAGTGAATAGAAGTTATTAACCATAACATAGTGAATTGATCGCTCCTTTCCTTTAAAGTCAGTGTTTTGGACTTCCCTGTTGGTGCAGTGGTTAAGAATCTGCCTGCCAATGCAGGGGACATAGGTTCAAGCCCTGGTCCGGGAAGATCCCACATGCCGTGGAGCAACTAAACTTGTGTGCCACAACTACTGAAGCCCGCGCACCCTAGAGCCCGCACGTTGCAACTACTGAAGCCCACATGCCTAGAGCCCACGCTCTGCAGCAAGAGAAGCCACCGCAATGAGAAGACCACACACCGCAACCAAGAGTAGTCCCTGCTCGCCACAAGTAGAGAAAGCCCGCACACGGCAACGAAGACCCAATGCAACCAAAAATAACTAAAATTAAAAAAAAGAAGTTATTGTTTTGGGATTTTAGGAACTTCTTCTTTGAGGAAATTCTCCTTGAGGACATAAAGATATTATCCTATATTGTATTCTAGATTTTATAGTATTATCTCTCATATTTAGGTCTTCATCTATCTGGAATTTTATTTTTATGGGTGATGTGAGGTAGGGAAACAATTTGTTTTCCATATAACCAATTGTCAGCTTCACTTATTAAATATATGCACGTTTATTTTGAGCTATTATTCTATTAGTCAATTTCCATATCCCTGTGCCGATACTTTTACTGCTGTTGTGATAAATATTTCTAGATGGTAGGCAAAAATGTCCTTTCATGTTCTTCTTCAGATTTGTCTTGATTATTCATCCATAAAAATTTTACATTCAGCTTGTCAAGCTCTATAAAAAGCCCTATTGGTATGTTGATTAAAATATAGGTCAATTTGAGGTAAGCTAGTATTTTTACAACTTATGTTCAATTCATTCTTGGTTCTTGTTTACATCTTTGCTCATGAATGTAATAGACCTGTAATTTTCCTATACTGCATTAATCCTACTCTGCTGTTGTTGCTTAATGTTACAGTTGCCAAAAAACTGGAGTTCTCTTATCTCCTATTCTCTGGGTGTTTGTACAAAATTGATATAATCGGTATCTTGAATGTTTAGTAGAAGAGGTCTGCAAAACTCTCTGGATTTGTTGTTTTCTTTGAGGGGAGATCTTAAAATATTATTAATTCAATTTCTTTGCTAGGGATAAGATTATTCCTAATTTCTATTTCTTTTTGGACTAGTTATATTTTTCTAGGAATTTAACCATTTATCTAAGTGTTCAAATTTATTGACAAAGTTTTTCATAATATCTCCTCCACCTACTCTCTGCAGCTTCTGTAATTTGTCATTCCTAATTTTTATGCCTTATTATTTTCTCTCAATTATGAATTATTTCAAATAACCAACTTTGGCTTTGATATCACTGTTTTCTATTTCATCAAGTTCTGCTCGTTATTTCCTTCAGTTTGGGGAGGGAGTATTCTGCTGTTCTTTGTCTACATTTCTGACATTGACATTTGAATTCATTTTTAGTTTAATATGTGCATTTTAGACTAAATAGGAAAAAAGCAAATTTCTAGATTTGCTTTAATTATATCCCTCAAGTAGTTTGTAGTATACCATTGTTCTATTTTTTTCCTCAAATTTTCATCATAAGATTCTTCTTTGATTCATGGAGTATTTAAAACTGTTTTTTATATTTTGTATTGATTTCTCACATTAAGGGGTTTTAATCATTAATTTTTTTCAAGAATCACTATTTGGCCCCCCATAGGATCAATTTTTTTCATTCAACAAATATTGAGCACACATATATGCCAGGTACTGTTCTAGGTTACATCAGTGAAAAAAATGGATAAAAAATGTATGCCTCCCTGGAGTTCATGCTTTGTCAGTTCTTGAAAACATCCCACATGTTAGAACAGAATGTGTATTTTTCATTTGTTCAGTGTAGTTGTTCTATATATGACCATTACATCAAGATTATTTTATTACTCAAATCATGTATATCCTTACTGACCTTTTTGCCTGCTTATTACATCAATTTCTAAGACAGGTATGTTAAAATTTCCTGCTGTGTTTGTGAATTTGTCTACTTCTCTTGTTTTTAATTACCACCCTTGGAGGCATATCCTTTTTAAAAGTAAGAAGACTGATTCTCAAATAAATAAACATGTCTTACCTTAAAAAGTTTGTAAAGAATGGATCCAGGATTCTAATTTAGTTGTCTCAATTATGGTAGTATTAATTGTATGACTGCTGTCATCTGTTTTGTCTAACATCCTCATCTAGTGACAACGTGAGTCTCTCCCCATCCTTTGGGAATCCCCTCCTCCCAGACTTGAACTAAATTCCTAATCAGAGTTCCCTGCTTCCTGACCAGCAGTGAATGTGCCCAGGACTGGCCATCATAGTATCCTAGGACCAGCCATCATAGTATCCTGGGCCACACAACCCAAACTAGGCCAAAGAGAATCCTTCCTTTGGAGACAGACATATCCATCTTTGCCATATTGCTTCCCAGTAGTTTTTTGATTACCAGCCATTTCTGAATGTATCAAGGTAGCTAGGATATGTTGTGAGGTTCATTTCTGTTTAGCTGTTTATCAGGGACATTTTTCTCTTAATCTAATCTGGAGATACTGCGTTTCCTTATTATTTCATCTCCACAGTTGGAATACATAATCTTCCATTTCTTTTAGTTTTTAAAAAAATTTTAGTGCCATCTACAATGGAATTGACTGCATTGTTGAATAAAGTATGGTTTATTTAAAAAATCATTAAGTGTTACCACTTGCTAGGCACGGTGCTAGGAGGCACTGTGGATTCGGAATGGAGTAAGACATAGGTTCTGTCTAACAGGACACAATGCAGTAGAAAAAGTCATGTTAAATGTGCAGAATTTAGGGGTTATAGGAGTGTGGACAGTAGGAGCAGTTAACTCAGCCAAAGGAGAGGCAGTCAGGGAAGGCTTCACAGAGGAGGTGACATTTGAGTTGAGTTGTATCTTGAAATGAAAACTGATCAAGAAAGCATATTCCACGAAAAAGAAAAAAAATCAGCAAAGAGCAGAAACCTGATTCTCCACAACTAATATTAAATTGTCAAAGTGATTTTTAAATTAGTCTCTTTTTATTCCTTTTTGTTTTTTGTTTGTTGGCTGCTATATCCCCATTTCTCGCTGGCACTCAAATCAGTGTTTATACATATACATACTTATGCTGCCACTCTCCCACCGCCCACAGCCACCATGGCACTCATCTCTAACCAAACACAGAATTCTTTCCTTAGAGAGTCTACTCAACACTACATTCCATTATTCATAAAGTAGAAAGAGTCAATCATTATTAATAAAGGAGACTGTGTGAGAGAAACTTGCTTACCATTTCTAATTCAATTGGGCAGAGATATGCAAAGGGTGGACATACAGACGTAAGGCAGAGAGGCCTGGTTCTAAAATGTCACTTGGGCATTTTTTTAAAGTTCCAAATCTTAGGACACACCCCACACTGATTAAATCTCAATCTGTGGAGGTGAGGGAAAGACTTCAGTATTTTCAAAGCTTTGCAAATTATTTACAATGTACAGACAAGTATGAGGACGACTGCCATAAAGAGTCTTTGTTAGAAAAAGCCAAATTCATCATAGATTTGGAGTGAATAACCGAACTGCACCTCCTAGGAAGAGGATGTTCTAGGGCAAGAGGGAGGCCTCTGAATCTGGACTCTGGTTAATAAGCAGATACCAAGAATGAAGACCAGAGGGGGGCATCATCACCCAGCGGGGCAGAACCAGAGATGTTAGCTGTGTCCATAAAGCTGAGCTGAAGAGCTGGCCTTCAGGCACCATTTTAAAAAAATCAGTTTTCATGGCCTGATGCCAAATCTTCTTAGAAATGGTCATTTTTTATTTTCACTTTCTGTTTTTTTAGAAATGGGTAAGTACTAAAGCTTTAAAAGCAATCAGCATAACAACTGAATGAGCATAATTCTGCTACATTCAACTTTCTTTCAAGGTATTAAATCTGCATACAGGGAAAAAAAGTCCAGCTACTTTTAAAAAATCAATGAAATTATATTATGCTGAATTTAAATGCACATGCTGCATAAACAGAATACTTGATAGTGCTACCATTTATTTGAAAGTCATTTTGACAACTCATTACTTAATTAGAACTTTGGGTTAGATTTAGAAGTACAGAAAGCATTGCTCTGAAAGCAGAGCCAATATCAATACTATCTTAATCTCTTTGCAAAAAAAAAAAAATCTACCTTTTAATTACACTACAATGACTCAAAATCTTAAGAGAAAAAGTCTTCAACTCTCACATTCATTCAGAATTTTAAAATCTCTCTCATGGAAGGAAAGGTAAGAAGAAAGAGTTTTCAAGACTTTTCTATATCTTAATGTCCTTTTTAAATTTGAATGTAAAAATGTATTTGTACTGATACAGTACTGTGAAATAAAGATCAAGAATGTAATGAAGTTCAAAAGCACCTCCTCTTTTTCTGCACAAGGAACAATTTTACTGATTTAAATTAGAAAGGTCTAGTTGGGGGAAGGAGAAAGGGAAGGCAGAAGAGAGAAACAGGTGATCTGTGAACCAGAGCTGATCCTTAACTGCTCCCTAATAGAGGGAGAAGACTAAGGATTTTTGGAGCCAAACAAAAGTAATAAAGTGGAAAATGAAGTTTTAAAATCCACACACATCACTGAATATATCTATTTTCTTTTAGGCAAAGTAATTTTACAAGTAAATTTGATCTCAAATGATTTCACTCTTTTTCCATCTCTGAACTGAAAAGAAACAAGTCTAAGCCCAGTCTAGTGTACAAGTTCAAAATACTTAAATGACCAATACCACCTATTCAGAAAACACAATGCAAGTGAGCTGTATTAGTGTCTGGTTAAAAATTACCTTATCTGTTCTTGGTTAAAAATCACCTTATCTATTCTTTGTTCCTTGCAAGTTCCGTTGAAGCACGGTCCCTAAGAGACAAAGAAAGGACTCCTTAAAATTCAGTTCCCAATATAGGGACCCTCTAGCCTGTCCTGGTGGGATAAGTGCTGTCAGGAATGGAGCACCCTCTAGAGGCCAGGATTCCAGATAGTCTCTTCCCATCCATTAGAGCCACTTTTCTCAAGAACAATCCCTGCAGGAACATCATCAGCATTATCTGAGAACTGGTTAGAATGCAAATTCGGGGGCCCTACCTGCCTTACTACTTTGGGGCTACTATAACAAAATACCACAAACTGGGTACCTTATTAAGAACAGAAATTTATTTCTTACAGTTCTGGAGTGTGGAAGTCTAAGATCAAGGTGCCAGCTGATTCAGCATCTGGTGGGAGCCCACTTCATAGCTTATAGATTGCACCTTGTAGCTGTGATCTCACATGGTGGAGGAGGAAAGGGAGTTTTCTTGGGCCTCTTTTATAAGGGCACTAATCTTATTCATGAGAGCTCCATCCTCATGACCTGATCACCCCCAAGTGTCCCACCTCCTAATATCATCTCCTTGGGGATTAGGATTTCAACATATAAATTTTGGGGACACAATCATTCAGATATAGCACCACCTTAGGCCAACTGAATCAGAAACCTCTGTGGCGGGGTGCAGCAATCTGTGTTTTAACAAGCCCTCTAGGTGATTCTGATGCACACTATATTTGAGAATAACTGACCTCAAACATGTCAGAGAATGAAGGTGTTACTGTGTAAAAAAATTAATTATATAGGCATGAATTAAGCTAAACTGTCTTTCCTCAAAGCAGATTAAAAACAAAACAAACAAACAAACAAAAACTAAGTTGATGCTTATATCAGGCAAATACAAGGAACTATAATTTAGGAAATGTCATGAGACCAAACTGTGGTTTAGATCTAATGTATGAAAAAAAAGTTTCAGCAATTCTGGAATTATCCTCAAAATATGGCTTTAAAGAATGATTGTGTCCCTTCATGGAAATGATAAAGTAATGTTAGTGTATAATGCCATAAATATAAGAAGAGTATGGGGAACCTCAACACCTATACCACCACCGATAGAGAGGACTAAGTAGTTTCATGGATCTTTAACCCTTCCCATTTATTCAGGACTGCAATCTGTCACAAACCAGTTCATGGTTATCTGACTACAGAATGAGGCTGAACATGTCCACAGCCAAGGAGGAAATGAAAATAACAATCAAAAAAACACTTTCTATATTTTTCATGATCTTTTTTATTTAACATATATAATACATGTAAACTGGCATAAAATTCATAAAAATACAATTCCCCTATGCATTATCACTTTATTTCTGATACATCCTTTCATTTTCTCCTTAATATCATTGTTCTATTTTAATACTACGCTGTTTCTGCTAAGCACTTTTAGAGGCTTATCTTTTTATAGAAATACTGCCCCAACTTTGTTTTTATGTCATAGAAATAGCTATTTTATCACTTCCTTGCCCATCTTAACCTTCCTCACACTAAAGCAAAATATTTTTAAACGCTAAAAATGCATAAAATACTGAGCTTTAATACTATTTTGTCATGTATATCAAACCTACCACTACTCTGTGCTGCCATAAAAGATATTAATAATCTACAGCACCAGCTGCTACCAGATGTGACCAAGGCTGAGTGTGCAGTGTAGCCCAAGGCCTCCGTTCTAAACTGACTGGCCTAAAATATACTCATGGTTTGCTGGTGGAGTTACATCAATAAATACTGTTACAAAAGGAGTCTTCTGGAAAAAAAAAAACAAAACTAATTTGATTACTTTTATCTTTTCCCAGCATATGAAACAGTTATAACAGTATTTTAATGTTTTTCCTATATAGAATTTCAAATAATTACATGTGAACTTACTGGGAAAGGAATTACTGAAAGGTGGGAAGAATAGAGAATAACTTTAAAAGTAAAATTTTTTTTTAAAAAATTGTAACTGCTGGATGTACAAAACATATTTATGAGAGAAACAATGGCAAATAAAGCAGAGCACACACTTCCGCTTTTCCTAACCATGATGTCTCTCATCCTCCTCGACCTCAAGTGCCCACTTGCCATTTTTCTGCATTTGCTTCATCATTGCTCAAATTCTACTCCTAATCCACAACTCCCCAGATGCTTCCTTGTTTTCTGACTGGCAAAAGACCAAGAAATAAGTCACCCGGTAAGTGAGAAAGAGGGGCAGGCACCTGAAGACACTGACAATCTCCGCTGGAAGGAGGCTCCCTGGGAGAGGCGGGCTCTGGGGCAGGCTGGGGGCTGCACAATCCTCAGCCCAGGCTGTCTCGGCAGCTGTCTGCTCTAAGCAAGCTAGTGCCTCCCCCAGACCAGGCTTGTCCTTGGGCTCTGGTGAGAAGGCAGAAAGAGAACAGCTCTTCACTGGCTCCCCGGAGTGGGCACCGGAAACCATCCCTGAGGACTCAGGTCTCAAGGACAATCCACAATGAGGTTAATCTGCCTGTGGTTAATAAAGAGAACACTGTAATTAAACGTGTAGTCCACCAGAGTCATGGTTTGCTTAGAACGTTAAATCTTAAAACCATTTCTCAAAACTATGAGGATTCACTGTTTTGAAGAATCTCATTTCACACAAATTAACTTCTAAGAAACAAAAATTCATACTAGGAATTTAAAGCAGGTTGGAAAATTTTCCAAATAAAAATAAACAGGAAAGAAAAATAAACAAAGAGGAAGGCTGAATATATTCATTCCTCATACTGAAATGATGCTTTTTGGAAACAAAATTATAACATAAGGTTTAAGGCTTCGTCTTATTAAAGACAGGCAATTTTAAAAGTAAAATATAAAAACTCCATTCACTTATCATTATTCATTTACTTATTTGACAAAAAAATTAGTCATATTTTATTGTATCTTAATAGTAAAAGAAAAATTACCACATACTACAGTCTACTGTTCCACTATAAATTATGTCTACTCAAATATACATTAGTTTCTAGATGCATTATATTTGTGGTTGTTCAAAATAGTTTTCTTAAGACTACAATTATACATGAAAAATTTTAAGTGGTTTAAAGTTATTAAAATATAAACATTTGAACAATACTAAAAATGAATAATACTAAAAATACACAATTGTCATTAAATTTTTTAAACCAAGAATAAGTACTTGATAAGCAACTAAATGTGTAAATAGCACTTATTTGACAAAGAATATTGAGAAAGAGAGAGACAGACAGACGGACGCACACACACTAATGCCACATGGTTGGTAGTTAACAGGAATTTGGTCTTAAGGACTAGGTCCAAGAGCTTGGATTACTAACAGGCAGGAAATGCTTCATTAAGGAGAGCAACAGAAAACAAAAGAATGTGAAGAAGGGAAACAAACAGAGTTCTACATAGCAAATACCCATGTCTGCCCCATCTATTCTTACTGAAGTTGATGACAGGGGCTGACTTAACTGAGGAACTTACAATAATCGCTGAAATGTTCAAAAGACAACAGCAAAACGCAGAGAAAAAAGCAAGTGGCATCAATAGTCCATGAACTGTAAAATGAGCCCCTAAACAGTTAGTAAGTGACTATATTTTCATATCACCCTTGTCAAGACCCATCATATTTTTTATACAGGTAGCTTTGCTCACTTTAGGACAAATATTTAAGTCAAGTACAAGCATATACTCATTTGCATAGCAAATTTTAAGGGGTGCATTGAAATAGTAACCAACTGATAAACGTATAAGTATTTTTACAATCAGAAGGACATTCAAATTGACCAAATAAGACGTTTTTCATTTGAAAACAGTTACTTATAAAAGTTTTGGGGATTTGAATTAAAAACAAGGCATGAGTTATTAGCAAAACATGAAAACCATTACTGGTGGACTTCTCTGTAGGCAGCGGTCATTCCTCTATAACTTCTAAGACTTTGTAAACACTATTCTGGAATACAGTGGTGAAGTGAGGCTTGGATTCCTTTACTAAGAGGTTACATAAGGGAGGTTTTCCAGCGTTAGCAGGATCTTCTACATCCCAGATTTCAGGCATACTGCAACCAGGCCTAGAAAAATTAATGTGCAGATTAAAAATCAATGTACATTATATAATGGCAGATAAAGGAACACACTTTTTATGTTCCTGCTCTCATGTCATTTTTTTCTACTTAGTTTTTTTAAAAAAAATCATATCATAGTTATTTATATTTATGTAAGCTACCATAAATCCTCTTGAGAACAAGGTGAACACAGCGAAGGTAACTATAAAGAAAAGACATGTAATATACATGAATTCAGGTGGTAGGGTAAGAAATCTCAGTTGAATTCTGCCTCAGCTACTTACCAAGAATTTGGTGTTGGGTAGTTCACTCAGTCTCCCTCCACATTTGTAAAACAGGAAGTACCCATGACATAAGGGATTAAGGGAGAGACTGTATCAAGCACATAGTCAGAGGTAATATACTGACACAGAACATTATACAGGCGTACCTCCGAGAGAGGTTTGGTTCGCGGGTTTGGTTCCAGACCACCACAATAAAGCAAACATTGCAATAAAAGTGAGTTACATGAATTTTTTAGTTTCCAAGTGCATATAAAATTTATGTTTATATTGAAGTCTATTAAATGTGCAATAGAATTACATACCTTAACTTAAAAATTCTTTATTGCTAAAATAACGTTAACCATCACTGAGCCTTCAGTGATAAGGCTTCAGAATCTTTTTGCTGGCGGGGGGCCTTGCTTTGATGTTGATGGCTACTGATTGATCAGGGTGATGGTTGCAGACAGCGGGGGTGGCCGTGGCAATTTCTTAAAATAAGACAATAATGAAGTTTGCCCCCTTCATGGACTTTTCCTTTCATGAATGATTTCTCTATAGCATGCAATGCTGTTTGACAGCATTTTACCCACAGTAGAATTTCCTTCAAAATTGGAATCAGTACTCTCAAACCCTGCTGCTGCTTTATCAACTGAGTTTATATAATATTCTAAGTCCTTTGTTGTCATTTTAACAATATTCACCAGGAGTAGATTCCATCTCAAAAACTTACTTTCTTTGCTTATGCATAAGAAGTAACTCCTCATCCATTAGTTTTATCATGAGATTGCAGCAATTCAGTCACATCTTCAGGCTCCACTTCTACTTCTAGTTGTCTTGCTATTTCTACCACATCTGCAGTTACTTCCTCCACTGAAGTCTTGAACCCCTCAAAGTCATCCTGAGGGCTGGAATCAGCTTCTTCCAAGCTCCTGCTAATGTTGAGACTTTGAGCTCTTCCCATGAATCACAAAGGTTCTTAATGGTATCTAGAATGGTGGATCCTTTCCAAAAAGGTTTTCAATTGACTTTGCCCAGATCCATCAGAGGAATCACTAGCTATGGCAGCTATAGTCTTATAAAGTATATTTCTTAAATTATAAGACTTGGAAATGGAAATCACTCTTGATCCATGGGCTGCAGAATGGATGTTGCATTAGCAGGCATGAAAACAACATTAATCTTGTTGTACATCCATCAGAGCTCTTGGGTGACCAGGTGCATTGTCAATGAGCAGTCATATTTTGAAATGAATCTTTTTTTTCCGAGCAGTAGATCTCAACAGCAGGCTTAACAAAATCAGTAAACCATTTGTAAATAAACAGTTGTGCTGTCATCCAGGCTCTGTTGTTCCATTTATAGAGCACAGGCAAAACAGGTTTAGCATAATTCATAAGGGCTCTAGGATTTTCAGAATGATAAATGGAGCACTGGCTTCAACTTCAAGTCATCAGCTGCTTTACCCTCTAATAAAGAGCCTGTTCTTTGAAGCTTTGAAGCCAGGCATTGACTTGTCCTCTCTAGCTATGAAAGTTCTAGATGGCATCTTCTTCCAATAGAAGGCTATTTCATCATTGAAAATCTGTTGTTTAGGGTAGCCACCTTCATTAATGATCTTGGCTAGATCTTCTGGATAACTTGCTGCAGCTTCTACATCAGCACTTGCCACTTCACCTTGTGCTTTGATGTTATGGAGACGGCTTCTTTCCTTAAACCTCATGAACCAAACTCTATAGTTTCACACTTTTTTTCTGTAGCTTCCTTACCTTCTCAGCCTTCATAGAACTGAAGAGAGTCAGGGCCTTGCTCTGAATTAGGCTTTGGGTTAAGGGAATGTTGTGACTGGTCTGATCTTCCATCCAGACCACTAAAACTTTCTCCATATCAGCAATAAGGCTGTTTCACTTTCTTATCGTTCATGTATTCGTTGGAGTAGCACTTTTAATTTCTTTCAAGAACTTTTCCTTTGCATTCACAATGTGGCTAACTGTTTGGCACAAGAGACCTAGCTTTTGGCCAATCTTGGCTTTTGACATGCCTTCCTTACTAAACTTAATCATTTCTAACTTTTGATTTAAAGTGAGAGACATGCAACTCTTTCACTTGAACACTTAGAGGCCACTGAAAGGTTATTAATTGGCCTGTGTCTCAGGGAATAGGGAGGCCCAAGGAGAGGGAGAGAGATGGGGGGAATGGCTGGTTGGTAGAACAGTCAGGACACACACAACCATCAAGTTTGCCATCTTATATGGGTACAGTACATGGTGCCCCAAAACAATTACAATAGTAACATCAAAGATCACCTAATCAGTAACTGATATATTACTTTCAAATCTATATTACCTAACTATTTTATAATCACCAATGTAATAACTGATTCAGGGAATTATAAGAAGTGGATGCAAGAACTACCTGGTGAAAGGCTATTGATTATAAAGGAGATTTGTCTCCTTAAAATGGAGAGAATTGGGGAACATTCTTTAATCAAGTGATCAAACTTAGCATCACCAATAATAGAACAATGTGACAGGTACCTACCAAAGTGACATAATGGAAAGTACAAACTTTCTATGTACCATTCTTGCCAAATTTTGTCAAACTGAATCTAATCATGTGGAATAAATTAGACAAATCCAAATGTGGGACATTCTTTCAAGACAACTGGCCTGGACTCTTCCAAATATCAATAAAAACAAAAAAGGTGAAAGGAATTTCACAATGTTTATGTTTTTTTAAATATTAAAAAACAGAAAAATCAAGGACAAATTATAGAGATTTGCAACAGCTTATGTTTTGTCATAGTTGTTTCACTTTTCTTTATAAGAGAAAAAAACATTTCCAACAAGTCCCTTTTATTTCCAATGGTAGTCCCACTCCCCTGCTCCCCACCACGAGGCAAGCACTAGACAGGAATGCACATGCTTTCTCCTTTTCAATAACATTTTTAATTTAAAGGTAACCATCACCCAAAAAGTGTCAAAATATAAATCTATCAAAATAAATAAGTGAAAGTCACTGTCACCTCCAACACCGTTTCTCAGAGGTGGCTTCTATAAACAATCCAGCATACATTCTGCCAGACCTTTTTTATTCACGTTCAGACATACAAGCACACAAAAACATAGGCACAGACATATTTATATTCACAGATGCTCCTGGGTTGCTTTTACAAAAACAAGATTAATCTGGGGCTCCTCACTTAGCAATAAAAAGTGGTCACTGTTGCATTTCATAAAGACCTACTTTATTCTTTTTCATAGATGCTAGTACTTCTATGTATTATTTAACCACTCTTTTATGGATGGATATTTTAATTGTTTCTCATTTTGTCATTATAAAACAATACTGATATAAACAATTTTATGCCCATATTTTTCTGTAAGCTAAACTTCTAGAAGCAGCACTATCACTATGTCAAAAGGCTATACAATTTTCACTTTGTTTCTATCAAATTATCTCCCAAAAAGGTATTACCAGTGAGTGTTCCTGCAAAGTGTTCAGTGCACACTTTTTTGCACACCCTTGCCAACACTAGATTCTATCAATGTACGAAAATATGACTGAACTTGGATTTTCTACGTTTTAATTTTCTCACACATACTAAGGCCAAGCCATTATTACACTGCAGGCCAATGACAGTAGAGAGTAAAACATACATGAAGTACCAGCTACTGAGTTCAATTGCTTTCAGGAAAATAAGAGGGCAAAGAGCTGCCTTTGTGAGCTCTAACATCCTTTAGTCCTTTTCTGAGTTTTCTGAAGTTTCCCCAGGTCAGCCAGCTACATCTTTAAAATGGCATTAGTGAAAATCTGAATAATTTTCTTCTGAATTCACATATTTTAATTTTATGTCAACTCTATTATGGGAATTAATGAGAAAGAGAGCAGAGAACTGAGAATAAAAAAGGAGTTAATTAAAAACTCATCTACAACTTGCATTTGAGTATATTTTCCTACTTGTATTTGAACACACGGTATCAAGTATTTAAGGAATAATCAAGCATACAATTAAGCCACTTTGTGAGAGCACATAAATACAGTGCCCACCAAGGTGCCAAGCACAGTTTAAGCTCCAGATAGATATTAGTCCCTCTTCTCCTATTTGAATTCCCCATTTGCTCCCCCTGTTCTGCCATATCTTTCTTTTCCAGTAACATACAGCTGTCTCAGGTTGGCATAACAGACAGAATTGGAGAGTGAGGGCCAAGGGAATAAAAGAGATCCCGATTCTGGTAGAGAGCTCTCTGGCCAGAAACTCAGTTCTTCCTACTGCAAAGGTATGTGCTAAGTATTAGTCCTTCCTCCCTTTCCTCTTCTGTCTGAACCCTCCACCTGCTTCCCTGTCAGGACAGAAAGCACAGCTGTGTTTTGCCTCCAGCTTTAAGCAGAGTGCACCTGTCTAAGATTTCCTGAGACTTATAATCCTGTAGTAGATAGTGTTCTTTCAGTAACTGTGCAGGGAAACCAGATGAGAGGAAGCTACTTCTTCAGCTTCCTCCCTCCCCACTCCTGCTGCAACGAATACAACAAGGGCAAGTCAAGGTCCAGGGTGGGGGAAGATGGCACACACCACCCCTCTCGACTCTCAGTCTTAATGCCTGTAAGTGAGCTCTAAATGGAGATGATCAGAAGCCAGTTAATTTACTGCTGACTTTGTTTAGTGTGCAAGATTTATTGCCGTACTTCCTGAATTTGTCTTTTGATCCTTTCCTGTGTACAAAAACCAGTGCTCTGCCCATCAGAACATGAGACTACTACAACTATGCAAACCCAAGGAGCCCCATCAACATCTTAGCTCCATCAACATCAATGGGCTTAGTTGCTCCATGGCATGTGGATCCTCCCGGACCAGGGATTGAACCCATGTCCCCTGCACTGGCAGGCGGATTCTTAACCACTGCGCCACCAGGGAAGTCCCTTTTTTCTTTTCAGAATGAAGCACCTTAGCCTCTGCAATTTCCACATATTCAAAACACTATGCAGGAGTCTAGGAAAAAATGAAGAACCTTGAATCAAGATTCATCATTAGCTTGGGGAAAAAAGGTCATGAAATAATTTTTATGTTCCAGTAACCTACAGGTGTTTCAGGCTGGCATCACTGAACTGGAGAGTTGGAGAGTAAACCCTAAGTCAGTAAAGAAGATCCCAGTGCTGGTGGAAATCTCTGCCAAAAAACTGAGTCCTTCTGACTGCAAATGTCAGCCCACCATTCATTTATTACAGTGTCTTCATCAAATTGTTATGAGAGATGCTTATGACTTTTTGTCCTAAATTTATATAACAAAGTTAAAGGTTATGTATATAAGTTTCACATATATTCTTACGTTCATAAAGACTTAAAGCGTTTTCTAAATTATGACTCAATAACATTTTCTGTAGATCCTGATTAAATTCAAATCACCTGTGACATATTCAATGGAAAATCATTCAACAATAAAAATTTATTTGAGTTTCCTTGTGGGCAATGCTTGATAGGTACTGTGTCACAGAACTATTTTTACTCCTAAGTCAATATTTAATCATTTCATCTTAACACCCTTGTGTGTTGTTGAAATACATGGTAAATGAGTATGATTAAGCCACAGATACAGCAATCTCCTGGAGACTTCTGTTTACTTAAAGAGTAGTGAGAATTTTAAAAATAATAGTATTCCATAAAATATCCTTGATTTCTGATAAAACTATTTCTTTCTCTATTCCTCATGGGGTGAACGCTCTGATATTTTAATAGCAAGCTATCATCTGCTGTCTAGTCACCCAAGTGTAACATTTCTAAATAGTCAACTTTAGAATTCACATTTGCTTTTAAAATCTTACTCTTATTGCTCTACTCTGCTTAGTGAACTTCGCTGTGGAAATAGATACTTTTTAAAACTATAAAGCCAAGAGAATACGGGTCACCGTAAGGTTAATTATTTTCCCACTCAAATAAGATGCAAAACAGAAAGAAAGAAGTTCACTCTGAGTTGATGCTGGCGGTGGGGGAGGGGTCCCATCTATCACAGGATATGGTATGGTGCAGAGATGTTGTATGGACAAAGCTGCCTGACTTCTTTATAATGAGACTCTCCATTATTTGGTTTCAGACTCCACAAGTCTTTTGAAAGAAAATACATCCAACTTTAAATAAAAGTTTCTCAAAAAAACATCAAAGGCAAATATGAACAATTTGTGAAATTATCAATAAGTGCCAATACCTTTAAGGTAATGTGCACATGTAAATCATTATAAAATAAATAGATGTTTAAAATGACTAGAAAAGGGCCTCCCTGGTGGCGCAGTGGTTGAGAGTCCGCCTGCCGATGCAGGGGATACGGGTTCGTGCCCCGGTCTGGGAGGATCCCATATGCCGCGGAGCGGCTGGGCCCGTGAGCCATGGCCGCTGGGCCTGCGCGTCCGGAGCCTGTGCTCCGCAACGGGAGAGGCCACAACAGTGAGAGGCCCGCATACCGCAAAAAAAATAAAATAAAATAAAATAAAATAAAATGACTAGAAAAGAAAAAACTCCAAATAATTATCAAAAAAGTTTTTTCTGCTTATATTTTGCTATTATATACATCTGACACATACAACTAGTAAAGCACTTGCCACGAGACTGAATTAACTTTAATGTCTTCTGAATATAAAATACTGTATTGAGTACTCACTTGGATCTTCTTATACACCAGGACTCTTCCAGAACGTAGTAATTCACCTGTAACTTTATCAATTCTCGCTTCACTTCTTCAGCTGCTTTTCGACTATACATTGAATATACTATTTTCGTTCTGGCTCTAAAGAAAAATAATTAGGCAGAAGATTTTCAAGATCAAAAGAATGCAATCAACCTATTCGGACAAAAGCACTGAATGGAACTAGAAGAAAGACTCTACAGAAGAATCACATCAAGGGAACATTCTTCACAGGAGTTCCTGCTAAGGGGCATTGGGGAGGTCAATCGAGAAAAGCACAGGTAGCACAAGAGTCCTGAGAGAAAAAGTTCAGTTTAATTAATCTCCTCATTTCCAAACTTAGTCTTTTGGTTTGTTTGAGTGCTTGTTTTTGTTTTAAATTCTCCATCACTCTATCACAAATAAGAGTATTAGCTACACAGACACAACTATAGGACTACTTTAAAGGTATAACAGTCCTAACTTTGAGAACAAACAATTAGCATTAAATGGCTCTCCATTTTATTCCTAATTTAAAAAAAAAAAACAAAATACAAAAAACAAAACTTATTCAACACAATTGCTCTGGAAATTAGTTTGCTAAAATTGATTTTTTAATGAAAAAGCTTTTTACTTATAAAAGGTATGTCTTGCTGTTACACAAAATATTAATAAGGATTCACCAGTCACTTAGGAAATGACTAGCTGATCAACCTAGAAATTGCATGAAAATTAAATCTATTTCCTTTACAAAGAGAACACAACACTCTAACTTACGAAAAATTAGTAAAAAAACCCCCCAAAACAAGATCATTCTAGTAGGCTATATTGGTGAAAATCAGAAAAAACCCTGTTTGAATGGGATTCCATCTCAACTGACTCCTCAGAATTCAAGAAAAATAGCCTATAAGAAAACCTTAATAAAAACTATAGGCTAGTGAATCTTCTGGGGAACTTAAAGGTGATGATAAATAATAAGGACCTGGGTGTTTGGAGCCCTGTAACCTGTATAAAACAGACATGGGGTGATTTCTTTTTACTGCCTAGGAGAGAAGATAACCCCAAAGACTGTAGTTTTATTGTCCTATGGGGCCTTAACAGTTTGTATTGAACTTAGCCATCTTATTTCAGCATTCTTTGTCCCCAAACTCTATAAACCCCAGTTCACGATATCCTTTTTTTTTTTTTTTCCTTTTGTGGTACGCGGGCCTCTCACTGTTGTGGCCTCTCCCGTTGCGGAGCACAGGCTCCGGACGTGCAGGCTCAGCGGCCATGGCTCACGGGCCCAGCCGCTCCGCGGCATGTGGGATCTTCCCAGACCAGGGCACGAACCCGTGTCCCCTGCATCGGCAGGCGGACTCTCAACCACTGTGCCACCAGGGAAGCCCCACCATATCCTTTTGAAACACTTCTCATTATTTTGCTGGTTCCCTCACTATTTGTAAGAAAAATTTGTTTCCAACAATGTGATATTTGTGTACTAACCTCAAACCTGCATCTTCATAATGTGGATGATTCACAATGGGCCGAAGTGCGGAGAGTTTAACACTTGCCATTGTGGGCATGGCACCTGCAAACACTGCATCTGCAAAGCAGGAAGGAAGGTCTTAGGAAGACACCTGGTGAGCATGACAAGGCGTCTCCTTCTGGTCAACTCAGTTACTTCCCAGGTGAAAAAGCTGAGGCCTGAATCATGATAAAGATTCAATGACAGAACCGGAATGAAGTCAGGTAGCTAATAAAATGGTGGTCAGCAACCAAGCCTGGATAAACTATTTTCCTTGGAAGATAAAGCCTCATCATATGTCTCATCATTGAGGATTTCCATTTCTTTTGTTTGTTTTTAATGTCTTTTCCTGCTTCTAGGAAAGAAGTAACAAGTTGACTAGGGAAGTTTTATAGCACCTAGGAGTTCTGGAAGATGATTTAATATTCAGTCACTTGATACTCAGATGACAACAAAAACCTCTCTTTCTATACATGAATAAAATATCACATTCCATGAGTTCATTTCAAGAAGGAATGTGAAGGGCTAAGATTAAAAATTAATTAGGAAAATAAGCATAACATAAATTATTTTAAATTATGCCATGCAAAACTTTGGATATACTTTGAAAAAAATTAGAATTTATGTAAAATAGAGAAATAAATTACTAAGAAAATACATGTAACATTTCCTTTGCAAACTACATAAGCAAGACTGACATCTGTCTCTTTCTGGATAATCTAGAAGCAGGATTGCTTAGAAAGATTGAAAGTAACTTGGGTTGAGGATTGTGCAGTTGCACATAAAACTGTAGGGAAAACCACAGTTTTCCTGGAAGTAAAACCATTGGAAGTAACTTGGGTTGAGGACTGTGCAGTTATACATAAAACTGTAGGGAAAACCAGAGCTAAATAATATGACCTTTTTTTTTACCTGGTTTAGTGCTATATTTAATCCACTCTATAAGTTCTTCTTGCGGCAAATTGCTGAACTCCCCTACAATATTCCACTGGGTTTGCAGATTTGCTGAACCTTGTATTGACATGGCTGCTAACACAGCAAAAACAACAGCACCAGGATGTACTTTGCAAAAGAGCCATCCAAATAGCTGAAACCAAATTAAGAATACATTGACAACTGTTAGTACAAACCAGCCTGCATCCAACTTCCCAGAGAAGAATACAGTCTCTGCTAGAATCCCAGATACAGGACTAATACTTCTAAGGAGAAGTTCCAGAAACAATAACCTGAGGGATCAAAACAATTCTACCATTAGCCTAATATAGGCGGGACGTGATTTAAGAAACTCTTCCGTCAACTTGCTCTACTTCCAGATTCGGGTAAGGCCAGGCCTACCTACATAATTTGCCAGACTCGGTGCAAAATAAAAATGTGGGTTCCTTGGGACTTTTCTGGTAGTCCAGTGGTTAAGACTCCATGCTTCCACTGCAGGGGGCACGGGTTCAATCCCTGGTCAAGAACTAAGATCCCACATGCCACGTGGTGCAGCCAAAAGACAAAAAAAATGTGGGTTCCTTGTCTGACATTTTTTAAGAAGTTCAAAACAGCAACAGCAGAGCATCAGTCTAGGTGCAGAGTCCTGAGTGTGGGCCCCTGTGCGATCATTGCTTTCTATCAACATCTGTAGTTATCATTCATGAATTCAGCCTGCACTGAATGAGTGTTTGTTGTATACCAAGGACTATTTTAGAAGTTAAAAGGATAAGGGATCTGCTTTGGCCCTTACCCCTTAGGAAAGGTTAGTACAAAACCATGAAGAACTTTAATTATAAACAATTTAAAGAACTTTGGGTAATTTAATATTATTTTAGGGCCACTCAATAACAAAGGCTGGGGTAAAATTATCACAGCAGCTATAATGCCAACATAACAATCATCTCACCTGTCTTGAGCAGATCAAGGAAGCCATAACGCACATGTGTGGCGTCAAAAAGAGTTTTAGTCTCATAATTAAAACACCAAGAACTGTATATGCTAACAGTTGCAATGCATGATAAACCAGCTGAAAGAAAGAGAAAGTATTTTTACTCCTACTATTTGTGAAGTTTAAGAATATATTGTTAAATTGGTGAATATATAGAAAAGGGTACTTCTTCTTAGTAACAATATTTTGATTTCTGAAATAATATTTAATAATATTTAATATAATATTTTGATTTCTGAAAGTCTTAAAATTCACTTTCAAACTTGTCCCTTTTATTAGAGGGCTAAAATTATAAAGTCCCTAAGGGAAGTGGTCCTATAATTCTACTCAGAATCAAGCCTAGGGTTAATAAAGCCCACATTTCTGAACCAGATGGAAATATGAAATACAGTATCATGAATTACAGTCACCATGCTGAGAGAGTAGATCTTAAAAAGTCCTCTTCACAAGAAAAAAAAGAAAAAAAATTTGAGTAACTATGTATGGTAACGGATGTTAACTAGACTTATCATGGTGATCATTCCACAATATATACAAATTCTAGTCATTATGTTGTACACGAAACTAATATAATATTATATGTCAATTATACCTCAATTAAAAAAAAAAACCAGGCTGAATCACCAGGAGATGAGAACAGCAACCAGTCACATCTGAGGCCTCAGGGCAAGGTGAGCAGAGAGAAAAGTGATCCCTAATCATGCGAAAGACACTCTGCATACGTGTCTAAATGGTCTCCAGCAATGAACTGCTATTACCTTGAGGATGATCAGAGCCGACCAAATGAGTTTCCTACCTAATTGCTCTAACAAATGAATGGTCATGTTTGTCGTATTCTCATAAAAACACATACAGGCCTATTTTGAAGATGATTAGTGACTTACCAATAAAGTTAGAAAATGGAACTAGAAAGAAAAATCCGAATATATACAAACATTAAAACAAGACAAATTTTGGTAATATTAAGTCTTTACCTCTCCATGATCAAATTGGTGTTTTCTGAAATGGAAAAAGAAATACTATCATTGAATCACTACTGAAGCACTTACTTCAATCATGCGCATTTTTATCTTACAAATATGAGTTTTACAACTTCTGTAATACTCCCTCAGGACACATACATGTAAATCAAGATAACTGAAAGTTATAAACCCAAATTGGTGCTACAGTCTTTTAAAACAGTTTATTTTGCATATCCCACATACCTGACTATACGGATATTTATTAGGCCAACAAGGCTCGCTGGCTGTGTGTATCAGATGCCTCATTGGTAATATAATCTGGCAAAGCAGGGAGTGAAGAGAAATTCTGCAGCCCTCACAGTCCCGTACCCCTACTTCCTGTCCCCAGCAGTCCCTCAGCTCCGCTGTAAATTCTAGCTGCTTTAGAGACAATTTAAGAAGCCACACACAAGATTTTTTTTCAGCAGCAGCTCTGGAATATAAAAATAGCCACATAATGCCAGCTTTACCTTTGCTTGACAGTTTTAATTTCCTAAGAAAGGATGCATCTTTATAGGCCCATATATCCTCCCCACATCTCACTTCGGTCCCCTTCCCCACACCCCGACCCCGTGTTGAGTCTCATCACAGCAGTGAGAGCAACCTTTTGAAAATGGGAATCCAGACATGCCACTCCCTTACTTAAAGTTTACCAATCAGCTATGGGGTTTTCTGTAATTAAAGTAAACTCTCAAATCCTTACCATGCTACACACAGTCCTCCTAATCTGGTTCCCCACCTCCCATCCTGGAAACTCATCTTCTACCAGGTTCCCTCTTGATCACTGTGCTCCAGTCATACTAGACTAATTTTATGCCTTAAAACATCAGAGAGCCGCCTTTGACTCCCATATTCAGTGCCCCTTACCTTGATCACTCCCACTCCATTTCCCTGTTTTATCTTCTCACAGAAAACACAGTTTTCACTTATTGGTTTATTTGATTATCATATGTCTCTCCTAACTAAAATGAACCCTTCAGGAGGACCAGGTACAAATCCATCCATCCACTCAATTTCATCGAGCCCTGAGCAGTAAACAAGATGGAAAAAAATCCGTGCCCTCACAGAGTTTACATTTAAGTTGAAGGAGATAAACAAAAAGCAAATAAACATACATCACATGGCGATAAATACTGTGGGGGAAAAAAGGAAACAGGGTAAAAGATGCAGGGAGTGCTGGGTGACTGGGATGGCATATATTATCAGTGTGGTCACCAACTGAGTGACATCTGAGCATAGCCTGAAGGAGCTGAGAGTTTGAGCCTGAGGATCCCTCCGGGAAGAAGAGCACTTCAGGCAGAGAGAACACATGGCAAAGCCCATGGTAGCAGGCTCCCTGATAGGCTAACAAAGAGGGCATGATTAGGGAGAAGAGAGAGCGAGGAGGAGAATGAGATGAGGGAGATCCAGGAGAAGGGTACTGACACGGAAGCACATTCTGAGGCTCAGTGTTGTGTTCACAAAATTTGAGATTCTCATTACACACCCAAGTAGAAATGACAAACAAGGAATCGTATGTATAAATCTGAAGCTCAAGGGAGAAGTCTGGATCAGAGACACAAATGTGCCACTTGATAACACATACCTTCTCTGTCCTAAACACTGATATATTTCCAAGACCTAGAAAACAATGCCTAGCACATAGAGTTCAATCTTTTTTTTTTGAATGAATGAGCAAATGATTCAATTAACCCCTAAGTAGGTAGGGGACCTACCTACCCTAAGGTAGGTTAATTGAATAGGTAGCACACAATCTAGGTAGCACACAAGCTGATTTGCGGACTTGCTTTCAAATATATTGATGTGTTAGCAAATAGTAAAATTACTGGGCAAATGAAGGAAGTGAAATGGATCCTCCTTTATTCTTCTTTCATGCCAAGTAAAAATTATCAGTTACCATTTACCAAGCACCTAAAATGTTAATATGATCATTACATCCCATTAACTCTGATCTTACAACTATTTATTATCCTAACTGACAGCTAAGGAAAACAGGTTACAGAGGTAGTAAGAGGTGAAGCCAGGTCTATATATTGACTGGTTTCAGAGTCAATATATTTTCTACTTCATCATGCTGTCTCTATCCTACTTTACGCCCTAGCTCCCTGAATAAAGGAGATACTGATACTCACACCTTGAGAATTAAAATGTATGTCCTACCTCTCCCCTTTTTACATTGGCATATGACTTTGGTACTTATGCAAAATGAAATGTCGATGTGCCATTCTCCTTTCCAAAAAGCTCTGATTCTACCTGAATTGAGAGCCCTGTGAAGCTCAGTGCTTTTCTATAGTTACTTCTATAGTTGAGTTATTATTGAAAAGACTGTTTTGTTTCTGTGAAAAGTTCCACCCTTCTCTTCCAGAGGTGCATACTATAGTTATAACGGTAGCCCCTTTCTGAGCTCTTAAAAAAACTTCATCTCAATTGAAGAGAAATTTTGGCATTTACATACCAGAAGCTTTTTTCTTTTCCCCGGCCCTCAAAGGCATCAGGTAGAAGTAAGGGCACAGTTACAGTAAATTGTTTCTAAACGACAACAAGGATTGTCTCAAGAGTGCATGCAATAATTTTTCACTGGTTGGAGGTGAAAGAACAATAGATAAGGCTGTGTGTTATAAAAGAAAATATATAGACACACAAATTCAATAATCTCTACTCCCCCAAAAATCCCACAAAAGAATGAAATTAGAATTAAAACTTCCTTTGCTCCATCCTCTAATCCCATGCTCCTAACAGTTACAAGTTTTATCCTTCCATATCCCTCCTATGTACAAAGACACATACAAAATCTTTATATTTTAAACAAAAGTGTAATCATCATTTATTATATGTCTTGTAATTTTTTAATTCAAGGATGTACAATGAAATATTTCCATAAAGAAATTCCACTTTATGACTGGGTCATAAGTAAATCAATCCCGCACTAGTGGATATTTTGGTTGTTCTCATTTTCCACATTACATACACCACCACAGTGGGCATCTCTGTACCATTACCTCTGCATTTCCGTGAGCACTTCTAGGGGACACGTTTGCACTGGTGAAACTGCAGTTAAAGAACAGGCCCACTGTATGTTTTGCTTGTATTGCCTAACTGCCCTACCACCCACTTCCTCCCACGCTTGCAAGCACTGGGTATTATTAATTTTTACAAACTCGATAAGTAAAAAGGCTTTCACTTTTATCTTTACCATGGGATGGAGCACTTTTTCATGTATCTGTAAGTCATGCATAAGTCTTTACTCACTCAACTACTATTCTTTCCTATGTGCCAGGCACTGCATATAAACCACTGAACTGAACAGAAATGACCCCATCGCCCTTCAGGAGCTACAGGCAACACATCAGTATGTAAGCACACATGGTGACAAATGCCGAGAAAGAAAAAAGGTGTGATGGCGGAGAATAACAAGGAAGGAGACAAGGGATCTACTCAGAAAAGATGGTCAGGAAAGCCTTCTTGAAGGAGGTGGCATTTAAGCAAGGATTAAAGGAGTGAGTCACGCCAAGCCAGGCTGCGGAAAGCAGGAGGCACAATTACGGACTTAGGGTACAACCACTGCAAAATTGCAGAGGCAGGAAACTACTTGTCATGGTCAAAGAGCAGAAAGGAGATCTGTGGAACATTAGTGTAGCAGAAAAGGGAAAATGGGAATTTTTTTTTTTCTCAATTGCCCATTTGAGTCTTTCACTCATTTTTCAAATGGGTTTTTAGTATTTTTCTTATTAATTTATAGCAGTTCTTTATGTATGATGGTCATTAGGGCCTTGTTATAATTTGCAACTATTTTCTCCAAGTTGTATTTTTCTTTGAACAGTGCTTACAGTATTTTACCAAACCAAAGAATTTATCTGGTCAACCTTGTCAATCTTTCTTTCTAGCTTATAGGCTTTATGTCATACTTAAAAAGGCGTCTCTAACCCTAAAATTATAAAAATAATCTCTTGGTTCATTTATGAGTTTCATTTTTTTTCTATATTTAAATCTTTGCTCCATCTGGAATTTATTTTATGTAAAAATGAGGTATGGGTCCACTTTTACATTTCCCTGCTCTTCTCTCAAAAAGCTGTCCATTGGTCCTAAAACCATCAACAGAGTAATTTGTTTTCCCTGCCAAACTGAAGCACAAAGCTGCATCCTTCAAGTATAGATTAGTATAGGGCTACAGTCAGCTCATACTGGATGGGATTTGGGGAATGAACAAGTGATGTGCTGAGCTCTACACAAATGGGGAATAATGAGAAAAGCGGAGAAGGGGGATGGCAACAATCGAAACACCAATTAACAAATGTTGAGTGTACAACATGTAACTATAAAATTAATATACCATAAATAACTACTTAATAAACAGAGGAGGCAACAAAATCATTAATGGCATATTTACCTTATATGTGTTTGTTGTTTAGTTAAGATACCCCACATGTCACTAATAATCTGCAAATAGATTTTTAAACATTTTATAACAGCTGTATTGGGAAAAAGAAAATTTCAAATAATGTATCTTCTAAACTTTCAAACTTTTATTTACTTAAAAATACAAAAGTATGGAGATAAGAAGTAATTCAGAAAATAGTAATTACAACAACAAAATCTTACATTTGTACAGTACTTCATCATATCTATATCCAACCCTGTTCAGATAAGTTTTATTATCCTCATTTTAAAAATGAGCAACAGGCTCAGAAGGATTAAGTGATCTCCCTAAAGGTGGACAACAACTAAGAAGGGTCTTGAAACTTGACCTTTTGGCTTCCCATTCACCTTTAAGTGAATTCCACCATGCCCAGGTTGTTGGCAATGCCTCTCCTTAATTATACACACACATAACTGGAGAACTGGCTCAGAGATTAAGCACAACTAACTAAACACTGTGCTTTCATATTTAGCAGTCACTGGGAAGTCATCTCATCTGAAATCCTGTCCCCAATGTGGATGTCCTCTGTGACACTGCCTGATAGGTTTTAATTCAGCCCTTGGAAGAACCACCTAGCTGCTGATTAAACCTATAACACTTTCCTCATCAGTCCAGATCAATGCTGGTCAAAAGCCCTAACTCCTAGAATTGGCCATAATATTAAGGAGCCAAAATGAGTATAATCTTATTTCCAAGTGGTAGCCTTTTAAGTCTTTGAAAAGAATTATCCTCTTTCCATTTAAGTCTTTCTCCTTTACATCAAACATCCCACTTTCTTTGACCCCAATCTAGTCATTTTCATCATCTCTAGCCATCCAGGTTGCTATCTTTTTAATACATTCTGGATTGCCAACATCTAGTATTTTTTTTTTTTTTACCTACTGGGTGCCCACCCACATAAAGAAAGCAAAGAAAGCAAAGAACACAGAGCCTGGCATACAGCAGAAATTGACTAACCATAAACTGACAAGATTTAAAAAGGGCTGTGAGACTACAAAGCTGAATACTATACAACACTCAATGAGGGGGGGTAAAGGTACAGTCTGATTCTCACTCTTCCCTTGCTTTTTTAATGGACATGATGTGAGGCTGGTAATAACCTCTCTGACCTTACAATTTTGCATTTGTCAAAATGGAAATAATAATATCTGTGTACCCCACAATGCTGTTGAAGAACCAATTGAAATAAGGTATATGCAATGTTTTGGGAGATTATAAATATATGATGTAAATAATAATTATAGTACAGAATATTCTACAAATATATGACACTGTAGTAACACAAAAATGATAGCTACAAATCAGAAAACTTTTAGGGTCTATCATTTTGATTACAGACTAACCCCAATTCATTCTCTTAAAACACCTGTAGTTACAGAGTTCACCAACTCTTAAAAGAAAAAAAGAGGGACTATTACATCACTCTTTACTGAAGATTGGAACCTCCCTGGACTTAAAATTTCATTATCAAAGTCAAGTTGGGAGTCTATTTTATCAAGCTTAGTAATACACTGTTAATATTCTATTTTTTCCTTTTGATTAATAATAAACTCTATCCAGAAGTTAATAGTGCACAAATGACTTAGAATGGCATATATTAAATATTCTAAAGAAATATTACATAAAAGTTAAAAGTGAATCAGTAATAATTTACATAAGCAAAAACAACTGTATCTGCGTCAATATGGTTCCTCTGATCCTATCTTACAAAATACATGACTATCAAAACTTGAGCATCCTTTCCATAGGTCTACTTTATACTGACAACTAGCACAATGTTTTTAAGGCTTATAAATGTTCATCAAAGGCTATTAGTAAGAAAATACAGAATGTGTTTCAATAAATCTATATAAAATATTGTATTAGATTAACATGTAGCCTAGTATATGTAACTACACAAGAAATGAAGAAATAAGAAAATGTTCTATTATGAGAATGTGCTCTTAAGTGATAGACCTACCTTTCTAATGATTGCAATAAACACGACAAGAACAACTGGAAGCAATAATGTCTTTGTATACCTCAGTGGAGTCTGAAATTCAAAGAGATGTTTCGTTAGAAGAAAAGATTATTTCAAATGAAATTTCAAATCATGATCCAAGTGAATTTTAAAACATGTTAGTAAAGAAACATAAGCATTCACCCATCTAGGGTCCAATCTACCCACTGACTTCCATCGTAAAAATGAAGATGCATTTCCAGAGAAACGAACTTCCCCAAAATGTTGAGTTGAAAACACTAACAAATACAGTTCCCAAACACTTGTAAGAGTAAAACATGACTAGAAAGACTACTGTTCACTTTTGCACACTACTTTTCTAACTAGAGAGCATAACTTATTATTCACCTAGGGTCAGCAGAACTCCTTTAAATGGCATGAGCTTTTACTGTGCATTTTATCTGGGATAAAAATCATAACCATGATCTCCAGATACACACACACACACACACACACACAATAATGACTAATGTTTATAAGAGGAATAAAAACATTTTTACGTTTTCTTTGGTAACAGATAAAAAACTACAGAAAAATTTTTTTTACTAAAAAAGCCCCACACATTGTAATTCTATACAACTCTCGATAATTTGAGATCACAGTCTTAAACAATCGTGGGCTTGAAATTTCTAAATTGCAATTGATTTGCTTATTACCAACACTTTCCCTCAGAAAAATAATCTTACATCATTAAGTAAAATGATGTGTGCTTTCCCCAATATGTTTATAAAGAGAAATCTAGCTTCAACCATATTAAAAATGCTGGTACATTTTAATTCTACAAAGTATACAGTAAGTAGCATTTTCTGATTTCCCTCTCCTTAGTCCAATTTTCTCACTATTCTGTATTAGACAAGTAATTTTCATAATTCATTATATAACATGCATTCTTCATGAGTTAGAAATTCCATTAAAAAGAGAATTTTTATGTTTTCATTTTACTATTTACCTTTATAAACATTTGCATGTTATTAAATATATTTCTATTTTGTAATTTTTAAGTTATGTTTTAACCTACACAAAAGTCATAACTAAAACTATTTTTTTTATAGATCTATACTTTCAAATTTTATTTACTTTTTTGGCCACACTGCATGGCATGTGGAATTTTAGTTCCCCAACCAGGGATCAAACCCATGCCCCCTGCAGTGGAAGCGCAGAGTCTTAACCACTGGACCACCAAGGAAGTCCCCTAAAACTATTTTATTATTTTAAAAGTTAGACATTTGCTAGTAACAGTTAACAATAAATATAAGAAAAGTAGTAAGATACAGATGTTTAGTTTAAAAAGGAAGTATGTCAAAATTGTGTTAAAAGTATTTAACAAAATTTAATAAGGAGTTCAAACAATTTTAACATTATATTCCAAAAGTTTATTTAAAAGGTGTTTTTTAAATATTTCTTTAAAAAAGAAAATCATATTAGCATCAGATTTTCATAGCAACACTTTAGACCAGAATATAGTAGAGTAATTTATTTAGGATTCTCAAGGAAAGATAGGTGAGCCAAAGATTTTGTATCTAGCCAAACTGACCTTCACACATAAAAGCTATTGATAAAATATTTTGAGCATGTAAAAATTCAGGGATTACTGCTCCCATGAGCCCTTCCTGAGGAATCCACTGGAGAGTAATCTTCACACAGCCAAGGAATGTGTTCTTCGATCCTACAACTCATAGTGTACAATAAAAACAATGATCTACAGAACTACGACAATGATGGGGATATAAAGGTGACAGAAGAGTATGAGAGGTTATACGTGCTGACAATGAAGATACAATGGGACTCATAAAAATGGTGTAAGAGGGGGAGAGTATATAAGAAGTAAAATAATCTCCCTGATTATAGTATTACAATAAACTAGAAATGGGTGGGAATAGGCATGGGGCAAGAAACAACTAGCTAAGTCCAGTATAACTCTCAGGAGGAAACCGATAGAAGGGACTAAGGTTAATATATACAAGTATTAATATAAAGGAAACAAAATTATAAAACTTCCTCAATGCCAAAAGATACACCAGAGAGAGGGTATGCACAGAACAAATGCAAACCACACAGTGAGAGATGTATGCACGTGTGTGTGTGTCCTATTAGAACTGTAAGTTCTTTTATTTTAATATTTCTTGTAATTGTTGATTTTATTCTAAGCATAAAAGTTACATATGCTCATTGTGAAAACTAGAAAATGGAGAAAAAATAAAGGAGACAATGAATTTCACATTTTAATCAGTTATGAGCATTTCCTCCCGGATGGATTGTATGTTCACATTTGCTCATTTCTGCATATGTGGGCGGGGGGGATGTGTTTTTGGTGCTGGGAAAGGGTGAGAGCCCTTGGTAACTTTTTTTTATTGATTTGAACAAGCTCCTATACTAATTATATTAACCTCTAGTTTCATTTATTATATTTATTGCAAGAATCATCCCAGTTAGTCATTTCCTTTTTAATTTTTGTAATATTTAATGTACAGATGTTTTAAGTTACATGCAGACAAATCTATTAATCGTTCTCATATATGTTTTGCACTTGTATTATGCTCATTAATAATGAAGTTAATATTTATTGAAATTTTTCTCAAATTAATTTTTCAGGCTTCATTTATATTTAACACATTAACTGAAATGAAGTTTGGTGTATGATATGATACAAGGCTTTAACCTGACTCCCCACCCCAATTCAATTTTTCAAATAATATTCATGAAATAATGCATCTTTTAACCATTTATTGATATATTATGTGGTGCTCTCTTCACTTTATACTAAGTACATACACATAAACACAGTTAAGTACCTACACATGGGTCTATCCAGCATTGTCCGTTTTTGGTCATAATGTTCCTGTTTTGGTATCTTTGTACTTTAAATACTATTGCTTTCCATTTTCATATCTAAAAAGCAAAGATCCCCCTCACTGTTTTAACTTTTTTTTTTAGTAGCACAATACAATTAAAATATGATTATTATAGAAAATTTAGAAGACGCAAATTATAAAAAAAGTTAATCACTGATTATCTCTCCACCAAAAAAACCACTGTTAAAATTTTGGTCTCTTACACTTTATTCTATGTGTGCTAATTATAGGCCAATAAGATCGGACCATTTTGCTCATCCCATTATACATCTTAAGTGTCTTTCCATATCGGTATGATATCATGTTAAATTGTTCCCTCTTCCCCACTATATGGACATACCATACAAGAGATGCCCTCTCTGAACTGGCACCGTGCTCTGTCTCTATAGCATCATCCCTGTGAAGGTACCTATGGAAATGAGGAATGGCAGGCTGGACACAGCTTTACCATTTTCTTCAAATTGACTGAAGGCATCTTATGCCTCAATAAACAATTTCTTTTATCACATAACTGATGGTTCATACTCTCAGGTTGCAACAGCGTGTATATCCTCAATAATGTTAAAGGATTTCCACTGAGTCCTAATTTCTCTGTTGATTTCTATACTCTACTTCCTTTACCACCTCCTTGAAAGAGTCTTGATCTGCTATAAGCATGCATTTTAAAGCCTTGCAAGATACTTTTCCTTAGTTTCTTTCAGCAGGTTCAACACTATCATTTGTACACTTTTTATCAGCCATTATGTGTCAAAACCATTTGCCAGAACACAGGAAATGAAGACTGATAGGTCACTGGAGTAAACAGTACATCTGCAGGACATGCTCAACTCAGAATGTCTAGTTGGTAAAAGTCTGCTGTGTGGTGCACTCTCCTCCACTGGTCTGTAATTTAGGACATGGGCTAACCCAGTGGGGATCGGGGAAAATGAATGTGTCAACAGAGGACTGTTGGCCACTTCCATATATATACACACACACAGCTTTGAAGAAAAATGTCTGACAGATAATAAAATATCATCATAAATTGGGTCCACATGGGTGGTGTGAAAAAAAGACATATATATACACATGTCTGTTGAACCAAACTAGCTCATAAAGTATTGCAAAATGGTATTTAATATAAAATATCTTAAAATATCAAAGTACTTTCCTATGTATCTCCTTTTGTCCTCACAATATCTATCTGTAGCATACTACCAGAAACTAGTAAGCTACAACTCAAAGAATGAGAGTCACTTGTTCAAGAACATCAAGTAATATCGCAGACTTCTGTCTCACTATCCACTAAACTACTCTCTGGTTTCCTTCTAAACACCTGAACACAGTTTTAGAAACAAAATGTTGTTGGAATGAAGAACTTATACTGAATGATATTTCAAAGCTATGAGATCATTCAAACAAACAACTACAAAGTGAGTGGAAACTTAAAAGCTTGAGAGCTTCACTGAACTAATGCTATCCCTAAAAAGAGGCAACTTGAAATGCCTCTGTGTTTACTCATCCTAAAAACTATTGCTAGACTGAATGCATGTTTCTAAATTATCAAAATAAGAAAAGACCATATATTTCAGGAAGCTGTATTAATGTAAATAGGAATATCTTCCTTTAAGCTGCCAGGTTTTCCTTTTCCTTCAAACTGAGATAAGAGCACAGAGGTAAGAATCTGAATAACAGGAGCACCCTTTATGAAAAATGAATGGACCAAAACCTAAGGAAAGAAAGGAGAAATCACATCTTACCTCCTTCTCCATAAAATCAAACTCCGCTGCACAGGTATACAATAAAGTGTCAAAATCCTTGTAACTGAAGAATTTTGATGTTAATAAGTTGCCAATATGAGCCTAGTAAGGAATAAAGGGAGGTACCATTAGATTATGCCATATATTGTAATAATGCATTTTAATCTTAATAGCACCTAAAAATAGTTTCCACTGCATGACAGAGCTTGCTGTTCCCACACCTGGCTACTTCTGGACCCTCCAACTTCACAGTCTCCCTTCTACTGCTGACAAGTGATAGTTCCAACAACACCCTGCCGTCCACGCTCCATCATCAACATTCCAAAGGCTTTTATCCTTGGGTTTTCCCTGCTCAAGGTGTTAAACCTGGTGAAATACACTACACAGTATCCAGTAGGCTTGGTAACACACACAGGCATCTGTCAATCACAAAGGGACAACGTGTGATAGAGCAAAGCAAAGCAAACGTTAATTCAGATTTCTGAAAAGGGGTTGGAAAAGACTTTTTGAAAGAAGTAGAAAATGGGCAGGCCTTGGAATAAAACACACCTTTTGCCTCACAATCAGCAACTGTGTAATTCTTCACATGTCACCAAGTGCTCACACTTATATCACCTAACTTACTTCCCACAAGAAGCCATGTGAGGAAGCTGGAATTGTTTTCATTTAACAAATGAGAAAACATTTGCCAAACTTTCAATTCATTATTGTCTAAAAGAGCAAGAAGAGCAAGAACCATAGAGAAGGGGACAAATTATAACTGAAATACATCATGACTAAAACCCTAAACGATACCTAAATGAAGTAGGGGGTCAGGGAGTGAGTAGGAACTATAAAGGGTGGTGGGATATGCTGAAGAATCTCAAATGCTCTGTCTCCTGGGGAAGAAATGTATTCTGATAAGTTTAAGAGATCAATAGGAGGGAGAGTACATAGGTGTAAAATAGCATACACAAACTACCTATCCACTGAAAAGGAAAAGAATCTAAAAAGAAAGTAAAATGTTTGGATAATCTCAAATAAAATGAAAGAAGTAAGTCCTAATATAATCATAACTGCCATAAACGTAAAAAGGTTAAATTCACTAACTAAAGGACAGATGCTCAAGTTGGATTTAAGGGGAAAAATTCAATATCATATTGTCTACAAAAGACAAAGTTAAAAGTATGCAGAAAGGTTGAAAACAGACAAAGAGAACAAGATATACCAGATAAAATGAACCAAAGAAATCTGGGTTAGCTACTGTAATGTCTCACAAAACTAAATTCAAACAAAAATATATGAAAAAAGACAACAAAATGACATTATATGCTGATAAAACAAACAGCAAAGCAAGGTTATACATATCATGAACATATAATATTTGCAATTAGCAGTATAGATTCAAAGTGTATAGAAGAACAACTGAAAAACTCTGTAGGAAGAAAAAGTTGACAATGTTCATTGGAAATGTTAAATATTTCCCTCTAAAGTAGAAAAAGCAGATAAATGTTAACATAAAATCTGAATATTAATAAGCTCACAAACAGAGAATACAAACTTCACAAAGAGAGACTATATGTTACCCTCAAACACAAGTAAAAATTTTTTTAATGTTCACATCCTATGCCACAATAAATCTCAATGAATTTATATAATGCAAATTATTTTTTTCTAATCATAAATGCAGCAAAATTGGAAAATGGTAACTAGGAATGGCTTTAAAAATCCTTTCAGCTAGAAACTGAATAACATAAAACTTTTTAGGTTAAAAAGAAAGTCGCAAAATAGTTAATTTGTAAGACACACAAAAAAGTACTACTTAGAGGAAAATTTACAGATTTAAAATGCATTTATCAGAAAATAAGAGAGGTGAAAACAAGAGCCAAGCACTTTCACTCAACCATCAGAAAATGCTACAGAACAATCCCAGAGAAATGAGAAGAAAAGAAATGAGGGTGACAGAACTCAATTACAAAGAGAAATACAAGAAAACCGAGGAAGACTTTAAAGGAGTGGTACTTTGAAAATATTAATATAATAAATAGAAAGTAGAAAAAATAGCAAAAAAATAAAAAGCAGGTCTTTATAGATTAATATTATATTGATTCCAAATCCAAATAAGGAAAATTAAAGAACACAAAAGACAATTCACATATATGCAAAAAATTTCAATAAGAATTTTTCGCTAACTGAATTCTACAATAATTTTTTTCATTTGATGATATATATGAAATGGGTGAGTTTCCTCTAAAGACATAAAACACCAATAGATTCCTACAGAAAGTGGATTTGCAACAGAAAAATCTCCCATGAACAAAACTCCAGATCCTGAGGGCTTCACTGTCAAATTCTAACAAACCTTTAAGGAAGACATAATATCAATTCTTATAAATTCTCATTAAAAATAGGAGATTGAACATTTCCCAATAATTCTGGAAGGCTGCATTACCTTGAAACTAAAACCAGGTAAAAACATTACAAGAAAATAAAACTACAGACTAATATCCCCATAAATATCAGCAAAAGTCCTTAAAAATATTAGCCAACCAAATCCAGCAATATTTAGAAAAACTAATACATTGTAAACAAGTGAGGTTATCTGAGAAATATAAGGCTGGATCAACACGCAAAAATCAATGAATATGGGGACTTCCAGATATGGCAGAGGAAGAAGTTAGTAAATCCCCTTTCAATAACAACTATGAAATTGGACAAAACTGTCAAAAACCACATTAGGATCAAGTAATTAATCAAAAGGAAAACAAATGGAGAAACATGCATTCACAAAAAAACTGATGAGGGACTTCCCAGGTGGCGCAGTGGTTAAGAATCCGCCTGCCAATGCAGGGGACACGGGTTTGAGCCCTGGTCTGGGAAGATCCCACATGCCGTGGAGCGCCGCCACAACTACTGAGCCTGGCCTCTAGAGCCTGCAAACCACAACCACTGAGCCTATGTGCCACAAGTACTGAAGCCTGCATGCTCTAGGGCCCACGTGCCACAACTATTGAGCCCGCATGCTGCAACTACTGAAGTCCACGTGCCTAGAGCCCATGCTCCGCAACAAGAGAAGCCACCACAATGAGAAGCCCGCACACCGCAACGAGTAGTCCCTGCTTGCCATTAACTAGAGAAAGCCCACGCAGAGCAACGAAGACCCTATGCAGCCAAAAAACCCCCAAAAAACTGATGAGCTCTGGGTGGAAATAGTGGGAGTCTGTGGCATTGTTGCTTTGGCCGCTCCCACCCATCATTACATCACCTCTGCTTCCCCCAGCTTGGTCAGCCCAACGGTCCTACCCGGGTGGGGTTGGCCATGAAAAGCAGAACCTTTGCCACTGCAAGGAGCTGACTTGTTTGGGGGCAGAGAGCAAAAAATCTATGCACCATCAGTAAAAGCAGCAAACTCAGAAGGAAGTGAAAGGCAGAAGTTCACAGCTCTGCCAGCTTAGGGTTACAGTACTCGTTTGGTGAACAGTAGACTGGCAGACTAGCTAGACATTTTACAGAGATTCTGAAAAGGAGACAATCAATGACGGGAGACAAGTTCTCACATCCCTGGTGCACTGGAAAGTTGTCCACAGATGCTGGGGGATCCAAGAGAGCCCAAGCTCTCTACAAATCTATGACTGACTGGGAGGTGGTATGCATATTCATGGGAGATCCAAGGTGGGCATGGCAGAAAGGAAAAGATGAGACAAACTTGCTGTTCAGATGAGAGTTAACATAGTAGGTCTGAAGGGGATCCTTTGAAAAACCTGCTTGCAAGGTTGACCCTTAGCTGGCATCAGGGAACTTGAATTCCGGAAGGCTCCCATCACCCTAAATGATAATAGTGGCTTATACTGAACACCTACATTCTTTCTGGGAGTTTGGAATTTTGATAACGTGCTAGGCAGAGGATGCCTATGTTACCAGCCCCCAATAAAAACCTTGGGGCACTTAGTACTGAGCTTCCCTGGTATACAACATCAGGATTTTACCACGAAAAATGTTGACAGGAGCAAGGATGGGAAATCCAGGATAGACCGAGAAATGCCTCGCTGGGTTCCTAAAGGACAGGAAGTGTGTGTCTAATTAACAGATAAGGGTGAGTGGAAATGCTTCTCAAGAGCCATGTGGCCTTGCCATTCTCTTCCTTTGACCAATGTTAAAATTAAGAATTTATGAGCTGATGTCCTTGATCAATGTTAACAGATTTCTAGAAATACTAAAGCTGCAACTAACTTATTTCTGATTTGGAAATAACTTTTTACAGCATTTTTTTTTTTTTTTGGCCCTGCTGCAACATCAGGCTATGACAGAAATGACAATAGTCACTTTAACCTGAATTAATACTTTAACCGGCTTGTCTTCCCCCAGTGAGTAGACAGATTCCATAAACCCAGGACTTGGGCTCTTTCCCTTTTCTTCCTGCTCATTCTCTACATCCTGGCTGACTCAATCACCACTTAGTGCTCATCTTCACAGTTGACTTCTAGGAGCCTTCCCTGATTCTTCCTGTGTATTCCTGCAGTACTCTATACTTATTTTCTTTAATGAATTTTTAAAAAATACATTTTGAATTTTTAATTTTTATTTTATATTTTTATTTTATTTTATTTTTGGCCATGCCATGTGGCATGCAGGATCTTTAGTTCCCTGACCAGGGGTAGAACCTGTGCCCCCCTGAAGTGGAAGCACGGAGTCTTAACCACTGGACCACCAGGGAAGTCCCACTCTACTTATTTTTATCGGAGCTTTCATTACACTGTATTATAGTT
Source organism: Mesoplodon mirus (assembly GCF_964341445.2). Lineage (NCBI taxonomy): Eukaryota > Metazoa > Chordata > Mammalia > Artiodactyla > Ziphiidae > Mesoplodon > Mesoplodon mirus. The sequence goes on from NC_138985.1 coordinate 72,974,924, forward strand.
GCCAGAAATTGTCCGTATCTCCCACTAGACCATGTCTTATTCAGTTCTGTATCTCTAGGATGCATTCTACTACCAGGCACATAGCAGGTACATTGAATGAATGAATAAATAAATGCATTTTAGACTATACTTTTAAACTTTTAAAATATCTTTCACAGGTTGTAGACCACCCCTTTAATAGCCCATTGTTTTCAATCTTTTTTAAGCAAACAATTCCTTTGTTCATATGAAAACATGTATAAATGTCCACTATGTAAGAGATTAAAGCAAGACTATCCTGGGTGAAGAGGGGCTGGCAGGGGGACTGAGAAGTAGATGGACCCCACCAAAGAGTCCTTGAAGTCCCAGAACTTCACAGAACTCAGTTTCAAAACCACAACCTTAATCTATTACAGAAGGAAGAAAGACCATCAATTAAAATAAATTACAGAAAAAAATATGTGGCTTACTTTACTCTCTCCATGTTGGTTGGTGTCCTGCTCTCTCTTTTAATTTAATTAATGTGCTTACCAAAACATCAAAATAAAATAGGCAAGACAAAATTATAGATCGAGTGAATCTTTACAGTTATAAAGCAGAATTCTTCTCATTTTATTTTCTCTCCTACCCAAATACCAAAAAAAAGCAAAACCAATAACAATAATAAAAATGTCTCTTAATAAGACTAACTTGGATTAAATTACCTACAAACCTTTCACAAGCATTGACTAGAAAACTGGAAGAAAAAGAGAATAAGTTATATGATCTATTCTTTAAGAGTCTCTGAAGCTGGCATCTTTATCTGTTACAAAAGGGGATTATAAAGAAACCAGAGAAAAATGACTGTAGAGGCCTTAAAATTTGAGCTTAAGTCTCTAGAGCTTTCTTACTTTAAAATTTTAAAATCTTTGTGATACAGAAAGACCAATAAAATATGAGAGTTATGTCAAGAAATTAATTTTGGAGAACAGACTATAGACATAGTCATATTTACTCTCTATTATAGTAAATAGATAAAATAACAGGTGAATAGACTTCACCTTAGAATTTGGCTTAAATAGTGGCATTTTAACAACTCCAGTAATTCATTCTTAGCCTGTTTGATTTATTTCAAGTCTTCCAAGTTTAAGCAAAAATACACTTACATCATCTGCAATGCCAAAGATTTTAGATGTCAAATACTTGAGTATGACAGTTCCAAATAACCAAAAACATCCTTGGATAACCTACAAAAGAAAAATATAGCAAAACAAAACTATAGCCATTGCACAGACATAGCCTAGGAAGAAAAAAATAAATCTTATGTACATGTCACATAATCACACGTGAAGTAATTATCTCTATATCCAAGAGAAAATGCCAAAAAAAATGCACCTTAAATTAAAATAAAGAATGTTACTCCAAAATCAAGGGGCTATCACCAAAAAGAAAAATATACACAATCTTGTTGTCAAAATGAATATATTTTATAGGAGATTTATACAGCAATTGCAGTTATATTCCCCTTCTACTAACAGTTTCTTACACATGCACTGCTCCTCAGAAAAAGCATGGGTAATACATAAAACTGAAATTCTTTAACTACCTATCCAATATTAATCTTAACTTGCTTCACGAAAAGAGCAATTTGGCACATTAAAATTGAGCCCTAATATGTTATAAAACTGTTAGATCCTCTGCATTATATAGGATAGTTCCTTGAAAGTAAAACATAAAACCAATGATATATTTTAGAGAAGGAAAAACATATACATTCAAATAGATTGATTCTTACCCATAAACTAAGTTCAGATACATTTACTTTCAGGAAACATGGTTTCATTGCCAGTAAACCCTGCATGCAGAAAATAACATAGCATACAGTTAATACTTACAGACACAAATTCAGGTACCAAAAAAATACTTCTAAATAATAAGACTCTCAAGAATCTAAAATTCAGCACACTTTCAGTGTTTCACATAGAATCACCACAGGCTCATTTGATTTCAAGAAGCCCTGTTTTATCCAGAGTATTTTAGGTCAGTTAGTCACTTTGTAAAGTTGAAAACAGAATCTCCATACATAAATTTCTATGACTGATTTCTATGACTGGTTCTGATTTACCTAAGAACCAAAAAGTATATAATAATTTCAGAATTTTAGACAGGTGTCTTATAGTTATAAGATTTTTCTTAAGTTAAATATTACTAACTCCTTGAAAAAACTACAAATGAGTTTTTAACAGATCAACTAAATACTTCTCCTATCAAATCTTATTTCTTTCCAGGTACATAATAGACTCCCAATACAGATCTAAATCTACTTCAAACCTGGCAAAAATATGCTTAGAGATCAAAACATAAATACATGAACCCAAATTAAATCTTTTCAGAAGTTTCTGAATATCTGAGAACACAAAATGTGTTACAATTAAGGTTTCAAAGTGATAACCAGAAATAAAAACAGGCAAATGTGTGTTTATAGTTAAATATGCAAAAACATGCTATATTCTGTACCTGTTGCCATCATTTACTTTTATACACCAAAATACGTGAAATATGCATAATGCTTAATCCATACCTAAGACACACCTCAGTGTCAAGCACCTAGTAGGAAACCTGACACACTGTAGGTGCTCAATAGACCTGAAGAGAAATTTCCTGCAAAATGTACTTATGATTAGATTTACTGATAGGAAATCTTCCATTCAATGTATTTGTGTACTGTACAAAAGTAACAAGAGTCATGTATTTTACTCTGAGTAATAGCAGGACTTCCCCATGTACACATTTAAATATAGAATTGAGTCCATTGACACATTTCCTAATTACAAACAAAATTCATGACTGTAAGAACTATCACTAATCTCACAGCACAGCAACTCAGTTACTGGGTTTTTGTTTTTGTTTTTTGTCATTGTTGAAAGCACAGCATCACCACATGCTAACTGCTAATTTCTGTGCCTAAGTATACTCAAGTCACACAACCTGAAAAGGGTGGTGGCCCAGATCGGGAAGAGGTATACTCCTGGGAAATGGGATCTTAAATAAATATTACTTGTAAAATCAGACAAAGAAATAGCAGATTCCAAATCTGTTAATGGGTTCTAGAAATCAAGAAAGACAAAATGATCTGAGTTACTTAAATGGTTATTCAAGAAGTAGAAAACATTTCAGTTAAGGCAGTGCACTGTGCTTTCATCTTCAAAAAACCAGCCTAATACTAAAGCACATGCATGTTAAATATAAGGAATAATTTTTTTCCTCTTAGGTTTGCAAAACATTGTAATGGAGAAACCCACTGGCAAAAAAAAAAAAAAAAAAAAAAGGAGTAACCACCTCTGGAAGTCCTTAAATTTAGAGAGACTTATATTTAGAAAGTCATCCTGCCAAAAGTGGCAGAAGGAGTTAGATAACCTTTTACCTTTTGCTCTAATTCTATAAGACAGTCTCCCCATAATCTAAATCTGTTCTTGGTAGTGATCTAGTAAAATATTACTGAATCATCACCTGATTTAAACTATCTGAATAATTCATACAAATAGACACGAGGGGAAAAAACTAAAAATACAAGGCCTTAAGCCTCTGATCACAGTGGAACAAGGAGAGACTGCTTGAGATGCCAGAGGGAGGAAAGGGGGTCAGAAAGTGGAGCAGGAATAGGATAAACACTGAAAAGAGGGGAGGAGACAAGAAAAAGAGGAAAGCATAAAAACCATTTTAAAATGAACTCTAGGACCAAAAGTTAGGTGACAGAAAAGATGAGGAAAGGACAGATTGGGACTGTGAAGCAAAGCACTATGTTTTCCAGTATTAACTTTTGTTGTGTTTCTTTGGAAATGAGAACTTAAACACATTATCACATATAGATGTATTCAGTAAGACACTTGAAACAGTTCTTGTAGAAAATCCCTCACAAATCTCAAGCCAGTGATAAAGAAACTGGTAAACCATTAGTTTCAAAAACAGATATTTACTTAAGGAACACTTACCCAAATAATTACCAAAGAGGAAGCATAATAAGAAGTTAATAACATTGAGTTTCCAAACATCAAAACAAAACAAAGTGCAAGAGAAATCTGGAAAAATCCAAGAAAAATATAATTAATACACAGAAAACAAAAAAAATGATTTTATTCTGAAAATTGCACATGCCCATGATAAACAAAATTCAAACTGTTCAAAAGAGAATATACAAGGAAAACAGCCCGAATTCTATGCCACACTTCAAAACCCCAGAGATCACCACCAACAACAATTTTCTGTGCATCTTTATAGACATTCACATGTACAAATTCCAGTTTATAATTTTTTTTTAAAGAATAGATTTTATTTATTTTTGGTTGTGTTGGGTCTTCGTTACTGTGCATGGGCTTTCTCTAGTTGTGTCGAGCGGGGGCTACTCTTAGTTGCGGTGCGCAGGCTTCTCATTGTGGTAGCTTCTCTTGTTGTGGAGCATGGGCTCCAGGTGCGCAGGCTTCAGTAGTTGTGGCACGTGGGCTCAGTAGTTGTGGCTCCCGGGTTCTAGAGCACAGGCTCAGTAGTCGTGGCACATGGGCTTAGTTGCTCTGTGGCATGTGGGAATCTTCCTGGACCAGGGCTCGAACCCGTGTCCCCTGCATCAGCAGGTGGATTCTTAACCACTGCGCCACCAGGGAAGTCCCCACTTTATAATTTTTTAAAACCACAAATGGAAACTTGGCCCAGAAGCTATGCTATTGCTTGCTTTTATTCTTAGTTTGTTTCAAAGAGCTTTACCTATCAATTCAAACCAATCTAACTCATTCTGTTGAGTAACTGAAAAAAGTACTCCACTCTAGAGATGTACTATAACTTATTTAACCAGTCCTGACTACTTCTGAAAACTTAAGTGCTTTCCAGTTTTGTTGTTAGTTTTGTTTTTCCTATTACAAACACCGCTATGAAAAACACCCGTATTTTATGTATCTTATGTACATGTCAACACATTTATGGGATAAATTACTATCATGGAATAAATGAATCAACAATACTCATATTTTAAAATTTGAGAAAATACTGACAAATTGCCATACAAAACACTGTACTCTCCACCAATAGGGCATGAGAGTTCCTGCTGATACGCACTCCTGCCAACACCGTGTATTATTCTTTCAAATATTTGCCAATCTAATCCAAAAAAAAAATGTTGCCTCATTGTTTCATTGTTCCATTCTTTTACTAGTGGGTGAGATAGCATCTTTTCTTCTATTTACTGCTTATATTGTTTTGTGTGTGTATGAATTGTCTATTCCTAGTGCCCATTTTTCTATTGGGCTTTGGTATTTTCCTTAAGCACTCTCTTCATATATGATAGAGCATAGCTCCTTACCAAGCAAACATATTATAAATATTTTCCCAGTTCATTTTTATCTTTCTTTGTAGTATTTCTCTATTGTAGTTGCTTTCTACATTTTTATGTTAGTCAGTTTTTCATTCATTTCCTCTAAGTCTTCAGGATTTAACTCCATTATTAGAAAGCCTTTAAAAATAAAATAATCCATGTTTTCTTCTGGAAGTTTTATTTTTGATCCACATATATAAATTTCCATATGAATTTTATAATCAGCCTAAGTTTCAAAAATTGATATTTTTATTAGAATTACCTTATTCTACAAATGTACATTACATTATATTTTAGTTACATCTGTCCAATATTGAATCTTTACATCTGAAAATAATACATGCTGTTTCCATTTCCTTTTTTTTTTTTGGCCACACCACACGGCTTGCAGGTTCTTATTTCCCAGACCAGGGATTGAACCCGTGCCCCCTGCAGTGGAAGCACAGAGTCCTAACAACTGAACCACCAGGGAATTTCCTGTTTCCATTTCTTTAAGTCTTCTTGTACATCAGTAGAAGTACAAAGTTTTCTTTATATAGATCCTGCATATTAAGTTTATTTCAAAGTATATTACTTGTTTTGCTATTGTATCAGAAATCTTTTCATATTTTGATTTTTTATATTTAGAAAAGTTACATTAAATATGCATAAATGAATATAAACTTTCATTGTTTCTAGTAGTAATCAGTTCATTAATTTGGGTTTTTTAAGTATTCAAAAGCATACTTACAATGATACTTTTACATCTTATTTCCTATTTTTGAAACTCTTATTTTTTAGTCAATTTTATTAGTTAATATTTATGCAACAATGTTAAGAGTGGCAGTAGGCATATTTGTCAAGTTTCTGGCATTAATGGGAAGAGTTCTACTGATTCATCATTTTGTGTGATACTAGCTTTTGGTTTAAAGTATATGTATGTATTAAAAGTTCAGTGAAATATCCACCTATTTTCATTTAAGATCTTAAAAATCAGAAACAGATGTTGACCTTTATCAAATGCCATTACAATATCAAAGGAAATGATCACATTGTTGATCTTTTTAAAATCTATTAATGAGATAAATTATGTTAACATAATTTCTAATAATAAGCCAATCCTGCATTCTTGGAATAAATTTACTGTCATGTTATTTTTTTCTTATATGCTTACTAACTGTTAACTGCCCGGGTCCTTGGACCCTTTAACCAATAGAAATTGATAAGAGGCCAGATGAGAATTTCAGGCAATGCTTAATCAGGGCTCATGTTGCAGCACAAGGGAGCGAAAGTGAGAAAAAGCTACCCTTGCCCACTCCCGGAGAAGAGCTGCTTGGATCCTTACATGGGGTAACAATGGGGGTGGACCATGGGCTGGGCAGGAGGCCTAACTTAGGTGGTCTGCCCATGCCCTTGGAGGTGCTATGTGCAGGAATCATGTGCAGTACCCTGCTTTTTGCTCCCAGCACCTCAGAAACTTGTAGTTTATTTCTGGCCTTTTTGTATCCTGTTGCTCATAATTGCTCCAACTGTGCATGGTGTAGTTATTTTAGTCACTTATAGTTTCTTTGTATCTTATTGCTCAATGGAGACTTTCGTCCAGGTGCAAGCACTCCAGTAGAAGATACCAGGTGCCAGCCTATGTCCAGGTGCAAGCACTCCAGTAGAAGATAGCAGGTGCCAGCCTATCTCAAATGGGTAAGGAACCAAATTCTCAAAATTTTATAACAATAGCCTTTTTCCTTAAGTGCCACAATTTAAAACCAACTTTAAAATTTTCCCAATCAATTTTGGCAGAAACTAGCAAAATATCATCACTTTGAATAAATAGATTCATGACCAAGAATCAGGCAAAGCACTGTTAAGGGTATTCAAGAGAAATATAAGGTAGTATTAAGAAAGGATGTGTCAAGGGTCTGGAGAGATACTTGGGGTCCATTTCCCCAGCTTTTTTTTTTCTACTGTTCAAGGTTTATTTATTGTTTTAGTTGGTATAACACTTAGATAGTTGGCTGCATTATTTATGTCGATTTTTCTTTTTTACATTACATGGCAATGTACACTATTCTGATACATATGGTACATAAAATAAGATTCTTTAGAACAGTTACACACAAGACATGCAATACTGGATTTATAATCAATCCCAGGATGTGATTAATTGGAGAAAAAAAAAAGTTGGACTTGGCATCTTGGCTAAAGGAACCAGCAGTTATATAACACAGAGTTAAATACACATCTGGTTTGAAGGGCAACTGCAGCATCTGCAACATTGTCAGTGGTACCTCTTGAGGAAGTAGAACTATTTTACACGAACCAATTTAGGACCACACAAGATAAGTGCCATGCAGCATCAGGATAGAGCTGCAGGGTTTTATGAACCATTCCTATTGATAATGTTAGGAAACTGATGTTCTTCCTAGGCTGTCTTAACATTACTGCTTTAGTCACAGATCAGATATAAAGGACAATATGCACAACCTCCATTCCCAACTCTGGTAACTTCTCTGCTCGAACCCTCTAAGGGCTTTGATTCTCACTTCAAGGAAAAACCAAAGACCTTTCAAAGACTTACACGACCCTATAGAGTCTGCCCACTAACCTCTGGGACCTCATTTCTAATGACCCTTTCCCTTCTCACTCAATCCAGCCACACTTTGCAGATTCTAGAACACCTCAGAGCACTTATGCTTGCTGCTTCTTTTAACCTAATGGATGCTCCCTTATCTAACCCCATGTAACCTTCTCAGTGAGGCCTTCTTTTCCCACTCCTTTAAATTACCACCTCCCCTACCTACTCAGTAAATCCCACTCTCCTTGCCTGCTCACTCTCCTTGTCTGCTTTGTTTTCCATAATATTGTTTACTCCCATTTAACATACTGTTTATATATCTGATTTATTTCTGTCTACGTACACTAGAATATAAGCTCCACGAGGGAAGAGATTTTTTAAATTGTTTTTACCACTGTTGTATGCTAAGGGACTAGGAAATGTTTGACAAACAACTGGTGCTCAAAAACATCAGTTAATTTAAATGTGAAGAATAAAATTTGAGGAGTACTATACTGAGAAAATTGAGAACTTAGAAGGTACATAATGAAAGAGAGATATTACAAGTTATTTTAGTATCTATATCTTTTTTGAATATCTATATTTTAGCAGATTAAAAAAAATAAGAACACACTGTGAACAACTTCATGTCAGTTAATTTTAAAACTGAGAAAATGGGAAAATCCCTAACAACATAAAAGTGCTAAAAAATGACTCAAGAAAAAATCTAAATTGTCCTATTATCATTAAACAACTTAGATCACTAATTTAAAATCTGTCCACAAAAAAAAAAATAACAGGTCCATATAGTTTAACAGGCAAGCTCTGCCAAACTTTCAGGGAATATTCCTTCCAATCTTACAAAAAATCTACCACAGACAGAGAAAGTAGAAACACAATTAATTCTATGGGGCTAGAATAAATCTGGTATCAAAATCAGGCAAGTGTAGCTGGAGGATTCTGGGGAAATGGCAGTATAGGGAGCACTAGGAATCTGTCTCCCCACCTAGACAACAAATGCAACTTGGCAAACTATCTGATGGAAGTATTTTGGAACTCGGGCATCTATCAAAACTTGCAACTTCCAGGAGAACCCCTAGATGGGAAATTGTAGTCAATTTCAGTAAATTTTAGCTGTTAGCTCACCAGCAGCTACCCATCCCTCATAAACCAGCCCTAATGCAAACAGTCCTGCATGAGTTTAAAAACAGACAATGAAAGCAAAATCACAGCAAGTGGAGCCAACCTAAAAAGCTTCTGCGCAGCTAAAGAAACAATCAATGATAAGAAGAAGCAACCTACAGAATGGGAGAAAATATTTGCAAACTATATACCAGCTACAGTTAATATCCAACACATACAAGGAACTCTTACAACTCAGTGGCAAAAAACCCAAAAATAATCTGATTAAAAAATGGGCAGAAGACCTGAATTGATGGTTTTTCCAAGGAAGACATACAAATGACCAACAGGTACATGAAAAGGTGCTCGATATCACTAATTATTAGTAAATGCAAATCAAAACCACAATGAGACATCACCTCACACCAGTTAGAAAGACCTTTATCAAAAAGCCAAGAGATAAGTATTAGTGAGGATGTGGAGAAAAGGGAACCCTTTTTCCCACTGTTGGTGGGAATGTAAATTGGTACACTATGAAAACAGTATGGAAGCTCCTTGAGAAATCTGCAGGGCAGAAATAGAGACACAGATGTAGAGAACAAACATATGGACACCAAGGGGGAAAGCCGTGGGTGGGGGGGTGGATGAATTGGGAGATTGGGATTGACATGTATACACTGATGTGTATAAAATGGATGACTAATAAGAACCTGCTGTATAAAAAAATAAATAAAATTCAAAAGAAATTAAAAATAGAAATACCATATGATCCAGCAAATCCACCTCTGGGTATATACCCAAAAGAAACAAAAACAGGATATCAAAGATATGTCTGCACTCCCATGTTCATTGCAGCATTAGTCACAACAGCCAAGACATGGAAACAGGCTAAGTTTCTATCCATGGATGAATGGATATTGAAAATGTGGTATATATACACAATAAAACAGTATTCAACTATAAAAAAGAAGGAAGCCCCTGCCATTTGCATCAACATGGATGGATCTTGAGAACATTATGCCAGGCGAAGTAACCTATTCTGGAAAAGACAAATAATGCATGATTCCACTTATATGAGGTACTTAGAGTAGTTAAAAGCATAGACAGAGGAAGCAGAATGAGGGTTTCCAGGGCTTGGGGGGAGGAAGGAGAATAGGGAGTTATAACTCTATAGGGTATAGATTTTCATATTTGCAAGATGAAAAGACTTGTGGAGATAGACGGTGGTGATGTTTGCACAGCAATAAGAATGTACTTAACATCATTGATATGTAAATTTAAAATGCTTAAGACAGTAAATTTTATGTGTATTTTATCACAATAAAAAAATGGAAAAAATTTTTAGAAACAATTCCATATTTTTTTCCTTTTTAACTATAGGGATTTAGGAGATTATAAAGCAACTATGGATAATAAGTAACTAGTTCCATAGTCAGTAAGTGACATCATAAAGCGTATATCATTTACCCAGGATAGGTTCTACTACAAACTAAACCTGTGTAATGTTAGTACTTTTATAACTATAACTTTGAGTCAAAGTTCTCATTGATAGTTGCCTATGTGACTGTGTGATTGACAGACTCTAAATGCTTAACAATTACTTGAATTTTTATTGTTATGTAAAAAAAACATATTAAACAGTTTGGGGAAAAAAACTCAAGTCTAAAAAAGGATAAGTACTGTCCAATACCATTCATGAGCAGAGATTTAAAACACTAACAAAATAATAGCAAATGAATCCAGCAATATAATTAGTATAAAAATTGTTTAGTCCAGAAAAGCATGGTTTCTTAATGTAAAAAATCAATTAATGTAATTCACCACAGTAACATATTAAAGAGGGAAAAATACAGAGGATCATCTAGACAGATGCAAAAAAGCATTTGATGAAGCTGAGCCTTTATTAATTTCTTTGAAAAAGTGTTCAAAGCATAATGAGGACATGTTAAAAGAACAAAGAAGCCAGCAGGAAGTAGCCAGCCAAATCGGGAACAATTCAAGCATCAAAGCAAATAATGAAAATAGTGGATTACATTGCAGTGAATAAAACAGATGCCATTTTTTCCTTGGACATAAGAGAAAAATTGATGAAAAATCTGAATAGGAGTGACACAAAAAAGGAAACACAAAGGGCCCATAAACATACGAAAAGATGTTCAACTTTATTGAAAACCAGAGAAAATGTAAATTAAGGCCATAAGATACCATTTTATACTCTCCAAATTGACAAAATAAAAAAAGATATAGGATAACAAGAAGTGTTACACGTTACTGTTCAAAGTAGTCTAATCATTTTTGAAAAACAATGCAACATTAAATTGTGAAGTTGAACATGTATTTAATTTACCACCTAAAAATTCTACTACTATGTAAATACCCTAGAGAAACTCAATATATATTCCCCAGGAGGTATGTGTAAGAATGTACACCATTATACGTAAAAGGAAAACACCTAAATGTCTTTCAACAAGAATATGGATAAATATATCATGCTTTATTTATACAATGCAAAACATAAAGCAAAGAAAATGTCTGAACTCCAGCAACATACAAATTTCAAAAATCTGAGTGAAAACTTATGTCTCACAAAAAGGATACCATTTTATAAACCTTAAAAACAATACTAATATTTAATAATAAAAATATATTATTTAGGAATAAGTAGATGGTAAAGTCATAAAGGAAAGCAAGTTAATTATAATTTTAAAAGTCAGGATAGTGGTTATCTCCAAGAGAAGTGAGGGGATGTGTTCAGGACACACAAGGGCTTCAAAGTAATGATGGTTCCATTTTTCAATTGGAGGGTAGGCTCATGGTTGTTCATTTTAGAACTCTGTTCATAACTTCTCTATATGTTATAAATGTCCTATTTATATGTATCAATTATTAGAGAATAAAAAAATATATGGCTGTAGTATAAACCCTGACAGTTGGGGATTTTTTCTTCTTTGTAATACAAGTGTCTGACTTAAAGCTTTTATTGCGATCCACTCCAAACATGGATATCTCTTGAATAAACATATTACCAGCCACATGACTAGATAAAGGGTCAGGCCACCTGCCCCCACTGAGGTTCCTTTGTTTTAGAGATCTTGGTTAATTTCAACAACTGACCTTTGGGACAGTTTTTTCTCTTCCTGTGATTTAAATTCCCACTCGTATGTTTTAAATTCACACACACACACAAAATGAGCCCTCAAAATCCTAGGCCCCCATCCTGGACCCCCATAAAGGCAGAACTCCAGGGCATGCTTGTTCCCTAACTCTCCCATGCCTCCCCCTACACCCCACGACCTAACTGTGTGGTCCCAGGTGTGCTGTGTAATTTCCAGGTCCTGTAAGTAATAAACCTTAGTTTTATTCAAAGTTTCCTGACAGTTATTGCTGAAGGGCATCTTGCAATCATAAGAACCACAAGTGCCTGTCCAACCACAACATTGTTATTGATAGGCTGAGACCAGCACAAAACAACAGCATGCTGTAATTACATTAAAATTATAGGAAAAAGAAAATATCAAAATTGTAAGAACTAATGACAGAGAAGACAAATGTTTTTAAAAATCAATATTCATCAAAATCAACCATCCAGCCTTAAGACCTTTGCCCTGGCTATTTCATCAAGCTAGAATATTCTTCTCCATGACATCTACTTAGCTGACTCCCTCTCCTCCTTCCAATCTTTGCTCCACTACCCCCTTCTCAATAAGACCTCCTCTGACCTCCTCATGTGACACCTCAATCTCCCATCCCTTGACACTTGGCCAGCCTGACCTCCTTGGGGTACCATGACTTGTCCTTTTCCATAGCCCTTACCACCTTCTAACATACTATATAATTTACCCATTTACTATGTTTATTATTTATCCTCTGTCTTCTTCCTCCACTCTTTTAGGATATAATCCACATATATGCTGGGATCGTTGCAGTTTTATTCACTGATATGTCCCACATGCCTGGATAGTTTGTGCTCAACAAATGAATATTCCACTTCATTTTAACAGAAGGCTCCTGGATAATATACCATTCCATGTTTCTCTTTCACGAATTACCTCTTTTACTGATAATGTGTAAGCTGGGCACAAACTCAAATCAGATAATTAAATTTTATGGGCGGCCTATTTAAAACAAGGTCTGTTAATTATACCACAGTTTTTGAATAATACTTGTTTTAGTTATGGAATTATGTCAAAACTAGTTGCAACCATGAATAAATAAAATACTAATCAGGAGTTTGTTTTAAGGTCAAGGTAAATGGGAAAAAAAATTTAAAAACCATTACCATGTGCATATAAATGATCTTCTGTAACTTGCATATATCAATGTATCCCACAACATATACTGCAAATAATGATGCAATCTGAAATTTAAAAAGAAGTTATATTAAAAATTAAAATTATATATATAATGAATAGATTAAAAAATTAAGAAAAGATTATCTTTATTTTGCCTCAAATTTATATTTGTATTGAAAGTAAGTTCTTTAGTTTCCCTCTTACCTGCTAATTTATTATTTATTATGGTCAATATATTAATATAGCACATATCAGTTGATTTTTCTCTTCCGTTCACATCTCTCTCAATTAACCATGTAAATTATCTACTTTATGGATTATCCAAACAATACTCCTTTTAATGTCAGAGTGACTCTACTGCCAACATGTACAATTACAAAGTGCCTTGCTCAATCAAAAAGTATAAAAATTTAATTATAACATGTGACAATACATAATTGGGGAAGGTACATTAAACTAAAAAATAATTATATAATGTGTGTGTGTGTGTAAAAATACACTGAGTTCTGCTTGTTAGTCAGTCTTTACGAGTATCTCCATTAGTGTTTTCTTTCATTTATACAAATATTCAAGTGTTGGGCATAATCAAATTTATCAAATTTCAAGCTAGAAGTACTTTCACTACAAAGGTATTTTTAACTTTTTTAACAGTTTTGAAGAAAACTGTGTATGTATTTACCAAGAATTCTAAGAGTACTGGAGTTATTTATATGCATTAATTGATTATATGAATTAATTGATTAAATAATTTACCTCAGTAAAGTATAGAGAGGTATTATGTCAAACAATGACTCTCTACGTTTCTTCATGGAAAAAGCAATTCAAATTAAATTCCACGCTTCTCCTACTACACAAATATGGTTTAAACAAATGGCAAAACAGCTGAAACTTAAACAGGTAACTTAAGTTCCATTCATCAAGTTTTTTGTCTCCGGTAATCTACAACAAATTTTCCTAGTAGTAAGAAAAACAAGGTCTCCCTTGACCCAGATTTCCCCATGGGGAACATGGCACTGCTGAAGGGTGACAGATATGACACAATAACTGTGGAGAAGTGTGTTGTTATCCAATGTAAGCCCGACAGAGGAGCACAGTGCTGCCTACCCTCACTCCATGCACCTCCCCCCAGTTCCTCCCCCTCCCCCACCAAAAAAACAAAAACAAAAACAAAAAGCAGGCCATCTCCAGTAAGTGAAAGGATAGGACCTCTCCCTTTCCACTCCAGGGGCTAAGCAATACACCGCAGGCCTACAGGGTAGAATCTTAAGGAGCGACCCTCAGGGACATTTTAAACCAGAAACATTTAAAATGTCCTCAAACTAAAGAAGACAAAGGAGTCTAAAAGATAAGATCAAAGAAAGAATGAAGTACAAATAGAGCCTCTTAAAAAAAAAATGATAGAAGCAGCTAACTTGATGTCTTAAGTAGCAGGTAATGTGTTAAGACTCTTACATACATGACCCCATCTGATCCTAAACACAACCCAATACAGTAGGGTCTCTCATTTTCTCCACTTCATAAATGAGAAAACTGAAACTAAGAAAAGTTATGCAGTTTGTCCAACTCAAGCAGCCAGTGAATAGAGTTAGGACACAAATCCAGGTCTGACTTCATTTCTCAAGCAAGACATCTCAAAGAACGTTAAAAAGCAACTCTTATACTGCTTTATATGAACATGAATATGGCCAGTATAAGAAAGAAGTAGAGGGCCTCCCTCGTGGCGCAGTGGTTGAGAGTCCGCCTGCCGATGCAGGGGATACGGGTTCGTGCCCCGGTCTGGGAGGATCCCATGTGCCGCGGAGCGGCTGGGCCCGTGAGCCATGGCCGCTGGGCCTGCGCATCCGGAGCCTGTGCTCCGCAACGGGAGAGGCCACAACAGTGAGAGGCCCGCATACCGCAAAAAAAAAAAGAAAAAAAAAAAAAAAAAAAAAAAAAAAAGAAAGAAGTAGAAACAGTGGTGGCAGGGAGAAATGAGCACACATTTTACTCCCTCTCTCAACAAGCGACCTTTACCTTGCTTTATAGACCTCTATTTGAAGGGAAAGAGACAGACAAGAGTACGTGGAAAGATGATAAATATATTACAGGCTGGTAAGGGAGTTATATAAAACATAAATTGTTTAGCTATTTTTCCTTTGTTATCCTATGTGTATTTATCCTATGTGTAAGAAAGTCCACTATTATTCACAAAAACATTTTACTTAAGATAAATACTACAGTCTCCTTAAGAGAAATACTTAATGTTATAACACTAGTTCTCTTTTAAGCAAACTAATATTGAAGAAAAAAGATAAGCATTCTTATAAACTTGAGTTCAATAAATGCATTCTACTATTAAGTAAATAATTAACACCCATTAATAAATAAATCATATATTTCCCTATCCTGAAATTTCTTTCAAAATATGGACTAAAAAAACTTTTTAGGACTTAGAATCATGTAACATCTCAGTTCTATAATTTTAGACAAATGAGTTCTCATAATCAAGCTCACTAAGCTTAATTCATTTTAAAAATATAAGCACCTTACCTGAGTAAGAAGTACAAACTGAGCAAACTGCCATGGAAGCATAAAAAATACATTGGAAATGCAGAGTGCAATCAGGCTTCCTCTATAAAGTTTTGTAGCCCTTAAAAAGATAAAATAAGTAAGTTTAACCAGAAAATATTCTAGCATGGCTCCAAACCACTGCAAATTAGAATCTCTAAACATGAGCTGGTTAGAACATAAACCAGATATAAAATGAACCAATGGATTAGAAATTATACCTCCTGACACTCAATTACAACAATTTCCTAGGAAAAGTAAATCCCCAATATAACTGTAAAAAACAAAGCTTTCCAAGGAGAGAGACAGCACCTAGGTCAGTGTATCCACTGAGATTTTTCAAACTATATTTTGGTGAATTCATAACCAAACATATTTAAAGCTGCATTCAATAGATTCATTTGGAGAGACAAACGATGTCTATGAAAAAAATCACAGAAGTAGCAGATTCTAAGTGCTAAGTATTCTGCAGACAAGCAAGCAAGTATTCAGGATACAGGCTGAGCAGCTGAGGGAGGTTTTGTGGAGGATATGGGATAAAAGTTGGGTCCTGCACAGGTAGGACACAGAAAAGAGTCAATGGCAGAGGCCCTCTGGAGTCACATCCAGAGGCTTTGCTTTGGTCCTGACTTGTATGCAAGGGATTTTTAGGAGGGTGAGGTGCTTTTATCTCTCATGCTAGTTTTAAGAAGTACTTTTCTCTTAAGTCAGTGAGCCAGTGTGAAGCCCACAACATGCCTAACATCTTCACTGTGGCTGGTATTAGGTGATTTATACAAAACTGAATTTCTAAAAATACTTAAAATTCAAAATTGGACAAAACCAATGTGTTAGGATAAAATATCTTTCTAACCTTATTTGTAAACGATGTTTAGCATTAGGAAAAGTCTATTCTAGCTTTATAACAGTATCCTTAGTACCTGCAGCCCACATGAACATTGCTCAGCTTCTTCCTGGCTCACTCAAGGCATTCACCTCTCCACCGCCCCACATCATGAGATGTCAACTCTAGGTGGAAACCGAGAACTAGAGGAAATGGCTGCTCTGCCAAAGAGAGAAAATTCAGTAATAAAGATGAAATATCAGAAGACTTAAATGACCACTAGAAATGAGACTGTCATCCTTCAGAAGAAAGGTAAGAAGTTTACCACAACTCTAGGAAAGGAGGATGTGCTTTTCCCCAGCAAAAAGGACTGCAGTTGCCAAGAAAGCAGAAGGAAGAGGTCAACTAGAGAAAAACAAGGAGAATGATAAAAGCCCTTGAAGGAAGGAAATTCCCTTACCTAACACTTTTTTATAAAAACCAAAAGTAAAGACAAGAATGAGGAGGTGGATGAGGCTGAAATGACAATGATTAGGAGGTTAAAGAAAACATAAAGAGCTTACCACAAAAGCACCTGACAAACAAGACAAAAGAACCTAACAGAAAGCAGTCCCTGAAGCCAAGAAACAGGAGTTGGAGTAGCTCCACTGTGGTCAGTAGAATAATAGCCTCCAAAGAGGCCCACTACATGGCAAAGGGGAATTAAGGTTACCAATCAGCTGACCTTCAAATAGGGAGATTATCCTGGATTATCCAGGGGGGCCCAATGTAATCACAAGGGTCCTTAAAGTCAAAGAAGAAGGTTGGAGTAAAATGACTGCTAAGAACTCAATCCACCATTGCTAGCTTTGAAGATAGAGGGGGCCACAGGTCAAGGAATGCAAGCAGTCCTCTAGAAACTAAAAAAGGCAAGAAAACTGGTTCTTCCTTAGACTCTCCAGAAGAAGTGCAGCCCTGCCGACACCCCTATCTTAGGATTTCTGTGTTACAGAACTGTAAGATGTAACATGATCAATCTGTTTGTGGTGATTTGTTACAGCAGCAATAGCAAAGTAGCAGAACCTTCTACAGTACACCCCTTGGGATGGATTAAAGGAAGCAACACTTAGCAGGTGGAGCAGCACCGTACACAGCTGCTCAGATCACAGCACATCAGCAAGGGAATATGAGAAGAATCAAAAGTTTGCCATCACTGGATTTAAGACAGAAGCAGAGGTAGAAGAAAAGCAGAAAGTAGAGACTGATGGGCAGTCCACTGTATTGGAGAAAATACTGTATTGGAGAATACAGTATTGTATTGTATTGGAGAAAAAAGCCAAGATCAAGAACGCAGATGTGGAAACACAGCATGTGCAGTGATGAATCAGACACTCATACGGCACAACACTTCCTCCTGAAGTATTTGAGAAGGAAACCTCTATCAAAGTGCCCCAGAACTAAAGGTTATGAATTCAGAGTTCATCTGATGTGAAGATGTTAAAGAAGTTCTAATTTTCATAATAAAAGAGGAACTTAAGGGACAGCAATCAGGCTGGAGTTGCAGAGACTTTAAAAGCTAATACAAAAGCTGCCACCCATCCCACATTCTGTGAAAGGCTGGTCTAAAAACCCTACATAAGGGACAAAGCCATGTAATGGCTCTGTTCCTGTTGAGATCATCACGGGAAATAGATCATTCAAAGGGTTTGATGTAACAGACTTCAACCAGTTCTCCTGAACTCTGCAGATCACTGAAAGGAGTTCTCAGTCTGGGTCATCTTCAGATTTTCATCATGCTTTGTTCTGTTCTTTCATAGACCCCGTTTTGTTTTACCTTCACCGTCTGAAACAAGGTAGCATCAATCTAAATTCAATATCTGTCAATAACGAGGAGAGGGAAATGTTCTCGGTCCAACTCTCTCCACTCTTGTAGTGAGAAACATGGGAGGGCTCAATCCAATCCTGAGTTTCTAGCAGGAATTATCCTAGCATATCTTTGTCTACTCATGTGGTTTCTTTCTACCCCTACTATCCCAATTCTCAGGGATGCTAAACAAACACAGAAAGAAGAACTACATGTATGAATGTACCTGACCACACCTATTCTATGAACCGTTCTTTGCTTTCAAGGGCAATAGCTTACGGAATACACTCTACTGCCACCAGCTTTCCCTCTTCTTTCTATTTTTGGGAGGCTGCTGTGGTGGCAGAAAATGGCTTGGGAAAGTAGAGATGGCAGAAGAAGTGGAAGCAGATTTGCTGCTCCTCGAGCAGTACCCATGGACCACTAATTAAAGGAAAGAAGACTAAAAGGCAGATCAAGAAAATGTTTTGGGTAGTAAATATTTTGAAGTTATACTCATTTTTTTTTTGCGGTACACGGGCCTCTCACTGTTGTGGCCTCTCCCGTTGTGGAGCACAGGCTCCGGACACGCAGGCTCAGCGGCCATGGCTCACGGGCCCAGCCGCTCCACGGCATGTGGGATCTTCCTGGACCGGGGCACGAACCCATGTCCCCTGCATCGGCAGGCGGACTCTCAACCGCTGCGCCATCTGGGAAGCCCCTGAAGTTATACTCTTAAAACCCCTTTATGAATTCAACCTAGCAACTGCATCAACTTAATTATTTTATTACTTTTTATACTAGAAGTTTAAAAAAATTCTAGCTTAAGTTATTCAATGCAAAACAAACAAACAACAACTACTAAAGATAAGACAAAGTTACCTGAGAATATGAGTCACAAGCAGCATCTGAAGTACAAGGAATGGATACGAGAAGCTTTCGCGGAGAGGAGGTGTCCACATCACACGGGTACACTGAAAAAAAATTCATAGTGTATGGTATCTTTGCTAAAATTGTTGAGTAAGAAACACCAAGCGAAAGCTGCTATGAAGTTTTTTCTACAACTTAATGGTGTGCTGGAAAACAAGCTACTAACTTTTCTACCAACAACAAAACTGGAAGATACACATGGCATAAGATCTTGAGCAACAGGAACATCATGAATTGTCAACAACGAAGTCCTAAAAAACTTCAACTGTAGCCTAAAAGGAAAGTAGGGAAAGCACCAGCCAGAAAATGTTCTGCCAAAAGTAAAAGCACTACATTTGAATTGGTTTTGAAAATGAACTATAGTTTGTCTTCTTTCACGTGAATTTCAGCAAAACTATCCATAACCAATATTTCAAAACTCCCTGTGGTCATCACTGTTAGTATTTTTATTGACAATGCTGCTTAAAAGGAGCACTCCATTTTTGTTTTTACTTCTTCTTTGCCCAAGCCACCCTGGGCTGCAAAATATTTAAAAGCGGCACAGGGGATCAAATAAAATCACAAAAGTCCTAAAATAGTTAAGTATCAACCTTTCAGAAAAGCTTACTTTAGACTTAATTAAATAATGTAGTATCCCAGTATGAGACTCCATCATGTTTCTGCATATATACTAAATATATTAATAAGTCCACCTTTCAGTTTAAAGAAAACTGCACTGGATTAAATGTAAACAATTTGATATTACTACTACTAAGCTAGTCACACTAGAAGAAACCATTACATCTTTCACGTCAAGCAGGGCTACTTTAGAGACTATATAGTATTACAAAGACCACAGTGGAAATAAGTCCTTCCTTTATTTTAGCTCTACCTCAGACTATTAGATATTTCTTCTACTGCTATAGAAAGTTTGAGCCAATTTATTCCTCTTTTTTTACCAAAACTCACCATTCTCTATGAAATTAGCATAAATATCTATTTATAAAGAACTGTACATACAAGAGAATATGAAAAGATTGAAAAAGTCTTTTAAAATGTATATTTGTTGTTACTGAAATACAAATTAAAAAATCTGTTAGTTTATTAGATTAACTAGAGATTTCAGTATGATTGACAGTAGAGATATATGACTAAAATTTATAAGGCTACCAATCTCTATGCAAAAACCAATAAGAAAATATTTAAACTATGTAATACACAATTTGAAAACTTTCTTCATACAGACTGTTCACCCATATTTATTTTGTTACCAAATACAACTATGTTGTCATCTCTTAGAAATTCATTTCTCTTAATAGCAGGAATCACTCAGTTTGCTAAAACTCGATTACATCCTCTGTAAAGTAAGGATAAGAAGGCTCAATTATAAATTAGTAACAAAGAGCAAGGTTTTCTCCTTCTAAAAAGTTAAGAGTGAATGAATTCACATGTATGTGAAAGTGCTTCTTATTGTTTCTCCAATAACAAACACAGGGTGCTTTACTAGATCTGGTACTAACATAATTGCTGTTCCAGACGACACCATATAATATGAGAATAGTAAACAGATTTGTTTTAATCATACCTTAAGTTTCAACGAATACATATTTTTTATTTAACTATAATTTTAAATAGAAAATAAAAATCTATAGTTCTCTTTATTGGTTCAAATCTAAGAATGAAAGGAGGAAATATACACACATGAACTGATTCAAAAAGCGTTACACAAATGTATTCTATACTCTGACAAATAAGAAATTCTTTAATTGTGAAAGTAAACTCAATAAGAAAATCTTACACCGTTTTAACTGTCATCATCCACTAAATAATTTTCAGCACACATTTCATAGCATTGAATAATACTGCAACATAACACTGCCTAGATATTGATGACAACAGGCTTTTAATCTATTTTCTGCTTGGTGAAGGCTGAATTTTTAAATCATGTACTCAAGAATCAAAAATGAAGAATTTTAGCAATAAACAGCTTCATTTCTCAACCTCTACTTTCAAATAGTTTACTTATACTATTAGAGATCTAGCATAATCTAATTGATTTCTCTTCACAATTTAAAAATAGGAATAGAACTGACTAGTCACTTATAAGTTACAGTTAGTATCAAACAGATCAGGTTTAAGGCTTGTTCAAGAGTTTTAACTAGAGTTAACCTTTGTAGGATCAGTTGTAACTTGTTGGCATAATGTTTGGGTTTAAACCAAATTATCCCACCTCTGACTGCTGCACTGCTATGTTAGCTATAATACTGCTTTAAACACTATACTTACAAGCAATTCCAAAAAAGATTTCTGACCACCATGGGTTTGGCTACTCTTTTTCTGAGAATGGTGTAGGTTTAAGGATTCAACTATCCAGATGTCAACCATAATAATGCTAGGTGCAACAGCTATCGTTTGAACATCTTCTATCTGATGTTACTTAGAGCAGTCCCATTGTTTAGGTAGACCCTTAGCTTGGCTTTGTGAGGCTGATGGGACTGCACCTTGATAATAAGTCAGGTAGCTTTCTTGGAGTTTGTCTCTTTCTGTACCGTGTACTGACATGCTGCCCAAATAACCAGTCAGTTACAATTTGAATTTGTAATACAATTTTGGCTCACACGAAAATTAATGTTTCAGTGATGTATAATTGCGATTATTAAGCTTTACCATCTTAATAAAGAATTTCTACTGGTTCTATGAAAAGAAACATTTACCTTTTTTGTCTCTGAACTTCTAGGATATCACCATATCCTACCATAAAGTTTGCATAGAACTTCTGTGAAATCAGTCAGCTTTGTTGGATAAGCAATAAATTACATCTTCATGATTCTATCCTTTATAGCAATGACGCAACCTGACCATTCCTTACTTATTTAAAATATAAAAAGCTGACAAGATGTTATCAATATCAACTCTACCACCTTTACCATGTGGTTGTAAACTAAACTTCTCAAGGTTATCAACATAATCAGAATTCTGTATACAGTATGAAGGTATTTGTCAAGATACAAAGGCAGTATAAATATAAACTGAAACAAATGATTCTAACTGTATTAAATGGCAACAACAGAGAAGCAAAAATAATCTAGGTATATTTTGAGCTGTTTTATTTTTGAACTCTGTACCCCCTTAGTAGAATATAATCTTAGGGAAAAAAAGAACAGCAAAGAAATCTTAAACCTTACTTAGTAGGTTTGTTATTGGTAATCGTAGTGCATTAATTCTAAAACTATTTTGTGTATATTATAGACTAAAGCAAGTAAGTAAATACATTTAGATTGTGGGAAGGGAGGAGATACAAATATGGAGTGGGAGAAGGCAGGGTTTATACTACTAGATTACTAGATTAGAATTATTGGAGGAATCAGTATGAATTAATGATTTTTGCTAAAAGGACCTAAAAGTGATTGCATCCAAGCAGTAATAAGCACATCAAGCACCCCACTTGTGGTCTCTAGTTACCATTTTCCATTAACAGGATCCAAGATTCCTTGGAAAATAGCTGTTTCCACATTTGGGGGCAAGACAGTACGAGGTGATCTTGAAACACCTTTTTGTGCAAGAAAGTAAGTGTTGAAAGAACACTGAGGACATATCAAAAGGGAACAGTACCCCTGCCCCCCAAAAATACACACACACACACATTTGTTAGGAATTAATCTAATAAAATATTTGCAAGACATAAAACATTGCTGAAAGAAATTGAAGAAGATTGATATAAATGAAAGAATACGTATGTTTATAGATGGGAAGATCTGATATATTTAGAATGTCAGTTCTCCCTAAATTGATCTAGAGATCAAGGCAATCATAACTAAAGTCCTAGCAGGTTGTAAATCTACTGGGGGAAGGGGAATCATGGCAAGCTGATTCTAAAATTTATACGGAAATACAAAAACCTGGACTAGCTAAAGCAACACCGGAGAACAGAGTTGGAGACTTTTTACTACCAGATATCAAACTTTTAAAGCTACAATATTTAAGATAGTGTGATACTGGCTTAAAGATAAATAGAAAAATAGAACAGATTTGAGAGTCTAAAAACAAATCTACAAATCTACAGTTACTTGATTAATGACAAAAGCACCACAATTCAATGGGAAAAGAATGGTCTTTTCAACAAACAGTACTAAGTTAACTGGATATTCAGATTGGGTGAAGAACAGGGAGGAAGCAGAGAGAAGTCACAATCTCACACAGTGCTTAGCTTCCAGGAACTTGCTGAAGTCGAAGCCAGTGATGGACTGAAACTAAAAAGCTAAAACTTCACCCCCTCCAAATTCAATTGTTGGTAAGATCAAAGAGATCATGCCCTGGGCTGAGCATCTGGGAAACTGGAGACTGAGCCACAGAGCAGAAATCTCCTTAATTCATTTGAAACTGGAGGTAAACTAAAACAAATTAAAACCACAGCCCTGCCCAGCTTAGCAAGACTCATGGTGGGATCAAATTGCTCAGGCCCTTACCCTACATACCTGACACAGGAAAAGATAATCCCTCTCTGGGAAAAAAACAAGCAAAAACAATTACCTAATTCAGGCTTTATCATTCTTTTATACAAAATGTCTTGCATAAAAGAGAAATCTATGAGACATGCAAAATACAAAAATATAACCCACAATCAAAAGGTAAATACTAGTTAAATCCACAGATAACGTGAATGTTGGAATTAGCAGACAAGGACTTTAAATAACAATAATTAGGTTTAAAAATTTACAGAAAAAGATGGACAGAATGGGTAAACAGACAAGAACTTTCAACAGAGAAATGGAAGCTCAGGAAAACAATGAAATTCTAAAATTGAAATTTATAATATCTAAAATAAACAAGTCACCGGATGGGCATTAAAGCAGACTGAATATCAGAATAAAATACCAATGAACTCAGGGGTATGGCAAAATAATATATCCAAATAGAGACAAAGAGAGAAAAAATGAAAATAAAAAAGAAAAGATGAAGAGAGTATCAAAAACCTATGGGATAACGTTAAAAGTTGAACATACATGGAATTAGAATCCTCAAAGACAATGAGAGAGAATGGGGAGGACAAAATATTTGAAGAAAAGATATTTGCTAAAAGGTTTCCAAAAACTGATTTAAAAAAACCACAAAAAACCCATGGAACAAAGATGTTCAGTGAAACTTAAGCAGGATACATACAAAAAAGACCAAATTTAAGTTCATCACCATCAAACCAATAAAAATCAAATATAAAAACAAAGCTTTAAGGACTTCCCTGGTGGCGCAGTTGTTAAGAATACGCCTGCCAATGCAGGGGACACGGGTTCGATCCCTAGCCAGGGAAAATCCCACATGCCATGAAGCAACTCAGCCTGTGAGCCACAACTACTGAGCCTGCGCTGTAGAGCCCGCGAGCCACAACTACTGAAGCCCGTGCACCTGGAGCCCATGCTCCACAACAAGAGAAGCCACCGCAATGAGCAGCCCGCGCACCACAATGAAGAGTAGCCCCCTGCTCACGGCAACTAGAGAAAGAAAGCCTGCATGCAGCAATGAAGACCCAACACAGCCAAAAATATAATTAATTAATTAATTAATTTTAAAAACAACAACAAAAAAAACAAAGCTTCAAACCACCAAAGAAGATACACATTACATTCAGGACAACAATAATAAGAGTGACAGATGACTTATGAAACAATGGAAGCCAGAATACAAAAGAATGACACAAAGTGCTGAAAGATAAAGCTTTCAATCCAGAATTCTTATCCAGCAAAAATATACTTTAAAAAAATGAAGGCAAAATAAGGATGTTTTTAGAAAGGCAAAAGCTAAGAGAACTTATGGGCAGCAGATCTTCACCACAATGCTAAATAAAGTTCTTAAGACTAAAGAGAAATTATACCAGATGGAAACCCAGATCTGCAGGAAGAAATGAAGAACACCACTGAAACCCAAACTAAAACATCCAGTTATTAAAGATGACTAAGAGTTAACTAGGCACAGATTAGGAGATACAGGGGGAGGGAAGTATGCAGGGCTAGGAAACAGCATGTGCAAAGGCCCTAGGCACAGATTAGGAGATACAGGGGGAGGGAAGTATGCAGGGCTAGGAAACAGCATGTGCAAAGGCCCTGAGGAAGGAAAAGGAACAGTCATTTCTGGGAACTAGAGGAAGGAAGGATAGCAGGACTGAGGCAAAAAGAAAATGCCCTGGAGTGGTGAGATGCAGAAAGGGCCAGGTCATGAAAGATATTGCAGGCTAGTTTTCTACTACATTAGAAGCTAGTTTTCAAATCTACATCAACAGATTCATTTCCAGCTAAGACTAGCACACTCTCTGTTTTTGGACTTTTGGAGTTAATGTAAGTTTCACAAATAGGCACACCACTCAATAGCCTGAATAAATAACACATCTTGCACTTACACTATAGTCCAAATTAATGTAAAAAATATTTAAATCATGTCCCTCTTCTGCAGGTAACCCTCCATGGCCTTTCCATGTGCTCCAAATGAACTTTACAATGACTGAAAAGACTACAGAATCAGCTCCTTCCACATGCCACCTCCCGTCTTTCACTGTTGGCCTTATCCCTTCCACTCTCTGCTCTTCCACAATGGCCTCCTTGCTTCTCCCCAAATAAACCAGTACTCCCCCACCTTAAGCAGAAGATTGTCCCACCTTCACATGATTAACCACAAGGACAGGGGTCTTTGTTTTACTAACTGACACATCCCCAGCATCTACAAGTCCTGACATACAGTAGGACCTCAGTATATGTTGTTTTAATTGAGTTGAATAAACAGAAGACTCAGAATAAATATCCTGGCCAAAACCTTACCATCATTAGAAAGGAAAGCAAGGAAGGGAGGAAGGGAGGGAGGGAGGAAGGAAAAGAAATTAACAGTCAAAAATTGCAGGAAAAGGGCTTCCCTGGTGGCTCAGTGGTTGAGAGACCGCCTGCCGATGCAGGGGACATGGGTTCGTGCCCTGGTCCGGGAAGATCCCACATGCCGCGGAGCGGCTAGGCCCGTGAGCCATGGCCGCCGAGCCTGCGTGGCCTGTGAGCCATGGTCGTTGTGCCTGCGCATCCGGAGCCTGTGCTCCACAACAGAAGAGGCCACAACAGTGAGAGGCCCACGTACCACAAAAAAAAAAAAAAAAATTGCAGAAAAACATTGCATTTAGTTTTTTTTTTAATGTACCCATCTAAATGCTTTAAAAGCTAAGCAAAATTGTTAGCTTTCATCTTAGCAATAATTCTCAACAGGGACAGAATCAACATTTAATTAAAGAGCTTGATAAGTGAAAACATCTGCATAATTTTTATTATGAAATATATAACCTCAATATTATTGATCATTACTATGAGCAATTAATAGCTCCTTTATTGTGTTTTCACATTTTTCAGATTTGAAGGTTTTTAATTTCTGTTTTAAATAATTTGATTAATCATTTACACTACATAATTTGCAGTTCTTTTATTAAAGCAAATATTTTCCCTTGTAAAATCACCTGAGAAAAAAATATTTTAAAAAGTACATCTTACACTATCTCAGACTCAAGTACAGAGCAAACTAAATAATGGAAATAGAAAAAAGCAGGTAACAATTCACAACTATTTTTTGGCACATAAACCACTCACTCACATGATTTAAATAACTCTTCTAAGAAATAAGGGTACCAATTAGAAACTGGCTAGAAATTCCCGTGAAGCAAACACCGACTCTCTGGAAAAGTTCACTAAATGCATGAATAGGTACTATCAGAGTAGATGCTTCCCCCCTTATAAAAACTATGTACTTTAGGCAACATTTTTAAAAATCAGAAGAAAACAAGGGTCTGAAAATTGTACAATCTGAAAACCAAAATAAATATAAAATTATAATAAAATAGTTTTTAGTTACTTGAGGTCTCAAGATTATTTTACCCCAAACTGCAGTTTATGTTCTAAATTTTAATATGTCATGACTCAAAATGGTTACTTTTCTACTCTAAAGCTATAGTTACTGATATAAGTACAATTATCTACTTGACTAATTCAGTAAAACCACAATTCTAATTCTAATCTCATTTAGTTTACCTTTTCCTAAATGGAAAGTGTTCCTTAAGCATGTTTCAGTGTACCAAGTAGTTGAAAAGTATCAAAAAAAACACCTCTCAACCTGAAAAATGAACTGAATTGTCTGAATTTCATTGTTAAAAACTGAAAAGACTTTGTCAAGAATGATGTTCATGCTACATGAGTATCAAAATTATTAGAAAAATGTAAGATCAGGAATTAATAACCTCTAATTTACACTGAGGACATTTCTGCTTAAGAGACAGTAGTATTTAAAACTGTGCCTTGGCTTCAAAATTTTCAACAGTCCCTTTCCCCTCAGCATCTCATTGTGAACACTCAATGTTCCTTTCTTCCATTGTTAAGCAGTTATTTCCTATTTCTTAGGTCATTCTCACAGATCTGTGCTTCCAAAAGGTTTATGATCCAACGACAGCACTGAGCAGCATCCACAGTCAAAAAGAGCCAAATAATTCTTTTTTTCTTTGCTCAAAATTCAGATCAGATCAATTAATTGATGTCATATTGCAATCATTTGTCAAATGCTCTAATCCATAAAGCTTTAAATTTCTGTGATTCTAAATACTAAGCATGTGGTAGTTCAATTTCCATAAGTAATCCACTGAATAATAAAAAATTCAACCTTGAGTCTACAGTTAAGTTTTTGCATGACTACTCTTAGAGCTTTGTAACATGTGCATATTCAAATGCTGTAGACACAGTGTAGAAACACATAAAAGGAATGAGTTACTTCACACAAAGCAACCTGACCTTTCTTTTCTTTCCCTTCATACAAAACTTACCATGAAAGAAAACTGGACAGAGATATATTACTAGAAATTCATTTACAACTACAATTAATTTCGTGGAAGGATTTCACTGGCATCTTGAATTTATATTAAAATTTAATCTAAAATAAGTTATAATAATATAAACAATTACACAAACTAATAATTACTTAGCAGTAACTGTGTGTCAAACATTGTTCTAGGCACATTACCATATGAACTCATTTAATCTCCCCAATAATCCCATGAAATAGATAACATCATTATGCCCATTTACAAAGAGGAAACTAAGGTGAGATTAAATGGCTTGCCTAGGTCACTCAGTCACTAAATGGCAGAGCCAGGATTTGAACACAGGTAACCTGGATCCAGAGTCTATGCTTTTTACAATGCTGTTCTCTTTGGAAAGCCCTTGGATATGTGAAAATTTATAGATACAATAAAATATTCTGTAAAGGATACTCAAAAGTGTATCAAAGTTGAATAGAAATGCATTAAACTAGAAACATACGCTATAGCTCCTATATCAAAAAGTTACCCCGACACAGGAAGTTAATGGATACATGGCTAGCTTATTTGAGTCATAGTTAAAACACAGTGTTAAATTATATATACAATTAACACAGACCCACTATTTCTTCATGCCACTAAGAGATGTATCACATAAAAGATATAATGGTCATGAAAAGCTAACTAAAGATAAGTGCTAGTGTTTAAAAAAATGAATCAAAATAAGATCAAACATTTAAAGAATGCTACTATAGATTACATTTAAAGAAATTAAGGAAGAAATTTATATTTCTATTAGTAAAATCTCCTAAAATTTTAAAAAATACTTGACTGACTACCTAAAGAAGAAACTCCTATTTCTAGAAGTAAAATTCCCTAAAGGTTTTGAAAATATTTGTTGACTACCTACCTCTCCATGATTGAAAAAGAAGCACAACACTGTAACCAGGCCTCCTAATCGACTGCCGCTGGAAAAGAGAATAAGAAAACGTAACTTGAATAACAGAAAGCAGGTCAATCCTAATAAAACCTTGAAATAACAGAGCATGATAATCTGCCAGTACTACAAGAAGTTTTAGCCACACTAGAACTCTACTATACTTATTTACAAAACAGCTTATTTCCTCTAAGGTATCATTAGTCAAAACAAGTTTTATATTTTAAAAAATCATTTTCTATCTTCAAAATGTACAGAAAAACACAAACTGACAAGAAATAAAAAATTCTTAATAGTCATGTTACTGTGCGTCATGCAATCTGACCTTTTTTTTTCTTCTTTTTTTTTTAATCCTTTAGTACACATATTAATTTGTGTCCCTCAGCATTTCTCAAAGTATTTTTCTTGGCATATAATATATATTCAGAAAAGGGGATGGGAGCAAGTACAGAAAAGTGCTTAATGGTCATAAAGCTGGAAATCACACTGTATCCTGCTCTTGGAAATTCACAAAGCATGTTAGCACATTAAAGATTTAATTAATTCAGTATTTCCCAAAGCCAAGCTACTTTTATACATCCTTGGGAAACCTAGTTTACAGATAAAGTTTTATCGTTCATTTGTTTTCCAAAAATTGGGAAATACAACACAAATATCAAAATATGAGAATCTGGCTTATAACTCTAGCTAAGAAACCACAATGGTATAGTTTGGCAGTCCTAACAGTTAAACCTTCATTTGATCAGGTAAGAGTGAAACACATCCCCATTCTCCTCCTCCCCTGGCCAGAAGATTTGGGCAGGTGAAAGTAAGGCTGTTTTTAGGTTTGTTCCATCGTTTCTTTCATCTCTACTATTGAGGTCTTTTTACTCTCTTTAGCTCATGCTGCTTTCTTGTTATTTTACCCAAATATTCTTCCTTCTTTCTATCCATCCAGCAAATACGTGTATAACACAGAGAAGTAACAAAGAATCAGACATAGGTATTCTAGGCCATTATATTTATTCTTCAGGATGTATGAATGAGGAAACACAGAAGAGATATATGAGATGGCAGGGATAATCCATGTAGCAAGAACATACACCCTCTGCATCACCCCCAGAAGGAGAAAGGAAGGGCTGGGATCCCCAGCACATGGGGCCAGTCAGCCAAGAGGAAGGTGAAGTTTGCATGTTTAGTGGCAAGGAGTTTACAGAGTTGTTGTTTTCCCTAGAGTCAGGGCACAGAGCCACTTGCTGCTCAAGAGAACAGGTAGCAGGGCTAAAGGCTTGAGGAAAGGGGGGAAGGGGATATCTGAAATACCACTTGCATTTAAGGAGAGAGGTAAGGAGGGAAAACAGAAGGACTGTAGAGCCATCTTTAAGGGATCAACTTATGTTCAAGATCACAAATTCATAGAGACACTAATGGTAGGACTGTGTGATTTTACTCCACTGATATTAACCTGGACTGGCATAAATGAAATATAAAGGGGCAAAGAAACAGCATATTGGCCAGACAGTAGTGAAGTGATGGATCACAGAAATAAGAGGGACAGATAAAGGAGCTAAAAAGTAGTACAGGCCAGGAAGCGGAAGTCAGTTCTCTCAGAGGCACAGCACGGCTACTTCAGAAGACCAGCAAATAGGCAAACCCCGGCCCTCAGAGCAAGTGATGAGACTTTAGAAAGCTTAAGAATGAGTTATGGGCTTAAATAAATAATTAGATGTTTAAATATTAGATATTAAATAGATAAATATATTTTAACAATTTGAACATATTCTAACAAGACAAAAAGTCCAGAGGTCTATATATTTAAAAAACTGGTTTCCTCCTAGCAACCCTCCCCCAAGCCTATTCACCTAAGATAATCAGTAAAAACATTTGTGTGTGTCCATCCTTCCAAGTCTTTCTCTATAACCATACAAACATATATTTTAATGTGATCGTACTGTTAATATCTCTCAGAAATGTTCCTTTTCTAATTAATCTATTATGAAGATTATTCCTAATCAATACTTGTAACCCAAGGCATTCTTTTTTTTTTTTTTTTTTTTTTTTTGCGATACGCAGGGCCTCTCACTGTTGTGGCCTCTCCCGTTGCGGAGCACAGGCTCCGGATGCGCAGGCTCAGCAGCCATGGCTCACGGGCCCAGCCGCTCCGCGGCATGTGGGATCTTCCCAGACCGGGGCATGAACCCGTGTCCCCTGCATCGGCAGGCGGACTCTCAACCACTGCGCCACCAGGGAAGCCCCAAGGCATTCTTTTTATTGTAACAGATGTCAAATATTGCACAGTACAAACACACTGCAATTTTTTCAGCCCTTTTCCTGTTATTGGTCATACGAATGTTTTTCAATTCCTTGCTATAATTTTTTAAATGTTAAAATAACATCGCTGTACATGTAAAAAAAATGGTGCCTTTATTTCTATTGAATAGACTTGTGAGACTGCCAAGTCAAAGAACATGAACTTTCCAGAGAAGCCATTCCAGTCCACACCCTCACCAATGTATGAGGGGTCCATATCTCTATAACACAGCACCCAATATGCCCAGATCCTTTTACATTTTGCCTGTAGGAAGGGCGAAAATGTTTTTCTCACTGTTATTTTGATTTGTTCTTCCTGCCTATTTGTACAAGGCATCATTTTACTTTAAAAAATTTTTTTTAATTAATTTTTATTGGAGTATAGTTGCTTTACAACAAAGCATCATTTTAGTGGGTTGTTTTGTTCTGTTTTCTTCATTTACTCTTCTGTGAATTGTATGTTCACATTCTTGTCTGTTTTCCTATTGGATTCTCTGTTTCCCTATTTAAAGATTAGGGATACAAATTTTTTTACTGTCATGTGTGACAAAATCTTCTGATATAATTTACAGTGTATTCTGTCAGAAAAAAAATTTTAATTTTATGTAGTTAATTTCATAGTAAAATGTCAATATTTTAATTTATTTCTTCTGCATTTCCTGTCTGTGAAGGTCTTCCTTACCTCAAAATTATATAGTGTTCTAATATACTATAGGTTATGGTGCCATCTTCCATGATTATATAGACAGCTTTGCTTAACTAATAAAGCAGGGAGGCAGACTTTCTGGTATATTCAGGCCCTGCATAGCCAGGAGGAGAGAATAAACTTTGCTTATCTACGAGGAATGTTCTAAGTTACAATCACTAGGAAATGATGCGACTTGCAATAAATCCAAAATAGTGTTCCCAGCATTTACCTTCCTACCCTCCAATCCTTAATGACTATCACATAGGTCGTTTTATTTTGCTAAACAGAAAAGATGTAGTAATCAGAATACTTAAAATTGATTTTTTTTCCATTACAGTTGATCAGTTGATATTTCAGCATTCCCTAGTGGTTAAAAAAAAGGTTTCTTCTGCAATATTACCAACCACCACCTGTCAGAAAATATGAAAGTTCCTACTGTGCAAATTTGAAAGGATTCTGAGCTTGGCAAACATTTACCACATTTACTCATACATCCCATTAATCTTTTGAGCCTTGATTTCCTTAGATATAAAATAAGGGGGTGAGAATGTAAAAGATCTTAAAAATACTTTTCAGTTCTAACGTTTAATAATTTTATAATTCTCTTCTTTCCCAAACCTTTCAGTGAAGTAGATTCAAACCAATCATCACATTTTGGTAGGCTGTGTTAATCCCAGAGGTTTTTACCTCTATTTACCAAAGAATGATGAAACACACAAAGTTCAAAGAGAAAACGAAAGTAGTAATTCAAAATGATATTAAATTACCCTTGGAGTGAGTTGTCTTGCTGTGTAAATGCTTAAGAAAGAGAATATGAGAGAATATTTTGGAAAGAAATCAATTAAGAGAATTTCCAGTCTCAAGTTTGAGATGTAATCCTCAGCACCTGCTAGCCCACCAGGCCTGGCTGAGAGCTGAGCATCTTCCCTTAAACTTAGAGGCAGGGAAATTTTGGAGCATTAAGGAAAGAGAAAGTAAAGGTGAGAAAGAGAATGAGAATCAGGAAGGCTGAGAAAAGTTCTCAGCTTGGTCCTGCCAGTCTGTTATAAGCAAATCATTAATGCCTTTAATTTAACTCTTTGTCTGCCAGGGCCAAGAAAAAGAATATTTTATTTACCAGATTGTGAACTTTCGATACATCACTGCAGCTGTTGGAGTGCCTAATACTGAGCCTCTCCTAGGGCAGAGATTCAAAAGGTATCTGAAGAGTAAGTGAAAACATAAAAACTATTCAATCATAAGACTGTTGGCATTCATTTTGGGGGAACCTTGCAGTCAAACATACAACATCTCACGTCATTGCTACTGGGACCTCCATTCCATGGTGAAAAACTTCCCCATCAGCGTCAGCCTCTACCCAGATGCTTCCTTCTCCTGCCTTGAAACCTCACCTTGCTGTGAGAGTCACTCTGTCATGCTCCTATATTGGCTCTAGACCTGGAGGTGAGGCGAGCAGCCACCTCTATTGTCACTTCCAGACACTGCTCCTGAGCCCTTCATTAAACCCTGCTCATCTCAGCTCATTTCTTCACTTGCCCTCCTCAGGGCTGTTATCTTCCAACACTCCAGCTCATTCCCCACTATTCACAGCTTTCTCCTTCCTCACAGGCACACCTAGCTTCTTAACCCTCTGTTGAGCACCACTGGAGAAAATTACACCAACGTGCAAACCTGTGCTGTCCTAAAATTATTTTAAAAAGAACGACTCAATCACAAAGCCTCATGAACTCTGCCTCCCAAATATCATGGAGTCTGTCCGCGTCTCTCCATCCCACCCCCACTATACTAGCTCAGGCCACCATCCCCTTCCACATGGACAATGGCAGCACCTTCCTGCACAGCTTCACTATATGCAGGCTCACTCCTCCTACAGTGTATTCTCTACATCATGCCATCGTTAAAAATAAATTAACACGATCACACTAACACTATCCACTCAGTCCTTCATTGGCATCCCATTGTTCTCAGGAAGAAACTCAAACCCCTAAACATGTCTAAAATGCCACGTGGGATCTGGTCCTGCATACACTTCCAGACCCCTTTCACTATTCTTCCTTCTTCCCCAAAACCTGTACTCCAGTTGCACTGTCCTTGTCACAGTCCCACAGTGTGCAAATAGCCTTGTGGGGGACAGGACTGATGGCAGAGCTGAGGCAGTCCTAGGGAGAGAGAATACCATGGTATCCTAGTAAGAGAGATGCTGGGATGTCCCAGAGAGACGGAGAATGTCAGGGTGTCCTGGGGAGGCAGAATGATAGGGTACAAAGAAAGAAGTGCAAGGACGCCAGAGATATTCTGAAGGAAGAAACCAATGGGATTTTGTGACTACTTGGATTTCAGAGGTAACTAAAGGGGATAGTCATGGATATCTTCTCAGGGTTAGACTTGGACAACAAATAGTGTGGTTAAGTGTCATTTGCTGAGGGACTTCCCTGGTGGTGCAATGGTTAAGAATCCGCCTGCCAATGCAGGGGACACGAGTTCAATCCATGGTCCAGGAAGATCCCACATGCCGCTGAGCAACTAAGCCCGTGTGTCACAACTACTGAGTCTGCACTCTAGAGCCCCCAAGCCACAACTACTGAGCCCACATGCCACAACTACTGAAGCCTGTGCACCTAGAGCCCGTGCTCCGCCACGAGAAGCCACCGCAATGAAAAGCCCACACACCGCAACCAAGAGTAGCCCCAGCCTGTGCAACTAGAGAAAGCCAGTGCACAGCAACAAAGACCCAACGCAGCCAAAAATTTTAAATTAAAAAAAAAATGGAAAAAAATGTCATTTGCTGAGATAATTACATAAAAGGGGGCAGATTTTGTAGAAAAGACAGCAATGTTTTCAACCAATAACTTTCATCAATTTAGACATGCTGAAGAGAAATACACATCTTTTAAATATTCGTATACAACTGTTAGACCAAATGATTAAAGATGTGCTTAGCATGCCAAGTAAATAGAACATTCAAAAAACCAAAAAAAAAAAAAAAAAAAAAAAGGTGGAGCTGGAAAAGTTTGAGCTGGTTCAATTCACAGGCTACTTAAGACACGTTTTTAACCAAAAATCCAGCCTGCATAAACAGTAAATGCTTGATTTATTAATGAAGAACAAAAAAAATGTCAAATAAAACAATGGAAGTGAAATTAGCATACAGAATAAGAAATTCAACTTTTCCTTAAAACAGGTGGAGGGCGGGGAAGGAGTAAGAAACTGATGTAAAAAATTAGTCTATTCTGCCACAGAGCCTAAAAAAAAAACACTGAGTCACTTCATAGGTGACTTGGGTTGGATCATGAGAAGACAGAGTTGGAAAACTGGTTATATTAATTATGACTATTCACTTCAGGATAGAAAGGGGGTTATTAAGCAAAATTAAAGGGGTGGTTGACATACAGACTAATCTTCCAGTTCCTCAAGGCTTCTGGAACCTATCTAGAAATAAAGTAGTTCTAAAAAAAATTCTGGTATCAAAGAAGCCACTATGAAACTCCAATGGCCAAAGATAATAGAGAGAAACAGAAAACCAGAATTGTATTTTCTTTGTGCTCTGTGAGTGGTTGGTTCCTCGTGTGGAAGGCATTTTCCGATAAGTAGCTATGTCTACAAAAGAGTGGCCAGGCTTTTCTCACAAAAGCTGAGAAGCAGTGAAGAACTTAGCAGAAACAGGTAGGGAAAGGTAAATATTCAAAGGAGGAGGAGAGTCAGGGACAGATCCGAGTGGTCACAGAGACGCTGAGCAGCAAACATTAAATGTAGAGACCGTCATAAAGAAAATCATTTAAAAGTTCTCCTCAAAAAGCTCCCTTAATGCAATAAAGGGAATGGAAAAGAGAGACGGGGAATACTGCTTCCTGCCTTGGTGAGTGCACTTGAGCCCTCACACATAAGTGTCCACAGGAGGTGGGGGTGGGCAATTGTCACGGGTACCTGGTGTCACTTCTGCACTGAAGTGATTAGGAATCCAATGTGCCTCCACTCTCTGTATACAGAGGCTTCTGAGGCTGGTAAACGAAGAAGCTACAAGATGATCCCGACCTGTTCATTCTATAATAAAAGCCACTAGTCGGTAAGTCCCATCCACCTTACACCCTTCCAACCGGCTTTTACAAGCTACCTCGTTCTTAAAAATAAATGTCAAGCTAAGGATCACCAGGCTGTGAGGAAGCTTTCAGTGTGAAAAACAGAAACAAATACAAATTGAAGGGGCACCTGCAGTCAAGAGACAATGCAAGAAGCAGAAGAAAACTTCAAGCTCAAAACTCTTTAGGAGGGCCTCCCTGGTGGCGCAGTGGTTGAGAGTCCGCCTGCCGATGCAGGGGATACGGGTTCGTGCCCCGGTCCGGGAGGATCCCATATGTCGCGGAGCGGCTGGGCCCGTGAGCCATGGCCACTGAGCCTGCGCATCCGGAGCCTGTGCTCCGCAACGGGAGAGGCCACAACAGTGAGAGGCCCGCATACCTCAAAAAAAAAAAAAAACTCTTTAGGAGAGTTGGAAATCTCATAGAAAGTACAATAAAGTATAACAGATAAAATAAGGGAGGGAAAAAACTAGAAATTAGATTTCAATCCAAGAGTTCCATATCCAAACAATAGGATTTTGAGAAAAACAGAGACAATGGAGAAGAGAAAGTCATCCAAGGAATAATACTAGAAAATTTTCCCCAGAACAGAAGAATGTACATGTCCAAATGAACAGAACCCACAGGGTATCCAATGAAAAGAATGAAACAAAATCTACCACATCATGACCTTTATTTAAGACATGAAAAAGAAGAACCCAAAAGCTGCCAGAGGGGGATAAAAAGCCACGTACAAAAGGAATTGATGGCAAAACAGAACTTAATTTTGAAAAGCCAAATTGAATCTTAGAAGACAGTGGAACAAAGTCTGAGGAAAAATAAAATACTAAAATCAGTCAAATCAGCAATCAAGTGAAAAAGTAAAATATAAAGTTCCAACATGCAAGCCTAGAGAGTGATCAGTCTAGTGTGGAACCAGAAGACAGAGGACTCTATGAGGGAGGCCCCAGGGAGTAGGGGTGGGAGAACTGAAATGGTGAATTTTACACGTTTGGCAACATATAAATTAAGTGTTTTACAGTTTAATTCTGGTTTAGAGTTAATCAGTATACAGAAACCGAAGGAAAACAAAATAATAGGCAATTATTAACTACAGGAAAGAAACTGTTACCACGTAAACAATTAATTACCCTACCTGACTCAGCACTGAGCAATATTTACCTGGTTATAATAACATAAGTATGGACTACTGGTTTCCATGGTAGAATTGCTGAGATTTCAAAGATGTGAAAGTGGTTTCTCTGCACAAAGGAATGGATGGGTTATGGAGACAGACAGGGTAAGAAACTGCTGCTGCATTTTATCACAAAAAGCCAATAAGCCAAGGTCATACAAAATAATGACAATTAACTTTAAAAACACACTAATAAGTCTCTTACCCAGGTGTAGAATATAATAAAAAAGTAGTTCAATAAACTTATTTGGGGACCTGTTGATATTTGTCAGACAAAGAGCTATGAGTAAAACAACCATAAAAATCTTCCAGATAACATTAAAACAGATGTTCTTATTCATCACCAAAGGAAATAAAATAGTATATTTTATTAATTTTGGCTTGAAAAGCCATTAAAACAGAAACTTCAAAAAACAGACGGAAACATCACCAATCGTCAGACCATCCAAAACTATGGGGCACACTTCTATATGGAGGAGGATGAATTGGGGAGAGATGTGCAATCAAAGAAATACACATTCAGGGAAACTGAAATGCCACACACAGTCTGCTACCTTTCATTTCAATTTGTAATGTGTCAACAAAATGATTCTAAGAAAAATTAACGGATCACAAAATCACATATATGAGTACTATAAACAGAGCAAAATAGGATCCTAAAAAATAGTAATATTAAAAAGAGTAGGGCTTCCCTGGTGGCGCAGTGGTTGAGAGTCCGCCTGCCGATGCAGGGGACACGGGTTCGTGCCCCGGTCTGGGAAGATCCCACATGCCGCGGAGCGTCTGGGCCCGTGAGCCATGGCCGCTGAGCCTGCGCGTCCGGAGCCTGTGCTCCACAACGGGAGAGGCCACAACAGTGAGAGGCCCGCGTACCACAAAAAAAAAAAAAAAAAAAAAAAAAGAGTAAACTTATATGTGTCAAACTAAAAAAACAATGCCCACAGTTTTTCAAAACTAAACAATATACCATATTTAAGAATATATACATAGGTGGTAAAATTACAAAGAAAAGCAAGGAAAAACTTAGACCAAAAGTTAGGATGCCATTTCCTCTGAGGCCTGGGAGAAGGGAAGAAAATGCATTAAGGAGGAATTTTAAGTGAATGAAAGCTTCCAATAATGACATTTCTTAATTTGAGTGATGGGTACGCAGGTGTTCACTTTACTATTGTTTAAAAATATATGTAAATATTTTATACAATTCCACAGGTAGGACACACATTTCACACATAAAAAATTTTCTAAGCGAGGATAGTGGGTACTACAGTAGGTAACGTACTCAAATCACAGAGATGCGCGAAACATAAAGTAAGGAATTTCATATCGCTGTTTCTTTTAAGACCCCAAAAGTAACGTTCAGTAAAAGTATTTTCCATGGAGGACAACAAGCAAGTGTGCAAGTAGGCAGCAGGGCCTGGAGAGTTACCAGACTGTATAAGTGGACTCAGTCATCAACTCTACTCAATGCTCAATGATTTCTAAAGATCTGCTCAGATGATCTAGAACAGAGAGCTACATGCTGAAAGAGCCTAAAAACCAAAAGGGGGTATTTTCTGGGCACCCTGCAGTAGAACAGTGAATGGAAAAGGGCTCAAAGATTCTATTACAAGATCTAAAAATCATACTCAAACTTAGGTGCTTTAATGATTCTACTCTATTTCTCGTCTTAAGAATTGTGGGAGGGACTTCCCTGGTGGCACAGTGGTTAAGAATCCACCTGCCAATGCAGGGGACATGGGTTCGAGTCCTGGTCCAGGAAGATCCCACATGCCACGGAGCAACTAAGCCTGTGAGCGACAATTACTGAGCCCACGTGCCACAACTACTGAAGCCCACGTGCCTAGAGCCCGTGCTCCACAAGAGAAGCCACCGCAATGAGAAGCCTGCGCACCACAACAAAGAGTAGCCCCCGCTCACCATAACTAGAGAACGCCCACGCACAGCAACGAAGACCCAACACAGCCATTAATTAATTAATTAGTTAATTAATTAATTAATTTAAAAAAAAGAATTGTGGGAAAGGAATTTTTGTCCATCCTTCAGCTACAGTTTTTATGAGAGGTGTAGAAACTCTAAAGATGGTGGCAGCCATAATCAGTGAGCGACTAAAGAGAAAATTAAGCACAAAAAGACAGAAACAGAGTCCCTATAGGCTGTTCACAGCACTTCTCCATGAAAACCTTGAGTGGTTTTATGCATTATTTTACCATCCTTAGATTAAAACCAAACAAAAGAATGGCTTGGCTGGCTGCCAGGTAATCACTGTAAAAGGGGCAGGTGGTACAGGTGGATGGGACCACATCCTCACCATTGGTGAGACCAGATTGCAGTAGAGGAAGGAACAGGAATTTTAAAGATTAGATTGGGGGTGACAAGGATACCCAAGGGGTAGTCCAATTAAAAAATCTTGCCTCAATTTTGTCCTTTGAGAGGGAAAGGTAACAGATGCACATATTCCTTGGCAGAAGGGAAGGAACCAAGATAGACAGACTGAAGGATGGTGACAAATAAAGAATAACAAATAAAGAATAACTACGTGGTAGCAAGTAGGGACGAACTCTATAACACCAACAGGGGGATGAGCCTTAAAACAAAAACACATCTTCAAATGGACATCCCTCTTTCAGGACTAATTCTGTCCTAAATTAATTTTCCACTAATAGAAATATTCACCCTCAAAAAACAAAGTTTGTTTTGACTTCCTTTGAATTTCAAAGCAAGGCAAAAGGACGAAACCAATTAACTGGGGAAATACATGTACTTCTGGGACACACACATGCCCAGACAGACACCTCTATCAGAAGTAATAGAGACAGGAAACACGTGGAGTAGAAGGAGGGAAGGAGAGAGAGTTGATATGGAGAGGACAGTCCTCCTTGTTTAAAAGGGCTTTCAAATTCCCACTTTCAGTTTTCATGAGGCCCAAATACTTTGTTTCCTGTCCCTAATACCACAAGACCTCTGTATCCCAGTACCACACTCCTTCTTTTATTTGAGCTAGTCAGAGTATTTCTGGTGAGCTATTTCCAAAAAGA
This sequence comes from Mesoplodon mirus, assembly GCF_964341445.2. Lineage (NCBI taxonomy): Eukaryota > Metazoa > Chordata > Mammalia > Artiodactyla > Ziphiidae > Mesoplodon > Mesoplodon mirus. The sequence goes on from NC_138985.1 coordinate 73,015,309, forward strand.
AATAAAAAATCCTGTTTAGAAACTCTGTTATTATTTGTACACATCTTTCTTTTTTTTTTTTTTTTTTGCGGTATGCGGGCCTCTCACTGTTGTGGCCTCTCCCGTTGCGGAGCACAGGCTCCGGACGCGCAGGCTCAGCGGACATGGTTCACAGGCCCAGCTGCTCCACGGCATGTGGGATCTTCCCGGACCGGGGCACGAACCCGCGTCCCCTGCATCGGCAGGCGGACTCTCAACCTGCGCCACCAGGGAAGCCCTGTACATATCTTTTATATCAATAAAATTTATAATAAATTTTAGGTACATGTATATTTTTTCCCAAGAGTTGGCTGTTAAACATTTACCAGCACACCACTGCTTCAGGGTAAATATTAATAGCTATACATACCATCCAATCTACTCTTACTTAACAATGCACAGTGGACTGGTGAAGAAGCATCCCACACTCCAGAATAATACTAAAATCAAACTGAATGACAAAGAACAAAAGGATTAATATTACTTGCATGATATCTGCCCTTCAGGTCCAACAAGAAAAGCTTGCATTTATCAATAAGAGATTTCTCTCCTCAGGAATGTATTGAATTCCCCTCAAAAGAAGCAATGGGGACTTTCCTAACAGCCTACTAACTACTCTCCTACGTTCCCTCCCCCCGGCAGAACAGAGACTTGCACACGCAGGGTCTTGAGAAACTGGCCTCCAGAAACTGTTAGTCTGTGGCTGAGAAATAACCAGGGTATCTTATGAAATAAATAACTGTAACTATGTCTTCACAACACAGCTTTTAGAAAACAATCAACAATAGGTGTTTTAAAGAAATATCAAAATCCTGAGAATTCCAGACAAAAAGGTACATCAGAAATAGGTTGCGTTTGCAAAAACATCTTACTTCATCTCCTTAAGTCAGAGGTTGACAGCCCAGCCCCATTTCACCATTTGGCTATGTCTTCTATTTTCCCTTCTACTTCCATTTCCGGTGAAATGAACTGGCTTATTTGACTTCAGAAAACGTGTGTGTGTGTGTGTGTGTGTGTGTGTGTGTGTGTGTGTGTGTGTGTGTGTGTGTGTGTGTGTGTGTGTGTGTGTGTGTGTGTGTGTGTGTGTGTGTATAGTTTAAAAATAAATATACTTCTGGATTTTAAAATATCATACTCAATCTGCCTATAAATTTCTAATCTGCTAAACAAATATCAACTTTTATTTCTCAATAGAAACACAATTTATAAAAATGATTCTAAACTCAATTGAAGATATCCTCCTCTTTATTCTTAACCTACATGTTAAGAAGTCTGCAGCTTTATCCCACTTTATAAAATTAGAAGGGTGACAAACCTAACAATCAAGGAAGAAAACATTAAGAACTACCTCTAATTGGACACTTCTAAAAATACTCATGTCAAGAACACTTAAAAATGCAATGAAAAAAACTGATAGAAAAAGTGACAGAAGACTTGATTCAACATATTATAAACCAGGGTCACTACTGGAGTATAATTTACACACCTGGGCCCCCAGGGTGCAGTGCAACAGTCAAGAGAATACAAGTGGCTCCACAATGCACAAGAACTGGGTGTCATTTGGGGATGGGTGGATGATCCTATAGTTTAGGATGTGTTTGGACAGGACTAAAGACATTATTTAGAGAAAAGAAAATGTGTGACACTAATGGGGTCTCTATATCCAAGCACAGCCCCAAAAGGTAGACCACCAGGTACAAGAGTCGGACAACATCAAAGGGGCCAGTTGGGGCACAAAGCAGTAAAGTGGGTGAAGCTCAAACAGGATTCAGCCCTCAGAGCTGGGAGAAGAACCAGAGACAGCTAGTTGGAAAGACCCAAATCCTCTTAAGGTAAAGTCACTCCCTCCTGCTACCCTAAGCAGTGAATGGTCTATGGATTTTTTTTTTAATCCGAAAACTACAATAAGAAATTAGACTTTACACCACAACTCAGCACATGTATGTCTACACACATATATACAATAAGCAACAAACAGAAGTTTCTCTAAATAACACCTATTTTATAATGGTATACTTTATTTTTTACATTTGTATTCTTTTCTTTTTCATGTAAAAAAGTTGCTGGGCCTAACTCACTAAATTGATTTTAAAATCCCCTAGGTAAAGCCCTGCAATTTGACAGATTCTGTGCTGAAGTAGTCACTGGCTGACTTTGGGGGCAGGTGGGTGTCAAGGGTCACATGAGATCATAGCTCAGCTTGAATCCTGTTCCTCTATTGGTCAAATTTCTGATTTCCTTCACTTGCTTTGAAAGAGGTTTCAAACCAGCCTGGCATTAAGGTCATTCATCAACCAGCCCAACTCATTTCTCCAATCTTAATCTTCCACAACGCCTCCTCAATCATCTGCGTCCCAGTAAAACTGATCTGCTTGCTAACCCCTCCATATCCCAGATTTTCCACCTTTGCTTCTCCCTGGGATTCTTTTCTCCTCCACCTATCCAAAATGCTCTGACCCTCCAAGGCGGAGCTAAATCGACTGCTCCACACAGAACAAATTTCTCCTGCCTCCAGAACTGTAAGCACTTTATCCTTGCTGTCTATCTTCTACTGACACACGCCTACCACCACTGCCATCTGGCACCTCACCCCACCACCATGCTCTTAGAACCCAAACACACAGTCTCACAAAGAGACCACTTGGTACGCACTGTATGTGCCAACTGAACAAATGAACATGTAGGGAGCATACTGCTGTCTGCGGACTAAAAAATCTCAGGCCAGGGCCCAAAACACCAAGAATCCCTCAACCAAAACTAGAACCTCATATTCTCTGTGGCAGATATTGTGCCTTCAGCCTCTGAAACAGTTGTTATAGCAAGCATTATATGAAAATGATACTGAATGTTTACTTTAATAAATGTTTAGAAATTCTTTCCATTAAAAAACAGCATAACTATAGATTAGCAATTTAGTAATAATGCCATGTTCCATGTTTTAACTTCTCTTACTTAAAATCTAATTTCCCAAATGTAATAAAGCTATCCATAAGACAGCTCGGCAGTACTTAGCAAAATGAATAGATCCCCTCAAACTCATCTAACTTTGGCTTCTCATGAGACAAAGCACACTGGCCTTGCTTTCCTTCAAGTCAGCCTCCTCTCCTGATGACCAGATACTGTTGGTTAAGTTATTTCTGTGTGTCTTGTTTCAAAAGCAAAAATTTTCACATCATCTTTTAATCATGAGTTTTCATTTCGGTCTCCCCCAGTTACATAATTAAAAGAACTTTCTTTGATGCTAATATTTCTGACTTTGCTCTAAGTATCTTAAATCTCTATGCAAATATATTTTGAGTTGATCTTCTAATAGCTTCCTCATTTGACAAATATTTATCAAGCAACTGCTATACACTCAAACACTGAGCTAGGATGCAATAGACTCTTTGAGGCACTAAACTAAGAATGCCACACTTCCAAAGCAAAGAAGATAACAGAATAATAGCAGATTCACACTCATTAACCCAAACTGAAAATCACATACATACGCTATACTTCTGTACCACAAAGAATCAGTAAGAAGTAAAAAAGAAAATTCTAAAGATACTCTGAAGGTAAAATAGTTCAAGCAAGTAATGTAAGGAATGGTCAAAAAAAAAAAAAGAAACAGAAATACAAAACTCAGAAAATTTGTCTATCTTTTAGTTTGAGAAATGTTGCTCAACTATGAAGTAAATGAGGTCAGATATTAAATATCTGTATAGAATATATTTCTATTTAACATCAGCAAAATAGTCATTAACACCATTTGATAATGAGTGGTTCTTTCCCTTATATTTTATGTAAACAGTATATACTGCTTATGTACAAATGCCTATGAATATTTAATATTTATCAAATATCCCCATCCTGCTCTACTTAAACCTTTTAAATTATTTTAAATTTGGCTAGCTATGCCAATGATGAAATCATTCAAATGGGAAATAATTTTGTATCTACAAATAGATATATTAGAAATGACACTGTTATAAAACTGAACTATAAATCAATCATTATCTCACTATTCTTACTATTCTAGTATATAATATTATAAACACATATTAAAAATGAATGGTCTTACCTTAAATATGTGCCATATATGAAGAATAATGCCATCATTAGTCCATTTAAAATAAAAATTACAGCAACATAAAAGCAAGCAGGATCTCCCAATCCTTTAAAAAAAAAGAAAAAAACATGCTCTAACTATAAATTATGTGTCTGGCAATTTACATTAAAATGTGCTTATTTTGAAAATGGTTGCCATATATATTAAATGGTTGCCTTGGTTCCCATATGAACACATGACACCAGTGTGGAACATAGATGAGAGCAGAGTAGTAGCTACTGTGATTTCAAAACATGGCTGCAAATTCATGGACACTCCTCTTGTAGAGATATGGGGTCTATGTCCCTGCTTTTGAGTCTGGCTGGGCTTGTGACTGCTTCAATAGACCATGGCAGAGGCCATATAGAAGACACCATGCAGTATCCAACTTAGAGCCCTGAGTTACCACATGAAAAGCCTAACTATCCTGAGGTACTATGCTACACAAAAGCCCAAGTTACATGAAAAGGGCACATGTAGGTGTCGCAGTTGAGTCTCAGCTGGGCCCAGCATTGCAGGTACAAGTACCATGCAGGTACTTACATCCTGGCTGTAAGTGAAGTAGCCCCAAGTTAATTCCAGTCTTCCCAGCCATTTGAGTCTAGCAGAGTCCTCTGACATCGTGGAAACCAACCAACCATCTTATACCCTGCCCAAATTCCCTACTTGCAGAAGCTGTACACCATTAAGTTTGCAGGAAATTTATTATGCTGCAACAGACAACTGGACAATATCATAGAAACTTGCCTTCACAGCTTTCAATAGGGCTGAGTCCTTCTCCTCTGGTAACTGTCCAACATATCTTGGTTTGAATACCAATCAAGTCCATTATTTTGATATAAATCCTGTACCAGCTGGCTAAGACTACCTAATTTTTTTAAAAAAAGAGAGACACCATAAGAAAAAATATTATCCTCAACAGTTTCCTTACTAGAATATTTTTGAGATATTTTGATAATTATCAAACTTTCCCTTCCTGTACCATCCACTTGGGTCCCTTTAAATCTAGTAAAAGCACCTTCACAATCCCCTGTGTAGATTCTTCACTGGTCAGTCTTCACCAGTGCATGGCCTCTCATGGGTAAGAATAAAATATAACAAGAAATATGCAAATCTGTAATTTTCAAAAGCTATAAAACTCGACTAAGGGACATAAAGGAAGAGTTGAACAAATAGAAAGATACTCTGTCTTCCTGAATAGATCTAATTTTTCAAGATGTGAATTCTTCCTCAAATTAATTCACAAACATAACACAATGCTAAGCAAAATCCCAAGTGTCTACTGTGATGTATTATATGGAAAAATAACAAAAAGGAGATAACTGAAGAAAATGTCCTAACAGATAACAAAATTTGTTACTTACATAATTAAATAGTGTGATGCTGGCACAAGAATAGCCAGACAGATCAAAGTAACCATGGTGGAGGCAGTGGAGTGCCACCCAGATCCCCCTTCAAGGCTGAGGCACTCATTCCCCTAGCAGCTGGGAGGGTTGGTGGCCAACAGCTCCCAGTTGAGTCCCTCTCTGGGAGCTACCCTCTGCTGAAGAGAGTAAATTCACTAAAGGTCATACCTCCTCCCAAGGGCAACTGCATCCAATGTCTAACTACTCAACAGGGGGAGATATAAAGGCCGGGGGCCCTTGCCTCAGGTAGGAGAACTCTGCAGGGTCATCCCAGTTCCAGAGCTTCCCAGGGGATTGGCTGAGGCCTTTGTTGTGACTGCATCACAGCTCAGCTCTCCTCCTCCTCCTCCTACTTCCTTCATCCCCCTTCACATGTTGCCCCCAAGGGCTTTCCCCTATACACTTCCTGTGTGCAGATCTCCTCTTTCCCAGGACCTCAACCTAAGGTAACACTGAACACAAAGTCCAAAAGCAGATGCAAGCATATATGTATAATAATTCTGGATATAATAAAGAAGCCAGGAGAAGACGGACCACTCATCCAAGTGTTAGGTTACACAGAAGACCACTTTGAAAAAATATAACGTTAGATTCCTACCCCAACACTGAGCATCCAAACAAATTCCAGATAAATTAAAAATGTAAATCTCAAAAACGTAATTATAACAATTAAGAATGAAGATTTTTTACATATGAATGAATAAAAACCATAAATCTATAAGCTTCATAGATATGATATCTGAACAGAAAAAATACATTCTCAAAACTAAAAGGCAACAAAAAGCTGGAGAAAATATCTTATCATATAGCATAGTATTAACATCCTGCATATAATAAATGAGCTCTTATAAAATATCAATAAAAATATAGACAAAGGGCACATGAATAAGCAATTATTTTTAAAAGTGAAAATGCATTTTAAGATATAGCATTGAATAAAATATACACACACACATATATACAGCAATGAACAATATACTTCATGTGATCTTAACTTTTTTCAGCCTATGAAATTAGCAAGGACGCAGGGAAACAAGCATTTTCAGAAAAACTGCTAGTGGGAATATAACCTATCTAGAAAGCAGTTTGGCAACATGTACCAAAATCATTAAAGCATATATTCTGTTGAACTAAATAGTTCCACATCAACATATTTATAGTTTAAAAAAACATAAGGGGCCTCCCTGGTGGCGCAGTGGTTGAGAGTCCGCCTGCCGATGCAGGGGATACGGGTTCGTGCCCCGGTCTGGGAGGATCCCATATGCCGCGGAGCGGCTGGGCCCGTGAGCCATGGCCGCTGAGCCTGTGCGTCCGGAGCCTGTGCTCCGCAACGGGAGAGGCCACAACAGTGAGAGGCCCGCGTACAGCAAAAAAAAAAAAAAAACAACATAAGAATATATGTAAAGATTTCGCTTCAAGGATGCTTATTGCAGCTTTAGATCTTTTAAAAGTTGAAAACAACCAAAGTTTTCATAAAAGATGGACTAAATAAACAATGGTAGATTGTATATACAGCCATAAAACATGATGCTGTTGAAGAAAAGATGACTTAGGAAGATGGTTTTAAATATTCTTAAAAGACAGGGCTTCCCTGATGGCGCAGTGGTTGAGAGTCCGCCTGCCGAGGCAGGGGACACGGGATCGTGCCCCAGTCCAGGTAGATCCTACATGCCGCGGAGCGGCTGGGCCCGTGGGCTATGGCCGCTGAGCCTGCACGTCCGGAGCCTGTGCTCAGCCCTTATAAAAAAATGTTATGTGTTGTGTGATCCCATTGCTGTAAAAGTAAATGTGTACATGGTTATAGAAAGTACTCAATAAGTACTTTGGTGATTATTTATTGGTCTCTATCTCCTCTATCTCTATTGCCTTACTAATCAATCAGGCTAACTCAGTTGATCTGGAAGTGGGACTCCACTCACTCAATGGGAAATGACCAAAAGCCCTGCTTCGTGCTGGTACTGAGCCCGGGCTTGAGATCCCACAGAGACCATGGCCCTGGCATTAGGCAGTACGCCTTCTAGCAGCATCAGCATGCTAAGAAGGGGGAGCCCAGGGGACATGCACTTAACAGGAGAACCTCAAGGAGGAGTCACTGAGGAAGTTACATCTCAGGTTGGTCCTGGAGAATGTTTAGGGATGCATCAAATGAAGGAGGGATGGTGAAGGAGAGGCCAAAGTTTACTGATACCACTGCCTTCCTATCTCAGCTCCTTTCTTCCACTCCCACAGGGGAAATGTGCATTCAATTAAATGAAGAATCCCAGATAAGGAAGAAACATTATTTGGCAAATGACATGTACAAGTAATGACACTCCTCTGCTATAATCCCTATAAACATACCAAATCTAGACAGTTTTCATACTTTGTAAACCATGCAATCATACTAATCATTCCCATAAAATCAGTTAAAGACCCCCAAAATTAATAATGATCTTTTTTCCATATTCCTTTCCAAGAAAAGATACACATTTTCTTTAAAAAAAGATAAAAATTTAATATACTGAATTACATCTTAGATTTAGAATCAGCATTTAATATAAGTAATACTTTAAAAAGTAAAAAAAAAAAAATCACAATTGAAAAAGTATCTTACCTCAGGGTAAAGATTGAACCTTTTTAATGTATTAATAACAAGGGGATATTCAGTCAGCTTATCATTCATAATCATCCATACTCCATCCAAAAATGAGGGTGCTTCCACAATAGTCTTAAAGTAGGAATAATATAGTCCCTGAAATAAGCACATGTTATGATTGAAAGTACATAATAACTATGCCTCTTATTAGCTCAAAAAATCATAAATATACTGTTTTTGAAAAATAAAGCAATCAAAAAAGTAACAGCTACAATTAATTTCACAGGTTTCTGATCACTAATAAATGCTCAGGTTGCAAAAACTTACATATCTTAGTATAACCCTGTCTTAATTGAAACAATTGATCTAAAAATAGCTTCAAAAATAGTTTCAACATTTAAAAAGTAATATAGGGCTTCCCTGGTGGTGCAGCGGTTGAGAGTCCGCCTGCCAATGCAGGGGACACGGGTTCATGCCCTGGTCCCGGAAGATCCCACATGCCACAGAGTGGCTGGGCCCGTGAGCCATAGCCGCTGAGCCTGCACGTCCGGAGCCTGTGCTCCGCAATGGGAGAGGCCATAACAGTGAGAGGCCCGTGTACCGCAAAAAAAAATAAAAATTAAAAAAATTAAAAATAAAATAAAAAGTAATATAACTCAGACAGCACACTTCATTTAAGAAACCCCTATAACCCATACTAACTGAAGTGTTAGTAAAGGCTATCTCATGAACAGGATGAGTGAGTGGTTTACTATGGAACCTAAGTTTACCATGAACCAAGCAATCATCCTCGGCCAAAAACGTTTCCCCCTAAATGCTTATTTGAATCCTCAAAATGGTACTATCAGCCGCCTTTCCTCCAGAGTTATATGTAAAAATATAAATATATTAGGAAGGCTACACACTGATGTATTACATATAAGTTACATTCAGATGCCAGCTAGTTTTACAGACTATTTTCCTTCTTCTCAGCTCAGCATAAGGTAAGTACCCTGCAGGACCAGGGCTCTGAGGGTGGAAGAGAGGGACAGTGGTAGTACTCCCATTTTGAGGAAAATAATTTTTTACTTTGACATGCTAATTAGGAAAGATATCAAGGTTGGAATACTACATGGGACAAAAAACAAGCAAGTACTAGAAGCCTTATGAGGGAGCAGAAGTGGCAGTACAGGGCAAAACAGATGAACCAATTCCATCTGCTATACAGTTTTGTCTAGAGCTCCCCTGGTAGCCAGTACCATTAGCTATCAAACTCTAAACTCACCTTAAGGTTTATAAATATCAAAGTGATTTGCCTATCCAGAAAAGGAAAAGAATGGTTCTTGATACCATGGCATTTAGCTCTCATATCACTGTTTTTTTAAATACTTCCTACTGTACTAGGTTGAATAATGTCCCCCAATATTTCATGTTCACTAAAACCTGTGAATGTGACCTATGTGGAATAGGTTCCTTGCAAATGTAATCAAAATAAAATGAGGTAATACTGGATTAGGTGGACTCTAAATGCAAAATGACTGGTATCCTTATAACAGCAGGGAAATTTAAACACAGAGACATAAGGGAAAATGCTGCATGAAGACAGAGGCAGAGATTGGAGTGACTGTACCTTCAATGCAAGCCAGGGATTGCCAGAACCATGAGAAGCTAGGAAGGAGTCTCAGAGAGATCATGGGACAGCCAGCACCTTGATTTCAGACTTCTAGCCTCCAGAACCGTGAAAGTATAAACTTCTGCTCTTTTAAGGTGCCTAGTTTATTGTACTTTGTTATGAGAGCCCCAGGAAACTACAACCTACCTTGTAGGTTTGATTTTGGAACCATGTAAATATCTTATATAATTAAAATTTAAAAACAAAAAATTTTACATGCCTAAATAGCAAAAAAAAAAGAAGAAGAAGAAGAAGAATTAATTATTTATCTAGTTGGGAGAGGATTTCAAACAACTTTAAGATATATCAATAGTAATTTTACTGTACACCCCTAATGGAATATATCCTAAAGTCAAAAAGAACTGCAAGAAAGTTTTAAATTATTTTCAGTAATCATTTTTAATAATATCTCTGATACTTTTATTCCTCATGTATAAGTAATTTGAAACCAAGATTCTCAAGCTAACAGAAAAGATACAAATTTAATATCAAAAAAGTAAAAACCACCTAAAACTAAATTTAAATTTAGAAATATAAATCAATAATTTATTTTCTCCTTTTAAAAAACTGTTTCCTAATTCTGTTTACTAAAAAGGCCTAGACACAATGGCCAATCTAATATAAAATATTATCAGTGAACACCTCTAGAACCAAAATTGCGGTCTCTAAATACCACGTGCTACTGAAAGGAATCACGGCGCCTTGGAAAACTGGATGATTCCAGGTCTGGAGAGAAAATGTCTTGTAGTACCATCAAGTAAGGAAGCTACAGAATACTAGTGAGGTCATGGCAAGGAGACAGAGAGAACTGCAAGGGCTCTCACCAGCTAAAGACAGGTAAGTTTAAAAAATATGTTAAAATCTATCAGGCCATAATGGTATTCCAAAGGAGTACCAACAGAACTCCATTGGTCACCACTAGGAGATGCTAGGGAACCAACTCATTTTTCTGAAAAGTTGTAATAAAAAGAAAGAATCAAGCATTTTCCTGTCTTTCCTGTGAAGTGTGCCTCAGAGAAACAAACCAAATAAGTATCGTGGGAAAGTTCTTCTTTACAGAGGAATTATGGTTATTAAATGCCCATTCCCCCAGTTCATTTAAACACTGGTTGATCTTTGATGATATTAAGTAATTGCTGTTCATTATTTTCAAGTGTGACAATGATACTGTGGTTAACAAAAAAAAGTCCTTTCTTTTGAGACACATACGAAAAATATTTACAGGTGAAACGATATCTGAGGTTTCCTTTAAAAAGAGATGGGTGTGTGAAGATGTAGATGACAGAAAAATGGGTATGTGTCCTCAGTTGTTGAAGCTGGGAGAATGGGTAGGGGGAGTTGTCTACTCCTCCTACTTTGGAACATTGTTGAAAACTTCCAGGATGAAAAGCTTAAAATGTTTAGATTACTAAACTACTATAATAAAATATTACATGAAAACTAACCATTTCAGTGCGAAAAGCCATCTCCCTTTCCAATGTTGAGAGGTGAGAAAAATGACGATCATTTTCAAAGAGGTGTGTGATATGGCTCCTGTGAAACAAAAGAGTAACAAAGCAACAGTGTTGAAACTTGTACTAAGTATAATTTTAAAAGAAACTCTAAAAGCAAAAAAAAAATAATAATCTATATATTTGCAGCTCATTTTGTGATAAAACTCAAACACAATGGTATGCATATTTGTTTTTCCACTCAGTATATCTCACATTTCTACTAAACTTTCTCTCTATAAGAATTTTAAAATCTAATTCAAATTAGATTTTAAAATTAGAATGAACCAGAATAATGATGTTTTAAGCCAAGTAAAATAAAATTATAGATTAAACTATAAATGTCATTGGGTTACCATTTCAGAAATGTCTGATTTATGAAATTCATATTTCTTTCTATCCAGAAAATTAAAAGAATGAATCTTCCTCTCAACATGAACACTGTATTAATGTTAAGGGAAGGAGAGTCTCAAATATAACCTCTTTAATAATAGATCTTTTTTATTAAAAAATTGCATTATTCTGGCTCTGATTTATCAATTAAACTACATTTTCAGACTAGTGTGCTGCATGTAATAATATACATTCATCCTTAAACTGAAATTATTCATATATATATGAGAAATTGTTTGGTAAGCTATAAACATCTGCATAAGATATAACATAGGAGAAAAACAATCTTACCAGTGCAACACTGCTGCAAAGGCAGCTGCAAGAAAAAAGAAATGTAAATTATTATTTTAGCATTAAAAAATGTTTTCACCCTACAGAAAAGCATTACAAAGATAATCATGGTAAAGTTTGGGAACTGTAAATCTTGAACTCTTAGGGACTGGGCAAAGAATAAGGACTCTTCAAAAGAAGTCCCAGGGCTCTGCTTAAAATACCAGTAGACTGAATTATAAAAGAATTAAGCATATATCTATGATTTTCATTCATACACTCATTCAACAAAATAAATGAAGAGCTATTATTTGCCAACAACTACATAAGAAACCCTCGGATGGAAAGTTCCATAAACTCAACTGCAAAGCGAATAGAACCAATGGTGAGAGGCAACAGAATAAAGAAATATGGTGACCTCAGGGAACAGGACTGGGGACGGACAAAAAGAGGGAACTATCACTTTCGATATATGCTGCAATATCTGAATTTCTATAATACATTTTACTATTTTTTAAACAAATTTAAAACAAAAGAAGAAGGAGATGGAGCGGGGGAAGGAAAATAGAAAAGAGAGAGAAAACAAGCTAGTAATAAAACCAGTCTCATATGAGGATCAATAGTTTGCTTTCTGTACAAGTACAAAGAACACATTAAAATGAATCCAGAAAATACCATTCAGTTTCCTTGTATCACAAGATTTACTGTATTGCAGGCTTCTGATTAAATAACTACTAAGGAAATGAACTATAAAGTACTCTTAGAAATGAAAGACAAACAGCTCAGATCTTATTGTCTTATTTTTAAAGAAGTATTTATATTTTTAAAAATTAAAAAATGCATTTTACCTAGAAGATACTAATGGTTACAAAAGAAAAAGACTTACTCTTTCCAGATCACTGAAACTACAAATATTTAACTAGGTTTGTCATTTGATATTTATTTGTACATGGTACTTTGACCTTTTGAAATTTTGATTTTTTTTCTTATTGACAAATCTACTATCCACTCCCTTTTTGGTTTTTACCTTTAAAGACTTCACACCACCATAATAAAATGTGGGCTTTATTTTCTCAATGATCTAACTCTCATGTTGCTGAATAAATCATTCTTCTGTCATAGAATGTAAATACCACCTTACCATACTGAAGACTTATCACATTATACTTTGGTAATCCCTTAGAGATTATAATTTTGAGTTCATTCATAAATTAATATGGGAAGAATCTACATATTTATAATATATATGTATATGTTAGTATCCATAAACATGATATATAACTTCAATTATTCAACTCTCTTTTCAACTGCCGTCGACAAAAATCCTATCAGTAGAGCTAATACATAATACATAGTTAACTCGTATTTCTTATTAAGTCTTTCCTGGGAGTTTAACATCTTTTTGTTCCTGCTAATAACCATGAAATTTTGTTTTCATTATACTTTACTGGATATTGTTAATGTATTTATTTTTGAAGTGTATTTATTTTGTAATGTATTTCTTTTGGGCTCATTTACTAAACTATTAATTCTTTTATTTTCTTTTTTTGGTTTATCATCTTCAACTCTCCATTTAAAAAAAATATTTTAAAAAGATAACTTTGCTCATGTTTTATAATTTTACTATTAGTTTCTTCTTCTCATCTGACAATAATAATAAACTTCTAGAATAATACTAAGTAATTCTGGTAAAAGAGGGCATCCAGTATTCTGCTGACTTTAACAGAAATGCATTTCACATTATGCCTTTAAATTAGCCTTTGACCTTCACAATTCTGCAGCGATACCTAGGATTCTCAAGATCATCATCTCTCTACTTCCTCAGAACACTACAACTTCTCAGAAGGATGGAAGATACAAAGTGCCTTTTGGTGCCTTCCTTTAATTCAATCCATGCAGCACTAGACAATTCTTGGATTTCTTGGCATTTGAATGACCCTCTTTCATAGTTTCCAGGGTCGATTCATAATCTGCCCAATGTTTTGAAGTCCTTTGTTCATTTCAATTTAATAATAGTAATAAAGCAGCTAACATTTGAATTCTTATTACCTGCCAGGCATTTTTAAGTGCTTTACTTGAACTAACTCAATAAATCCTCACAACCATCTGATGTGTTAGGTACCAAACTTCCCTGGTATACAGATAATACGTTGATTCCCAGAGAACTTTAGGAACTTGCCCAAGAAACAAAGTGGATAAACAGAGAAAGGGAGGTTGGAAGCAGGAATTCCGACCTAAGATCCCTGTACTGTGTGGCCTCTTGTGGAGGAGGGAGGGGCTGACACAAAGGCCAGAGCCTCCTTACCCTAAGTATCTTATTCCCCTTCCCTCTTTCTTTTTTTATTTTAAAGACAAAAGAAAAAAGTTACAATTCATCTGTTGATAAAGGCAGTATGTTATACAGAAGCTATTAATTTTTTAATAAGTGTAGAGCTATACTTTAATTTATTCAAAACTGAGATAAATTATATGCATGTGTCATTTGAAAATGAAAGCCCCAGCAAGTAAAGCAGATACTGCCTTGTGAGCATAATTTAAGCATAAAGACATAAAATGACAAAAACTTCCTCAAGTATCCCTAAAGAGCTTTTCTTGCCTTCTTGCCTACAGAAAAGATTATAAATGATTTTCTCTAAATGTATTCCAGTGATTATCAATCCTGTGTATAGTCTTTTGGGAGTGTCACAAAATTGATAACCAATTTTTCCAGTTTAACACATATGCTATTCTTGTTATTCTGAGGTACTGAGGTAAATACAGCATTAAAAAAAAAAATCAGAAGATAAAGAAAACTTTCAAAAAATCCAAAACTATTCTATAAGAAAAAGGTGTTCAAGGAAAGAAGATTTGCTTTGTAACCTAATTCAAAAGATTGCAATCCTGTGGCTGAGAATCCTGAAAGGCTCTTAAGTTTTGCTAGAAGCACACAAATTACCAATACTCTGAAACTAAATTGGCCACTCCTTCTGATTAAAGAAATTTTGTACAAGATTCTATGTCACATTATATCAATTTTCAGCCTTATGCAATTTGAGCTGCTTCTTCACTGAAAATTATTCTTCTCCTGTTATTAGAATCTTGTTTAAACAAAATAGAATGTAACTCCCTGAGGGTACAAACAATGTTTCACTGAATTTTACTACAGTAGTACTTAGCAAGAAGCTGAGCACATAGCCAGACTCAAATGTTTGCTGAATTAATGCATATAATTAAGGTGGGAAATTAAATAAGCCTAAACCATGTCCACATAATAAACCAGAGTTGAATATACTTTGATTGATGGATAGCTACACACACACACACGCACACTCGTGTGCATATAATAGTTTTTTTTTTTTTTTCTAAAATAGAGTCCCAGTGATCAGTGCGTATTAGACCCCTCGCCTACGCGCAGCCCGCTGCCTAAGCCTCCCATCCTCAGTCTGCAACCCAGCGCAGTGGAGTTCCCGAGGTCCTGCCCCAGCTCTGCTCCCTCTGACGCCCCTCCTTCCAGCCACAGCTCGGAAAGTGGGAAGGGACGCCCCCTGCTTCCCCCCCTCGACCTTGCCTGGCCCGCAGAGCTTTGCAGCAGTAAAGAGGGCAGGAGGAACGGGGAAAGAAATGGAGGAGGGGGTCCTTCCACGCTGTTCTGCTCGGTCCTCAAGGGCTCCTAGATCCCATCCCTTCTCCAACCAGCACCAGATCCCCCAGACCTCTCTCACCAACTCTCCCAGCCTCCTACCTTCCCCCAGGTCGCCTCGCCCCAGCAGGTGACTCAGAAGTCCTCCCACCCACCCAGTTAGGATTGCTGGGAAGTCGAGCCCCGCGATCTGCTTTCCTAAGATTCCTCAGCTGAGTCTTCTGCACGCTAAAGTTGGAGACCCACTGTCCTTTCTCTCTTCCTCCTCCTCGAGGCAGGAGAGCAGGAACTGTGAAGCCAGGGTGGGCTGCTTCTCCCCTTGCCCCTCTCTGGTAACCTGCCAGCCACCCTCCTGCAACCGCAGCCAGGACTACAGTTTCCCATCTACCCTACATTTAATCCCTTACGCGTGTACTTCATAACTAGTACTTGACTTAATTCACAGAATACCTTCACAAGCCCTCTTATTTGAGTCTCACAACAATCCTGTATTTATTCCCATTTTACAAATGAAAAACTGGGCCTCTGAGAGGTTATTTCCCCAAAAGCAAGAACCTGGACCCAGAAGTTCTAATTCCAAGCCTCAGTTTCTTTCCACAGTGACAGAGCTGCCTCCCTTCCCATCTGTAGGCATTTGATGACCTCATCTCGTAACAATATTTAGAGAGAAATATATTGTAAATCCAAAATGACTTGCAAAATATAAAAATACATCTTATTCCTAAATTGAGGTCAATCCATACTTAAAGCATTCTGCACAGTTTTGGCCTCCCTAATGCTCAAGTAACAAAATGACATAAAAAGAAGTTAAGAACTCTTCTTAAATCCACTGGACAAGGTTTTAAAATCAACCTTGACAAGTTCCACACTCAACCTCTTCTTAATATTACTAACAATTGCTCTCAAGGGTCCGTTCAGAGTTTAAAAGTTTCTTCCCAGAAGATGAAGTCACCAGTAAGTAGTCTCCCTATTCCACACCAACAATCCATCCTGGAGAAGGAAGTCAGTTTCTAAATGTAGACTTAAGCATCTCCTTCCCCTGTCTAAAAAGTCCCATGACTTTCCATGGCTCACACCATGGAGTCCACATTCTGGCCTTTTTCCAGTTAATCCCACCACACACCCTTCATGCTTGGCTGCACTGGGCAATGATCCCCTAAAATGACAAGTGTTTTTTGTTTTGTTTAGTTTTCTTTTTGGCTGCATTGAGTCTTCTGGGCAATGATCCCCTAAAATGACAAGTGTTTTTTTGTTTTGTTTCATTTTGTTTTTGGCTGTGTTGGGTCTTCATTGCTACGCATGTGGGCTTTCTCTGGTTGCGGTGAGTGGGGGCTACTCTTCGTTGAGGTGCGTGGGCTTCTCTTCTTGCAGAGCACAGGCTCTAGACGCGCAGGCTTCAGTCCTTGTGGCACGTGGGCTCAGTAGTTGTGGCGAACAGGCTTGGTTGCTCTGCGGCATGTGGGATCTTCCCGGACCAGGGATCGAACCCGCGTCCCCTGCATTGGCAGGTAGATTCTTAACCACTGTGCCACCAGGGAAGTCCCTATCAAGTGTTTTAATGATGCTATGCCTTTGCTCCTGCCTGAAACCTACTAATTCATCCTTCAAAGTCAAAGGAATTCAAATGTGGCATTTTGTGAAGCTTGTCCTGCCAACATAGCTATTACACTTATATTAGAGCACCTAAACAGTTCCCTATGCTAGGATGCGAAGCCTTGAGGTTGAGCTTGTGTTTAGTTCATCTTAATATCTACATCTTCTAGCATTGTGCCTGGTACCTCACTGGATTGAACTGTTAAATGACTATCACCATGTGAGAGAAATTAGAGAATATACTCAATTAAGTCAAAACCTAAACATCTAAAGACAATATCTAAGCATTCCAAACTGCTCAAAGGGTTCCCATTATGTGAAGGTAAAACAGATATAACAAAATTAATATATTGAAAGAAATCATGTTTCTAGTCTACAGTACCTAGAAAAAATCAAAGCCCAGTTTTTGTGTAGTAAACTAATAAGTAAAAAGACATTCTTTAGGACCCAGTTTGGGAAAGAGAAAACGGTCGTGTATACCTCAGGCTTGGCCCCTTCCTTCTTTCTACACCTAGATTGTGTGTTATCTAGGGCTTTAAAGCCAACAAGTACCTAAATGCCTCCTAGATGCACAACACATTTTCCTAGAAACTGAGGACATTAAAGCAATAGTAGCCAGCATCTGGGCCCTTAAAGATAAAATCTTTGAGAAGATTTAGGTGCATAAAATAATGAGAGAACACATTAGGCCCCCAAGCAAATAGCACAAAGTCTATGAACTGTAAGAAATCTGAGAAGGCAGATCAATAGTGGCCCTCTCAGCACAGGGCTTATTAAAGTGGGATTGGGGGGAGAGGGGGGATGGATTACAGGACTTCATTACAATTTAGGCGAGGATTTATGGTGCGTAGCCAGAAAAGAAGACAGTTACAATAAGGCTGTATGTGGACTCTGATCCAACATCACAAAAGAATTCCCATCACTGATACTGGTGATACAGAATACACATGATATTGACAATAATGAGACATTAACTGAAGGCTCACTCACTATATATATAGTGTGTCAGGCTCTCAGAGCTCTAGGAACACCAGGAGGGGAGTTTGGCAGAGCCACTCAACCAGTGGTATCAAGAACGGTAGGGCTTCCCTGGTAGCGCAGTGGTTGAGAGTCCGCCTGCCGATGCAGGGGACACGGGTTCGTGCCCCGGTCCGGGAAGATCCCACATGCCGCAGAGCGGCTGGGCGCTGAGCCTGCGCGTCCGGAGCCTGTGCCCCGCAACGGGAGAGGCCACAACAGTGAGAGGCCCGCGTACCGCAAACAAACAAACAAACAAACAAAGAACGGTAGCCACCGGAGTCCCCCACGGGCCAGTAACCCTGCGCCTCGAAGAGACCATTTGCTCATGTCACACAAATGGTATCATTTTCTATGTGTGCCATGATATAAAAAAGGTTCAGAAGCACGGAGCTAGTCAATAAAGAGAAAGAGCAACTTTCAGAGAGAACATCATAAAGCAGCAATATACAGCCAAGGTGATCTAAACCGTGGGATTGCATTAGAATCGTCCGTGGCACTAAATAAAACGTTTGAGTATTAATCCAGGGCTCCTAAATCTGAAATTCCAGGGATTTTTTTTAATACCTGAGCGATTCTGATACACGGTCAAGGTTAATTATCATTGGTACAGAAATGACTGGAGCAAAATCTCCATAGCTGTTCACAAAATTTAATGTAAGAATTCGCTGCTTTGTACTGCACATGTTTTTCCGGCAATAATTGGGTCACCTGGGAGCTTATTAATAATTCAGACTCTCAGGTCCCATCCCAAATCCTCTGAGCCCTCAAGTGATTTATAAACACTTTTAAGGGCAATGTCTCAACACTGACAGCACACTGGAATCACCAGGGAAATTTGAACATTGCTATATCTAGCACTGGGGATGATTCTCACATGCAGCCAGGGATGAGAACACTGATCTGGGGGAGGGGGGCATGTTAAGACTGCATTCCTGGGTCCCCACTTTCAGAGTTCCTGATTCAACAGATCTCACTTGGGGCTTGGAAATCTACATTTTTAACAATTTTTATTATGAAAAGGCAAATATAAATTCAAAAGATATTCTGAAGGAAAAAGTGTCAAAATCTTGACAGCTGCAAATAAAGATTAAGAAAGGGAAATAATTAAAATTAAGAATCGGGGCTTCCCTGGTGGCTCAGTTAAGAGTCCGCCTGCCGATGCAGGGGACATGGGTTCGTGCCCCAGTCCGGGAAGATCCCACATGCCGCAGAGCGGCTGGGCCCGTGAGCCATGGCCGCTGAGCCTGTGCGTCCGGAGCCTGGGAGAGGCCACAACAGTGAGAGGCCCGCGTACCGCAAAAAAAGAAAAAAAAAATTAAGAATTGAATTCTTTTTTACCTTCCATGGTAAGAAAGTCATTCTTAAGAAGAAATATTCCGTAGATTTTATATGACTTATTTAGCTTCAGTCTCATTTTCACCAAATATGAAATGAGGGGTTTTCACCTGGTTATCTCTATTCCTAGCATGTAATGACCTTGTATAGCTACAACTACTACTACTAATACTTAGGACTTCACACTCTCCAAGGGGCCTCCATGGTTATTTTCTGTTTTCCTTTAGATCCTTCTGCTCCCCAAACTAAAAGGCTTGGCAGGTTTGACTCTTTTAATTTGTTTTTTCAATAGGGAAAAAAGGAATGCACTCAATTTATTAATAGAGACATTAAGTCTCAAAGTGAGAAGTAGGGCTACTTTAAAATTCCGTCACGATTGGAAGAAACTATATAGCTCCTAGGTAGAATTCACAGTGGTCTATGTAATAATGCTTGTGACGTTGACCTTAGTTAATTTGAATCTCCTCCATATATTTGGCATTGAGCAAAATAATACCTTACAACAGTTAGGGAAAAATTAAGAAATTCTCCATTATAATGAATAAGTCTAACAACTGTTTATCAGTTGCAGTTCACAGAGCACTTTCACATATTAAGCAAAAAGATCCAGGAGCCCTTTTGAGGCAAAAATGGCTCTTATTTTCCCATGAGACCCAAGGTCACATGATTGGGATAAACCAAGGCCTCACGGATTGCCTGGGTTCTATGCCTCTGGTGCCCTTCTGATTGGAAGCTTAAGCATTAAAAAATGTTAATAAGCACATTTAACCAAAAGGGTACACTGACATAAAGGAGGAAACTTCTTAGAAATAATTTAAAAATCAAGGACAAAGGTTTATTTTGAAGGGAAATTATGAAAACAGAACCTGGAAAATGTATATCACCAACCCCAAACAGTATAAAATTAGGCCTCTAAACAAAGAAATAGACAAAGAAAATTTTCACATTTAAAATATTTATGTATATACATATATTAAAGCAGGCAATACTTAATACAATTACCCAACATATGGGTTTTTAAAGCAATAAATTCTAACTTCCTTTTAAAATCGTATCCTCACATAAAATGGACACAAATATTTCTAAATCAAAAAGCCACCTACATTACCAATTTTCATAAAGTAACTTTCTCCTTACTGAAAAAAAATTCCCTTTCAGTTTTTAAAGAACAAGTAGCTAGATAAAATATACACCTGAAATAATACGCTAGCTCATTAAATGCCCCTGAGCAATCATAGTGAAACTGTAAAGCTTTAATAAATCTCATGGAAAAAAATGTAGAAGCTGCATCTCTTCACTAGACAAAAAAAAAAAAAGATTCATATATACACAATATACACCCAGGCCCAGCATATTATTAAGCAAGAGATTTTAACAAGTTCATTAATCGATAAGCCATTTAAAGTTTTAAGGCTATGGTTATGGATTCTCAAGGTTATGCATCCTCCCCAAATTGCAAACTGCCCTTGGGTAGCACAATGTTTTGCTTAGCTTTAAAATGATTAAGAAAACTGTGATACTGTTTTTTACTATTTTATTCTGTTTTTTTTTTGTAACAATGCTAAACAACCAACTAACACAATCAAAAACAATTCAGAATTTAGTAGTTTCCAAAAAAAGGTTATGCAAAGACAAAATGGAGACTGACAGGTTGACCATAAGGATTTAACAATCAGAGCAATTCCCCAAATGAGCATAAGCCACCAAAGTAGTGCTCTTGCTAAAAAAGTTATCAGGTCTTGGAACACATGAGATCATCTTCCCATTAAAGCATCTGTGACAGTTGCCTTAGATTGTAGATCTGAAACCTACGATTTGACAGATGTGCTTAACAAGCCAAGATACCTTAACTTTAATCCCAAACTTCACCCAGTGAACTCACTAGAGACGTCAGACCATTCACCTGGCCCACTTTAGTTTCCTCACATATAAAATTCCAGGAGTTAACTTTTCAGTTCTAGATTCCCATGAAACCTCCATGAAGATCAAAGATGAGAAGAGTGAGGAATCAGGTCTTATTTTTTAAAAACTTTTAAACGCAGTAGAAAACAGTAGCTCTCTGCTGGTTATGTAAGTACTTTATGATTAGTATTAAAACGTGGGGAAAATATTCTGAGGTGTGACATTTGCAGCACTGAAAGGCTGTACTACAAAAAGCAGTGGTTACTGTTAGGAAGTAATAGGAAAATGCAATGCAGAGCAGTAGTATATTAGGCAAATTTGAGTTGGCGTCAACATACGAATAAAGCCTCACTCTTCTCAATTATAACAGTATTCTCAAATTAAAAATCTGTCAAGATGGCAAGTTTTCAAACGTTATTGGCCAACTGATTTATAAACTGTGTTTTAAGATATAGTTGGTGCTACTGTAAACTAGAAGATAAAATCACCTCCGTCCTTGGTCAGTACAATGAATCACTCAGAACTTCTGTGACTGATTTTGGTGACTATGCTGTTATGTTAACATTTGCTGCTATGATTAAAATACAAAATGCCATCCAAGAATCAATTACGTGTAGTGAAAGTACTGAAAAACACACTTGATAATTGGTTACTTTGGAAAGGAAGTCAAATATGAGGAAATAAATATGCCAGGAAAACATGAAGATATATGAGCTCTTAAATGCATTCGGGGGTGGGGGGGAAGACAGTAATAATGCTGAGAAAATGAAAATTAGTATTAAAACAAAAATAAAAGTTACAATAGTTGTAGATTTATGTACTCCAAAAATTAATTCTTCCACTTTTTAAACTTAATCGTACTCAATGATTCTTGAATTATGAAAGATCACCCATGGAGAACTGATCTTTCCTATGAAACAGGACTGCTTTTTATGGGATTAAACAGTAATGTAAAGGTTCTGACCTAGAAAGAGGTGCAATTTTTACTAACTTTTATGACTAGTAATCATCAGAATGGTAACTAAAGAAAACTAGCAGACTCTTCCCTGGAAGAATAATGTTCCAATGGTTTGGGCAAAGTATAATCTGATGGTAAAAGATGAACTAGCAAAACAAGAATTTAAGACTAAACATATAAATTATAAAGCCTATGCTACCCCATTTGGAAACAAGCACACAGGCTTGTAGTCTCTATGATAATGTAAATATCTCATTAACATAAGCTTTAAGAGACATTATAATATAGCCTAATCTTACATACAAAGTGTGTAAAGCTTACAAAAATAGCTATAGTGCAAATTTTAGCAACATCCAAATACACACATGTAGATAATAAAATTTTATCTGCTTTCAGTATTGATGCCATATTATGGGCCAAAAATCAATCACAAGTTGGTAATATATCCTTATATTTACACAAATTAAACTTATCACATTTGTTATTTATTTGAGCTCTCATGAATATCACATGTTCAGAACCCTCCTAACTGTATATTTTAATAATAACATATATTTAAGTGATTATAAACATTCTTTAAAGTTAACCAGAAGTGTACTTTAGAAAGAAAAAACTGGTTTTAAACAGAGGAAACTCTCTAAAAGCCCAAATACCCATCCAACTCACTGGCTTTCAGGGAACTGTATTGGCCCAACATCTATGTATTAACACACCCTCAGGGCTGGTGCTCAGGTGCGTCTAAGTGTTTGTTTGAAAGCCATCCCACAAGATGGCCAGTGGCCCTTGTGCCTCTCGGTTCCTCAGCTTTTCTTGTCCATTAAGCCAACCCCAATATGCTCTTTTTCCACTTCTATTCCCTTATCTCTAGTTATGATCCCTCTCTTCCTTATCTCCCCTGAAGAAGGAAGAAACAAGAAAGCTAATGCCTACTGAGCACTAAATGTTGAGGTTTCTCTGAACTGGACCCTGGGGCTTCATTTCTCTTCTTGCTATACTCACCCTAGAGAAGATGAAATATAAGCATAGCAGTTAAGAGCATGAACTCTGGAGCCACATTGCCTGGGTTCAAGTCCTGATCCTTCCACATTCTAGGGGTGACCTTGGGCAAGTTACTTAACATCTGTGTGCCTCAGGTCCCCAATCTGGTAAAATGGGTATGACAATCACAGTGTCATGGTGAGGACTGACTTAATAGTTAAATGAATTTGAGATAAGTCAGTTAATCTAAAATACTTAGAACTACGCTGGCACAGAGTAAACCCCGTATCAGGAGAAGATACTATCATCAATTCCCATGAATTTAATACCACCCATTTGCTGATGACTCCCTGTTTTATGTTCCCACTCAGATCTCTTCTCTGATGTCCCATTGCCTACTTGACATTTCTACTTGGACATCTCACGAATGTCTCAAAGGTAACATGTCCAAGACAGAATTCTTGATCTTTTCCCTTAAATCTGTCCCCTCACCACACCCCTAGTCTTCACCATCTCTGTGAATGCTACTCCAATTAAAATAACAGACATATCAGATGATAAATGGCAACTCACTGCCCGTTTTGGGAAAACAATAGAGATTAGGAGAAACTTTGGCAAACTGGGCTGTGTCCCCATTTAAAAGAGGGGAGGGGTAGATACACTTAGTTCCGGGGATTGCTGTCAAGTAGGAATGTCAGCTCTGTGATGCTAGACAGTCTGCTCCTAAAGGGAAGCAGAACATCAGACTTTAAAGCTACTAATGCTTCCCTCCACCTCACCCCACCCCAGATTCTCATTTAATTGGCCTGATGTGTGGCTTAGCTTTCGGGATTTTTTGAAGTTTCCAGGTGACACTAGTATACAGCTAAGGTTGAGAACCACTAGTCTAGTCCAGGTCTCCCATTTTTACATGTGTACAAACTGAGGCTCAGAAAAGCTAAATGCTTTGCTCAGGCACCAATGAGTTTGAAACAGGTACAGAATCAGAAAACAGTTCCTCTAAGGCAGTGTTTTCAAACTGTGGGTCATAATACTAGATTGTGAAATCAGCTTAATGGTTTATAAACAGCATTTTTTTTTTAAAAAAAAGGACAGAGCAGAAAATCAAAACGCACTGTATATTATAGAGTGAGTACAGTGCATGACCTTTTTATTTTAAATGTATGCATATACTGCTCTTAGTCTCCATTTCCCTTTTCAAATCCGTTTCCCTCCCTTCTCTGCCTTGTTCCCAGCCCCAGGAGGCTGACCCTACAGAATGATTCAGCTGGGCCCCTTGCCTAAGGATTTCCCGTTGGACAGCCAGTGAGAGGCACCAGTGGGAGATCGGAGGGTGGGCAGAGTGTCTGGGGTCACTCTTCTTGGGTGATCCTGCCCCCACTCCACAGCTCTCCTTGGGTTCAGCTCCGGAGGAAGCTCCCTTTCCCCTTCAGGCCCAGAGGTGGTAGCACCTTCCCACTGGTGACAATCCCTGGGTGCTTCAGTGTTCTTTGTGGGTTCCTTAAACCTGCTCACACTTTTGAAAACAGGCCACTTGTTAAATCTGTTTCCTGCCAGGACACTGACATAAACAGTTTGACAGAAAGAGAGACACATGCATAAATATACAGGGTTGGATTTTCAGAAGTGTGAGCAGTTTAACATAAATTGTGTTGCTTTCTGCAGGTTGTGGTCAAAAAAGTTAGGAAAACACTGTCATGGTTCTTCTTACTACACCACTGCCTCCCCTGGCTGATACAGGGAGCTACTGGGTTGAAACATCTAAAAATAAACATTTCAAAGACCTTCTTTATGACTGTTACCATTAAATGGTAAATAATGTCTAAAAAAAGAAAAACACGTTTATTAAAATGGATTTTTTTACAGGGCTTAAGACTGCCCAACAGTGGAAAGGGCCATCCTGGTAGGTAGAGAGTTCCCCATCAGTGCTTCACACATGTGGAGGAGATGAGGGACTAGGGACCCCTAGTCAGCCTCTCTTTAAAAGGTGTGCTTCTATCAGGGAGCCTCAAGTTGTAAAATTTCTTCCAAAATACAAATGAAACAATTTTTGTCATAGCAAAATCCTGTACTAAAAAACCATACCACGTCAGCTCAGTTCTCACTCATTCTGGGAGGGACGAAGAGTGAAAATGAGGCAGCTTTCAAACATGTCTAAACTCTGCTCCTCTTTACAGGTTTTGAGAGTACAGATCCAGAGAAAGAACCAAACATTCCAGGTGTGGTTATTCTCCAGAATCATCTTTCAAGCTGCCCCGTGTCCTCATGTAAACAGCTAGCAAGGACAGAAGTCTCTAGACCTTGGTCTGGTCATCCAACCTCCATCCATCTGATGGCCAGTGTCCAGAGTACATCCAAAAATGTGGGACAGCACCTTCACTGTACCTCTTTCCAATACCCAAAGGGATGAGTCAAGTAAAGTGTCACACTGTTACCTTAATACAAAACTTAGGTATGAACCATTACTAGATCCAAATATAAGCCATCCAATATAAGATTCAAAGGATATGAAATTACAAGCAAAGAAGATATGCACATAAGAAAATGGCAATAGATATTATTGTATGATTTGTTACTGTAACCCCCCTGAAGGAGTGATGCCGTTCCATATTTTGCTACAAAGTGGTTAATGTTTATAGTAGCTATCTATTCAAGAAAAATCCAACTTCATTCTGTCACCAGATATCGAATCAATATTATGCTTGTGCTTTTAGTTTAATAGCAACTAAAACTTGTTCAATGTTTTAGATACAAAGTGTCTAGCCATATAGTACCCACTCCTTTTAGTTCTGCTTCTCAGGATGTGCCCTGGAGTAAGTAGGGCAGGTGATAATCCCATGTCACAGAGAAGGCAAGGCTCGCCAAGGAAATAACTTGAAACTTAAACCAAACTTAAACACAGTGAACTGGATCAGGAGCCTCTGTCTCATCCACTGTACCATGCTGCCTCCCCAAGGTGAATTTAACTAACCTGCACACTGGCAAGGTTTTTCAAGCTCGCTACTGAAAAAAAGGAGAAATGTACTGAAAATACTGAATTTCGCTAGGCTTGAATCTACAATAGAAAAAAAAAAAAGTACCCCAAAAGCAATATCAACATTTCTGAGCCCATTAAAATGTGTGTGTGTGCAGGCGCACACACATGGTGATGACTGGCTTTTTATGATTGAGTGGCTGTGATCTCAGGGGAAGCCGATTTGTTGTTTTTTATTCCCTGGTCTATACTGAACTCCAAATTCTTTGGGGTCACTAAAGGAATTTGAAAGGACCAAGAGTTAAATAATTCAGTAGCCAAAGCCCATTAATGACATTATATAGGAAAGGCAGTGTTACAGCATTTTACTTGCTGACTTAGACTTAGAAAAATTAGGCCTATTATCCAAACTGCTATAACTTGCCTTATCAGAATGTCGATCAGAAAACAAAGGAAAACTGAAGTCGGTCCACAACATGTGAATGTTTCAACTTTATTCTTTTCAGCACATTACATATCATCCGTTAGGTCAAGGCAGCGGATGAAGGGAAGCCCTCCATGCCAATCTTTCCCAGGTCAGCAGGGTCCCAGCTTGGGGGCCCAAAACACAACACAACCGGGAAGGTGACGTGCGGAAGGGAATCACAAAGTGCCATCGGCGGTGTCTGCAGCCAAGAAGAAAAACAGCACGCCAAAATTTAATTATAAGTTTAGCAACTTTCTAGAACAGGGGACGTGCTCTTGCTTTGAGTTCAGCGGAATCGCTTCCAACCCAAAGCAAACCATTCTCCCGGACAGGAGGCGAGATAACTGGAAGGCTGCCGGCCCGCGCCAATCAGCAGCGTCCAATCTCTTTAGCGCAGACCTGCCAATTCGCGGCCAGGCCGGGCAGCTGTTGATCTCGGGGCCATTTTTTTTTTTTTTTAAAGCAGAGACAGAGAGCAAGTAGGAAGGGAGCGAGGAAGACTGAGCCTAGGGGAGGGAGACGGAAGGAAGAGATAAGGATGTCCCAGGAAAAGTCGGAGAGGGCTGCGAACCGGCAGGGACCGACCGGCGGGGCTCGGCGGCACGGAAGCCGGAGGAGAGCGGAGGGGAAAGGGAGAGGGGGGCCCGCGCCTCAAAGTTCCGCGTCCCGGCGGCGCCCGCGCGCTGGGCTGCTCACCTAGCAGGAGCGTTGTCCAGGTCCGGCCGCGCCCCGAGAGCCGCAGGCCCAGCGCCCCGCGCAGCCCGGCCGCCAAACGCCCCCCGAGGCCGCCCCGGGCGAGCGGCGGGGCGGGCTCGGCGCGGGGCCCCTTCCTGCCCGCGGCGCCCTTGCGCCGAGGGGACGGGGGCGCGCGCTCGGGCCCGGGCTCCCCGGCTCCGACATCTGGTGCCCCCCTCAGCGGCGACTGCGAGGCACGGGGTGGCTGGGGCGGCTTGGGGGCCGCCTCCCGGTGCTTGTTCCGTGCCTGCAGGACCATCTTGGCATAGTCGCGCCCGCTCGCTGCGCGCGCCCGGACGGCGGCCGGGGAACGGCGGGCTGGCGGGGCGGCCCCGGCGCCGCTCACTCTCCGGCGGGCGGGCGGAGGGCGGGCCGGCCCCTCCCCGCCGGCGGGGAGGCGGGGAAAGCTGCAAGGCCTGGCAGCGGCTGCCTGCCTGGCGGTGCGGCCGGGAGGCGGCGCCGGACTCGCGCGCCCCGCCGCCGCTGCCGCTGCTCCGGTTGTCACGGCGACCGCGGAACGCCGGGGGGCGGGGGCGGGGGCGGGGACACCCTGTGAGCGGCCGCGGTCCCGCTCCCCCCCCGCCCCTCCGCGCCGGACGCGCGCTCCCGGACAGCCAGCGCGCACGCGCGGGCTTCCGGCGAGGGCGGGGGCCGACCTGGGGCATCCCGGCGACCCCGGTCCTGCGTGGGAGCCGCGCAGGACTCAGCCAGGGCGAGGGCACGGATCGCCTCCCGGGAGCGGCTGTCCCTCCCTTTGGGAGCGGCCGGGAAGAAGAAAGGGCCCTCTCGGGGCAGGGGCCGCTGGTCGAAGTTTCGGACCCGATTAAGGCTGCAAGTGGACCCCGGGAAAGCCCGCGTGGCCCAAGCAGCTCGTCGCGGGGACGGCCGGACCGGGGAGGAGACGCTCGGGAATGACCACGGGGGGGCGCTGTGCGTGCGCTCGGGAGCCTCGGTGGCGCTGCCGCTGGAAGAAGAGCAGAACAAAGTAGAGCCACTGGGTCACGTTACTCCACAATGTGTGGCCTTGCAGTTTAGAGCGCTGCCGAGTGCAGCCTGACAGTAAGACCGAAAACCAGGGTAGGAGCCCAGGCTGAGGGTGATAAAATTGAATGGACCGAGAAGAAAAAATTATCGTATGTTCTGTTAGTTTTAAATGCTGTAACCTTGTGGCTTGAAAGAAAGCAGAAAAACTTTATTTGCTGTTAAAATACAAAACCTTAGTCGAAAACGCATTTTCTTACACGTAGCAAGCGGAAGGCATGACTGAAGGAAGCCCAGGAAGATTGGGAAAACCAGGCAGATCCCAGTTACCCTTCTCCCCCACACCCACCCTTGCATTCTTTGCACAAAACCCTACAGCCTCGTGGATAACTAAGTTCCTTTCCTTGCGGTGTCCGGTGGGCTTGTTCCAAAAAGTTGTCCTTAATTCCCAATTTTGTAAATCAAGCCACATCGTTCTGATTATCTCCATTGTAATTCCAGGCGCTTCACGTGGCTGTGGATCCTTGCCCTTAAGTTTCTTTGTCCAGTGATTTCGTTATTTAAGGAAGTTAATTAACATCGGCATCCATTCACTATTATGCCTTTTTAAGGGCAATTAATTATTTTGTAAAGGGAAAAAATTTGCCATGCTAATTAATAATCCCTCATACTCTATATTTTGTGAATTTGAATTTTCACCTGTCTTTCATCAGAACAGGGAACAACTATTTTTAGACACTGGTTTTTTAAAATTATTGAAGTGATATTACAGAATGCTTGTATTCTGAAATTATGTGTCAGATGGATCCAGTGTGTTTCCCTCTTGGATTCAACTGGTACCATTTTGCCAGAGAAAACACTTGTTGAAAAAATAAATGAGTGATTGAGTGAATGAATGCGGGAGATAACATAATCAGATGAAGATTAAATATGCTGTGTTCTGTAGTGCAGTTGAAAGTTACTTAGTTCTAGCCCTCCTCTCCCATGGTCTCGAATTTCTAGAAAACAAAGAAGCTTTCCTACTCAACTTCATATTGTCCCACAGAGCCTAACCCAGAG
Organism: Mesoplodon mirus; assembly: GCF_964341445.2. Classification (NCBI taxonomy): domain Eukaryota; kingdom Metazoa; phylum Chordata; class Mammalia; order Artiodactyla; family Ziphiidae; genus Mesoplodon; species Mesoplodon mirus. The sequence goes on from NC_138985.1 coordinate 73,044,819, forward strand.
CCTGACTGTGAAAATTTGTTGAACTGTATTGAAAGAGGAACACCTATTGTTTAAGCCATACCCAGTGGGTTTTGATCAGTTCCACCAGTGCTGAGGAGTCCCTTCTCTTCTTGGCGACCAAGTGGGGGCAGTCTAGCATATTGGTCAAAACACATGGTGACAATAGGCCCGTATTCCAGTCTTTGCTCTGACGTGTACCAACCCTATGACCTTGGCCAGGTTACCAGACCTTTTTGAGTCTCGGTCTCCTCATCCCTAAAATAAGAGTAACAAAAACATCTACCCTACAGATTAGTAAAAATTAAGTAAGACGGTCTATGTAAGGTATGTAACAATTACTTCCATCAAAGTAATTGCTCGATAAATGTTCAAAGCAGTGGATGCTGTATATGGAGGGTGGCAAGTCTTCTGTCCTCCCGAAGCCTGAAGCTGACAGTCCAGAATGGATGTGAAGATGCAGAGGAATATAGTGCTGAGGAGCAAGGACAGCTGTGTGATGTTTAGACCAGACCCACACGCTCTGAGCTTCAAGTTTCTCAGCTGTCTGAGCACTTGCTCCTCCCCTTGAAGTTTCCTGCTTCCCACACCTGCTTAACAAAGGATGACCATTTCATGGGTCATTAAGCTTGGATAAAATAGTAGGCAACTGCTCTTACTTCTCTCTCCCCTCCCCCCAAGAAAGGAGGATGTTTCACACAGGGAGAGTGGTAGAGCAAAAAATGGAATAGCCATGAAAGTTATGTGCCAGATTTCATTTTGTCTTTATAACTCTGAGACCAAAAGAGCAGAGAATGCAGTTTATTCATATTCATATCTTTAGGCTAAGGGCTGCCACATAGTGGTGGATGCTAAAGAGAGAGAGAGAAAGGGGGGGGGGACTGAAAGCTGTTTTAAAAAAAAATGTGTGTAGATGATCCTAAAAATTAATTCAAGATTATAATGAATACAGATTGAAGTATTACAATTACTGGTCACCTTTAATGCCTTTTTTTCAGGAGTTCCAGATGTACCAGAAAGGTACTTCCTTATGTGACACTATAGAAATACTGGATCAAAGCAGACAAATTCCAAGGATAGAAACCCTACAGAGCAACCACTCATGAAGAATCCCTGGTCTGGTCACCAGAATACAAGCCCAATCCTTTTCTCACTAAAAGCTACATATTGGGCATTTGAAATAAAAATTTTAAATTAAAAAACTAATTTTGTAAAAGCTTTGGGGATGGAGAAATAGGAAATTAAAAAGAGGAAATGCACATAAAATAATAAAGACAAGTAAATGCCCCAAAATAAAGCCTAGCGATATTAAAGTATAGGGACCAGGGAAACATTGTTAAATGGGCAATGAAAAGCAAAATTTGGTCAAGGGAAGACTGCCGGGAACCAATTTCCTTATTTCTTTACATTTGCATTTTCAAGGCCCTAATTAAAACTTCCAAATTTCCGCCTTTTCCTCCCACTCGCTCTCCTACCCACAAGAGTGACAGCAAAAGGAGGATCTTGACTGTGGCATCTGTTTCTCATTTCCTTGAACTAGGTCACTTGATCTGTTTATTGCAAAAGTGTCTGGGGGTCAAGTTCTAGATTCTGACAGTTGGGTCCCTCAGCAGTTGCTCATATCAAGAGAGGAACCTGCATAATCCAGGCACACTTCACAGAAACCTAAAATGAGTGCAACAAAGTATATCTGTATAACATTCAACTTTCCACAAAGCCCCAACATTAGCTTGTCACTGTGTTATAATGAATATTTATTTAGTGTCTGGTGAGAACAAATATAAATTGCCACTTTATTGCTTTTCAAATTTTATCTTGTCTTTCTGGTAGCTGACCTTGTAATTTAAACTGTTCATGCTCCAATATCTGTTCCTGAGAAACTCAGAAAGTTCATTATTAGTCCTAGTTCTAGTGCACTGTCAAGAAACACTCCATTACAGAGGGGCTTGTCTCCCTAAAATGCAGTTACTGAGGGCTTACTATGTCCTTGGTGTCTTAGTGGATTTCAGAGACATTAAAAATTCACATAGGGCTTCCCTGGTGGCGCAGTGGTTGAGAGTCCCCCTGACGATGCAGGGGACACGGGTTCGTGCCCCGGAGCGGGAGGATCCCACACGCCGCGGAGCAGCTGGGCCCGTGAGCCATGGCCGCTGAGCCTGCGTGTCTGGAGCCTGTGCTCCGCAACGGGAGAGGCCACAACAGTGAGAGGCCCGCGTACTGAAAAGAAAAAAAAAAAAAAATTCACATAAAGTCCTTATCCCCAAAGGTCTTACAGTTTCAATGGAGAGGTAGGGTAAGCTAGGAGAAAATATGATTGCGTAGGGAAATATGTAATTCAGAGCACAAGTACTGAAAGAGTTCCAAAGAGAAAAGACCGCATCTGATACGACTGACGAGTTTTCAGGGAGGAGATGAAACTTGTCTAGGCCTTGTTGGAACGATAGATCTTTGAACAGAAGGAAACTTGGAAAACACGTTATAGAGAGGGAGCAACATATATCCGAAACCCTTGTGTGCTTGGCCCATAGTAAGTGCTAACAGGAACATCTTAAATCCTTTTTGGAATGAGGAAGGGAAGAAACAACTAATGTAAGTTTGAGGAATAAATAAAGGGATTAAAGAGATTGGAGCATGAAATGCTTAGAGTGCCCCGACATGGATCCTGGGTCTCAGAGCCCCCGAATCTATCTACACCTGAGCAGACTCCTCGCCAAATGAGGCTGAGAACCTCTGCCCCGCAAACACACACACACACACACACACACACACACACACGTGGCCTTAGGAACACTGGGAGCCAATGAATCCCACTGTTAGCCTCTAATGTGAACAGGGACTTGCTGGTATCCAGCGGGCTTTTGCTGACTCATAGCCTGAGCCTCCCCCTCACCGGCCGCCAGATGCAGATAAGGTGGGGGACTGATTCGTTTGAACATTGAATGGTCAGTCCTCCGAGCCCATTCTCCAGGGTAAGCACCTGGATGTATCACACAATTTATCCTCTCCCCACTAAGCTGCTTCCTCAACCCAACCTTACCTTGTGCTCCCTGAGGCCAACAATCCATCCCTAATACACTCAGCTCATCTCAGTGGTCTGTACCTCTTGGCTCTTTTCAGAGGCCCTTTCTCCTGTAACAGGTTCATTCCCTCATATCTCCACCCCCTTCTTTCCCTGGAGCTCCTTTCTGCCTCTGGAAAGCTCCTCTGAAGCCCTTGTCATCTCTACCCTTCAATCGTTGCTGTCCTCTACAGACTACCTGGTAACACTCCCCCCACCGTTTACGGTAGCCCTGGGCCCCGGTCCTCTCACTTCCTACTATTGCTGCAAATGACTTGAGCACCTAACACTGAACCTCTCTGCTCCTTGATATCCTCATCTCTGGTGACCTGCATTCTTACTCCATGTCACTGCCCCACTCCAATGGCCCCATCCTGCTTCTTGTCATCACCTCAATCTGGCTTTGCTCCTGCATTTAAAATCCAAGCAACGGGGCTTCCCTGGTGGCGCAGTGGTTGAGAGTCCGCCTGCTGATGCAGGGGATACGGGTTCGTGCCCTGGTCCGGGAAGATCCCACATGCCGCCGAGCGGCTGGGCCCGTGAGCCATGGCCGCTGGGTCTGCACGTCCGGAGCCTGTGCTCTGCAACGGGAGGGGCCACAACAGTGAGAGGCCCGCGTACCGCAAAAAAACAAAAACAAAAACTGCAGAGCACAGTAGTACACAGCACTGGTTGAAAAAGTATTTGGAAATTCAACCTGGAAAGCCAGGGGTTCATCTCCTAACTCCTGCTCCTCCCCTCAGCCCAGCCCCGGCTTTCCTACAGCTTGGAAAACCTGAGCAGGAATCTCCCCTTCCCCCTACGCCTAACCCCGGACCAGCCAGAGACAGAAAGAGCCTGAAAATGATGGATGTAGGGAAGGAGCAATGAATCAAGGTGCAAGTATGAGAAGCCAGTGAAGAGAGTCATGAAGTATTTGGGAGAAAAGATCCTCGTGCCAAATCTCATTTTTCCTGGAGCTACCCAAGCCCAAGACACATTTCTGGAGCCAGCCAAGAAATTTTAAGTATCTTGAAAGCAAAAGAAATCCAGGCCGAGGCATCCTGTGTATTTATATGCAGGCACGGTGCAAAGCAGTAATGATGTATTTGTTCTTTGCACCCAAAAACAACATGACTGTAAAACATCAAGGAAAACCCTCAAAAAAAGAAAAGGCTCGTGGAGCGGCTGGGCCTGTGAGCCATGGCCGCTGAGCCTGCACGTCTGGAGCCTGTGCTCCGCAACGGGAGAGGCCACAACAGTGAGAGGCCCGCATACAGCAAAAAAAAAAAAGAAAGAAAGAAAGAAAGAAAGAAAAGGCCCATAATAACAAATAATAGTAGCCACTATAAAACTAGCCTTGGCCAGATCTCAGGCACTGTTCTATGTCTTTTATACACACCATTTAATCCTCACAACAACCTACAAGGTGCACACTTTTATTATCCCCAGTTTAAAGGGGAGAAACCACAGAGATGCTGGGTAACTTGCTCAAGGTCAGAGTTGCTTAGAGATGGAGCTGGGATATGAACCCAGATGGGGCCACTCTGCCTCACTCTTGAGTCTATGCTGTCTTGTGTGGTGGAACATTCATAAAAGACAGACACCGTGAATTATGGTTTCCTTTAAGAGCTAAAAATTGCTTCCTTCAAAATAAAGGCTATCCAACAATTACAGGCTTTCACAAGAAAGTGTGTTCAGGGTAAGTGAGTGTGGCATATCATGGGGATTAACTTGAGTTCTCTTTAATTTGTATATTGTTTTCAATATAAGTCATTGGCAGACTTGGGAACTCTATTGTTAGTAACAGAAGACTTGCACCATCGCTGACAGGCTGCTGCAACACCCCGGTGGGTTGTGACACCACCATTGGTGGGAACCACCAGCCTGGAAAATAGGCCTAAGCAGAAGATATTTATGTGACTGGGTTGGAAAAGGTAGCTGGAAGGTACATGAAACTAGACATCAGCAGTTTGTGTCAGGCATCCCAGCTTAGTGCCTTTCTGGAAAAGGGGGCAAGAAAAGTAGCTGGCTTTGGAACATACACATTACTTTGTTGCAGCTGAGCATACACATCACATTCTTGCAGCTGAGCCTGCAGAGATAAACTTCAGGGCACCCTGTAGCTGGTCAAGACTGCAGGACAGAAGTCCCAGAAGCCACAATATTTATTGTATAAGATCAAATCACTCCTGGCTGAGAATTCTCCCTTTTGATACAACAAATGACAGGCACTGGGGGAAGAATGAGCCACTTCTCCCAGGATATCTAGAGGCTTCCACTGGGGCATTTTGGCTCCTTGACACCTGGTCAGCTAGGTGACTTTGGTTGTGAGTTCATCGCGTTAGCCCTCTTTATCCTCCCATTCCCCCCAGAAAGATCTAGCCCAAGAAGCAGTATTATTTCCATTCAACACGTCAAGAAACACAGGCTCCATGGAGGTTTCAAAGCAAACCTGTAAATTCTTTGACACTCTTGCCTTCAAGAAGAGGGACCTATATCCCCTCCCCTGGAACATAGACATGACTTTTCACACCTCCACAAAAACAATGAGGTGTGACCTGTGAGGCTGGGTCACAAAAGGCCATTGATGTCCACTTGCCACTCTCCTGGGACAAGTACCCCTGAAGCCCAGGCCTTCGTGTAAGAAGTCCAGCTGCCCTGAAGCCACCATGATGAAGAGTCCATGTGGAGAGACCATACTGTGATAGGGAGAAATGCCTGAGGAGCCCCAGATGTTCTAGCCCCCTGCTGTTTAGGACTCCCCAGACCAGCTGCCAGACATGAATGGAGCAGAGTTCAAGAAAACTGGAGCCCAGCCACTGTGTGACTGTAATTGTAGAAGGACCAAAAGCCGCCTAGCTGGGCTCCATCAACTCCCAAACAGTGAAAGACAATAAATGCTCATTTGTTTTATGCCACTAAGTTTGGAGGGATTTGCTGTGCAGCAGGCTCTAAGAGAACTCGCTTTCCAAGATCACTCAGGAACTTCCCAGTGGAGCTGGGGCTGGAATCAGTTCTTTCTATTCAATGCAGTATTAACCAGACAGTTGTGGCCCCTGGGGACCAGACAAGAATAAGGTACTGCCCAAGCCCTCTGCAAGTGGGGCCTCCACCTTCCACATCCTCCTGAAGATAGCTCCTCCTTGCTGGAGGTGGATGAGCCCCACGGCTGGTTTCTAGAAGGAATTCGCTTCAGGGCGCTCTGGCTATTCCTCTACACCGTGCTGTGTGCAGGTGGCTTCTGGCACCAAGAGGTGCCAGCCTTGGCTTTCCCTCTAGTCCTTCTCTGATGAGTTGGTTGGCTGTGTTTGCAATTGAAGGCAGACAGTACTGCAAAGGTATGTGGGTACCATACAGCCTGCCTGCAGAATATAGTTTGGCTCTGATGAATTATGCCCAGTCCCTGGTCTCACATTTGGCTGGATCTGCAGGAAAAATATGTGTGTTCTGGGCCCCAGCTGATCTTTTAATCTAGCTTCTGTTCTAAAGTAAACATTTTCTGTTAAAATTGCAAACTTTCACCTGCTTCTTCCAAATAGATTGGTAGAAAGGCATAAAATATACAAAAATCATTTTTACTTGTAATAAGCTCAGGGTTGCTGGGTGACCAGCACTCACCCAGCATCCTCGGATTGTCCTGTAAGTCAAACCTGATTTCTATGTTTCCTTTAATCAAGGAATTCCTGTACATAAAGAAGAAGGAGGGGGGTGGTTCCCTGGTGGTGCAGTGGTTAAGAATCCGCCTGCCAATGCAGGGGACATGGGTTCGAGCCCTGGTCCAGGAAGATCCCACATGCCGTGGAGCAACTAAGCCCGTGTGCCACAACTACTGAGCCTGTGCTCTAGAGCCCGCGAGCCACAACTACTGAAGCCTATGCACCTAGAGCCCGTGCTCCACAACAAGAGATGCCACCGCAATGAGCAGCCTGCGCACCACAACGAAGAGTAGTCCTTGCTCGCCGCGACTAGAGAAAGCCAGCGTGCAGCAACAAAGACCCAACACAGACAAAAATAATAAATAAATTTTAAAAAATTAATTTTTTTAAAAAAAAGGAGGAGGGAAAGAAAAAGAGGGAGGATTCAGCATTGTGGTAAGGAGTAAAAATTACGTTTAGAATATTATGCATAGTGCCTGACCCATGATAGAGGCTCAATAAATGCTAATTATTGATCTTTACTATTCTGCCTTATCTTTCCAAGTCTTCTCTACCAGGAGGATACAAATGAGGTCAAACTTACTGGGCAACTTAAATTTCATTGACTGCTTGGCCGGCTCACATCTGCAGGACCTTCAGGCATCCTTCAGTGTAAGGTCCACGCCATTTCTGGGACTCTCCGGACGTGGCTCTCAGGTGTCTAAGAACTAGCCCGCTGCCTGCCCTGCAGGTCTGCCTGTGCCCTGCCTATCACCAGAATGCCCTGCCTTCAGCTGCCATGGCCTGGGAAGCTACACCTGATGGAGACGGGGAGGTCCAACCTCTCTGCCACCCACCTGCTCTGATGTCCCGAGCAAAGCTGACAACAAGGTGTGGGGAGAGGACCAGCTCTGTGTTACCATCTGTGGGAGGGATGCTGAGCAGGGCTGCTTGTGACCTCCTGTGTTCGAAATTTACAGACAGAATTACCATTTTTAAAAAGGTGTCGACGTTGTCTTTACTCTCCCTAGGAAACAGACAAGCACCTGCATCCCAGGGGCTGGGCTGGGATGGGGATGAGTAACTACCTTTACACAGGACTTGGATTCTTCACTCTCTTCAGCAGTGAAGGCTTTGCTGTCAGGGCCAGTTTATTGCCCTCAAACCTCTTCTCTTGGGAGGTCTTCTCCCCTGCGGGTCTGTTCAGCTCCCTACAGAGTCAGCCCATAGCGGGCCCAGCCGGCGTCTCCCCCAGCAGGCTCTTCTGCCTGTGCAAACAGACTGCTGCAGGTCCACTCCTTGTCTGCTGGTCATTTAGGCTCAGACCCCGCCAACCACTGCTTCGGGCCTGTTCCATGGAGCACCCCTCCTGCATGTCCATCCTCCAGGAACTGGCCACTGTGGCTGCCCCAGGTTCTGGGACTGGGCTCTTTCTGCCCCAAAGTGACAATTCTGATAAATGAGAAGCCTGGCCTCTCAGGCGGATGGAAAGAAACCAGTATGTAGTGAGCACCCCACTAATGCCAGGCACGTGTCCAGCCACTCTCTCTCCTCACTGTCCTAGGATTCCCCTTTTGCAGCGGGGGTGACCGGAGCTTACTTGGCCCTAGGCAGTGGCCAGACCTCAAACCCAACTCCGGCTGAATCAAAAGTCCATGCTTCCCAGAGACTCGCTGTCTCTATGTCCCCTGAGGGAATCTTTGCTTGTAAATAGTCACACCTCATGGTGTGACCTCATGTCATGAGAGTTATTAGAACTCCCTCAAGAGCTAGGCTAAGTGTGACTCAGCGTAACACAGTTCTGGCCACATGTTCCTCCCACATGGCCCCTAAACTGGCCCTGGACCCAGGCTCCATCCACTGGTTACTCTGGCACCTTTCTGGGGGTCTGCAGTAACTGTCCACGGCCCTTCCTTGAGTGTGTGCTTCATCCTGAACTCCAAGGTCCTGATACCTCCTTAGTGAACCTCCAGTGTCTCCAAGGGACCTAGGTCCCCTGAAAACACTGGACCCCCTGGTGGCCTTCCTAGTGATATCTACTCTTTTATTCCTGATACTGGTAGTGTTTGCTCCCCATCACCCCTCTGTTAATTTAGCTAGAGCTTTATGCATTTTGTTGATATTTTCATTTACATTGTTTATTGTTTTTCTGGTTTCACTTTCATTGATTTTTGCTCTTATCTTTATGTATTCCTTCCTTCCTTCTGCTTACTTTTGGTTTAGTTTGTTCTTCTTTTCCAATTTTTAAAAAAAATTTTTTTAATTTATTTATTTTATTTATTTTAATTTTTGGCTGCGTTGTGTCTTTGTTGCTGAGCGCAGGCTTTCTCTAGTTGCAGTGAGTGGGGGCTACTCTTTGTTGAGGTGCACGGGCTTCTCATTGCGGTGCCTTCTTTTGTTGTAGAGCACGGGCTCTAGGCGCACGAGCTTCAGTAGTTGTGGCACATGGGCTTAGTTGCTCAGTGGCATGTGGGATTTCCTGGACCAGGGATCGAACCCACGTCCCCTGCATTGGCAGGCGGATTCTTAACCACTGTGCCACCAGGGAAGCCCTCCAACTTCTTAATGTGGAAGCTTAGACTATTGATTTGAGGCTTTATTTTCTAATATGAGCATTTGATGCTATAATTTTTTTTCTCTAAGCACTTCCAATTGTTATAACTTATATTTTCTTTGTTATTCATTTAAAAATATTTTCTTATTTCCCTCAAAACTTCCCTTACTTCTTTGACCAATGGACTATTTAGAATAGTGTTATATAGTTTACAAATGTTTGGATCTTTTCTGGCTATCTTTCTGGTTTTGATTTTTTTTCTTTAATTCTATTATGGTCATACACACTTATTACTGTCAACATACTTAGTGTGTTTTCAATTATTTTTTTTAATTTAGGGTTTATTTAATGGCCCAGAATATGGCCCATATAGGTACTTTAAAAGAATATGACTTTTGCTGTTTTGGAGTGGACTGGCATCTGTTGATAGAATTTCCTTGAGAACCAGTCAGTTTCCTATTTTTTTGTTAACTCGTTTTAGATTGTATTCTAAACAATTTGGTATTATGTTGTAGGAGTCTGGGTCCTGTTCACATCCTCTGGAGATTTTTGGAGTTTTCCTCAGAAAAATATCTGGAGAATATTGATTTTGTTTTTTTGTTTTAGCAACTAATTAACCTCCTTAGGTACAAATCACAAGTTCTGTGGAACAGTGGTCTCATCTCAGGTCAGGTCTCAAAGTGGTTGTGATGTTGCTTTGGGTCTGACTCATGCATGTCCAGCTTGGGCGCTAAGCCCAGAACTTGTGTTAGTTTGTATACAGAATTAGTGTACAATTCTGGCCTCTCCAGGGTTTCCCTCACACTCTCCAGTTCCCAGGGCCATCGGTACCGGGTTCCTCTGGCTGGAAAGATGGGCTCCTCATAGCATTTATTTGGATCACTCTGTTCTACAGTTGCATGTGACTGGCACTACATTCAGGGCAAAGCAGTGAGGTAAGAGAGAGAAAACAATAATAGAGATTTCTTCCATACTCTTTGGAACACAGAGAACCCTTTTGCCAGATCCTCTGACCAGAGAGACTGAGTTACTTTTTTTTTTTTTCCCTCGGTGCTTTAGGTGTTCATGCCACGGCCACTGCCATGAAGTTCCAGACTGGGACCACCTTTGTGTTAGAAGTAGGAGAAAAAGAAGAGGAAAAAATTGAGATGTGTTCCACATTTTTCAGGTTGCAGGGGGCCCCCTTTCTTGCTTTGGTTGAAAAAGGTAGGTTCAGAGTTCTGATGTCTGTGTCTGCTGCCCAGTTCCATAACTGGGGCCACTTTCCCGTGAGAGGAGTGAAATAAAGGAGGAGAAACAACCCAAAATACTGGTTTTTCTTCAATTTTTGACTTTCCTCTTCAGCCTCCCTCCTATTGCTTATTTTTCAGATTCCTTAAGTAGTTGTGTTTTGCTGTATTGGTTTTAGCCAAAATTAGTGAGAGAAAGAGCGTGTAGAGGGCTAACTTCACCTTGACCAGCAATAGCAGCTGCAGAAACATTAATACCTAATTATTATTGAATTCTATATATAACTTGCATCTCCCTGTCCTTCCTTCTTTGGGAAGGCTTTTAAAAATGCTGAATATGTGGGAATTGTGGAGACATGGGAATCTGACTTCTGCTTTCGCTAGGAGAGGTGCTGAGAACTTCATCAGGGGGGTGTTGTCTGTTAGTCCACATGCAGCTCCTTTGCAAATTGGTAGCTTCAACCTCCCATGAGTCATAATGATCCAGTGTCCCATCCAGTGTTCGTATGTATTTTTGTGTTTATGTTCACATTCTGGAAATATATGGTGCCTGTAATACTAGGTGTAATTGTTGGTTTGTTTGTCTGTTTCTTCCTTGAGGGTCCCTGAGGGCAGAGAATTCATCACTGCCCTCTGAGCTCCTTCCATTTTCTGGCACATGGCAGGAATGTGATCATTTTTTAAAAAATAGTATGATTTTGCCTTAAAAATAACTTTCAGATTCTTGGCATGAGTGCCAGCAATTTTCTTGTCTGTTAACCATGTCTGATAATAATAATCTGTCACATATCTCTGAGAACTATCCTGTAATCACAGGCTCTCATTCCTAAGAAAGGGTCAACAGTTCACAAACATCAGTGTCCTGGAGCTGCCGGACATGGTCACACTGAATATTCTCTACTTCAGAGACAGGTAAACTAAAGCCAAGTGTCTCTTTACTCAACCTAAAATTACTAGTCATCATGAAGAAGCTGAAATGGAGAATCTGAGTCAACCCAGACTCACAGTGGCAGTTCTGATCTCAACTGCCCTCAGCTGCCTAGCAGACAGCTCAATATACATTTATAAGCACTCATTTTTATTTTTGCATTAAAACATCACTTAAGAATAGGTTTTCAGACTTCCTCTGTGTCTCTGGCTGTATTAACAGTGAAATGCATGGTGTGCCATGCTTCACTGACATCACTGTGCTCCCCCACTGCCATATCATTTCCATCCTATTGTGGAGCAAAATCCTTAAAAATATTTCTTAGTTTTAAAAAACAAAGCATTTACATTCTGCTGGTTTATGAGTGCAAGGCAATTTTATGTTATTTTCCAAGTCTTTTACATACTTGGGGAACTTTGCCTTCGAGAGGGATCAGCAAGATGTCACATCAGCCATTCACCCATGTTCTAAAGTGATCACCTACCCTGTCCGGCTGAATGCATATCATTCATCATATCACCAGGAACAGCTCCACACCCTCAGGAGCTACGTGGAATCGCACACACAACTCATACTGTCACGAAATTGCCTCAGATGGGAACTTGATTTCCTCCAGAGCATTTTAAATTCCAGCAAATGGACACTAGTAAACAAATAAACAGGAAATGCTCAAAGGCCTGTGCCCTTGACTTTTGTTCAATGATAATCCTGTGCTTGACCCAGCAGGGAAGCCTATAGTTTGGACAGCAGAAACCTGAACTTCCCCAAGAGGAAGCAGGATCCCTCAAGTCTGCCAGTAAGCCCGGCACGGAGTCAGCTGTGGGACTCAGTGAGTGTCTGCAGCTCCCCACTGAGTCACTTCTTAATGAGGAATAGAAAGAACAGGAATCCTGCTATGGGCTGGAGCTCCTGGGTGTACAGAGTGACCCATGTGTTCCTTTCCCTCTCCACTGTTGTACCAGCCGAGACTCGTTCCCCACCCCGAGGTTCAGCCCTGCCCTGCACCCCCAAGCCTACACCCTCAGGCTTACACCAACCCTGAGAAGGTTTGGGATGAGAAGAGCTGGGTCAATTACTTGGTCAGTAATTTTTGAAGTAATTCTTGAGATGATCTTTGGAACCGCATTTCTGTAACTCCAGGGTAGATCTATCTTATTTTTCCCTTGCAAAAGTTCCAAGGCTCTTATTCTCAGCAGCTATTCCTCATCCTTCATTTCTTTCACTACCTGGTCCCAAATATAAAATGACAACTCCTGGGTCCCTTACTTTCTAGATCTCTAGTTTTGTCTCCCCATCTAAGGCAGCTTGTTTTTTGTATGATTGTATCTGTGGATCAGACAGACCTGAATCTAATTTCCAGCCTTGCTCCTCTCTAGCTAAGGGATATTAGGAAGATACTTGACATCTCTGATATCCAAGTTTCTCCCCTGTAAAACATTACTAAGTTGTTTTAAAGATTAAATAGCTGATGTATAAAGTGACACAGTGCAGAGTAGGCCTATAAATTATGGCTTATTATTATCATTATTACTATTATTATTTTTAGGAGTATATGCCTGTCCATTTCTTCCATGACTGTTGGCCTGGTTTCCAATCTTCCTCAGATTCACTTTTCTTTTTTCTTTTTATTTTATTGAAGTACAGTTGATTTACAATGCTGTGCCAATCTCTGCTGTACAGCAAAGTGACTTAGTTTCACACATATCTACATTCTTTTTAAAATATTCTTTTCCATTATGGTTTATTCCAGGTGACTGGATAGAGTTCCCTGTGCTGTACAGTAGGACCTTGTTGTTTATCCACTCTAAATGTAATAGTTTGCATCCACCAACCCCAAATTCCCAGTCCATCCCTTTCCCTCCCTCTCCCTTGACAACCACAAGTCTGATCCCTATCAGACTCACCTTTCTTAATCACACATCACTGAGGCCATAACTTAAAGAATCTGTCCTTGGCCCAGCTCTCACATTCAGATTTATTCTTTACTTTCACCTAAACTTGGTGGTCATCCATGGACTACTGGCCCTACCTGAATTACTTACCCTGCTTTTTCTCTGCCTGACCTGTCCTTTTATGTCCTGAGCCTCTAATTTATTTACACAAGAGAGAAAGATTGCACAGTATAAATTCTGCTTCCCTCAAAGGTAAATATTAATATCTTGTATTATTCAGTAAATGACTAGATGCTGATTGTTGTGCATCCATCTATTAAAACAGTGGAATAAATAAATTGATTGTTCTGTTTTTCTCTACTTAACTGATGAGCTCTTTGTGTCTGAACAGACATTCACACTATTAAAACTATGGTCAATGGTTTTGTGGATATAACCAATAATGATAAAGTTTTTAATTGTCTTTGGATTTGAGCTAGTTCACATTTACTCTCTGAGATGGAAAGGCCTTTAATGGTACTGCCACATGGAGCATCAGATCGAGATTAGGTAGAGAGGGACCTTACACTGAGTCATAAGAGCAAGACTCCTTGCCTGGGCACTAGAATCATGACTGCATTAGGAGGATGCAGTCATCAATCTATAATGCCAGAAAGGAAAGGCTCTTTAATCAACTTTATGAAGATAATAAAGGTAGAGTTAAGAATGATTGGACACACATAGAAAAACAAGTGTAAAAAGTTCATTACAGCATTAACCTGAGCAAAAGTATTTGCAACAACCCTAGGCATTATGTTCTCATTTCCCTTCCCTTTAAAGGAGAGGATAGTGCTTTTAAATATGGATCACTCAGCTCCTTCTCTTTGTCATGCTTTGTGTCATTCACGTCCCATGTAGGTCTAAGCTTGATGGCATTCTTTGTGTCAAAACTATTTTTAATGACTGTAAAACCATCAAACTTCAAATTTTAAAGAAAAGAATTTCTATCCTATACATTGCTAACAGGCCCTCCTCCTTTCTCTTCCTTTTCCTCCCTCCCTCCCTTCCCTCCTCCCTTCCTTCCTTCCCACCTCCCTGCCTCCCTCTCTCCCTCCCTTCCTCTCCCCTTTTCCTTCTCACTCTCCTTCTCCTTCTTCTTTATAAAACACACGCTGTTAAGTAGGTGTTATGGGTTGAATTACATCTTTCTGAAATTCATATGTTGGAGTCCTAACCCCCAGTACCTCAGAATGTGACTATATTTGGAGACACGGTCTTTAAAGAGGTAATTAAAGTAAAATGAGGTCATTAGGGTGGTCCCTAATCCAGTATGACTGCTCTTATGAGAATAAGAGATTAGAACACAGAAACACACAGAGGGGAGACCATGTGAAGTCAGAGGGAGAAGACGGCCACCTGTAAGCCCAGGAGAGAGGCCTCAGAAGAAAGCAACCTTGCCAACACTTTGATCTCAGACTTTTAGCCTCCAGAACGGTGAGACAATTAAGTTTCTGTTGTTTAACCCACTCGGTCTAGATATTCCCCAGGCATGGTCGTTGTGTGTCATTTCACTGCTCTATGCTCTGGTCAAGAATGTCTGTCACCTTCCTTTGTGTGGAAATGGGTCACCAAAGGGCAAATGCATAGACAATATTAAAAACCTACTATGATCTTGGATCTTTGAGGATTTAGTCCCAGGGATAAGTTAGTGAACATAAAGCTAATGTAAAGTGCAGCCAGTAAAATATCAAATATGCTGTGTGGCACAAGAAGTATTGTAGTGGTTTAGGGAAGAGTTCACATCAAGTGACAAGAAAGGCTCCAAAGTGGGAAGATTTGAGCTGGACTTTCAAACGTAGGTAGGAATTGGTAGTGGAGAGATTGGAGAAAACAAAGAGAAATTGGTGTGAACCAAAATGTGGACATGCTCAGAAGACAGGGCAAAGTCTTCTGGTTCAATTTGTTTAGGTGAGCAGTGGGAGATGAGACTGGAAATGTAGACCTAGATTGCACTGTGGAAAGGTCTTCAGTGTCAAGTAAAGACATTTGCCCTGTGAAGAGTGGGAAGCAATGGAAAGTTCTGAGTAGAAATGTAGCCTGAATATATGGCAGCCAGTATTTAGGAAGATTAATCCATTATGAGATAGAAGATGGTACAAAGGGAGGAATTGCTGGAGACAGGGGCACAAGGTAAGTTCCTCCCATTGTCCTTATACAAAATGAAAAGGAAGCTAATGAGGGTTGTGTATCTGAGTAGGAAAGGAAAGGACAAAGCAAGCTTTCCTGAAGGCATCAACAGGAGCTGGCTGCCCATAGGGCTGTAGGAGAGTGAGGTGACTGACTTTTCAAGTTTTGATTGAAAAAGTCCACATTAGCCATTATTATTTCCATTTTACTGATGGAAATATCAAGGCACAGTAGATTTGCCCACGGGTATTCAAATTATCTAAGCCAATGAAAACAAAAGTTCCTACTCATTTGTCCTCATTGGTAGGTAGCCTCTATCACATCTTCTACTGCCATGATCTCACTTTTAAAGTATTATCATTAAAATGTCCCTTCCCAAATAACTCTTGTTGTTCCTTTATTGTTGCAATCTCTGTATGCCTTCACTCATAAATCCTAATCTCTTTTACTCTCAAACCATCACATCTATTTTTTTCCATTTTATCAGAGACATATGGAAGTGGTGATGATCCCCTCAGAAAAAAATATATCAGCTGCAACTACCACAAAATAGCTTTTTAGTAAGCACCTACTTTAAAGACTCTCTGATATATATGGCGTTTAATCTCCACAGGAGCCTGTGGGATAGGCAGTATTATCCTCACTTTATAAATGATTGAATGGATGTTCATATGGATTAAATTACCTAAGGTCAAATGGCTATTAAGTGGCAGAGCCATGGCTTCAACCCAGATCTGCCTGTCCATGCTCTTCCAGCATGACCATTGCTAAGATAGAGAAGAAAGGATCAAGGAGACAATTTGCCACGGTTTTTAGGCTAGTTCTTCAAGGTTACCACTATCTGTCTCTTCTAAGTGTATCCAGGATTTTTTTCCCATTTTTAAAATTGGGTTGTTTGTCTTATTATTGAGTTGCAAGAATTCTTTGTAAGTGCTGGTTACAAGGTCTTTCACATGTATATATATTTTTAGAGTAGTTTTAGGTCCACAGCAAAATTGAGAGGAAGGTACAGAGATTTCCATATATCCCTGCACCCACACAGGCACAGCCTCCCTCATTATCAACATCCCCCACCAAAGGGGAATATTTATTACAGGTGATGAACCGACACTGACACATCATAATCACTCAAAGTCCATAGTTTACATTAGGGCTCACTCTTGGTATTGTACATTCTATGGATTTGGATAAATATATAACGACTTATATCTATTATTATAGTATTATACTGAGTATTTTCATTGCCCTAAAATCCTCTGTGCTCCATTTATCCCCACACCTTTACCCTTGGCAACTACTGAACCTTTTACTGTTTCCATAGTTTTGCCTTTTCCTGGTATCGTATTGTTGGAATCATGTAGTATGTTGCTTTTTAAGATTAGCTTCTTTTGCTTAGAGGTATACATTTAAGGTTCCTCTATGTCTTTTCATGGCTCGATAGCTCATTTCTTTCTAGGACTGAATACTGTTCCATTACCTGGATGTTTATTTATCCATTCACCTACTTAAGGTCATCTTGGTTGCTCCCAAGTTTTGGCAATTATGAATAAAACTGCTATAAACATGTACAGGGTTTTGTGCAGACATAAGTTTCCAACTCTCTTGGGTAAACACCAAGGAGTGCAATTGCTGGATCGTATGGTAAGAGTGTGTTTGTAAGAAATTGCCCAACTGCCTTCCAAAGTGACTGAAGCATTTTGCATTCCCATCAGCAATGAACGAGTCCCTGTTGCTCCATATCCTCACCAGCATTTGATGTTGTCACTGCTCTGGATTTTGGCCTCTGGGATTTGTTTTAAACATCTATGGTAAGACACACAGACTGTCATGAAAAAAGAAGTTTACTCACAGATCCCAAGAGGAGAGGGCACTCCATGCACCCACATGGAGAAGCATTAGGGCCCATCAGGAGGCAGAGGAAGGTGGGGGGAATGTACGTATGCAAGAGGCTTGCTTGTGGTTTCTGTGGGAAGAAACAGGCAAAGTAGGGTAAATAAGTCTAGGATTGGCTAGTAGACTCTGGGGCATAGGGGCTGTCCCTAGTTGTCTGGTACCTGGCCCTGTGGTGATTAGGGCAGGTGGGTAATGGCCCGGAATCTGAGATCGTATAAACAAGGACCTGCTGTATAGCACAGGGAACTCGGCTCAATATTCTGTAATAACCTAAATGGGAAAAGAATTTGAAAAAGAGTGGATACTTGTATGGATATAACTGAATCACTTTGCTGTACACCTGTGACTAACACATCATTGTTAATCAATTATACTCCAATATAAAATAAAAATTAAAAAAAAATTAAATGAAGGGAGGAAATGGAAAGGAAAATAAAACTGTATCTATTGCTAAAAAAAAAACACACCTGGAGGTATGGACTCAGGATTGGTTAGTTTGCATATGAAAGGTGTGCTTGCAGTTGTTTGAGATCTCTAGGAATTAGCTAACCCTGGGACAGAGGGCCTGACCCAGTCCCTCCTGGGTCAGCAAGTCCCCAGATATCAAAGCGTCAAAATGTAGAAAATAAAAATCATGGTTAATATACTGTCCTTACCACTGCCCCTTCTGTCACCAGCCATGTAAGAAGTGCTTACAAACTACTTAACTGAGTTAAACTGGATTGAATTCAGGGTCTATGTGTGTTATTAAAAAAAGTCACCAACATAAACTTCTTGAAGGCCTTCCTTGAAAACATATTGAATGGAAACTTCTTTACTTTTCAAATGACGGACAGCATATGCTGCTAGACAGTCTGTTTGCTAACCATTTTCACTTTTGTTTTGCAACAATAGATATTTTCATTATTTCATCTATCTCCTAAAATTTCTTGTGAAGATAGACTTCTCTAGAACTCCAGCACTTATGTACTTCCCACCTGAATCTAAGGTTTTCTGCCATTTTGACATTTTTGTGTATTTTAAACTGCTTCACTTTTCTCCTCCCCCTGAAGTAAAGGTGTCGGTAGCAATGAGTCATTCACAGATGATGGGCATTTAAGAGCCAAAAGGCCTTAGAAATGATCTGAACTAGAGTGAGTTGCCTGCAAGAGAGGCTTCTGCTGGTCAGGTAAGAGAGAAGTAGCTGCAAACAGAAAAGATATCCATCATGAAAGAGTGGATTCCATCTGAGCAATATTTTAATATGCTCAGTTATTTTTTTAATTTTAAGACCCCATTGATTTCCCTTATTTGCCCAGTTCTGGTTCTCCATGAAAACCATGCACGCAGGACCTGTTTATATATATAAATTCACTCTGAAAATATTTACCAAGTACTTATGAAAGCCAGGCACTGAGCTAGGTCTTGGGCATGCAAAGAAATGTTTTCCTATTAAGGCGTGTTTTGTACCCCTAGGGAAAACTTTCACCAGCAAAGCCCCCTGGGGACCCCGGGAAAAATAAGATGGAATCTAGATGATAAGGTCTAACCTCTTCTTTTGTGCTTAGTCTAGTTCCACTTGCCTATATGTGGTCATATGCAGAGGCCTTGCACCTAACATGTCAGATTAGAGTTCCCAGTGCGAACTGATGTGCTGAAGCGCTGAGCACTGACACACAACTCAAGACGGCAGCAGCAGGCCGTGTGCAGAGACACTGTGACCGGCACTGCGAGCTGGAGCCCCGAGCAGCGTGACTGCACCTGCCCCGCGAGAACTCCCTACCCCCCACCGCCAGACCCTATAAAGCAGCCCTGTCTGGAGAGCACGAACCTAGAACACAAGCTTGCACCTCTCTGTTCTCTAATTAAAGAATGAAGCTTTCCTTTGCTTCCGAACCAGACTCGGTCATGTTCTATTGGTGTGAGCAGCACCGGGCAGGAAGACCCTTGTTGGGCTCCAACTCGAAAGGGTTGGAAACAAAATGAAGGTTAACAGAGTGAAAGCCACCAAAATGTTGTTGATCCTGCAGTGGGAGTCTTCATCACTAGAGTGGAGGCGTAAAGGAGGAAGCAGAAATTTTATTCCTGCCTATTTTTCTGATCTGGAGAACTGAATAGGTGACTTTGTGAAAAGTCACTGTATACTTTTGCTGAACTCTCGTATTTATCTTCTTTTTTAAAAAATTTATTTATTCATTTATTTAATTTTTGGCTGCATTGGGTCTTCGCTGCTGCATGCGCGTTTTCTCTAGTTGCTGAGAGTGGGGGCCACTCTTCATTGCGGTGCACGGGCTTCTCATTGCGGTGGCTTCTCTTGTTGCGGAGCACGGGCTCTAGGCACGCGGGCTTCAGTAGTTGTGGCACACGGGCTTCAGTAGTTGTGGCTCGCGGGCTCCAGAGCGCAGGCTCAGTAGTTGTGGCACACGGGCTTAGCCGCTCCGCAGCATGTGGGATCTTCCCAGACCAGGGCTTGAACCCGCGTCCCCTGCATTGGTAGGTGGATTCCCAACCACTGCGCCACCAGGGAAGCCCTCATATTTATCTTCTAATGTCTGATGCTACCATAGACTCAGACAGTTAAAAAAATTGTTATAATGCCAAATTTCTTGCCTTAACAATAATGTTCATTTTCCTGCAGGAGGGGGTGGTTCTAGACAAAACAATGTCTCTTCATTGAGGGTCTCTTTCTACTTCTCTATGACCTTACTTCTGGCTCAGGAGGGCTGTGGACACACCCAGTATGAGAATGGATTTGTGTGCGTGTCAGAAGATTTGTAAGTATGAAATTATCTAACAAAGAATATCATTTCATGTGAGTGTGTGTGAATCCATAATTACAAACCACCTAAGATGAGAAAGTGGCATTAGCTAAGATATTGTAAAGTCGAAGTTTAAGTTTCTTTTCTCTTGGGTGGTGGTAATAGTAGGAAAATAATGCCCAGAAAAAAAATCACCTGTTGTGGTAAGTACAGCCATGGTCAATACAGTGAGCAGTGTTGAAAACCTGGGGAGGTTGAGATTGAATCCCCAGCCTAAGCAGATAATCTGAGAGATTGGTCTCACAAGCCAAGTTTTATACTATGACTGTCCACGTCATGGCTTTACCCAATTAAGTGAAAAGGAGCTTCTGGGAAGCAGTTCCAACAGGAGGCAACCCAGGCAACTACTGTCTTTCGTCTGCCTCAACCACCAACCACCTCCTACCTTTCCCTCCACATCTTCCCCTCTTCCACCATCCCTTCCCTTCTCCTCACCTTGCTTCCAGCAGCAGGAGTGAGAGGTAGGAAACAGAGCGAGAACTACTTACTAAAGAACGAAGCCACAAAACTTTGCCTCTGTTTACCTTTTTTATATCTGACTCTCTCAAGGTAAAGTCATCTACAAGAACAGGAATTTAGAAAAATATTTGCAAACTCCATCTAGAAGTAAACCGAAACAGCCACCTTTGCCATTCTCCACCCAACTAGCCTGTGACATTAGGTAAAATATGTACACAGGACATCAACTCCCTTGATGATATTCATTTCCATCTGAAAAGCAGTTATTTTTCTTTTTCAATTTGCTTTGCCTTTACTGGTGAGAAGTTAATCAGAAGCCAAACTCTGGAGGCCTGAGTTGGGTTTCTTATTTTACACCTGAAGGGAAAGCCCACTGAGTAAATTCTAAGTTATTTTAAAACTTAAAGCAACATGATACCACTACACTATAGTTACCAGCTATTTTGCAGTATAAGCCATACGGTCATATATTTAGGCTGTGTGCATGTTGTGTTTCCAGCATAATGGCTTTTCAAAATTAAAGACACAGAATTAGCCCTGACCAAAGAAACAATGCAGTAGCAAAGATTCCCCAAATTGACATAGCAAAATATTGATAACAGACTCTAGAGGGGACAGACGGTCCCTAAGGAATAAAGAAAATGTTGAGTGGAGAATAGAAACCCCACCCAAGCAGCAGTTGCTCTGTGCTGTGCTGATCTTCAATCAGTTCCTGGACTTTAGCAAGAACAAGAAAAAGAACAACAAACAGCTTAAATGGACACTTACTCTGTTTTATATGCTTTACATGTATTACCTCATTTTTTTCTTCAAAAGATATACCTTTATTATCTCCATTTTGTAGATGATAAAACTTTAAAATGTTAAATAAACTGCCCAGCTAGTAAGTGATAGAGCAGGGATTCAAACCCCATCTTAATTTAGATACTAATATTTTTGAACTTGATCCCCAGAGCTCCTAATACAGTGTTGGATACTTAAAAATAATTAAGAATATGTTGATCAATTTGGGGGATAATTTAGCTGTATAGCTATATAGTAGGTATAGTAGTATTTAGCTGTATAGTAGGGACAGCAAACAGGAAAAGTGACCTAAAGGGATCACTCACCATTCTATCTTTAAATTTTTCTGGTTATTTTCCACATTATTCCTTCATGCAATATTTACTGAGCTTTTACTATGTGCCAGGTACTGTGCTGGGTGGAAAACAGAAATAAATGACACAAATCCTATATGTAAGTAGCTCCCAACTCAATGAAAGACTCCCAAGGGTAATCAGATAAATGATCAAAAAACATGGCAGGGCTTCCCTGGTGGCGCAGTGGTTGAAGGTCCGCCTGCCGGTGCAGGGGGCACGGGTTCGTGCCCCGGTCCGGGAGGATCCCGTGTGCCGCGGAGCGGCTGGGCCCGTGAGCCATGGCCGCTGAGCCTGCGCTTCCGGAGCCTGTGCTCCGCGGCGGGAGAGGCCACAGCAGTGAGAGGCCCGCGTACCGCAAAAAAACAAAACAAAACAAAAAAAACATGGCAAGTGGGGTGTCACTAGCAGACCATGGAGGAGCTGGTCAGGACCGGCTTCCAGGAGGAGGAGGCTTCTGAGCAGAGATGTGAAGGATGAGCAAGAAGAGGAAGTGGGAGAACAGGTAAGACCCTAGTAGACTGAGAGGAGAGTGTGAGCAGGAAAAAGAGACGCTGGGGATTTCAAGCAGTTCATTGTTGCTGAAGTGAAAGTGCTGTGTTGGGAGTATCAATCGTCCTGAACAGGGAGGCAGGGACAAAATTGGACAGGACCTTCTAAGGCATCGGAGGTGGGAGTTGGGTGGAAGAAATAGCAGAGATGTGATGGCTAAGGGAGAGAAGCTAGGAATTATTCTTCTATCACTATCTGCGAGATAATCACAACTAAAAAAGTGTAGTTCGTGTCCTTGAGTTCTGTTCATTTCTCTCTGGATTTCTCCCATTTTCTATTAAAACACATGCAGACTAGCTCCTTAACATTTTTTGTACCTATGTTTCATGACAAATGTTATAATATTTCATAGCCAGCAGATGGCACTAGGCATATATAAACATTTTGTACACAGTAATTTTTTAGTGGACGTTCCCTCCTACTTATTCCAAAAGAAAATTTTTGTATAGTGCAGCAAATCATTTTGTTAAATATGGGGAATAAATATGAACTATATTTCAGCTTAAGATAGCTTTGTTTTTCAGAATATTGTAGAGAGTGTCTAATAAAGCCCAACTGTTCATTTAAGATAACTGGACTTAGAGTAATTTTGTGACCAAATTTCGGTGTTTAATTTACTAAGCTTCGATGGTTTGAATGCCTGGCTGCTATGGTTCACAAAGGACTTTTCTGCATTCTGGGAACTCTGAGGTTTGACTAGGGTCCAGGGTGTGAGAAAGACTGGGCATCTGATGAGACATGCAGTCCCCTTTCCTGCCAACAGCTACCATGATATAGCCCAAAAGGGATCACACTCAGGGCCTCAGTGAGCTTCTAAAAAGAGATTTCCTTGGTGGCACCATCTCTGAGTGGTCAGGAAAATTCATGGAAAACTAGCATGGGTGAAGGAGTGAAACTAGGTTTTCCTATAGTCAATCAGGTTTTTGTTTGTTTTGGTTTTGGGGTTTTTTGGGGTTTTTTGTATTTATAAGCCCTGCACACACAGAGAATAGCAGAATCTCTCCAGAATCCCTGACAGACTGAGACAGAGGCCTGAACTTGCTCTGCTTGTGATCTGGACTGGCAATCCACCTAGGTTAGTTCAGGTTCTCCAGGAAACACGCTGAGATAGAGTAGGGAGGGCAAGAGGCTTATTGGAAGGGGGATCAGCTGTTAGAGCAAGAGGGAGCTGGACTGGGTGGGAAAGATTTTAGGAGTGAGGCAGATCTGACACCTCTGACAGGAGGGGCAAGCAAGGAGAGCCAGGGGATCTGACCAGGTCTTGGCTTACTCAGTGAGGAGCTCCAAAGTCCAGCACTGGGCAGAGACGGCCAGGCCCTGGTACCCTGCTATGCCCAGTCACTGGCTGGGGACTGCCCAGAAGAGTGTGACCTTGGCTTGAACGCTAGTGGCAGATGCAGAAGGGGCTGCAGTTGGAGGCTGTCAGTAAACTGTACTCCTGTAGCTGGACAGTTAGTTTTTTCCCAGAAGAAGATCTGAGGGCTGGTGCACCTTCGTGGCTGCCACACTAGCCTAGTTAAAACAATCACTATTCATGTTTAGATCCCCTTTGTATTCCTTAGGTCTTTCTAAGATGAAGCTGTGGGAACAGGCTACTTCTTTTCCAGTAGTTGAGGGGCTATTTCTGTACAGATGTTAACTCCTAGATGCTTGGGTCATGATTCAACCCAGAATATTCCATGAAGGGGACTTCAGCTTCATTTGAAGAATTCTCAATATCCATATATGAATTATATACATAGCTCTTTTATGGAATTAAAAAAATAAAAGACCACTGTCTACAAGTGTTCAAAAGTTACAAATGAATTTTAATCTCAGGCAAGCATGATAAGGAAGTCAGTATTTGCAAAGGCTCCTCTAACATAAGGCAAAGTCAAATATAAGTGATTTTGTTATTTGCTCTTTTGGATTAATAATTCTTAGATCTTCCTTGTTAACATCCGCAAAGTTGACTCAATGTCTAGATTGCGTGTGTGGTGCTTTATAATGCACTTCCATGTGGAACATCTTGTTTGATGCTCACAGTTCAAGGTATTCAAGGTGAGGAAGGTATTATAACCAATTTACAGATGAAGAAACAGAGCCTAAGAGTTAACAGATTGGAGAGTAAGGCATGTACGACTTTCCACCCCAGAGGCCTAGCTTCCCTTGAGACCCTGCTCCTTGCAGGATCTGCTCCTCTCTCTCCAACTTATGGTAAATACCTCAACACCCATGTGCTCTCACTGAACCAAAATGCAGTTCCTGGATTGAGCCACCTCCCTCAATGGTCCTGTGCTGTTGCACATGCTGCCACCTCTGCCTGGAAAGACCTCCCCGACCCTGGCCCCCTTTACTTGGTTACTTCCTACTTTCCCTTTAAGATCAGAAATCTTACATGAAAGGAGTCAGTCTTTCCTTCTGTTGTACCCCAGCACTGATCACAGGGTGATTATCACCTGCTATCTGAACAGACCCTTGTACATTGTATCTATACAGTTGGCAATGTATTTTGAAAAGATCAAAGAAAGGTCTCTTAAGAACTGCATGGCATACAAAGAGTATTACCTAGCAAATATTAATACTTGGTTAGATCTCATTACAAAGAAAAGCAATGTATCCTATTGAATATTACTGAAACTCATGCTAGAAATTTTGCTTTTGAAAAAAAGGTGTCGGGCTTCCCTGGTGGCGCAGTGGTTGAGAGTCCACCTGCCGATGCAGGGGACAGTCGGGTTCGTGCCTTGGTCCTGGAGGATCCCACATGCCGCAGAGCGGCTGGGCCCGTGAGCCATGGCCGCTGAGCCTGCGCGTCCGGAGCCTGTGCTCCGCAACGGGAGAGGCCGCAACAGTGAGAAGCCCGCGTACCGCAAAAAAAAAAAAAAAAAAAAAAAGTGTCTTAATGGATATATGCTTCTATTAACTGGGTACACTTTGAATTTTTTCTAATCTTTGTAGTTAACCACAGGGGGAGAAAAGAAGGTAATTTAACACAATACAAAAGAAACGGAGACTAACTTGAGGTTCTAATCAAGGTACTACTGAAAGCTGAGTAATAAAAATCTTGACCTTTGCAAAAAATAAAAACAAATATAATTTGTATTTTTCCTATCTATTAAAGAACATGAATGCTGGATATACAGAGGCTATCAAAGACTGTGATGGGTTGCAAAAACAGAATTCTCATCACATGGAGGCTATCTTAAGGCCATGAAGAAGCTACATTACATTGCACATCTTTTTTTTTTTAAGAAATCAAATAATTATTGTGAGTTGTAACACAATTTCTATGAATGATGTCTTTCTTCAAAGTCTATGAACCATAATGTAATGTTTTTTTCACATTTTCTAGGGAAGTATAAGAGTTTCTTTATGTAAAACAAATAAGATGTAATTTTGACTAGAGAAGGACAGACAGCAGAGGGGAAAGGGTGATAAAATCTTGGGAATTGCAGAGACTGGTATTTTTTTAACATTTCTAATGATGGAGAGAAGAATCAGATTAGAGTTGTGTTTAATCTGACATATAGCAGTTTTCCAGAAGGATTTAATATCTTCTCAAGACTTCACATATTTTTAAGAATTGCTGCCTTAGCTTTACTAACACTAACATCACAAATTTTCATGCCAAAATTTATTCAGTGCTATTTGTTACTTATTTTTTAAATAGACTTTATGTTTTACAGCACTTTTTTGTTCACAGCAAAATTGAATGGAAAGTACAGAGACCTCCCATATACCACCTGCCCCCCAACACACACTACTTGCCCCATTATCAACATCTCCCACCAAAGTGGTAGATTTGTTACAATTGATGACTCTAAATTGATGCATCATTATCACCCAAAGTCCATAGTTTATACTAGGGTACACTCTTGGTGTTTTACATTTTATGGGTTTTAACAAATGTATAATAGCACATATCCACCACTACAGTATCATACAGAAGAGTTTCACTGCCCTAAAAATCCTCTATGCTCTGTCTATTCATTTCTCCCTCCTTAAGCCCTGGCAACCACTGACTTTTTAAAAAAATTATCTCCAAAATTTTGCCTTTTCCAGAATGTCATATATCAATAGTTGGACTTACCCAGTATATAGCCTTTTCAGATTGGCTTCTTTCACTTAATAATATGCATTTAAGTTTCCTCCATGTCTTTTTATAATAATCAATAGCTCAGTTATTTTCAGTGCTGAATAGTATTCCATTTCTGGATGTACCAAAGTTTATCCATTTATGTGCTGAAGGACATCTTGGTTGCTTCCATGTCTGGCAATTATGAATAAAGCTACTATAAACATCCATGTGCAGGTTTTCTGTGGACATAGGTTTTCAACTCCTCTGGGTAAATACTACAGAGTGCAATTTCTGTATCATATGGTAAGAGTATGCTTACCAAACTCTCTTCTAAAGTGGCTGTACCATTTGGCATTCCTCCTGCTAATGAATAAGAGTTTCTGTTGCTCCATATTCTTGTCAGCATTTGGTGTTGTTAGTGTTCAGGATTTTGGCCATTCTAACCTCTGTAATTTTTCATATTACTATTACTAAGCCCAGAGAATTAAACAGCTTTCAGGAATATATATAAACCAATTTCCACATGAAAGCTGATTCCCAAAACATAGCCAGAACAAGCAAACAGAGACCCAAGAAATTGTAAGTTATTAAGATAAGCTTAGTTATTTTCTGTATGCGTGAGCTATTTTCAAGGACTTAGCAATATTTGGTAGAATAGTACATCTACTTAAAGCACTAAAGAAGAGACCAAAGTGAAACGAGTTCTGAAACCAAGGATATAAGTTTGCAAATCTTCTGAATGATGAGGGCTTTGGGTACTAGAAGGTGTACAAATTGCTTGAAGCATGTTAATTCAATGTTTCCCCCAAATACTCTATCAAACAAATAAAATACATTAACACAACTTCTTTCACCACCAACCACAAAATGTAGGCAAACTTTGTTGATACTATACCTGCCAGGGAAGGAAACCGTGAGAACTGAAAAAAAGAGATTAGTGCTTTCTATGAAAGGGATGTGTTCACAGGGCTTGCTTTTTTGTTGCTGCTGTTGGGGGTACTTAAAGGAAGCACCACATGTACACACACCCACGTGTCCTACATTCTTTCCAAATTCCTATTTTACACTTTAATGCTCTGTGTAATAAACGCTTCCTCCATGTGGTAAAATGCTTTTTAAGCATTAATAAGTGAATTTTAGACCTTGACAGCCTGGTCTCCCTCCCTCACCTCTAAACTGTTCATGTTTTTATCTCCATTCTTGTTTAATTACTTGTCTATTTCCTCTATATTGCTTTGGCTTTTTATTATGCGTAAACTTATGTTTTATATAAAAAATTACTGATTCTCCACTACCAATATCACAAACCTCATCATGGGTAAGCAGTTTCAGACTCTCTGCAGATGGCTCAAATAAGTTTTGTGAATAAATTTCAAAATGATGCCAAGAATAGAGATTGTGAAACTTGTAGATTCATATCATTTATAGGAAATTATATTCAGCCATTTGACTTGATTTTTTTTTTTTTTCGGTACATGGGCCTCTCACTGTTGTGGCCTCACCTGTTGTGGAGCACAGGCTCCGGACGCGCAGGCCCAGCGGCCATGGCTCACGGGTCCAGCTGCTCCATGGCATGTGGGATCTTCCCGGACCGGGGCACGAACCCGCATCCCCTGCATCGGCAGGCGGACTCTCAACCACTGCACCACCAGGGAAGCCCTGACTTGATATTTTAGGGTCATATTCAAAGAATAAACACTCATAAATACTACAAGTTACAAATGGTATACTCATACTTCAGCAAGTAAAAAAAATGATATTGACATCAACGTACCAAGAATTTAATATTAACAGTAACTTTGTGAGGACGGTATTAGCATTCCCATTTTCTAATGGAAAGGACTTAGCAACAGACAATAAATTGGGAACCTCAGTTTATATATTCAAGGATTGGGTGACAATCAACTAACATACGATCACTTAGCAGTGATATGCTCTAATGTCTTATTATAAAGAAGTCATAAATTTTAGTTTTTTGAATTAATAACAGTAAAAGTAATGATTAAGGCTTTTCATATACCAACTTTTTAGAAGATACCATAATGTAATTTTAAAGAAGCTATACCACTCCTGAAACACCATGTATTTTCTTCTCATTACTATCCTGAATTTTCCAACTTTCCCTTAATGAATATGAACTATTTTTATAGAAAAAATTTTAAATAAGAAAAAATAAAAAATAATAACTGCTTTCTATCCAGTTTGTGCTGTTCAATAAAGGCACTGTCATATCTGCCACTTGAAGAAACTAAGTAATACATTGCACAAATGGAAGATCATCTACAATTAGAGAACTTGTTTAACTAGCAGGACCCCAGTCTGATGATGCTTGTTGAAGCACCCTAGAGCTACTGAAAGAGAATCGCGGTTTAAGAACCGCTGATGATCAAAGCCCTACTTTGAAGGATGTAAAATATATCACATTATCAAGTATATGTACATCTTAATTACAAAATGAAAACTTATGTACTTAACACCCAGTTAAGAACTGGAACAGGAGCATTAAAGCACCCAGGGCTCCTCCTGGATTGCATTCTCTCTTAGAAGTGATTGCCAGCCTAACTCTTGAATGAATTATGCCTATGCTTTTGTTTTGCTACACATATATCTCCTTATATTATTGTTGTTTTGTTTGCTTTTAGGCTATATACAAATACCATATATATTTACACATACATACACACACCACCTTTGATAACTTAGTTTTTTATTCTTAACCTTATATTTGAGATTCATTCCTATTGACGCGTGAACAGATCATTTTCATTCCTGTACAATATTCCATTGTATGGAATTACTTTGTTTTGATTTGTTCTATTGGTGGTCCTTTAGGTTGTTTTCAGCTCCCTCCACCAGGTACAAATAATGCTTCCATAAACATTCTTGTATTTGTTTTCCCTGGCATACTTGCACAGGCATTTCTTTAGGGGAAAGTTATTGGTTGCAGGGTGTGTATATTTTAAAATGTATTAGGTAATAAATTATTTTCCAAGATGGCTGTATCAATATATACTCCTACTACAGTTTAGTGACAGTTCTTGTTGCCCCGTTCTCACAAATTCATATTATTATCAGACTTGAACATTTTGTCATGTGGTATTAATTTCCATTTCCCTATTTTCTTCTAAAAGTTTTAAAGTTCTACCTTTTTCATTTAAGTCCTTGACCCATCTTAATTTGACTTTTGTGCCTGAAGTTATATTCCTACCCATTCTTTTCAGATTTTCCTTTTATGTATCATGGCTAACAGGAATTTTCAAACAGAGATTTTTCTCTTTTCCCTTATCTGTAACCCCACTCCTTTTGAGGAGACTCAACAGATTTACCAAAGAATATAAACAGAGCTCCAGAGAACATACTTTCTAATAAGAATACGGTGAGTTTTTACTGGACAATAATGGAATGTATAAAGCTCTACTAGTTCACATGAGGCCCAAAACTGTTGAAAATTTAATAATTCTGCTTTCTGTATCCTATAAAAAGCAGCCCAGATTAGATCAATAATAATGGTTTAAGAAGTTTCATACATAAGACACAATTTACAAAGTTGATGGTGTCCAACCTTGAAATTATGATTACTGAATCCTTATCTAAGCAGTGGCAGCACTGAGATTTTTAAACTTGGCATTTAATATTAAATATGACATACTGGATACAGTATAAAGTATATAGTATAAGTTATAAACTATTTTAGATATCCTGAAGCATAATGTCCAGCCTATTGAGTAGTAAGAATATATACGGCATTTTTATCAACTTTATGGAATACTTAATGACAAGAGAGACTCACCAACAGTGAGTATCTGTAACACAGATGGTCTCAGGGCTAGATTGGGCTTACATAAATGTGGATGAATATAAAGAGGCAATACATAAGAGTAAATGCAACCGTTTACAAACATGAATAAGTATCCAGTCACACAAACCATGGAATAAATGCAACTTAAAATAATAATACCATTTTGGGTGTCACAAATTAGCAAAAAATATTTTTAATAAGGCTAACCAATGCTAATGAGTGTTGTGAGATGAGCATTATCATACACTGATTTTTGGTGGTGCATACAATCCTTTTGCAGAGGTAATCTGAGGCGAACTGCATTGGAGGCTTTGCAGGTATCCACATTCTTTTATTGAAATTTAACTTTGTGGAATATACCCTACAGAAACAATTTGAAAATTAAAAAACTTAATGTACTAACATATTCATGGCAGTGTTCTATATATACATCCATGTAGTAGCAAAAATGGAAACAGCTAAACAATGGCTAAGATACAGGTATCTATGCATATATTTATATACAAAATAGGATATTATGTAGCCATTAAAAACAGTCTATATGTAACACTTCCACATTTACTATATGAAGAACAAAACATAAAACTGTTTACGTTAAAAGAGGTAAACAAGGGAAAAAACTATGCCTAAACGTTGGAAGAAAACAAAGAGATAATAAATGCCTGGTGAATATTTTCCCCTTCTTTTAAATTTCCTGTTTTTTTCAAAACTAATTTTCCATAATGAGTTTGTATTGCTTGTATAATAGAAACATATAAAATATAAGCATAGTTTTATTATTAAAATTAAAATGAAAAGTACTCAATGATTTTTGATGTAGTGTCTATTAGCAGCAGAAGAGTACAACACACATATTATTCATTGAAGCTGTACATCAGCTTCTGACAACTCGATGATGGACGGAATTGCTGAGCTTGTGCACAACTCACTTCTACCATGGTTTCAAATAAACGTGCAAAAATATGATGACAGGAAACTAAGGAAAATGCTTCCTTGCACTGAGGAAAAATCTACCCATCACTCAACCCACAGCATTTGTGCATAGTTTTTCAGATTTCAAAAGAATAAACAATAAAATGTATGCAGGTAAGAATCTAATAGCATAATTTATATAAGAGTAAGCAGTAGTGTAGTGTGCTATGCTTATTTTTTTAATTAATTAATTATTTTTTGGCTGCATTGGGTCTTCGTTGCTGCGCACGGGCTTTCTCTAGTTGTGGCAAGCAGGGGCTATTCTCTTCGTTGTGGAGCACAGGCTTTAGGCGTGTGGGCTTCAGTAGTTGTGGCATGCGGGGGCTCAGTGGTTGTGGTGCACGGGCTTATTTGCTCCGCAGCATGTGGGATCTTCCCGGACCAGGGCTTGAACCCATGTCCCCTGCATTGGCAGGAAGATTCTTAACCACTGCGCCACCAGGGAAGCCCCACAGAATTGTTTTAAAATGGCCAAAAAAGATCACTGCCAATGTAAACATGGTGAATACATCCAGGAAACTATGATTTCTACCTTCATATCGAATGATTTCAATTTTAAAATGTGTGTTTAGTAAAGAATGAGGATAGAAAACACACAAAAGAATCTCCAAGGGCTTTTTTAATTTAAAACATATATAGTACATGAAAATAACATAAATTCATATTAATACATTATATTTATATGAAACTTGTTTCAGTTAATACAGTTCATCCATTTTTGTTGTTAAATTCTACCAACTTCTTTAAAATGTTGCCTATGAAAATACCATCCAAAATGTGTCACTTTAATTTCATGAATGTTAGGTGTTAGAGCTCTTTGCCTTCTTTGCCCCACACTTACACCAAAACGAATTATTTGAAAATGCTAAAATAAAGCTTTCTTAGTGGCTTAGTGGCTTTGTATTTGTATTAAAATATTTTAAAACTATAAAAAGTTTAAAATAATTATATTGGTTTCCCTATATATAAATCCACATAAATATATTTGTATTGTATATTTTATTAACTGTTTTAAAAAATATTCTACCAACTTCTTTAAAATATTTCCTATGAAAGCATCCAAAATCTATTTCAATTTTTATGAATGTCAGGTGTTGTATCTCCTTTCTCTCTTTGCCCCATACTTATGCCAAAACAAATTATCTGAAAATGCAAATATAAATAAAATTTGGTATGCTTTCTTAGCTGTTTTGTACCTTTCTTTTTTTTTCTATTTTATTTTATTTTTTTTATTAGTTTCTGCTTTATAACAAAGTGAATCAGTCATACATATACATCTGTTCCCACATCCCTTCCCTCATGCATCTCCCTCCCTCCCACCCTCCCCATCCTACCCCTCCAGGGTCACAAAGCACCGAGCTGATCTCCCTGTGCTCTGCGGCTGCTTCCCACTATCTATCTACCTTACGTTTGGTAGTGTATATATGTCCATGCCTCTCTTTCACTTTGTCACAGCTTACCCTTCCCCCTCCCCATATCCTCAAATCTTGTATTAAGATATTTTACAAGTATAAAAGTTAAAAATTTTATTGGTTTTCTTGTATATATTATATATATGTAATCTTCTACCTATTGTAAGTGAACTAATCTACAGAATTTAGTCATTTTGTTATCTCAAATGTAGAGGTCCAAAAAATCAGGGAATTACAAAAATTTCACGACGATTAAAGCAGATGCACATTAAAATACTACAGCTATGGCATATTTAACATCCATCAATCAGAGAAAGAGAGCATTTATCTTTCCATTTGGCAACAATATCTTCAAGATAACTATTTACCACTTTTCAAAGCACTACTATCGGGTAGGTTTTATACTGGGAGAGAGGATCGATAAAACATTACTGTCCTCATCCAAAACCAAAAATAAATAAAGGACTTTAAAATACATTAATTATGAAAGATGGTGACCAGAAAAAATGACTATGTACAATGAGCTTATAGGGCTTCGAGAATGCCTTTGCTTCATTCAAGATCTAGAATCTTCAAATTTCATTTGATAAATTTAACTGGATTTTCGTTTCTGATTATGTTTAACCCCTACATTTGGCTGTGTACTGCAAAAACTTTTATTTTACTTGGATAATAAAAGAAAAAACACTGAATTCTAAAGACAGATTAATAATCTGTTAAACTCAAATTGAAAACTAATCAGTGAAAAATACTTATCTGGCTGGGTAAATAAATTTAAAGAGATTGAAAACATTACAAAATAAGCTGTTTTTAAAAATACCTAACCTGAAATGATAAAAAAGTTTTTAAAAGCTATTAAAGATCTTTCCTGAGGGCCACTAAAAGCAAAAACAACCTTAATAAACAATGGTTACAAACAAATTTCCTCACAGATGTAAAGAGGTTGTGATCAGTATGAGGATCTTAAGGAGGTGTCATTTCAGAGACTGCATTAGTCTCTTCTAAATGGTTTAAAGAGTCTGAGCTGGTACATCCTGGAACTAAGGAAAATCCGAAGCAATTTACCTAGTGGGATACCAAAAGGACTTACGTATCCTTGATTTATTCAATTTCATCGTTCTTTTACATATATTTTTCTTCTTTAGAACTTTAAGATGACACAGACCTACTTGAGAATGGACTTGAGGATATGGGGAGGGGGAAGGGTAAGCTGTGACAAAGCGAAAGAGAGGCATGGACACATGTACACTACCAAACGTAAGGTAGATAGATAGTGGGAAGCAGCCGCAGAGCACAGGGAGATCAGCTCGGTGCTTTGTGACCGCCTGGAGGGGTGGGATGGGGAGGGTGGGAGGGAGGGAGATGCATGAGGGAAGGGATGTGGGAACAGATGTATATGTATGACTGATTCACTTTGTTATAAAGCAGAAACTAATAAAAAAAAATCTAAAAAAAAAAAAACTTTAAGATGATTTACTCATTTATATGACAAGCTCAATAAGGCTGACATTCAATGGAAAACAATGAAATAATTTACCTTTTAGCAATTAGAAAAATTTAAATCACTTTTATTATCTTCTTTTTAAGGGTCCCTTATTAAAGCTTGTGAATTTTATTAATGTAAATAAACGAAAGTGATTGTTTATTATGCACCTCTTCGCACCACAGTGTAAAGGGGTAGTCTCATTCCCAGTTAACCTTTAACACTCTGTATATACTATTCTGAAACACCGCGGTGAAGTACGGCCTCTCATCCTTGAGCAAGACGCTACATAAGGGAGGGTTAGCTGAGTTGGAAGGGTCTTCCACATCCCAAATTTCAAGCATACTGCAACCAGGCCTGAAAAAACAGGCACATATATCTGTATTAAAAATGCATTCATATCTAGAAGAAATATAATTATAAAATATCTCTTAGATTTTGAGAGACTAATTTAATAAATTAAAGATTTTAAAGCATCATTTCAAAAAACGTAAGTTTAAAATTTAGAGATAATAAAATGAAAATATGCTGCATTTTCATGTTCCACTTAACCAAATAACCAATATATTACTGAATCAAATAATAAGGGCTCAATGCACATTCAGAAATATACATTTTAAAATCTACTTTCAAAGTAAAATATAAATGAATATATTTTCTAAGGGGTATTGCCATCCAAACATAAGGCCCATTTATAGCAGAATGAGACAAATTAAAGGAAAGTTAATCTAATTCCTGAATTTCATATTTCATATTTTTGAGCTTAAATTGACTTGGATTAGCATGAAAACATATATAGTCCAAAGCAGGGAAGAGAAGCTCTTCTGCCAACTTTATTCTCCTCAGTTCTTTCCCTTTTGAAAGGATTGAATGAAATAATACTTCTCACTAGGCAACAACCCAGCATGAGAGTCATTAAAGGAAAGAAGTCAGGCAAAATTGGTTTCTAATTTTTTTTTTTTTTTTTTTTTTTTTGTGGTACGTGGGCCTTTCACTGTTGTGGCCTCTCCTGTTGCGGAGCACAGGCTCCGGACACGCAGGCTCCAGACACGCAGGCTCCGGGGCCATGGCTCACGGGTCCAGTTGCTCCGCGGCATGTGGGATCTTCCCAGTCCGGGTCATGAACCCGTGTCCCCTGCATTGGCAGGCGGACTCTCAACCACTGCGCCACCAGGGAAGCCCAGGTTTCTAAGTTTTTAACAGCTATATTGAGGTATAATTTATGTACGAAAAAATTCACCCATTTTATGTGTAAAGTTTGATAAGCATGGGCAAATGTGTATAGGTGTGTGAGCACCATCATAATCATAACACAGAGTATTTCCATCACCCCAACAAGTTCCCTTGTAGCCTTTTAGAGTCAGTCCTCTCCCCCAAATATAAACCTACGCAAGCACTGATCTCCCACTGATCTCCCTTCTGCACTACAGTATTGCCTTTTTTAGAATATGCTAGATAATGCATATCTAGCATATGTTACATACATGGTTACTCACATGGTAACATTGCTATCCTTTCTCCTTCAACCTTTCCTTCATGTCTTTGTATTTACAATGCATCTCTTACAGGAAGGACATAGTTGGGTTTTGCTTTTGTATTCAGTCTGTCAATCTCTGACACTTGATTGGAGTGTTTAGTCCCCATTCACATTTGCAAGTACTGATATGGTTTGATTTAGGGTTGCCACTTTCCTTTTTTTCTTCTATTTGTTTCGTATCTTTTTTGATCATCTGTTTCTTTCTTGATTTCTTTTATGTAAAGCAAAAAGGTTTTATTATACCATTCAATTCATCTACTGGCTTATTTGGCTTTTTTTGTTTTTTGCTTTTGCATTTTTCAAGTGGTTTGCTCTAGGGATTACAACAGACATCTTCAATTTATCACAATTTACTTTACATTAAAATTACATTAAAATTGGATTATTTCCAAGGAGGTGTGCCAAGAAGGTGGAGTAGGAAGGCCCTGAGCTCACCCCCTCCCATGGGCACACTAAAATTACAACTATTTACAGAGTAACTATTGACGAGAAAGACCAGAATCTAGCAGAAAAGATCTTATACAACTAAAGATATAAAGAAAGAACCACAATGAGACAGGTAAGTGGGGCAGAGGTGTGGTATAGTCAAGACTCATCATATACCCAGGTGAGTGACCCATAGATGGGAGGATAATTACAATTGCAGAGGTTCTCCCCAAAGAGTGAAGGATCAGAGCCCCACTTTGGGCTCGGGGTCCTATATCAGGAAGATGAGCCTCCAGGATATTCAGCTTTGAAGGCAAGCAGGGTTTACTTTTGGGAAAGACAGAGGGCTGTGGGAAAGAGAATCCACTCTTAAAGAGTGTACACAAAATCTCACACACTACAGGACCCAGGGTAGAAGCAGTAATCTGAAAGGAGCCTGGGTCAGACCTTCCTGCTGATCTTGGAGAGTCACCCAGAGAGGCAGGAGGCAACTGGAGCTCACCCTGGGGACGTAGATGCTGGTAGCAGCTATTTTTGGGAGCTTGTTCTACCACGTGGACACAGGTGCTGGTAAGCGCCATCGTGGAATTCTTCCTCTAGCTTATTAGCATAGGACCTGTCCCGACCCACCATCCTGTGGGTACCAGTACTGAGAAGACTCAGGTCAAGCAGCTAGCCTGACACAGCCCCATCCACCAGCAGGCCAACATCAGCTTTGCCACACCCTGGAACGTATAGCCAGGTGCCTCATGATCTGGCCCCACCCACCACTGGCCAGTAGCCTCCACACAAGGTAGGGCCTGGCAACCAACAGGACTGGGGGCCAGCCACATCTACCTTACCATCCATAGTTCTCAGCCTGCCATAACAGAAGGGCCCACACAGCTGACACAGGGGGCAACCCTAGAGCATATAGCTCTGGTGACCAGAGGGGAGTGCACTTCTGGGACCCACAGGATGTTTCCTACAGAAGGTCACTTCACCAAGATTGGAAAGTGTAACCAAACTACCAAATACATAGAAATAATAACGACAAATTAGGCAAAATGAGGTGACAGAGAAATATGTTCCAAACAAAGGAAAAAGATAAAAACCCTGGAAGAAGAATTAAGTGCAGAAGAGATAAGCAATCCCGAATAAAAAGTTCAAGGTAATGATCACAAAGATGCTCAAAGAACTTGGGAGAAGAATGGATGAACACAGTGAGAAGTTTAACAACGAGGTAGGAAGTATAAAGAACCACCAAACAGCTGAATAATACAATAAGTGAAATGAAAAAAATACACTACAAGGAATCAACAGTAGATTAGATGATACAGAGGAATGGATCAGCGAACTGGAATACAGAGTTGTGGATGTCACTGGTGCTAAACAGAAAAAAGAAAAAAAAATTACTGAGGACAGTTTAAGAGACCTCTGAGACAACATCAAGCATACTAACATTCTCATTTTAGGGGTCCCAGGAGGAAAGAGAGAAAAAGGGGCAGAGAACATATGTGAAGACACAATAGCTGAAAATTTCCCTAACCTGTGAAAGGAAACAGACTTCCAGGTACACAGAGAGTCCCAAATAGGATTAACCCAAAAGATCCACACCAAGACACATTGTAATTAGAATGACAAAAATTAAACATAAAGAGAGATTCTTAAAAGCAACATGTTACCTACAGGTTTTGAGCTATTATGAATAAAACTGCTATGACACCCCTTCTAGAGAGATGTTTTAATTTCTCTTATTTAAGTTCTTTGGAATGGAACTGCTGAGTAATAAGGTAGATGTGTGCTTAAACTTTTTTAAGATTCCTCCAAATAGTTCTCCAAAGTGGTTGTATCATTTTCACTCCCCTTAGCAATGTAAGAGATTTACAATTATTCTGTATCCTCTCCAATGTATGGTATTTTAGTTTTAAAAATTGTATTTATCGGTCAGTCACACATTTTCTTTGGTGAATTATGTCTTTCCAAGTCTTTTGCCCATTTTCAATTGTACGGTCATTTTATTATTAATTTATAGAATTTCTTTATATGAACTATATTTATAAGTCCTTTATCAGATATATGCTTTCAAATATTTTCTTCTAGTCTGTGGCTTGCCTTATCATTTACCTAATGTCTTTTTGATGAAAATATTTCAATTTTGATATATACTATTTATTGATTTTTAAAAATCATTAGTACTCTGTGTTCTAAGAAATCTTTACAATTTTAGCTCTTACATTTAGTTCTATAATCCACGTAAAGTTAATTTTTGTGTATGGTGTAGTATGGGTCATGGTTTAATTTTTTTCTGTATATTATATCCAGTTAGATCAACAATATTGTTAAAAGATCCCTTTTTCCATTCAAGTAAAAAATAGTGTTTTAAAATTTTCTTTGTGGTTTTTTTCTTTGACCCATAAATTACCCATAAGTTTACTGCCTAATTTCCAAATATGCATGGATTTACTAGGTATCTGTTTATTATTGTTTTCTATTTTAATTCTGTATGATTTAAAACCTTTTAAACATATTGAGATCATTTTACAGCCCAGCATATGTTCTCTCTTGGTGAACATTCCACATGCCCTTTAAAAGAATGTGTACTCTGCAGCTGTTTCCTGTAGTGTTCAATAAATGTCAGTTGGGTCAGGTTATTTGATACTATTTGTTGTTCATCTCTTTTATATGCTTACTGACTTTTTTTTTTTTTTTTTTTTTTTGTTTTTGCGGTATGCGGGCCTCTCACTGTTGTGGCCTCCCCCGTTGCGGAGCACAGGCTCCGGACGCGCAGGCCCAGCGGCCATGGCTCACGGGCCCAGCCGCTCCGCGGCACATGGGACCCTCCCAGACCGGGGCACGAACCCGCATCCCCTGCATCGGCAGGCGGACTCCCAACCACTGCGCCACCAGGGAGGCCCCTTACTGACTTTTTATCTACTTTTCCTAGTAGAGAAAAAAATGTTAACTTCCAACTATGATTAAAGCCTTGTTTATTTTTTCTTTTAGTTCTACACATTTTTATTTTTTGTGCTTTGAAGCTGTTTAGAGGTATGCATATTTAAGACTGTTAGATATTTTTGATGAATTAATCCTTTTGTCATCATAAAATGTCCACCTTTATTTGTGATAATATGCTGTTTTGAAGTATGTTTTGTCTTAAGCTTTAAATTAAATTAATATGATAAGCATATACATTATGATATTTGTTTCTTCTTTTACAAGATGCCATTTCTTCCTATACATATTTATTAGATCTTAAAATTAGATACAAAAATTAGCTACTAAAATTTCCAAACTTAGCTCTTCAAAATCTGTTATAGCCAATTCTTAATTATCCATAGGAGAAATGAAAATTCTTCGTGCTAAAATTAATATAACTAAGGACTTCTTAAATCAAGGAGACTAAACAAAGGTCTCAAGATATCCATTACACATCTTAGAATTTTATGTATTATTAGAGATTCAAAATTTAGAAATGAAAAAATGTTAATTAGGAACGTTTCTTATTATGTCCTTTTGAGTTACGTGAAACTTTTCTTAAGAGTCTTATAAATCCAATGTAAATCAGCTGTAGTAGCAGAATGCTAATATCTCACTTGGTTGTAAATTCAAATCTGTATTTCAGACCTCTAATAAAAGTTATCATAGGGCTTCCCTGGTGGCGCAGTGGTTGAGAGTCCGCCTGCTGATGCAGGGGACACAGGTTCATGCCCCGGTCCGGGAGGATCCCACATGCCGCAGAGTGGCTGGGCCCGTGAGCCATGGCCGCTGGGCCTGCGCATCCGGAGCCTGTGCTCCGTGACTGGAGAGGCCACAGCGGT
Organism: Mesoplodon mirus; assembly: GCF_964341445.2. Lineage (NCBI taxonomy): Eukaryota > Metazoa > Chordata > Mammalia > Artiodactyla > Ziphiidae > Mesoplodon > Mesoplodon mirus. The sequence goes on from NC_138985.1 coordinate 73,084,584, forward strand.
GAGAGGCCCGCGTACCACAAAAAAAAAAAAAAAAAAAAAAGTTATAAAAATTTGAAGATTATGGAGAAAAGCTACATTTCAGATGTTAAATTAAAATGAAAAAATTAGGATAGCAAAATATACTATACTTAAAAAAATTACATTATGCTTAAATAATAGTATAATTTTAATTTCCTACATGAAATAATTTTAAATAAAATACCAGGGCAACAATTTAATGGAATTAATTTAAAATAAAAATTTTTAAAGAATCAGGACTGCTGTAATAAAGTAAAACATTTGTTGTTTTAAAATATACCATATTATATACCACAGGGCTCATACTCACTTAGTTCGTACAACACACCACGCCTCTTCTAAAATGTAGTAATTCACATGTAACTCCACCAACTTATCTCTCACTTCTTTTGCAGATTTTCGACTATATGCAGAATAAACTATTTTTGTCCGAGCTCTTTAAATTCAAACAAGTTAAAAAATTTTAAAATAAATGATAATAGATTTGTTACCAAATTAAAACCTCAATGCTTACTGGATGGAGCATTGATTATATATGACCCCAAATAGCATGAATTATTTTGGGAATAGCAATTGCCACATGTCTACTTATATTTTGCAAGTGCTTAAACTTAGAGCAATTTGAATTTTGCAGGTACTGCTTATTAGTGTATAAACCAGTTTAGAGTCTAGAGGTAGGTAGCAGTATAATAGTTCAGAATATAAAATTTGCTTTGCATAATTCATAAAATAATCTGGAACAAATTCAGATAGGGGCTAAATATAGTGAAAATATAGATTTCAGTAGATAATTTCATTCATAGAAACTCTGAAAAGCATATGAGTTGAAGCTGAATGTAGCAAATAGAACAATTAGACAGTGGGCATCTAGGGTAGTAGTCACGTAGAGAAAGCAACTTAACGGAAGCTTGAGAGACAGGGATGCTTACCAAAATATGGTACAACAGATGGTTTAGCCCTAAATGGGGGTTTTTATAAAATCCTGAACAAATTATCAATTATGCATTAGACTTTTCTTAGGATTTCAAGCATACAGAATGCCCAATCTCCACAACCAAACATAAAACTTTAAATAATTTAAAATATTACCTCTAACAATAAGCCAAAAATACACTAAAAGGAAATGATTACCCAATTACTAGAATGATTAAAATAATTTTTAAAAGTCAGTCATTTAAGGAAAACAAAACTTTCAGACCTCAGTGGAAACCAGAGTTCCCATAATCAGCTAGCAAAAGAGCACCCCAAAGTTTCATAAAAGCATTTAATATAGCAAATTTCATGTACCTTTTCTATCTGTTCAAAAAGGCTAATCATTGGCCACAAGTAAGATGAAGAATGGTTTCTTAAACCAGGCAGAGGGGCTGTGGAATCTAGAACAGGGGTTGGCAAACTATGGCCATGAGCCAAATCTATCCCCACTCTTATTACCATTACTTAGGAGTTTCACTGGAACACACACCCACATAAACACACAGAGGCTAGTCATAAATGTGACATATTTTTCACTTTGAGAAAAACTGAGTGTTGTATTTTTCAGTTTTCAGAGGTTCATTAAGGTTACTTTAAGTCAACAGGTATGTACTGTAATTTCTGAATGGTTATTATTCTTTAACTTCTAGCACAAATATGAGGATAAGAGTGATTGTGTGTGTGTGTGTGCGTGTGTGTATAAAAATTTCCCTATTCCTATGAGTCAGTAGAAGTCGTTAGTGTGTCTGGTTGAAGTATTCTATCAGTTGCCCACCTCAAGTCTGCACCCTCATAATGTGGGTGATTCACAATGGGGTGAAGAGTGGAGAGCTTGACACTTGCCATTGTAGGCATGGAACCTGCGAAAACAGCATCTGGAAAACAAGATTATATTCCTTAACATGTTTTAAAGAAAACCAAAAGTTACCTATCTGTAATATTTGAACCCAGATTAAGAAAGATGAAGTACATTTAAATAATGATCATTGGCAGCATTCTTTTTCTTCGCTTAATATTTACTGATGGTCTACACAATAGCCAACTTTCATTAAATGTATCTTGGTGCCAGGAACTGCTAAATACTTTTCCTAGGATTATAGAATTTAATTTGCACAGCTTTGAGGTGGGTTCTATGTATTCTTATTTTGTAGATCAGGAAGCTGAGACACAGCAAAGTTAAGTGACTTGCCCAAGACTGCACAGCTAGAAGTATCAGGGCCAACCCTCTTAGCCACTTCACTACATCATACTACCATGTTCAAGCGCTATACTAAGAGACAGCACTACAAAGACACACAGGACTGGAAAGAATTGTAAGATTTGATATCTTTTTCCAATAGTTTAAAGTTCTAGGAACTGGGAGACTATTATAAAGGGCAAGTCTTATGGTACATGTTTTAAAGTGACTTTTGTGGGTTGTGAACTGTAATCTCGAGAACTTTCCAGATGAAAGCATTGTTTTCTTCCCTCAGATCACCTTTAAATATTCATAACTAAGTTTTCTTAGTTTCTGTTTGACTTTATAAAGGTATACATTTCATCAAACCATATCATTACTTGTTAGTAGTACTTTCTGGAGTAATAGCTTGTATAAATGTATTGCCTTTTGGTTATAACTAGTCTTACACTAAAATCTACTGTCTGGCTTCAGTTTTAGTTCTGTCTCTTGGGAGACAAAAAGACCAAATACTTACTTCCTGGCACTCCTGTACAATAAATGATTATATGATTAGGAAGGTTATTGTCATTTTTAATCAGCACAGTAAAATCACTAATAAGAACAAGGCATATTATTCAGATCTATTGTAAATAATTGAATCTTTACTTTCAAATATAATTAAGCATTCTAAATGTAACTTTGGAGACTTCCCTGGTGGCGCAGTGGTTAGGAGTCTGCCTGCCAATGCAGGGGACATAGGTTCGAGCCCTGGTCCGGGAAGATCCCACACGCCACAGAGCAACTAAGCCCATGCGCCATGACTGCTGAGCCTGCGCTCTAGAGCCTGTGAGCCACAGCTGCTGAGCCCACATGCCACAGCTGCTGAAGTCCACGTGCCTAGAGCCCATGGTCCGCAACAACAGAAGCCACTGCAGTGAGAAGCCCGGGCACTGCAACAAAGAGTAGCCCCTGCTCACTGCAACTAGAAAAAGCCCACGTGCAGCAACAAAGACCCAATGCAGCCCAAAATAAATAAATAAATGGATAAATTTATTAAAAAATAAGTAAATAAATAAATATAACTTTGCATGAATATCTCTTTATATGCCTTAAATTTGAAAATACATAAATAAATTGAAGTAGACGTGTATTTATTATTGTAAGATTCAATAATTAATGATGAAAAGCTCTTAGGCTACAGCAGTGGTTCTCAACCAGAAGTGATTTTGTTTCCTAGAGACACTGACAACTTCTGGAGACATTTCTGGTTAGCACACTGTGGGGGGAGAGGGGCTATTGACATCTACAGATAGAAGGAAGGAATACTGCTCAATATTCTGCCAATGCACAGGGTAGCCCCAAATATCAACAGTGCCAAGCTTGAGAAACTCTGGGTTAGAAGGACCCAAAGCTCAGGGCCAGGGTCATCCAGAAGAAACTAGGTAAGCCTGTTCAGCAAGAACTGGAAGCACTGAGAAGAAACCATCTATGAAACAGAGAGAAGGGGAAAATACTCCCCAAATGCTTCTTTCCTCTTGGGGGCAAAGTAAACATGAGCATGACAGGGAAACAATAGGATCTTTTCTATAATATATTTAAATCTCCACTTAGCTTACTGCATGTATTAGAAAAAAATTATCCTTGAACTTGACAAAGCCTCACTAATACATACATGACTTGGTAAGTGGACCACAGGCTGGATATCAGTTCCCACTTGTCCTCCCAACTAAGCACCTTTGTGCTGTGTACAAACTATACAACCTTACATGGTAGACCTGAATGTAAGCTCTAGTTCCACCTTTACTATAGAATTTAATAAACCATGTGGTAACCATGACAGAACTCATAATACAGCGATGAGAAAGATTGGTAAGATCAAAGAAGAGGCAAAAATAAGGTAGGAGTTTGTGAGAGTTATCTCAGAAGGGTAAGTTGCCAAACATAGGCTCTCTCTGCCAAGAACCCAAGACAAACACTGGAACAAAGAAAGACACAAGCAAACATGAAAAGAGCAGGTATCTTTTAAAGCTTTGGAAAAACAGCTGTAAGTGGGGAGGGGCAAGGGAGAGTAAAGGGACTAGCTACCTTGTACTATTGTACTACAGGGAAAAAGTCAGTAAAGTGTTAATTCAAAAATTCTGATTAAACTAACCTGGAAGCTCTAAGTGATGAGGCACTGTCACCTACACCCCTTGAAAGCCATAGGACAAATATCTGCATTGAAGTTCATAAGAGTTTACCTTAACGATAGCTAGTTAGTAAAATGATGACTACCAAATAAGAGATAAGAAGAAACTGGCTCAAGGAGTCACAGGATAAATTTAAATAAACCATAGTGAAGAACTTGTGCCAGAAAAAAATTATGAAATGTCAAAAATTGTCTAGGACAAGACTATAGGTTACTTACAGAAAATAATGTAGAATATATTTATCCTCTGGAAAGGTATTCAAAAGTGAAATAAATATCAATCTGCTTGAGGTGGTTTTGGATAAAGATAGCAAGAAAAGAAAATAAGCTAAAAGAATATCTTAAAGTATTTAAAAATAGCATGTATACTCATCTTTTTGAGATGCATTAGTGAAGAAAACAGAATATCCAAGATTTTAACTCTTCTGCATGTGACTGGTTTTACAGACATGGAGCAGAGAGTAGGCACTAATGAAAGTGATGGGAGAGGTATTGTTAACCTCCCCACAGTCAAAACTATCTTCTCCAGTGGCCTGTCACAGGTGTGAAAGTTCTCATTAAAGGTTTTTTTTTTTCTTTGAGGTGTCACTGTTATGGTTAAAATACAATAATCTCAGAGTTATAGCACATAACTTGTGAACAATCAATAACTCTTAAAGTCAGTTAAAATTCTTTTTGACAGGTACCTAGGAGGGGTTTAAAGATGACACAAAATCACCTTTTAAAAAGGTTTGATTTGGTGAACACTGAAATTACCATGCTCAAAATCTGTGAAGGTATGAATGCATATGTATTTTAAAATTTTATATGTATACACACATACACATATATATGAAATGATAACTGTACAATATATGCAAATGTATAATAACATATAATAATAATGTGTGTGCTAGCTATACATATAACCAAACAGCTACATACCTGGTCTGATATTGTATTTGATCCACTGTATCAGTTCTTCCTGGGGCAAATTATTAAATTCTCCTATTATGCTCCATTGATTACGGAGGTTTGCACAACCTCGTATTGACATCACTGTTAGAATGCCAAAGATAACATACTCAAAACGAACTCTCCTAAAAAGCCAGCCAAAGAGCTGAAATGAAAGAAACCAATTATTTATAATTCTTATATGAAGAGGGCTATTGGGTCAATAATAAACTACCACCTTTCTACCTAAACCAAGGTGGATTACCATTTGATACTAACAATATACAGAATATAATAATCATCACCTATTGTTTAAAAACAGCAAATATTTTGGAATTGGAGTCCAGTTAAAAATGGAGCTTTCTGGGCTTCCCTGGTGGCGCAGTGGTTGAGAGTCGGCCTGCCGATGCAGGGGACACGGGTTCGTGCCCCGGTCCGGGAAGATCCCACATGCCGCGGAGAGGCTGGGCCCGTGAGCCATGGCCGCTGAGCCTGCGCGTCCGGAGCCTGTGCTCCGCAATGGGAGAGGCCACAACAGTGAGAGGCCCGCATACCGCAAAAAAAAAGAAAAAAAAATGGAGCTTTCTTTCCTCTTAAAAGAAATAAAGAAGGAATACCTGATCTTTCTAGTACTGATTTACTACCAGGAATTAAGATTAGCAAATCACAATTCTGAAACATCCTGGAACTAAATCCATAACATCTGGCTGCCTTTTATGGACATCTTGAATAACTAGGGAAACCTCACTAGTACTGACAAGTATATTCCTCTCAGGAATATAAACATTATGATATTCTAAGGCAAGACACTTATAATCAAAACTAAATAAGGTATCTCTAGAAATAACTTGGTCCCAAAATTCTAGCTACTTTGTCTAGCTCCTTTGCATACAGTAACAGAACCCCAGAATTGACAATTTTCCCCACATATTATCCAAGCCCAACAAGACAATACTAGAGCAATTACGCTGCATCTTCTCTAGTATTACAAGAGCACTTGAGGATAGTTTTGACAGGCCAAGGATCTCTTACACTGACCTGAACTTCAAAAAACTATATTTGTGGAGAGGATACTAATAGAGGGGAAAGTCATAGAATTATCAGCTAAAATCTAGGAATAATTTTCAAAGCTACCTGAATATGCTTTTCTTACTCTATAATGAATCATGAACTAACATTTTAAATCATTTAAGATAAAAACACCAAGTGTTTTTATGTTTTGGATTACTCAGCAAAGCCATGGTAACTACACCGTAGTTGCTGTAGTGTTATAGTGTAGTTATATAAGAATGAATACCTTACCTGCTGAGAGCATATCAAGGAAGCCATAACACACATGTGAGGTGTCAAAAAGAGCTTCAGCCTCAGAATTAAAATGGCAAGGGAAGTAAATGCAAACAACTGCAATGTGTGAAAAATTAGCTATAGAAACACAAAACAAAATTACATTTTCACTTTATATATTTTTAAAATTAATATATGTAAAATAAAGTATATTAAAACTATTATTATTCACTAGGGCAAGGATCTTTTAAGTTAGTAATAAGTCTATTAATATTTATTCATTCATTCAACAAAGATTTATCAAATGCCTGCTACATGCCAGGTACTGTTCTGGGTGCTTTGGATATAGTAGTGAACAAAACAACACTGAGCAATTCCTGTCCTACGAGGCTCACATTTTAGTACATTTACTAAGGAGAGACAGAAAATAAATGGACATAGCAAATAACAAAATCTATCATACAGTCTATCAGAAAGTGGTAAGTGCAATGGAAAGGGAAGCAGAGCCAGGAAAGGAGACTGAAGTGCAGGGTGTGGTGTGAGACCACAGGCAGGAGAAGTTGCAAGTGTAATTAGGATCATCAGAGTGGGCCTCTTCAAAGAGGTGGCTTTTGAGCAAGGACCTACACCAGGTGAGAAAGGGAGTCACAGAGACATAAAAATATGGGATGCTTCACAAATTTGTGTCATTCAGTCAGCAACAAAAATCATAACACAAACTAGATTATTTTAGAAGTAGTGGAACTGTATAAATACTTGTACTAATTAGTAGGACATCCCATTTTAAGATGGGGTTCCTCTGAGCAAAGGTTTCAACCAAAACTTTTCTAACAGACATATTCATAAAATATCAACAAACTCCTCACTAAAAAAATGGACAAAGAATTAATACAACCAAAAGTAAGCACAACTAAATATTCATGTTCTAATTCACTAATATTCAAATTAAATAGTAAAGATAATATTTTCACCTACAAAATTGACAAATATTAAATTAATAGAGTGTTAGAGAGTATGCCATGAAACACACCAAAATAATTTGTATATTTCTGTAACTTAGCAATATTTATCAAGACCCTAGAAAAGAGCCAACTCCTTTGACTTAAATTTTGGTTCTAGGAATTTAACTTAAGGGAATAATCAAAACACAAAAATGCTTCTACAAAGATGATTGCTGAAGTGAATTTTTGCATTTTCACATGTATACAACCATTAAAAGATTACATACTGGAAGATTATTTAATGGCATGGAAAAGTTTTCAGAATATAAAACTCTATACTTACAGAATAATATTAATTCTGTGAAAACCATCTATGTGTGTATATACATGCACAGGGGGAAAAGGCTATAAGAGAATATACCTAAAAAGTTAACAGAAATTATTTCTGAATGGTGATTTTTCTGTATTTTTCAAATTTTAAAGACACGTGCTATTCTTATAATCAGAAATATATAATTTATATTTAAAACAGAATGGCAAAAACTGTACCTAAAGCTACCTTTTTTCCTTTTCTAAATGATATTTGAAAATGGAAAATCTGTTAATTTTTTAAATAATTCTTGAACCCAGAGTTGGTATGTGGAACATTTATTTCAAAATCAGTCCTTCATTTTTCTTTAGTCAAACTCACCTTTGGACAAAATCAGGAACACGTTTTGGAGAGAAGACAAGACATCAACACACTTCATCCTCAGATAGGTCCTTTTGTTTAGGACCACTAAATCACAGATTGGTAGGTTATGTGAGCCATCTACTTTAATCATCTATCCCAAACAGGGATCACTTCTATAAATCTATAAACTGAATATTCACTATTTCCTGAAAAGGAATATGCCATAGGAGTACCTATTACAAAGACGGATAGCTGTACATGTTAGAAAATCTTTTCTAAAACTGAACTAATGTTTTCCTGCAACTTCCACACCTCTGGAACTGCACAAAATTGGTCTAAACCCATCTGTGCATGACAGTTCTCGATTATCTAAATACTATAATTATGACTTTGCATTATTCCCACCTTCAACCTTAGAAAGCTTTCTATCTTTAGAGTAAATATTCAGAAAAATTCAATTATTAGTTGTGTGTTGTCATAATTCTGGTTGCCCTGCTCTGAATGTGGTACAGATTGTCTGTCATCTTCTTAAAATGTGGCATCTAGAAACAGACCATCATAAATAACGGATAATCAATACAAATACAATTCTGAATTCTCCCAGTATTCCTTCCTTTGGTTATTTTGAGCCACAGGATGACACTATCATTTCCTCCCCTAACTTTTGTTACTTCTACTTTAGCAACAATTTCTCACATGACCAAAATCAAATCCAAGGTAGTAATACTCCTTGACTTTCCTCTATCATCTAAAGGCTGAAGGAAGGACTCTGTTTTCATATGGAGACTTGAAAGATCCCCACCATTACCTTGTCTTCCCTGAATGACGCTTTTTGTGGCTGGATGACACAGAATAGCTAACCCAAATGGCATCACTTATGTTTGTTTTCTATTCTCACCCAAATTCTCCTAAGCATTCACTTACTCTTGGGCTACGACTTTCCATAAAGCTCTCTTGCCATAGTTATTTTATCTTCTATTCTATAAGACAGCCTTCTTTTTAACTACCAAGTGGAGGACAGAAGGTTACAGTCCAAAAGTATAGTACAAAAACCACTATTGTATGTATGCCATTGTCAATCTGGTACGTCTTGCCATATAAAAATTACTAGGAAAATTCTCACAACATTTTTTAGAGGCTGGAAGGAAGGAAGAGAAGCTCAGGAAACTGTTTACTACTCATCTTTGGAATAAGTGAGCCCAACTGGGTAAAATGTGAGGTAGCAGCTACCAAGAAGAAAGAAAGCAAGGACTAATTAAAGCCAGTCCAAATAGCGAGTTGTTCCTGTCAAAACTACCTCACAGGACAGTGTGAAGATATCTTGAGAGCATGCTAAAGAGATGCCCTTCACTGGCACAGTTAACAGGGAGCAGAATATTAGATCTGAAATTTTGATCCAGAAGGCACACTAACTGTCAAAGTGGATATTTACACAATGCTTAACTTATACTAGGCATTATTGTAAGGACCTTACATGTAACTCATATAATCCCATAGCAACCATATGAAGATAAGTACTATTATGATTGTTGCTGTTTTTGTTGTTCCCCAAAAGATGTAGAATAACTTAGCCAATATCACACGCTGAGTAAGTGGAAGAACAAAGATCTGAGTCCAGTCTAGCTTCTGAGTCATTGTCTTTAACTACTACCCTATACTTTCTCTCCAAACAATAAACTATTCAACAACATAGTTCTATTAGTCTGTGAATACAGAAGTGTGCAGATTCCCAAAATATGTCACTCAATATCAGTTTCTCAAAAGAAGTCATTCTTCCCCCAAATTCCATATCATTTCACTTCTTCAACTGAATAGCTCTATATAAGTTCAGATGCCTTCAGCTGTATGTCACAGAAAGCTCTTTGGCTGTAAGTAATAGAAAAAACTTGTTTATAATAGAAAACATAAACTAAACAGACTTCAAATATAAAGGATCTAATATAAACTAATCACATAATATAATAAACTAGGGATTAGAAAAAAGTGAAGGCTGATGCAGGACTTTCTGTCATGGACAAAATGAGATATGAGTGGGTCAAAAGAATATTCAGGAGTGAATACTCTGAATGTTCTCTCTCCCTAGCCAATCTTCTCACCAGTTCCTCATAGTATTAGGACATTCTGGGACTAAATATTGTTCCTAAATCTCTTTCCTTTCTTTTCTTTCCTGTGTATTACTAGGCACTCCTTCACTAATTTCTAAGCCCATAACATAAAAAAGTTGGCTAAAATAAACAAATCTGATGGAATAAATAAAACACAAATACATTAAATTATGAGGAAAAATCACAACAGTATCCATTAATCTAACAAACTTTAATAATCAATATCATGCCAGTAGGGGCTAATTTAGTGAGTTGAGGTTTGCAGACTATCCCTGATTCAGAGGGTTAGCACAAAGCAAGGAATTTAGAACTTACCCCCCCGGTGAAAAAATTATCCTAAGGGATCCTAACCTAATTTTGAAACAAGCTGGAATGTACAATCTTTTGCTATCATATCACATTCAGAGTGAATCAGGGTTTGTGCCTCTCACACCCTATCATCCCTAAGGTGAAAACAGTCCCATCCCAAACCAAACAGATATTTATCAAGTGTGAGTCACAAGTGGAAGTGGGATTAGGAGCCACTTCATTGCTACTGCTCAGAAATCTACAATCTCCTTCCATAAGACCTACTATTTTTAGAAATTTAAATCTCTATACATGCCTATACATCAGGAGTTTAGCATACCCTCTTTAGTTTGAAAAAATTAAAAGATTTGCCATCACTGTCCTTTTTTTGGTCAGCTTGACTTCTTACTGCCTTTCAAAAAAACATCTTCTTTACTGCCAACAGACTTAAAGTATTTGAAACTCAGATCTGACCATACCATCTCCAACTTAACAAAAAAGTCCAGAATGAAGTCGAGCTTCTTTGCATACAAAGGCATCATAGTCTGAACGCTTTCTTTTCCCATCTTCTTGCCTTTTTTATGCATCAGCAACACTGATTTGCCTGTAGCTCTGGATAAATTTATTACCTTCTGTCTTCTTTGCACATGTGCATCCTTTGACTTTGGTAAACTCTTCCTCTATAGTCATTTGAAAAGCCTTTCCCTAACTACCCCATCCCTTCCAAACACAGATTTAATCACTTCTTCTGTACTACTTTTGTATCTTCCTTTGTCATTGCACATATAATTATGTGGTCACATTTTTTCCCCTCTTCTATACCTTAAATTCCATAAAAGCAGAAACCTGGAGTATAGTAGGCACATAATAAAGACTGAACTGATAAGTATGCAGAATTAATAGAAAAAAGAAAGATGGGCAAAACAAGGACAAATGGAGAAATGAAAGACAATGAGAAGGTAGGAAACTATGTGAGAAAGAGAGGCAGAAACTTAAGGAATACTATATTTCTAAAAAGAGGTGGGTTTTAAATATTGTATGATAAAATATGAAGTATGAATGTGTACTAGTAAGTAAAGCTGGATAATGTGACATGCCTGATTTACATAGAAACAGTTCACATTAGGCGGTATCAGAGTGAATGGCCAACAGCATGGATTATGCTGCTACACTGCCTGGGTTCATAGTCCTTGGCTCTACAAAGCTAAGGCCACTTTAGCTTTGTGACCTTAGGCAAGTTATCAATACTTAACCTCTCTATGCCACAGTTTTTTTCATCTGTAAAATAAAAAAATAATAGTACTTACTGTCAATGGGTTGCTGTGAGAATAAAATTATCAAACAACTTCCGCCAAAATGCCCTGCACATAGGAAGCGGTAAGTGCTGACTACTCCTCTGAGAGCACTGGAAATGGATTGCTAGTGGTTAAATGCAAGATTTACTGCAAATTAGCTGTGAGACCTTAGGTAAACTACTTAATTTCTCTAGGTCTCTAGTCCTTGGCAGAGATCCCTTTGCTCTTTTTCCTAAACACACAGCAAGACTCCATTTCCCAGCCTCCCTGGCAGTCAGGTGTGGCCATGTGCCTGAGTTATGGCTGTGAGAAGGAAGTGATGTGCCTCTATCTTTTCCAGCCTTACAAAGCCTCCAGTGGACAATCTTCCATGTTCTTTCTCCTTTGCTGCCTTGTACACATCAAGCCTGAAAACCACATATTGAAGATGGCAGAGCCATAGATGGAAGGAGTCTGGGTCCCTCAAATACTGCTTGTTGGAGAACTACCTGCTAGTCAGGAACTCTGGTTTTAACCTTATGGGAGCAAATAATTAAATTTCTACTGATTTAAATCATTTCAATGTTAGTGTTTATCTCTGTAACATCTAATATCATTTAATTAACATAATTTTCTTATTTGCAAAGTGGGAATAATATTATGAGAATCAAAACAGTACAGTGCATGGCACATAGTAACTATTTAAAAAATATTAGTTATCATCATAAACTATTCCTATTAAGTTCAAATTCAGTTGCCCTCTCTTGTAAATTTGACCTGCCACTTAAGACTCAAAGTTCTATTACTTAGGAAATTGTATTTCTAGCCCATGATGGTCTTTCTCTTGTATGTCACAAAATAATTTAGCACCATAAGAAAGGCTATCTTGTTTTGCTCTCTGTTGAAAAATTAGACATATCTGAGGGCAGGAACATCGCTATACCATCTGTTATATCCTATAACACAGCTAAGCTTGCAACTGGTTGACCATCAGGTCTGTGTGTGGCAAAAACCCACCAGTCACAGGGCCACGGGTACCTACCCTGATGGCTTGTAGCTGATTAGCTCAGCAGGTTAGAAATTAATGTTTGTTATTGTTGAATGAATGAAGGAAGGTAATTTAATTTAATTATACTCTATGGTCATAAATCAGACTTCTGGCTGTCAAGTCCTTACTACTGTTCAAAACTGAGAGCAGATTAAAAAGTGGGAAGGATGAGCAGAAATTTACTACCAGTGCTGAAGCACTTAAGCACTGATGTTGGTGTATCAACAGCAGAGTTATACCTTTGTGAATTATCCTTGAACTAAAATATAATACACAAATCTAGTAGAGGTTAAAAAGAAAGTTTTACCTCACCATGTTCAAGGAGCTGTTTTCTGGAATAAAACAAAAATATTCTCTATTTACTGACTGTCCATTATACTATGATTACATCAAAATGAACTTCCATTTATTTGTTCTTATATTTTAAATAAATAAATATATAAATAAATAAAGCTATCAGATAATATTACTAAAAATTATGGTAATTTAAAAGGCATGATTAATAGTCATTCTATTTAAAGTATATCAAAATGCTGTTCTTTGGTTAAGATAAAATGGGTTTTACTGATTGCCGAAAACTGTATCTCTGGAGAGATAAATGAATAAAAAGAATATCTATTAAATATTCAACCATATACAGAATATATAATGCTTTATATAAGCACTGCTGTGACTTTTGAGTTGTTTTTATTTTTCACAATTACTAACATGAACATCCTTGTACTTAAAACACTGTGAGCATCTCTGAATATTTCCTTAGGATAAATTTCTAGAATAAAAGTTACTAGGTAAAGCTTATAAATATTTTTAGTTCCACAAAAGTTGTCTAACAAATTTTCTAAATATTTATGTCTAAAAATTTACTAAATTTTTATGGCATACCTACTGTGTTCCAGGCACTGTGCAGTGAGCACAGTGTGAACAAAATAGATACTGTTCTTATCCTCATAAAGTTTATGTTAGATCCAGACAAGAGACACAAGACTGCTTATTTTATTGCCCATTGTAAAGACTGAATATTTCAGTCTTTGCAGGATAAGAGGCCTTCTCATATGGATTTTGGGGTTGGAGAGAGAAGTAAGACAGTATAAATAAGAAAGTAAGAAGTATAAGGAAGTTCAGGGGCACACACAGATCCAGAGATTTTTTTAAGAAGAGTAGTGGAGGGAAGGCCTCTTAGAATAGTAGTGAAATCACCAAATTATTTTGCCAACCTTGCAAGTCCTTCCTGAGTTTATGCAGTCAAGGGTGGAGATGGGGGTGAATGGATGGGTTCCCACATGTCCTGAAATCTGCCAGTCACAACAGACTCCTATAGTGAGCTACTGCCATGTAAGGGAGAGGCCTGGTAGGTAAGTATTATAATCACCAATGACCCCACCAATAAGTATGGATACAAATAAATCTAGTAACTAATTCAGACTATCAATATACAACCAAATCATGTGACACAAATAGGATGAAAGAAAAACATCAAGATAAATGAGCAAATGAACTGAACACTCGAGAAAGAGTGTTCAGTATAAGGAATAATAGACAGTATTAAATGAAAATTCCAATTATTATCTTCACAGAAGTCTAAGAGGATTCTTCACCCATTCAATTAAAACAAGCTGCAGTAAAAAAGAGCTTTCAGAAATTATTAAAAAAACATATTTGCCTAATTTAAAACCTCAAAAGAAGGTTGAATAGCAGAATTTACACAGCTGAAATTGGTCATTTTGAAGACCCAATCATAGAATTCTCTGAGAACATAAGAAAAAAAGAAATAAAAAATATGATAAAAGCAATAATATATGTTCAAAAAAGAGGCTAAAGCAAAAAAAAAAAAAAAAAAAAAAAAAAGAGAATAACTATCCCCTGAGCTAAAGAAAGATTTGAGTGTTCAGATTAAAATGTCCATGAATAAACATATAAATAACAGGGTAGAAATCTTATTTAGGGAATAATGACTGAAAACTTGCTAACTCTGGGGAGAGATATGGACATCCAAGTACAGGAGGCTCATACGTGACCTTTCCCAAATTCACTAGATACATTATAATAAAACTGTCAAAATCAAAGACAAAAAATGAACTTTGAAAACAGCAAATCATCTCATATAAGGGAACCCCTGTAAGGCTATCAGCAGATTTCTCAACAGAAACCTTGGAGGCCAGGAGAAAGTGGGATATTCAAAGTGCTCAAATAAAAAATCTGCCATCTAAGAATACTTCACCTAGCAAAGCTGTCCTTCAGATGAAGGTGAGAAAGACTTTCCCAGACAAACAAAAGCTGAGGGAGTTCATCATCACTAGACCTGCCTTATAAGAAATGTTAAAGGGAGTCCTTCAAGCTGAAACGAAAGAATACTAATTAGTGACATGAACACACATGAAAGTATAAAACTTGCTAGTAAAAGTAACTACACAGTCAAATTCAGAATACGCTAATACTGTAGTAGTGGTGTGTAAATCACCTAACTCTAGTATAAAGACAAAAAGACCAAAGCATTTAAAAATGAATATAGCTACAATAATTTATTAATGGATACACAATATAAGAAGATCCACACTGTGACATCAAAAGCATAAAATGGGAACAAGGGAAGTAAAAAGAAGAATTTTTATATGCAATTGAAGTTAAGTTGTTATCGGCTTAAAATAGACTCAAAACTATAAGATGTATTATGTAAGCCTCATGATAACCACAAAGTAAAAACCTATAGTAGATACACAGAAGATAGAGGAATCAAAGCATACCACTACGAAAAATCATCAAGTGATAAAGGAAGATAGCATGAGAGGAAGAAAGAAACTACAAAACAGAAAGAAAACAAGATGGCAAAAATAAGTCCTCATCTATCAATAATTACTTTAAGTGTAAATTGATTAAATTCTCTAATCTAAAGATATAGAGTGGCTAAATGAATAAAAAGCAAGACCCAATTATGCTGCCTATAAGAGTCTTATTTTAGCTTTAAGGATACACATGAAGTAAAAGTGAAGGGATGACAAAAGGTATTCCACACAAATGGAAATGAAAAGAAAGCAGGGGTATATATATATATATATATATATATATATATATATATATTAATATATTATCAGGTGAAACAGACTAAGTTGAAAAATGTAACGAGACAAAGGAGAAAGTCACTATATAATGATAAAGGGGTCACTTCATCAAAAGGATATAACAGTTCTAAATCTATATGCACCCAGCATTAAGACACTTAACTATATTAAGCAAATATTAATAGATAGGAGAGGAGAAATAGACAGCAGCACAATAATTCCAGGGGACTTAAATACCTAATTTAACATTGGATAGATGTTATCTATCCAAAAAAAAATCATTAAGGAAATACTGGACTTGAACTACACTTTAGACTAACTGGACCTAAGCATATACACAGTGCATTCTATTCAACAGCATCAAGGCACACATTGTCCTCAAGCACACATGGAACATTCTCCAGGATAAATCACATGTTAGGTCACAAAACAAGTCTTAACAAATTTAAGATTGAAATCATATCAAGTATTTTTTCTGCCCACAACAGTATGAAATTAGAAATAGGAGAGCTGGAAAATTCACAAATATAACCCTGAACAATCAATGGGTTAAAGATGAAATCAAAAGGAAATCAAAAAGTATCTTGAAACAAATGAAAATGGAAACACAACATACCAAAATTTATGAGATGCAGCAAAAGCAATTCTAAAGGGAAGTTTATACCAATAAATGCCTACATTAAGAAAAAAGAAAGAGTTCAAATAAACAACTTAACTATACACCTCAAGGAACTAGAAGAAGAAGAAAAAACTAAGCCCAAAATTAGAAGGAAGAAAATAAACATCAGAGAAGAAATAACTGAAATAGAGAGAAGAAATAATAGAAAAAAATCAATGAAATTAAGAGGTTTTTTTTTTGGAAAAGATAAAATTGACAAGCCTTTAGTTGAACTGAGAAAAAAAAGACTCAAATAAAGAAAATCATAAATGCAAGAGAGGACATTACAACTAAATACAAAGAATCATAAGAAACTGTATAAACAATCATAAACCAGCATATTGGACAACATGGAAGAAATGGATACTTTCTTAGAAACATACAATCTACCAGGACTGAATTGGAAGAAATAGAAACTCTGAACAGACTTAAAACTAGTAAGGAGATTGAATTAGTAATCAAAAGTCTCCCAACAAAAAAACCCTGCAAGACCAGATGGCTTCACTGGAGAATTCTATCAAACATTTAGACAAGAATTAATGCCAATCATTCTCAAACTCTTCCAACAAATTTAAGAGAAAAGAAGACTTCCAAACTCATTTTACAAGGCTAGTATTACCTTGACACTGAAGTAAGACAAGGACAATAAAAATAAAAGAATATTGTAGGCCAATATCCCTGATGAATACAGATGCCAAAATCCTTAACAAATAGTAGAAACCAAATTCAACATCACATTAAAAGGATCATACACCATGGTCAAGTGGGATTTGTCTTTGCAATGTTAGGATGCTTCTACATATACAGATCAATAAATGTGAAACACTACATTAACAGAATGAAAGATAAAAATCATGTGCTCATTGCAATAGAGACAGGAAAAGCATTTGACAAAATCCAAAACCCCTTCATGATAAAAAAAAAAAACTCTCAACAAATTAGGTATAGACAATATAATATAGGCAATATATGACAAGCTCACAGCTAACTTCACACTCAATGGTGAAAAGCTCAAAGTTTTTCCTCTAAGATCGGGAGCAAAACAAGGATGCCCACTCTTGTCATTTATCTTCAACACAGTACTAAAAGTCCTAGCCAGGGCAATAAGGCAAGAAAAAGAAACAAAAGCCATCAAAATCAGAAAGGAAGAAATAAAATTGTCCATGTTTGCAGTACCTAGAAATAAATTTAACTGAGGAGGAGACAGACTTGTATACTGAAAACTGTAAGACACTGATGAAAGAAATTGAAGAAGATGCAATTAAATGGAGAGATACCCTATGCGTTTGGTTTGGAAAAATTAATGTTGTTAAAATGTCCATACTACCCCAAGTGATCTACAGATTCAATTCAATCCCTAACAAAGTTCCAATGACATTTGTCACACATATAGAAAGAACAATCTTAAAATTCATATGAAACCACAAAAGACCCTGAATTTTCAAAATACTCTTGAGAAAAGCAGAACAAAGCTATAGGTATTAGATTTCCTGATTTCAAACTATATTACAAAGCTATAGTAGCCAAAACAGTGTGAGACTGGCATAAAAAAGACACAAAGACCAATGGAACAAAATAGAGAACCCAGAATTAAACCAATGCATAAATTGCCAATTTATCTTTGACAAAGGCACTAAGAACATGCACAGAGAAAGGACAGCATTTTCAATAAATAGTGTTGGGAAAACTGGACAACCACATGCAAAAGAATGAAATTAACTCTTGTCTTACACAACTCACCAAGATAGAGTAGAAATGGATGAAAGGCTTAAATTTAATACTTTAGGGCTTCCCTGGTGGCGCAGTGGTTGAGAGTCCGCCTGCCAATGCAGGGGACACGGGTTCGTGTCCCGGTCCGGGAAGATCCCACATACCGCGGAGCGGCTAGGCCCGTGAGCCATGGCCGCTGAGCCTGCACGTCCGGAGCCTGTGCTCCGCAACGGGAGAGGCCACAACAGTGAGAGGCCCACGTACCACAAAAAAAAAAAAAAAAAATTAATACTTTAAACCATAAAACTACTATGAGAAGACAAAGGGGAAAGCTTCTTGACAGTGGTCTTGGTAATGACTTTTTTGGACTTGACACCAAAAGCACAGGCAACAAAAGCAAAAATAAAAAAGGGTGACACTACCAAACGTAAGGTAGATAGCTAGTGGGAAGCAGCCGCATAGCACAGGGAGATCAGCTCGGTGCTTTGTGACCGCCTGGAGGGGTGGGATAGGGAAGGCGGGAGGGAGATGCAAAAGGGAGGGGATATGGGAACATATGTATATGTATAACTGATTAAATTTGTTAAATAAAAAAAAAGAATTTCAAAGAAAAAAAAAAGGGTGACAATATCAACTTAAAAGCTTTTGCACAAAAAGGAAATAGAATGAAAAAGAAACCTATAGAATGGGGGAAAATATGTGCAAACTGTGTACCTGATAAGGGGTTAATATCTGAAGTATCTATATATAAGGAACTCATACAACTAAATGGCAAAAAAAAAATCTGATTTTAAAATGGCAAAAAACTTGAACATTTTTCCAAAGAATATACATAAATTGTCAATAAATTGTCAACAGGTACATGAAAATGTGCTCAACATCATTAATTACCAGGGAAATGCAATTCAAAACCACAATGAGATATCACCTCATGTCTATTAGAATGGCTATTATCAAAAAGAAAAGAGATAACAAATGTTGGTGAAGATGTAGAGAAAAGGGAACCTTTGTGGACTGTTGATGGGAATGTAAATTGGTATAATAACATTGTGTAAAACAGTATGTAGGTTCCTCAAAAAAATAAAATAGAACTACCATATGATCAAGCCATCCCACTGCTGGGAACGCATCCAAAGGAATAAAAATCCATATCCTGAAGAGATGTCTGCACTTTCTTGTCCATTGCAGCATTATTCATCATAGCCAAAATATGGAAACACCCTAAGTGTCTGCTGATGGATGAATGGTGTATTTCTAAAAGCATTGCTGTTGGTCCTTCTAAATCTTAGATCCACCACTTTTGGAACTCTCACCCTGTGAGAGAGTCACGGGATTCTCAAGGCACTTGTCTCCTGCTTCTTTTGACTTACAGCTTACAAAGGGAGAGATACTCCAATATCACAAAGGCATAATTGCTTCTATTAAAAATAACCATGTTTGGGGGAATGGGCTTAAAGGAGAGATGTGAGGTCAGAAACAGCCAACAAAGGGGAGCAGGAAAGAAAGGTACCTAAAATAACAGACCTAAAGTGTCGCACGGGTAGCCTTAGAAGTTGCCAGGATCCAGCTCTTTTGGTGGAGTTACTGTCATTCGTTAAGGTTATGTAATCATCTCTACTGTGCAGAAGAGAGTGGAGACTGCTAGACCAACAGAGAGGTGTGAACCATAGAGCATATGCAGAGGAAAAACCAGGGAGTTGAGAATTCTTAATAAGAAACCATAATAGAGATTGACCATGGATTCCAGGCTGTGTCAGAAAGCAAACCAGGAATTCTGATTAGATTACAGCAGTTGACATCTTGGTGCCTTGAGGCAGCTGAAGAACAAACAGATTTAGTGAGCGGGGAGAAGAGGAATGCAAGCATGTGGATACCAGGTGGGATTTCTTAAAAGGAGCAGTTTCAGGCTATGGCAAGGTCTGGGCTGTGACCACAGAAGCAGAATTGGCAGCATGCAGTTCACCCACTGTCTTCTTCAGGGAGCCTTGCAAATAAGACAGGCTTCTGTTAAGGACATTGTTTAGATTCCAAATTAAAAGTGCCTTACAGCCACCAAGTATTAGAGTGTTATTGTGAAGGGATGTGGGGAGATGGCTTCAGGTCATATGCTTGATGGTCGCCTGGCACCTTCCCCGAAGCACTTAAACCTGAATACAAAAAACTACTGACCTATATTATCTTAGGAGGTGTTCTATTTAAGAATAATTTCTACCATTATGCCATGAAGAAACTAAAATCACTCTCTCAATTCAAAATGTCATTCTGTTGCTGACATCCAATTCTTACAACCCTTGGTTATTTTTCATTCTTGGATGAAATGCCTGTCAAGATCTCCGTTGGCCTATTGCAAGATGATTTCCCATTGGCTGTTGGTTGATTTGTTTTTTCAGTCAACCAGAGGTTTGGCTGTGGGATTTAGCTGAAAACCCAGGGACTGCTTTTAAGAAGTGAAGATAAGAAGTAGGAACTGAAGTCCCAAGCACATGGCTGTGAAAGGCAGCAGAGTGAAGAGTTAAGATCACTGGCTCGGTAGTCAGATCTGGCATCAAACTCAATCTCCACCTGCCAGTTGAGTAGAAGAATCCCATTCTCAGTGTTGTCTTCTGTACTATGGGCTAATAATGTCTACTTTGCTGACTTTTTTTACAAAGATTAGACAAGATCAATTATGTAAAGCACTAAACAATTCATTAAACTGTAACATTAGCATTAAAAAAATAAAATAAAATAACCATGTTTTATTAGAGCAATCTTTTCACAGTGCACTCTTGGGAGACAAAAACCTTAACCATCACACCTTGCAACCTGGAGATTTTACCTATTGGAAGAGACACATCTAGAAGAACTCTCTTCAACCTTGCTGGAAGGGCCCCTATCAGGTACTGCTAACCAACCCTTATGCCACCAGAATCCAAGGAACAGACTCTTGGATTCATGTGACACACCTAAAGAAAGTACAGAACCCTGACTGGACTTGCACATCATCTGGTGACTTGAAAGTAGAGATTTCTCAGAATTGACGTAGATGACATCTGATGAGACAGCTTTCCCAGGATATTCAGGCCAGGACTGTTGGAAGTTTGTCATCAAACTTTTAAGGATGATATAACACTTCAGATGATCACAGATATTTAGTATCTTGATAACATATGAACTTTAGATAAAAAAGCGCCTGTGAGTTCTCCCTCCCACCCCTCCTTGTTACTTGCATGTGACCTCAATAGGTTTCCAATCTGTGCACTTTTCCTCTGATGTGAGACACTACACTCAGGAAAGGTCCTTCCTGGCACTGAGGGACAAAAAGCTGCTGAAACTAGAAAACTTGACTTTTTTTTTTTTTGCGGTATGTGGGCCTCTCACTGTTGTGGTCTCTCCCGTTGCGGAGCACAGGCTCCGGACGCGCAGGCTCAGCAGCCATGGCTCACGGGCCCAGCCACTCTGCGGCATGTGGGATCTTCCCAGACAGGGGCACGAACCCGTGTCCCCTGCATTGGCAGGCGGACTCTCAACCACTGTGCCACCAGGGAAGCCCGAAAACCTGACTCTTGATCAATGATGCTTTCAGAGAAAGGTCTTGATCAAAAGGGGGAAAGTAAAAAAAAATTAATAAATAGAAATCTCAATTAAATAGAGTTGGAGACAAGAAGGGGGAACTTTCATGCCCTGTAACAACAGCAGAGTCCAACAGGAAGAAGAAGGATTCCTCTTCTTTCCTGGCAAGGATTCAGCCAATGAAAAGCCATGGACTTTTGGTTTACTATAGCTCTCCCAACTTCGTTTTCCCCTCTATGAAAGTGTTCTCTTCTCCTTGCTGTGCAGGGACTTGCATGTGGCTCACCATGGTTGTAAACCTCAAAGTGCAATCCTCTGCTGACCACCAATAAACCCATCTTTCTTGGAGAAATATCTGGCAGTCCATTTGTTTTAGGGCAACAATGAATAAAGAAAATGTGGCACATATATGCAATGGATTATTATTCACCCATAAAAAACAAGGAAATCCTGTCATTTGCAACTACACGGATGAAGCTGGAAGGCATTACGCTATGTGAAGCAGGGCAGACAGGGAAAGACAAATATTTTATGGTATCACTCACATGTGGAATCTAAAAAAGACCAAAAAAAAAGTCAAACCAGAAATAGAGAATAGACTGGTGGTTGTCAGGGTCTGGGGACTGGGGGTAATGACATGATGTTCTTTAAAGGGTACAAACTTTTAGTTATAAGATGAAGAAATTCTGAGGAAGCAATGTACAGCATAGTGACTATAGTTAATAATACTGCATTATATACTTGACATTTGCTAAAAGCGTAACCCTTAAGTGTTCTCACACACACATAAGGTAACTCTGTGAGGTGTTAGATGTGTTAATTAACTTGGTTGTGGTGATCACTTTACAACATATATGTATATCAAATCATTGTATTATATACTTTATATATACACATATTTATTTGGCAAAAAATGGAAACTATGAAAGAGAATATGGGGAAATACTTTTATGATTTTGATGTGAAGTGTTTCTAAGCACAGAAATTAACACAGAAAACACAGCAAGTGTACAGTTGTGATTGTATACAAATTTTAAACTTCTATAAAGCAATGACCATTAATAAACTATATATTGATATCCTAGAATAAACTATGTTATATACATAATAGACAAAAGATTATTGTCTATAATATAAAAAGACACCACAAATCAATTTTCAAATGGTCAAAAAGAAACGCAAATAGCCAACAGACATATGGAAAGATGTAAAACTTCACTGGCAAAGACTTGTAAGATGAGTTACTTTTTAAAAAACTATCAGTTAGAAAATGTTAAAAGTTTAATAACAGTGGTGTTCATGGAGATGCAGAGAAATGGACACTCTCACCATTATAAGTTCTCAGTATCCATCAAATTATAAAAATTCATACCTTATGGTCTAGCAGTCCCATATCAAATATTTCAAATATTAAATATTCTAAATACTGAAATAAGTGTTCAAATGAATGTGTACAAGGATGTTAATTACTCATAGCACTGGTTGTTATGACAAAAAGATAAATATAATCTAAATGTCCACTGATGTGGGAATGGCTAATTACATGGTAGTCACTCATGATGCTGAACAATAAAACGTGGAGACTACTACAAAGTATGAGGAAGATCTAGGCAGATGCCCAAGACACGCTGGTACATAAAAGTTACAGAATAATACCATTTAAACAATACATTGGGTTTTCAGAAATGTTTTCTGGAATGATACATACAAAGCCACTTACAATCAGCACTAATTGAGGAGTACATCTAAGAGAGGGGAGCATTTCCTCTTTTCTTGATATACTATTTTTTCTGATTGTATTACTATAAGCATATAGTTGACTCCTGAACAACATGGAGGTGAAGGGTGCAGTTGAAAGTCCAAGTATAAATTATAGTTGGCCCTCCATATACTTGGTCCCTCCGTATCCTGGGATTCAACCAACCACAGATCTAGTAATAGTGTAGTATTTATTATTATTGGAAAAAAATCTGCAAATAAGTGGACCCATGCAGTTCAAATCCATGTTGTTCAACAGTCAACTGTATTATTTTTGTGATTTAAAGGCCACTCTGCCCATAGCCATCACTTTCAGGAATGTAATCACCAAGAAAGACCTCCTAACTTTGAGCTAACTATCTTCCTTCCACCAATTGGCTCCCTCAAGTCTGTCATCTTCCACATTATACTCTCTCAAATGTTTGAAGACAGCTGCCATGTACCCCTCAATCTTCTATTATCCAATTAAATATCCCAGGTATCTTCATGCATTCCTTAAGTGAACAGTTTTCAGGGCTCTAAAAACATTCTTTTTAGAATGTCAAGACATGTTCCCCCGGGCTCCATCCGACCAGAACAAAGTAGAGTGGATCTACTAACCCTTTTGATTTGGAAACAATTTCAACAACAAGATGTTACCATTTCAACCATAAGATTCTAATTAGCTCTTCTGGCTACCATACAAAACTGTTTACTGAAAATATAAGCACGGGGTACAGGGTTCATGGAAACTCTCTATTCTATCTTCAGAATTTTTCTGTAAATCTAAAACTGTCCTAAAATAAATTTTATTAAAAATAATCCATCTAATGAACTTATCTACAAATATAAAATGTAATCTGAGGTAAAATTTTCCTCAGAAGGAAGTTTTCTTCACAATTCTCATGTCCTATAGCAATGTGTGATTTGAGTTATATTTTGCTCATATTTGTTTATCCCATAATTCTAGTGACTAATAAAACCACAAAGAAATGCAATAAAACAAGCAGTTTTAACAATAATGTAGGAAAAGTTATTTCATGAATATTCAGAAAAACAACTATGCTTTCTCTGAAAGTTAAAAAAAAAAAAAAGAATTGCCAAAATAAAACTTTAGCTTACTTCTGTTTACTGACTTAAAATTGTAGTGGTATATTAAAATTAAACTAAATCAATTTAAACTTTGAGTTAATTAACAAATATAAATCCTTCAAAACAAGTCCAAATGCATAAAAGAGAGACAGCCATAAGAATAATACATTTGGTCTTTTTTTTTTAAGAAGGCATCTAAGCTTGGTTCATGTTTCCTGTTGTAATCATAATGCTTAAGTTTAATGTATATTCATTTGGAATACTGATATTACAGTAAGTTATTTAATAACTGAATATAGTATGGTTTAAAAACAACTATGAAATAATTACCTCAGATAAGTGTTTGCAGATAAGACATATAAAATATCACGAAAAGCCTGTGAATAGAATCAAATCAATGAAATTTCTAAGGAATTAAATGATGTTTAAAATGTCCTGATTAATTAACAAAAATACCCCCACTATAAAGAAGTATTTTTATTGTTAAAATGAGTCCTCAGAAACAGTTTAGTTCCAGCGCTACCTCAGGCAAATAATTTCTTGAAGTTGTAACCTCCTTTTCTATTTAAAAAAAAAAAGTATTGGAGTAAACCTTTCAGCTCTAAAATTCTAAGCTTTTTATATGTGGATGACTTCTTACCAGTGTTTAAGTTTATATTTTACTGGGTGGCAGGTGGGTTGTGGGGGATTGCTTTCCACAAAGGAGGCAGCTTCCTCCAGGTACTTTCAGAGACTTATTTTATCTTGACCTTCTAAGCGAATTAGGAATTTCTCTCTATCTACACAGTCTATATGCCTGCTTCACTCAAACTCCTGATTATTATAAAATTAGCTATGGTGTACCTGCTTCCCTGATCTACCTCAGCCTGAAGTGACTGCTACAGAAGGCTTAAGAGCACTTATCAAAATGGGACTTCCCTGGTGGTCCAGTGGTTACGACTATGCGTGGCTCAACCAAAAAAAAAAAAAAAAAAAAAAAGAAAGAAACTGTACCAGATGATGATGAGAAAGGGAGGAGTGAAGGCAAAAAATGTGGAAGCTAACTTTGGCCAAAGAGGCTTTAGCAGCAATTACACACAACTTAAGAAATTTACAGGGAACTTAAAAATTTTGCACTCTGCATGATATGTGGCTTATAACTCACAGATAAACATTGAAAAAAATATGTAATAAAATTTCGACTCTAATGTTAAATCTAAGTTTAGAATTTTTAACTTCTCTCATTGATTCAAGGGCATCTGGCACAGACAAATGTTTCAAATAATGAAAATGAGATTAACAGTCTTTTTGGCAAGCAAAAGCCTATTCAAAGGTATAGATAACCGAATATATGCATTTATAGGAGTCTAAGATTCAATAGTGTTACAGGAAATCATACTAGACATGCCTTCCTCCTTTCCTTCTCAGAAGTGATTTCACACAAGTGAAAAGTTAAATGAACATTAGAAGTAGCCCTGAGGTGGAAAATAAGCCATAATAGGACAATTAAAGACTGAGGTGTTTATGTGGATGCAGAAAGGAGTTAAGCTTTAATGGCTGCAGGGATGGGTGTGTGTGTGTGTGTGTGCGCGCACGTGCATGCATGCATGCATGTGCCTGCTACTGCACGTGCACGGTTTGAGCTGTGGTACGTTTGGGGGCTAGTATGATGTTTATGAGTCTTAGATCTTGTATCTTTATTTTTAAAATAGTTAATAGTATATCTAGTTATCATTTTTTCCTGTGCTAGATATCTCCCCACTGAACAGTTAATTCTTGCATTAGTCCCCGCCAAGTGGAGCCTTGTAAGAATAACACAAATTGCCATGATGGAATAGAGAAATAGGCTAGTGGAGAAAATATGCAACTTGAGCTAAGTAGGGCCAAAGCAATGGAAAGCAGCAAACCTGTGTGTAGTTTACCCATTTGTATCTATCCTGACTCTTTCCACGTGGTCCCTAAGGAACTGGATCAAGGGGGAAACAACAGAGATGTACAGGGAGATGCCTTTCTCACTCATAAATTATTCATCTTCTATGTTAAAACAAAGGAATGAGAAATGTGGGAACTGGAACTACATAGGGAAGATAGACAATTTGACTTTAAACTTAGAACACTGGCTTCAACAGAACCACACTTCGTATGACAGTAGAGAAATCATGTTATTGCTATCTGCTTAAAAGCATAAAATACATACTGACTTAAGGCAGGACAACTTTTAAACAATAAAAATAAAGATGGTTCAAAATTGCTAAAAACTGAGGACCCACTGTCTTTAACCTGACTTTTGGATAAACTACTCCCAGATCAAGAAAATCTTCCAGTGGTATTTTAAACATTATTTCTTCTACTGTGATAACATTTTGTTTTTTTGTGAAAACAGTGAACAGTAGAGAATGATATTTTAATGACTATACAAATTTCTCCTATTCATGTCTCAAAATGGATCCGGCTTTTTTCAATGTGCTTTATATTTGAAAGATACCAAAGTGGTCGTTGTACTTTTTTTTAGTACCTATAACAATTGCAATTATTTAATCATTTGGGAAATTATTTGCTGAATGTTCCCCCCGGCTCAGACTGTGAGTTTCAAGATAGGGCTGGGCTTGTCTTATTTATCTCAGTGTACCTACTTTGTTAACGTAGTTCTTAGAACATAGTGGGTAAATGACAAATTTCTTTCGAAAGAATAAGTAAAAATATCTTTTCTAATGTGGCTTTCAGAAAAAAACCCACATAATACTAGATAAAGAAAAATCTGAATAAAAAAAGCTTTTTAGGGAGGGAAGAGTTCATCCTAAAAGTAAGACAGAATTCTGAGCTATTAGCATTAATCTAAGTCCTTGTCTTGAACCCAAAAGCAAGTGAAAAAAATTTTAAATACCTTTTTAAAGATAAAATAAGTAATCACTATAACGATTGGAAGCAACAATGTCTCTGTGTAGCTCAGTGGCGTCTGAAATATAGCAAATTATTCAAAATAATTATTTAAATTTTACATTAAATGAATAAAAATGTATGTCAACTTGAGTGTCACAATAAGATTTTGTAAAGGTAAAAGATATCTTTGTCATTAACAGACTATATATTTATTGAGTTTCATGTTCTAATACAAGAATCAAAAATATAAAATAGTTACACAAATATATTAAATAGTTTTAATGATAAAAACTATTAAAATTAGCTATGGATATTATTTTTTCCTTTATTTTGGTTTTATCTTTCCTTTATTTATATTATATAATAGTAAGTTTAAAACGTGTGTTTACTGATCCCTGGGCCCTAGATTATCATTTCCTGGGCTGCAAATTCTATTATTTTCATTTGTGAAACTACAGAACTAACAATGAAGAAAGTTACACTAAGTAATTAAGTATGAATAATAAAATAATAGCAGCAGCTAAATAATTCTCATGAATTGTGATAGTGATTTACCATGTAACAAAATTATATATTTCTTGAAGGCAGGAATCAAGTAATTTTACTCTTCATAGTCCGACTACAAACTGCCTCACAGATAATTAGTGGTCAATAATTGTTTCTGAATAAATGTATGACTGGATAGATAAGAGAATAATAGATGATTAGTAGTATATCTTTCTTGGCAATGTCTTATTTTAAAAGTTTGTAATATTTGGGACATTAAGTGAAAAAAACCTGAATTTTTAAAAAACAAAAACAAGAATTTGGGTCTATATTTCCTGAGTGGTCTCATACCTCCAACTGACCCAGATTATTAAAAGTAATTGAACTGTAGTAACAGTAACTGACTATGGGTCATACAGTATGTTATGCACTTGCCCTGGTAGGGGCCATTGTTTACTGATTTTATACATAAGAAACCAGGTGAAGGAGGCCATATAATTAGCAAAAGTTACTGTAAAAAAATGATAGAGTAAGTAAATTGGGTGTTTCTGAATAAAACTTTTGAGTTTCAGATTAAAGGGAAAACTTAAGAGCAAGAACCCATCATACCTGTAGAGGAGAAAAAAAGAAACATTCATACCGCTTTTTCCATGAAGTCAAGTTCAGGAGCACAGGTGTAAATTAAAGTATCAAAGTTTGTGTAATTTAAGATTCTGGCTGCAATAAAGTCACTCAGGCGAATCTGGAAGAAAATAAAAACAAATTAAAATTACACAAATAATTATAGTTAATAATAATTGGTTTGATGTAATAGTAACAAAGTCTACAGAGAAGATAAATCCAAGGTACATGGATGCCTCTCCAAAAAAACAAAAAATACAGTGAACCACATTATGTGCTCAATTATGAAGAAAATTGAAAACAAACAGAAATAGCAAGAGAAATAAAAAGGAAAAAGAAGTTCAGAAAAAGCAAGCAGAGAAGGTGATAATGTAAAGAATGAGCTAAAATCAACATTTGCTGGGCACGAACCACCATGCAGTTGATCATGAGATTTTATAATCAGATCATTTATCAAGAAAAAAACAATTTCAGTTAACTTCTTTCACCACACATTGTAAATCATGAACAAATTTTCCATGCACTGTCATTTTCACAAAGCCTCACACATTGAGCACAATTTTTGGTGCTTCTTGAATTTTTCAGACATAAATTCAAGCCATTAACTATGAGAGTTATTCTTCAAGAGAATTACAACAACTATACATACTACTTTGATTTAGTTACTTGATCTCAAAGGACTTTAAAATAAACACCACCAACCAAATCCAATGTAGAACTATTTTCTACTGATTATTTATTACCTACTTTGGTGAGACAATTATTTTTACACTGCATTCTTAGAAGGCCAGATAAAGAAAAATATTTGGCATGTTAAACATTAACTCAAACTACTTTACAAGGACATAAATTATTATATATCAACTTTGATGATTATCTATGGTTTTCATTTATTCATGATTCCCCTTATCTACCAGTAACAAGGATAATTTACAGTTAACTTTATTTTTCTAATTTAGAATAGGCCTGGTAACTAATTACAATTTAACCAAGCCACTTTAGTTTCAAGTCTTTCTCACAGCTGTCACACAGAAGTCAGCTGTGTGTGTGACAAGGGGTGTGTGTGTGTGTGTGTGTGTGTGTGTGTTAGGATTTGTAAAGAGTTGGGTGGCAATGTGGAGCAAGGCAAGAAAGAAACTAACAGACCAACTTAATAAATAACTTAGGAGGCCTAAATAAATTTACCATAAAATGTATACCCCCTACAGAATAAAAATTTAAGAACAACAAATATGCCTAATAAACCACTCTGCAGATCTAACAATAAATGGCAAATAAATTCTTACATTTTAAAATTTTATTTAACATGAACATGTATGCAGGCTCAATTCTCCTGGATAGTGACAGCATTTGACATTTTAAGAGAGTAACTACTATCTATAATCCCTTGTTAAAGTTGAAGCAATTTCAGCATTAGAGTCCTAATTGGAGAGTACTACATAAGGTAAATTTCAGAGTAGATTATTGTATGATATACTCATCTATCCTCATATCCAAACAGAAAGTGCTGAAAAATCAAAAGTTAAAATCATGCATTGTTTTCTATTCCCCAAACAAACTAGTTAATAGGAACTTTTGCTTTGAAAAGGGCCATTATTTGAGGTATTAGCCTTAAAACAGACAGAAACAACATGCATGAGGGATGTGGTCCATATATTTTCTAGAAGTTGAAAAGACAGAGAATTTTTATCATTCTCTTTATACAAGAAGAACTTTAAAAATATCAAATCACATCTTAATTTTAGTCTATAATTATAAATAAAATTATATTGAGATCTTGAGCTCTATATTGCAAAGCTGAGTACAGACTGTTCATATGTTAACATTTACAATGAATTAATAACTTATTAAACAAACTATTTGTATTTTAACCAAAATATAAACAACTACTTAACATATTTTTTTCCTAGAAGGCTAAGTCACCATTCATTGATATACTTTCTTCTTAGTGGGTTGAAAAGATCTGCAGGGTATTAGTACTGACTCTGCCAATAACTAGTTTGGGACCTTGAAGAAGGCACTTAACCTCTATAAAATGAAGAGGTTTCATTTAAAAATAGATGGTTTCAAAGTCTTCATCCAACTAAATATGTATAGAAATTCTAATGTTTTAACTAGAAAGTACTTACATGGTCTGAAACACCTAAAATTTTAGATGTCAGAAATTTCAGAATGATTGTCCCACAAAACCAAGCACTTCCTTGAATTATCTAGAAAATAAACAAAATAGATAGAAGTCAGAAGACCAAAAGGCCCTTCCTCCTGGAAATTAAACCTCCTATTAATAAGTCTTAAGTGAAAGGGAAACACAAACTCAAAAAAAATTTTTTTAAATATGGTAATGAAAACTACATATTAGAAACTAAGGGATGCATGTAAAGCAATGATCAGAAGAAAATTCATGGCCTCATAAACTTTTATCAATAAAAATGAGAGTAAAGGAAATAAATGAAAAGCTGGACTCAAATATCTAGATAAAGAACAACAAAATAAACAAAAACACATAAAAGGAAATATTCAAGAGAATAGTCTATTATATTTAGACCTATGTGCATCCATTTTGTTGTCCTTTACTTCTTCTGGATGTTCTAACATTTCTTCTCTCATCATTTACTTCCTGTTTCAAGGACTTCTATTAATCATTATATAAGGGTTGCTCTGCTAGCAATAAATTCTTAGTTTTCCTTCATCTGAGAATATGTTTTACTTTCCACTTCATTCCTAAAAGACACTTTCACTGGATATATAACTTGTGGTTGACAATTCTTTCCAGCACTTGACAAATGTTGTGCCACCTCCTTCTGGCTCCCATAGTTTCAGATGAGAAGTCTGCTGTAAATTCGAATCAGTTTTGCCCTAAAGGTAATGCATTATTTCCCTCTGTCTGCTTTCAAGACTTTTTCTTTGCCTTTCATTTGTAGAAGTTGAATTATGATGTATCTTGGCATGGATTTTGTTGGCTTTATCCTACTTGGGATTAACTCAGTTTCTTGACTCTGTAGTGTTATGTCTTTTACCAAATTTGGAAAGTTCTCAGCCATTACTTCTTTTTTTTTTTAACATCTTTATTGGAGTATAATTGCTTTACAATGGTGTGTTAGTTTCTGCTTTATAACAAAGTGAATCAGTTATACATATACATATGTCCCCATATCTCTTCCCTCTTGCATCTCCCTCCCTCCCACCCTCCCTATCCCACCCCTCTAGGTGGTCACAAAGCACTGAGCTGATCTCCCTGTGCTATGTGGCTGCTTCCCACTAGCTATCTATTTTATGCCATTACTTCTTCAAATACTTCAAATACCACTCTCTTTTTCCTCTCCTGTGGAACTTCCACGATACAAATATTAAATCTTCTGTTATTGTCCCACACTTTCCTAAGCCTCTATCATTTTTTTCCAGTTACTTTTCCTCTGTTGTTTAGATTGGGTAATTTCGATTCTTCTATCTTCAAGTACACTGATTGCTTTCTTTGTTACATTCATTCTTCTATGAAGCTCATTCACTGCGTTTTTTATTTCAGTTACAGTATTTTTCAAGTTTTTTTTTTAATTCCCAAGTTATTCCTTTTTTAAAAAAATTTTCTATTTCTTTGGTGATATTTTGTTTGCTTCTAGAGTACTTATAATTGCTCAGTGAAGTATTTTTATGATGACTGCTTTAAAATTCTTGCCAAATAATCCCAACATCTTACTCATCTGAGTGTTAACATCTCTTTATTGCCTTTTCTCATTCAAGTTCAAGTTCCTTATCCTTATTACATGATAAGTGGTTTCACACATTTTTTAAAAAAAATTTAAATTTCAAAAATATTAGATTTATTCAGATACTATGTATTTTTTTCTCCCTAAAATATATGGCATATTTTCTAAAATATGATTTTGTTTGTTGCCAAAGAATAGAAATACAATTAACTTTTAAATATTAATCTTATACCTAGCCATGTTATTTTTATAATTTCTAATAATTATTTTGTTTTATATGTAATGATATAATAAATTTTGATTTTTCTTTCCATTTCTTTTCTGATCCTGTTATTTACTTTCTTGCTTTTATATGTTTGAACCTTTAATAAAATGTGAAAAAACATATTAATCTTGATCTTCATAAATGGAATACTCCAAATATCTCTCCTGCAAAACCAATGACTGCTGAAGAATTTTACTGGGTTAAGTAAACTCCCTGCTATTTCTTCTGTGCTAAGAGTTTTTATTATAAATGGGTGTTTAATTTTATGAAATTTATTTTCTGCATCTAATGAGATGATCATAAAGTATTTTTCTCCTTTAATTTGCTAGTGTGATAATTTACATTTATAAATTTTCCAGAAACATCTTTGCATTCCTGGGATGAGCCCAATTTGACAAGAATGGATTATCCCTTTTTCTTACAAAAACAGGTGTTTTTCTAAGAAAAGGTGTTATTTCACAAAATAGCTTTGCTATTTCTTTTTGATGGTCTTCCAGAAAAAAGACATAAAAAGCCAGAATGTTTTCTGTGTTGTTCAGATGACTACCATGACTAATTTCTCCTTTTTGCAAGAGATTGATGGTATTAATTATATCAGTTTTAAAACATAAATATAAGCTGAACATTCATTATATCTTAACTGTTCTCTCCTTAGATTTTTGTTTCCTTGAAATTCTTGACTTGAAAGCTTTTTATTCTTTGCAGTCTAAAATTGAAAATATTTAAGACAATAAATTTTCCTCTGAACACAATTTTGGCAGAATTCCCTAAACATCCACAGATACTGCTCTATTTATTGTCATTTTTCAGTAATTTGTAATTAAAATTTTGAGTTAAATTATTAAATAAAAATATTTAAATTTTCTGTTGATTTCTTGGTTTAATCTTTAAAAAAACAAGTTTTGCCAATTTTTCTGAAGAAAAAAAATCAAATATTAGAAGGGTCATATCATTCAATACAAGTGTATTTTCACCATAGGGGATGGGTGAATTCTTCCAGCAATAAGAAACTGGCAACTCATTCCATTTTGTTTGTTTGTATTCTGAGTCACTATCTACCCTCTTATCATTTCCAGTTTTACCGTACCAATATATAATATGTAATCACAGAGTTCTTCAATATGGTAGATTTTATTTTTTAGTAGGAGCACATTAAAGACCTAGAGAAAAAGAATGTCATCTGTCTGATATTATGAGAATTAGTCATTGCAGTGCCTACTTAATAAGGTACTTATTTTACTTTGTAACATAACATACAAATATAGAGGTAACATGGGCAATCCATTTGTACATTTGCAAAGAAGTCAAACAAAGATCAGGTAGTGGCTGAGATGAAATAAAAAGGAACTGGGAGACTGTAGGAAAAATGTTAAAAGGACGAAAATAATAAGAGTCTAAAGTTTGAAGCCAAAGGAAAGATAGATGATGGATAAGTGTAGAGAAGAGAAAAAGGGAAAGTGGGGACAGAACTACAGACTGAGTTATTTTGAAGAGAAGGTTAGTAAATCTAAATAAAGAAACTCAAAGCTAATAGAAAAAAATTAAAAGCAAGGTAGTAGGGTATAGCAGAAGGAAAAGTAAAGAAGAAAGGCCTGAGGGTAGTGCTGAAATAAATGAACTAACTTCTTCTTTTTTTTTTTTTTTTTGTGGTATGCAGGGCTCTCACTGTTGTGGCCTCTCCTGTTGCAGAGCACAGGCTCCGGACGCGCAAGCTCAGCAGCCATGGCTCATGGGCCCAGCCGCTCCGCAGCATGTGGGATCTTCCCGGACTGGGGCACGAACCCATGTCCCCTGCATCGGCAGGCGGACTCTTAACCACTGCGCCACCAGGGAAGCCCCTGAACTAACTTCTTGAAAATGACTTGTAGATATTGCTAAGGAGTGTTTCCCACCTTATGTAAGTAGCTATTTATAATATTTACTAACTATAAATCATTCATTTTTAAAGCATATTATCTGTATTCAGTTTATAGAAATAAAAAAGGATTTGAAGAAATTGTGTTAAAAATGTTGAACCTTACCCAAAAGCAGAGTTCAGATGCACCCAATCTTTGAATTTTATTTCTTCTTAGAATTATCACCTAAAATGCATATGACATAAAATAACACAATTAACTTTTTTAAAATTACATTTCAAAAATTACACATTTCAAAAATTACACAGCCACCCCCTTCCATCTTGGCTATCACCAGCCATTTTCCTTCTTAATTGTTGATTTTTCTGAACTTGGACATGGAAAATTTCCTTGGGGTGAAAGCCAAATGCTTTGTGTACCAGAAAGTTGACCCTAGAATCAAGTTAATTCCTTACTGAGTTACTTGGGACGTTTTATGCAGGGCAATTCCTCTGAGGAGATAGATAGTGTGTGAAAGGTATGTCCATGCAAGCATACATGTGGGTTATCCAGCAAAATTAGTGGTCTAAATTAACATGAAAGTCCTTCCTCTCCAAACTCCCAAATATTTTTAAATGTTTTAAAAAATATATATCTAACTGAATTTATAAGAAAGAAAAGGAACTTTCCAGGTGCCAGAGAAAAGAACGTGATTTTAAAAAAGTAAAACATTAATTAGGAGAGTTTTTAAGGAGTTGGCAGTTTTTAAGGAGGTCTGTAGAACAGGGTTACAACTATGGGCTTGTATTAAAAGGGAGGGCAGCAGAAGAAGACTTGGGACTATGAAAGGTAAGAAACTGGAATTAAGACTCATGCATACAGCTGGGGTCCTCAAAAACTATATCCTTGGTGCTATCAACTGAATGTTTACGTCCCTCCACTGATCCTGTGTTGAAACCCTAAGCTCCAATGTGACATATTTAGAGGTGGAACATTTGTGAGGTAATTAGATCATGAGGGTGGGAACCTCATAAATGGGATTAGTGCCTTGCTAAGAACAGACATGAGATGATCCCTCTCTCCATCATGGGAGGATACAATGAAGATATCTGTCTGCAAATCAAGAAGAGAGCCCTCATCAAGAACTAAATCAGCTGACACCTTGATCTCGGACTTCCCAGCATCCAGAACTGTAAGAAACAGATTTCTGTGTAAGCCACCCATTCTGGTATTTTTGTTATAGCAGCTTGAACTGACAAAGACATGCAGGACTAGGAATACTCCTCCTACTATCTCTACAAGTTGGTAAGGTATTTGTTTATTCCCAAGTTTGTGTTGGAAAAACAAAAAGTTCCAATGAGAAACAAATCTTAGGCCTGTGTATTACTAAGATTTGGAGGAGAATTTTGCATCATCTAATTGGCCCAAGATGAGCCAGGATTCCTAAAGTTCCAACAATAGGAAAATATAAATGTACCAGATTACACAGGCAAAATTGTTTGTAAATGCAAAATATAAGAAATAAACAGGACTTCCCTGGTGGCGCAGTGGTTGAGAGTGCGCCTGCCGATGCAGGGGACACAGGTTCGTGCCCCGGTCCAGGAAGATCCCACATGCTGTGGAGCAGCTGGGCCCGTGAGCCAT
This sequence comes from Mesoplodon mirus, assembly GCF_964341445.2. Taxonomy (NCBI): domain Eukaryota; kingdom Metazoa; phylum Chordata; class Mammalia; order Artiodactyla; family Ziphiidae; genus Mesoplodon; species Mesoplodon mirus. The sequence continues at coordinate 73,120,686 of NC_138985.1, forward strand.
GGCCGCTGGGCCTGCGCGTCCGGAGCCTGGGCTCCGCAACGGGAGAGGCCACAGCACTGAGAAGGCTGCATACCGCAAAAAAAAAAAAAAAAAAAAAAAAAAAAAGAAATAAACAAAATGCCCAGACTTAGGAGAATGGTTGAATTATCTATGGAATATGCAGAAGGGAATAGTTACTATGAAATTACAAGAAAGAATGAAGATCTCCGTGAACTGATATGGAGTGATATCTAGGAAAGGTTGCTAAGTGATACCCAGAATAGGTTGATAAATCAAAATGCAAAAGACTATAGTATGCTACCTTTCATGTAAGTAGGAGGGGGTATAATAAAATATACATGTAATATTTATTAGTGCAAAAAATAAAAAATAAAAAACAACTAAATGGGTAAACCAGAAAAATTGAGAAGGAAAATGTAAAATTCTCTGTTCACAGATGGCATGATCTTAGATGTAGAAAACATTAAAGATTCTACACACACACACACACACACACACACACACACACACATAAACTGTTAGAATAAACAAGTTCTGCAAAGTAGCAGGATACAAACTCAACAAAGAAACTATGTTGCATTTCTATACACTAACAATGAACTATCTAAAAAGGAAATTAAGAAAACAATCCCACTTACAATAGTCTCAAAAAGAATAAAATATTAAGAATAAACATAACCAAAGAGGTGAAAGACTTACACACTGAATACATTGCTGAAAGAAATTAAAGAAGACACAAATGAAAAGATAGTATTTGTCTTTCTCTGTCTGACTTATGTCACATAATTATGCCCTCAAGGTCTATCCATTCTGTCACAGATGGTAGGAAAGCCTTTAGCTACCATTTCCAGGGCCCTTCATTTGTTTGAGCCAGACTGAGATCTAATATTATATTCCTTTCATCTGAAGGACCTCCTTTAACATAAAGGTCATAAAGTCTTTATTTTGCCTGCATTTTTGAAAGACATGTTTGCTGGATATAGAATTATAGATAGTATTTTTAAATATTTTAAAGATGCTTCTTGACTGTTTTGTTGCTTGCACTTTTTTCTTATGAAAAATCTGCTGACATCCTTACTCTTTGTTCTTCTGTATTTAACATGTCTTAATTCTATTGCTACTCCCAAGATTTTCTCTTTATTGCTGATCTTGAACAATTTGACAATATGCTTACTCTAGCTCTATGTTTTTTGTATTTGAGATTCACTGATACTCTTCATCTCTGAGATTATAATTTTCATCAAATTTGGGAAATTACTGGTCATTATTTCTTCAAATATTTTTCTACTTCCTCCCAACTCCCCCCCCATTTAGAAATGTACTTTACTTTTCCTATATGAACTGTGAACTGTAAAGGAGGGATTGGAATATCACCATTTTGCAATCCCTACTGAATTAATGGATCTGGTACTAAGCGCTGATCATAAAAAGAGAGGCACCAGATAATATGTGCCTCCTGACTGAAGAACAATACTATATACTTGCCAAAGGAGTTAAATCTGAACACATCCAGGTTTTAGACCCAAGTATTAATATAAATACAGAAGATAAAAGAAGATGTAAAGTGGCACCATGAGAATTTGGGAGCAAAATCTAGACCACAGAACCCTTCACATGTTCAGTGACCCAGGTAAAAAAAAATATCCCGGGGAAAAAAACAGGGAGACATATTGGAAACCTATAGATAATAATAGAAACTTAAGTGATGAAACTATAAAGAAAAGCCTGGAGTGATCACCATAGTCAAGATAGTCACTACAGTTTTAGAGCAGCTCAAGGGAGTTATGATTGAGGCAGGTTACATGGAAGGCTTCTAGAATGGTTAGAAAAGTTCTGGTTTTGACTTGATGGTAGTTTAAGGGTGTTTGCAAGTAACAGTCCATTAATCAGTACTTATCAGTACTAGTCAGAACTAAGTACATAAAACATTGGTTTTATGAGGTTTTCTACATCTGTGCTATATTTTAAAATAAAAAAAATGTTTTCATAGAAAGAGGTTGATGAACACACTATTACAAGTCATCTACTTTGTAATACTGAAAAAGTTTGACAAAATGTTGAAAAGAAAGGGCCTATGTCTTTTGGGAGAGAGAAAGAAGAGAAATTACTTACTGGGAGCCAAAAAAAAAAAAAAAGGTATGGGGAGAAAAAATGTTAAAAACCTAAATCTCAAAAGATTCAATCAATGCACCATACATGGAAAAGTGCTATATTTTGGTATTTCTGTAGTAAGTTATCATTTCTGGTCATTGTGGAAAGAGAACATTCTAGGAACATTCCAGTGGAGAACATTCCAGGTTCTGGCTTACGAATATCGGAAGTGTGACTATAAGGTAATAAAACTGATTTACTGAACCACCATTCCAAATACAACTCTAAATGAGTGTTATTCCATGAAAGTAAGTCACGCAAAGAAACTACACCCTTATTATAATTATGTTGCCACTGCTCAAAACAGTTTGGAACTCCTCTTTATAAACTATCTTTAGAGATTATTTCCTTATGGGTTCAAGAAAACAGGTCTTATAACTTTGTTGTCACACTATATTTTGATCAAGATCTGTATTACCCAGCCCAATCACCCACCTTATTCACAAGACTTTGGTCATTTCCAAAAATCAAATCCACCCTTAAAATACAAAGATTTGCCACCACTGAGGACATTCAAAAGAATGTGCCATAGTCTGTGAAGGCAATTCATAGGAGTTCCAAAAACGTTTTGGGCAATGGCAGTGTCACTGCAGTAAGTATTCAGTCTACTGAAGTGACTTAGAAGGAAATAACTAATTTTTATCATAAATTATGGCATATTTTAAAAAGTAAGTCTTATTACTTTATTATTTTAAAAAAATTTACTTGGGCATTGCCTTAAAAAGGTAAACTTTGCTTATATTATTTTTCAAGGATGAGATAAACAAAAAGCATTATCTGGGAAAAATTTTTCATGTGAGCAGTAATCCAGAAAGGGCCTTATTTATTCTCCTTAACCTATATTAAATGGGTAAACTTGCTATTTGACAGGTTAAAAAAAACTTCACAAGCTTAACAAACACTTACCAATGTCATCAATAGAGATGAAGAATAATAAGAAGATAAATACATTGGATTTCCAAACATCAACACAAAACAAAGGAGAACTGAAACCTGAAAATTGAAGAAAATGAATACATTTTATAGTTATTAGATAATAGCATAATGCATACTTTGTCTACAGGGATATAGTCATTTCCAATACAAACTTTATTTGCATAAAAAAGATTAATAAATAGATCCTGACCAAGTGATAACAGAATTTCAACACACTGATAGGTTCCAAGTATTTTCAACACCATAAATACTATATAGCAGAATTTAATTTTTTCCCCCTGTTTTCAACTTGGTACAAAGAAAACAGGAAAAATCTTATTGATTCTATTAACTCAATAATGGAGGGATATAACATGAAAGACTTACTTATAACTATTAGTTTTCTAATCTGATTTTTGTTGAACTACTTGAGGATTTCCCTCACTAAGGAAGCTTTATGTTCTTACCTAAAAGATTTTTATTTTTTATTTTCTTAAGGGATATGTGTTTGGAAACTAATATAAAAAAACAATAATGCAAAAACATAAATTTCACAGAGTGTCATATTCATGCAAAGTGTTAAAAATCTCAGGTCTCAGGGAGAAAAGGCAATTACAAAAGTAGTGACAATAATAATAAAAAAAATTTTTTTTTAAGATTCAGAGAATACAAAACATCTACAGTCTAGTTGAAAGTATAGTTGTTATAATATGGCATTCAGTTATCCTTCTAAATATTATCAACATCATATGTATTAAATACTACTTGAGAGGAGGTATATAAAACAGTCAGTTCTATTTTATAAACCCTGAGATCTTATTTTAATATATGACTTATAAATATTTAAAATGTTACCAGGTGTACAGCAGAAACTAATAAAACATTGTAAAGCAATTATACTCCAATAAAGATATTCAAAAAATTGTCACCATGTTCATATAGATGATCTTCTGAAATTTTTTTGGCTCAATGTACCCCACAACATACATGGGAAATAATGAGGCTATCTGAAATAAAAATATAAAAAAAGCAGAAGTGAAAAAATGTAGAAAAGCATTTCACTATTCATAAGCAAAGTAAATATAAGAGGAGAGTTATATTTCCAATAATGATTGTCAAAGTAATGTGAACCAACCTTCTCACTGAGAACTAGAATAGCTTGAAAAAATAATAAAAGTACCTGTATGAAAGCCACAGCTTACTAATACAGCAAAAAAAAGAATTAGAAAGCTAAGACCAGAGAAAAGGTGGAAATCTACAGAGATAAGCATGACATTTTGGGTCACTTTTCTTCTTCTGCCAATTCTAACAGAAGCAGATGCCTGCCAGCTGAGAGGCAGTTGAGAGATTTCCACACACTTAGCAGTCAGGTAACCCCAAGAATGAGATCTCTGCTAAGTCCCCAAGCTTTGGTTTGGGACTTCAAAGGGTTATACTATAAGAGAGAACCAGAAATCAAAGCAGCACTCCAAAATACTGAAGCCCACCTTTGAATTATCTCATTCTCTGATTGCATGAGGGAGATTAAAGATTGTTAGTCCCTGTATTTGCCTGCTGGAAACAAATTTAATTTTCTCTGGAAGAAGTTAATATCTTAGTCTCAAATTAACTGTACTATTGTTCATGTACAATGTCTAATACCACATCAAAACTAATCAGATATAGGGGGAGATAAGACATTATCACTAAGACAACAGAAACAGATCTATGAAGAATCTCAATCTAGTTCAGGGGTCAGCAAACTTTTTATGTAAAAAGCCAGATAATAAATGTTAAGACTTGTAGGCCACGTACAGTCTCCATTGTATACTCTTCTTCTTCTACATTTTTAAAACAATACTATAAAATGTAAAAACTACTCTTAGCTCACAAACCATGCAAAAACATGTCTGGCATCATCAGACATAGACTTTATGTTTGGCATATGCACGGAAATAACAGATAAGATTGAAAATTCCAGGAGGGTACTGAAAGCCATAAAAAAAAAGAACCAAATTAAAAATATACAACTAAATATTACAATAATCAATAATAAGAAGTCAAAAATGGGTTTAAGCAGGTTGAACATAGCCAAACAAAGAAGTGATAAATTGGAAGATAGGTCAGAAGAAAGTATAAAATGACAAAGGGATGAACAACATATGAAAGAACATAAGAGATGTAGAGCATATAGTATAAAGGTCATACTTTACATCTCAGAAAGGGCTGAGGGAATTAAGTAAAATCTATACTTAAAGACATTATACCTGAGAAGTCCCCAAAATCTACAGAAAAAGAATCAAGCACTGATTCATAAAGTATTAGTAGCCCCCAGCAAGGGATAAATTAAAACAAACAAAACCCAACCACACATAGGCATGTCATAGTAAAAACTGCTTATAACCAAAGGCAAAGAGAAAACTCTTAAAAAGGGTCTGAAACTAACTGACTTTAAGACTTACTACAAAGCTGCAGTAATCAAGACAGCATGGTACTGGAGAAAAAACAGACAAATTGCTCAAAGGAATAAAATAGAGGGTCTAGAAACAGATCCACACAATTATAGGCAACTGAGCTTTGACAACGGCGCAAAATGGAGAAATGACAGTCTTTTCAACAAATAGCGCTGGAAGACTTGGACACGCACGCATTAAAAAAAATAAATCTAGACCTAGACCTTACACCTTTCAAAAAACTGACTCAAGTGTATGTTAGAGCTAAATGTAGAACACAGGCTAAAAAACTTCTAAAATATAATATAGGAGAAAATCAAGGTGATCTTATTTGAGGATGAGATTTAGCTATGACATCAAAAGCATGATCCATGAAAGAAAAAAACTGATAAACTGAACTTCCTTAAAATTAAAAACCCCAGCTCCACAAAAGACACTATTAAGAAAACTAAAGACAAACCAGGGACTGTGAGAAAATCTTTGCATAACCCACATCTGATAAAGGTTTGGTATGTAAAATGTACTAAGAACTCTTAAAACTCATAAATAAGAAAACAAATAACCCAATTTAAAAATGGTCAAAAAGGGCTTCCCTGGTGGCGCAATGGTTGAGAGTCCGCCTGCCGATGCAGGGGACATGGGTTTGTGCCCCGGTCTGGGAGGATCCCACATGCCGCGGAGCGGCTGGGCCCGTGAGCCATGGCCACTGAGCCTGCGCGTCTGGAGCTTGTGCTCCGCAACAGGAGAGGCCACAACAGTGAGAGGCCCAAGTACCGCAAAAAAAAAAAAAAAAAAAAAGGTCAAAAGATGTGAACAAATAACCTAAACAAAGAAGATCTACAGAGGGCAAATAAGCACATGTAAAGATGCTAAACCCAATACTACATTAGGAACTGTAAATTAGAACAAGGAGATACTGCTACACACTTAATAGAATGGCTGAAATCCAAAAACCTGACAAAATCGGCAATTTCTTACAAAACTAAACATAGTCTTAACATACAATCCAACAATCACACTCCTGGGTATTTACCCAATTGAGCTGAAATCTTATGCCCACTCAAAACCTTCACATGAATGTTTAGGGAATCACCAAAGACTGGAAGCAGCCATGATGTCCTTCAAGAGTTGAATGGATAAACAAACTGTGGTACATTCAGACAATGGACAATGGAATATTACTCATCAATAAAAAGAAATGAGCTATCAAGTCATGAAAAGACATGGAGGAACCTAAAATACATATGGCTAAGTGAAAGAAGTCAGTTTGAAAATGTGACACAACCTATGATTCTAACTATATGACATTTTATTTTGGTTGTACTTTATTTCATTAAAAATTGTACAGCTCTACTGTGAGTTACAGTATTAACATTTATTTTAGAGGGCTGCATTCACAATAATAATTATGACTGGGCCCAGTAATTCTTTTCTTTGGGGCTTTGAAAAGTCTCATACAATTTAACATTTACTGGTAACCAGATTATGAATTTGTTGTATAAGTAAAACAACAATGGATAATTCATTCAAGAATTCCAAAGAGATTTTTATTTCAAGAGGTGCCAGTTGAAGATGGTAATACTTTCAAGTAATAACCAATTTACCCGAATATAGTTTCCCAGAACTTTGTTTATAACTTAATTGCTTGGAGCTTAAAGTATAGTTTTCTTAGAAACGATGCTATAAATTCAAATCCATTCAATGGATACTAGAGGGCCAATGCTATCTCCACCCTAAAGAAACTTATTTGCTGGTGGTGTGGAAAAAAAGGCAAGGACACAAATATCTCTGCAAACTTCGTTTCAACACATTATCAAGTGTCTCATAAAGTAAGCTCAGGCAAGGTCATAGAATCTCAGAGTCAAAGAATGCATAAATTGTTGTAAGTATATTCTATAGATCAACTACCCAGAATTTGGGAGTTTGGTGCTAATATCTTACTCTCAAACTTCCTTTCATTTTTTTCTTCTCCCAGTGTAAATACCTTACTACCTACCTCCTCCCCCCAAATGGACGGGGAAGGCATAAAGTGGTTCCAACTAAAATTCCAGCTAATGGATAATCAGAACTTTACTGGATTTAAGAAATTTGTCCCTTTTATTAAGCTTAGAGTCTCTACCAAGGATCCCTCTGTTATTTTTTTCAGCTTTACTGAGATATACTTGACTTAAAACATTGTGTAAGTTTAAGGTGTACAACCTGTTGATTTGATACACTTATATATTACAGTATTATTACCACTGCAGTGTTAGCTAACACCTTCATCACGTCATGAAATTCTCATTTCATTTTTGTGGTGAGAACATTTAAGATCTACTTTCTTACCAATGTTCAAGTATATAAAACAATAACGTTAACTACAATTATTATGCTATGTGATAGATCGCCAGAACCTATTCATCTTCTAGTTGAAAGTTTGTACCCTTTGTCCAATATCTTCCTACTTCCCACACCCTTCAGGCCCTGGTAGCCACCATTCAACTCTCTGTTTCTATAAGTTTTTTTTTTTTAGATTCCAAACTAAATACTAATACATGATATTAATATTATATCCCATGATATAATACAGTATTTGTCTTTCTCTGTCTGACTTATGTCACTTAGCATAATGCCCTCAAGGTCCATCTATGTCCTATGGCAGGATTTCCTTTTTCTCATGGCTGAGTAATACTCCATTGTATATATATATGTAGTGCATCTTCTTTATCCATTCATCTGTTGACAGACACTTAGGTTATTTCCATACCTTGGCTATTATGAATAATGCTGCAATAAACATAGAACGGCAGATAATCTCTTCAATATTCTGTTTTCATTTCCTTTGGATATATACCCAGAAGTGGGATTACTAGATCATATGGTAGTTCAATTTTAAATTTTTTGAGGAGCCTCCATACTGTTTTCGATAGTGGCTGTACCAATTTACATTCCCACCAACAGTGTACAAGGGTTCCCTTTCCTCCACATCCTCACCAACACTTGTTATCTCTTATTTTGATGATATTAATCTCTCATCAGATATAAGACAAGTGAGATTACATCAAAGTAAAAAGCTTCTGCATAGCAAAGGAAACACCGAAAGGGTAAACAGCAACCTACGGAATGGGAGAAAATACCCCATATATCCGATAAGGGGTTATATCCAAAATATATAACGAACTCATATTACTCTAGCAAAAAAACTAATAAGGGGTTATATCCAAAATATATAATGAACTCATATTACTCTAGCAAAAAAACTAATAACAATTAAAAAATGGGCAAATTGCACAGCTATCCTAAGAAGATATACAAATGGCCAACAGATATATGAAAAAACACTCAATATCATTAATCATCAGTGAAACGCAAATCAAAACCATAATGATATATTATCTCACACCTGTTAGGATGGCTATTTTCAAAAAAACAAATGACAAGTATTAGCGAGGATGTGAAAAAAAGGGAATCCTTTCACATTGTTAATGGGAATGCAAAATTATGCAGCTGCTAAGGAAAACAGTACGGAGGTTCCTCAAAAATTAAAAATAGAAATAGCATATGATCCAGCATTTCCACTTCTAAGTATTTATCCAAAGGAATTGAAAACAGGATCTTGAAGAGATATTAGCACTCTCATGTGCACTGCAGCCCTATTGACAATATCCGAGATATGGAAATAGCCTAAATGACCATCAACGGTTGAATGGATTTTAAAATGTGTTATACACATACAACAGAATAGTATCAGCCTTAAAAGAGAAGGAAATCCTATAACATGCAACAATATGGATGAGAATATTATGCTGAGTAAATTAAGCCAGTCACAGAAGGACAAATACTGCATGGTTCCATTTATCAGAGGTATTTAGAATAGTCAAACTCACAGAAATAGATAATAGAACAGTGATTGCCAAGGGCTGAGGGGAAGAGGAAATGGGAAGTCGCTAATCAACACACATAAGATTTCAGTTATTCAAGATCAATAACTTCTAGAGATCTATTATACAACATGCGTCTATAGATAACAATACCTACACTGTACACTTAAAAATCTATTAAGAGGGTGTATCTCATGTTCAGTGTTCTTACCACACACATACACACAAATACACTTAAAAAATTTTTAAGGCTCATTACATAAAAATAAAAGGACTATATAACAACTGTGCACATAATGATGTTGCATCAAAATGTTTAAAGCAAGAATTTACACAGCTAAAAGTAGATACAGACAAATCACTGTTATAATGGAAGACTTTCTTTCATCCTCTAAGTAACTGAAAGCAAACAAAAATAGTAGAAATCTAAAAGATTAGAATAATATAATTAACAAACTTTGCTTAACATACGTAGAATCCCATATCTAACAAATATAATCAATTTTTAAAATGCAACAAAAATAGAAAATACCTGGGAACAAATCTAATGAAAGATCTGTAAGATCTCTAAAAATCTGTATTAACATTATTGATAGAAATTAAGAACTAAATAAGTAGATATATATCATGTTCTTTGATCAGAAGACACAGTATTTTAAAGATCTTAAAAGTTTTTATTTACTGCAATCACACTTATTGTCAAACTGAAAAGGAAAGAAATACAGTATGTATATAAAATTGGGGATGGGGACAAGTCTAAAATATAGGTTTTAAGAGACACTGTGAGAAAGTGTGTCCAGCTCATTTAATAAAATAACTATACAGTTGTTAAAAGGAAGTTCATAGGGCTTCCCTGGTGGCACAGTGGTTGAGAGTCCGCCTGCCGACACAGGGGACACGGGTTCGTGCCCCGGTCCAGGAAGATCCCACATGCTGAGGAGCGGCTGGGCCCGTGAGCCATGACCACTGAGCCTGTGTGTCCGGAGCCTGTGCTCCGTGACAGGAGAGGCCACAGCAGTGAGAGGCCCGCGTACCAAAAAAAAAAAAAAAAGGATCATAAATTTACTTTGTGAAGAAAATTAATCTTGACACTAACTATGAAAAATGTATCATACAGATTCTTATGTAGAAAAGCAATTAGGTAATACAATAGACTCAATTAATTATGGTTTTACAAAAGGTATAGAAGTAGTCTTTAAATGCATATTTCTTTTATTAATGCTTCACGAAAACTGAAGGCATTTTAGTAAGGAAATAAGACAACACAGCCAAGTGTGTGGCCTTCAACAGAAAAGAGTTGAAAGACCCTAGAGATGCAACAAAAATAAATTGGAAAGTGTTGGTGCTCTGAAGTAGGCCGACTTGATTTTAACTTAATCTCTGAGCCTCAGTGTCTTCATCTGTAATCGTAAATTAATAATACCCATGTGCCTGGACTCCTTGAGGATTAAATGAAATAAACTATAATACTGAAGTCTGGTATATGTTAGTCTCCCTTTCCCTCCTATCATAGACCAATACTGTTAGGATATGCAGATCTAGACCCTCCTTCTTAAAAATCACATTTACACTTCGGCTAAAAAAAAAACAAAAAAACTTCACAGGAGAAAATTGTGCTTAATAGCTGGACTGTTGCTATTTGAACTGCTGGTTGAAAAGAAAGCGCTCTCATTGAGATACAAGCAGCAGAGTCAACATTCTGTTGTGAAAACGTAGAAAACTGACTTCTATTCTTGCCTCCTTTCATCATACTTCTCAAGATAAGTAGTTCTGAGGATAGGGCAAATTCTTTTTCCATGAAACAATAAAGTTCAAATGCTTGGACCAATTTTGTTCCTGAAATCAGAAATGAGTACAGGTATTTAAAATAAATTTTAAATAAAACCGTGTATAAGGAATGAAACTATAAAACCCTTCTGTAAGCTAATTCTTGATTCCCTGTTAGTTTACACATATAGAATAAACTATATTTTAACCACTGTGGCCACAATAAACATTGTCAAACTAATAGAAAGAAATCAACCTGTAGACTGAGTTTAACAAGATGCAAGGTCAGACAAAGCTTTCAGAAAGAGAAGCTGACATTTATAGTAAGAGTAGCTGCTTCTACATCCAGAAGAAGAAACATCAACTCCCCTTGGAAAAAACCATTTTGGTGACCTTTTAGTTTTGTAGATCAAAGACTCTTCTTGAACAAAAGGTTTATTTGACTTGCCAAAAAACTGTCCTTTCTTGGCCCTTTGGTGTGTGAAATTTGATGTTCAGTAAAGACAAAGGAACTGGAAAAAAGTTTCATAAGGAGCTATGAGTCTCCTGTGGGAAAACCTTTCTGAGACTCATCAATACTTGAACATCTCCAAAAAACTAACATAATCCTAATTTGGCAAGACAGAACCCCAAGGAACTTGAAAAACAAACACATTGTGTAGATGATAGAATTCTGAACTTGTGAGCTCACTCACAAGAACTGTACACCAGAACTGCAGTCTTTTTTTAGGAGAAGCCTAGTTCTACAGACAGCATTTAGCTGACGCTGAAATTCCTTATGACTCAACTCAGCTATCTCAGCACTGCAGGAGTGCTATGAGACATTTACAAGAAAGAAAATGGTGCCACTCATAAGTAAAAGCACGGAGTCCAGGCCAATTTTAGTGTGAAGCACTTGGCATCTATGGCTGTTAGGAGTTTTCTATCTTCAAGAAGGTGAATTTGAGTTCTTGACATCAATGCTAACCAGGGGGTTTTAAGTTCACACTTGGCCTCTGGTTCATTCAGAAAGCTGCAGGACAGGAAACAGGACTTGTCAGCAGGACAGATTCAGATATTTCTCTTCAGTGGGAGCTCTCAAAGAAGTCTTCATGGTAGCCTCATCCCAGGTGACAGCTCAGGAGCAAAGAAAGAAGATGCACATCACATAAATGGAGAAGACACTCTGGCTTAGAAGATCCATAACCCATGGAAACTTCTGCAAGGGAAATGACACTTAAGAGAGTCACTTCACTTAAGGAAGCTCGAAGTCAAGGCATCCCCCTCAGGAAGAACTTAGCTCACTTACAATTTCTTCCTCTCGGATGCAATTAGGCAATCACCAAGCAACGTGCCTAGTAACGTCATGGTCACACAACAGTAGCAGGTTTCTAAGGGAAGAGAGCTAGAAGGTTAACTGAGGGTTAAATTCCATGCAGAAGGGGTAAGTTTTGCTAAACAGCAGTGTGGTGGCTTTGACTGTGTACCCAGACTTCTGAATCCTCCAGATACAAGTAGTCTCATTTCTGGCTTCAACAGTGAGGCAAAAACATCTAGTCCTGATATTTGGCTCAAATAAATGGCCGATGGGCTTATCGTTGGAAGAGAAACTCCAGGGTGGGAAGAAAATAATCTTCTTATAAGCAGGAGGAGGTCCTGGAGTCACATTAATTTAAATATTAAAAGAGATATGGCTTTATACATATCCCAAGCAAAGAATCAGTTATATAAAGAAAGAATATGAAATTGACAACCAGTTTTGTATAGATATATTGATACTATCTCTTCCGGAAATAATCTGCATCTCTATCACTTCTGATTTTATAACCTCCTTCCTGCAACTATCCCTTTTACTGTCCTTGGTCATAACAATCTCTCCTACATGAATGGGAATTGTCTAATAAAATATAAGAAAATAGAGCATATTATAAATTAAAATCCAGTTACTGAATAAGTCAGTCACAATTTCTCAGTTTCTTAAGAACGATAATGCTTTAAGGTCTTCTCACTCCAAATATTCTAGGTTTCTACAACTGTTGCTTGTAATTTTTTTCCTTTAAAATATAGCCAATCCTTGAGTCCTTCAGCCCCATTTCTCAGACAATATGTGCAAGAGACACGAACTAATCTTAACTTTAATCTGTGAAAAATATAATCAAGAATAAAAGCCTTAGAACACTCCCAGAAAAATAACATTGAATTATCTTCACGTTAGTATTAAAAAACAAAAACACAAGCAAACAAAACTTTATAATTCAGAAAACTAAAAGCTGGGAGTTACGTCAGCATCATGGCAGCATAAGGTGTCCCGCTTTTCTGCCTCCGCCTTTTAACAACTAAAATTTGGCATCCATCCATGAACAAAAGTGCCCCTGTGGAAGTTGTGGCATCCAGCACCATATGCCAAGGGTCCCGGAAGGAGTCTGGCCCACCTATGTATCTGGTAATAGGCAGACAGACCTCAGCACAAGCTGTGGAATAAGCAGGAGCCAGTGAACTAATCCCAGCTCTTCTCAGCTATAGTTGAAGAAAATCTGGATACTGCTGACTTGGGCAGACACCCACAGACAAGAGAGCCCTGTAGAATCCAGTCTTCCTGAGGAGAGGCTCAAGCACTTCATTGGAGCAAAAATATATATGAGTTTGGACGCACTAGAGAGAGTAAGAGGAACTTTGCCAACACCACCTTATCCCCAAGGTGGAACAGTGAGAGCCTGAACTAGCCAGTGGCAACCTCTCCTATGGGGGAAAGGGAGAATGATGAGTGTATGCCTGGCATCCCCAGCTATGCAGGACATTGCTGGAAAAAACAATTTCTTTCCCACAGCACTCAGAGCTCTGCAGTACGACCTCCTTGACTGGGGCAGGTAGAAGATTGAGAAAGAGGCAAATAAGAATATCAGAGGGCATTAAAAGGATGCAGTTCCTTCTGGTTGTGCTCAGGACTCTGGCAGGAAACCTGCCTACCAGCTGCTAAGAAAACCACCCAAGGATCCCTCCACTTGGCCTGCAGGCACTCTTGACACCTCCTGAGTGTTAAACTCACACCTCTCCCGACTCTGCAGCTGGCTCCTTTTTCATGTTCCTTAGTGTGGCAGTAAGAGTGAGTTCTACTAGATAAGGAGCTCATGTGAAAAAGAGGCCAGGGTCTGTGGGCCTGTCTAGAAAAGACATACAAGCTTAATAATTCTGCCACAGAGGGAGCAAGAAGCATGAAGCAGTTGTATGCATATAAGGTCAGAGAAAACCCCAGATATAAGCAGGATGAATGAAGAATATATCCCACCTGACGGCAACCTGAAATGCAAAAACTGCAACACAAAACTTCAAGGAACATGAAGAATCAAGGAAACATGACATCACCAAAAAATCTCAATAGTCCTCCAATAACCAAACTCTAACAGAATTCTACAATTTACTTGATAAAGAATTCAGAATAGCTGTTTTGTGGAAACTCGATGAGATACAAGAAAACACAGAAACACAATTCAATGAAATCAGGATAACAATACATGAACAACATGAGAAGATTAACAAAGAGATAAAAATGATTAAAAGAACAAAACAAATTCTGAAACTGAAGAATTCAATGAATGAAATGAAAACGGCAATAGAGTATCAATATCAGAATAGACCAAACAGAAGACAGAACAGTGAGTTAGATAGGAACTTTGAAATACGCTGTCAGAGGAGAACGAAGAAAAAAGAATGAAAAAGAGTGAAGAAAGTCTATGTGATTTATATGAAAATATCAAATGATCAAATAAGAGAATCACTGGAGTTCTATGAAAAGAGAGGGAGGAGGGACAGAAAGTTTATTTAAAGAAATAATAGCTGAGAACTTCCAAACCTATGAAGAGATTTGGACATGCAAGTTCACAAAGCTAATAAATCACCCCATTATTGTAATTGAAAAATACCTTCCCTAAGACACACTATAATGAAACTCAAAAATCAAAGACAGGGAGAATCCTAAAAGCAGCAAAAAAAAAAAAAAAAAAAAAAGGACTGTAACATATAAGAAATCCCCATTACTCTATCAACTACAGTAATCAAAACAGTATGGTACAGGAATAAAGACTAATATACACAGCAATGGAACAGATTGAGTGACCATAAGTAAACCCATGCATATACTATCAATTAATATTTGACAAGGAAGCCAAGAATACTTAGGGGGAAAAATAATGTCTTCAATAAATGATGTCAAGAAAACTGGATATTTACATGAAATTGGACTTCTATCTTACAACACTCACAAAAATTAACTTAAAATGGATTAAAGACTTAAATATGAGACCTGATGCCATAAAACCCCTAGAAGAAAACTTAGGGAATAAGCTCCTTGACCTTCATCTTGGCAATGATTTTTTGGATTGTAACACCAAAAGCAAAAGCAACAAAAGCAAAAATCAACAAGTGAAACTACATCAAACTATTGATAAAAAGCTTCTGCACAGCATAGGAAACAATCAACAAAATGAAAAGGCAACCTATGCAATGGGAAAAAATATTTGCAGATCATATATTAGGTGAAATATTAATATCCAAAATGTATAAAGAACTCATACAACTCAATAACGAAAAAAAAACTGATTAAAAAATGGGTAGAGGAACAACAAATATTTTTCAAAAGAATACATCCAAATGGCCAACAGGTACATGAAAAGACACCCAACATCACTAATCATCAGGGAAATAAAATCAAATCCACAGTAAGATATCCCTCCATACTTATTAGAAAGGTTATCATCAAGAAGACAAAAGAAAACAAATGTTGGTGAGGATGTGGAGGAAAGGGAACCCTTGTGCACTGTTACTGGGAATGTAAATAAATTGGTGGAGCCACTATGAAAAACACTATGGAGGTTTCTCAAAAAATTTAAAATACCACTACCATATGATCCAGCAATCCCACTTCTGGGTACATATCCCAAAGGAAATGAAGACAGAATATTGAAGAGATATCTACACATCTATGTTTACTGCAGCATTATGCACAATAGCCAAGGTATGGAAACAACCTAAGTGTCTGCCAACAGATGAATGGATAAAGAAGATGTGTTACACACACACACACACACACACACACACACACACACACACACACACACACATATATATAAATCCTGCCATTTGTGACAACACAGATGGACCTTGAAGGCATTATGCTAAGTGAGATAAGTCAGACAAAGACAAATACTTTATTATTTCACTTGTATGTGGAATCTAAAAATGCCAAACTTTTAAAAACAGAGAGTAGAATGGTGATTAACAGGGGCTTGGGGGTGGGGGAATTAGAGAGATGTTGGACAAAGTATACAAACTTGCAACTAGAAGATGAATAAGTTCTGGAGATCTAATGCATAGCATAGTTATTATAGTCAATACTGTATCATATAATTCAAAGTTGCTAAGAAACTAGATCTTAAACGTTCTCACCACAAGAATGAAATAATAATTATGTGACTTGATAGAGGTGTTAACTAACACTATGGTGTTAATCAGGGGATAATCATATTGTAATATAATAATGTATCAATACATTGTATATCTTAAACTTACAAAATGTTAATTACATCTCAAAAAAAAAGAAACAACAACTAAAAGTCTAGTATATCTTTTGAATGGATAGAAAATCATTAAGGCAATATTAAAATTACCCAAGGAGCTAAATTAATACATTTCCTTGCCAGGAAATGATGCACATTAGACATCTATTCTACTATGTTGGCATATGCAAATAATGAAAACCACAGAAATTCTGTGTTAGTTTTAAGACCAAATATAAGGAAGTAAGGCAGAGGGAATACTCTTAACATGCTTTAAACATGCAGCATCAATTAAGTTGTGGTTATAACTTCATTCTTTGTAGACAACTGGCAGCACAAGGATTCTTGGCAGAATTTCTCACTGCCAATAAAGAACATCATTACATATTATCAGTGTTTGTTAGTTAGGTGGAAAGGAGTTCTAACGAAAAATCATAGTAGGAAATTTCGTAAAATTGACCTTTTACTCTCTGCTTCCCCAGCTCAGTTTCTTGCCATTAGTTACTTAGTTGTTTGAAGAAACAGGGTATGGCCTCAATTCACTGAATAATACCATGATTAAAGCTCTGAGAAATGGTGTCCAGTAAGATTCTGCTCTTCAGACAGAACAGCTAACATTTAGCTGGATTAGAAGCAGAAATCCCCTACCATGAAGAATCGAAGTGGCCCTTACCATGTTGTGCAGCTTGGCACCTAAAATGATTCCTCAGACAAAAGGAAAATCTACAGGCAGGTTTACAGAGATCATCTCAAATACCAACAGGAAAAATTATGGATTAAAATAAGAGGAAAAAGTCTTTTGCAGGTTTAATATCTGTTTAACTAACCAACACATTAACAGAAGGTAGATTTATATGATTAAAAAAAATCACACACATATATAAACTTTATAATTATTCCATATTTTGAAAATCTATTAGGGCACAAATATAATCACATTTAAAATTTCTCCATAATGAAAAAGAATATAAAAAAGAATGTATATATGTGTATAACTGAGTCACTTTGCTGTACAGCAGAAATTAGCACAATATTGTAATCAACTATACTTCAATAAAAAAATTTTTTCCTATGGAAACAACCAAGCACATCTTGCATTCAACTTAAATTAGTTTAAAATCATCTTACCTGTGTAAAAAGTATAAACTGAGCAAATTGCCAGGGAAGCGTAAAAGCAACATTGGAAAGGCAGAGTGCAATAAAATGCTTTTCACTATTGTTCGACGTCCTTAATGGAGAGAATTGACACCAGTAAGTTTTACTATAAAAGTAGCCTATCATTAAACTGAATGACTAGGTGCAAAATGCTAAAATCTATTGATCCCCTTACCTTTGATGTTAGACAACAAAATATAGTTGACTTTTAAAAGCTCATTAAGAAGAACTTAAAATATTTGGGTTATAAAAATGCTTATAATAAAACAAAATTAGAGCTTTAAATAAAGTATTGTATCTAGTTTATCAGTAGGTATCTTAAACATATAGCACAGGGAATTTGAGTCATTATTTTGTAAATTTTTAATGGAGTATATAATCTGTAAAAACAATGAATCACTATTCTGTATACCTGAAACTAATAAAATATTGTAAATCAACTATATTTAACTAAAAATTTTTTTCTTTAACTATGCATGACATTAGAAATTTAATACTCCAGCAAGAATGTCAGAAAATAGAATCTGAACTGACCTTGCATACCTCGAGATATTTATACTACATGAGCAGCAATAACTTTCATATACCACCACTTTTATGTTTCAAAAAACAATGAAGAAAAGTATAAGTGCTGGTGAAATAAAAAGCTAACGACTATGAGAAAAACTTAAAGAGATTTTAAACAATGACTTTAAAGAAATAATTCTGGAATACAGTTAAACTAATGCATATTGAAGTTTAAACCCTCCATTCTGCAATCATGAGATTTATCAGTAACCAATACCTTTTACCACATAGATTTTAGTACCTTTTAGAATATGAAAAAAAGAAATGCACACATTTTGTGTAAATTATAAAACTGTAACTCTTCTTTTTATAAAGGTTGTATTGGATTTCCATAAATTCTTGTACTATGGTATATACATTTTCAAAAGCAAAATTTTTAATGATCATATTGTTTAATATTATCACAAAATATATTCACTAAGTATTCAGTTATATTTATAAAATAAAAATTACTTTTGGCTAAGGTATGGAGTATAACACATGCACTCAAGGATACAATTCTAAATGTTCTAATTAACATATTTAATTCCATGAAATCTGATTGGTTAGACTAATATCACTTCAAAAAATAAAAATGGAAAATAAACCACCTTTCTAGAAATTTAACTGGGAATGAGTGGGGATAAATAGGCAACTTCCTCTACCATAATCTTTGAGAGAAGATAAGGTTTAGAGCAAAGATACAGAAATTCGGATAAGGATCAGATTCCCAAATCCATATTCAATCCAAAAATAAACTTTCATGTAGGTTAACAAACCACAAGGTAGTCTGCACCTTTCTAGAGGTTAGTAGTCATGCCAGTATGCCTTTATTTACCTTCTTTAAGCTAACATATAAGGGCCTTAAATGTCTACATGGCAGTGTGCTAAGTGCTCCATGGTTAAAGAGATAAATGTGGCATGGTCTCTGTTTCCAGTGGCATTTTAATACATTAAGTGTATGTTTAGACATTTGTGTATGTATGCTTTATTAACAAATTTACAGTTTTAAGAAAGAAAGACATGTACACAAATGATCTTAATATAGGCAAAATCTGATGGGTACTAGTAAGTGAACTATGAGTTTCTCTGGGAGTTTGGAGAGGACAGTGATCACTATCTCAATAAGAGATCTCATGAACATTCTATGAACTTATCTCTATTGTAAAGTTATTTATAGTATTCTACTATTTATGTTTTTGTTGTTGTTCCCCAGACTTTTAAAATTTCTGAAATGCTTATAAAATTAATCCCAACCAAAAAATGTGTCCAGGAAAAACAGTTGAGATGAAACTTTGGTTGAGTTTCTAGAAACATCTGTAGTTCAGATATATTTGTAAACATATGAATATAGATACTCCTTATCTATCCAACCTAGCATTTCCCAAATTGACTTGTGCATAGAACACTTTTTTTTTCATGCTTCATCAAAACCACAGGATGGACAACAATGAGTCAGAGTACATAAGCATTGAGGGAAGAAAGTAATACTTTCTCAAAAACCTTTGCATCTTTACCAAATATATATGAACACATACATATTGGTTTATTAAAACATAACATAGTTATGTAAAACCTGTAGCCTAGACTCTTAAGTGGAAAGTGATTTTTTACATAGCAATTTTAGATTTTTTTTTAAACTGGACACACAATTTATTTTTGAAGTAATTTTTAAAATAGAGTCTAAATTTAGTAATTATAACAATAGGTTGAAGTAATTTTGAGAAACTTACAATTTAGCTAGTTTCATTTTATAAATAAAAATTACCTGAGAATCACAGTTAAGATGTACATCTGAAGTACAAGAAATGGATATGAAAAACTTTCCCGGAGAGGTGGTGTCCACATCACCCGAGTAGCCTGAAATCAATAAAATGCTTACCTCACTCTATGTTCCATTGCAATAAACACAATTAATTTAAAAAATCATGGGTGGGCTGCTTTTAGTAATTTTAATACTAGGCTCATTTATTTCTGGATACCTGGTATAGCTCCTCAGTTTTTGGAGTTCTCTTACAGCACATAGCCATTAGGTAGAGAGCCATTAACTAGCAAGTCCAGAAACAAGTGAAAGATAGACCAGGCCAAACATAAGGACACTCAAAGGACAAACAAGATGATAGGGTTAGGAGCAGTGAGAATTCTGGGAAAGACAAACCAGATCCACATTCCAGCTCTTCAGTGATGATCCTGGGCATCCCAGGGATTTGGGATTTATACATGCTCAGAAAAATATCTAAACAAATGTCACCTAGGGCATTCACAAACACCAAATGTTTACACGACAAATTTAATGTGTATAGACACCCATTACAAGTAATTAAGACTGTCTCTGAATTTGTGAAATATACCTTTGAAAGAGTTAACTATAAATTTCTAAAAACAACTAGAAGTATTTGGGATTCACTGATATGATGTATACAATGAAACTATTAATTAAATTTTCATGTAGACTTTAAAACTATTTCCAAAACATATGGGTGGGAATATTATAAAATTTTATATCAAGAATTCTGAAATTCTAGAAAGAATCTAAACTCTTACAACCTTGCAAGAGTCTTAAAATTTATTGCTCTTCTTCCAAGAAACCAAAATTGTAAACCTCAGAAGGTGAGTTACGGTACGTGTAAGAAGGTCAACTCACAGTGTCAGTCATCTGGCATACTCAAAGAAAAGGTCTTGTGTTTATACTAATACACTGGTGACTGACAATGTATTTGTTTGCTTAATATATTTAAGATACTTATGTATAATTTTTCTGATTCCCTTGTCTGATTTTTTAAAATTAACCAAGTATCTACCTTTCCCAATAGTAATGGATAGAGACTTCTACCCTATATAATCTGTGCCATAACATATTACATATTTTGCTTCCAAAAACTAGCAGTCAGATTCTTCCACTTTTCTTGGCCATATCCTCAGCATCTAACACAGACTCTGGCACACGTTTTGTACTTGATATTTTGTTGAATGAATCTATCATATTCTAAATAAGTTTCCATGAACTCTTTTTAGGTGGACCATGTCTTATTGGGCTGAGTTAGTAAGTTAATTTGTATTTTGAATTCGGCATTTTGTGTAATAGAAAAGGCAGCATGATGTAACAGAAAGAAGTGAGGTTTTAGAGCCAGAAAGATGTAGAAGAGGAAACCCAGCTTCATCATGGCGTGAATGTGGAATCTTGAGTACGTAACTTAACCTCTCCAAATTTCAATTTCATATCTTCTACTGTGAGGATAATAGCCACCTCCCTAAAAAGTTTGGTGGGAGTGAGATAATGTACATAAAGTGCCTGAACTCAACAAATATAGTACTTCCTTTTTCTATAAAATATATGTAACATATATACATGCTAAAACCAGGCAAGATAGCTCATATCATAAATTCTAATTATTATGTAAAAATGTGGATCAACATGATTAAAACATCAACTTACAACACAAGGTTCTTTAAAATACTGTCAAGTCCTAAGTAATATACAATTAAACACTGTTTTGATGAATAAGTTTCCTTGTTCCTATACCACCCCTTCTATTTCTACAAATTATTTTCTAGAAAACAAACCTCTCCATGGTTGAAAAAGTAGCATAATACTGTAATTAGACCTCCAAGTTGAGTCCCACTATAAAAAAAAAATGTATACAATCAAAATTCATGTAAAATATAGTGAGTTTTTCACAAAATTATCTTAGATTTTAAAATGTCATAGTACTAAACCATATAAAATAACAGTAAAAATTTCAAAAGTACCCATGTAGTTGATGTTTTACTCTTTTTTTCTTTTTTTGGCGGTATGTGGGCCTCTCACTGTTGTGGCCTCTCCCGTTGCAGAGCACAGGCTCCGGATGCGCAGGCTCAGCGGCCATGGCTCACAGGCCCAGCCGCTCCGCGGCATGTGGGATCTTCCCAGACCGGGGCACGAACCCGTGTCCCCTGCATCGGCAGGCAGACACTCAACCACTGCACCACCAGGGAAGCCCAATGTTTTACTCTTGAATGTACAAGCATACAAAGTGTACATACAAAGTAATCTGAATGTTATTAATTTATATTTAAAATATTTTCTATGTAAAATATTATATGTGAACATAAAATAATTTTTAACAAACAGGCCAGCACTTCAGAGTCTATACTGCATTTTTTGAATATTCTGAGTGGAGGCAAATTTTTGTCATTCTAAATTGGATTTCAGTGACTGAGAGATGAAGAGTCTAACAGTTTCATTTAGCGGTAACTGAACCATCTAAACCACTGCAAATATTCTTTTGTTGAGTCCCAAGAAACAACAATGTAGAATACAAAACTGAGATCAAGGATGGCTGATTATTATCAAAGATTAAAAACCACTTCTTAAAGTTGCCTTTTCTTTAAAGTATTATTCATCATTATATACACAGGTTCAGACTCGGAAGACAATAAATACTGGTTGAATGATTGAAAAAAGGAAGGAATGAGTTTAACAAAACAAGCAGAGGAAAGCCAATGGGAAGTAATTTACCTTTAACAGATTTTCACTAAGGGAAATTCAAAGGACGCACATCAGAAAAGAAGAAATTGAAAAGAGGAAGGTGTGAGAAGCAAGAACAAATGCTGCATATAGAAACTAGGAACATGTGGATAAATCTAAGGAAGATTTGACAACAAAAAATAACAGTGATGACTGCTGTGGAGGGGTACTAGAAGTACTAAATTATGGTAATAATTACAAGATGCTAGGGGCTGTTTCGAAGTAAAGTGTTCTGAAATTCCTTATACTGATCAAAAAGAAGAGGAAAGATATCAATTAATTTTAGACTTGATCAAGTTAGATATGCATGTTAACATTTTATCATTAACCACGAAAGAAGAGAAATGGAATATCTACCTTCCAAGTTAGTGCCAGTGGGGGAGGGTGGCCAAGGTAAGAAATATCCTTCTTAAAGACTGGAGCCTAATGATGTATTTGATATTCTAGAACTGTGTAACCAATTTAGAGAAGACTATCACCTTTTGGGTAGCTCTCCCAATGAAAAGTACTAACTTTTAAAATGTCTTATTAGTCTCGTGTAACATTTTCCATATTTGAAAAAAGCATAATAAATACAAACTATTTTTTAAACTAGAACAATTTAAAGCCTGTTAACATAATCTAAAAGTAATCCTTTCCCTCAAAATACTGGTGAGCTTATGTATTTTTCCTATCTGGCACACATATAGAAAAGTACATAAAAATTTCTAGATAGCTTATAGAACACTTATAAAGTGGATATTCTTATAACTACCATATATTATTGAAACAAAACTGATCACACCCTGAGACTTCACTTGCCACCCCTTAAGACAGCCACTATCCTGAGTTTTGTGATTACCAATATAACTGCTTCTATATACATATCATACTATCATTTAATCTGTGTTTAAACTTTATACAAATATAAGTATGCAGTATTTTTAAATTTTGTGCATGCCTTGATTCATTCAACATTATATTTGTAAGATTTTTCCATGTTGATGTTTGTAGCTATAGTTCATTATCATTGTTGTACAGTATTTCACTGTATTAATAAACCTACAATGTGTACACTTCTCTGCTGAAGGACATTTGTTTCTAGTTTGGAGCTACTACAAACAATGCTGCTATGTTCTTGTATATATTTTCTGGTGTACATAAAAGAGTTTCTTAGGCATATTTACTTTAAATTGGAATTGCTGAGTTATAAGGTATCTGTATCTTCAAATTACTAGATAATGCACACCGTTTTTCCAAAATTGCTGTACTAATTTATATATCCACCCACCAGGGTTAAAAGTTGCCTTTGTCAATCTAGTAGGTATGAAATGGTATCTCATTGTGGTTTAAAATAGTATTTTCCCCATAATTAATGATGGTGGTCAATTTTACATAAGTTTATTGGCAATCTGGAATTCTTCTGGGAAATGCCTATTCATAAATATTTTGTCCGATTTTCAGTTGGGTGGTCTATCTTCTTAGTCTTTGTCTATCCCCTAGAATATAAATTCCATGAGGACAGGGATTGTTTGTTTTGTTTTCCTAGCACCTAGAATAGTGCTCCCAGTCACAGTAGACATTCAATAAATATTTGTCAAATTAATGAATGTAAGTCTGGATACCACATTGCGTACATGCTTTGCAGTATCTTTTCCCAGCTTGTGGCTTATCTTTTCATTCTATTATATCTTGAGGAACTTAAATTCTTTTCATCAAATTTATCAGTTTTTTTCTTCATGGCTGGACTTTTGTACCTTGTTTAAGAAATCTTTTCTTAACCCCAAGTTACTGATGATAATCTTCTATATAACATTTTATAATTTTGTCTATCACATTTGAGTTTTTAATCCAACTAGGATTTGTTTTTCGTAAGTTCTGACTCCGCTTTGTTCCATATGATCTCCCCATTATTTCAGCACCATTTATTGAGAAGCCTACCCTTACCCACTGATCTGTAATATCCACTTTGTCATACACCAGGTGTATATCAATGCACATTTCTGCTTCTGGGTTCCACTTTATTCCAGTGATCTATTTGTCTATCCCTATGCCAATATCACATTGTCTTGTTTACATTAGCTTTATAATACAGAAATAATTAATGAAGTAAGTTCTCACATTTTCTTCAGGATTGTCTCAACTATTTTAGGTCCTGTGCATTTCTGAATAATTTTAAAATCAGCTTATCAAGGTCAACAAGTTTTATCAAGATCACAATTTTTCACTGATTCTGTGCTAGGATTTTTATGCTGAAAACTTCCAAAAACAAGGGGTATATTTATATTAATCTCTATAGAAACATAAACCTTATGAAAACTCAGTATTGTTGAAAGATTAAATCTAGATTTTTTACTTTTAATGTTGTGCAGTTCAAGAATAACATTGTAAAGAAATCTGATGATTCAGTTAAAAATGTATTCTGCTGTCAAAAACAAAATCTGACAGAAGTGTCTTAAATAATATGGATGCTTATTATATCATTCAACAAGAAAATAAAAGATAAGTGTCTGTTGGCATTGGTTCAGCAGCAGAAGGATGTTAAGGCAGACGTATATGCTATGTTTATGGCCTTTCCCTCATGATCACAAAATGACTGCAATAGCTCCAGGTATCACATCCAGGTAAAAGCAGGAAGATAACAGAAAAGGGGCAGCTGAATCTAACCTTTTGTTAGAAAGGCAAATGCTTTCCTGGTGTAACCAAGTCTGATTTCACCTTCTTTTTCAACAGAAAAGCTAGCTCATATGGCTCTCCCAACATGCAATGGAGAGTGGGAAGCAGAATACACGATGGTCATAGTTAACTTCAACCTATCACCTGAAATTGGGCACCCTGCTACCCCAAACAAAATTGTGGTATTGTTATCAAGAAAGATAGGCTATCAAATGTAAGTGTCTGCTACAAGTGATATACATTTTCTTTTACTGCTTTCTTAATTTCACATGTACAGAGATGAAAATTAGAAATATTAATACTTTGCTACTAATGCCAACCAAAGATCCCCTCTAATGTTATAATAATTTTACACATGATCTAGAGGCATTTTCATTAAAATCTTTGTTAAGGAATCTTAATTAGCTTAAAAAATATCCCCATAAGGATAAAAGAGGGGCCTTTAAGATATTGTTTTAGCGACAGCTCTAGTTTTTGGCTGCATATTTGGCTCAGCTTCTGAAAAAATAAAATCTAAAGGTTTCCTACTATTAGTCAATTAATCTTGTTATTTATCCTTTTAATTTAATCAACAAATGTCAGAAAGTCCTTATTATCCCACTGAAAGATCTTTTAATACAGTAGTCTTACCTCAAGTATGCACCATATATGAAGAACAATCCCATCATTATTCCATTTAAAATAAAAATCACACCAACATAAAAGCAAGCAGGGTCTCCTAATCCTTTAAAAAGACACAGATTATTCAGTACTTAATGAATAAATTACTATACAGTAATTGGGTATAATTATCTCAGTGCTTTGTAATCAAGAGCTAGTGAATTTGCTGAAAGCTTTGCTGCTCAGACTGCTGCTCTATTTAATAGTTACATTAGTACTTTCCCCATCCATAAGGCATTATTAGTTACATTTATACTTTTACCTATTGAAGTGCTGTTATAGTGTAATGATTAGTTGGTGCTTCATTTTATTTAGGTGATGCTGCTATTGTTCTGCATCTAGAACTGTCTGTAGAGCCATTTGATAAATTACAAGTGAAAATCCATTGCAGTAATTTTATCTTTTGCTAGGCTCTAGGATGAGTAAAATATGGCCCCTGACTTCAAGGAGCAGCTTTAGTCTGTATGGGATAAATTGATCCATTATCATGTATAGCCAGGACCTTAATACTTAATATATCCTGTGTATAAAATGATACATACACACACACATATATATATATATATATATATATATATATATATACACATTAACACACACACATAATCTACTAGGTACTTTGCAATCATCATCTCACATAATACTCAGAACAAATCTTTGAAATTACTTGGTATGAAAATACGTTTTTTAATGGTTGAGAAAACAACACAGAAAACTTAAGTAACTTGCCAAAAGTTATTTAGCTGTAACTGGTGGAGCCAGGATCTAAAGGCTGGCCTTTCTGATTTCTTCTTCTTCTCTGATCATTCCTTTTCAGTCTGTCCTAGTAACTTCTCATCCTTTTACACACACCCCTTCAATGTTGGACCACCTTAGGCTCTGTCATATACCTTCTTCTTTTCTCAGTCTGCATATTCTCCTTAAGGAAATTCTTCCACTTCCATGGTACCAATTATCATCTATATACAGATGACTCCAAGTCTACCTTCAGATGAGAACTTTCTTCTTATTCCTATAGGTATGTATATGCAGGTAGCCACTTGACATCTACACTTTGGGGTCTCTCAGGTACCTCGAATTAATAGCAATTCAAACCTGCTACTTTTTAAAATGTTTCTTACCACTTTGAATGGAGGGACTCAATTAAGCCAGAAACCCAACAGTGTTCATAAATTCATTCTCCTTCCCCTTCCCCATCAATTACCAAATCTTGTTGTTTCTCCTTCCAGCTATCTCTCAAATCCATTCATTTTTCCAGTTACCTTTCCTGCAATCACTTGCTGAGAGCAAAACAGTTTCCTACCTGGCCTCACTGAATTCACTTTTGTCCTTTACTAGTGTCTTTTCCATGTAACTGCCGAAATTGTGTTTTGAAAATAAAAATCTGTCAAAATTCTTCAATGAATACACATAAAATCCTTAACTAGTAAATGGTCCTTCATTATCGGACCCTTGCTTACACTCTAAGCATCATTTCACACCATGTTTTCTTCTCTATCTCTCTGCTCTAGGAAGTCTAATTTTCTTTCAGTTCTCCCTTGCCTCAGGACTTTGGAAAATGCTGGTTCCTATTCTTGAAACACTTCTCCTAACCTCAGCAATCTTATTTTCCTATTTGTAACATCCACCACAGTTGTAACCGCTAACATCCCTCTTATGTTGCAAACTCTATGAGGGTAAGGCCCCATGTTTACCCAGTTTATCTTGCGGTCCCAAGTGCCAACATTAACCTATCACTTAGTGGCAACTTAATAAATACCATATATGTACATATATAAGGTGATTTTTTTCCCATCCCTCAGAAAAGTTTATACCTTCTAAGCTGGTTGAGGCAGTCTCTCAATTCCTTTAGTTTGTACCAAAAAAAAAAAAAGTCTAATTGCCCTCAAATATCTTCTACCAATGCTGTTTTAGACCATGGTTATAAAGACCATCTGAGGGAATCAGTAAAAATGTAAGGGAAACATGGAAATACAAATTTAGGATATATTCTGAGAACTGAATGTTACTATACACAAGTCAACAAAAATATATTTATAAAACATAATGTTCTAGAGAATATGAAGAAATAAAGAAAAAACAACTATGTGTTATGCAAGTAGATACATGTGATTTCAAATAAGAGTTTCAAGGAACAGCATCATGCTAAGATTGTAACAGTGCTAAACTGCAAACATCTTAAATGGAAGTGACAATTACAGATCCTGGAAAACTGTTAGATGATTCGAAAAGCAGTTCTTTGACAAAGATACTGACGTAGAAGATGTATATGAAGAGTTCGATTAGAACTGTTCATGGACTGTGAGAGCACAAAAACAGCAGAATTTCTAAAGTAATCTATTATATATCTGATTTTTAAATATTTATGTATAACTAAATTTTTACATTAAATATTTATGTTAACTATTACAGGTAGAACTGTGACTATTTAATCTACATCCCCCAAATTTATATATTCAAGCCACCCCAAAGCTTTTTTTGTATCTTCTGAAATGGAGGAATGACTTATAATCAGTATGGCCTTACACTGGAGTATATTAATACTCTAAATTCCAAATTAATACTCTTATTAGCAAGTACATTGCCTTCTCGGAAAATTAAAGGGTAAATACACTTTTAGGTGAATCAGTTCTAGACTGTTTTTAAAGAAAAAAATCACAGTAGTTTATAATAATTCTTAAAGGAGTCATAACATTATGTTTATATAAACATTAATGACAATACAACAGCATTTTAGGAAGAAACATGCCTTCACAGCTTTGAACTTCACTTAGAGGTTTTACTCTGGTCACATTCCAGCAGGTCTTTGTTTCCAGCCCCCAAAAATTCATTATTCCCACAAATGTGCGATACCAGAAGGCTATAATCACCTACAAATGATAAAATCAAAAAGATAATAAAGAAAAATTCAATATCTTCTTAATCATAATTTTTCCAAAATACCATTTTATGATGGTTGCCTTTAACATGATAAACTTTGATGAATTTATTTAAATCATGTGGAAAACAGTCATTTAAAATTTTATACACACAATCAACTAAAGTTATGTATTACTGAGTAATGCACATCTACAAAATTTATGTTGTGATTGACATCTCTGTAATATACTCTTGTAATCAACTCTAACATAATTAATAGTAGCTGTAAAATCAAGCATAAAGTACATAATTATGATAATTAATAGCAAAATACAAAGATTTACAGAAGTATTTCATAACATTTCCCTTAGGTCCTTGAACTTATTTTCTTCATAGTCTAAAAACCAACTCATAGTCTATAAAACCAACTGCACATGGAATAACAGCTCCTGTGCCCATTAAAACTCTGACCAAGCAGATTTAATTAACCAGTACTTCCCAACCTGAAATCTGCTTTAAAAAGTTTAAAGACAAGCGAAAATAGCAACAAAAAAATTACAGACAAAATGCTCAGGCCTGGGAGATTTTTTAATACATACTTTTATAGATTTGGGAAAAATAATGCAAAATCATTGGGGAAAAAAGTTTAAAAAAGTAAAGGGGAGTTCAAAGGGAAACTAAAAATAACCTAGAACTAACTACTTTCACTATTTTGGTGATCATCCTTCCAGTCTCTCCCTAGGCATAAGGAACATGTAGCTAGAGTTATTCATAATGTAATATTATGTATTATAAGATGTTAATGTAATATACATCACTAAACAATGTCATAAACATCTTTTCATATATAATATTATTTACTATTTTATCACTTAATTTTATAAGATGACATTCTGCTTAAATTTATAACTTCTATTCTTGTGTATTTTTCATACATGTACAAAAAATTTCCATATTAAATGTATGTGCAAATTCTAGAATTATACTCCTTTCTGAGATGTCATTGAATATAGTAGAAAAGCATGACTTTGAAGTCAAAATAGAACAAAAAATTCTGACTCTGCAAGGTATGGTTTCTATGGTGTGAAGTAATCCTTCAACCTCTGAACCTCAGCCACCTCATCTGTAAAATGAGCTTAATATCAATAATAACCATCTTACAAGAGTGATGGGAGATTAGAGCTTATATATATAAGAACTGGCATATAGTAAGCATTAAATGCTTTTGTCTTTTCAAAATACATTGTTTCAAACTTACACTTTTAGATGAGAAATTAATCTCAACTTTAGATGAGAAATTAATCTTGTGAACACAAAGTATGGACATTTACTTCAACACTTAAGTACTATATAAGGTTGCAAGCAAATGTAAATCTGCATACTGCATCTAAGCAATATGAAAATAAGACTGGATGAGTCCTTGTTGCCTGTCATTTACATGCTTTCAAGTTTTAAAAACAAATGAACTACATTACCATGATTACTTTTTCAAAGCATCAAAGAAGATGAAAACTGCAGATTATTCAATAAATATTTTTAATAAGTAAAAAGAAAAAAATTAGCTAATGTTTTGGAGACCATACTGTTGGAAACTAGTGGAACAAGAAACAGAGATGTAACGACATAAAGTTCCAAAAATAACCAAAAACTAAAAATAATACTTACCAAACACTGGAAAAAATGGGCCTAGTCTAATAAGCTAAGTCCTTATCTTATATACACAGAGTAAGTCAACATTAACTAAAGTTGAAGATTCAACAAATAGGGTTTTTTTTCTTTTTGATTTTTCCATTTACACTAGAATTAGACAGATAATCATTAGAGGAAATATGGTCAGACTGCCTTTGAAAAGTAAGCCAGGATAAAGAGAAAGCTGCTGCAGAAAACTGCTTCTTTCATCTTAGATCTTAGGTAGGTCTACACTATACAATTGTTACTACTACAAATTACATTGAAAAGTACTTATAGAAATTTTAAAAAAAAAGAAAGAAATTTGGGAAACCCTTAAGTACTTTGAAATTAAATAACAATATTTAAGTATCCAATGGATCAAAGGAGAAATCACATGGGAAGTTAGAAGATCACTTAAAGTAAATGAAAATGAAAAAAAACTCAATATTTAAATAATGTAAATTTCCCATTCCTACAAGTACAACTAGAACTCCTGTGAATAATATAAATCAAATACAAGAAGACCCTGAAAGGTAGAGAAAAGAAGGCAAACTAGATAGGAATGTCAGGGCCCAAGGAATGACATGGTAATAGGTTCCCTGGACTTTGCCTTATTTTCTCAGGTTTGGAGTTAAAGATACTTTGATACTTGATACCGAAACCAACAAAGAAAGTACCAAAAAATTAAACCACATACTAATAACCTTTATAAAGACAGACATAACAAGTCCTAACAAAATATTAGCAAATAGATTTCAGCAATATATAAAAATAATTATATGCCATGATCAGATGGGGTTTATTCCAGGGATGCAAGACTATTTCAGTATGAAAAAATGAATGTACTCCATCATATTAATGGAACAAAGAAGATAAATTCCATGATCATATCAATTGGTGCAGAAAAAGCATTAGAAAAAATTCAATACCCATTCTGATAAGAACTTACAGAAAAAACTAGGAATAAGAGAGGAACTACCTCAATCTTATAAAGGTCATGTGCAAAAAAACTTACAGCTAACTTTATACTTAATGGTTAGAGATTGAATGCTTTCTCCCTAAGATCAAGAATGAGGCCTGGGGCTTCCCTGGTGGCGCAGTGGTTGAGAGTCCGCCTGCCGATGCAGGGGACGCGGGTTCGTGCCCCGGTTCGGGAGGATCCCACATGCTGCGGAGTGCCTGGGCCCGTGAGCCATGGCTGCTGAGCCTGTGCGTCCGGGTCCGGAGCCTGTGCTCCGCAACGGGAGAGGCCACAACGGTGAGAGGCCCGCGTACCACAAACAAACAAACAAACAAACAAACAAAAAGAATGAGGCCTGGATGTCCACATTCACCAGTCTTAATAAACATAGTACTGAAAGTTCTAGCCAGTGCAATAAGGTAAATAAGAGGAATAACAGACATACAGATTAAAAGAAAAAAATAATACTCTATTTGCATATTAAATGACTATGTAGAAAATCCCAACATACGTATAAAAAAAAATACTCCTAGAACTAATAAGTGAATTCAGCAAGATTGCAGGGTGAAAGATAAACATACCAAAATAATCAACTGTATTTCCATGTAGCAATGAACATGTGGGCATCAATATTAAAAATACAATCCCCTTTATCATCATTTAAAAAAACATGAAATACTTAGGTGTATATTTATCAAAACACATACAAGACCTGTATGCTGAAAACTACACAATGCTTTTGAAAGAAACCAAAGAATACCTAAATAAACAAGCGACATACCATGTTCATGAATTAGAAGACTCAATAGCAAAGAGGTCAATTCTCCTCAAATTTATTTACATGTTTAATGTAATTCTTATCAACGTATCGATAGAATTAGATATAGATAACATTATTGTTAAATACACATTAAAAGGCACATGAACTAGCTAAACCAATTTTGAAAAAGAATGAAGTGAGAGAAATCAGTTTACCTAATCCAAGACTTACTGTATAGGTACATTAATCAAAACCATATGGTACTGGCAGAGGGACAGACACATAACTCAATGGAAGAGAGCAGGGAACCCAGAAGTAAACCCATAGAAATATGCCTAATTTATTGTCACATAGGTGCAAAAGCAATTCAATGAAGAAAAGATAGCCCTTTCAACAAGTGGTATGGAAACTATTGGACATCTACAGGTAAAAAACAGCAACAACATAACCTTTACCCAAGTCGCAAGTCTCACATCACATAAAGAAATTAATTCAAAATGAAATGGATCACAGACAGAATTCTAATTGCTTTTAGAAAAAAACATAGGGCCTCCCTGGTGGCGCAGTGGTTGAGAGTCCGCCTGCCGATGCAGGGGATACGGGTTCGTGCCCCGGTCTGGGAGGATCCCATATACCGCGGAGCGGCTGGGCCCGTGAGCCATGGCCGCTGGGCCTGCGCGTCCGGAGCCTGTGCTCCGCAACGGGAGAGGCCACAACAGTGAGAGGCCCGCATACCGCAAAAAAAAAAAAAAAAAAAAAAAAAAAAAAAAAGAAAAAAACATAGAAAATATTTAGCATCTAGGGCTAGGCAAAGAATTCTTAGACTTGACACCAAAAGCACAATCCACAAGAAGAAAAATTGCTACACTGGACTCCATTAAAATTTAAAAATTTTCTTATGCAAAAGACTGTACTTAAGAGGATGAAAAAACAAGGTATAGACTGGGAGAAAATATTTGCAAACCACATACCTGGCAAAGAAGTAGTACCTAGAATAAATAAAGAACAACCTAAGATTCAACATTAAAAAAAAAAACCCAATTAGAAAATGAGCAAAAAACATGAAGACACATTTCACTGAAGAGGGTATACAGATAGCTAATAAACACAAAAAAGGGGCGTTCAACAACAGTAGTCATTAGGGAAATGTACATTAAAACCACAATGATAAATCACTACATTCTGATAAATCAGAATGGTTAAAATAAAAAATAGTGACAACACCAAATGCTGGAGACCCTGTGGAGAAAGTGAATCACTTATACATTCCTGGTAGAAATGTAAAATTGCATAACCACTCTGGAAAACAGTTTGGCAGTTTCTTATGGTTTGTTCCTTTTTTATTGCTGAATTGTATTCCTGGTATGAGTGTACCACAGTTTCTTTAACCATTCACATGTCAAAGGACATCTGTGTTGTTCGCAGTTTTGTGCTACAATGTATAAAGCTACAATAAACGTGTATAGGTTTTTGTGTGAACATAAATTTTAATTTCTCTGGGATAAATGTCCTGGAGTACAACTGCTGGATTATATGGTTTACATCTGTAATTTAAAAACTGGAAATAATTTAATATCCATAATAGGGAAATATACAAATAATTTTGGAATTCATAAAATGGTTAAAGAAAAATAAATATGTACATACATTTTCAAAAATTCCAAAATAAAATATTGAGGAAAAAGTTGTAGAGTGATATGTTCAGTATGAGAACACTTCTGTGAAATTACAAAAACACAAACAATCCTTGAAAAAAGAACTGGATGGATATACACATCAAATTCATGATAATGATGCTTGTGAGAATGGGAAAGGAACAAACTTAACTGGGAAGCAGAACAAAGATGACTTTAACTGTATTTATAATGCTTTATCAGAAGCAAAAACGATAAAAGAAAAGCATTTATTTATTGTAGGTGGTTGACCACACATATTTGCACATTATTCTCTAGCTTCTGCAATTTTAAACATTTTAAAATCAAAATAAGAATAATTTTTAAAAGCTATAAAATATGAAGAAAGAAATAAAAAGCAAGACTTTTTAACTAATCTGCTGGATTCTGAGATAACTCAAAAGTAGTTCTTACCATGCTGTCAAGTCAGCATTTATCTTCAGAGTTCACAAACTGAATCTACAATATTTTTTCTCCTTTTTTCCAATTTCTAGAATTTGAAGACTATCATAAAATTCATACTTTTTTTAGTATTGGGAAGTATTCATAGATTTCTAGCTATATAACTACATAAATCTTGCCTTATTAATGTATCCCCAAGGTCACTATTCTACTCATCACTGTCACTGTCCCTTCATGTGATCAGTATGCCCATCCACACGGTCTCTAAAGCCAACAGATGCAACTGACAAAGGATTAATCTCCAAAATATACAAACAGCTCATGCAGCTCAATATTAAAAAACAAACAACCCAATCAAAAAAATGGGCTGGAGGCCTAAATAGACATTTCTCCAAAGAAGACATACAGACGGCCAACAAACATATGAAAAAATGCTTAACATCACTAATTATTAGAAAATGCAAATCAAAACTACAGTAAGTTATCACCTCACACCAGTCAGAATGGCCATCATGAAAAAGTCTACAAACAACAAATGCTGGAGAGGGTGTGGAGAAAAGGGAACCCTCCTGCACTGTTGGTGGGAATGTAAATTGGTACAGCCACTATGGAGAACAGTATGGAGGTTCCTTAAAAAACTAAAAATAGAACTACCATATGACCCAGCAATCCCACTACTGGGCATATACCCTGAGAAAACCATAATTCAAAAAGAGTCATGCACCACAATGTTCACTGCAGCACTATTTACAATAGCCAGGACATGGAAGCAACCTAAGTGTCCATCGACAGATGCATGGATAAAGAAGATGTGGTACATATGTTCAATGGAATATTACTCAGCCTTAAAAAGGAATGAAATTGAGTCATCTGTAGAGACATGGATGGATCTAGAGACTGTCATACAGAGTGAAGCAAGTCAGAGAGAGAAAAACGAATATTGTATATTAATGCATATATGTGGAATCTGAAAATACTGGTATAGACAATCTTATTTACAAAGCAGAAAAAGAGACACAGATATAGAGAACAAATGTATGGAGACCAAGAGGGAAAAGGGTGGGTGGGATGAACTGGGAGGTTGGGACTGACATATATACTATCGATACTATGTATAAAATAGAAAACTAATGAGAACCTACTGTATAGCACAGGGAACTCTATTCAGTGCTATGTGGTGACCTAAATGGGAAGGAAATCCGAAAAAGAAGGGATACATGTATACATATAGTTGATTCACTTTGCTGTACAGTAGAAACTAACACAACATTGTAAAGCAACTATACTCCAATAAAAATTTTTTTAAAAGAAGCTATTGGGGCTTCCCTGGTGGCGCAGTGGTTGAGAGTCCACCTGCCGATGCAGGGGACGCGGGTTTGTGCCCCGGTCCGGGAGGGTCCTACATGCCGCAGAGCGGCTGGGCCCATGAGCCATGCCGCTGGGCCTGCATGTCCGGAGCCTGTGCTCCGCAGCGGGAGAGGCCACAGCAGTGAGAGGCCCGCGTACCGCAAAAAAAAAAAAAAAAGCTATTGTACTTATATTTGTATCTATTTTGCTTTTGCCCTGACATTACTTTTATCAAATCATTCATTTATTGCATTTTATAAAAACAAGGAGTAGGTAATTTGATGAATACTGATTAAAGAATGCTTCAATAATATCTTCCCATAACGTTTTCTCTGCTGATGTTTTGTAATATATGGTCTTTGTACATACTGCAATAGCCATGTACTGCTTTTCACCAAGACTTGCTTGGGGAAAAGAAGAGGAATTTAACAGGATATATTTTTGCTATAATTAGAAAATAATAGATTGAGGTTTAAAAAAAAAATAAAGCCAACAGACCATCACCCTCAAGAATCCTTCTTGGCTCCTTCCCATTTGGCCTATTACACTAGTCATTAATTCCATACTAAGGTTCTATTCTTTAAGTTCATGTGAGCATAATTTCTGGGGTTTTTTAATTTAGGAGAGGAAATTTTGATACACTGCTCAACTATAAGGACACATACAATCAATAAACTTTAAAATCCCCTCCTTCCTATAACATCATTGAGCTTACTATTTTTATCTGATAAAGAAGAATCCCTCTACAAATATTTGTCCCCAAATATTGCTTACCTCTGGATAAAGATGGAAGTGTTTCACTGTATTAATTACAAGGGGATATTCAGTGAGCCTGTCATTCATAATCATCCACAGACCTCCAAAAAATGAAGGCGCTTCGATAATGGTTTTGAAGTAGGAATAATAAAGTCCCTTTAAAAAAGTACAAATTGTCAATGTAAGTAAAATTTGAAAATATTTATTTTTATAACTCTTTTTAGAACAATTTACTCTGAAAAAAAGAAAAGGATAGATAATAAGACTACCTAATTTCTCCTCGCTAGTGCATTCTTGGATGCAAAAAAGGCATACATTTTCAGGTTATCACTATACTATTCTTTCATATTTTCTGTAGGCTTGAAAAAGAGTTAAAGGGATGGTTAAACATTTTAAGGAGCTTTTCTAACCACACCTTAAAATATGTAAACAATATATTTTTAATTTTACCAAGCCTGATTTTACCCCCACATTATGAGATGCCTAGAGGTTGAGATCTGATGATTCTGGCACAGAGATGACTTCATGTCCTTGTACATGTAGAACTTGGCATAGAGAAAATTACTTCTTTTTCTCCAACTCTTAGGAAATAACAGTGACTACAAGAGCATTAGATGCAACTTTGTGCTTTCATCTTACTTCCTAGTTCCATCTATTGGCTCTGCACAAGGTGAAAGCTAACTAAATGTGAACCAACTATTGTTCATGACACAAATGCTGTGTCCTAAAAAAAGGATTACTTTAGTGCATTATTCCAGCATGTGGAATAATGATTTTATTAGGTTACTAAAAGTGCTGTTTAGTTAAATTCCAAAGATTAACAAAAGCATGTTGTTTCATATTACTTCCTCATCAATTTCCTGCTTTCCTTCCTAAAAAATAAAGGCCCACATAGTTTGTAATACACGCTCCCTCAAAAAACATTAAAAGCAATTTTCAACCCCACACGCATTCCTGCTTCATACAATTATAGGTACTTTATTTTTGATAGACTAAGCAACACTAGTGACTATTAAAAGTAAAAGATCTGGGGGGCTTCCCTGGTGGTGCAGTGGTTAAGAATCTGCCTGCCAATGCAGGGGACATGGGTTCGAACCCTGGTCCGGGAAGATCCCACATGCCACGGAGCAACTAAGCCCATGTGCCACAACTACTGAGCCTGCGCTCTAGAGCCCATGAGCCACAACTACTGAAGCCTGGGCGCCTAGAGCCCATGCTCCACAACAAGAGAAGCCACCGCTATGAGAAGCCCACGTACCGCAACGAAGAGTAGCACCCGCTCGCTGCAACTAGAGAAAGTCCACACGCAGCAATGAAGACCCAACACAGCCAAAAATAAAATAAAATAATTTTTTTTTAAAGTATAAAAAAAATTAAAGATTTGTTTTAGCTGATGTCTGTAAAAGCATTTATTCATAATTTTGATTAGTAAAATAAGTTCATATAAGGATCTTTCCCTTTTCTTATGAGAGAAACAAGGCAATACTACAATGAAAAGATATTTAATATGCATGTCTATACTTAGATAAATAGAAAATATATAAATTTTTGTTAATAACAGTTATTATTTTTGGGCCAGGTACTGTGCTATGTGCTTCATTCATTTTCATCTTCCTTCATTTTTGGTAAAACCCTGTAAGGCTGGCATTATTCCCAGTTAACAGATGAGACTGAGAATCAAAGTTAACTTACTAGCCATTATGCAAGAAAGCACAGAACTGCTATCTGAATCTAGTGACCTGTCATCAAAGCCCAGACTCTGCCACAGCTATGCTCTTTATTTAATATTTTATATACTGTCTTTGGAAATAATACCTATAATAAAAATTCAAATGCTAACACACCCAATTCTTCAAAGCTTTAAGTGGCTATACGGTGAGACTTAAAAAGCAATGGCTGAGATACCTAGAGTAGGCAGATTTATAGAGACAGGAAGTAGAACAGAGGTCACCAAGCAGCTAGGTGAGGAGTGAGTGTGAGTGGGGAGTTAAGTGTTTAGCAGGTACAGTCTCTTTGGGATAATAAAGTTCTGGAGATAGATGGTGGTGATGGTTGCACAACTATATAAGTGTACTTAATGCCACAGAACTGTATACTTTAAAATAGTTGAAATGGTAAATTTTGCTAATTTTTTTAATTAAAATTTTTTATTTTAATTTAGCCACAATTAAAACCAAAAAACAAAACTAGTGGCTAAACAGTCAGGAGACCCAGTTTCAATTCTTCTCTTGGCCCCTAACTAGCTGATCTGGAAGACAGTCCTGGCCTCTCTTAATTGTAAATTTCTGCAATTCTGGCATTCTTTTTCCCATTTAACCCCCATAACAATTATGTGAAATACATATGGTAGATAGATTATCTCCATTTTATAGGTTAGGTGCCAAAAAAACAGAAAGCATTATATCAAAAGTTGTCTCTTGAAAGAAATTATCTTGAAATCAAGAGAGCTAAAAAAAAATTTAAAGAGCCAGATAAAACATGGGGTCTCCCAACTCTACCCTAAGGGAAAGCAATTTCTGATCATTTTGGTAGCCCTGTATCACTTCTTTTTTTTTATTTTATTTTATTATTATTATTATTATTTGCGGTACGCAGGCCTCACACTGTTGTGGCCTCTCCCGTTGCGGAGCACAGGCTCTGGAAGTGCAGGCTCAGTGGCCATGGCTCACGGGCCCAGCCGCTCCGCGGCATGTGGGATCTTCCCGGACTGGGGCACGAACCCGTGTCCCCTGCATCGGCAGGCGGACTCTCAACCACTGCGCCACCAGGGAAGCCCTATTTTTAGTTTTTTGAGGAATCTCCATAATGGCTGCACTGATTTACATTCCCACCAACAGTGTACAAGGGTTCCCTTTTCTCCACATCTTCAGCAACGTTTGTTATTTGTACACTTTTTGATGGCAGCCATTCTGACAAGTGTGAGGTGATATCTCATTGTGGTTTTGATTTGTACTTCTCTAATAATTAGTGATGTTGAGCATCTTTTTATGCGCCTGTTAGCCACTTGTATGTCTTCTTTGGAAAATGTCTGTTCAGGTCTTCTGTCAATTTTTTTAACTTTTTCTTTTATATTGAGTTGTGTGAGTTGTTTTTGTATTTTGGATATTAACCCCTTATTAGTCATAGCATTTGCAAATATTTTCTCCCATTCAGTAGGTTGTCTTTAAGTTTTGTGGATGGTTTCCTTTGCTTTGCAAAAGCTTTTAGGTTTAACTAGACTATTTGTTTATTTTTACTTTTATTTCTTTTGCCTTAGGAGACAGATCCAAAAAAAATATTGCTACTATTTATGTCAAAGAGTGTTCTGCCTATGTTCTCTTCTAGGAGTTTTATGGTTTCAGGTCTTACATTAGGTCTTTAATCCATTTTGAGTTTATTTTTGTTTATGGTGTGAGGACTAAAACACTTTTTTATTTAAATAATAAACCTACAGGCCAGATTTCAAAAACAAACCTATGGTTACCTAAGGGGAAAAGTGGGGTGGGGAGAGATAAGCTAGGAACCTGGGATTAACATACACACATTACTATATATAAAATAGATAACCAACAAGGACCTACTGTATAGCACAGAGAACTCTACTCATATTCTGTAATAATCTACATGGGTAAAGAATCTCAAAAATAATGAATATGTGTATACATATAACTGAATCAGTTTGCTGTACACCTGAAACTAACACAACATTGTAAATCAACTATATTCCAATAAAAATTTTTTTAAAAAACAGCAAAAATTAAAAAAATAAACCTATAGGCTATAGTTTGAGAAACAGTGCAATTCACCAAAAATTCATTTCAGTTCCTAATAAATTTCCACCTTATAGTCTCCCTATTCTTAAACTACAAATGAATTCATTAGAAGAAAGAACCTAACCATTTCAGTGCGAAAAGTCATCTCCCGTTCCAAGGATGAGAGGTGAGAAAAATGACGATCATTTTCAAAAAGCTTTATTAAATGTATCCTAGAAGAAAAATAACATGTTTCAAAAACAGCACTAAAATAACTATTATAAACAAAGTATGAAAGCCATGAAAAGACAAAGAATAAATTTTTATAATAAATATTGAGATAATTTTGTAACTTGCTAATTTGTATATTTTTAGGCATTCATAAGCTAGCATTAGCACAGAGCTGAAATTCCTTAACTCCCTGGTTCCTAATCTTAATTGTGTATCTAAAACTCCTGCAGATCTCATCACCCTTCCTCCTACTCCAGGCCTCTAAATCAGAACAGAAGCATGTTTTTGTCTGTTAGGTTTCACAAGTGTTTCCAATGTACCAGGTTTGGGAAATGCCTCTAACTGTTGAAAAGCTTTGGAATATAACTTTAAATAAAATTATTTTAGGTTAAAGCAATTTTTAAATAAGTATAATACTACATAAAGTGCCAAAGAACACAGGACTGTACTTTGAGATATTTATTAATGCAACTTAAAAAAACAGCTGTAGGTACTGAAAACAGGAGCATATGTGACAAATAAATTATAGTCAGCAATTATGCTATCCTTAATTTACATAGTAGATGCTTTCCAATGAAGTACAAAATAAATCAAAATTCCATATAGCAACGCTGTCTTTCACTCACCTTCGTTTACACATAGGACACATGCCACAGTACCAACAGCTGTAGGAAATGTTTCTCATCATTACAGCCTTAGTTCTAACATTGAAATCTCCCTGCAGAATAATGATCAGAAGAGCACTGTCCCAACAGGATGTGGGGCAGATCCCATTCTTCCCAATAGTAGAAATCCTTGAGCTCAGGTAGAAATGAAGATATGTCAGAGGAAAAATATTATTATTTTACATAGAGTTTTTACAAACATATCATTTGTGTAAAATTATATGCAGGTGTATGCATACTGAAAGGCTCATTTAATTCTGTATTACCATCACAGAGTGTTTATCTTCATTTCTACCTGATTTCCAATTGACAGGTGTTACTAAAACTTTGTCTCTAAGTTTGTGTCACTAACAACAGTCAATTACTATAAAATGAGGAAGTTTTTTTACATGAAATAAACATGAAAAGTACACTACAAAAGCTAGATATTTAAGAAACATAGTGGTGAATCCTTTGATAAAGCAAAAATATTTTAATTCATAAGTTACTATTCCCCTAATGCATCCATTTATAAAAGTTGCTTCACATGAGGTTTTAAAAAAGGTTATATATATATATATATGTAAACTGGTGCACATATAGATGTTCTATACACATAACAAGCAGTTATTGTTTTATTATATGCAAACAGCAATGGCAATTTTTAATCCAAATGTTTTCATTGATTTCAAACTGAAACTAATCTTACCAGTGCAAAATTGCCACAAAGGCAGCTGGAAAAAGAAGAAAAGAAAAAAGTCATTAAAAGCTGCTTCATTATAATATACCTTTAAAACAACTATTTAATAATTTTTAAAACAAACATTGCACTGTTGAAAGTTCCCAATCATGATTCTCCAGCTCTTTTTCCATATTCTTACCAGCCTGAGCTCATTCCTACCACTCTTCAGTATTTCTCAGATTTACTAGTTTTATGCCACGATCAGCAAACTATGGCCCATGGTCTGTTTTTGTATTGTCTGCAAGCTAAAAATATTTGTTAAATTTTTTAAGGGTTATAAAAATAAGAAAGAATAGGTAACAGAGATCGTATGTGGCCTGTGAAGCTTAAAATATTTACCACCTGGGTCTTTATAGAAAAAGTATATACTTCCTACATATGTTAACTTTCTATCTAATACATACATAATATACTCTGAACCACTTTAAAATTAAACCTATACCTCCCCTCTCAACTCAAAACAGATGCCCCTCTGATAAGGTTTCATTAACTCTTAAGATACACAGAGAATGCCTTATTCAACTATACCTGTATCCTCTTTCTTA
This sequence comes from Mesoplodon mirus, assembly GCF_964341445.2. NCBI lineage: Eukaryota > Metazoa > Chordata > Mammalia > Artiodactyla > Ziphiidae > Mesoplodon > Mesoplodon mirus. Next base: position 73,163,187 of record NC_138985.1, read on the forward strand.
TTCTCCAATTACCCTTAAAAATGATATTTAAGGAAAAGATCAAAAATCCTACTAAGTCCATCTGGCTTTCCAAAAACCCTCAAAATATTCATGTGCCTCTCCCTCCCTTTACTCCACATTCCACACCTGATAAAATGGTAAGGTGTAATGATGCCAATATTGTAAATGCAAAGAAGTGCTTATCACAGTTCCTTTCAAAGTTGTGATAAAAAGCTGACTCCTGGGCCCCCATATCCTGTCTCTGTCAATCTCACCTCTGATAGTGACCCAACCTTATACTTTACTGAAACAAAGATCATTTAATGCGAGCACTCCCAAAGTCTCTTATATCCACTTCAACATTTCTCTACGTAGTAATTCCCTCTCTTGGAACCTTAATCCCACCCTCTCCCCTTGGTTCTTCCCTTCAGCCTCTAATTTTCCTAGGCCTTAAAACACTTCTCTTGATCTAGTAGGCCTTCCAACTACGAAATATTCTCTCCTCCACACCCCCCGCCATTATCTAATAAGATTCTTAGCCTACTTCTTTCTTCTAAGTTCCTGTAACTCTTAAATGACCAATGATCAGTTAGTTATCAACATCAATGGCCTCTTTCACTTCTGCTTTTCAATCTCTCTGTAGCATTTGACCAGATTCTTAGATTTCTTCCTCTGTTATCTTCCATCATACCAACTCTTCCATCTTCCATCATACCAACCCTTTCTGACCATTTTGTTTTTATATGCTTATCTATCTGGTTTTCCCTCTCTCACGTCTTAAAACTAAGTATAACGGGTTTTCTCAAATAGCTTTACTTTGCCCACTTTCCTCTCTTGGAAATCTCACTCAATCTTAACGTTTCAACTCACTTCCACATGGATAATTCCCAAATCGACACTCCTCATGCCTGAACAAATGTTCTCTCTCCCTCTCCTCACACTCTTTTCCTCTTCTACCTCACTACCTACCCAGTTCCTCTCAATTTGTTGCCATTAACTTTCACCTCTGTCCTCTCTTCTCCATTCCTACTATTGCTACCCTCATTAAGACCACTATTGCCTGGATTCCAGCATTCAATTATTTTTTCTGCTTCTTTTCTCAGTCCATATCCAGTCCATTTTACACAATGCTGTCAAATTATTCTCTCTGAAGCACACTTCTGATCATTTCACTCTATTTAAAAATCATTCAATGCCAACATCGTGAATGTACTGTCACAAAATTGTTCACTTTAAAAATGGTTAATTTATGTTATGTGCATTTCACCTCATTAAAAAATTATTTTCCTAAAGAAAAGAATCAATTGATGCCTCCCTACAGAACAAAGTCCAAATGCCTTAAACCTAGGCTTGAATTAGACTCTCCATGGCTGGTCCCAACCAACCTTTTGAACTTCCTACTTTCTCTTCTTTTTGTACCCTTACTCTGCTTTCATATTTTCTTACATCCCATGACTCTGATTATGCTGTTCTTTTTTTTTTTTTTTTGCGGTACGCGGACCTCTCACCGTTGTGGCCTCTCCCGTTGCGGAGCACAGGCTCCAGACGCGCAGGCTCAGCGGCCATGGCTCACGGGCCCAGCCGCTCCGCGGTGTGTGGGATCTTCCCGGACTGGGGCAAGAACTCGTGTCCCCTGCATCGGCAGGTGGACTCTCAACCACTGCGCCACCATGGAAGCCCTATGCTGTTCTATAGGCCTCTAAACTTGTTCTCTGCTTCATGTATCCAAATATTAGCCTTTGGTCACAATTCAAATCTCACCTTTTCCTAAAAGTCTTATCTGATCTCATTTCCCACTTCCCATTCTCCAGTATGTTCACTCTTTTGAACTCTCATAGCACTTAATATACTCACTCATCATTTCACCCAACATTGAGTGCCTTCAGTGTGCCAGTCATGGGTGCACCAGGGCTTGTGTTTGGGCAAAACACCTCTGTATTCAAGACCATGTTGATTCTGGATGTGGAATGTATCTGTTTCCATAATTAGACATCTGACAAAATCTAAATATGAACCCCCATCTATTATTTCTCAAGTATTTTCAACACACCCCAAATGTGGACATTCATTCTACTTTAATTAACATCAGCAGTCAACTTAGAAAAGAAATCACAGTAACTTACATTAGGAGACATTTATCTATGTTTCAATACACATCAGCAGCCAGTCTGACCAAAGACTAGGCTCAAAACTGATTTTAATGAAACAGCAATATTTAAGTTACGTCTTCAGCTACAGAAAATGAGGAATACAAATAAACATCTTTCAAGTGCTTAAATAAGAAAAAATTTAAGCATCAAAGCTCCTCAGCAAGATGAAAATAAATGGAAAACATGGGGAAATATATTGCCTAATGTGACTATTTCTGCTATTAAAGATTCTCAACTCATTAAAATAACCAAGTTTATTTTTCTTTATTCAAGGTGCAGAAAAATACAATGTCTGACCTCTCCCCCCGCCAAAAGCTACCCTATCATTTTCACAACTTGTGATAAATGGCTGCCTTAAGATGACATTTTGTTGGTGACACATGAAGTGATCACTGTTCCTGAAAACCCTTGAAAATGTTTTAAAAGAACTTAAAAAGAACTTTAAAAGAAGAGGGCTGGAAATTCTTGTCAGCGATTTTCCAGAGATTGGACTTCGCCATTATTGCTGCTAGACTTGCTTGTTAAACTGATCTGCAAGATTCACCAAAACCACTTCCAACCCGAGGCTCAGAGGGCCCGCGGGTCCCTCGGATGCGAGCCTACCGCGCGGGATTGCTGGGCCTCGAGCCGTCGGGGCTCCTGCCGAGGGCTTTCCCCGGTCGACTCTGCTCACCTATGCCGAGGGTCATCCTGCCCGTGAACTGACATCTCCGCAATAGATGCACCTTGTCGCGGAGCTGCTCCATGAAACAGCTGAGGAATTGAAAGCGGCCGAGAGGAACGGTCCTTGCGACCGCCTCCATTTGCAGGCAATTCTGCGCGTTCAGGTTTCGGGTACTCCGCAGCGAGTACTCCTGGGCGGCCCCTGGCAGGTTCCCCCCGCATGCGGGCAAAGACAGCTTCGGCTTTTTCACCTCCCCCTTCGGCTCCTCGTCCAACTCCGGCTCCCCGGCTTCGGTGGCCCGGCGCCGCGGCTGCCTACACTGCGTGGAGCGGCGAGAGTGCGACGGCTCTGAGACCGTTTCTTTGAGCTTATTCCTCGTTTGCCCGACCATTTTCTCATAGTCCCTGTTCGGATGGAGCTGCTACTCTCTCTGGCGCGGGCCCGGCCGAGTCGGGCGAGGTCCGCAGGGGTCTGGCTCGGCTCGCAGCCTCAACGACTAGTCCCCGCCGCCGTTGCGGGCCACCGGCTAGTCAAGGCGACCGCGAACCCTGGAAGGGGGGCGGTGTCAGGCCCAGGCTGCCCCGCGCTGCCGGTGCGCCGCCCACGCGTGCAGCCCCACGTGCGCAGGCCGTGCGCGCATCCTCCCACGTGCGCCTCCACGTGTCCAGCCCCAAGTAAGCGGACTCCGCGCAGAGCTCCACGCGCGTCTCCTCACGCGTATCCTCTCAAGTGCGCCGACCAGCTCACCGCCGCCCTACGCTGCTGGTGGACAAGTCTGAGGAACTTTCTTCGACTTTAGGCTTAGCTTTGTTATTTTTACCAAAAGATTGTCTGTCTCGAGGTTATTGAAGGGAAAGGAGATCTCAATTGAAAGAATAACCGTAGAAAGAGAGCGAGGGCAGAAAGTGGGCGCCTGTGATGCACCTGGCACTTATTAGGAGCGTCTCTCCTCGCCTCCTTGGAACACTTAGCATTGGGCACTCAGTCCGTCTCCTACGCCGAGGCAGTGGCCCGAGGCCGCAGGCAGCAGGTGGCAGAGCAGGCGTCAGCCCGGTGAGTCTAACCCCAGAGCCTCTGGTTGACGCGAACTCGGTGACGTCCCCTTTGAGGACAGCGCTTATTAATCCATTCTGAAGTGAAATTGTGTCCCCAGCAAGGTTGCTCAGAATTCGTCAGCAGTTGAGCGCGGAGTTGCGCTCAGCAGTCTCCCCCTTCTGAACCAGGGACCACCCAGGACCACGTGAGAGGGGAGCCCCATAGTCACTGCACAGCCACACGTGATGCCAGGACGGCTGGCAAAGATGGACAGGGGCCATTGGCATTTTTCATGTCCTCTGTTACAGGCCAGGCCGCTGGAGCCCACGACGCTTCACGTCCCATCTGTTTTATCATGGATCGAACTCCCTAAGCCCCTTCTCCCCCATCTAATCTAGGCTCACTGTGGCCAGGTTAATTTTCCGCATGCCACACCCTTCAGAAATGCTCGTGGTTCCCATTAGCCCGCAAATGAAACGTAAACTCCTTGGCTTGTTCATCGGTACCTTCAGCAAGCTGCCCCAGTCTGCCTTTTCAACTTTAGTTTCCCACCTCCGCGGACACAAATCTTCCTTTCCAGTCATTACAAGTGAGGTCCGCAGTGTGACTCCATAACTATCCGTTTACTTATACCGAAAAGCCCTCCTGTAGCTTTTTCATGCATTTCTGCCTGCCCATCTCAATTCTATCACCTTCCAAGCCCCAGCCCACGTTAATTTCCCTACTCTGAAGGTCTAAAGCAGTTACTGACAGTATTATTCATCTTGTCACTTACTTAAATTCAATAAGTGCTAATATTAATTTGTTGGTTTGTAAGATTTTCTTCAAGGAGCGTTTCTGCATTCCTGGCACTATGTTTGGTGCTTAAAATGTTTTCGCATCTAGGGAATTGCCTGGCGGTCCAGTGGTTAGGACTCCGCTGTTTCGCTGCTAAGGCCAGGGGCCCCCGCGGCCGCGGCGGGGCCAAAAAAAAAAAAAAAAGTTTTCGCAGTAAATTCACACGATAACTTTGTACGAATTAGGAAGCCGCGGATCAAGGATGTAGTGATTTACCCAACTTTAAACAGCTAATAAATCGTCCAATCCTGAGTTTACAATACAAGGTACTTATGGGTGGTTGATAAAAATATATTATTGAGTAAATATGCAAATTCAAAAAAATACCTTATTTTTTCATATGAGTATTTTAATATTGTTTTTGGAATGCAGTGATTTTGTTTCCCTTTAATAAAAAGGGAATTGTAGAATTAGGTTAAACTCATAAAATGAATTGGGTGGATTTGCACCTTTTTGTATGTATTAGAACATCTGGTTCTGGAGCCTTTTTATTTTTCTTTAGTCTTTAAGTTTCCTCCATTATTAATGGTGTATTTACATTGTCTACTACTTCTGGTATCAATTTGGGAAATTTATATTTTCCAATAGACGTTTCAAGTCAGCTGAATTATACACCCTACTTTTACCTGAAATTGATATGGCCATCTGTGCCTTTTCAAAAAATCAGTGTTTTCCCAATTAATCTGTTTATCCTTCAACTCTCTGTGATTTTAATAGATGTGTTTAAGTTATATCTTGTTGAATATTTAAAAAGGTAATCTGAGGGTCCTTGTTGATAGATTATTCATTTAAGTGATTTTATAAGTTTTATGTCTTCGTTTTTCATGAGGAGTGGGTATTTTTGTGGGAAGTAAGGAGGGGCTGCTACTGGAATGTTGGCCAGATGTCATTTTTAGTGACATTTTCTTGTAAAACTTTGAACTGAACTTTCTGATTTTGGTCTCCTTCTTTTCAATCTATTTTGCCTATTATGTTTCCCTTTTGTGAATTTGTTTGTTTCTTGGAGTTTCCAGTTGTCTTTTGTATCACTCCATGTCCTAACAGAATAAAGCCTATTCTTTCTGTTGGTCTAGCCCTTGAAAGTACAAATCTGGTCATGTTTGGCATTTAAAAAATAATTTTTATGATAATGTTCATTGTACTATTATTTATATAATTGAAAATTAGAAGTAACCTCCATGTCAAACAATGAATTACAGAACACTGATAACAGTGAAGCATTACTAAATTGACTAAAGTCGTTTTGAATGAATATTTAACAACATAGGAAAATACTCATGATATAGTGTTAAAGGTAAAATAAGCAGGATATATATGATTCAGATATATAGTAAACACATAGAATTAACTGTGTTGCATGCTCCATTCTAAATCTTTTACATAGAGGACTCATATATGCAAGATTACCAAGATTACCTTTAGCCAGTAACTTAACTGCTCTAATTTATGTCCCGATCTGAAAAATGCTGAAGTACCTAAAACATAGTAAAGCATCTAAAAGAGTATATGCTTAATTTGAAAATTATTACTATATCTTGGGGACTTCCCTGGCAGTCCAGTGGTTTAGACTCTGCGCTCCCACTGCAGGGGGCGCAGGTTCAATCCCTGGTGGGGGAACTAAGCTCCCACAGGCCACACAGTGTGGCCAAAAAATAAAATAAAATAAAATAATTACTATATCTTGCTCTAGAGTGACCATATTCAGAGTATACTGATGAGTATTATTTCCAATTAATGTTTTGCTCACCTGGATTTTTGTCATTAAGTTATATGTTAGTTCTATTATTAAACAGTAATACGAGTTGAAGTTTCATTAGTTAACTCAGAAAACTGAGAGACAAGTTGCCTAAATAATTTTGCATTCTCTCAGTAAGGAGAGGGATAGATTGTATATGTGAGGGAAAACATGGCGCTCAGTTTTATTCGCTTGAATAGAATCTGACAAGTTTTCATCTTTTATAACTTCTCTAACAGTGTTCACTTACTTTGAGCTAGTTATTTTGAACAGTTATTTAAGTCATATTTTAGCTTTATGCTTATTAATGACAGTGACTTAAATCAGTATGCCTGATACTTATTCTATGGTGAACTGACAATTGAAATAGTGCATTATAATTTGATATAATGCAATGTATTCTCGAATTATTTTTTCCTCTTTGAGATGAAGATACCTTGTGATTTAGTAAATTGTTTCTCTTACATAGAGATTTCCCAGTCATCTATTTCTAAAACTTGTCTCTGTTTTCTCTTTTAGTAAAACAATTGCTAATTTTTACCCCAAAATGCAATGAAACTGTATAACCAGCAGATGGCAATAACGACTTATAAATCAGAATTTAAAAAATTTACGGAAGTTTTTAAGTTCATTTTTAAAAAGAAAAATATTACTGTTCTTGTAATATATCAGTTAACTAAATATGAAGTGTAGGGAAATTCCAAATATAATCCAGCATAAAAATAATTACATTGCATATTTCACGTATCAAAATAATTAAGATATTCATTATGGTCAATGGTTGGTTTTCCAAATAATAATGACTTTGCTTTCATTGATTCAGAAAGTTTTTAACCAAATTTAAGTGTTTTAACTTTGTGCAAATACATAGACATAAATATAAGTGGATAGCTGAGTTACATCTATAACTAGCTTGGTTATATGAATCAGGAAAGATAGAGGTAATACAGTGGATATCATTTTGAAAATGTTAAATTTTCCACTTGTAAGTTGATAATTTAAAGTACTAATTTCACTTTAACAGATAATCTGCATACAAGATGGTGTTTTATTTGTGCTGTTTCACAGTTTCTTATACATTAAAGTACTTTTTTTCTCTTTTATGGTACAAAGAGTTGGAATTGGCATCAAAGTGTTTATGTCTAGTCTGTCATCATCAGTTAGTCCCCAAAATGGTAGCAAAATTCTTAGAATCTCATGATTATGCTAACTATAAGTGAACCCCATATCCAAGATTTTTTCTGAGCATTTTGATTTAGTAATTTTATTCATTTCAATTAAGAAGTTTTAAAAAGATGAACTGAATGGGATTCATTTTTTAATACTTTTGCAAGAATTCCTATAAATTCACAAAGATGAAAAAATTTCTGTTTATTCATGTACCTCTATTCTTGTCTCAAAAATAGAATAACCATAGATATAGGCTTCTGGGTGGCTATTTATTTTCTAATTGGTCTGTTTTATATGTTAAAAGATTCTTTCAAATTCTTCTTCAGCAAGTTGCTTCCACTAAAAGAAATGTCATTGCATATGTATATTTTATAAAACAGCTGCTTCAGTCTAAAACCATTACATATCTCAGATTGATTCATTTTTTTTTAAATAGTGCATTTGCTGCTATTGAATTACTTTATACAGCCTGTTTAAATTCTAGTTGGATGCAGGTGCTTTTTCATAGAAGAAAATGGAAAGTCACCGAGTTGCAGTGAAGCATACAGTGTGAATGTAAATGCATCTGTATATGACAGTTTGCATAAAACTGCCTTTTCATCCATGGGAGAAAAGGTATCTGTAATAAGTTGGAATTTCTAGGAGTTCTAGTCTACTTTCTGTGTCCATGAGTGTCCTATTCTCCTTTTAAAACTCTAGCTCTCTCAGCCACCCATACTGTTTAGTTCCCCAGATGTGTATCAGATGAAATGAGATCCCCTTGACCTTGAACAGCCTTATATAGGCATGTGTCATTCAGAGGAAGGAAGGTAATCCATTAATTAATTGGGAGAATTCCTTCCCCTCCCACATGGAGAGACTGCCTAATTGCATAAGATATGCACACTGATTTGAGCAGAAGGGTACTCAGTAATCATTTTTAAATGACTTAACCAATATATACACAAGCACGTACATGAATATTTATACCAGACCCCAAAAGTCAATTTTTCCATGAACCCAGTGGTGATAGTTCCATGAACAAACTCCAACATACTGAGATTTTTAAAAATTTATCACCAAAGTAACTAATACAAGAATTACTACATTCAGTATAAATAAGCAAAAGTCGTAGACTATATTAAAGAATGAACTGTAGTATATGTACGGGCAGGTTAAATACAAAATACAAAATATAGCAAAATATAGCAAAAACAGAAATGAAACATAAGGCACCTGTGTGCTATGTTTTATATCACATAATATTTTAGATTGACTTAATATTTAACTTTGATCGTGACATAGTGGTCAAGAAGTATCACAGTAGGGTATATGCAGTTTACTTCTCTAGCTCTGATTTCTTCAACTATGAAATAAAGACTTTGGACTTATTAAAGTCTTTTAAACTTATTTGATTCTAGTTAGTATTTGAACATATGTTTAGGTAGCTGGAAAAATATACCTATTAAGTCATCAGTGCCCTGTACCAAACTCCCTTCTTAACAGTGCTTCTCTTCTCTCCTCATCTGTCTCCAGCCGTGTGTTCTGATTCCACCTTTATGGTCTTACTCTCTGCAATCTACCCCACAATTTATCCCCCATCCTGTCCTTAGTTGCTGCACCTCTCACTGCCAACTCAGATGAATTAAGCCTATCTCTCTCTGCCTATTCAGGCAGCCCCAACCCGGCCTCCACCTGATTCCTGATCTCTGTTCTGGTTCCTCCCTGATTCCACTTGCTTTCCATTCTCTTAAGTACAGTGGGCTTCATTGTTCCTATTCTCTAATTATGTCTGTCCTTTAGGAGCCAAAATGGCAACTGGAGTATAAAGGGAAGGGGAAATGTCCCTAAATAAGTAATAAGTGTTTATATGAAGACCACCAGGCTCTTGCTTTGGGCCGCAGAGTCCTGCTTTCACATAAATATTGACCCATCCTTAAAAGGTAAATGTGGAAGTTTAAAATTTCCTTCTTGTTTTTGCTACAATCTGAAACTCTTCTTGAGACACACCAGTGACAATGTAAAATTCTTTAGGAGAAAAATTGTTGAGTTTTGCTTTTATGTTTCTTATTTAAGGTTGCATACCTGGATTCCGTAAAGGCAATGTAGACCTTAAATTTTTTTTCTTAAAATCTAGAAATTTTTGTTATAGGGGTTAGCACAATGTCTTAGTTATGAGTACAGACAGGATTTGAATCCTGGCTATCTCACTTACTGTAGATCTCTGAGCATTTCATTTCTCTAAACCTCAATTTTCTCATACCTCAAATGGGAATAATAATAGCTCCTACCTCATAGAGTTGTTGCAAAGATTAAGTAAGATAATGTATATAAAGTACATAGATATGTAGTAAATGTTTTACAAAAGGTAGCAATTATTATCATAGCAAGGCTCAAGATGGAGAAGGAATTATTTATATCACCTTTTTCTTTTCAGGGAGTTCAAAGAACCAGCTACAATTCCTCCTAGGGGGGAAAAAAAAACGGAGCTAAAAATAAGCCAATTTAAATTGAGAGCTTAAAACCATACAATGCTATCTAATAGGCAGTATTATCTTCTTTTCACAGATAAAAAAGAATTTTGAGGCAGGCAGAAGATTCTAGACTGCTCACTTTTAACTCACAAGTACACAAGATTTAACTCCCCTGGAAGTCCTCAAAGTTGACAAGTTGGGCCCTATAAAATGGAAATAAAATATTTTCTGGATAGCTTTTTCTATGTTTTAAAGTAACAGCTTTAGTGAGATATGATTCACGTACCATAAAATATGTTCTTTTAAAGTGTAGGATTCAGTGACTTTAGTATATTCACAATGTTGTGGAACTATCACCACTATCTAAGTCCACATTTTCACTACCCCAAAAAGAAACCCCATACTCATTAGCAGTCATTCCCATTCCTCCTTCCTTCCAGCCCCTAGCAATCTGCTTTCTGTCTCTCTGAATATGCCTCTGTTGGACATTTCGTATAAATGGAATCATACAACATGTGGTCTTTGTGTCTGGCTTCATTCACTTAGCATAGTGTTTAGAAGGCTCATCCATGTTGTAGCACTTATCAGTACTTCAGTTCTTTTTATAGCTAAATAATATTTAATGGTATAGATATACCAAATTTTATCTGTTTACCAGTTGCTGGACATTTGGACTGTTTCCATTTTTATGGCCATTATGAATAATGCTGCTATGAATATTCATGTACAAGTTTTTACGTGGACATATGTTTTCATTTCTCCTAGGTGTATACCTAGGAGTGGAATTCCTGGGTCATATGGTAACTTTATGTTTAACAATTTTATAAACGGCCAGACTGTTTTCCGAAGCAGCCACATTATTTTATATTCTCACCACCAATGTACAAGGGGTCCAATTTCTTCACATCCTTGCCAACACTTATTGTCTATCATTTTGATTATAGCCATTATAGTGGGTGTGAAGTGGTATCTCATTGGCTTTTTAAAATTAATTGACTTTATTTCTTAGAATAGTTTTAGGATTACAGAAAAACTGAGCAGAAAGTACAAAATTCCCATATATCCCTTCCCCTCCACTGCTGCACACAGTTTCTCCTGTTATTAACACTTTTTATTAGCGTGGTACATTTGTTACAATTGATGAACTAATAATGATACATTATTATTAACTAATGTAACTATACTTTGCATTATGGTCCACTCTTTGAGCTGTACAGTTCTTTGGGCTTTGACAAATGCATCATGTCATGTATTCACCATTATAATATACAGAATTGTTTCATCGCCCTAAAAAGCCTATGTGTTTCACCTATTCATCCCTCCCTCCCTCTTCCCAAACCCCTGGAAACCACTGATCTTTTTACTATCTCCATAGTTTTGCCTTTTCCAGATTGTCACACAGAGTGGCTATACCATTTTGCATTCTCACCAGCAATAAATGAGAATTTCTATTGCTCTTTGTCTTTGTCAGCATTTGGCATTATCCGTGTTTTGGATTTTAGCCATTCTAACAGGTGTGTAATGGTATCTCATTGTTGTTTTAATTTGCATTTTCCAAATGACATGTGATGTTGAGCATCTTTTCATGTTTATTTGCCACCTTTACATATTTTTTGGTATGTCGTCTAGATCTTTTGCCTATTAAAAACTTAGATTGTTTTCTGATTGATAAGTTTTAACAGGTCTTTGTATATTTGAATACAAACCCATTAACAGATATGTGTTTTGCAAATATACTCTCCCAGTTGTAGCCAATCCTTTCATTCTCCTAATAGTGTCTTTCATAGAACAGACTTTTAAAAATTTTAATGTAGTCCATCATATTAACTTTCTCTTTAATAGATCTGCTTTTGACGTTGTATCTAAAAAGCCAACGTTATCTAGATTTTCTAGATTTTCTCCTGTTATCTTCTAGAAGTTTTATAGTTTTGCATTTTACATTTAGGCCTACGATCCATTTGGGGTTAATTTTTGTGAAAGGTGCAAGGTCTGTATCTAGATCCAGTATTTTACATGTGGATATTCAGTTGTTCCGGCATAATTTTTTTTAAAAAGGTTATAGTTTCACCACTGAATTGCCTTTGCTCCTTTGTCAGAGATCAGTCGACTGTATTCATATGGGTTTATTATCTGGGCTCTCTGTTGTGTTTTGTGGATCTACTTGTCTGTTCTTGCACCAATACCATACTGTTTTTATTAATGTAGTTTTATAGTAAGTTTTGAAGTCAAGTACTGTCAGTCCTCCAACTTTGTTCTTCTTCAATATTTTGTTGGCTATTCTGGGTCTTTTGCATGTAAACTTTGGGATCAGTTTGTTGATAGCCACAAAACTTGGTGGGATTTTGTTTGGGATTGTGGTGAATCTATAAATCAAATTGGTTGTCACTATTGAGTCTACCTATCTGCAAATATGGAATATCTCTCCATTTATTTACATCTTTGACTTCTTTCATCAGAGTTTTGTAGTGTTCTTCATATAGATCTTGTACATATTTTATTGATACCTAAGTATTTCTTTTTTTTTTTGGTGCTGATGTAAATGGTGTTGTATTTTTAATTTCAAATTCCAGTTGTTCATTGCTGATATATTAGAAAGCATTTGACTTATTTTTATTAACCTTGTATCCTATGACCTTGTTATAATTGCTTATTAATTTTATGAGTTTTGTTGTTGTTGGAAGTATGTTAATATTATATATATATTTTTTTTTTAAAAATCAGTAAGAAGGAGAGGAAAAAACCTTAAAACTATAAGCAAACTGAACAAATGAACCCAGTTGTATTGCTAGTGAATAACATAACCATATAGGAGAAAAAAACCAAGTAACTGCTAAACATGTCATTTGACTATATACACTTAGTTGAGTAGTGGGGTAAACAGCTGCAAACAAATCCTGAACTCTTTTTAGAAGGTTTATTGTAGTTGTATGAAAGAAGCAGTATGAAATTATTTGGGGTGTATAGTAGAATTGAGTAAATAAATATGTTGATTTTGGGAGCCAGGGTTCTCATTGCGGAAGAAGGCAAATACAGATACGGAATGGGGCAAAGCATGGAAAAAATGATCCTATGGGAGTACATTGGAATTGGAGATACCAGCATAAACTCATGATTTCTAATACAATTTATACACACACATACGTATATTTGAACATGTGTGCTTTCATACATATATATATAAATATTCCTAACACTGTCAGCTGAAAAGGCCTAGAAACATGTGACAGTGAGCACATCTGGCACCCAGATATTGGTTACTAATACAGTTTCCCAACTAAAAGGAATCTGGGCTCCTGGTAGAAACTGTTGATTACAGGGCTAAGGCAGGAAAGGTACAAGATGAGCCTGTAACAGTGTGTTATGCCAGAAATTGAAGAAGAACTTAAAAAAAAAAAGTAAATTAGGGCATGTCAAGAGGACACAGGAGCCAACTTAAGGGGCTCCCAGTGACCAAATCTGGGATGATTTGAGCATCAAGATAACTAAGGGTAGTAATAAATTATAAGCCATTGAAAAATAGGAATTCTTTTGCCATGAAAGACAAAGGCTGAGGAATGATAAGTACCAGATTAAAGGAGACTAAAGAAACTGGACAGCTAAATGCAATAAGTGATTCTGAACTGGATCTGATACTTCTTACTGAAGGAAAATATATGCTACAAAGGACATCATTGGCGACATTTCACAAAATTCGAGTACAGATGGTAGATCACAGTATTATACCATTGTTAAATTTCCTGAACTTGCTAATTCTACTGTAGATATTTACTGGAATCTTCTTGATTTTAGGAAATAGACTTTGAATTACTTAGGGATAATGCGGCACGATATGTGAAGCTTACTATAGGGATAATAGGGCATGATGTGTGAAGCTTACTATCAAATGTTCAGAAAAAGTGTGTGTGTGTGTGTGTGTGTGTGTGTATGCGTTGACTACTCAGTATGAATGCAAATGATAAATGGGGTAAAAAGTTAACAATTGGTGAATCTGGGTAGAGAATATACAGTTTCTTTGTATAGTTCTTGCAACTTTTCTATAAGCTTGGAATTATAACAAATAGAAGATTTTTAAAGGTTGGGGTTTGGCATGAACAAAATATTAAGGGTAATAGAGCAGACTTCTGAAAGCAGAAGGTTTGATAACGTCAAGCATTTTGAAGGACTGTTACATGGAAGAAGGATTAAGACTTTGAATTTGGCTAATCTTATTTTGTGTCAGTCTGCTTTGTGTAATATTACAGCACATCCAAGAGGTCATGACTGGAATGAGAGGTAGGAGTTCTTTAAGCTTTATGGAGTCTTTGGTATCATTCAGAACAGAAAAGTGCGAAGACTGGCGCTTCTAAAGGTTCATCAGGTAGAGTGAATGAGTGAAAGGGACTGGGTGTAGGAATATGGGAACTGGTGGCAACTCGAGAGCAATGTCCTCTCTAAAGACTTTCAAGTGCGACTAAAGACAAAACCACAACCCTGCGACAAAACCACAACTGCTGTGCGTTGTGTCTGGCCTGAGAGTGGCCAGTTATGATCCCCTGACCTTACCTAATCCTCCTCTTTTTTTTTTTTCGGGTGAGGAAATGGGTACCAAAAGTCACAAAGTGTGTGAGATAATGAAAGGTGTAAATGTGTGCATGTATATCGAAACACATCATATTTAATGAAAGAAATTAACATCCACACATTTGTACTTTTGTACAATTTTGGGTAATATATAATTTTAAGCTGTTTACAAATAACATGTAATGCTTCAAATATTACATAATGTTGATAATACATTTCTAGCAGAAATAAATATATTGCACTTAAAAAGAACTTCATTAGATGTTACTTTATAGTATTAGGCTTATAACTTCTTTTTTCATAAAACATTTCCCATGCCCTTCCCACAACCCCCAGCACACACACTTCATTACAGTGACTGTTCTCACGCAATTCGTTAAGCAAATGAACACAGCAAACAATAGAACTGTGATAGAGTCTATTAAAGAGGCTAGATCCAATTTTATCCTTTAGGAAATAGAAGACCTTCTTTTAGGTTTCTGAAACTAAGAAAAACAACAACTAAATACAGTATTTTAATGTACCAGAAGTGAAATACAACAAGCTGTATTTTTTGTCCAGATGTACTATTTCACCAAAATGTTTTTATTTTCTTATTATCAGGGGAGGAGGTTGGAATTATCTAAGGGAGAGACAGAGAAATAAGGGCCAGAGAATACTTCTGGATTATTTGTCTATCAAATATTTATAAATGAACCTTTGCATATTTAAGCATGCTGAAGAAAGCTAAGTATTGAAATATTTTATAACTGGCATGGAATAGTAGTGAAGAAAGAATGTTATGATTTCCTAAAATTTTAAGAGTTTTTAACCTTCCCTTTGCTTGTTTACATAAAATCCTTACATTCTGAAATAATATAAAAATTTATAAAATCCATCCTCCACCCAAGCCTAGCTCTCTAAAGGAGCCAGCTGAAAATTTTTTCTGTCCAGTGCCTCATTTCTGTCCAGTCTAAATTTATAGTATAATATTGTTTTGTTTGTAGTAATTATCAATTCCATATACATTTAATAATGAAAACAGTTTTCCTTACTTGGTCAATGGAAGATTGAGTAAAAATATTGTTTTTCTTGCCACATTTGATCCTGCACATTACATAACTGACTTTTTGAACTTTAGTTACTGAGTCATGGCTTGAGTTTGACTGTGTTTTTAATGAGGTGGTAAAGTCTCTCCATTTACCTTATTTGAAGTTCAGTTTTCTTAGTATAATTCAGCTTAAATATAAGCAGGACAGCCTGAAAAGCTAATGTGAAATTCAGAATTGGGATAAATATCCTAATATCTCTATGAAAAATTCATAGGCAGTATGGGATGAAGATGCTTTGCTTCTAAGAATACTTATTCTTGGGCTTTTAGAGGGTTTCCTTTTTATCCCCCCAGGGTGGGGCATTGTGGCCGGAGAAGTGCAATTACAGAGATGTGGATAAGGGTGGAGAAAGGAGGTTTTGGAATATCCCACAAAGTCAATGTGACTCTTACACAGGGTGTTTACTAGATGATGCATCATAATCAGGAAGTGTCTTAATATCTCCTACTCTGTGCCCACCTACTAGAAATGGTGGTAAACCTTTAAGACAACATACCATTGTTATGAACTCAAAAGGACCAGCAATGTAATATAAATTCATTAATGTAGACCTTGTTACCTAATAATTTGTGATATGTTGGACACAAACTGGATATGTTTATCTTTATACTGCCAAGGGTGGACAGAGGAGGGGGGAAGATTTACTAAGTAAAAGAAATAAATGAGCTTACTCAGAATTATTGATAAACATTTAAAAAACATATCACATATGTAGAATTTACTAAGTTATGAATTAATTCTTTTGGGTTAGATAAAGCCATTCTGGCAGGGCTGCTTTTTAGCAGCATTATACGTTAGCCAGGCTTTTTAATACTGTAATATACCTGGGGGGGACCCTGAATTTATTCCAAATATACCATAACTCATGCTCTTTATTATTCAGTTGGCTTTGTCCCTAATTATCTAGTTCTTGCAATTGTTTTTGGTAAAATAGACTTTAGAATTTTAAATGTTAAATACCCAAGGGGTTAAGTAATAATCAACAAGCAGAAGAGCTCAGAACCCTGGTGGGGTCATATATCTGCCCCTGGTTTCCATGACTAGAGTGACTGACCAGGTTAAGCTCCATTTCACCTGTGCTTCTTCTTTCTTGTTCAAATAATACCAGATACTTAAAAAGTGTATCCAAGAATTTCAGGTGTGATTTTCCAAGAGCATGCTTTGGTGTCTTAGTCTTTGTTCTTCTCTAAGCATGCTATTAATTTTTAGTCTTATATTGATTTAATTACAAAATAAAGTTATGAATTCAGGACATACTAGCATAAAATCATATTTAACAAAAATATATAAACCTACTTTTGAGACACACCAATTGGGAAAAATGTCAAAATAGTATTAAAATGATCCTTTCATGCTCGTTGAAAAGAAAGTTCAGATATGGATTTGCTTTAGTAGACCAGTCATTTATTAGGGTATTAAGTAGTATCCTGTAAAATAGTATTTACTTTTGTTATTCCTGCTAAATTAAGTAGCAGTACTCTGTGTTAAAAGCACTGACAACAGGGCAACTATTAAACATTAAATCCCTATCCTAAGCTCTGTGGATATGTACTTTAAACATTATGCATAACTACTTTTTTAAAGAAATACATCTGTGCTGTGTTTGAAAACAAACTACCTGTGGATACTATAGCATAACATGCAAGAAGTTAGAAGTAAGCCTACTGTGTCTGCCACAGGACTTTGAGATGTTTGGTTAACGCAGCTGGTGCTTCTCCATAACCAAACCTTGGAATACAGTGGAGAAAGTCAATTGCAAGGTCCAACAATAGCATCACTTAGACAGGCTGTGCCAATTATACCTTGTTTCATAGACTGGAAATGCCCAATAAAGTCATTTGATATGGAAAAGCCTAACATTAAAACAACCAAATAAAATCCCACTTGAGTTTGATGTGATAAGTATATTACATTTGACTTCCAAATACACCTCTACCCTCAGCAGCAAGATTTCCCATCTCTTTGAACAGATTCAATACTTTTGTAGTCAGAATGAAGTAGAATGAATATTACATTAAAAATTAAGAATATTGGGGAGCTTTGTGGAGAAGACAGGATAAATTCTATAGCTAGAATGCATTATATCTAAAATTGAAGGACTACGAATTTCATTAAACCTCTGTTATTAGGGAAATGAAATGTTGCAAAATGCCAAATGTACTACCCTGATTGTAAATGCTTAGATATATATGGCTCAAAAATAATACAGAAATTATATATAACTACAATATAGTTAATTACTATTATAAATATTAAAAGAAGGCTTAAGAAGATAGTAAGAGTTGAAAATAAAGTGGATAAATCCTTTAGATTTACTTATAAGCACTTCCAATGTTTCAGTCAGGGTGTCATTGAGTTAACATGCGATTTCATATTATGGACCTAGAAAAATGGTAGAATTACTGAATGTAATACAGTGAGAAAAAAGGGCCAATCAGATAGATGGACACATACCTATTCATGACCAAAGGTTAAGTGGTGGCTATATGGGCATTTAGAATGGTCATTCATAAATCCTTGTCAATCAGTGGCAGCAGCTAATCAAACAATGAAGCAGATTTACTGAAAATGAGAATTTGGCCTGGTGCATTTTAACATCCATAAGGTCTCCCAAAGCTGAAGTAAAAATGAAGGGAGCTCTGGTACCCACGGCAGAAAAAATTCCTTTTAGAATAGGGCAACCATCTTTTTATTGTAGTGAAAGAAAGTCTCATGCGTCAAGGTGTAAAGACTTTAAAGTGTCCCTCAGTGAACAAATCAGCAGTGTATTTAGAATGCAGCCCAGAAAAATAAAACCTCAGTTTTATTCGTATATGGAAGATTTTTCCTACATAAATGGCAAATAATTGCAAGAAAGAGAATTAGAAAGAAAGAAAAGACTGTGAAAAAGAACTTGTCAGGTACTGGCCCTTCAATATTAACAGAACTTTGTGAAGTCTTACCACCTATTCATCCACCAATTAGGATGCATTAGCATTATCTCAGCTCCTTCCCCAGCAAACTAACACAAAGGAAAACTAAACATGCTTAAGCTACAGCACTACAAATACTTCTCTATTGGCTCTCATTTCTATAGGGAGAAATGGACTTCAGTTAGTCATTACGCATTATGGTATGTTATATAGTATTGCCTCTTTGAAGATTCTTTTAACCTGTGGAAAGTAGAAAGAAAACCTATACATGTTGACTTTATACATTACTGCATTGACACAGCATTTTTAACCACTAGGAATAATGCATCTTAAGATTCATCTGCCTTGTATTATTAAACTTTCTTGGTACACTGATATCCAATAGTTGTGGGACTTAGGCTGGCTAAGAACTTTACACTGATTCTCTCTCAAAGCCAAAAGCTGTACCCCGCTACAGATGAATCCTGGTCCATGGTGCTTTCCCTCAGTGGTAGGTTTTACTGTGAGTCCAGCTCTCCTCTTTAATAGGTCCCATGTCTCCTGGAGAGCCCCGGCTCCAACACCCCACATCCCACCCACCCAACCCTGTCTTATATTTCCATACCCATTTGCACATTCTGGATCTGGATTCTCCTATTTTTAGAAGAGTCATACAAATGGCGTCATCACAGCAGAGGAATGGCGCAGTCCTTGGATAGCAGCATAGGGCCCCTGCTGAAAGTAGTGATGATACCGGGGCATGTGGAATGAGGGGAATGTCGGGCCACTCCCTTGCATGGAGCTGGCAATGGCCGATGGGGTTAGAGGCATCCCAAGTCGGCTATACGGTGGCAGAGAGCCCTGTATAGGGTGAGGAATGGGTGTCGCTATGGATGCTGTGCTGGTGCCAAGAGCAGTCAGGGACTGTGGGTGCTGAAATCCAGGAAAACTGGATGAAGATGATACCCAGGAACTGAGAGACAAATTATCAGATGTTGTAAAGGCTGATCCTGAAAGGAAAAAAAAATCTCATTAGACTGGAAACTCTACTTCAGTGTGCAAATCAAGAATTACATTATCTGAACAAATACCGTATGCTAACACGTATATATGTAATCTTAAAAAAAAAAAAGGTTCTGAAGAACCTAGGGGCAGGACAGGAATAAAGACGTAGACATAGAGAATGGACTTGAGGACACGGAGAGGGGGAAGGGTAAGCTGGGACGAAGTGAGAGAGTGGCATGGACATATATACACTACCAAATGTAAAACAGACAGCTAGTGGGAAGCAGCCGCATAGCACAGGGAGATCAGCTCGGTGCTTTGTGACCGCCTAGAGAGGTGGGATAGGGAGGGTGGGAGGGAGATGCAAGAGGGAGGAGATATGGGGGATATATGTATATGTAAAGCTGATTCACTTTGTTATACAGCAGAAACTAACACAACATTGTAAAGCAATTATACTCCAATAAAGATGCTAAAAAAAATAAAGAATTACATTATCTGTAAGGGTCAATTTTATTTTTAAAATTATGTAATAGATCTATAATTTAAAAGAGAGACAGGTCAATCATGAGGCATATCTAGCTTTCCACACAAGAATATATCATTTAACCATATATGGAAAAGATAATTTACTGACTTAACTCAATAGATGGCCTGCATACTCCCTGAGAGTGGCCAGAACACTAGCACCCTGCCTGAAGGTAATGACCTGATTCCCTTTAAAGGACTTCCAAATAGCTGATATCCGTCCTAACCTCTGTAGCATCCCTATAAGTAAGGCTGGACAGACAAGCCTCAACAAAGCTACCTGGTTTCCAGAGCCACTATGAAAACCCACAAGACTGTTTTTCTTTTTTTTTCTTCAGCTTCTGTAACTCTTTTCTTTTGGAAATAATGAGAACATTTACTATGTTGATTACATTTAAGGCAGATACACAAAATCCAAACATTTTAATATACCAGCTCTACTCAGCATAGCTGAGTTATGTGGAAACAATAAGCACTGTCAAAAATAAAGCATAAATACTTAGAAATTACTCTAAAAAGAAATGCATGATACTTATTTGAAGTTTTTCACACGACTCTATTGAAATAGAGATGTAAGGAAAGATTTTAATAATTGGAGACACGTGCCATATTCTTGGATGAAAAATAAAAAATTTTTAAAAGTCATTTATTCCCAAATTAATTTATTGGTTGAGTGTAAAGCCAATGAAATGCCAATGTTTTTTCCCTCTTCAACTCGATTCTCAAAATTATCAGGACAGATAATGACAGAATTTTAAATTTTTAAAAATTATAACAAGGATAGATTTTCCCTACCAGCTATAAAAATGTTATCATGTTATAAAAACAAAATAATGCATTTATGAAAATAGCATAGTACTGAGCAAGATGAGAAGCCACATCAATAGAAAAGAACAAATTGTCACAGTACAAAATAAAATATATATGTATACTGTATTTATCGTATATTTAGTATATAATAATATACTAAGTAATAATGGTAATACACATCGTTACAAACTATCAGGAATGACAGCTTAGCGTCCATAATTTTTTATTAGATATTTGACAAGTTGCAAGAGTAAGTTTTTCTTATATCACAGCATCCAGAAGTTTAAACACAATTTGACACTGAATTTTCCAGTTGTATAATTACTAGTAGCTCATCTGGATTTAGCTATAAGAGATATCATATGTTCTGACTGTTTATGCTATTCCATATCATGGACATAAACATATGACAGAGGACTCTCCCCATGTGAACATCCCTGTGCCTGGGCAGCCCCCTCTGGTTTCTTTTCTCTGGCCTCCCAGATGCAGAGGGCTCCTCTTTGAACATCTGCAGCAGAGGAACTTTTTAGTACTCCCCTATTCTCACGACCCGGGCCACTGCCTCTACGCAGTGTGTTCATTAGGAGAATCTTCTTTTTAAAAATGTTTTCCATTCTAGTCATTGATCCTAATAAGATATTCCTGATATAAGTAAAACAGATATATTCCCTGATTTTCAGATTGTAAAACTGAGGTTGAGAAAGACTAAGGGGCCACCCCCAAAGTCCAATAGCTCTTTGGTAGTAGATCACAGACAAATAACTCCTGGGCCCTGACTCAGAGGCTCAATGTCCTTTTACTGGAAAACAAACTACAGGAAGGCTTTAGGCAGCATAATCACTTAAGATGCAAAGAAAATGATGATCAGCCTCAGGCTGTCCCTTCCTGAACAGGCTTCTGAAATACTCTGGGGCAGTCTCTTCCCTGAGGGCTAGAAGTCTCATCACCTCCCTGCCCAGCAGTTGCATAGCCCAGAAGCAGTCTTACCTCGATTTTGTGTTGTCTGAACCTCATCCCCCAGCACATCCTCTTCTCCTCCATAGGTACGGATGGGTGAGCGGGCATAGGAATGCTTTTGAATCAGGCTCTCCACACTTTCCCTAGATTAGAGAGTGACACATCCTGAGTAAACTAAAAAGTTAAGTACTCAGAGAAGGAGAGGAGTCTTAAAGATGATTTACCAGTCAGTAAAACCATTTTCTCAGCCAAAAGACCACCACTTCAGTAAAGAATCCGCCTTCCAACGCATGGGACACAGTTTCTATCCCTGGTCGGGGAACTAAGATCCCACATTCTGCAGGGCAACTAAGCCCACATGCCACAACAACTGAGCTCACTCATGCATCTCAACTAGAGAGCCCTCGTGCCACAAACTACAGAGCCCGTGCGCTCTGGAGCCCGTGCGCCACAACTAGAGAAGAGAAAACCCGCAGGCCAGACGTTTCTAGTGTTCTAGAAAATTAGAGAGAAGCCCGAGCACCACAACGAAGAGCCCGCACATCGCAATTAAGACCCGACACAGCCCAATAAATAAATAAATAAATAAATAAATAAATAAATAAAATATTTAAAAAAATACCACCACCTCAGGGAAAGATAACATTTAAAACATGTACATTTATTTCATTGTAGATGCCTCAGAAATATAACCTCAGGCATATAAATACAAGAAACCTAACTGGACAGGATAAGGACAATTCCCTGAAATTCTACAAAATTAGGGTCAAAGGTGAACAAGGAGCTATAAAACCTGACCATAGGAATATGGAGTTTATTGATGTGAAAAAATGACTGGTGAATTTACTACAAGGAGCTGCAATCCTGTGACTTCATCAGCTAATGAATACAAAACAAATACTCACCTGATACGAACTGCACTGATTGAACATCTGATGAAATACTGGCCCAAAGTTCAGAATATCATTAGTCATAAAAAAGACTCAATGTTCACTAATAAACCTAGTAAGTGCATAGAGTATATGACAATATGGGTAGTATGGATAATGGCCACTTTGAGATTCTTGTTGCTTTAAGACTGAAAATTACGGAAAACCTATGAAGGACACATAAATGGCCACTAGGGGATTTAAGCCCCCAAATAAATTGGTGCATTTTCTTTGTAGATGGTCTTTCTCTTGCAATATAGTCTAAAAACTAAAGAGTGTTGTTAACTTTAAAAACAAAAATTATTTTGGTATTTGCCAGTTCAACCTGCTGCCATTAAGCGAGAAAAACACCAGATAAGAGGGGTTTTTTTTAATTAATTAATTAATTTGTTTGGCTGCATTGGGTCTTCGTTGCTGTGCACAGGCTTTCTCTGGTTGCGGTGAACAGGGGCTACTCTTTGTTGTGGTACATGGGCTTCTCATTGCAGCGGCTTCTTTTGTTGGGGAGCACAGGCTGTAGGCACGCAGGCTTCAGTAGTTGTGGCATGCGGGCTTCAGTAGTTGTGGTACATGGGCTCAGTAGTTGTGGCTCACAGGCTCTAGAGCGCAGGCTCAGTAGTTGTGGCTCACAGGCTTAGTTGCTCCACGGCATGTGGGATCTTCCCAGACTGGGGCTTGAACCCGTGTCCCCTGCATTGGCAGGTGGATTCTTAACCCCACTGCACCACCTGGGAAGCCCCCAGCTATAGTTTAGCCAAATGATTTCTTTGCCAAAAATGGAAGTTGGTAACAGGTTAGCTTATACAGTATACATCTCCAAGAATAGCTGTGGCCTAAAGACCAACACCAAATTAACCACCAAAGGACAAAAAAAGGATTTTTAAAAAGTGTGTTGAATAAAGGACAAACTGAACACCAAATTTCATCTTGAGGGGATAAGGAAAGCAAATAAAATGTCATAATAACTTTTCAAAATGTAATACTTGTCAACATTTCACAGAGATATACAGACTTTACCTGTGAAAAAATACTAATAGTGAATTTGGTGTTCTAGAAAGCTTGTATACTCACACAGATTAAAGCATTGTGTCATATTATATAGCCTTCAAATGAAGACTTAAAAGTATGCCTAAAAGAAAAATTAGTTCTAACAACTATTCAAGTTATATCTTTACTCCTAAAAGGTTTTAAAATAAGCATACAGTACCACCTCATGTAGCCAAAATCACTGGGATCAGGCAAAATCCAGATCCAGTGGATTAACATGTAGGTGTTTAAAAAAATGAGGCCATTCCATATTTATTGATATGGAATGATCACCAAGACATATTAAGTAAAAAAAGTTAAGTACAGAACACTGTATAAAGTTTGCTACCATTTGTGAATTTAAAACAAGAAATGTGTATGTTTGTATATGCACAATATTTCCAGAATGTTCCACTTTCCAGAACAGGAAGCTGCCTAGAATAGGTTGTCTCTGTAGTGTGGAACTAGGGACCTACTGGAGCAATGATTCCCAAATTTGTCCCAAATACACTTGAGTTACCTAAAGCTCTTAAAAAACAACAACTATATTGAGGTAAAATTAATGTACAGTAAGTGACATATATTTAAATTGTACAATTTGATTGATTTGGGCTTGTGTGACCAGTGACACCACCACCACAAGTGAGATAATAAATGTATGTAACACCTCCAAAAGTTTCCTCATGCCCATCATGCTCCCTGGTCTCCATCCCAACATACTTTTCCAAGGAAAACACTAGTATGATTTCTGTTCCTACACATTAGTTTGTGTCTTCTAAAATTTTATAAAAATGAAATCATACCATATGTGTATCTTTTTATCTGGCTAAATTACTTTGAGATTCACATATCAATAGTTCATCCTTTCTTATTCTGAGTGGCATTCTATTGTATGGACATACTATAGTCTACCTGTTTATCTGCTGATGGACATTTGCATTGTTTCTAGTTTTTAACTGTTACACATGACGCTGCTGCATATATTAATATATATTTTTAAATATACATATGATTTCTGTTCTTTTGGGAAAATGCCTAGGAGTGGAATGGCTGGATTGTACGGTCGGTATATGTGTCATTTTTTAAGAAACTGCCAACCTATTTTCCAAAGCAGTTGTATAATTTACTTTAGTATTCCCACTCAGCAGTGTATGAGAGCTCCATTCCTCCACACTCTCACCCACACTGGGTGTGGTCAGTCTTTTTAAGTTTAGCTATTCTAATACACATGTACTAGTACGTCATCATAGTTTTAATTTGCGTTTCTGTAATGACTAAGATGTTGCTCATCTTTTTATGTGCTTATTTGCTTCTATATATCAACTTTGGTAAAACTGTTCAAATATTTTGTTCATTTTAAAAATTAGGTTGTTTCCTTATTATTGAGTTTTGAGATTTCTTTATATATTCGGGATGCTTGTCCTTATAGGATGTATGACTTGCAAATATTTTCTCCCAGGCTATGGCTTGTCTTTTCATCTTTAACAGTGTCTTTTAAACAGCAGAAGTTTTTAATTTTTATAAAGTCCAATTTATTGTTTGCAATTTTATGGATGCTTTTGCTATACTATCCCAGAATCTTTGCCTAAACCAAGACCATAAAAGTTTCTCTTAATTTTTTTTTCTAGAAGTTCTTATAGTTTTAGGTTTCACATAATGATATATAATTTGCCTTGAGTTAATTTTGTATAAGCATGAGGTATGGATGGATGTTTATTTTTTGCTTATTGATAGCCAACTATTCCAGCACTATTCATTGAAAAGATGACCCCGTCTCCACTGAATTACCACTGTATCTTTGTCAAAAAAAATCTTCTTCCTCTTTTTGCCTTCTTTTAGGTTATATTTTATAATTCCATTTCATCTCCTTTCTTGGTTTGTTTATTATTTATAACTTTTGGTTTTTTAGTGGTTGATTTAGTGTTCACAGTAAATATCTTTAACACATCACAATCTGCTTGGCAAGTGATAGTTACCACTTTAAGTATAAGACTCACAATAACATTACTTTTATTTCTTTCTTCTAACCTTTGTACCATTCTTGTCAAACATTTTACTTTTACAGAAGCCACACACTACACTTTTTTTTTGTCTAAACAGTAAATTATGTTTTAAAAGATTTGAATAATTTGAAAAAAATTGATCTATTTATTCTTGTAGTTACCATTCCCACTGTCCTTCATTCCTTTGTGTAGATCTAGGTTGACATCTGATATAATTCTCCTTCTACCTGAAGGACTTCCTTTAACATATCTGTAGTGCAATTTTGTGTGTCTGAAAAAGTCTTCATTTTGCTTTTTTTTTTTTTGCAGTACGCGGGCCTCTCACTGTTGTGGCCTCTCCCGTTGAGGAGCACAGGCTCTGGACGCACAGGCTCAGCGGCCATGGCTCACGGGCCCAGCCGCCCCGCGGCATGTGGGATCTTCCCAGACCGGGGCACGAACCCGTGTCCCCTGCATCGGCAGGCGGACTCTCAACCACTGTGCCACCAGGGAAGCCCGCTTTTTTTTTTTTTTTTTAACAGTTTTGCTGGGTATAAATTTCTAGGTGAGCAGACTTTTTTCTTTCTGCACTTTTAGAAATGTTGCTCCACTGTCTCCTCATTTACTTTGTTTCTGACAAGAAGTCTGCTGTCATCCTTATCTTATGTACTATGTCTTTTTTTTTTTTAAACAAACCATTTATTTATTTATTTATTTATTATTATTATTTTTCTCTCTTTTTCTCCTTGCTGTACGCGGGCCTCTCACTGTTGTGGCCTCTCCCATTGTGGAGCACAGGCTCTGGACGCGAAGGCTCAGCGGCCATGGCTCACGGGCCTAGCCGCTCCGTGGCATGTGGGATCTTCCTGGACCGGGGCACGAACCCGTGCCCCCTGCATCGTCAGGCAGACTCTCAACCACTGTGCCACCAGGGAAGCCCTGTACTATGTCTTTAATTCCCTGGTTGCTTTCAATATTTTTTACACTGGTTTTGAGCAATTTGATTATGATGTACCTTGGTGTTATTTCTTAATGCTTCTTGAGCTTGGGTTTGTTGGCCCTCTTTGGATTGTGTGTTTTTAGTTGTCATTAAATTAGGAAAATTTTTGAACATTATTTCTTCAAATATAATTCTTCCTTCATCTCCCCATCCACCTTTTAGGGGCTCCAATTCTCCAGTTACACATATATTAGACTGTTTAAAGTTTCCCCACAACTCACTGATACTCTTCATTTTTTAAAATTTCTCTTTGCTCTGTTTTATTTTGGATAGTTTCTATTGCTGTGTCTTAAAGTTTTCTAATTATTTCATCTGCAACATCGAATCTGCCATTAGTCCCATCCAGTGTATCTTTCATTTTATACATTATAGTTTTCATCTTTAGAATTTTGACAAGGTCCTAATGTATAGCACAGGGAACTAGATTCAATATCCTGTGATAAACCATAATAGAATTTTGATTTGGATCACTTGGGCCTCTTCTGTGTTTCTATTTAATTTTTGGCTATTTGGAATACAGTTATAATAACTGTTTTAATGTCCTTGTTTGCTAATTGTAATATTTGTGTCAGTTCTGGGTTATTTTCAATTGGTTAATTTATGGGTTATATTTTTCTACTTCTTTGCATTTCTGGTAGTTTTTTTTTTTTTTTTTTTTTTTTTTTTGCGGTACGTGGGCCTCTCACTGTTGTGGCCTCTCCCGTTGCGGAGCACAGGCTCCGGACGCGCAGGCCCAGCGGCCATGGCTCACGGGCCCAGCCGCTCCGCGGCATGTGGGATCCTCCCGGACCGGGGCACAAACCCATGTCCCCTGCATCGGCAGGCGGACTCTCAACCACTGTGCCACCAGGGAAGCCCAGCATCTCTGGTAGTTTTTAATTGGATGTCAGATGTGAATTTTATCTTGGTGGTTGCTGGATATTTCTGTGTTCTTATAAATATTCTTGAGCTTTGTTCTAGGATATAGTTAAGTTACTTGGAAATAAGTGATCGTTTGGGGTCTTGCTTTCAAGATGTGTTTAGGTAGGACTGGAATACTGTTTAGTCTAGGACTAATTTTTTTTCTCACTATTAAAGGAAAACCCTTCTGAGTATTCTATCAAATGCCCTGAAAATTGCAAGATTTTCCAGTCCTTCTAGTTAGAACAGGCATTATTTTTATCCCTGTATGGACACTAGTACTGTTTCCTCCAATCTTTTCAGGTGCTCCCCTCCCCACAACCTCTGGTAGTTTCCTCACACATGTGCTAGTTAGCTCCCAGCTGAACACTCAAGAGGGACCCCCTGTAGGACTTTGGCGTTCTCTTCTCCTGTGGTCTGTCCTGTGGATTCTCACTGTTTGCTCTCATTGAACTCTCAGCTCTGACTGCTCAACTCAGGGAGTCTGCCAGGCTCAGCCTGTATTCCCCCTCCCTGTGCCATGGCCTAGATACTCTCTGACTATAAGCTGGGTCCATCATAGGGCTCACCTCATTTGTTTCCCATCTTTCAGGGATTACTGTCTTTTGTTGCCTTGTGTCCAGTATCATTTAAAAAAGCATTGTTTCATATATTTTGTGTGTTTCTTAGTTATTTAAGGCAAGAGGTTGTATTTGGTCCTTGTTGCTTTACCTTTACCTGAAGCAAAGTCTGTCCTGAGGCTCTTCTAAAAATTCCAAAACCAGGTCATACCCACAGATCAAGTAAATCGCAATCTATGGGGTGGGACACAGGCTTCAGTAATTGTTAAAGCTCCCCAGGTGGTTCTAGTGGAGGAGAAGGTGTGTGATGGATACTTTTCTCCATATATGCCTCTGTACCATTTGAACTTTGGACATGTTTATTCAAAATTAATTACAGATCATAAACTATCATAAGAAATGGTAACATACCAATGGACAAAAAGAGAAGAACTGCCGGTCTAACGCTGATACTTGGGGAACTTATAATGAATTGATAAAACTGTCATTATCATTGCTGATTTTTATATCAATATAGTAAATGCATTGGAGGCAATGTGGTATATTGGAAATTTCATGGGCTTTAAAGTCACTCATCAAATGGATGAATGGATAGATGAGTATATGGACCACCTAAAACCATTTTCACATTCTAGTTTTGTTCCTTCCTTAACCTCTCTTCATCTGTAAATTGGGAAGTCATTCATTCGTCCCCCCCAAAAATTATTTAGCACCTTTTATGAACAAGGCACTGTTCTAGGAATTATGGAGACAGCAGTAAGCAAACCGTAAACATCCCTGCCCAATGGGAGAGAGGGCTGGGGGAGAGGGAGAAAGAGGATACGAAAAACATGTAGAAAAACGTGCAGCATATTAGAGGATGATGATAGGGCTGTGGAAAAATAAAAGTGAAGCAAATAGTAGTGATAAGAACTATAACTATGAGAATTAAATGAGATAAGGCATTTGAATTGCTCCAAAGTGTCTGGCACATAGGAGGTACTCAGTAAATATTAGTGCCCTATAAAAGTATATCTAAAGCAGGTAAAAATTCTATTCTTTTAGATTATATTTTTTTCCAATTTATTTCACCCATATGAATAATCCTAATCCAGAATAACGTGATCCAAACAGGAGGATTTTTCTCAGTGATTGAATGTAAAAGTCAGCAGAAAACTTGAAAAGTATGTTATTTGCAGTTCTATTATAAAAGTATACCTATCATAAAATATAACATTAAGCTTTAATGAGTCCATATCACCTGTTTAAAAGTGTAACCTACTTTTAAAGATCCCGTGAACTTGTTGAATCCCTTGAGTTGGACTTGTTGACATGAAAATATTTCATAATTTACTAAGAGGCACCAGTAAATGCAGAAATTAACAGAAAGGGTAACTTGGCATGACATGGACCCTAACTAATCAGTTTGCCAACTGCCATGTATTTTAAGCTTTATATGCCCACACTCTGGTAATGTTGGACCCCTGTAGCCTTAACAGCTGAGTCACTTACTCAAGGACTTAATTCACTGTAATATTAGAGCATGACTGTCTTATTGGGTAACTTGGGTCATTAAGAAAAAAGTCAATTGAGATGAGTAACTTTTAATAAAATGACAACTATAACATACATTCAAGCTGATGTCCTTTTAGTGTAAGCCATGTGTCATACTGTTAATATTTAAAATGAATTTAGAAAAGAATTAGGTGGTTATTTTCACATGAGGAAAGAACTTGTTTCAGATACCCTAGAAAATATTTTCTCTTTGTAAAGTCATAAAGGAATGACCATCAATGGGCTGAAATTATGGATGGTGTATTTCTAAGGTGTATTCTGTTGCCCATCCTAGGCATGTAGACTGCTCTATCCAAGCATTTAAGTTCAAAAGCAGAGTGTAGTATCTGCCTCTCTAAAAATGCCCTTATATAAAATCATTTAAACATTTTTCACATATACACAAGAAAAATTGTTTAAATAACACAATGAATCACTGCCTTGTGAAATATTTTGCTTTTCTATACAAAGTTCATTATATTTATTTTGTCCTTGGAAGATCACTGGTATCATTACTTATTCTTGTCTCTAAGAGGGAGAAAAAAGGGATTTATTGAAGTGATTTATTTTTGTCAGGCCTGGAAGGGAACTGAAAGCAATGGCAGTTCTTATATAAAGGATGGCATAATTAAATTATTGCCTTTTAAGTGAATGAAAACAGTGGTGCAAATCAGGGCCGTCTCTTCGAAGATGTTACGAAGAATAGACAGCTCATGTTGTTTACTTTATGTCTAATCCCTGTTTCCAGCAGAATGAAAAGTGCAAAGAATTTATTTAGCCTGGAAGACTACTGTGAGGATTTCTGGAATACTGTGCTCTGAAAAATAAGGGATGACTCACCTAATGGGTTAAGTGACTTAGGTATTACAGGCTAGGACAGTACCTTGTAATGCTCAGTTCTGTTATATCCCAAAGCAAGAGACAATAGTTACTTTGGATTTTAATAGATAAGTAAAATGGGTGCCATAATTGAAGTTTGGCCTTTCTAATATCTAACACTAAATTATTTTTCTAGGCAAAAAGCATACATCATTAGGTATCTTTAAGAGATCTCTTCTGGGCTTCCCTGGTGGTGCAGTGGTTGAGAGTCCGCCTGCCGATGCAGGGGACATGGGTTCGTGCCCCGGTCCGGGAAGATCCCACATGCTGCAGAGTGGCTAGGCCCATGAGCCATGGCCGCTGAGCCTGCGCGTCCGGAGCCTGTGCTCCGCAAAGGGAGAGGCCACAACAGTGAGAGGCCCGCGTACCGCAAAAAAAAAAAAAAGAGATCTCTTCTGACTAATGTGTAACCATCAATTCCAAGACTAATATACATGTGAGAGACACAATCATAGCCAGAAAGTGGGCAAGATACAGGGTAGCTGCAGTGATTATGTTGATTCTGCAAAAATGTTCAGAACTATTGGAAGTCATCTGAACTATTTGTTCAAACTCTAGATAAGCAAAAGCAACATACTCTTATCAGTATTGAACTGATTACCCTCCCTCTATCTCTGAAACTAGAGTACAAATTTCTTAATGCTCAAAAAGCAAAACCTTCCCTTTTCCTTCACATTCTCCTTTGCACCATCGCCTTACCCAATATATTCCTCTTTAAATGCACTTACTAGATGGATGGCAATCATGTGTTTGCATGACCACCGTTACCACTACACTGTTGGCCTTTGAGCGAGGGAGAGAACAATGCTTTCTTTATCTAGGCAGTGGTTCTCAAACTTTAGTGTATTGTAGACTGAGTGTTTGTGTCCCCCAAATTCATGTTGAAATCTTAATCTCCAATGTGATGATTTTAGGATGTGAGGCCTTTGGTAGACCGTTGGGTTTTAAGTGTGGAGCCCTCATAAATGGGATTAGTACCCTTATAAGAAGAGAAAGGAGAGCTTGCTTTAGCTTTCTGTTCTTCAGCCATGTGAGGACACAGTGAGAAGATAGCTGTCTGTGAACCACAAACAGGTCCTCACCAAAAACTGAATCTGCCAGCACCTTGATCTTAGACTCGCCAGCTTCCAAAACTGTGAGAAATAAATGTCTGTTGTTTAAGCTACTCACAGCCTATGGCATTTTTGTTATGGCAGCCCAACAGACTAAGACAGTGTTCATCAGAATTACCTGGAGGGCTGGTCAAAACACAGATTTTTGGACCCCACCCTAGAGTTTCTAATTTAGTAAGTCTGAAGTATGGCTCGAGAATATTATTTCCAGCGTGTTTCTAGGTAACACTGATGCCACTGACCTGGAGGCCACACTCGAAGAACCACTGCCCTAGTGTAGTGGTTACTGGAAACTGCTTAGCTCGAATCCTAGCCCTGCCACTTGCCAGTTGTGTGCCTCTGGCCAAATTACTTCACTACTCTTTGCCTCAGTTTTCTCATCTGCAAAATGAGGGATATTAATATGACCTAGCTCTTAGGGTTATTATTAAGATTTAATGAATTAAATACACATAGTTTATATTTGTACTTGGCATATAATAGGTGCTCAATAAATGTTTATAGGTAACAAAATTAAATCACTGTTATTATTGAGTATCAAAATCATGTGTTTCTAAAGCTGGTTACATAATCATAATCATTTTAGATGAAACTGACACTTCCAGTCGCTATAACTTTCTATGCTTCATTTAAACCATCCCACAATATACATGTCAGAGAGAAAATTAAATAAAAAGTAAATATTATTTCAATTTACATTCTAACTTTCTCTCTTTCTAAATACAGACCTGGTAAAAAGCTGCATTCAGGGAGAAAATGTCAGATCCATTAAAATCAAATCTAATTTACAGGAAACAAAATATTTAAAGTTGTCCTTGCTCATCAGTTTGCTCATGTTTACATCATATCTTACTAGTAGGCCTTTGTAAACAACTCCTTGTCACAATAATTTTCTAAAGATTTATGCAGATAATGTTATAAATTACTGGAAGACAATATATCAATATTTGTTGCTTCCACAAAGTACTTAATAAATGAAAACTTTAGATAATACAATTGGAGATGTATTATAAATCATTAATTTTAATTTAAGAACAGAAATATATTATGCAATACCTTTTGGAAAAACAAAATAATCTTTTTAAAAGCTTTTAGATTTTAGCTTATTTTTATTTATGTGACTTAATCCTACTAATTTTTCTTTTCAATAGTAATACACATTTCTGGTTTTATATCATTATTAGCAACTTAAATAAGTAAACTGTACCACTGTGGAAAAAAAAAAAACTAGTTTCTTAAGTCTAACTGTTGTGACTAGAACAAAGGTCTCATGCAAAGTACAGATCATTCAGCCTCTAAAAATAAACTTTAGTAAATTGTGAGGCAGGGAACAAATATCCTTTAGACACAGATAGAAAGAAAGACACAAGCAAGAAAAAAAGGAGGACAAATTATGACCGTAAGTCAATTGTGAATAACTCTGCTACTCTATCAAACCCGCTGATTTGTTTGACACTGTTTTGTAATATAAATGTTTCCTCTTAGAAGCTGTGAATAAATGAGTAACGTTTTAAATGCAGGGACATAGCTTGCTAGTTAAAAGAATTTTGTGGTAACTACTTATATAATTTGAAAAGAAAAATTTAGTTCTGTTGAAAGTCATCCCTTCCTTTCTGTGGTTGTTGTCACCAGACTAATTTATTAAATTAATAGATTGTATTTAAAAGCAGACTTTAATCTGGTTACCAAACAAAATAACTTCCATTTTATGCATACAGTCTCTTATACTAACTCTGCCTTCATTGGAGATGATAAAAAGATGTTTCTTTACTAAGAAGCTGTGCGATCAGATTCCTTATCTGTGTCTGGGCTTTGCTTTCTCCTATAAAATGAGGGTGTGGTAGGGAAATGGTGGGCTGGATTAGATGCTCTCTAAGATCCATTATGGGTCTAACAATTTATGAGTCTATAAATATATAAACAGAAATAAAAATTAAAAAGAGCCATTTTGAAAAAGTCCAGTACTATTTGCAAAGAACCCTGAGTTCTAACCCCAAATTTTCTACTAACTTATTGTGTGATCTGGCAGATCACTCTCTGGGCCCTACTTGCCTCATTGGTATAATGACAGAGAAACTGGTTGGCTCCCCAAATCACTCCAGCCTTAAAATAAATAAAGCAGAGACCATTGTTACTAGCTTTTGCCATTTGCTTTCTTTAGTATTTTTACTTTCGAATAGCCTGCCTCTCACATGGTGGTTGCCTTTAACATCCAGGGTTTTTGTTTGTTTGTTTTTTTTAGCTGACTTCATTGAAATTATGTTTCACTTTTACTTTATTACAGACACTGCATAATCTACTTTGTAAGAGTCTCCATAGTACTCAAGTATAGTTGTATTTATGAAAGATTAAGGGAATTAGCAAACTAAGTTATGAGCCATAACCATTTCACTATTCACTAGGCTGTAGTTTAATCCATTTATTTTCTCAGGCAATACAATGCTCCCCCCCATATATATATTCCTCTCCTTTGCATAAATCAGTTATACTGGTTTTCTTCTAAAGATAGAATATAAGAGTGATATGTGAACTTATGTTGTTGGCTATTTTGGTAACAACTATTAGGTTGGACTAATCAGTTCATGACATGCATGACTGCTTCAGGAGCCCTGAATGTCAGAATTTTCTTTTACCAACACTAGCCAGAAAGCTTAGAAGAAAGCCAAGATACCAGCAGCAGGTATCCTAAACAGGGGAAGGTGAAGATGAGGAGGAGAGATGAACTAAGTACACAAAAGTATACTGCAGAAAGTCTTATTCTGGACCACACTTCAAGAAAAAAAGTGACTAATAAATATGTCCAAAATTCAAAGGTAGAGGAGGATTTTTAAAGAAATGGCTCTACTATAGGACATCTGGAGAGCACTGAGCAGGACATCCATTCAGCTTCCCATTGAGTCCACCAAAATGATGCAAGTGCCAGCTGTCTGGATGGGACCCATGATGTAGAGAAGGAAAATCCACATAATCCTTACACTTCATTTCACCATGAATTTCCACTTCTCTGCCTCTAAGGTCATCAGCAGAGCTTCTGACAATTTAAAATTTATTCCACTGGCAAGCTCACTAGAAGTTAGTGTAAGGAGGGTCTTGGATTGTACTCCAAGGACTCCTCATTCTAAGGAAGCATGAGGTACAAGAGGAACAAATGAATAATGTTTCAGAAGACTGATGCTGCCTTCTTTCTGTCCCTTCACATCATGTATGAGTGAAAGAAATAAGAATGCAACATGTCCAGATAATTCTCTGGGAACTGGGCATCCCCTTCTGCCCTTTGATCAAGGACAATAAGAACAAAGGAAAAAGAACGAAATCTTTTGATCATTCCAGAAAAAAGGCTGTCACTTATATGGGAAAGAATATTAGATTGTCATCAGAGTTTGACAGCCATAGTTTATTCCAGGAGACAGTGAAGTAACAACATATCTAAAATATGGCAGGAAAGAAAATGTGACGGAAGGATTGTGTATACCAAGTTCAACTGACTTTCACAAATGAAGGCCACAGACTGTCATGTTCATGCAAAAGACAAGGAATTTTGGTCCCACTATAGCCTTTCTTGAGGAACCAAGTAGAAAATGAACTTCAGACAACCAAAACACTGGAGAGACACTGACATAAGATGCATCAGGGGCATTAAATATATATTTACTTATAGAACTAAGACTAAGCCATGGTTATAAGAAAGGATACAGTATGTAATGACTGTATTCTCTGACAAGGTAGATGAGATACAGTTCTCAAAAATGGGGAGGTGAATGGGGAAAGAACATGATAAGTAGAATAAAGTTGTTGATTATATATGTTTATTAACTGGGATTAAAAGGATGTTACTTCAAATCAGATGCTGAAAAAGAGGGAAAGTAGGGGGGAAGAAAAAAAGAAGTTACTAGTTAATTTTAATATTGCTTCTAGGAGGGGACTTAAAGAAAATTAGAAAGAGGGAGAGTAGGAGTTCTTAACAGATATTAGTGTAAAGGAAAACAGAACAAGAGTATGAATCTTGCTAGTTACCAAAAAAGTATAAAAAAAAAAGGTTCCTAATAAAATAGATCACATAGTAAAAGATTATTTATATAAAATACTTGTATATCTATTTAAACATAACAAAACAATATGCCACAACTAAGCCCAAACATATTACTATATACATTACATGTATATTATATATTTACATAGTACAGATATATATATATGTAATAAAATACTAATGTACATTGTTACATAAAAAACAAGGTGAAAATGTATAGAGTGTTAAAATTTAAGAAAAGCATATATAAACATGTATCTACTTATATTAAAAAACATAATATATTATATTCTATTAAAAACATAATGGAAGGATAAACAATGCTTTTTCTTTTAATGGTTACCGATAGGAGAGGGAAGAAATAGGATGGAGGAGATATAGAATTTTGACCGCCTTTGAATAAGCCATGTTCTGTAGATTTGTCTTGAAACCATGTAAATCATGTATTAAATAACCATATAAGAAAATTATACTTTTTTAAATTCCAAAAAATAAAAAATACAATAAAACAAATGAACCTAAATGTGTATCCTTAGGTTAGTGGTATGAACAAAAAACAAAACAAAACTTAAAAAAAACACAACACTCTAGTATCAACAGAATCTACACTAAGGACAAAAAGAACCACAAAAAGATTTTTAACTATTTTTAGTTGGCACATTGTTGGAGATATGCTGACATACATATTCTGAGATTGCTATGCTTCTCTATGCTGTGAGATAAAGCAAAAAGGGAGCAATGACAGAATATTCTGTCATTCCTGGTGTTACTGAGAACTAGAGGCTCAGCATGAGAGAAAAGAAGTACAGATAAAAGGTCAGAGAGGTTAAGTAAAAACTTTATCATCCTGAATTGAAATAGAAAGTATCAGTATGAACTCAAGTAGAATTTTACCTTTAAAGTACATGTGGGTGTGCACACACATATCCTTCAAACTGAGGACAGAGACTATCTCTGGGGAGGGGGATTCTGAGAAGTGGAGGCTCACATTTGACTTACTTAAAGTTTGAGTACTGGATTCTTACACATTTTAAATATGATATTTTTCCATTTTAAAGTGCAAATTTGGAAAATATTTTCTAATTCCTTAACAATAAACTGGATGATGTTTTCGGAGTCTTTATAACACCAGCTTTCCCAAATGCCTTTTATACTGTTCTCTAAAGTCCCTGCAAGTTTTCTCTGAAAGAGGAAAAAAAATTACAACCTAGTTTTCAGTTATTCATTATAGTTGAGGCACAAGATTAGATGATGGATAAAAATAACATAGATAATTGAAATTTACAGAGAATCTTAAAAAGTATGCATCTCTGAAGTTATTACTCTGTCATCCTACTCTGTCATCTTTCTTCTGGCTTGAACTACAGGTGCTAAAATGACCCTAAAGCATGTCTCAAAAACTACCATTGTTGGGCTTCCCTGGTGGCGCAGTGGTTGAGAGTCCCCCTGCCGATGCAGGGCACACGGGTTCGTGCCCCAGTCCGGGAAGATCCCACATGCTGCGGAGCGGCTAGGCCCGTGAGCCATGGCCGCTGAGCCTGCGTGTCCGGAGCCTGTGCTCCGCAAAGGGAGAGGCCACAACAGTGAGAGGCCCGCGTGCCGCAAAAAAAAAAAAAAAACTATCATTGTAAAGATAGGAAGGATAAGGTGTTGGCAAAGATCAGATCTCACCAGCTTTGTCAATTAGCATCACCATATGGGCCTCAAAATGAAATTCTGAGTTTCTTCATTTTAAATACCATCCTAAGGAGGTAAAGTTTCTGGGTAGAAGTTTTCCTTGCTGCCAACATTTCCACAGCCCCTTAAAGCTCTAAGCCTGTGATCAGCAAACTTACTCTGTAAAGGCCTGGTAGAAAATAGTTTAAGCTTTGCAGGCCTTAGGATCTCTGTCAGATATACTCAGCTCTGTCACTGTAGCATGAAAACAGCCACATACAATACATAAATTGAAAAACGTGACTGTCCTGCAATAAAACTTTATAGACAATAAATTTTAATTTTATATTATTTTTGCATGTCACAGAATGTTATTTATAACTTTTTCAACCATTTAAAATGTAAAGACCATTCTTAGCTTGTGGGCTATACCAAACAGGTGGCAGACAGCAGGGTTTGCCAACCCCTGCTCCAAGCTATTTACCTGATTAGAGATGGGCCCCACTCACCCCACACTCTTGGGAAAACCTTACTCTTCATGAAAACCTTACTGCCTCAGAAACTCCACAAGCCAGCTTAGAGCTGTGTTAGAACCAACACTGCTTGCTTTCTAGCACCAGAAGTCATTATTTAAGACCTAGAAATTATCCATAAACTGAACTTCTTTAGCAAACCTGCCAAAATGCTTGCTGCTCCATGGCTTGATGCAGGTAAAACTATAAATTTCCAGGATAACAGATTTGCAACTTTGTTTCCTGAAGTTTTCTTCTTCATCTAAACTAATAGTGTTTGAGCTCTGAGCAAGAAGGCCTGATTCCCTCTGGGCTTGTGTCCAGATTTCATGTGTTTGAAAGTTTTGTTCAATCCCAGGGAGTTTTAAACATATTTTATAGAGACTCTCAGTGTGAAGGGAGAGTGCCAACTACATACTTTGACATTTTAGCCACAGGAAAGGAGTGAGGGAAGCATCAAACAGCGTGCGGTTCATCGCTGTACAGGGAGGGAAGCTACTTGGGGGGATGGGGAAGAAATGAAAAGCCCTCTGTCAGAGCTTCACCTAAACCCCACCTTGGAGCAGCAGAGATTAATGATAAAGGCAGATCTTTGAGCAGTTGATGAGAAGCAGATTCTTACACTGCTGGAGGCCATGAGGAAGGGATCCCACAGCAGCACGCTCTCAGCTAGCACACTGTGGTCTTGGTACACTGAAGGGTGCGGGGCTAATGACCACCACCGGCTCTGGAGGAGGGCCATGAGGTTGCTTTGCTGGGCATGGAGAGGGAACAGCTGATTTCCAGCTGCTGAGGCAGACAGGGTAATATAATCAATGCAAAGTTAAAACTCCCTTTTCCAAGGCTATCTCCACCTACCTGCAACAACTTCCTAACCCAAACAGAATAATTTTATTTCCAAATTGGCACACTCACAGTAAGTTTAAATTATTACCCCTTCTTCAGTCTGCACCTGCAAGATTAAACAAAGAGCCACATGATTTTATTCACAATTAATCTCAGCTCCTGACGCTAAACAAACAGACATCCCATTCTATACATGAGCTAGAGAAAGATAATTGGAATTACAAAACACTCAGCAATTCAAAAGAAGAAAACTAATTTTTAAAAGCAGAACAAGTGATCTCTTTTGAAACAGACTTGTTCCAAGAAACAAATGTTTTAAGTCTCTAATTTGTAGCTTCAAGTTTTTAGTGAGATTTAAGAAGACCCTATACTAATAAAGCAGGGACTGGCAGGAATGAAAAGAATACAATCTGGAAATGTAAAAGTATACTTGAAAGTGACAAAATAATAATTACCACATT
This sequence comes from Mesoplodon mirus, assembly GCF_964341445.2. Taxonomy (NCBI): domain Eukaryota; kingdom Metazoa; phylum Chordata; class Mammalia; order Artiodactyla; family Ziphiidae; genus Mesoplodon; species Mesoplodon mirus. The sequence goes on from NC_138985.1 coordinate 73,202,478, forward strand.
TTAAAAGAACTCAATAAGGAGAGCAAACAGAATACCGGATGCTGTAGAAAACAGAATCAACAATTAGAAGACTCATATAGGAAATTCTTCCAATATCAGAGTAAACAGTTAAAGAAATAAAAATTATTAAGCAAAAGATGAAAGAAATAGGGAATAGATTCAGGAGTTGTAACATTTATATAATAGGAATTTTAGTAGGTCTGAATAGAGCAGAACAATTAGAAACAAAAAGAATGAGGAAGAGGAGAAAAAAAAAAACAAGGAGAAAATTTTCCTGAGATGAGTAATGAACGACTTGAGTTTTCAATTGGAAGGGCTCAGTTGTATTGTAAATACGAATGAAAAAAATTTACAACTGAACAAATACTGGTACAATTTCTGAATTTCAAAGGAAACTTTCTAAAAGCATTTTTATTAGATAGGAAAAAAAGGTAATTTTCCAACAAAGGAAAGACAGTTTAGCATCAGCTTTATCTACAGTATTTACAAACTAGATGACAAAGGAAGGTTGAAAGAGTTCTGAGGAGAAAGACAGTGATGCTAGTCAGGTTATAATAATGGCAGCAGATCCTTTCAGATATGTATAAACTGATAAAAAGAGGGTCACCCATATATCCTTCTTCAACCAATTACTCAACATTTATCAACAACTGAGAATAAAGTCAGAACACAATTCCAGTAATCAGAGTATAACAGAAGAAATGAGCATTAAACAATGAAATGAGTATGACTAGAATTAAATTTAAATGATTATGGTTGATGTATTTGTGATCCTTACATTAACATTAAGAAAAAGAATTGAAAAAGAAGATAAAGAAGATACATGAATAAAAAGCTGGATTTTAAATCCCAGATTTTTTAAACCAAAACTATAGGTTGAGAGAGGGGTAGTACAAGGAAAAAAATCACATACTAAATATCTCCTATTTTACAAGAAAAGAAAATGCATAGTTTCATTCCTAACAGTAACAGAGAAATATCAATTTTACAATTATGTCTTTCAGAATTTAAAAGCATAATTATATTAAAAAGAAATATAATGAACATTAGAGAAAGGACTTTGGTTTCAGACAAACTAACCTGGGTGTGAGGCTCAGCTGTCACAAATTACCATATGTGAATTTGAATAAAGTATTAATCTCTTTAAGCTTCAGCTTAATAGGGATGATAGTCATTCTTTATTATAGAATTATAGGGATGATAATCATTCTTTATTATACAATTATTTTGAAGTGTAGCTGAAATAAAATGTGTCAACTGCATAGCTCACTGGCTGACACGTGATGGCTGTGGAATGTTAACTGTAATAAAAGTGGGGTGGGGTGGGGGGGGTGCTGGGACTTGATAAATTTAACAAAAGACAGGAAGAGAAAATAAGGGGTAAAACAAATAGTTGAATTAAACAGAGAGCAGAAACAGAAAAAAACAATACAAACATATCAGTGGTCATAATACTTGGAGATAGATTAAAATTTTCGACTAACACACAAAGACCTTCAGACAAATTTTTAAAAATACAGATACTCTGTATGACATTTTTAAAGACACATCATTATTTACTCAACAAATATTTGAGTGTTTACTGTGTACCAGGCACTATTCTAGGCTCTGGGGATATAGTAGGAAGCAAAAGACAAGGCATTGGACCAATCAGATATTGGGGGCTGCATAATCTAGGCAGAGGGTAAGTAAGTATAAAGGCCCTAACTGGGGCTAAGATGGGCCTGGGCATGTTCAAAGGAAATTGAGCAAGACAAAGGTAGGTGAGTTCAGAGAGATAACTGGGAGGGCTGGAATCAGATTCTATGGGACCTTTCAGGCCTTGTCTGGACTTTGGATTTTACTGTGAATGGGAAGATGAGTCACTCTGAGCAAGAGTGATGTGATCTGACTTCCTTTCTTTGATAAGATCATTCTGATTGGTGAACTGAAAATGGACTTAAGAACAGTAAGAGTGGGAGTAGAAAGATCAATTAGGAAATTAATGTAATAATTCAGGAAAGAGATGATATTGTCCTAGATAAGAGTGGTAGCAGTGAGAATGGTAAGAAGTAGTTGAACTCCTCTGGATATAGTTAGAATGATTAGTTGCCTGCATGTGGAAAGAGAAAGAGGGGCCAGCAAGGGTGACACCCAGTCTTTTGGCTGGAGCAGCGGGAGGGATGCAGCTGAGAAGGGAACTGTAAGAGGAGAGCAGGTGTAGAAGAGTGTGGTTGGGCATCCTGTTGTAGATGTGAGGTACCCTTAGCAGAGACGGAAAAGTAAAAGAAATAGCCAGCCAGAGCTTTGACGCTAGAGAGGCCAGAACCAGAGATGTAATTTGATAGTAGTCAGCATATAATGGCATTTAAAGGCATGAAACTGGTGATATCACCCAGGAAGGGGATGTGAACTGAGAGGAGAAGAGGTCCAAGGACTAAGGCCTGGAACACATTACTGTTTACAGATGGAGGACAAGGGGAAGAACCAATAAGGGGATGGAGAAAGAATGGCCAATGGAGTAGAATAAAAACCAGAGATTGTGAGAGATCTTGGAAGCAAAGAGGAAAAAGGGAGAGAATAAACAACAGTGTCAAACCCTGGTAATAGGTGAAGTAAGATAGAACTGAGAATTGACCATTGTGGTTAGCAATGGGGAGTTCACTGGTGACCTGGACAGAGGTGGACTGGTGGGGTAGTGTGGGTGAAACTCTAAATGACGGGGTAGAAGAGACAACGGGAAGAGAGGAACTGAGAAGAGAATACACACAACTCTTTTTAAGGAGCTTTACTATAAGAAGGAGTAGAAAACTGGGAAAATCAGTAACTCAAGAGACACATGGCATCAAGAGAAGGTTGTTTTTTACTTAATGAAAGAAATGTCAAGATATTTGTTTGATTATGCAAGAGAAAGAGGGGTCTATTGCTGTAGGGACAAAAATTTTTAAAAATTGAAAGGCAAATAAAAGCAAAAAATGTTAAGGTATACCAATATAAGATGAGACAAAGTAGAACTCAAGACAGGCATTAAATGGGATAGAAGTAAATGATCATTTGACTGATAAATTATGGAACAAACTAAGAAAGTAGTTAAAGAAGTATTCCTCAAAAGAATAGTGCACCCAGATGAATTTACGGGCAAGACTGTAAAGTATCACTTCTTTGGATTTAAACTGATCAAACAATAAAAAGAAGGAAGATATTTCAGTTTATTCAAACAAACTAGCAGAAACCTGATACCAAAGACTGACAGAGAAGGAAAGAAGAAACAAAGTATATCTCTGTTATGAAGACTGATACAAAAAGTCTTAAATAAAATATGAGTGGAAGGGTAAGCTGTGACAAAGCGAGAGAGAGGCATGGACATATATACACTACCAAACGTAAAATAGATAGCTAGTGGGAAGCAGCCACATAGCACAGGGAGATCAGCTCCGTGCTTTGTGACCGCCTGGAGGGGTGGGATAGGGAGGGTGGGAGGGAGGGAGACGCAAGAGGGAAGGGATGTGGGAACAGATGTATATGTATGACTGATTCACTTTGTTATAAAGCAGAAACTAATAATAAAAAAAAATAATAAAAAAATAAAATATGAGTAAGTTAAATCCAGCAATATATTACAAGAAAAACAGATAAAATCCAGATAGGATGTATTCCAGAAATACAAGGATGGCTCAACATAGACAGTATGACTAGAATTAATCATATTGTTATTTAAAAGTAGAAAAATAATTAAAATTGTCTCAGTAGATGTTAAAAGAGCATTTAATATAAATTCAGTTAACATTCAGGATAGCAAAAAATTCTTAATTTAGGCATACCTCAATATGATAAAGTATATCAATATGAAACCAACAGCCAATGAAAACCATTTATAATGATAAAACACGAGGCATTACTAAGTAAGTCAAGGACAAGAGAAAAATGCTAACTATCATCACTTTTTAATAGTATTCTGGAAATTTTAGTCAGTGTAATAAAACAAGAAAAAGACATTGTTAAAGGCGTAAATCCTAGAAAGAAAACAATAAAGTGATCATTTTTGCAAATGATATAGAAATCTAAGTAGATAACTCAAGAGACTAAAAGGAAAAATTGTTAAAACTAATTTTTTTAAGTTCAGTAAAATGGCAGGATGCCAAAGACATGTAGGAATCAATAGCTTTTTACAGACTAGACTGATTTCTAATTAAAAATTCTAGTACGTTCTAGACAAAAGAAAGGTAACGTGAGCCACGTATGTGATTTTTAATAGTCTAGTTGTCACATTTTTAAAAAGCAAGTGAAATTAATTTTAGTATTTTATTTAACCCAGGATGTCTCCAAAATATTATTTCAACATGTAATCAATATCCTAAAACTATTGTTGAGATACTTTCAGTCTTTTATTTCATACTAAACCCTAAAAATCAATGTTTGGTTTTTTTTGTTGTTTGTTTTTGTTTTGTTTTGTTTTTTGGTGCCTATGGTATTTCTTAATATGGAATAGCCACATTTCAAGTCCTCACTAGCCATCTGAGGCCAGTGGCTATTGAACTGGACAATGTAGCTATGTGCCTAAGAAACTGTGTAGGACTTATAAACTTGAAAATACCAAAACTTCTAAAGAACATAAGAAGAGGTTTCAGTAAAAAGACAAACATATGACATACTCCTAGAAGTCTCAATACTGTAAAGATATCATTTTTCTCCCCCAGATTATTATATAAATTCAACACAAGCCCAATCAAAATTCCAATGATGTTTTTTGGGAAGACTGGACAAAATTCCAGAGACTGGAAGCATAAATGTCAAAGAATGTCAAGAAAATTTGAAAATGACAAGTAAAAAAGATCTGGAGTTTGTCATATCAGATATCTATACCTATCATCAAATATTTATATATTATACCAATTTACCAAAATTATAACAGTACAATACTGGCAGATCAATAAAGAGACTAAAAACAACTATAGGTAAGAATTTAGTATATGATAAAGGAGAAATTTTTTAAAAGTGGGATGGAATATGTTAGTAAATATATAGTTTTGGGGCCACTTATAAAAAATATACAATGACATCTATTTTATAGTTTATACAAAATCAATACTGCATGAGTTAAGTATTTAAATAAAAACCTAGAAAGCAATAAAATGATAGAAAATCTGTAGTTGAATATTTACCTATTTATGTTTTTTTGGACTAGAGAATCTTTTTAAGATAGAAATCATAAACAGAACAATACATTTGGTGATGAAATATTCTATTTATCAAAAACATAAGTAAAAAGCTAATTTCAAATGGATAAAATAATTCCAATATATATGAACAATAAAAATATTAATACATAAAAACAGCTTTTATAGATGAATAAGAGAAAAGATGAACAATCCAAAAGAAAAAAACAATGGGTGAAGGACATACATAGGTCAGTTTACAAAAGAGAAATACAAAGTTTCATCTATCAAATTGGCAAAGATAACAAGATGATCATGTTTCACAAGTGTGCAAAGAAATGGACATCTTGATCATGACATGGACAATCTTTCTTGAAGGAAACTTGGCAGTATATATGAAAAGCCTTTAAAACATGCATATCTTTCCATTTATATGAGGTACCTAAACTAGAAAAATTCATTGAGACAGAAAGTAGAATAGACATTACCAGGGGCTGTGGAGAGGAGGAGTAGAGAGTTACTGTTTAATGGGTACAGATTTTTTGTTTGGGATGTTGGAAACATTCTGGAAATGGATATGGTGATGGTTGTATAACGTTATGAGTGTACTTAATGCCACTGAATTATACACTTAAAAATGTTCAAAATGCATATTTTACCACAATTAAAAAAAATTCCATTGCGTGACTATAAAAATTTATTAAACCATTCTCCTATTGTTGAACATTCAGGTTTTCCCCAAAATTTAACAATTAAAAATAACATTATGATTAAAATAATGTGTATCCTTTTACACAGCATTTTTATTTGTTAGTATTTATCCTATAGTAATAATGAGTAATATGTGTAAAGATATACATTTTACTTCCTGGCACTGTTTGTAATAACAAAGAGTGGGAAACCTAAGTAACTAACTTTATAGGATTGGTCAAATTATTGTACACAATGGAAAATTAGACAGCCATTAAAAAGTATACTACAGACATATACCTATTGATATTAAGGGAAAAATGATTAAAAATAGTGTGTGTGGTAAACTTCAAAGGAAGTTAATGTTCATAGGTGCATAAGAAATTATCTGGAAGAATATATAAGTTTTTGCCAGTGATTATCTCTTAGTGAATGGGATTTTGTTACTTTTTTTATGCACTTTTTCTTGCTTGTCAGTATTTTTCTGCAATAAGCATGAACTCTAATTGTAAAAAACAAAGCAAACAAACAAACAAAAAAACCTAACAGAACTTAATTTTGAACATTTAAATATCTTCATAGTCATTTCTCCTTTCTCAGAAGTAATATCATGCCTTCACTTATTATACAAAGTGCCCCTTCCCTCCCCACAAAAGAAAAACCAACTGATAAGAGTGTCTGTAAGTTATTATATGGCACCAGCAGATAATTCTTTCCCTGAACTAAATAACTATAAATTAGATTATATTAAGAAATCCTTTTGAGCTTTTGATTTGCTTCTTGGCTATCCATTGTAGGTATATGTGCAAAGCATCTAATGAATGTGCAAAGCATCTAATGAAAACACTTTCTACTTTTGGTAATGAGATGAGTTGCCTTTTATAACTGAGGGAGATGCTGTCCCTGGGAGAAGGCTGCACATATGAGACATTCAGGTATCTGAATGGAACCTCATAAAATGAGAGCAAGAAAGCCAGAATGCCCTTTAGAGTATCCTCAAAGTTTGTGCAGATGTAGAAAGAATAATACTGTGAGTTAAGAGGTATAAAGCAAACAGATCCAATCCTAAAGGCATTTTTGTTTGGGTGTCCCACATAGTAGCTGTAAATCTGGAACAGGAAACTTGAAATCATTAAGGTCACATATTTATAACATCATATTCAATTAGGTTAGAAAAGTGCAATTTCTGTCATCATGTCCTAAAAAGATGTGTTTTTCTCTCAGATCTCTTATTTAAAAAAGCTCTCTATATTGTTACAAATAGGGCTGTTTTCAGTCAGTTACAAGGAGCAATTCAATTACTAGATGGTTTAGTGCAGTAACTGACTCCAGACTAATTTAATTTCTTTAGGTCTCCAAAGATCAATTGATCTGATTTGTCCTATCCCCAAAGGCTGCTTAGAAAAAATTCAGACTGAAATACCTGGAAATGAAATCCAAAACCTTGGCCAATTTCACACTACTTAGGTCATCTTGCAAACTTGCAGCTAGTCACATAAGATGCTCTCTTGGCCCTCAGACCATTGAAAGCTTTTTAGCTTCATGTACATGTGAGTGTTCCCCACATCAGGATGTTTATTAAATAAGTGGAAAATGTGGCTGCGTGTGTTATCAAATCCGTCGCTCTAAAGGGTAGTGAGTCTGGGTATTTGTCTCTCATGAGCACAAGTGCAACAAAAGGGGCTATTTTTACTCTAGGAGTAGTTCATTACGACTATTAAAAGTAGCTTAGATGGGGTAAAACTATGCTTATCTAATAAAATATAATTATTTTACATTTTGAGATTTAGAAGTGCTTTCATAAATGTCATCTTACATGGTTCTCATAATAAACCTCTGAAGTAAGCAGGGTTATTTTCTCCATTTTCTAGATGAGGAAACAGGCTCAGGGGTTAGGTGACTTCTCTAGGATCACTCAGGCAGGAAAAGGCAGAGCTGGGGCTCTAACCCATGACTTTGTCTGTATATACCATGCTCAGCCACTGATTAGAGACAGAAGATATGATGCCCACTGTAAAAACACATCACTTACTTCCCGACTGAGCCACTGTTTTCATTCTTGCCTGACCCCTGACTAGAATGGAGAAAAAGTTCACGTATTAAAATCCCACTTGCATAAACCCAGTCTGAATCAGTACCTCTGGCACTCCAGAAATAGGAGATAAAAAAGGCCACACCTAAATGCAAGTAGCCTTTGTAAATGCACTCCTTTGTCACCCACTCTGCTGATAGCACTTTCTCACTGACTTGGGTCTTATGACCTATTTGCACACCTATGTCCCACCTAAATGGAGAGTTATCTCCTTGCCATCTCTCTGCATTTTGCAATGGATTTTTCAACAAGCTCAAGTTTCTTTCCCTGATCTCTCAATACCCCACAATCACTTGTCAAGCACTCCAACTAATTAATCTTTTCTACTCAGATGCCACAGTTCTACCCAACTTTCAGTCTCTCCTGCTGGATACTTTGTCTCCCCACCGAGCTTCTATATCTGTTCCCACAAGTCAAAACCACACGCCTATGCTCTGCCATTTGGGAAGGATGAGGGAAGGATAAGACAGATGTTGCTAAAACATGTAATTATCCTTTAATTTGAGTTTCCAGGACAGGTTAGAGAGAAGTGCTGAGGTCAGATGTGAGCATGTGGTAGGTAACGAAGAGTGTGGCAGAAACACGTAGCAGTTGGTAGGAAAATCACACAAAGATTTGGAGATAAAGTAACCCAGAGGGCTGGTAGCTAGGGTACCCCACCTGTCAATAAAGATTCCAGGCCACATTAAAGATTAGATACAGAAGATGAGTAAGATCTGATGATCTAATGTGTGAAATGGTGTCTAGAGTTGATAACATTGTATTATATAATTCAAATTTGTAAAGAGAGTGGAACTTAAATGTGCTCACCAAAAACAAAAACAGAATAAGTACAGAAAGTTACATAGTATGTTTAAGGGATACAAATAATCTTCTCCTTGAAAAAACCATATTTTGACATTCATTTTGGGCAAACTATGCATCTCAATATAGTCATTACTTATCACGTAGACAGTCTCACACTGTGTGAACCATTTCAATTAAATAAAAAGTGGGGTAAATTACGGCACATGATTGTCACTTGCCTTCTTAAAGGTCCTGAGATCTGATAGCTTTCCTATTAAGTATAAGCAGTCTATGCTGTAGGTAAAATATACACCTTGATTTAAATTGCCTCTCCTTGTTCCAAAATTCCAAACTACCTTTATAGTCTCTATGTTAACAAATATATCCACTTCAGAAGGCAAAGGCTAATTAAGAATCTATTTCTCTGTGGATTGCCACTCAAGACATGAAGCTTAATATCATCTAGAGGACTGTGTCTTTGATAACAAAGAAGCCCCACTGAAAAAATGTCCTGTCCAAAGAAACCACTTCACTCAGAAATTGAGTGTAGAATAGATCCAGCTGCAGCAGCTGTCAAAGCTTAAGCAGTTGCCTATCTACAGGGTTTATAACTGGAAGGGAAGGTGGGGCAGAGAACTGGAGACTATACAGAGTATTGGAGACTATATACAGTGAAGTTATGGCTCTTTGGTGTTGAAAGGAGTGTGCTCTTACAAACTAGTGCTTCTCTTTATCTTATCTGGGTAAAAAAGTAAACAGAAAATTCTCATTACCTCTCAATGTCAGTGAGCCTGGAGGAGTCCCGGAATCCTTTGGCAAAAGGGTTACTATCTATTTTCAGCTTGGTTATCTGGAAAGGGAAGAAAGGGTAACAAAACAGTATCATTTCCATGGTCAAGGAAATAAAATCAGAAATAAAAAGTTTGTTCATTTTCCATCATGGCACCCCAAGAATATCTTAATGTCTCTCAGTATTGTGATAGAGGTTAAAATTGCTAAGGAAGTTCACAAGAGGCCTAAATTGGGGGGAATGGTCAGAGAAGGCCTCAGAGAGAAGGAAGTAGTTGAGGACAGACTGGTCCTAAAACAGGCTGGAAGTCAATGGATAGAGACGGTTTGAAATGGGGGCCTTTTACAAACAGTGTGGCTGCCGTGTGAAGTATTTAAGAGAGTAGTGAAAGGCTAGAGCTCGTCTAGAAGGCCAGCATTGGTGGGTAATGGGGAATAAAAACAAGAATGTTACCTCATGCTGACTTGGCAGCCTCATTTGTTAATACCATGGGTACCTATATATACCATAATGGATACCACCTAAATATATGATATAAAACTTTCAGCTTATAAATTTACCCCTGTTCCCCTTTCTATCTGACTAAATAAGAATCAAATTAGTGGGTCTCTTATTATCCTCCCATATAATGTTACTTACAGACTCTATGCTTATATGGAAAAAAAATATTTCCTAATAAGAATCATAGTCTGAAGTATTAAGTGTCTATGTTGTGCTAGTCATAATTCGCACAATATTAATCTAGAAAGATCCATTAAAATATATGCACTGCACCTTCATGGAAAAATAGGTTACAAAGAAAATAAATAAATAAATAAATAAATAAATAAAACACTGATTAAAAGATGTTCTACTTGCAAAATTCCTGAGTGTTAAGAGCTAAAAGGAATGGAGGAAAATTATTGGAATTAGAACCACAGACACCTTTAAAGAGAGTCATAACTCATTTGTGTCAAAATGAGAACCCACATTCATCTTTGGAAAGAGAGACACACACAGAATAGTCTTAACCTGGAAAAAAAGTTATAGGTTGAGGGCAGCATGCCTTCCTCTTTCAAAGTAAGGAGTAAATACATATCTATTTTGAGATATATATATATATCATAGTTTGAAGTACTATTTTGCCAATAAGCAACTTTTCCTTTGATCAGAGTGTATCTACTTTTCATTTTAAACTATTAACATCTAAAGAATTGCTTTTTTCATTACAAAAGAAAGTCTTTTCTTTTTTACTTTACAAGTTTTCTTAATGTGAGCTAACCAATGTACAAGCTGCAAAACGCTATTTACCTCACTTAAAACAGAACTTCCCACACTATCCTTACCAGAGAGACTGCACTTCTCTATCATTAACACTGGCAAGTTGTAAGATTGATTCTTTGATATTAGTTCTTAAGGGCACTTGACAGTGCCTCAGAAATGCTCATTTTTGTCCCATGCACATTCACTCTAGAGTAGCCAAAAATAAAACTGCTAATTTCCTTTTCAGCTTAGTTAATGGAAGATGGGAAACAGTGAAGGAAATAAGCTAGATAAGTAAGAAAACTGTTCTTAATGGACAGCAACAGGACTTTGTGTGCATAGAAAGAAATATACAGGAACCACTGAGGTTGCCCCTAAAGTATGGCCATCAAGAGTTTGTAGAGAACCTTCTCTCACACTCAGACACCTCTTTAATTAAGGGCATGGATTTCTAAAGGGTGAAGTCTATTTTAGCCATTCTTTCAGACTAGGATTTAGTATTAAAGGTCAGTTTTCAGGGCAGAGGCAAAAAGTTTTATTTGTTTGAAATAAATTACAAACATCTTCTAAAGCCCAAGCAGTCAATATATTCTAGAATTATAAAACACCAACAAGATTTTTAAATCCTCAAAAATGGGATTTCTTTTATTATCTTTTTCTACTGAATAATTATAAATGAAAATACTTTAGATTTCTAAAGTGCTTTATAGTTCATGAAAACACTTTCACAATAATTTATCAACAGAAATGAGATCACATGGTCCCTAAAATTCCATGGAGCAGGCAGAGGCATACATAGAACTGGAAGTGGTTTAAGTGCCACTAAAGAAGCTGGCACCACATCCCCTGCAGTGTTAGGTGACGTTAAGTGTGAACCAAACCCAGATAAAAGCTTCAAACTGAAACTGTAAGATACAGCAATAAAGTTAAGTCTTCAAGTTCGGTTCTTACAAGCTCATTTATAAAAACTGAATGGATTTGCCAATGGATAAAATTTTCTGAAGACAAAGGCAAATAATATCTGATGGAGAAACTAATTTTGAACGAAGTCCTTTTGCAGCCATCCCTCTAAAATATGAACCATATCAGGAATTTCTGGTGGTCCAGTGGTTAGGACTTGGCGCTTTCACTGCCAGGTCCCGGGTTCAATCCCTGGTCGGGAAACTAACATCTTGCAAGCCACGCAGTGCAGCCAAAAAAAATTTTTTTAATAAATATAACAAAAAAATGTGAACCATATCAAGCTTTGAGTCTTTATAAACTTAAAGAATAGAAAATATTATCTATCTGTTATAATAGTTAAAGAACCACCTTTGATCCACTTTGTCCCTGAAAAGGATTTTGAGAATTGTATTTGTTGTTATTTATATTTCCAGGAGGTAGACTGTTGGCTCAGAATGTGATGATTGTGGAGTTGTCGTAAAAAATAAATATTCTCAGTGTGTGTGTGTGTTAGTTGCTCAATTGATGTGTCACCATATCTAGTATTACTGCCATAACTTTGAATGAGGAAGTGAATCAAATTCAACACAAGTTTTCAGATTTCTTTGGAATTTTCTTTCATTTATTAGAACTTTCTCTTTCCAGTATCTTTTTGGTCTTTCTTTCATCATCCCCAAAAGTATCAATGGTAACTTTTTGACTTTACATTTGATATAATTTCAAACTGAAGGGAAGTTTCAAGAATAGTACAAGGTGTACTCATACAGCTAGATATACCAGTTGGTTGAGCAGTGATTTAACTTTAGTGTGTTAATTAGAAAAGGAGCTCAAGAGAGTAATCAGGTATTTACTTTCTCTACGGACTATTATTTTATCTAATTCCAGGAAAAAAAATTGCTTTTGGAAGTTAGAGAAAAAAAGCTGAATGGATCTCTTACTACTAAAATTGTATGGGGGCCCTGAACTAACCACTACAGTCTTGAACAGGCTTTATGGAGTACTGATTAGCAGTACAGGGACTGTGGGTAGACTTCTTAGTGAGCCCACCGTGCTCACTGTGATATCACTAGACTCTGAATCTACTGGGGTGTCAAAAATAAGCACCCCAGAAATGTTTGTTTGAACTTTGCTTCAAGGACAAGCAGTCAGAAATATGATTTCATATGTTTACCAGTTATAGACTAGGTGAAATTCTTGAGTTTACATAAAAAGCATTTTGTTTTCTATTTTAAGATAAAGTAATTTTTAAATAGCAAAGTTTTAACATTCTAGTTAATCATGCACTTTTAAAAGGTCAGGCACAGATTTTATTCCATGGATATTTAAATAAAAACCAGTAGTTAATAGAAAGAAATTCATTTCTGCAGATATAGTTTTATATCCCTTTATGAAATTTGGGAGAACGAAAAAGTTACGTATTTGAGAACTGATGAGAGGAAGACCTGAGTTATATACAGTGATGTCAGTTGGACATCATTTTCCTAATATAGAATACCTGCAGCTTGTAAAGCTGTTGAACAGCATCACCCATGTCAAAGGTAAATCTAAAAGAAAGATCCAAAAATAGTCAACTACCAAAAACATATGTAGAGAACCCATGTGAAACTACAAGTATGTCTTTATGATTCAACAACAAATTTTAAAAGCAGCAATATTTTTCATTTTGTGAGGAAGAAGAATTAAAAAGGACAGCAGTATGTGCTTAAGAAATCCTGTTTCAAGTATATGTACATATATGCAAATCACTGACTAATTCTGGTCAAATTACACCCATTTTTTCATGTATTATCTTAATAATATGGAACATAATTCACTTCCTAACCAAAAAAATTCATTCTTTCAACATCTCCTTTATAGATAAATATATGTGTAAATGGAGGGCAGATTTTGACACTGCCAGCTGTACCAACGAGAAAGGGACTTTTTCTAGTAGTTATTATTCCATGCGATATCACTGGACTCTGAATATAGCTGGGGTTCCCAGCCACAAGGTGAAATTGGCCCTCAGAGACCATTTCTCCAATTATCAGGAAAAGATCTGTACAAAGTCACTTAAAAATGAAACCTGACCTACACTTCAACTCTACAGCAATGGCTTGCCTGCTCAAAAACAGTGTATGACCTTTAAATCTTAAATTATAAAATAGTTCGTTGAAAGTATAATGTATTTAGCTTTAATCTAATAATGTAAAGAAATGCAATCATTTCCTCACAAAAACCAGAGGAAAAAATAGAAAAAAGGTCCCGTTTTCATTACTTACAAATAAAACTACCAGATACAATAAATGAGAAGCTTTTTCACGAATTCTAATGGAAAATTTGATTTGGCTTTTAATATGTATGTAAATAATGTCCTATCCAAAGTTTAAGAGATATAAAGGCGGTCCTAAGTGTGAACTTTTAAATCTTCTCTCTCTTTTCTCCCTGTTCTTTGTGCATGAAAATACTTAATATTTATACTGTACTTAGTACATATTTAATTTGTTTATTTCCTATATATTTATTTTATGTTTATTATGGGTAAATCAGTAGACAAGCATGGTATAGCAGTGAAAAGGCAGTAAATGTGAGGAGGCCTAGAAAGAATCAAGGATAACTTTAGAAAACTGTATAAGACTAATGAAAATACTAACCCCCAAAATGATTTATTCACCCCACGTGAATTTCGATTGGTCTTATGAGGTCTATAAACCATTTGCAAAAATGGCTCATTAGTATACCAAATCAAATTTTTGACTATTAATTGAATTTCAGATATGTATGTGAGTAGATTTCACTTCACCACTGTGGCTGCCATCTTCTTTGCCTGTAAACTGGGACTAAGAACAAGACCATCTTAGGGAACAACTGTAAGGATCAAATGAGATGCTGTGCATAAACATGCCTTTGGAAATTGTAAGGCACTCTATAAATAAAGCACGTAGTGACTGTTGGACTGTCTCTGGAATGTCCAAAGAGGATTTGCCACCATTTGTGTGTGTGTGTTTTTTTTTTTTTTTTTTTTTTGCGGTACGCAGGCCTCTCACTGTTGTGGCCTCTCCCGTTGTGGAGCACAGGCTCCGGACGCGCAGGTTCAGCAGCCATGGCTCACGGGCCCAGCCGCTCCGCGGCATGTGGGATCTTCCTGGACCGGGGCACGAACCCGTGTCCCCTGCATCAGCAGGCAGACTCTCAACCACTGCGCCACCAGGGAAGCCCTTGCCACCATTTGGATTTTTAAATGTTACTGGCAACTTTTCAATGAGATAAATGAATGCACAAATGTTATACTATTTATCTTTAAGTAAAAGCACACACACATACACACACACATATGGCATTGTGCTAGGGATTATGGCTTTAAAGGTGGGTGCACAGAAATAAACTCAGACGTGGCAGGATCTATTGAGAAAAGCAGTACTGAATTTAATCACTTATTGTGGGTTATTTAGCAATGAAATGATATACACTAATCATATTAATTGTTACACTTAATGATGCAGTGAAAGCTAGCTAGGCGCTGGTAGGTGGATTTTGCACCCATTTATAATCTTAATTAGAAATAAACATTTTCAAGAGGAGCAACTACTGTTGGGGTATGTGTTTATTAGAATCTTAGCCTATTTTAATTTAGCAATATTTTCAAATTCAGTTTCCCAACCTTGACACTGTCAGTGGTCATTTTCTTGGCCTTGCAATCCAGTAGGATGCTACCAAAAAGGAGGAGTTAATACCCAGAAGATGGTTCTTTCACTTACCAGATTTGTGACCTTGGGCAAGTGTATTAACCACTCTGAATCTCAGTTTCTTCATCCACAAAATGAGGCTTATGGGGCCTTATTCAGGGGATTAGTGTCAGAATTAAGTGAGATATTGATTAAAAATATAGAGAGATTCTTCTAAATTAAAATAAATCCAAACCATGAACCTTAGGTGGATACTAGTTCAAAGGCAGGAGTTGGGGGGAAGGCTATAAAGACATTTGTAGGTCCATCCTGAAATTTTTAATATGAACTCAATTTTAGATGTTGTAAAGATATTGTGGTTACAAAATAATCTTATTGTCAGTCTAAACTTGTAGAAGTACTTACAGGTAAAGTATCATGATGCATGCATCTTAGTTTCAAATGATTGCGAGAAGGGGGAAAGTATGTACATGTACAGAGATTGAGAAATGGGGCAGGGGAGGTAAAGCAAATTGGAAAAATGTTAATTGTTGAATCTGGGTGGAGAGTATACGTGGTTCATTTTACCATTTGTTTAACTTTTGGATATTTGAAAATTTTCTAGATAAATGTTGAGTGGAAACAAAAGAATTCAGTGAGGTAATGTCACTAAAGCATATGGCTCCTATTAGAAACAGCTAATGCCAGTGGATATTTTGACTGTCAATATAGGTTGATTACCATCTTGTTACACTGGCTGCTGTCAGTGTGAAGAGCTCCCTGCACACAGCAGGTAAGCAATGAGCACTTGCTGAAAAGAAAAGAAATTAACATAAAGAACTGAAACCGTCTAAAAAGGATGTCTTGAATCCATGAGGGTCACAAGCTGAGAGGAGGTGAGGTTCCCCTTTCTTGGGGACACCAAGCACCTAAAGAGGTTAGGCTTTTAAACCTAACTACCTGGATTCATATCTGTGATGGGAGCAGCAGGGTCACATTGGATAAGTTATTTAACTCCATGCCTCCATTCTTTGAATTGTAAAATGCAACATAAAAATACTGTTGTTCCTATCTCATAATATCATTGTGAGGATTAAATAAGACAGTGCACTTTAAATGGTGCCTTGTGCGCCCAAATATTAGCTGTTATTATAATTATGTTGATAATAACCTCCTATTCCGTGTTCCGTGATATGAGAGGTCCCGCCAATATTTATTCAGGATTGTTTCTTCACCAATTAAACCAAATCTAAGGTGTTACACTTAGAACTTTCCTTAATTTTGTTCTGTCCGTAATTTTCACTAAACAATCCCAAGTTACCTATTCTTGCTTTAGTTCCCTTTACAGATAATTCCGATAAAAGCAATGAAGTTTCCATATGACAAGTTTTTATTTCATTCTCAAACATCAGCAGGTTTTCTTGTTATTAGTATAAATCTGATGTTTTATAATATAAAAGCTACTAATTCAGTTAGTGTAAATTGAATTAAATGTTTCAGGAATCTTTTCAGAACCTGTGATACCTGTATTACATGTGTCCTCAAATAAATTAAAAATGGGATTGTTGATATCAGTGTTCCAGATTCTAAGAGAAATAGCATTATGTTTTAGGCCTTTGTGGGCTTCACTCTATACCCAAATTTTTAGCTTGGGCATTCTCTGAAAGTTGCCACTCTTGTGTTGTTTTCTTAAGGATAATTAAAAAGTTATAGTACTTTGCTTTTGCTTAAAGATAAATAGTATAACATTTGTGCATTCATTTATCTCATTGAAAAGTTGCCAGTAACATTTAAAAATCCAAATGGTGGCAAGTCCTCTTTGGACATTCCAGAGACAGTCCAACAGTCACTACGTGCTTTATTTATAGAGTGCCTTACAATTTCCAAAGGCATGTTTATGCACAGCATCTCATTTGATCCTTACAGTTGTTCCCTAAGATGGTCTTGTTCTTAGTCCCAGTTTACAGGCAAAGAAGATGGCAGCCACAGTGGTGAAGTGAAATCTACTCAAAGTCATATGGAAATTATAGGTGCTTATGCCTTACAGACACATACCCACCCTGGCCATTCTTCTACATCCCTTCTCTGACTTCCTGTTTCCTCATCTGTGTAGGGCTACCTGGGCTTTCAGTTTCATCTTCTTGCTTTTCCTGAGAGACTCAACACCATATCTGCTTGGTTGACCATCCCACTCTGCACTCTGAAGCATCTATCAGACAGCACCTAACAGTTATTCACTCAGAACCCAAAATATAACATCAAGACATGAGGAGAGCAAGAGTCCTGGCTACCTATAACCAACCAGTCAAATAAAAGCAAGACACAAAACCCAGAGTAAACTGACAATGTGAGTTCCTTTTACTAAAGTACAGTATATCAAAAGGAATTCTACTTCTGGTCCATTCGGACTGTGGAAAAGTTACTTGTCCTCTCTTGGCTTCAGATTCCTCACTAAAGAATGTTACTGTTACCCCAGGCCTTCAAGATTACGCTGACCATGAAAGAATACATGGGGAAGTATCTAACAGGACTCAGTCCTTAGCAACACTTTGATAAATATTTACAGTAGAGTTGGACTAAGCCTTATGGATGAAGAAATGCATAAATTTTAAATATGATTTACAACAGAGAGTAGAAAATATATAACTCAATATTATAAATTAGATATCTTGATGTTAATTAAATACACAACTGCTTACATACTACAGTCTATTATCTAAAGAGGCATTTAAGATCATTCTACTAGAATTATCTTACCCTGAATTACAGCTGAATAAATCTCACAAAATATCTAACGTATAGTAGTTTGTTGGCTACAAACGTATAGTAGTAGTTGGCTAGTACGCTACGTGTGCTAATTTAGCAGAAAAACTGAACTTCTAAATTTTATGAAGCAATGAGTGTATGGTAACACATGTCATGAGGCTCTACCAGAAAGAGAAGGAAGCAGGTAATGTTCTTGAGAAAATTTGAGAAGGCAGATTGGGTCAGGTTTGGGTGGGACATGTGAGCAGTGAACAGCCTGACCAGGAGTATAAAGGTTCTAAGAAAGATGGTGTAATACAGACCTTCATAACCTTGAGCCACAGATACTCAACATATTTGGAAGTCCTGGGGCTGATTCTCCATAGCTTTCTCCAAAGTGAATTTCTGTTTTGAGTACTGGGATAGCCCTGCTCTCCAAGAAGATAACTCTCCTAAAGCCTTATCTTATTTGGGAAATAAATTGTGAAGGGTATACTCACCAGTTGATTCTGGTAGGCAGTGACCGCCGTAAAAACTGTTTCTGGAAAGATGAATGTTCTGAATTCTTCAGACTTCAGATTGAGTAATGAGGCTGTGTGGTCTTTCTTCTTAATGATGTGCACCCGTGGCTGGTACTTATGCATTGAGTTCAAAATTATCTGCAGCAAAGAGTGGGAAGTACAGTACTGGATTTTAAGTACTTATAGTGCTAATAAACAGGCCAAATTACAATGAGGCAAAGAAAGAACCATAAAATCTACTGTGTCAAATGCAGTTTTAAGACTAGGATCTACCCTTCCCATTCTTCACACAAATAATTTTCACATGATACTGCAGAGTATTGTGAATCACGTTTTACCAAACCAACTGCAAATAATACAGGTTGTTTCAAGTGTCCTTTCTAAAATGATAGAGGAAAAAGTCATCTGGAGGATGTTTATTTTTTAGAAAACGCTTTTTGTTTTTTAGTCTGGTTAGACCAAAGGCAGTATGTCTCTAAATTTTCTAAAGTAAGAAATTACAGATTTGAGGAGGCTAGATTGTTATTTGGGGCAGTGGGGGGTGAGGGGTGGGTGGCAGATGGGACGGAGGGAATAAAACAATTTTAAAAGGCAGTGTGGTATAAGGTAGACCTTGGTTGGAATACTGAATCTGCTACTTTCTAGCTCTTTAATCTTGGGCCAAGTGATTTCACCTCTCTTACCTCATTTTCTTAAATGCAAGAACAGTATTAACTTCACAGGGGTTGTGGTGAGGATCAGACGCTGTAACCCTTGTAAATCACATAGCAAATAGGAAGTGCTTAGTAAACTGTATTATTATTGTCGTCGTCATCATTTCTGACAACTTCATTGATTCCTGACTCCCAGTTACAAACTAAATAAGAACGTTAGTGATGGATGTCTTCCATTCCATAGCTGCTAAAAGTTGCCCGGTACTTAGAGATCAGAAATATACCCTGTTAACAAGGCAGTATTTTTCATGTATCATTTAAATAAAATACAATAATTCACCATTATGAAATTTAAGCAACAAAACTTACTTTCAGATATTAAAGATTTTTCACATCCCCCCCCCCCCGCCCCACAACCCAGACAGCTACCTAAATCTACAAAATCGGGTACGTCTTTCCTGGGATAACAGGGCTTACAATGTACACCCTTCACCCCAAGGGCCTAGCAGAGAGCTTGGCTCTCAGGGGAGGTGTCTGATACATGCTGTGGCAGGACTAGGGTCAATGGCATGCAGTGTTGTTGCTCTCTTGTTCTTTGGCTAACTTGGGTGTGGTGGGTGAGTGTTAACACTGGTTGACTTTAGCAGAGTTAAATACTAGTCACTGTGAGATAACCGATACAGAATCAATCTCTTTCCATGCTGAGATATAAGCCAACAAAGTTACTGGGCATTAACTGGCATTGAATTTTTGAACATGCCATCTTTTTATGATCCCAGACCTGAATAGGAATTACTGAAACAAATGAGACGTTCAAATGAATCAAAATAAACTTAAAAAGTTATTTCTTTGTGTAATGCATTTATTCCAAGGAGTTCAAGATATCTATGCTCAGTCATAAAACTGGAATAAACTTGAAGTGACAGAAGTAAACATTTGCCTCCTAATCCTGATATAAGAAAAACCTGACCATTCATTATATGTTCTACTAAGAAGATAGTTTTCAAATCATACACACACACACACACACACTCTCACACAATGGAAAAAAACCTAAGCTTTAAATAAGGTCCCCTCTTCCTTAATACCACTCCTATGTTAATTTCCTTTAGGAAAGGGTGCTGGACAGACTCAGACCGCAGACTGAGTCTCAGATCCCAGGGCTCCTTGAACCTCTGCTCAAGCTTTCATGGGGCTAAGAAACACTGATAGAAATGTAGACGTTGTTTCATCGAAGAAATAAATTCCTGGAAATAAGAAATTTTCCTGGAATGCATCTACAAAGGGGGCTTCTTTAGGACTGATTCAGAGAACTTGGCTAAACACCACAGGGTCTAAAAATATTTCCTGGTACTTTTCAGAATACACTATTTCTGGTAACAGAGTTATATTAAATAATAAAATTTTAAAGCTAAAATGGATATTAGCAGCCATGTAAGACTTAAACAATTTGTCAAGGTCTAATCTTAGCATAATCAGACTAGAACCCAGAGCTCCTGAAATATAGCTTAGTGCTATTCCCATCCATGAAGCTGATGCTAAAAGGAAAACATATCAATTCTGGACAACTGATCTCAAAATGAATTCTCAGGTCTTTCTGGAAAAACTCAAACAGTTCTTATAAAAGTTTCACATTGGAAAATACTAGAACCATAACAAAATTTCATTTCTGTCTGCAAAGATTTCAGTGGAGCCCAAGAAATTTTAATATGAATGACATTAAGAATGATCATGGGCCTACAGAAAATGTCTCTCAGATACTTCATAAATTTTAACCTGAAAAAAAAAATCTGTCAATAAAAACATCTGAAAGAAAGGACAATTCTGCCAACATCCTTGAAGGTAAAAAAAGTCGAGTTACTTTTCCAATACATCAAGTAACAGAAGCCTGTTAACCTACTTCCAACACCCCAACAGTGCACCAGCAGAGTTGTTAGTTAACCTGGTTACTCTGACTTGGTCGAGATAAACAAGGTCTCCTGTGGGTATATGGATGGTGGCAGTGCCTGAAGTGATTTACTTGGTTCTAGGTTCAATCAACCATTTGAAACCACGTCTAGAGCTCTCTCTTACCTACGTGTAACCGTCTTTTTTGAGAAAAGTTTTGAAACTCTTTTTCTGAATTGCATAAATCCAGTAAATTACTAAATCCAGTAAAAACTAAAACCTTAAGTAACAGGAGCCTTAATAAAGGGGCTAAGAGAGAGAATAATTATATCAGAATATCTAAGCCAAGGAAAGCCACTATGAAAATCCCAATGTGCTTTCTGGCAAACGAGGCAAAAAAAGAAACAGTGTTCTCATCAAAAAGAAGCATGCATGTCTGTCTAAAGTTTTCTTAGCATAAAATCTAAAACAGATTTTTAAAAATGTGAATCTTTATTTAAGAGCATGAAATCACAGCATAGATAGTTCCTTAAAAAGCAGTCTTAGCAAATATGGAAAAGCCTGTGTCAATGGCTGTTTGTTCTATTAACTGTTGATAAGAGCTGAGAATTCCAGTTTCTCTTTTCTTCAACATTTTAATGCACTCCTTACTGATGTAAAATCAAGTTGTTTTGTTTTTCACTGCAAGACTTCATTGTGTTTTAATCTTCATACGGCTCTCTACAGAGGGGCTATATAATGAGCTAACAGCACTCTCCCAAATTTATTTGTACATAAACTCCTTTTGTCCCATTGCATCGCACAAGAACGTATTCCATACAACACACTTCGGGAAACCCCCATAGGAGGTCTCAGACTCCTTCCCTTTATGCTGTGTTATCTGATATACCACTGATAGAAATTAGATGTTTAATCCAAGAATGGGCTGTAGTAACCTCCAAAATGCACATTCCCTTTGTTTAGTTGGTGCAGGTGTTAAAGCAGTTGCAGAAGTAGGAATCCATGGTGCCAGAGGTCCCTGACTCTCTTGCATAGAAATGGCATACAGCATCTTTGTAAATGACCTCTGGACAATAGCAGTCAGGGTTCCCTGTAGAACATATCAATGTTCTCATAGAATGACTCAGAGCTGGAGGGTGGGAGGGGGAAAGAGAGAGAGGAAGAGACATCGAGGGAGGAGGAAGCTTTATGTGGTTTCTCCATTCCATCCCAGGGAATCCGCAAGTCCAAGCACTGTACTTACATGGCCATGTTGATCCAGTTCATTGTTGGTGAGTTTCACCTTTTCAAAAGACACCATCTGTTTAAGTAGCTGCTCACCAGTAAAAGGAGAGTCTGGATGTACATACAGCCTAAGAAAATTATGAGAGAATTTTATTGAGACTTAAAAAAAAAAATCTCTCTTTGGGTTATAAAATATTCTGATTCTACAGGAACACAAAAATCTCATATAAAGTGAATTTTATTTGCCTTGTATAATTGCAAATTTAGTAATACAGCAATACCAAAATAATGCTGAAACATCTAAATGTGTTTCTTTGTGTACCAGTGATTTAAAAGGGGTAATACTAATGGTAGTATATATATGTCAACCCTAATCTCCCAATTTGTCCCACAGGAAGCTCAGCTCAGTGCTCTGTGACGACCTAGATGGGTGGGATGGGGGCAGGTGGGAGGGAGGTCCAAGAGGGAGGGGATATATGTATACATATAGCTGATTCCCGTCATTGTACAGCAGAAGCTAACGCAACATTATAAAGCAATTATAGTCCAATTAGAAATAAGTAAGTAAGTAAATAAATAAATAAAATGTACTTAATACATTTTCTGTTATTTGCTGAACAAGCCACTTTTTTAAAGGTGGGTTTTTCCCATCGACCTAATCAACTACTAGTCTGCTTTTGTCAAATATAAAATCCTATTGTTGTAGATATTTTCAAAAGAAAGACTAGGTTATAACTAATTGCAAAATGAATTCCTAATATAAGCACTGCTAAAAAGCAATGAAGACAAAGAATTTAAAAGAGGAAACAATTCTAGAGAATCTATTCATTTAAACTTGAAGGTGATTCAATTTAAAGTTTGTGTTCTTTATAAACAAGACAGAATAATTTTAATACACTGACCTGGGGAACTTTTAATAGTCCACAGATCACATAGTCTGTTTGCTTCTCCTGGTACTTTAAATATTACTACTTTCATCATCACCTAGTTAAGTGCTCACTAAGGAGAGTGAAAACAAGTTGGGTAAGCTTCAAATTATTCAATGTATTTATCTGTAAACAGCCTAAGCAAAAAAAAAAAAAAAAAAAAAAGGCTTTGATGGGAAAAAATATACTTATCAAGTATTTATCGTTTATTGGTCAGCTGCTATGTTCAAGGCAATCTTTTACTCACTGACAGTTAAATGCAGGTCATTTTTTTTCCTGCAAGCTTCACACTAAGTACAACTCTTTGTAAATCACAATCCTAGTATCCACTCAACATAAGCGTTTCTGAAGTCAGGGATATCATAGAACTAATGATAGGGGAAGGAAATATCCTTGATTTAATGGGATAAATTCCTTTATCCATGCAATGGGTTATTTATATCTATATTTTGTGTAGAATCTTTGTAACTATCATTAAACAAATATTATGGTTGGGGCAAAGGCAAGGAAAAAAGTTTAAAAACATATTCATGTAAAGAACAAGAAGTCTATGCCGTGGTTTGTCACACAGAGGACTAAGAATAGAAGAGTTGGGTGCACGTGCTGCAACTCACAAAGCCCACAAGAAGCAAAGCACAAAACAGGCTGACAGCACTAAAGATTCTTACCAGACCCGTACAAGAACTTAGGTGTTTGTCTGCCTGTTTGATTTTTTTTTTTAAGGAGTGCTCAAAATTGCCTTTCAATTGAAGTATTCTTTGATGACACAACCATAATAGCTTTTCAAGTGTCACCCTTCCAAGGCTATAACTTTATAGGTGCAGTTGTTTTACTAATCAGCACCATATCCTACCCACTCCTCCAAAAAGTTCAAAAATATTTAAAATCCTAGAAGTTGATGAGATGGTCCCTCTTTAAGTATCAATTCACCACATATGATAACATTAATAAAGATTAATTTATTTAAATATCAACTACTTTTTTTTTTTTTTTTTTTCTTTTTGCGGTATGCGGGCCTCTCACTGTTGTGGCCTCCCCCGTTGCGGAGCACAGGCTCCGGATGCGCAGGCCCAGCGGCCATGGCTCACGGGCCCAGCCGCTCCGCGGCATATGGGATCCTCCCAGACCGGGGCACGAACCCGTATCCCCTGCATCGGCAGGCGGACTCTCAACCACTTGCGCCACCAGGGAGGCCCTCAACTACTTTTTAAAAAAAGGAAATGTCCTATATGAAAATATAACATTACTTAGGTCATGTATAATGTCTTTTCCATTATTATGATCAAATGATATTGTCAAGCATCATTTCTTCTGATAAGGAACAGCTGACTGATAAACTTCAGTCTAACATAAAGTGCTTCAAAGAACTAGAACTGCAAGGAATTTCTACCATCAGTTCAAAAATGATCACCTCCCAAGTTCTTCACCTTTCCCATATGGAGCTAGAAAATATAGCACTATGTCTTTTAATAATAATAAAGAACAGTTGCTTATATGATCTAGAATATTTCTATCCTATAATGCACAAAACATTTCAATCTAATATCAATATAAGTAAGCTGAACTAGTATGAATGAAAAAGCATACAGGAAGCCCCGCTTCTTTCAGGTCCTCTGGGACTTAAAATTCCAGCAATAGCTTAAACATGCTTCAGTTAAGATAGTGTATTCGTACATGCTTTCCTTTTCCAGCCAGAACAGATTAGTAACATAAACAAGGCATGTCATATTTCCAACTGGCCTGCACCAGTTCCCCATACCTTCAGATAGGAGGAAAATGTATGCTAAATAAGAGTGATTAACTTCTTAGAGGAAAGACATAGAGAAAAAAAAGAAAAGGGGTTTGCTTGTAAAAATGGTTAGGAGTCTGCTAAAATACTTCTCTCATCCTCTCTTCTTTCTTCCTCTCTCTCCCCCCTTTAAAAAAAAATTGTAAATTTTGGAAAGAAGCTCTGGAGTAATGTGAACTGGCTAGTTAATAGTAAATAGTAGAGAACACTAATTATATTCATTTAAATATCTATTGTAAATTTGTAAATCTTGCTCCTTTTTTAAAAAAAACTTTTTAGTCCTAAAAATTATTTAATATGTTATTTAATATATCAATTTGGAAGGGCTGGGAAGATCTCCTTCCTAGTCTCTTGTGGGAATGGAAAACTTGGAGAGGCTTCTTTTAATCTCTTCTCTAGTGTATTTAATATACTGTAAGCTCAATAATATCATCAACCACTAAGTAAGCTTAATATTCCATTTGAACTGTATGTGTAAATTGTGTTGATTCTGTGCCTTGACTTAGACTCCAGACTAGATACTAACAAAGAACCATACCTTGAAATTAACTTCAGAGTTCCTAAACCTGTACATTTAAATAAATTCTTAGCTCTGATATGAACTTCCAATCAATTATAAAAATTACTTAGTCATAAAACAACTTTAAAGCTGTAAGGCTTGGTTTTAGAACCCTAAATGTAAAGTCAGCTAAGATTCATTGTTTGTATTAAAGTATGCAGTTAGAGTCCTGTTCTTAAACTATTAGTATTCACATAAGTAAGAACTTGCTGGGTTTTTCCCCCCAGAATGCTCACTTGGGCAGTAGCAATAAAGGTTTGCATGTAATTTTAAAAACGGAGTTCTCCTGGAAAAACATTACCAATGAATAGCACAAAAATGAACATGTTTTGTTTGGGTCATTACCTAATATACTGAGTAATTTCTCAGTAAAAGAATATTTTTTAACATATTTATTGGAGTATAATTGCTTTACAATGGTATGTTAGTTTCTGCTTTATAACAGAGTGAATCAGCTATATATATATATACATATATCCCCATATCTCCTCCCTCTTGCGTCTCCCTCCTACTCTCCCTATCCCACCCCTTTAGGTGGTCACAAAGCACTGAACTGATCTCCCTGTGCTATGTGGCTGCTTCCCACTAGCTATCTATTTTACATTTGGTAGTGTTTATAAGTCCTTGCCACTCTCTCACTTCATCCCAGCTTACCCTTCCCCCTCCCCGTGTCATCAAGTCCATTCTCTATGTCTGCGTCTTTATTCCTGTCCTGCCCCTAGGTTCTTCAAAACCTTTTTTTCCCTTAGATTCCACATATATGTGTTAGCATACGGTATACAATGGAATATTACTCAGCCATAAAAAGAAATGAAATTGAGTTATTTGTAGTGAGGTGGATGGACCTAGAGACTGTCATACAGAGTGAAGCAAGTCAGAAAGAGAAAAAAATTCAGTAGAAGAATATTAACTTGATGTCGAATTATATTTATCCACTAATTATAATGAGGGAAAAAAAGAATTTGTTTTTCTTACTTAAAAATCTCTGAGCCCTTTACTGGTCAAAAACAACCACATTTTACCAATATGATATTTACTATGAAGTTATAACCACGTTATAACAAATATTTACTATAAGCAACTACTTTACTAAAATGCACACTTCTGAAAAGGATTTTAGGGCAGCCACTTCATCAGTAGGTTTATTCTGTTTGGTGTTAGCCAAATAGAAATGATGGATGCCATATGAAATGGGTCCAGATTTCTAATAAATATTCCAATTGAAATTTAAGAAAAAGTTTGAAATGAATTATGATGAAAGATAAAATTAAAGGCAATGTTCTGCATACAAACTCTTGCCTTTCTCAGAGACTAACCCATATTTTGTGTAGTTAATCCTGGAGTGTCTGGGCTTGGAAAGCTCTCTTACCAGAGCTCACGGCTTTAAAAACAGACCTGCTTAAAATTCAAACAACCAGGGCAGGAGACATTCTGCCAGCAAGGTTAATACACATTTTGCTTGGCTGAAAAATCTGGAGGCACAAACCTGGCTGGCAGCGGAGGGTCCGCCTTGCCAGCCACCAGCCAGGAGGACCGGTGGTAGGCATAGCGGTACCTCTTGTTGTCCACAGGGACGATGTCCATCAGGACTATGTACTTGGCCTCAGAATCCACGCCCGAAAAGGACACACGGATGGTAGGAAACATCCTCCTGACACAGACAAAGAGAATTACCCGAATTAGAGAGGGAGGAAAAGGGTCCGCCTTCCCTCCCTACCCAGCCCCCAAACTCTTTGTGTTTCATGTAAAGCCATTCAGAGATGTGAATACGGAGACTGACCTTCTCCGGAGCCTAGATAATCTTAAGTGTCATCTCTGTAGGAGTCCTCATTAATACCTAAGGGTCTGCAATTAGGGAAAATCCTGTGCTAAATCATCAAGCCCATTAGGCTCCCAGACCAGAGTCTCCAGAGCAGACGGAGTCCTATAACCTCCTTGCCTTCCAGGGAAAAAACTCACTCTTGCCTTAGTAGGAAGCCAGAGCAGGGTTCTCAAGTTGGGTTTCGTTTCGGCAGACTCTGGGCAGTGTGTCCCGGAGTCCTGAGAGCTGGAGCAGTCAGGCGCCAAGGGGCCACCGACCCCCGGAGCCTTAGCCCCAGTCCCAGGAGCAGCCTGCACCTGGGACTTCCTGCCTGCCCTGAGTCAGCCCACTGCGGCGCCAAGGGGCCCCCTGCACCAGAGCTCCTTCCTACCGGGAGTGTGGTCGTTTCAAATTTCATTCTTCCTCCCAGGTTTTCATTTTAGTTTTTAACGGGAGCTTCTGCAAATTGAGGCTGATAAAAGGGAAGCCGCCTGCCTCCCTCACAGCACCCAGCAGCCCGCCCTGTACCCTGGCATGAGCTGAGTTCCTGCTTCCCTCCAGATGCCGACCCTGCACCCAGAAGCCATCCCAGGCTGCAGGGGGCCAGAGATCCCAGTCCCATGCCCTTAGGGCAGGGGTGGGGCTTCCCACTGCCAGATCCCAAGAAAGCAAATGCCTGGATATCTGTCTCAGCAGCTCTTTCCAAAAGCAAGTCTGCCGAAAGAAACCCTCCTTGAGCGAAGCTTCCTCTTGGAGCTCAGGACCAGTAGAGTTTCACCCAGTTCCTGGAAACTCCCTCTGCCACCCAGGGCACTATTCCCTTCTCCCCACTCCTCACCCAACAAGCCCCCCTACAACCTGCCAGACTTGGTGATGATCATCTCCGTGCCCAGCTCGTGGAATTTGTCCCAGAGCTCCTTGGTCTCCAGGCTGCAGGCAATTTTGGCCATTTCCTCGCTGGGGATGATGGGGGTGGTGGGGATCAGCGGCTCAGTGCACAGAGAGGAGGAGGATGGGCTGCTGTTGCCCGCGACGCTGCCACCAAACTCCCCGTGAGCATCTAGGCTGGTCAGCTCACCCAGGGGCTGAGCGCAGGACGACTTCTCGACAAATTGTTCTACAGGCAAAGAGAATTGAGAATGACAGCTAATTCTGTCAAGCAAAGATACAGGAAGGAGAACAGCACAACTGAAATAGGTTCCTGGATTTGACTTTGGAAAGGTTACGCACAGAATCTCCGGAAGGACAGCAATAACCCATCACTATATAAATTAAGCCTGAAATTCCTGTGAAGTGACATGGCTCCTGCTTGCTTATGGAACCAAATGAGTGAGTTTTAGAACCATGGTTTGTTACCACCATTACTGAAACCCACTTTGGAGAATAGAAATGCGAGGAGTGGATAAAGGGAAAGGCATGATCATAAAGAATTAAAAGCAAGTAGTCCTGTTGTTATCCCTCCCATGTTCTAGACTTCACACCTTGTGGGCTCTAGTGCCAGTTCTCCCTCATTGACAAAGAGGACACTTTTCTGCAGGGAGATCAAGGGAGTGAAGAAATCAGCACCTTCCTCACTTTGAGAGGAACTTCCCTCCTGGAGTCACCTCCCCATAAGAGAAAGTGAAAAAGGGGTGTTGGGGGGGGGTTAATTAAGTCACTTCACTTCTCTGCCTGGCTCCCAGTTTCCTAGGCTTTCAGATGTTACTTTAGGGCATTTTTATAATTTCCCTCCTAGCCTGAGATCTCATGAAAGACTAGCATATTTATTGCTTGTTAAATCACAGGAGTACAATCTCTGGGCCAATTTTTTGGACCGGGCTTGAAACAAATACTTGAGGGATGATATGTATATTTCTCTCTCTCTCAAGAACGTTTTGGAAGTGAGCAAAAGAACCCCAAACCCAGAAGAGCAGAGTATTAAAGTAGGAAGAACAGTTTGCCATCTACCATCAAGCTGAAACACCACTGCCTACGAACCAAACATTCTCCCCCACAGATGATAAGGGCCTGGGACTACACCAGTCACTTTGATGGAATACAGGGGGAGCTCTGTAATTGTCCCAATTATCTTGCATCCTTTAAAAAAGAAACTACTTGAATCCGCAATGTGAAACTGAACTTCAAACAACTCTGTTCTAAGTGCCCTCAAGGAATTGAAACAAGTTTTTATATATATATATATATATATATATACACACGCACACACGCACATACATACACATACATATAATGTTTTATTTCTCATATTTCTCTTTTGACTTGGGGCAGGCAAGCAGGAAGTAGAGAATTTTTACCTTCTTTTCTCTTACAATAATAATCCAACTCATGGAAGCATTTTAAATTAAGAATAACCAAATTATCTTATCCTTCTGTTTTCAAATTCAAAGAGAACCATGCCATGGCAAAATCATATTTTTTACTAATGTTTTCAGAAACACATTCACATAACATCTTTATAGGGAATTAACAAGTAGCCTTAGAAATTTTCTGACCATTGAAAAACACAAATGCTGTAAACTCCAGAGTAACCAGTGGGTCAGGGTTGGGAAGTGGAGGAAGAAAATGATACAGAAATGCTCTAACACAATGTTATAAGTCAATTATATCTCAATTTAAAAAGAAAAGTAATGATCTAGTCGTCTGAGGTGGTTCTTCTGAGTAGATTTAACATGTTTAAATGAGCAGTAATGAGACACTTGTGACTCCCACCCTACAGTTTCTTCAGCATCTCGCTAGTGTTTCATTCTCTCTTAACAGGTATTTCACATGCCCGAGTCCTTGGCTTACAGCTGCTAATTGTGCTCTGTTGAACTGGCTGCTGAAAGGGACTAGAATGCCTTCTGGTTCTTTTTGGAGCCGGTCTCAAAAGCCCCAGGGGAGGGAGGATGCTCATTTTACAGACTGGGGTGAGGGTAGAGGTGCCGTGAGCTGTGAATGGTTTTATAGTTTAGAATTCAGAGGAAGGTGGGTTTTTCCTCAGGAAAGTAGAGAAGGAAAGCAATGTTGCAATGACAGTGGAGCTGAAGCTGGCATGTTTCCCAGTCTACTGTCTGTACTTCTGTCAGGAATTTTAACCTGAAATCCTCTTTTCCTGCTAGCTACCAAATTGTATTGGGGGCATTTATAAAGAATTCAGAGGCCCCCTAAATAGGAGCGGATAATGTTGGGAAGTGCCACAAACATAACTTTGAAATTGGTGGTGAATTTTTTTCTAAACAGTTGGAGTTTGTCTGATTGGTTGTTTCCATTTCTTTGGCAGGTTTAGATTTACACAGGAGGATAGGTGGGAAGAACCAGGGAAAGGGAGTGAAAACCTTGGAGGAGAGACTTTTTGACATGTTTTCTGGAGATCTTCCGGTTTCCTTTTCCTTGGTTCTAAGTTGCTGCAGGGATTTTAGTTCTCTCTTCTCTCTCTGCCCAGGCCCCTTATTTTTCATCTCTAACATTTCATCTTTTATATTATTATTGTTGTTTCAAGGTGTGAGATGTTAAAATGTTGAGAAGGACAGGGAGAAGGAAGAAAAGAATTGACTAGAGTTTAAAAGTTTTTAAAAATATTACCCTAAGTTCGCTATTTGATGCTTTGCACAGTTTTAGGGCTACCAGATGATCAGGATGTGGAATAATTATTACCTGGGGACCCAAGAGGTGATGATGAGAACACTTCTTTCTCCCTCAGTTGTAAAGGGACTTAAAACACTTATCTCCAGCAGTTTCTTTCCCACACAATTCACTCGTGGTAAGGGGAATATAGTCCCTTTTTTCCCTTTACTCTGAGAGTAGTGTCTTCTATAAATGGTAAAGGTTGTTAAATAAACAGTATAGCTAAAAGTTGAGGAATCTGGGAAATGGTAACTGGCTAATGTTTTTGCCAACCTCCACTGAAAATGACGGCAGTTATGAAATGATGTCTCACAGATAAGTCTAGAGCTTCTGTGAAGAAAATGGTTCATGCGGGGACAACTGGCTTATTCTACAGCACTTGACAGTTGTCTTAAGGAGCTGACTTTGTGTAGTCTATTCAAGTCGGGGGAAAAACAAAATTAAAGTAGTTTCTTGTGAAGTCAGTCTCCTTGGTTTCAAATGCACAAGCAGGTGTTACACGCATCGTAAATCCTGTTGAGTTTTTAAAGGGGGTTTTATTATTATTTATCCCCTAAATGTTTTTATCCCAACAAAGTTACACACGCCGGATGTCCGACTTGACATAAGGATTCTAGACAAATAGGTAGGGAAAGCGACTAGCGATATACGTACGAGATACGAAACCGGTTGCATTTAACAGACTGTGAAGTCCCCAAAGAATTCGGGCCTAAGAGAAAAAAAAATCTCCCACCCGCAACGTATAGTCTATGGCCTGAGGGTCAGAGCTGCCGCGAGCCGGGAAAGGTGGCCACCCTCGAGAGCCTCCTGAAGCTAGGGAACGGAGGGACAGACAAATGTGCAGCACTCCCATGCCTGTGCACCCCGACGGTCTAGCACCCAACTTACCCAGTGGTTTGATAGTGTTCTCCGTAGCTTCCTTCTCTTTGGAGCCGCCGCTCGACATCAGCGCGGCGATGGAGAAGGCGTTGGCCCTGGAGGAAAGCTGGGGCTTGGGCGACGCCGTGAACTCCATGGCCCCTAGTGCGCGGTCCTGGCCAGGGACCTGGCCTGCCGAACTGCCGTCCAGCTTCCCCAAGAGAGACAGAGACTGAAACACAGCGGAAAGTTTCCAAGTGCAATCACAGGGGAGTCGGGGACTCTAGATGAGTCAGCCCCAACCTCCCGAGAGCTCCACACCGGCCTCTCCTTTTCCCCACCGCAAGAGCCTCGAGCCGCAGAGACTTCAAACTAGCCGGAGAGGACCAACCACGGTCTCAGCTAGGTGTGCAAGCACCGGGACGCTCCGTAGGACCACAGGCTGTGCCTCCGGAAGCTGGAGAGGAGCATCAGCTGCGCAAAGCCCAGGGGTCCTGCAGCACCCGCTCCACGTCTTTCCTCCCTCCCCACTCTGGGGACAGTCGGAGGGGCCGAGCGCAGCTAAAATGGGGTGGTTGTCTGGGAGCGGGAGCGTAGCCGTGCGAGCGCGGCGGGGCGCGGAGGACACTGCGCCCGGGCGTTCGCCGCCCTGCGCCTTAATTTGCTGGCAGCTGCGATCCCCGCGGCCCGCAGCCAGTCAGCGCCGCCACACGTCACCGCTTCCTGATTCCGCCGCCGGGGGCGGGGCCGCGGGGCCGGGTGGGGAGGGCGCGCCCGGGGCGCGGCGCCCTCGTGGCCTCGCTCAGCAGCCCGCTGGAGCGTGGCACCCGTTCGGGGAATGGGGTGACACCACCAGGTTGGCGCAGCGGCCGCGGACGCAGCCCGCCTGGTCTCGCAGTCCAGGAGTGAGAAGGAGGTGATCGCTGTCGGGTGGGGGGGGGCATTTTGGTCGCGTCCTAAGACATGGGATCTCGGGAGCGTAGACCAGAGGAAGCCTCGGGGAGTTTTTGCTCCTTCCATTCTTTTTCTTACTGGTGCTCACAGTTGCAAAAGAAAGTTAGAAAGCGCTAAGTAGGGCAGAAACCGACGCCGTAGAGCTGGCGCCAATGGGCCAGAGCCCCTTCGCCGGGCAGCACCCAGGGCTGGATACCTGCACTCATTGGGCTCCAAAATCTGGCTGCTAGACAGTGGGGCTGGAGAGATGCAGCCCTGCAAAAGATACGCTAAGGACTGGGAGCATTTGGCAAAGGATGATCCCAGAACCACGGCTTCTTCTGCACACCGGTGTGCCTCTCATTCAGGGTTCCTGTTCTCGAGAGGGACTCTCGAAAATCGGGCCTTGACCGAGAGGAAGGCGAGGGGCAGATGCCGTGCCGTGCCGGGGGGGGGGGCGCGGCACCCTGCTGGGACCACGCGACGCGCAGTTGGAGAGTGCGAGCCTCACAGCGCCCGGGCTTGGGGGACACGGGACCTTCAGCCTTCACAAATTCAGTTGCGACCTGGACTTCCCACGGCCTTATGGGGGTCGTCTTGCTGGCCTTGTTCAGCTTGAATAACTTAAATTCTCCGAATTCGCAGGGTAATCCGCTTCACTTGGAGCCGTGTAAACTTAGGCTGACACACACACTCAAGCTGTACATGTAAATATTTGCGCTCCTTTCTAGTCAGTCGGTTTGGCGATTAGGAGCCTCTTGGTGGGTCTTGAAAGAAAAAAAAAGAAAGAAAGAAAGAAAAAAGAAAGGAAAGCAGCTCCCATTTCCCACCAAAGTTTTTCTCTCTCCACGGCACACACATTCCCCACCCCCTGAAATAAACTTATGGGGAAAAAAAACCTGAAAGTCAAAAGTTGAAATCGTCCATGTAAGTAACATGATGACAGCTGGGGGACTCGTGATTTAAGCCTGTCTTGTCACCGTGTATCAATAGTTTCTAACAATGTACTGCATGAGAGTGACTAAGGAACATTCTGATACTAGTCTCGATGTACAGAGAGTGTATGTAAATTAGGGGGGAATTTGTAAAACTATACTTTTGTGCTGGAAGGGATTTATACGCTGTCTTCCAGCCCATGTCCATTTGCTTTGAGAGTGAGAAACCGGGTCTGGCTGGCAGGGTGGTGCATCTCCCCTAAAATCGGCCCAGCCGGCTAGAGGCGCAGACCTGCACTCCAGGCGAAGATTTTGATCACACTCGGGCCCTGCAGCTGTGCCTGGGCTATTCACGGGAGATCCACAGTAGAGTAACGCCGGCTGAGAATGCTTTCAGATTAAACTTTGGTAAGAATAGAGGCTAAACCACCGCATGCGCCTACAGATTCTTTTCTATTCTTGAGTCTTTGGTCCTTTGCTGTTTTTGGACAGCCCAGACCCTTGGGTTAATAAAGCTTCCCCCCCAACACACACCCTATCTCAGTCAATGCAACAGTGACATTTCCCTGGTTTGAATGTAAGGCGCAGGCTTGTCCCTGTCCCGTCTCAAGTGCTCACTGTTTGGCCAGGAAGGGAGATTTCTGTCATGAGGTTTTTGGGGGGCACGAGGTGGGCGGTTGTTTGTTTTGGGTGAGTAATGTCATAGTCTAGAACTTTATGCTTCAACTGGGCATCGAAGATCTTATTTGCTGGTTTCAGTTTTCATATGAGGAAACATCATATCTTAATTATCTTAACGGTTCAGGCTGGAATTTGAATAATTTCATGACAGGGACATTTTTAGAAAAATTGGCGGAGCAAGGGGAAAAATGATTTGCCCCCAATCAGTTTCCACTTTTCCAATTGCCCACGCAGCCTTAGCCCAATTCTGGGTCTCTGGTGGGCAGTGAACTTTGACTATTCATCCTACTGCAGGCAAAATAGGAAGCTAAGCTAGCGTGCGCGGAGGCAGGCAGCACACCACAGGAATTGAAAGGGCCACTTTAAACAAATTCGGGCTCTAGAGGTGAGCCGTTTGGGGATCCCTAAAAAGTGATGCATCTCGTTGGTGTTGAAACCGCGGCAATAAAATGTATACTACAACATAATTATCAGGGGCACACTGTCCCTTCTCTTAGATTTATTGCCTCTGCAAATCAATACCGTGCTATAAAAACGGGGAACCAGTGCTTGGCAGAGAGGTGCCGTCATAGGGTGATTCAAAGCCCACCTGAAGAGGAGATCGCCCAGTTCTGAGGTCCCTTCAAAACCCAGGTGTTAGCACGGGTTAACAGGTAAAGCCACGGAGGGGGTTGGAACAAAGCAATCACATTAACAGTTCCCTGCAGGCCCTTCTCATGCTGACTTCAGAAGGGCGGGGGCGACTCTTGGACACCGGAAAGTGCCTTGCACTTGGAGAAGGCTTTGAATCTTGACTTTAGCCCACTTTAGCCCTCCCTGAGACTCGGTACAGGTTACCTAAATTTCTCAAAGCCTTAGTTTCATCATCTACATTAAAATAGACGAATAATTCCTACCTAGAATATCGCTCTGTGGATTAAACGGGTTAAAGTGCGTAAAAAGCCTAAACAGTTACCCCAATATAAGTAAACCATGAGTACAGCATTTTATTATATTAAATTTTTGAGCTGCAATTTCGCGATCTCAGAGATCTTTCCTTCGTGTGCTCACGTACAGGTAGCTGTGTAGACAGTTTTGGAATATACGGATTGGGGTCACATTGTGGTAGTGGACCATTATTTACATCTTGCTAAACTGTGGAGCCTAGGAATTAAAATTTGGGGTTATATGTCTGAGTCTGGTTATACGGAGTTTGATTATATGGAGGACTGGAAGATGTCTCTTTATACATACTACCGTTTCAAATTGTCCTTTGTAGTCTCCGGAACTCAAAAGTTGGTCGACCCCAGAACTGTGCAGGAAGAAACGGTTTCACGATTTTGGCCAATAGCCCCTCGCTTAATGGACGTTAACACTAACGCAGAACCCTCCGCTGACAGCGGTAGGGACCCTCCACCCGCGTGGGACGACTGCGCCTGGAGCGGCAGGACCCGGTGCCACACCAAGAGCACCGCCCGGTACCCGAGGGCGAGAAAGGAGACCTGCTTCTCAACGCAAGGGCAGCTCTACTCCCGAGATCTCGTCCCCATCCTGTTTTCCGCTCTTTTTGGTAAACTCCTTAAAAGCAAAAGAAATGGGCGTCGGTGCCTTTGGATTCCTAAATTCGGTTTACCGAACAAGAAAGACACCCGAAGCAGCGTAGGGAGCGCGGCCGCAGCCCCCTGGAAGCCGGTGCTACACGTCCCGGGGGCGCGCCGTGAGCAGCGCGCATCCCTGGGCTGAGTAGGGAGCGCGCGGCGCAGCCTCCGATTTCACTGTGCGGCGAGGGGAGTGGTCTGAGCCTTTCCTCGGAGGAACCCGAACCAAGGCTCAAATGCACATCCTGACGGAATTAAGTTTTTTTGAACCCAAGTGGTCCCCGAGAAGTGCCCCCTCCAGTCCCGGCCTCAAGAACGGGCCCGGAACGTCCGGAGCTCAGGTCCACCCCGGAGGCCCCAGGGCCGGGCGACTCGAGGCGCCCTCGCCCAACTCCGGTTCTAAGGGCGAAGCATAGATCAGCCCCTCGAGGGGCGCGGCCAGAGTGTCATCCAGCGGGTGTGTGTGTGTGTGTGTGTGTGCGCGCGCGTGTGTGTGTGTGTGTGTGTGTGTGTGCCAAGCCGCCCGGGACTTCACACTGGCGCCCGGCTGTGGAACCCAGGAAAGGGACGTCTTGTGGGCCTAAGGCAGGTTGCGCCCATCTCCAGGGCCTACGCCCTCAGATAGTGAAGGGAAAAATCTTTCCACTGCGACGTTGCCGGCCGGGCCTCAAGCTCGAGGAGGTCGGCGTCTGTGGGTGCGCGCCACCGCCCGGCTACGGGAACTTGGACGCTCGGGGCCTTCTCCGGTTCCCGTCGTGTGGAGCCACCGGGCCTACGGGCAGAGATCAGGCGCGGGGCCTCAGAACTCCTCACAGGCTGATCCCTTAGGGTCGCGACCCTCCCGCTCCTTCTCTCGACCACTTGCATGCAGGTTTGTTCCGCAGGAGCTCTAGACTGCAGGGACCGACCCTAGGCGCCCCAGGCCTCCCCCTGACCAGGGCAGAACTTGTACATTAGAATTGGGTGCAAAACTCGCAGCGTGATCCCGAGAACAGCAAAGAAACCTCTTCTGACCCTGTGGGCGAGGAATCCAGACCTGCTCTCTCCCACCCCTCCTCCACCCTCCTTCCTCCTCCATCCTCCTTTCTCGTCCTCCTTACGGGCTCCCGCCCTCCTTTTCCAATCCTCCTCTTGGGACGTCGTCGCCTTCCCTCTCTCAACCGCCTGGCTGCTGACCAGTCCTGTGTTTAACACTTAGATATTTCGTACATCATGAATTTTTGCATGAACTTTGATCTTTTAAATTACTGCATTGAAATATCATTTTATTAGTTTTTTTGGCACCCCCTTAAATTTTAGGCTCTCATCCTAGTCTTGGCTGGGTCAGGAAGGTTACGAATTTGATCGAAATTATACTGATAATCAGCAGAGCGATGATTTCCACCCAAATCTCTAGCTTTGAAAGCATTGCCCCTGCCATTATCGCGCACACTGGACTGTTTAAGCGGGAACCCCCACTAGGAGGAGGGAAGCAGACAGAGCATGGTCCCCTGCATCAGGATGAAGGTCATCTTGGCCGGGTGCCCTGGCCCACTGGTGGGGAGGCGTGGGGCCTGCGTGGATAGGGCACACCACAGCCAGACAGGCGGCCCAAGCGTCCTTCCTGAGCTGTGATTTCTTAGGTGTTTAAAAACAAACTGAAAACTAAATGAGGCAATTTCCGTAGAAGAGCAACCACAGCTGTCTTGTCAGCGCCCCTCCTCTCGCAAAGTAGCGTCAGTTTTGCAGATGTCACCTAATTAAACTTCTAGCGATTACCACATTTTGGAAGGTGATCCAGCCTTCCAACAACCAACTGCACCCTGTCCCCTGGGTGATTGCTGGAGCATGTCCTGCCTTCGATTTTCAGGAGCTGGAGCCAGCTGTTTGGTGACAACTTGTCTGGGTCCTTATCAAGAGGTTTGGGAGATCAAGGCGGGGAAGACCCAGGCAGGAAGTAGTCCTACAAGGTATCTGCTGCCAGCCCCCATTGCGAGTCTCCCCAGAAGCAATTTGATCGAAGCTCATTTTATTCCCTTACCCACGGAAGGCAAAATACACGCAGTAAGG
Source organism: Mesoplodon mirus (assembly GCF_964341445.2). Taxonomy (NCBI): domain Eukaryota; kingdom Metazoa; phylum Chordata; class Mammalia; order Artiodactyla; family Ziphiidae; genus Mesoplodon; species Mesoplodon mirus. Next base: position 73,240,540 of record NC_138985.1, read on the forward strand.
GATTGGATGCCTATTCCCAAATGTCAGCATGTTCCAGACGACTTGAAGCATGTATTATGTAAGGGAACAAAGATGTATGGCATCCAGTAAAAGATAAAGAATGCAAAGTAGTTGTTCATTTATCTAATATTACCTGGTACTTACTTTGGGCTGGGTACTGTGCTAAGTTCCATGAATAGACCAGTGATCAGAACCCTAAAATTTCTGCCTCATGCAACTCACAGTCTAGTGGGAGACACCAATAATAAACACATGAAACCATACACACACAAATAAATAGAAATTGTGATAAAGACTTGAGGAAACAAGGAGCAGAGATACCCAATTCAACCTGTTTGTGGGCATTCATTCATTGTGGACAGGCATTGAGTTATTGGGGTAGGGATGGGGCTGGATAATTTGCATATGATCACTGCCTATCAAGGATTCAAAACCTAGCTGGAGATGTATAATAGAACATCGATACGAAAAGTATACAGTTTTCTCAACATTGAGCTAAAAGAACTCTTAGGATGTAAGGGCATAAAGGCAGACTAAACAACCTTAATAAAAAAGCTTGCAGAGGAAGGTGTGGAGCCTGGCATTAGAAACGCCAGTTTGGGCAAGTGCCTCTGTTTCCATATCTGTAAAATATGGTTTTCTGATGATAATACCTACATCAAGTTTGTTGTGAAGGTTAATGTCCATGTGAGGGTAAAGGACTTCACAGATACTACTATTGGCCAACTCTGGAACTTTGGCGAGGCCCCTTTTCAATTTAATACAAATTACAAATTTGTAATTGATACAAATAAGATCTGATGGAGAATTGTGTCCAAGAGCCCCAGTTTCCACCCTGGAATTGTAAGGAATGTAAGAAACAGCTTTCTCTCTGGAGTCTGTGAAAGGCTCTGGGTCTCACTCGATTTCTATGGTGTAAGAGAAACTCATACTTCACCACTAGGAAGGGGCCAGGTCCCCGGGGATGCTCAGACATGCGGCCTCTCTGTTGTGAACGCCCTCGCTGGAAAGACTGGAGGTCCACAGGTGGCCTTTGGGCTGCATCTTCTTTCATTAACTCACGTAGTTTGAAGGCATTTTGTGTACATTTCAAGTCCTGGATGCTAGTTTTTCAATGCATTGCAAAGAGCTTCTATTGTGCACTTAATATGTGCCTGGCGCTGCACTAGGCTTCCCAAGAAATACATAATGTTGATAATAATATCTGTCGGGTAGCATTATCATCTGCATTTTAAAGTTGCAGAAAATGAGGCTCGGAACGCGAAGTAACTCAGTTGATCTAGGGCACACGGATAGTTTCATGGTGGAGGGGGAGGCAATCTTGGACTGTGTGACCCAAGTCGTTTAGCTCCGCAATCTTAACCTCCAACCCATATCGAATGCTATCACTAACTTGGCTAGTTTCCGGTTCTGGAAGCAGAGGCAGTTCGGAGGAAAGGGCTGAATTCTCTGTTTGCATATAGCAGCCCCAGAAACCCGTAAACACCTGCCTGTCTTTGTTATATGCTCACCGGGCCAGAGAACATTGTTCTTTCAAATGTGGGCAGATGTAACTCGCATGCCCACGGTCCACCCGCCCGGCGTGCAAAACAGAAGGCAGGCCAAGTAAAGGTCTTTCGGTGTCGCACATAGACCGCGAGCCCAGGCGGCCTTTGTCATTATTTCTTCTTTCCTGGGGGTAATTACCGACTAATCTGCAGGCTCCGCGGAGGCAGCGGAGGCGGCGAGGGGGGATGGAGGCGGGGCTGGCCCTGGAGATCATGCAGAGCTTGGCTGGAGTCTGCGTACCCCCAAGTATAGGAGGCAGACTTTCAAGTTTTGGAGGTTTGAAGCCAGCTTTGTCCTTTATTGGCCAAGTGACCGTGGGCTATCTGACTACTCTGAGCCTTAGTTTCCCTAGCGTGAAGCGGGAGGCTCGCACAGTGCCCGGCGCCGGCTGAGCACACTGGGAGCGGCGGCCCCAGTTACGGAGATGCGATGGCAGGAAGCGGACACTTTCCGCAACGGAGAGGCGCAGACTCACCGAGCCCAGGGGCTTGCAAGGCTCACTCTCGCGTCTTGACTCTGGGATCCGCTGGTTCTCTCCCACCAACCCATCCCCTTTGCGGCTGTCATCGGTCCAGACCTCCACCTTGTAGGGGCCAAGACAGCTTGATTCCACTAAGTTCCGTCACTTGGTGACTCTAGACGTGGACTCAGATTCCTAAAGATGCTTCCTGAAGTGACGCTGTAAGGGGTCCCTGCGAACCACCGAATGGTGGAGAAGCAGACCCGACCCGCCTCTGCTCAAGGCGCTCGGGCCACCGTCCCGCACACGCGGCTCCAACTCAGGACCCGGGGCCAGAGACGGTGCCCTCGGCTCCGACCGCCGCAGTCCCTGCGGCTGGGACTCAGACGTCCAAGTTAGAGGCCCCGCCGCTGCCGGTCCCTGCTTAGTCGGCACGGTGACGGTGGCGCTGGCGGCGGCGGGGGCCTTCCCTTGGCTGCCCCGCCATTTAATCAGGGCTATTATCAGACTCGGCTTGCAGGATGGCGCCGGCCGAGCTTTACCCCCATTAGCGCAGGGCTGGGTGGGGGCTGGGTCCCCAGACTGCCGCCTGTCCCGGCTCAGCTGCAGCGCTTCTGGAGCGCTTTGAGAAAGGCCGAGGCTCGGGGTCTGGCGGCGGCTTGGGCCGTCTCAACACAGCCCTTCTCAGGCTGACAGTTTATTAGACTTTTATTTCCTACCTCCCAACTCGACCCTTTCTAGCTCTTTGGCGTTGGGGCAAATCACTGAACTTCTCTGAGCCTCTGTTTCTCATCTGTAAAATGGATCTGGATAGATACTTAACTCTAGGTCCTCCTGAAGATAAACTGAGAAGATGCATCTTAAGTGTTATGCGGACCACCTGGTGTGCACAAATAGTGTTAATACTATTATTACACTAGAATTATATCTTCTTTTTTTTTTTTTAAAAAAAAAGCCCTCTCCCCTTTAATTAAAAAAAAGAGGGGGTGGAGAGGGACCAAAGAAGTCCAAAGATTACTTATAGACTTGCTGGTTTTATTCATGACTTACTGGGTTCAAGTTTCTTTTCTGCCACTTGCTATATGTGTGACTTTGGGCACTTCACATCGTCTCTTTGTGCCTCTTTGCCTTAGCTGTAAAATGGATGGAATACTAGCACCTGCGTTATTGGACTGTTGGGCACATTAAATGAGATGATGCATGTAGAATGCTGAGCACAGGGTAAGGTCTCCTTAAGCACAGGTTATTTGTTATCAGTTATTAGCAAAGTGTTTTTACAAACCACATTCTTTAGGTTTGTTTTTAATCTTCCTACAAGCAAGCAACTGTCTCCTGATGTTAAGGAATATTTACGTCGGGGTTGGGGTGTCAGGTTTAGGGCTGAATGTCAGGTCTGGAAATGCCAGGGAGGGAATCATACAACAGCGTCTTCTAGCCTCCAGAGTTCCCTCTTTGTATTCCCATCACAATGCGCTATTGACACGATCCGTTTAAAGGTAAATGTCTGGACAGCAAAATCAGTCATGATTCTCAGATGGCAGCTAAAAAATTAGCACTCTCAGCAACCCTAGTGTTGTCAGCAGTAGTTCCTAATCAGTAAAATATAATTAGCAAAGCAAGACTAATTATTAAAGTGACCTTCTAAGTAGTGAATGTTTGTGAATGGTCCTTAAGTGGGATGTGCTGGGCACACAGCCCAATACTTAAGGACTGCTCTCAGCTTCAGCCAGCACTAGCCTCAGCTCATCAGCTACCCCAAAAGCCTAGTGCTGCTTTTCTTCCTCTGACATGAAGCAAACAGCCCATATAATGATTAAATTGTTTCAAGTGCTTGTATGTGCCTGGCAATATTCTAAGCACCTTACCTATATTATCTCATTTGATCTTCCCCATTTTACAGATGAGGAAACTAAGGCACAGAGAGGTTATGTAACTTACTGTAAATCACACAGCTAATAGTTGGTGGAGCATAGGTTAGAATTCTTGTTTTCCTTTCTCCTGTGTTCCCATCTCCCAGCACTTTTAGCCCCTACTCTTCTGCAACTCCCAAAACACTTCAAAACCAATGTGTCTGGAAGAAATCAAGCAAACAACAAACCTCAGAAAGTTCTCTTCTTCTAAGGAGGCACCTAGGGGTGGAGGCTACCATATGTGGCAGGATTCTGAAGACCTTTACTAGTCAGGATGACTTCTTGTCAGTCACTTGTCCTTTGTGCCACAGTTCACTCTTTTGGAAAATGATTGGATGCTTCTTATATTGTATAACTGCTAATTATAATGATAACTAACATTTACCTAGACCTAAGGGATATCAAAATCTGTGGCAGGTGCTTTTATACACATCATTTCATTGTAAAATAAATCTCATAAATTTTATTTGATAATAAATACTGTCTATGTCACAGGGCTTTTGTAATGATCCAGTGGGTCACATCATTTGGAAACATTTAAAAAATATTATTATAAATGGCTATTGTTTATTTTAAACATTCTGAAAAAAGTACTTTTTTGGACAGTGATTTTTCAATGTGTGGTTCAAAGTCTACCTGAATCCAAAGCACCTAAGAATTTTGTGTATTTCTTGGTTCTACCCAGAGTGACTAGACTCAGGTTCCCTGGTGCCTAACAGGGCAGAGGTGAGTGAAGGAACACACGTTTGAACCAAGCACCCCAAAAGGCTCCTGAATTCCTAATCTTTCTCATGGCACTGCAGTCTTCCTATTGGCCACATTTAGCTTTGGATTTGACCAGAGCTAGTGAGAAACAAGAACATCCCACCTCTTCTGAGAATCCATCTGTGATTAATCAAAGTCCCACACTGAAACCTATAACTTTCATCATTTCCCACCACACCTTTAACAGGAGAGGGTGACTTCTGATATGTCTGTTGTTTCTGTCAAGGGTGAATACTAGAAGAGCATGACTGACTCTATGCAAGTTGAGAAAAAAAGAGCCACCAGCAAGTTCTCCCCCATCCCACACCACCCCACCACACACAAACACATCACATAGAGGGCACTGTGGGAGGTGAGGTCCTTAGCTTGGATTACTGCAGCAGGGACAAAGACATTGCAGATTGTGTGAGAAGACCAACAGGGTCACTAAAATTCAGCCCCTCCCATCTTGTGGATGAGGAAATGGAAAATTGAAGCCTAGATCAGGAAGTGACATGCCCAAAATCACCTACACTGCTGGTCATGTCCTTGAACCAGGTTGCCTGACTTCTGCTGACCCTCTGACAGGAGCTTTGCTGAGGGATAGGAAAGCCTTCTCATTATCTGTCATTGGTTTCCTAATTTATGCAGCTACACTCTCTCAGTCATGGGTCACACATATTAGGCTTTGGTGTTGCTCATGAAGCCCACACAACTGCTCTAAGAACCAAACCTGAATTCTGCAGCAAGGCCTCATTTGGTCATGAGCACAGAAGAAAACTTGTAGTCCTGCCCTTGGCATCAAAGGTTTGACTTCCAGAGGAGTTCCTTGTCATTTGGGTTGTACAACAGTGATCTTTGGATTTTAAGGTTGACAGGCTGACAGGGTTGATTTGCTCATTTTTGGGGGTGTGGGGTTGGAGGAGGAGGATTTACATATGACCAGATAAAATGCAAGTATTTGAAATAAAATATTAAGGAAGGGGGGTGGAGATAATGTGTGCATCAGTTAGGATTCTGTGTTGCTAATAGTGGGAAATTTTTTTCAACTTAGTTTAACAATAAAGGGAATTTGTTGGCCTACCCACTTAAATAGTTTTGGTGTAGTTTCAGGTGAGGTGTGATTCAAGGCACAAAGGAAATCTGTTTTTCTCATCTCTGACTTCTTGGTGTTGGTGCTGATTTTTGGCAGGCTTTTTTGGGGGGCGTCACAAGATGGCTGTCCCCTGGTCTCATGGCTACGTTCTTCCTTGTTTGCATCTATTAGGAAATAGTCATCAGTAGCATCTACAGAGAAAGGAGTCCAGAAAACCTCATTAACACCTCATTGGCCCTTGTTTAGGATCATGTGCCTTGAACCCCAAGCCATGATCCAAAGGATAGGGGTTCACTAATTGGCTTGTTTGGGAGTTTGTAACCCCTGGAATTTGGTGGTAGTGGAAGTCCTCCCAAACCATGTGACTGAGACCAGGGAAGGGGTGACTTCATTAAGGAGAAATGAAATTACTATTGGCCACACTTGAGCTTGGGAAACCTTGCTTAAGAAGATTTTTTTCTTTTCAGGAAGCCTGGGTTGTGTTTCACAAAGGAAGCTTTGAGAACCAGGTTGCTTCAAATGTTACTGGCTTTTGTACATCCTTCCAACTAAAAATGTTTTTTTTAACATTTTCAAATGGTTTTAAAAATCAAAAGAATAGTATTTTGTGACATGTGAAAATTATATGAAATTCAAATTTCATTGTCCACAAATAAAGTTTTATTGCAGGGGTTAGCAAACGTTTTCTGTAAAGGGCCATATAGTAAATATTTAGGCTTGCAGGCCATATGGACCCTGTCACAATTGTTCAACTCTGCCATTGTAAAATAATAGCAGCCATAGGCAATATGTAAACAAATAAATGTGGCTGTGTTCTGATAAAATTTTATTTATGGATACTGAAATTTGAATGTCTATAATTTTCACATGTCACAACGTATTATTCTTCTATTGATATTTTTAAACCATTTTAAAATGTAAAGACCATTCTTGGCTAGCAGGTTGTATAAAAACAAGTGACTGGTCAGATTTGGCCCACGGGCCGTACTTTACAGAACCGTTTTATTGGCTGCCTTTGCAGGACAGGGGCAGAGCAGAGTAGCTGTGACAGAGACCACATGGCCTAGGAAGCCTAAAATATTTACCAGTTGGTCTTTTATAAAAAAAAGTTTGATGCTGCTTACTCTGGAATCGTACTTCTCATGCTTTAATTTGCATACAAAGCATTTGGGGATCTTGTTAAAATATGGATTCTGATTCTATAAGTTTGGGTCAGCCTGCATTTCAACAAGTTCTGAGATGGACCACATTTGGAGGATTTTTCAGTCCTTCTTGAGACATCCTATAACAGAAAGCTGAGAGGAACTCCTCTCTCACCCCACGCCCACTTGTTGAATTAGAACCATGTTTTCAGGGGTCTAGGGATCTGCATATTACATAAACAGATTCTAACTCTGTGGTTCTTTTTGAGAACCATTAATGTAGATGCTTTAACAAAAGTTCAGTGACAAATACATTGAGGACAGGGATTAGCCAAACAATTGACCTCAGAGCTAGTGAGATTCTGGTGGCTTTTTGTTCAACAAAGGATTAATTCTGTATTTTAAAAAAATCTATTTATTGTAGCATACAGATTATTTATTTGTTGGTTAGTCTCCGAGGAGTGAACACTGATTAGAGCATCTTGATTTCACATGAAGACACTGATTTAGGCATAATGATTGCTGGCGTACTGGCCCTCGCCCTCCATTTTTCCCATTTCAGTTATGCATTTATGATCTGCCAGATCTATTAATGTACAGATAGGTTTAAAGAGTAAGGATTGGGTTTTTATCTGTTCTTTATGTAGTAGCAAGGTAAATTTTCTATAAAACCCCATTAAATCCTTTCTTTGTTGACTTCCTCTTTCCTTTCTCCCTCCATTCTTTCCTTTTCTTGATGGCCATCCATCTTCAGTTCGTTGTCTTTATTTCCAACTTTAGCAAACTTCTCAAGCATTAATGTTCCAAAACATGAAGATTTTATATTAGAGCTAAGAAAAAAAGGGGGGAATGGAGAACCTTTACCACACCTGGGATTTGGGGCTCACACTTACAGCAAGGAGCAGCCAACCTGAGAGCCCAGAAGGGTGGAGACTGAGCAGCTGTGGAAATAGAACACTCTCACCCCTAATTGAGTGGGGAATCTGTGTTGTGATGTGTGATGTGTCAGACACACTGTTCAAGCAGCATTCACGACACTGTGGGTCACATGAGTGGAAAAGCACCATTCGTTTTCTTCTTTTTTATACTTGCTAATGACTCAAAGCCAGCTTTCTAATTCAATCTGTGCACTTGGTCATATAAGCCAGGCCTGTCAGTACTGTCTGCTTCTTGTGGGAGCGCGATAGGACACTGGGGGATGGAGAGGTGGGTGGAAGCAAACATTCCATTTAAAGTCTGCAGAGAAATGTTGGGCAGGTTGGGGAACTACTAATCTTTTCTTAATTTAAGTTATAGTTGCTTCATATTGGACCCTGATGGGTATTTTTATTTTCATTTAAGTTAGCAGAATTTCTTAGTAAAAGAGAAAACCAAGTAGATGAAAGTTAATAATGATAATTTTTAGAAAGGCTATCTTGAATGTTCTTAAATAGTTAAACTCTTATTTATTTAACCAAACCATGGTGTTAGAGAAAAGCAATATTCTCCTACTAAAAACAAAAAAACTAACGTGTCAGGGTTGGGTACAGAGAGGCTTCCATTCTTGACTTGATGCTTACCATAATGCAGAATGATTAGCCTTCTAGCTTAAAAGGCTGCAGAGTAAAAGAAACCTGAAAATGAAAATCCCCTTAGACCTCTTAGAATAAATTATGCAGATTTGCTAAGTACACAGACTGGCCCTCTTAAAAGGGAGATAACCACTTTAACTATTGCTTTGGAAAGAGAATCCATAAGACCAATTACGAGTCTTATTTTACATTAGTGATTTTACACCAGTAAAAATAACCACCTTGGGTCCTTCACAAGGTGTTGTTTTAAAACAAAAACCGAATGAATTTGGAGTCTGTTTACATTTCAAAGATAAAGCAGCAAAGTGAGTAAAGAGCCTGCTAGATCAGGAGTCAGAAAACTGCATTCTCCTCACTCCTTCTGAGTAACCCCCGCAGGCTGTGAACCTCAGACTTTTCCATCTATGAAAGATAGAGAAAAATGTCTGCCTCACATTCTTCATGGTATTTTTTTTCCTATTAGTTAATTGTGGTAAAAGTTGAGGTACTTCTGTGAGGCACAAGTAAAATTTTAAAAAATATGAAATTTCCCTTTGAAAATTATGAATTCTAGCAACAGATATTTTGGAAGGTTGAAACAGGCTTATTGAGACTGTAAAAACATTTACATGACTATTTAATATCAAATTATGTTCTATTTTCCTCTTTTCTAGCCTCAGCTTTCTCAAAGTAAAAATTATATATAAAATATCAAAAACGAAGGAAACCGGTCCTTTTTGTTTTCTTTTCTTTTTTGTATTTTTGGCTGCGCCACGTGGCTTGTGGGATCTTAGTTCCCCAATCCACGCCGTTGTCAGTGAAAGTGTGGAGTCTTAACCGCTGGACACCCAGCGAATTCCCTTGGTATTTCTTGATGACTGATCATAGGTTCTGTGGTAGCCAGCCTCCACGATGGCCCCCAATGAACCCACCTCCTGGCATCACATCCTTGGGCTGTACCCTCCTATATTGTTCCAGGGTTGGCCTGTGTGACCAATAGGATACAACAGAAGTGATAGTGTATCACTTCCAAGATGAGGTCATAAAATACTGAAGGTTTCTTGTCTCTGTTTCTGTCTCTGTCTGTCTCTCTGAGCTGTCTCTCTTGGGGAGGCAAGCTGCCATGTTATGAGCAGCCCTATATAGAAGCCCATGTACTTAGGAACGGAAGTCTCCTGCCAACAGCCAAGCTTAAAAACAGATCCTCCAACCCAAGTCAAGTTTCTAGATGATTCAGTATTGCCCAACAGCTTGACTGCAACCCCATGAGAAATCCTGACTTAGAATACCCAGGCAAGCTGCTCCCATATTCCCCACCCTTGGACATAATGTGAAATAATAAACATTTGTTATTTTAAGATGTTAAGTTTTGGGGTAATTTGTTGTGCAGCAATGAATAACTGATACAGGTTTTAACAGGAAGAGAAAATGTCAGAGATGCAGTTGATGAATTCTTTTAACTAGAGAATTGTACCAAGAAAGCCTGTTGGGCAGACATTTCCTTACTCATCAGTTTAGCTCTGATAAGAATTTGAGAGGCAAAATGTCAAGATGTAGTAATTTAATCTAATGAAGTGTGTTTTGACGTTGATGTTGCCCTTGACAGATCATAGCACACAGTTGAGGCAACTGTGCAGCATGAGAAGAGGAATCCACCAAGACCAACATGGTTTAGTCAGGCTTTAGTCAGGAAAACAGCCCACGCCAGGTAGCTCAGTAGAGGGAATTTGAGATGGGGATCCAGGCACAGAGATTGAAAAGGCTAAAAAGCCAAACAGAAAATGGGGAGGCAACTCAAATTAGCAATAACAAGAAGTTGCTACCACCCCTGTGATTAGAGAAACCAGGAGCTGTCATGTGCCAGGGACTGGAATGACAGTGCAGGCTACACAGCCAGAGCTGAAACCATAGAGAAGAAGCTGCAATGACAGAGATGCTGCCCTAAGTACAGAGAGATGGGGTAAGTGCTAGGGCCCTGCCCCCTCGGCAGGCCTTAATTGCCCACCAGCCCCACCACTAGCTGGCCTGACCAGAATCCATTTAGAAACAGAACCTTGGAAATACAATATGCCAGGGTCGTCACCTTGTGAAACAGAGCAGGGGAAGTGTGAGGAATGGATCTGAGAGCAAACAGGCATCCAGCTGGCACAGTCCACCTCTTCTGCCACTCAACAGCTGTTCTACATTCCCACCCATTTTTATTTCCCAAACAACATCAACCTCATGCTTCTATTATTCATACAAATGAAGACTCTCACTCTCTTAGGAAGGGGAGACACAAAGTCAAATCAGTCATTTCAGAGTCCACTTCTATCCATTTCAAGGTCTAGAATCACCAGGTGATACAATTCTTCCCTTTAGGATCACAAGTGACTCCTCTGGTCTGCTAATTTATAAATAAGCAGCCACCAAAGTTCCCTACACATAATAGAGGAGAAGGAAAAGAAGTTATAGTGTGTATGTGTGTATACATATTATATCATATCATATTATAATATGTTGTGTATATGGAGGATGACAAAATATGCATTATCACTATAGTCCTCATTTCTGTAACTGATTATCAGGCCATGTTAATATTTATCACTTTCTTTTTCTATCACCCATTTCATGTTCCCTTTGTCCCCAGCTTGCATCTCAGCTAGTCAAGGATTTTTGTTTGATGAGAAGATCTAAAGTTTCATTCTTGAATTTTCTGAGGTCATAGTGCTATTGCCTTTACTTAATTGCTGTAGTCTTTCATTAAACTTATATAGAAGACATAAGAGGTGTCCCAGTGAATTCTGGTTCTTGAGAGTTCACCATGCTCCCATTATGTAGCAGCAACCCAGTTTCTCCTTGGTAATTAGGATCTGATGCCTCAACCAGTATTGTACCCCCTTCTCTTCCTGTTTGTTCAGTGCCATAAGGAGCACAGATTCAGAGCCAGATTTAGTAGAATCATTGCTCTGTCTCCCAGGGGAAGCATTTCTCCCCTAGGAACCAAGGCCTCTAAATAATCATAGCCCAAGGTCTTGGGGTTGGAAAGCTAACACTCTTCAAGGAGTCACTAAGTACAGAGGGGTCATTCCTTTATATCGCCTCCTTCCATTCCTTTATATCTAGACTTCTATATTATGGCTACTGGAGAAATAGCACCATGTATCGGTTGTGGTTCAGGGTATGTATTACATCCTGAAGGACAGCGTCTGCAGTAGGTAGAATAATGCCACCCCCCCCACCTCACTCCCCACCAAGATGCCCACACCCCAGTCCCAGGAATCTGTGAATATGTCAGCCTACATAGCCGAAGAGAATTAACATTACAGATGGAACTGAAGTTGCTAATAAGCTGATCTTAAGATAGGAAGAGTAGCTTGAACTATCCACGTGGGCCCAGTGTAATCAAAAGGGTCCTTAAAAGTAGAAGAGAGAGGCAGAAGAGAATCAGAAGAGCAGGTGTGATGATAGAAGCAAGGTCAGAGTAATGAGGTACGACACAGACTCAACTCTCCTTTAGTTGCTTTGAAGAAGGAGGAAGGGAACCCAGAGCCAAGGAATGCAGATAGCTTCTAAAAGCTGGGGAAAGGCAAGGGAATTGATCCTACCCAGAGCTTACAGAAAGGAACGCAGCCCTACCAAAGACTTAACACGGGTGAGACCTGTGTAGACTTCTGAGCTACAGAAATGTAAGATGATAAATTTGCATTGTTTAAGCCACTAAGTTTCTGGTAATTTTTTATAGCAGCAACAAAAAACTAATACAGTACCTCAGTCTTTCAGGGTGTTTATCTCTTAGCAAGTGCTGTGTAGCTGAATCTGCAGTAAGCCATTTACCATCAGGCCAGATGCTTCTGAGTGATGGGCTATATTATAAGATCAGTAAGTTCTATGAGGGTGATTTCATCCTGGATTTTTCTTGCTATAAAATGAGTCCCTTGGTTAGAAATGTAATGGTGAATTAATCCCATGGATGGTGGTGTTGGCAGAGGCACTGTGGGCAGAGAATGTAAATTCAGAGTATCCAGATCAAATTAGATAAGGTTAGGCCCATGACTACCCTCTCCCTGTACCACCATGGCTATTTGATACATGGGCCCCTGGCAGTTTCACATATGGGCCCACTGAGCAAGCAAGCACTGGAGTGGCTAAGGAAAGAAGACAAATTTCATCCACTGAACAGACCATCTTGTCCGCCTGAATATTAAGAGTCTTCTCTGTAGTAGATGCCCTTTGAAGAGTATCCACATGGGACTCAAATATCTTCCCACTCTATAGCTGTTCTAGGCAATTCAGCTGCGTATTCTATATACTTTCTTATAGTCAACCTCATTCTTTCCAAGCCTTTGATCAGCTGGGCAACTTAACCACTATCTACAAATAAGAGTAGATCCATACCTCAGGACATCTCTCCTTTCAGGCAAAGTGGACAACCAGATGTACTGCTTAAAGATTTTTTTCACAGAAAGTTCCCTTCCCCACGGCCTATAAAGCCACCGTAGAGTGTAACTTTTGGCGTAACAGCTGGAATTCCTAGTTGGACCCAGCTTGTCATGCAGATTTATATGTAAACCAGGCCCAAGTGTTTTTCTTCCTTCAGCAACTTCCAGCCACGACTTCCTTCAACAAGGAGTCATAGGGAACTCCTCATGCGTTCCATAGAATTGGACTGAGGGAGAAATGGTGATGCCTTGAAGGAAACACCCAGACAGTCTAAGTCAACTACCCGTTCAAGCATTTTACTTGAGCCTTCCAGGCCTGCTCAAGGTCAAACTTATGTATGCCATTCCCACTTGAGGATGGATTATTTTCATGTCCACCCTAATTTGTGGCTTGATGGCTCAGATAACACCCTAGTTCAATATGAATGGCTCTGTAGTATTAGGTGTTCAGTTTCTTCCAAGGCTGGTAGTAAGTCAGAAGCTGTTCTCAAAAGGAAAAGATCAGCAGAGTGAAACATGGCTACGTTCCAAAGTTTAGGGGTCTGTGCAGGATCTTTCTATTGTGGCTTACCTCAGAGCCCATACAGCATCCCGATTTGCAACAGGTACTCCCAGCACTAAGACGTCTGTGACGTCAGAAGATCTGAGTTACAGAGCAGTTTGTTTCATACCTTGGAGAAAATAAAGAGCCTCTGAAAACTAGCAATCTAATAGGTAACTCAGTAAAAGACTTGAAGCAGCAACTTGAAATGAGGAGCCTATTGCCTTCAAAATGTGAGGCCCACCAAGCATTGTACCACCAAGTGAGAATCAACTTGTTTTTCATTTTCACCAAAATGTTCCACTTGTCTCTCACCAACATGTTCCTGAACATCTAAAAATGTTTTCGAGTGGGCCCATGAATTTTTATGGTATTTTTCTTCTGCTTGCTAGACTGTATGTATCTTACTAAGGCATCTAAGATACTTGCTCTTACTGCTTACCAGGTTAAGTCAACATGATGTTATCAATGTGGTGGACCAGCATGATGTTCTCTGGAATGTCAGCTGGTCAGGGTCCCAGTGGACGATACTATGACAAAGAGCAGGAGAGTTGACATAGCCCTGAGGCAAGATAGTGAAGGTGTACTGCTGTTCCTACAAGCTACTGCTTTTAATTGCATCTGCTAATTGATATAGAAGAAAAAGCATTTGTCAAATCATGAGTTGCATAATAAGTACCAGGAGCTCTGTTGAATTTTTCCAGTAAATGTATGCACATCTGAAACACCAACTACAATTGATATACCACTTTATTAATTTAACAATAATTTCTGTCTTTCTCCAAATGGAGTCAATCTCTATCTGGCTTTTGCCCAGGCCAAAAAGAGATGGGTTAAAATGGTTAAGTATAGGAATCATCACCCCTGAATTTTTCAACTCTTTGATGCTACCATTAACTGCTGCAATTTCTCCAGATATGTGGTATATATATATTTATATTTTTTTTTTTGGTTTATTATTTTGGTTGAAAGGGGAGAATTGGTTGAAAGGGGAGAATTTGGTTGAAAGGGATAATTCCAGAGTCTTCAACTTGGCCGTTCCTACCATTGTAGTCCTTATATCAAGTCAGGGAGCCAATGAAGATATTCTTCCAATTCTCTAGTATTATGTCTTTTCCAACTATGCTATCTCTGAGAAAATAACCACATGGATAGGGAATTAGACCCTCTAGACCTATTCTAAGACTGACTAGGACCCAAACTCCATTTATCACCTTAGACTTCCATAAACCTCCAACTATGTCCAGTGGATCACAGTGAAATGTAGACTCAAAGCCACTGTCTAATAACTTCTGAAGTGTTGATATTACTGGCTTTTTCTCTTCCTGGCACATTGTGGGGATATGAGCAGGTAATTGAAGAAAACACTGTCAGACCATGTTCACAACTGTTTATAAAGCCTTTAGAGAATTCCTTTCACTTTTCTGGTGGGTTTTTAATAAATAATCAAAGGAAATGTGTGTAACTCTTTAGATTATAGTTTATTTATATTCCTTATCTATGACCCTTTGCTTTTTTTTTTTGCAGTACGTGGGCCTCTCACTGTTGTGGCCTCTCCCATTGTGGAGCACAGGCTCCGGACGCACAGGCTCCGGACGCACAGGCTCAGCAACCATGGCTCACAGGCCCAGCCGCTCCGCGGCATGTGGGATCTTCCCGGACCGGGGCACGAACCTGTGTCCCCTGCATCGGCAGGCGGACTCGCAACCGCTGCGCCACCAGGGAAGCCCTGTGCCCCTTTTCTTAAACCATAAAATTATAAGGTCATAAATGTTCTGCTGCCTGTAGATATTTAAATGTTTTTTGTATCCTAACTTTAGAGTATATATAAAATCAGAAATAATGTATTTTGGCAACCTGCTTAGTTGAAATTGTAATGATCAGAAAGGAAATAAATCTGAATGAAGAAAGCACTGGCTAAAAAACACATGGTCACAGACCACTTTGGGGAAGATGTGGAGAAAGATTTACAATATACACTTACGGCAATGGGACCTGCTCTCAGCTCAAATTAAAGGCTCTGAGTCTGCCCACTGGCTTAAGTTTGGGAACTAGATGAAAGGTCTTTCTTTATCTCATGTTATGGGAAACACAAGTCTGAATTATGCTCACTAAACCTACAGTTTTTCTGATGATATAAATCAAATAATATTTTGCCAGGCAGTCTATTTCATTCCCAGAAGCACGGTGATCAGTTAACCACCATCATACATTCTTATGTGTTTAAACACTCTGATTGCCACTCAGCTGTGCTGCCCATCATGATAATTACACCCACCTTGCTGCCACTTGGCCACTGCTTGTCTGAAATCCCATCATTCCCACTGAAATCAGCACACCTATTTCAGTGATAGTATCTCCCACTACCACTGGATGCTGGTTCTTCCCTCCGCAATCATTTTAAAATTCCATAATAGACTATAACACCTCCCAGGTATGCAGGGGTAGGTTGCCCATAATAAATTCACTGTGATATATTCATCTCACTAAGCTTTCGGATTCCTTCTTCCACATTATACAAGAAGTTCCAGCATCTTGATCTCATTGGATATAGGTCATCAGCCTATAGGTTCAGTTATTCAAACAAACAAGATGTTAGAGCCATCTGCAGCCAGCTAAGCTAGCATATTAAATTCAGAAAGTTGGATAAGTGTACCCATATTGATAAATTAGCCTGTACTATATTGGTCTAATAATTATTAATTCCCACGCAGTTTCCTCAGGTTCTTACTAATATAAATTACCAATAAATTGAAAATGTTCAATATATTTTCCCAGAAGAGACTTTACAGTTCTGCTCCTGAGGTGTGCTAGGGTCTGATCTTTTCTCTAGAGCTGGAGGCAATGAGGGAAGTGGGGAATGGTTTTGCAAAAAAAATGATATCCCCTGGAAGCAATTTCAAACAGGGAAAACATGATCTTAACCTTCACGTAAGAGATCTGCTGATGCTGTATATTGAACTTTCAGTAAACCAGTATAATTCCGTTCAAATCTGATCATTAGCTATGTGTGCCCTGTGGCTAGAAGAAATTAAATCTTCTGAGGCTGCTATAGATGTCTCTGATTCTCTGACCATGCCTTGAGTTGAGAGTTAAATCACTGAACTTATAATTCTATTTCTGTTAGTGCCCCAGCACTGTTAGAAATATCCAGCCTATTCCATGATCTTTGCTTTATTTATTAATACCATAATGGTCGGATGCAGCAGCCATTTGATCTCTTAAAGCCTTGCCTTCAACTAGCAGTTCATCCTAGGCAACCACATGTAATAACTGAAGTAATCTTGATGTCAGTGTATGCCACATATCATCAGTATTCCATTCCCCACCAGCAATGGGTCTCCCTGAACAATGCAAACACTTCCTAACTATTTAACTCCATCAATCCCCTTCCAACCTGTTATGGTATTATTAACATATATTTTACTTTACATATTCTATGAACTCCACAGGCACAATTGCTGTTCTTGTTATAAACAGTATTTTAAAAATTTACCCACAGGGCTTCCCTGGTGGTGCAGTGGTTGAGAGTCTGCCTGCCGATGCAGGGGACATGGGTTTGTGCCCCCGTCTGGGAGGATCCCACATGCCGCAGAGCGGCTGGGCCTGTGAGCCGTGGCCCCTGAGCCTGCGCGTCTGGAGCCTGTGCTCTGCAGCGGGAGAGGCCACAACAGTGAGAGGCCCGCGTACCGCAAAAAAAAAAAAAAAAAAAATTTACCCACACATTTACCTTTTTCCAGTGCTTTCATTTTTTTAATTGACATTTTTATTTTTTTAAGTTTTTACTAGAGTATAGTTGATTTACAATGTTATTAGTTTCTGCTGTACAGCAAAGTGAATCAGTTATACATATATATATATCCACTCTTTTTAGATTCCTTTCCCATATAGGTCATTGCAGTGTATTGAGTAGAGTTCCCTGTGCTATACAGTAGGTCCTTATTAGTTATCTATTTTATATATAGTAGTGTGTATGTATATGTCAATCCCCATCTCCCAATTTATCTCTTCCCCCTTTCCCCCTGGTAACCATAAGTTTGTTTTCTATATCTGTGACTCTATTTCTGCTTTGTAAATAAGTTCATTTGTACCATTTTTTTAGATTCCACACATAAGCAATATCATATGATATTTGTCTTTCTCTGTCTGACTTATTTCATTCAGTGTGACAACCTCTAGGTCCATCCATGTGGCTGCAAATAGCATTATTTTGTTCCTTTTTATGGCTGAGTAATATTCCATTGTATATACGTACCACATCTTTATCTATTCCTCTGTCGATGGACATTTAGGTTGCTTCCATGCTTTCATTCTTCTCTGAAGTTCGCTACTTTCATCTGACGTTACTTTCCTTTAGTCTGAAGAATTTGTTTTGACATTTTTTTATAGCTCAGGTCTGCTGACAATAAATTTTCTTAGCTCAGTTTGTCTGAAAGTGTCATTATTCATCTTTAATTTTCTTAATAAACTTCAGTTTTTAAACAGTTTTTAGATTTACAGAAATATTGTAAAGATAGTACAGAGTTCCCAAATACACCACACAATGTTTCCTCTATTATTTACATCTTATATTAGTATGGTACATTTGTTACAAATAATTAACCAGTATTGGTACATTACCATCATCATTCTTATTATTGATATGTTATTATGAACTGAAGTCTTATTCAGGTTTCCTTAGTTTTTACCTAGTGTCCCTTTTCTGTTTAGGACCCCGTCCAGGCTACCACATTTCATTTAGTCATAATTCTCCTTGGTGTCCACATTGCTGGTGGGAAATGGAATACTGATGATGTGTGGCATATAGTAGCCATTACAGTTTCACTGTTATTTTCGAAGGTTATTTTCACAAGGTTGGTAGGTTTTTAAAAAATTTAATTTAACACTTTCAAGATGTTGTTCCATTATCTTTTAGTATCTATAGTTTTTGATGAAAAGTCAGGCAAAAGTCTCCTGTTGTTCTTGAGGTAATAGAAGTCTGAGTAGGAGTTTCTTGGGCAGGAGAGGGCGTGTATGGATTGGGAAGAGGCACAGGGAATGCTTTTGAGGCATAGAAATGTTCTGTATGTTGATCTGGGTAGCAATTACATGAGTGTGTAATCATGTAAAATTAATTGAGCTATTTACATCTGATTTATGCATGGTAAGTATATTATACTTCCAAAAAATATTTTTAAACATCATTTAAAGACGTCTTGCTAATATAGTGAGTCTACCAATTTGGATCCAGCTCTCCCTTCTGTAACCAGCACTAAATATTAATAATTTGAAAAACAGATATGAATTAAAGGAATTACTATTTTTATATAACTTGTAAACTGAACTAAGACAGATTGACATTTTTTGTTTAATGTCATGGTCATGGTAAATAAATAATTTAAATCTTTTTTGGTCAAGAAAAGTATTTTGTAAAACAAACTTGTTTTAGGTGATAATATAGTTTACTTATATGAATCAACCTTACTGAACAATAAGTCAATAAATGCTCCAGCTAGACCCCCTCACATTTACTATACCCTCGAATTATAATCTAAAATTACAATAATTAATAATTACAATAATAAATAATAATAAATGACACATTCAAAAGAACAGAGACAATGGAGTTTAAATCCTGTCTCTATTTCTTGCTGGCTGTGGAAACTTTGTGACTAAGTTACTCTGAACTTCAGTTGTCTTACCTGGACAATGAGGGTAATGAGACTTGTCTCAGAGAGTTATGGCAATGAATAAAATTTATAATATATGTAAAGAATGTGACATCCAACAGATGCTCAATAAGTGGTACCTACTAATAATGACAACACTTGTTACAATAACATTTATAAGATAATTATGGCTTATGCTATTTTTATTACACATATTTTTCTAGTATCCAAAATATTTTATTACTATCTATTGTGGTTTTATAGATGCTATCTATACTGAAGCAGACAAGCAGTGCTTCTGAATGAATTTCAGACATCATGTTTTTTCCTTCCTTTTATTTAACATTCCCTAGGATAATGCTCTTAAAGAACAGTCAGTGTAATGCCACAAATGCTGCTAATTGGTGCTAAGGAAATTCTCCTGGATGTACTTATCTCTTGAGTTCATGGTGACAAGTTGGCCAAATGAGATGACTCCATTCCATCTTTTTTTGTCAGATTGAAATAGCAGTGACTTACTAATAAGTGAGGAAAATGATAGCAGCCTTAGAAAGGAAACTTGTTTCTCTATAAGACATGCCCTCCAGATAATCCAAAGCTGTGCAGTGGCAGCATTTGGGGAATTATATGAATCTGGAATTATATGAATTATATAAAATCAAATCTCACCCCAGAATGTTGAATCTCAAGAACCAGTATGGTATGTATTCAGTAAATGTTTACTGAGTAAATAATCAATAACTTAGAATCAATAACTAGGTACCTGGGGATGCAAAGAAGGGTAGGCCTTGACTCCTGCCCTTTGGGGTGTATGACTGAACACCAAGAATTATAAAAGTAGAATGGGATTAAATTGTAGGAGCTCAGAGAAGAAGGCTGGGGAGGTCTTAAGTGGGATCCATTTGGAAATGATGGATGAATAAGATTTATATGGGAAGAGAAAATAAGAGAAATTTCAGAGAAGAATGACATAAGAAAGGACAGGAGAAAATAAAAGCATTAAATGCCTAAAAGGTCAGGTTGAGAACAAATCAAGAAAGGAGAATATTTCATATAGAAAATTTTATTCTGTAGGAATGGAGAGTTGTAAACTTTGCAGATTTTAAATTAACACAGTAGTAGTAAAAGGAGGGAGAGACGGAGCTGGCATAGTGAATGGGAAACACTGTGGTCATTGGTGGTCTAGATCGGGCCGCACAGGGACGGATGAGGGAGAATTTTCTAAATAAGAGCCAGCAGACTTTGATAACTGTTGGTTACAAAGCTGTCTTTGTGGAAAGTGGGTGAGGTTTAGAAGGAGAGCGAAGGTGGAAAGGTAGAAGTTTCAAGACAGTTCCCAGTGTTTATACCTCGTTGGATGGAAAAATGACTTTACTGTGTATAGAAACGTGAAAGGGTATAGATGGTGAGTTTGGTTTGAGAGTTTGTGGTTTTGTGATTATCAGAACACCTGCAAGCAAATGACCCACAGGCCAGAGTTTGAATGGCACAAGACTATGTAAACAGGAATAGAGGTGGCAGTTGCTAGTGTTTCGGGGTAACCTCTAGGGATTTGTGGTGGGTAAAGGCTTTCAGCACTTGTCCTCCTCACAACCTTTATAAGAAGGTATAGTACAATGAAAGTGAAGCCTCAGTTAGAGTAGTATGAACATTTGTATCAAGCAGGTGCAAAACGGCTATACAACCTGCTCCTGCAAGCTTGGAGAAGCCCTGTTCTGTCCTTAGGCCCTTTAACAAGCACCTTGCCTGATTCTTTATGAGTTGGATGGAATGATATTCTGATGCCAGGAGCAGCCAACCTTCTGGTCAAATCAGGCAACAGAGTCACCCATTAGGTGTTGGGGGGTAGGGTGGGCACAGAGCAAGCAGAGTGGTAAACTGAGGGTCAGCCAGAGAGCTCACTGTACCTCTTCCTGCAAGGGCAGCAGAGCTCATATAATCTCTCTAGCCAACCACACATCACGTAAGCCACTCTTTTCACTGATTTAAAAAGATTTTTAACAGCCCTTGTGCAAAATAACCCACCCTCTAATTTTATTTTATTTACTTATTTTTTATACAGCAGGTTCTTATTAGTTACCTATTTTATACATACTAGTGTATATATATCAATCCCAATCTCCCAGTTCATCCCACCACCACCCCCAGCCTGCTTTCCCCCCTTGGGGTCCATACGTTTGTTCTCTACATCTGTGTCTCTACTTCTGCCTTACAAACTGGTTCATCTTTACCATTTTTCTAGATTCCGCATGTATGTGTTAATATACGACATTTGTTTTTCTCTTTCTGACTTCACTCTGTGTGACAGTCTCTAGGTCCATCAACATCTCTACAAATGACCCAATTTAATTCCCTTTTATGGCTGAGTAATATTCCATTGTATATTTGTTCCACATCTTCTTTATCCATTCATCTGTCGATGGACATTTAGGTTGCTTCCATGACATGGTTATTGTAAATAGTGCTGCAGTGAACATTGGGGTGCATGAGTCTTTTAAAATTATGGTTTTCTCTGGGTATATGCCCAGTAGTGGGATTGCTGGGTCATAGTAATTCTATTTTTAGTTTTCTAAGGAACCCCCATACTGTTCTCCATAGTGGCTGTATCAATTTACATTCAAGAGGCTTCCGTTTTCTCCACACCCTCTCCAGCATTTGTTATTTGTAGATTTTCTGATGATGCCCATTCTAACTGGTGTGAGGTTAATATCTCGTTGTAGTTTTGATATGCACTTCTCTAATAATTAGTGATGTTGAGCAGCTTTTCATGTGCCTCTTGGCCATCTGTATGTCTTCATTGAAGAAATGTCTATTTAGGCTTTCTGCCCATTTTTTGATTGGGTTGTTTTTTTTTTAAATATTGAGCTGCAGGAGCTGTTTGTATATTTTGGAGATTAATCCTTTGTCCGTTGATTCATTTGCAAATATTTTCTCCCATTCTGAGGGTTGTCTTTTCATCTTGTTTATGGTTTCCTTTGTTGTGCAAAAGCTTTTAAGTGTCATTAGGTCCCATTTGTTTATTTTTGTTTTTATTTCCATTACTCTAGGAGGTGAGTCAAACAAGATTTTGCTGTGATTTATGTCAAAGAGTGTTCTTCCTATGTTTTCCTCTAAGAGTTTTACAGTGTCCGGTCTTACATTTAGGTGTTTAATCTATTTTGAGTTTACTTTTGTGTATGGTGTAAGGGAGTGTTCTAATTTCATTCTTTTACATGTAGCTGTCCAGTTATCCCAGCACCACTTATTGAAGACACTGTCTTTTCTCCATTGTATATCCTTGCCTCCTTTGTCATAGATTAGTTGACCATAGGTGTGTGGGTTTATCTCTGGGCTTTCTATCCTATTTATCTATATTTGTTTTTGTGCCAGTACCATACTGTCTTGATTACTGTAGCTTTGAAGTATAGTCTGAAGTCAGGGAGTCTCATTCCTCCAGCTCCATTTTTTACCTCAAGATTGCTTTGGCTATTTGGGGTCTTTTGTGTCTCCATACAAATTTTAAGATTTTTTGTTCTACTTCTGTAAAATATAAATGCCATTGGTAGTTTGATAGGGATTGCATTGAATCTGTAGATTGCTTTGGGTAGTATAGTCATTATCACAATATTGATTCTTCCAATCCAAGAACATGGTATATCTCTCAATCTGTTTGTGTCATCTTTGATTTCTTTCATCAATGTCTTATAGTTTTCTGAGTACAGATCTTTTACCTCCTTAGGTTTATTCCTAGGTGTTTTATTCTTTTTGTTGCAATGATGAATGGGATTGTTTCCTTAACTTCTCTTTCTAATCTTTCATTGTTAGTGTATAGGAATGCAAGAGATTTCTGTGCATTACTTTTGTATCCTGCAATTTTACCAAATTAATTGATTAGCTCTAGTAGTTTTCTGATGGCATCTTTAGGATTCTCTATGTATAGCATCATGTCATCTGCAAACAGTGGCAGTTTTACTTTTTCTTTTCCAATTTGAATTCCTTTTATTTCTTTTTCTTCTCTGATTGCTGTGGCTAGGACTTCCAAAACTATATGTTGAATAAGGTGGCAAGAGTGGACATCCTTGTCTTGTTCCTGATCTTGGAGGAAATGCTTTCCGTTTTTCACCATTGAGAATGATGTTTGCTGTGGGTTTGTCGTATATGGCCTTTATTATGTTGAGATAGGGTCCCTCTGTGCCCACTTTCTGGAGAGTTTTGATCATAAATAGGTGTTGGATTTTGTCAGAAGCTTTTTCTGCATCTATTGAGATGATCATATGGTTTTTCTTCTTCAATTTGTTAATATGGTGTGTCACATTGATTGATTTGCGTATATTGAAGGATCCCTGCATCCCTGGGATAAATCCCACTTCATCATGGTGTATGATCCTTTTAATGTGTTGTTGGATTCTGTTTGCTAGTATTTTGTTGAGGATTTTTGCATCTATATTCATCAGTGATATTGGTCTGTAATTTTCTTTTTTTCTAGTATCTCTGTCTGGTTTTGGTATCAGGGTGATGGTAGCCACATAGAATGAGTTGGGGAGTGTTCTTCCTCTGCAGTTTTTTGGAAGAGTTTGAGAAGAATGGTTGTTAGCTCTTCTCTAAATGTTTGATAGAATTCACCTGTGAAACCATCTGGTCCTGGACTTTTGTTTTTTGGAAGATTTTTAATCACAGTTTCAATGTCATTACTTGTGATTGGTCTGCTCATATTTTCTGTTTCGTCCTGGTTCAGTCTCAGAAGGTTATACCTTTCTAAGAATTTGTCCATTTCTTCCAGGTTTTCCATTTTATTGGCATAGAGTTGCTTGTAGTAGTCTCTTAGGATGCTTTGTATTTCTGCGGTGTCTGTTGTAACTTCTCCGTTTTCATTTCTAATTTTATTGATGATTTGAGTTCTCTCCCTCTTTTTCTTGATGAGTCTGGCTAAAGGTTTATCAATTTTGTTTATCTTCTCAAAGAACCAGCTTTTAGTTTTATTGTTCTTTGCTATTGTTTTCTTTGTTTCTATTTCATTTATTTCTGCTCTGATCTTGATGATTTTTTTCCTCTACTAACTTTGGGTTTTATTTATTCATCTTTCTCTAGTTCCTTTAGGTATAAGGTTAGATTGTTTGTTTGAGATTTTTCTTGTTTCTTGAGGTAGGATTGTATTGCTATAAGCTTCCCTCTTAGAACTGCCTTTTGCTGCATCCCATAGGTTTTGGATCATCATGTTTTTGTTGTCATTTGTCTCTAGGTATTTTTTGATTTCCTCTTTGATTTCTTCAGTGATCTCTTGGTTATATATTTTTTAGCCTCCATGTTTGTGTTTTTTACATTTTTTCCCCTGTAATTCATTTCTAATCTCATAGCCTTGTGGTCAGAAAAGATGCTTGATATGATTTCAATTTTCTTAAATTTACCAAGGCTTGATTTATGACCCACGATGTGATCTGTCCTGGAGAATATTCCATTGCACTTTAGAAGAAAGTGTAATCTGCTGTTTTTGTCCGGAATGTCCTGTAAATATCAGTTAAATCTATCTGGCCTGTTGTATCATTTAAAGCTAGTGTTTCCTTATTAATTTTCTGTCTGGATGATCTGTCCATTGTTGTAAGTGAGGTGATAAGGTCCCCCACTATTATTGTGTTACTATCGATTTCCTCTTTTATAGCTGTTAGCATTTGCTTTATGTAATGAGGTTCTCCTATGTTGGGTGCATATGTATTTCCCACCCTCTAATGTAGATTTAAATAATAATATTAGAAGTGCTTTTCACACACACACACACACACAAAGTGTGGATCCCTGATTAGGGTTCTTCACCTACTAGCTAACCAGCACCAGGTCATAGACTAAAGTTAACCCACGCACACATATACGTCACATACAGAAGTATTAAAGTATATGACTGCACGGAGAGGCAGTCCAAGGAGACAAAAGCTGAAACCACATGAGCATCTCCCTCCATGGGAGAGGGGTTACTAGAGGAAAGACACATGGGATGAGAGCATTTCAAGACAAAAGCGGGGCCCAACAACAGGAAATGCATCAAAGAAAAGGGTCATTGCATTGGTGATTAGGTTTGTTATTGGGGATCTTTGGGAGAACAGTTTGCGAGAGTAGTTGGGGCTGAGGCCAGGTCACAGGGGTAACTGTGAGGCTGAGTGGCCAGCACATGGCAGCAGCAGGTGTGAACCACCTCTTTGAGAAGTTCCATGCCAACCATGGATCATTTTCCTGGGGCAGGTGAGGCATCAGAGTGTGAATATAGAAAGCCACGTCTTACCCTGGAGCTCCTTTTTAATGCTGTCCCGAGGGGTTTCTGCAGCCAGGCTACTTTATGATGAGAATCTTTCAGACTTGGGCAAGTCTGTGTGGCCTGCCGTTTACTAAATATTGGGCAGTGCTATGGAAAACCTTCAGGGTGTAGGATCTCTGTTCCCTTGTAGTATAATTAAGTCTCATCTAGGTGTAGCAATTTCCTTCTCTTCCTTCCTTGGGCAAAGATAGAGTGAGGGTCTCCAGGTGTTGGAGCTGCGCAGCTGGCACAACAGAAGCTCTGTCTTCTGGGGCACAGGTGAACTGGGCATGAGAGCAAATGGTCGCAACAAGGTAACGCATACAAGAGGTGTGCAGGAGGTCTTGTGGGAATGTTGTATGCGAAGGCTTCCTGGAGAAGATCTTGAAGGACGGGTGGGAACTCATAACCCAGTTAACTAACAAGACCGGTTAGGATTGATGAATTATGAGTTTCTTTCTCAGATAGGAAAGAGAGAGTTGGGAAAGCGAAGGGAAGCCAGAGGAAGCAGTGCTTATGTTCCACTTTGCATACTATTAGACACGCCATCCACATCTTTGCTTAACAATTTAAGGAGAAAATAAAAGCATGCTTGTGTGCATGTGGCTACAGTAGAGAGTCATTTTACACATATGGACATGAACTCCAAACAGGAAAATAAATGACTCAAATCACATTAATAGTCATGTGGTTACAATGTGCTTGGGCCACGAGCTGCCTACAGAGAGAGAAGTGACTTGCCCAAAAAGCTAACACTTGAATAAAACGCAGATGCACAGTGGAAAGCCAGGCCATCCCACTGTGAGAATCCAGGCAGTAACAAGATATCATACCCAGTTGAGGCTTGTCTACCTCAAGGTCTGGGTCTGGACAACCCCTCAGAATAAGCGAGTCATTTCTGCAATGCCCGGAGCAAGGTGCTGTGTGGACGTCTTCTCTAATCTTTTCTGATGACAGGCCTGGTGACCTTTGGTGACACACAAACTCTTTAAGGGAAAAAAAAGTATAAAGTGCAGAAGCCTAAACAATCCAGTTCCCAGGATTAGCAGACCATATCCAGCCTTCACCTTGAATTCTTCATCTTGCTCAGTTTCCCATTAACATGAGACAAGGTATTAAAGAGGTCGGGGTTTTGAACCAGACCAGGGTGCTTGGTTTTCTTTATGGGTCTATCTTTGCAGCATAATCAAAAGCATCACTTTACAAATTCATTTGCAGCTTGAGAGACCAAAAAGAAATCTAAAAGTGATGTTCCGAGGAACATTTTGTGGCCTGGAGAGGGGTACTCATGGCATTAATGTGAAGCTACCTGTACCCAATCCTCTTTCAATAGCATGTCAGGGCACAAAGCCTCCCTTATAAGATCTGACAAGCGTATGTTCTAGAGGAAGCGGAGGGGAAGCCCTCCGTTCATATGACTAATTAGACGGACTTCATGCTGGGTTGCTCTTTTTTGATGCAGGTCCTGGTCCTAATTGTCAATTTGCTCCTCAGAAAGTAAGGTTGAGTTCAAATGCTTATGTGCCCTGTTTTCTTTTAGCATTCCTGACCTGAAACTGATGCGGGGTGACAGGGAACAGACGGGAAAGAGACTTCTCGTTGTATTCAGAGTAAACCTTTTCAAGTTCCCCACTAGGAAGACTGGACCAGTAACAGCAGCTTCTACAGGCTATGTTTATCAATTAACATGGCTCACACCAGCTGGGAGTTCTGCCCAGGCTCGCGCAAGCCTCTTTGATGGGCAGCTAAGCCCAAGTGAAGGGACCAGAGATGCTTATTGGCCAAGTCTGCTTGGTTAGTTCTTCAAAGGCCAAGGCAGTTACTGGCACAGACATGGCAATGTGTTTGGGGATAAGATTGGGAAATGGAGTGTGAGATTGATTGCAAGAATGGCTGCAATTCTTTACCCCTCCCTATAGCTGTGCCCTTTGCAATGTTCCTCCTATCAAAAGTTGGGGTCTGTTTCCCCACCCTTAAATCTGGGCTGGCCTTTTGATTTGCATTGACCAATTGAATGAAGTGGAAGTGAGTTTATGTCAGCTTCAAGCTCAGATCTTGAGAGGCCTGAGCACTTATGCTCTATCTCTTGAGACAGTGCTATGTGCACACGTGGAAGGATGTGAGATCATACGAAGCAAGGGTGAAGCATCCCAACTGAGTCCATCCTAGACCATTCCATGCCCAGCTGACCTACCACCTGACTGTGATGCATGCCTGAGCAAGCCCAGCCGTGATCAACCCAGCTGTGATCAACCCAGCTTGACCTAGGCCATAAGTACCACCCAGCCAACCTGTAGACTTATGAGCAAAAAGAAATGCTTATTGTTTTAAGTGATTTAACTTTGAGGTGTGTGTTAGTTCAAGAACTCTGAGAAGCAGATACCAAGGTGGAGTTAGATGTCCAAGAGATTTACTAGATGAAATGCTGCTGAAGGATAAAGAGGAGGGAGACAGAGAAGGTGAGAGCCTTCAGATTGAGACACAGGTCTGACCTCTGTAGAAGACAGAGGGAAGGAAGGATTGAGTAGTTTGAGTCTCAAACTGCAGCACAGGGCTAAGAAAGTTCTGGCCAGCCTGACCAGGAGTTCTTGAGCCAAAGTCACTGTGAAAGGAACCCCGTGTTTCACAGGAGTGGGTCTGCATTAGCAGGTCCTCTGTGTTCAGTCACTGGAAGTGTGAGTCATACCCTCACTGACTTGGGGATGGATCCAAAAGGGCAGCAGCTGGAGCCATTAATCAGTTATACTCCCCACAGCAGGAAATCTGAGCGGCTTAAGTTGGTTTGTTACCCAGCATTATTGGGGCAACAGATAATTCATACTTGGGGCAAATAGGTTTCCGTTCCTCCAGAGGTTTTTGTTGTCTCCTGAGTTTAACCTGTCTTCGCCCTAAACGTGTCTCTGTGACTAAAACTAGAGAAGAATCATTTCACTGAATAACATCAAAATTTTTAAAGGTTTTGGCCAACTGTAGCTCCTAGACCAAGAATGTCCTGTTAAAACTGCAATAGGCTCAACATTCCGTTCCTCTAGAGGGCATTATTTTGTTTGTTATTTTGCCCAGGAAGGTGTCACACAGTGTCCTCCATGGCATGCCAGGAAGAAACAGAGTCCTTGGCTAAAAGGCTTTTAATTACCTAGATTTGAAATTGGCTTCAACCTGTGAGATAAAATTTATGGAATATTGTTGTTGATGACAAATCCTTTATGTATCTGTGTGGCCTAGATTAGCATGCCTCATTATTGTTTTTATAAAAGCAATTTAATTACTAAGCATTTGTAATCACTATTATTAATTAGTTTTTTATAGATATCTGGGAAGAAGATACAACCTCAAATTCAATTAACATTTATGGAGCTCGCTTTATTGCTAGGCACTTTGCCAGGGACATATTTTATTTGAATTCTCACCAAAACTGTGGGAGGTGCTTATCATCTCCGTTTGTCTCAGTGATCACATTGCTAGTAAGTGAAAGAGCACAGGCTTGGAGTCAGGTCCTCTGACTTCATAATTCATGTACTCAACAATCATTCATTGAGCATCCAGAGTATTCTAGGAGCTGTACTATTTGATAGTAAATCAAACATAGTTCCTGTTCTCAAATCATCCACAGATTAGTAGGTGAGGCATATACCATGTTTTTCTGTACCTCAGTGAGATGCATGCTATAACTGAGAGAAGCACAGGGCACTTTAGACACTGAGAAATGGAACTTGTTGTGGGCTAATTGTGTTCTCCCAAAATTCATATGTTGAAATCTGAACTCAGTACTCAGATGTGACTGTATTTGGAGACAGGGCCTTTAAAGAGGTAGTTAAGATGAAATAAGGTCACATGACTAATCCAATATGACTGGTGTCCTTATAAAAAGAGGAGGTTGGCCACAGACATGTACATACAGAGGAGAGACCATATGAAGACACAGGGAGATAACAGCCATCTACAAGGCAAGGAGAGAGGCCACAGAAGAAACCAAACTTGCTGACACCTTGATCTTGGACTTCTAGCCTCCAGAACTGTGGAAAAACAAATCTCTGTTGTTTAAGCCACCCAGTCTGTGGTATTTTGTTATGGCAGCCCTAGCAAACTAATACAGCACCTAATTATACTGAGTGGGTTGGGGGGAAAACAGTTACAGGAGGATCTCAAAGAGAGAAGCATCAGGGTGTATAGAGTGAATATGGGACTGAGAGGAGGACACATGACTTTTCGTCCCTGCCTGGCTATGGTGTCACTGAATAGGCTTCAGCGGGTCACTTCCTTTCTCTGGGAATCAGCTTTCTCATCTGTGAAATGAGAGGATAAGCCTAGAAGAGGGTTGCCCAAAATATGTTTCATGGAACACCGATCCCTTGAGAGACTTCTCAGAAAAAAGGGAGATGGGAAGGTCTCTGTGGTAAGATACATTTGGGAACACTGTACACTATACTCTCTCTTGGGTGTTTATAACACAGAGCAGCACATCATAGGTTCTGAGAAGTCCTATTTTATGTAGAATTAACCTAACTTATTTAGCCACAAAACTCCATTTCCACAATACATTCATTAGTACTAATATGGGTTCCAAAGGACCCACACTGAGCAACGCAGGCCCAAGTTCCTTATCTCTTTATTTTCTAACTCCAATACTTTAGTGACTTTAAATATTTAAAATAAAACATTAAAAAAATCCCAAATGCAGAATCTTCAGAGACTAGGGGTGAGACCTGTGACTTGCAAACCATTGATCCAAAGAGATAGTTCTAACACCAGGAACAAATGGAAACGAGATGGCATTTATTGGGTTTGTGTTCTCCTGCCTGATATTTTCCTCTTCATTTCTAATATTTAAACCTGATTCTTTTTTACTATCTTATTTCTTTAGCAATGTTGAATAATAATGATGATAGTGGAAATGCTTGGCTTGCTTTGGACTTTAATGCAAACACTACAGTGTTTCACTATTAATTTGATGTTGGCTGTTGATCAGAAAAAGCTTTTCTGTACTATGTTAAGGAAATACCTTTTTATTTATAGCTTTTAAAGAGTTTTTAACAGAAGTTCTGTTGTCTTTTAACAAAATCCTTTTTGGCTTTTATAGTGATAATTATACGATCTTTTAGCCTTTGAATTATTAGTGTAACAATTAGTTATTCATTTGATAAAATTACCCTTACATTCTTAGGATAATGGTAAGTTGGTCATGATATAATATACTGTGTTAATTGATTTCAAATTTTCAGCTGAATATAATTACTAACATTCAGCTGACTATAACCAGATATATATATTACATAAACATTTAAAACAAAACAGATTTGTGCTATTGAGGATCTCACCAAATTATACCAGGATGCTTTAATTACCTTACATAATCAAACTGCCCAGCTCAGGTTCAAGGTGATGACAGTAGTCAACTGTTAATCTACTGGAATATTCAGTAATACATGCATAGAATTTGAAGAAACATGGACAATCTCAGAGAGGATCTTCTAAAGAAAATTCTGTCATGCAAATCTCAATTTATATACTTTAGTAGTAGGAGCAACAAATATTACAGAAAGAGTTGTTTGTTAAGGTCAAATTATAAAATAAAGCCATGAAAAAGGGATTTTTAAAGGTATGTTAGCAATTATCTTTTGTTTTTTTTTGTTTGTTTGTTTTCCTTGCTGTACGTGGGCCTCTCACCGTTGTGGCCTCTCCCGTTGTGGAGCACAGGCTCCGGACGCACAGGCTCAGTGGCCATGGCTCACAGGCCCAGCCGCTCCGCGGCATGTGGGATCTTCCTGGACCAGGGCACGAACCCGTGTCCCCTGCATCGGCAGGCGGACTCTCAACCACTGCGCCACCAGGGAAGCCCCAGCAATTATCTTTTGAAAATTCTCCCTATTAACCCCACTTAATAAAATATTGACATAAAAAAATTCTTTTTCTGGTAGTGTCAGTTTTAGTTGTGAAAACACCACATCTGATCTCAATTAACAAATACACTTAACCTGTTTCTTGTCACAAGATCCTAGATAAAAAATGTGGTATCTTATCTAAACTTTTTCTGATTGACTTTTAGAATATGTAAAAAACAGAGCTGGGTAGGGACTTCCCTGATGGTCCAGTGGTTAAGAATCCACCTTTCAACACAGGGGATGTGGGTTTGATCCCTGGTCAGGAAACTAAGATCCCATGTGCCACAGGGTAACTAAGCCTGCGTGTCACAAATACAGAGTCTCAACAAAGACCCAACACAGCCAAAAGTAAATAAACAAATAAATGTTTAAAAAAATACTAAAAAAACCCACCACCAACAGATCTGGACTAATTATTATGATAACATAAAGTGGAAAACATCACCAGAACGGATATTCTGTATCTCTTAACAATGTAAAACAAAACAAAGAAAATAAGACACCAAGGGAAATGGCATTAAGCTGATTTATTTAGTAGTTAACCAGTTTACATCAAATTTATTATTGATTTAAGTGCTTATTCAAATCTTGATAGTAATACTCAGATACACATCAATGACAGATTATTAATTTATGCTTATGTCAGCAATGTTTCCCATCCATGGAGATAATCAGGCTTTGGAGATCTTCAGAAAAACACCCATTAAGTCCCCTAACATCATTAGCCTCTTAATTTCTCTTACAACCATAGCAATAACCGTGGAGCTCAGCCTGTGCCAAAGCACTGCTGCAGAAGCCACGAAAAAACACCTTCATGGTTTCTACAATCCCAGGAATTCTTGGACAACTTCTTTGATAAATGAGGAGCATGACGCAATGGATCAAGGAATATTGGGGTTAGAAGGGCCCCTGATTTGCTGTTGATAGCTCAGTCGGCTTTATCACGTGCATTCCCTTATTTTGGGGGACATCGCTGAAAGCACGAAAGACAAATGCCATATCAAGAAGTTGAAGAAAAGTCTCAGATAACAGTGGAGTAGTATTCTCTTATGTGCAACTGTGTCAGTGAACCCAAGCTAGGTATATTCTCCTACTTGAGAATCACAGAGTGCCAGAACTGGGAGTGAACTTAGAGATCCTTTTGTTCCACCAGCTCATTATAAAGTGAGTGCCAGAGTGCTTGAGTGATGTGCTTCCTCACTATGGCAGACTGCCTACGTGGTAATCTGTCTCATTACTTTGGCTGCATTTACCAAACTTGTGGTTAGATTAGAGTTATATGACTATCCATGGGATGTGGGCATGAGTGATGTGTGCCATTCTAAACCTGGCACAATCCTCTTCTCTCACTCATTATTTGAATGCAAAGGATGCTGTGGTAGACTCAGGAACCCCTAGAAGATGGAAGCACAAAAAAGATGAAAAGAACTGATACCCCTAAAATATCACATTGAAAGCTGGACACCTGATTGGACCATGACATGGGTGAGAACTATAGTGTTAGGCTACTAAAATTTGGAGAGTTGTTTGTTACAGCAGCTAGTAAAATTATCCTGACTAATACACTGATGGTGTAATTTGGTGGTACAAAACTATAAACAGGATTTCTAATATCCTGTCCTTGCTCTCAATTACATATCATCCTTTAGGCAGAAATCGTTTATCTCCACAGGAATGTTTTTCTTCTTGAACACCTTCCAGGAGAGGAGAAGTTTAACTTTTGCAAAGCTAAAGTGACAAGCAATGGACGTGATCATACTTAAGAGTTCTCAGGTTTTCTCATAGTAGCATGTATTTTCTTTTCTTTCAGATATAGCTGATGGGTAGTTGGGCTCTTGTCCAATGTGAAATGAACTGTGCTTTTTTTCACTGTTTTTAAGACATGGAGGAACTTAGCAATGCTTAGGCACCTCTGGAAACTTCCCAGGAGTCAAGGGAAATGACTCAATCTGCTTGGGGAAGATGGTCTCATCTGCTTTTAGTGATTCCTTTTATTCTTATCATTTGCTTAGAAAATGATTAAGAAGGCCATAGGTGGGGAATATTCCACTTGACTCTCTGGCTTGTTGATTGAACATGGAGCTCATATTAAGCTGTGAATGGTTTATCTCCATAAATTCACAAATGAGCCTGAAAATCATCTTACTTTCATGTTCATGGAGAGATGGAGAGAATGTTTGCTTCTTCTAGCCACTGTGGTAGCCTCACTGTTATACCCCATTGTGCTGGAAAGGGTGAACTCTGTTTCTTATTTGGGAATATTGAGCCTTTTTAGTGATGTTTCCTGTGGAATTTTTTTTTCTGTCCTTGTTATTTTTTTCTGATATGGTTTTCTGATGTAAATTTTTTTGGACTATGATAAAGGATAATTTAGTCTTTTCATATCACTTATTTTATACTACTTTCTTAGAAAAATAGAACTTTTTGGAAAGAAAAAAATCTTGACAGAAAGATGAATATCATATGATATCACTTATATGTGGAATCTAATAAAAAATGATACCAATGAACTTGATGAACACTTTTAACTTGAGTTGACCAACTGACATGTTTTTCAATTCCCAGATAGATGAGTTGTAATTGGCTTCCTCTGGAGATTACATCATAATTTTCAAAGGGATTATGAAGCAGTTTGAGCTAAGCCAACATCTATTTGAAGAAGTTAGAAAAAGAACATCAAAATAAACTCAAATAAAGGAGAAGAAAAGAAATAAATATGAAAATAGAAATTAATAAAATAGAAAACACAGATACAATAGAGAGGATCAACAAAACCAAAAGTTCGTTCTTTGAAAAGACTATTAAAATTGATCAAGAAATAAACTGACAAAACTGACCAAGAACAAGAGAGGTCTCTCTAATTTTCTAATATTTTCATTTCGGGGCTATAATTTTCCTTTGTAAAAACTCTTTTGGCGGGCTTCCCTGGTGGCGCAGTGGTTGAGAGTCTGCCTGCCGATGCAGGGGACACGAGTTCGTGCCCCGGTCCGGGAAGATCCCACATGCCGCAGAGTGGCTGGGCTCGTGAGCCATGGCTGCTGAGCCTGTGTGTCCGAAAAAAAAAAACTCTTTTGGCTATAGCCCACAAGTTTTTAAATGTAGATTTTTTTGTTAGCATTATATTCAGATGATTTCTAATTCCACTGTGATTCTTCTTTGACCCACAGATTATTGAGGAGTGTATTTCTTAATTTCCAAACATATGGATACTTTCTAATTTTTATGTTTATTTCATTGTGGTCAGAGGTCATTCTCCACAGAATTTCAGTCACTTGAAAGTTTGATGAGATTTTCTTTATGACCTAGTATATATTCCTTTTTTTTTTTTAACGTTCTGTTTGTGCTTGAAGGACATGTGTATGGTTGTGTTCTACATATGTCAATTGGTTAAAGTATATAATCGGGTTGTTAATGTCTTGTGTGTTCTTCCTGACCTTTCTCTGTCAATAAGGATACAGTAGATTCCAACAACATGATTACTTGTAATTATCAGTTTCTGAGAGAGATGATTATAGGTTTGTCTCTTTCTCCTTATAGCTCTGTCAAAATTTCTCTTTATATATTTTGAGGCCATATTTTTAGGTGTATATACATTGGTGAACAAACCTTTTATTGTTATATAGTGTATTTTTAATCTCCAGTAACTTTTGTATACCTAAAGTCTACATGTTTAATATTAACATAACCACACCAGCTTTCATTTGGTTGTCATTTTCATTGACTATATATGAATATTATATATTATATATGTTCTACCTTTCTTGTTCCTAATGTTTTAGGTATGCATTTTATAAGCCATATATAGTTTTTTCTTTCTTAACTCAGCCTATCTTCCTCTATAATTAATATTTATTTCATTCCTTTATGCAGTGAGAAGTATTATAATAGAGTAGTAGGCCTAAATTTGTAAAGAAAAAAAAAATGTAGAACCAGTTCAGCAGCTTGGCCTAGGAGCTGTAGGCAGTAAGACTTGTTTGTAGCTACTGGCTGAGAAAATTGTTCCTGTGTCTCTGGATGGTACCCAAACAAGTCATAAGACAGAGTCCTCTGAGACATTCCTTTTTTTTTTTTTTTGAGAGTCATGTTATCTGACAGAGTGCATGAGATGGGAGGCAGGGGCGACCTGCCTGGCCAGCCAGCTCAGGCCCATCCACCCGGGCTCCTCACACACGACAAATGCCAGGGCCAGATTGTCCTGACATCCAGGATGCCCTGAGGGATGTTCCGTTCCTTCTCTGATCCCCAGTGACTGGAAGCAAAGTGGCCATGTGCAGATTCTCAGCCTTCTGTGCAGATTTGGGGCTGTGGTATAAGAGAGGAGTATTTCCACCTTTGGTGATTATCTAAGGAGAATTTCCTTCTGAAGGATGACATTTTTTTCCCCTCTATCCCAGATTGCAAATCATGATGGCATGATTCCAGCGCTTCATTCTATAGCCTGATAGAAATGATAGTTAGAGCTAATAGAGCTCCCTGTGTAGCCCTGACTATACTATTTATATCCAGTTGTACCTCTGAATCTGTGTCTCGTGCATGGGGCATGAGCATCATGAATAATCCTGCCTCTTTATTCACATTTGATCTCCCTTGTATCCTGGCATATATTAAGCACTCTATAAAATGATGGGGACATGAACAGGGGATAAATAATCTGTATAGTAGCTGTTTTACTGGGGAGTGTGGAAGAGTTAGAGAAAGTCAGTGATATGAGAGAAAGGTTCCTTCACATCTATTTACATGTCTTTTCTTTGGGAACTTTTTCAGGTAAGTTGCCTATTTTATCTTCATTTATTTGGTCTTGTAAGGTTTTTACCTTGCTTCTTCATCAGTAACATATTTTTTTGTCGTTTCATTTTTTTTTTTTTGATGGGTATTTCTGTCTTACTGGTTATTTGGCCTGAAACGTCCAGCACTGGAGTTTGCAGGCAGTTGGATAGAGCTGGGTCTTGGTGCTGAGATGAGGACCTCTGGGAGCCCTCACTCTGATTAATATTCCCTGGGGTCTGAGGTTCTCTGTTAGTCCAGTGGTTTGGACTCAGAGCTCCCACCACAGGCGCTCGGGCCCGACCTCCAGCCCGGGAACCAAGATCCCACAAGCTTCATGACATAGTTAAAAAAAAAAAAAAAAAAAAAGTAAGAAAGAAAAAAAAGGAGCAGTACAATATCAAAGAATAAAAAGCAGAGTAATGCTTTGTGACCGCCTGGAGGGGTGGGATAGGGAGGGTGGGAGGGAGACGCAAAAGGGAGGGGTTATGGGAACATATGTATATGTATAACTGATTAAATTTGTTATAAAGCAAAAAATAAAAAATAAAAAATAATAATAAAAAAAGCAAAGTAAAATTAGAAATATAAAAATATATTAGGAAAAATAAAACTAATTGAAACAACCGGTTGCTGGAGGTTCCTCCCGTCCCCTTAGGTGTCCATGGTCCCCCACCGGTTCCTGGTAGGTGCCCTAGTTGTGTGGAGATGCAAATTCTGCATCCTCTTAGTTTACCATCTTGACTCCGCCCTCCTTTTCTTTGGGAACTTATTGCTGTTAAGAGGTAAGACATGCTGAATTATTATATATAACTTCAAGTCCAAAGTGGTGTCTTCACTTTGTTCCTAGTTTATAATGCGAATCCTTATTTTTCATGAAATTCTTCTAGCAGTTCTTAGTGTTGTTACTCCTTCTGAGAGGAGTTGGGGGGCAATAATCACACAATGTGGCAGCTGCCTGGTTTGTATCTGGTAGAATCCAGCCCTCTCCATGATGTTCAGGTTTCAACAGAAGAATGTGTTACCAAGGACCCTGAGCCTTTGGGGCTTGATTCTTTCTGCCAGGGAGGAGCTAAATGTCTTTTAAGACATAAGCTGCTTTAAAGCAAGACTACCTCACT
The DNA here is from genome assembly GCF_964341445.2 of Mesoplodon mirus. NCBI lineage: Eukaryota > Metazoa > Chordata > Mammalia > Artiodactyla > Ziphiidae > Mesoplodon > Mesoplodon mirus. The sequence goes on from NC_138985.1 coordinate 73,277,629, forward strand.
TACAATAACACTGAAAGCTATCCAACAATTGGCTAACGTTGCTTGGAACATGAAAGAAACTCAACATATCCCCCCCAACCATTTAAATTCTAAAGTGGAATGTGTACCCCTCAACCCAAACCGTCACATAATCCTTGAGGCCTATGCCCAGATGAAGACAGACACTTGGCAAAGAAGGAAGGGCTACTGGGAGCAGAAAGGACAGACACAGGTGGCTCTTTCTAACTAATGCCTTGAAAGGACTCATGAGATTTTGTTTTGGGTATATAAAATGACTCATTCTAAATTTTGAGTTAATGGGAGGCGGGTAGATGTGGGGGACTCAGTTCTAGTATAATATATGCTGATGTCACATCTTCTGGTCAAAGTAAAAAATAAACCTGGAATGTCCTTTTATGCTCTAAGGCAAGGCAAAGGAGGTAGGACAAAAACTACCATTTGTTCAATAGAGTTTGGGAATACTCTCAAGGCCTTCCTACCTGGTATGAATTTGAGGCTATTTGAGCCACAGGAGCTATTTTGGAGGTGGTCCTCTTCTGCCACTTAGAGGAGGGGAATTCCTTCTTGGGATGGAGGACAAAGGGAGATTGATCTTGGACACTGAGATATTAGGAGAGAATTGCAGAGAAGCGGGAGGGTGATAAAGATATTGATAAACAGTAGTGCCCAGGGCTGTACCCAGGGAAAGTGGTCATAAGAAATAAGAATGGTGTGGTGGAGGGAGGGTTACTAATGTCAGTACCTCTCCATGTGAACCCTGTTGGCATCTTTGGAAAGACACCTCTTCTTGGGAGGAGTGCCCTGAACAATGCCCTAGTCCTCGGTACAGTAGCAACCCCTCAGTACAGTAGCACCCCCTAGTTATTGGGTAACAATCAAATATACCCCTACATACTTCTGAATACTCCTTGGGGGATGATATTGTCCTCCATCGAGGGTCACTAGTAGATGTTCAGAAGTCAAGGATCTAGACTGGGCTTTGCTACTACCATAATGTGAGTTTCTGGACAAGTCTTTTAACCTCGTAGACCCGTTAGTTTTCTCATCTGGAAAATTTAAAGGATTGGAAGTTCTATTAGATCTCTTACAGTTCTTAGAAATCTGTAATTTCTAAGTTAACAAAAAAATGAATGAATGGTCTCCTTGGATTCTACAAAAGAGACTAAGTGTACCCCAGAAGCCACAGGAAAAAGCTAAGTCTGAGATGATTTTCCCCAAAGAAACTAAACACAGGCAATGAATTGCAGGCATTGCAGGTCTTCTAGGACTGATGAGAATCTTCTTCCTTCTTATTCATTTTCCCCATAAAACTGTGGCTCATTTCTACTTGTACTGGGTGGAAATGGGAAGGAGATCAAATAAAAAAGGAAACTAAAAAGCTTCGTGATTTTAAGTGAATTTGATGAGAAATACTAATTTATAAAGTCATTGCCTGCCTCCTGTTTATTTCACTTTTAACTTCCCCTCCTCTCTCCCACCTTTTCCCTTCCTCCAAGGGCTAGGCTTTTATCACTAGGATCATTTGATAAAAGTCCTACTTTGCCGTGTGACATTGCAAAAAGGATCTGTGTACCCAGGAACATTCTCACTATTTCCAAAGTATCCATTTTTTGTCTCACTTGCTCTGTAGAAACGTTTCCCCTTGGCGTGTTCTTACTCACTTGAGTGCTTTAAGTCTACATTAATACACTTATTTCAACTAGACCTTTAATCAATATTTCATGGGATGTATTGAGAAGACCCACTTAATCTCTTTTAGTCTCTGCAGGTGTAGGAGTGAGAGAAAGCACTGGCCCGAGAAGACGGGTGTCATTTACACACAAATGAAGATGTTCCTATCGATCATAGGCTTGTTGGGATAATACTTGTGATGAATCATTTATAGGAAGGGGACAAGGCATCTTATGTTTTACAGAGTGGGACTTTTGGATCCTTAAATATCTATCAGAGTCCCATTACTGAAGGAGTCAAGGATAACCATTGGATTGACCTCCTGGCAAGGAAAAATACTAATAAAAATAAAACAACTTGAATAGGCAGACCAACTGGGGCCACAAATGATTCTGACATTTGTGAACTGGGATATTTTGAAGACGTCTCAGAGTTTATCATCCACAGGCAAATAAAACTCCGTGAATGAGAGAATTGGAGTGGCCTTTGGAAAGGTAATTTATTTTCGGTAATGTTTATATTATGGTGGTAAGTTGCCTGGGACTTGGAACCAGCAGGACTTTGCTCAAATTCTGATTCCTAAACTTATTATCTATATGAATGTGGGCATTTTATTTTACGCTTCTTAAACGTCACTTCCTGAGCTGTAAAATGTTTATTTAATAGCTCACGTGTGTTAAGCATTTACTATGTGCAAGATACTTGTCTAAATTCTTAACATATTTTATTTTTATAATCCTCAAAATAGCCTTAATAGGGAGATATTGTTGATTACTGTAGCTACGTAGTAAGTCTATAAAGTGGAATTTTTTCTACTTTTTTATTCTTTTTCAAAATTATTTTAGCTGTTTTAATTCCTTTGTCGTGTCATATAAATTTTAGAATAAGCTTATCTATACCTATAAAAACCTTGCTGGGATTTTGGCAAGAATTGCATTAAACCTATGAATCAATTTGTTGAGAAATGACATATTTACTATATTGAGTCTCCTAATCCATGAAAATTGTACATCTGTTTATTTAGATCTTTGATTTCTTTCATCAGCTTTTTGTATTTTCAGCATACAGAGCCTGTTCATGTTTTGTTAGATTTATATATAAGTATTTCATTTTGGGGAGTGATTGTATATGTTGTATATGGTATTGTGTTTTTAATGTCATTTCTCACATGTTCACTGCTATAGAAATATGGTTGATTTTTATTTTTTTATTTGTATTCTGCAACCTTGCTGAACTCAGTTAGTTCTATTATTTTATTTTCAGAGAATCCTTGGGATTTTCTATGTAGGCAATCATGTTATCTGTGAATAGGGAATGTTTTATTTTTTCCCTTTCCAACCTGTATGCCTTTTAATTTCCTTTTCTTGCCTATTATACTGGCTAAGACTTCCAGTATTATTTTGAATAAAAGTGGTGATGGCCAACATCATGCTTTGTTTCAAATTTTGGGGAGAAAGCATTCAGTTTTTCATCATTAAGTCTACTGTGAGTTATAGGAGTTTTATAGACTCTCTTTATCAAGTTGAGGAAATTCTCCTCTATTTGTAGTTTGCTGAGAGTTTTTATTATAAATGGAATTGAATTTTCTCCAGTGTTTTTTTTTACCTTATTGATATGATAATATGTTTTCTCTTATTTAGCCTGTTATTATAATGATTGGTTTCTAAATGTTGAACCAGCCTTGCATTCCTGGGAAGAATTCCACTTGGTCATACTGTATCATTCTGCTTATATATTACTAGATTTGATTTGTTAATATTTTGTGGACAATTTTTGCATCTATGATGACCATATGTTGCTCATAATGTTTTTGTCTGGTTTTGTTATTGAGATAAAAATTTTAATATTATATTTTTGAGCTGGTATGTGGGAAGGCTATTTATTTTTCCACTTCGTTGTTATATCCAGCCACATACTTGAAATTTTGTTTCAATTCTAATAACTTTTTAATTGGTTTCTTTTATATTCTAGGTAGACAATTATAACTTCTATTTAAAAAACCACTGGTCTCTCTCTCTCTCTCCTAAATCGATACAGTTTTCAGTTGTTCTTGTATTTGTGCATTATCTAGTGCCTCTGCAACCAGGGAAGCCCCCCAGGGCTTATTTATCTTATAACTGGAGGTTTGTACCTTTTGACCACCTTCACCCATTTGCATACCTCTCAACCCCACCTCTGGCAACCACCAGTCTGTTCTTGTATTTATAAGTTCAGGATTTTTTAGACTTCACATTAAGTTAAATCATTTGTATTTGTCTATATATCATACTATTTGTCTTTCTCTGAGAACCTTAACTCTTAAATTGACCTTTAGAATAACAGCTTTTGATTTTATAATTATCTACTCTTTTTGGTATTTTGTTTTCTATTTTATTAATTTATGTTCTTATTATTAATTAATCTCTTCCTTATTTTTTTTTAGCTTCATTCATTGAACACTTGGTTTATTTATTTTCAGGCTGTTAATTTTTTTTGAGTACTCTTTGGTCACATTTCATAGATATCAAAACGTAGAGGGCTTCCCTGGTGGCGCAGTGGTTGAGAGTCCGCCTGCCGATGCAGGGGACATGGGTTTGTGCCCCGGTCCGGGAAGATCCCACATGCCATGGAGTGGCTAGGCCTGTGAGCCATGGCCGCTGAGCCTGTGCATCCGCAGCCTGTGCTCCGCAACGGGAGAGGCCACAACAGTGAGAGGCCCACGTACTGCAAATAAAAAAAAAAAAAGAGAGAGAAAAACGTAGTTTTCATTATCATTTATTGCTAAATATCACTTCAATTTTTAAAAACATCTTTATTAGAGTATAATTGCTTTACAATGGTGTGTTAGTTTCTGCTTTATAACAAAGTGAATCAGCTATACATATACATATGTCCCCATATCTCTTCCCTCTTTCGTCTCCCTCCCTCCCACCCTCCCTATCCCACCCCCTAGGTGGTCACAAAGCACTGAGCTGATCTCCCTGTGCTATGCGGCTGCTTCCCACTAGCTATCTATTTTACGTTTGGTAGTGTATATATGTCCGTGCACTCTCTCACTTTGTCCCAGCTTACCCTTCTCCCTCCCTGTATCCTCAAGTCCATTCTCTAGTAGGTCTGCATCTTTTTTTGTTTTTTTTTTGGTTTTTTTTTGCGGTACGCGGGCCTCTCACTGCTGTGGCCTCTCCCATTGCGGAGCATAGGCTCCGGACGTGCAGGCTCTTCGGCCATGGCTCACGGGCCTAGCTGCTCCGCGGCATGTGGGATCTTCCCGGACCAGGGCACGAACCCGTATCCCCTGCATCGGCAGGTGGATTCTCAACCACTGCGCCACCAGGGAAGCGCAGGTCTGCATCTTTATTCCCGTCCTGCCCCTAGGTTCTTCATGACCAATTTTTTTTTTTTTAGATTCCATATATATGTGTTACCGTACGGTATTTGTTTCTCTCTTTCTGACTTACTTCACTCTGTATTACAGACTTTAGGTTCATCCACCTCACTACAAATAACTCAATTTCGTTTCTTTTTATGGCTGAGTAATATTCCATTGTATATATGTGCCACATCTTCTTTATCCATTCATCTGTCGATGGACACTTAGGTTGCTTCCATGTCCTGGCTATTGTAAATAGAGCTGCAATGAACACTGTGGTACATGACTCTTTTTGAATTATGGTTTTCAGGGTATATGCCCAGTAGTGGGATTGCTGGGTTGTATGTTTTTTAAGGAACCTCCATACTGTTCTCCATAGTGGCTGTATCAATTTACATTCGCACCAACAGTGCAAGAGGGGTCCCTTTTCTCCACACCCTCTCCAGCATTTATTATTTCTAGATTTTTTGATGATGGCCATTCTGACTGGTGTGAGATGATATCTCATTGTACTTTTGGTTTGCATTTCTGTAATGATTAATGATGTTGAGCATTCTTTCATATGTTTGTTGGCAATCTGTATATCTTCTTTGGAGAAATGTCTATTTAGGTGTTCTGCCCATTTTTGGATTGGGTTGTTTGTTTTTTTGATATTGAGCTGCATGAGCTGCTTGTAAATTTTGGAGATTAATCCTTTGTCAGTTGCTTCATTTGCAAATATTTTCTCCCATTCTGAGGGTTGTCTTTAAGTCTTATTTATGGTTTCGTTTGCTGTGCAAAAGCTTTGAAGTTTCATTAGGTCCTATTTGTTTATTTTTGTTTTTATTTCCATTTCTCTAGTAGATGGGTCAAAAAGGATCTTGCTGTGATTTATGTCATCGAGTGTTCTGCATATGTTTTCCTCTGGACTTTGATAGTGTCTGGCCTTATATTTAGGTCTTTAATCCATTTTGAGTTTATTTTTGTGTATGGTGTTAGGGAGTGTTCTAATTTCATTCTTTTACATGTAGCTGTCCAGTTTTCCCAGCACCACTTATTGAAGAGGCTGTCTTTTCTCCACTGTATATTCTTGCCTCCTTTATCAAAGATAAGGTGAGCATATGTGCGTGGGTTTATCTCTGGGCTTTCTATCCTGTTCCATTGATCTATATTTCTGTTTTTGTGCCAGTACCATACTGGCTTGATTACTGTAGCTTTGTAGTATAGTCTGAAGTCAGGGAGCCTGATTCCTCCAGCTCCGTTTTTCTTTCTCAAGATCGCTTTGGCTGTTTGGGGTCTTTTGTGTTTCCGTACAAATTGTGAAATTTTTTGTTCTAGTTCTGTGAAAAATGCCAGTGGTAGTTTGATAGGGATTGCATTGAATCTGTTGATTGCTTTGCGTAGTAGAGTCATTTTCACAATGTTGATTCTTCCAATCCAAGAACATGGTATATCTCTCCATCTATTTGTATCATCTTTAATTTCTTTCATCAGTGTCTTATAATTTTCTGCATACAGATCTTTTGTCTCCTTAGGTAGGTTTATTCCTAGGTATTTTATTCTTCTTGTTGCAAGGGTAAATGGGAGTGTTTTCTCAATTTCACTTTCAGATTTTTCATCATTACTATATAGGAATGCTAGATATTTCTGTGCATTATTTTGTATCCTGCTACTTTACCAATTCATTGATTAGCTCTAGTAGTTTTCTGGTAGCATCTTTAGGATTCTCTATGTATAGTATCATGTCATCCGCAAACAGTGACAGCCTTACTTCTTCTTTTCCGATTTGGATTCCTTTTATTTCTTTTTCTTCTCTAATTGCTGGTGGTAAAACTTCCAAAACTATGTTGAATAATATTGGTGAGAGTGGGCAGCCTTGTCTTGTTCCTGATGTTAGTGGAAATGGTTTCAGTTTTTCATCATTGAGGGTGATGTTGTCTGTGGGTTTGTCATATATGGCCTTTATTATGTTGAGGAGAGTTCCCTCTATGCCTACTTTCTGTAGGGTTTTTATCATAAATGGGTGTTGAATTTTGTCGAAAGCTTTCTCTGCATCTATTGAGATGATCATATGGTTTTTCTCCTTCAGTTTGTGAATACGGTGTATCACGTTGATTGATTTGCGTATACTGACGAATCCTTGCCTTCCTAGAATAAACCCCACTTGATCATGGTGTATGATCCTTTTAATGTGCTGTTGGATTCTGTTTGCTAGTATTTTGTTGAGGGTTTTTGCATCTATATTCATCAGTGGTATTGGTCTGTAATTTTCTTTTTTTCTAGTATCTCTGTCTGGTTTTGGTATCAGGGTGATGGTGGCCTCATAGAATGAGTTTGGGAGTGTTCCTCCCTCTGCTATATTTTGGTAGAGTTTGAGAAGGATAGGTGTTAGCTCTTCTCTAAGTGTTTGTTAGAATTCGCCTGTGAAGCCATCTGGTCCTGGTGTTTTGTTTGTTGGATGATTTTTAATCACAGTTTCAGTTTCAGTGCTTGTGATTGGTTTGTTCATATTTTCTATTTCTTCCTGGTTCAGTCTCGGAAGGTTGTGCATTTCTAAGAATTTGTCCATTTCTTCCAGGTTGTCCATTTTATTGGCATATAATTGCTTGTAGTAATCTCTCATGATCCTTTGTATTTCTGCAGTGTCAGTTGTTAGTTCTCCTTTTTCATTTGTAATTTTATTGATTTGAGTCTTCTTCCTTTTTTTCTTGATGAGTCTGGCTAATGGTTTATCAATTTTATTTATCTTCTCAAAGAACCAGCTTTTAGTTTTATTGATCTTTGCTGTAGTTTCCTTCATTTCATTTTCATTTATTTCTGATCTGATCTTTATGATTTCTTTCCTCTGCTAACTTTGGGTTTTTTTTGTTCTTCTTTCTATAATTGCTTTAGGTGTAAGGTTAGGTTGTTTATTTGAGATGTTTCTTGTTTTTTGAGGTAGGATTGTATTGCTTATAAACTCCCCTGTCAGAACTGCTTTTGCTGCATCCTATAGGTTTTGGGTCGTCGTGTTTTCATTGTCATTTGTTCCTAGGTATTTTTTGATTTCCTCTTTGATTTCTTCAGTGATCTCTTGCTTATTAAGTACTATATTGTTTAGCCTCCATGTGTTTGCATTTTTTACAGATTTTTTCCTGTAATTGATATCTAGTCTCATAGCGTTGTGGTCGGAAAAGACAGTTCATACGATTTCAGTTTTCTTAAATTTACCAAGGCTTGATTTGTGACCCAAGATATGATCTATCCTGGAGAATGTTCCATGAGCACTTGAGAAGATTGTGTATTCTGTTGTTTTTTGATGGAATGTCCTATAAATATCGATTAAGTCCATCTTGTTTAATGTATCATTTAAAGCTTGTGTTTCCTTATTTATTTTCGTTTTGGATGATCTGTCCATTGGTGAAAGTGGGGTGTTAAAGTCCCCTACTATGATTGTGTTACTGTTGATTTCCCCTTTTATGGCTGTTAGTGTTTGCCTTATGTATTGAGGTGCTCCTATGTTGGGTGCATAAATATTTACAATATTTACATATTGTAGATTTATAACATTTATAACATTTACAGTGTTATATCTTCTTGGATTGATCCCTTGATCATTTTGTAGTGACCTTCTTTGTGTCCTGTAATAGTCTTTGTTTTATAGTCTATTTTGTCTGATATGAGAATTGCTACTCCAGCTTTCTTTTGATTTCCATTTGGATGGAATATCTTTTTCCATCCCCTCACTTTCAGTCTGTATGTGTCCCTATGTCTGAAGTGGGTCTCTTATAGACAGCATATATATGGGTCTTGTTTCTGTATCTATTCAGCCAGTCTATTTCTTTTCATTGGAGCATTTAATCCATTTACATTTAAGGTAATTATCAATATTTATGTTCCTATTACCATTTTCTTAATTGTTTTGGGTTTGTTATTGTAGGTCTTTTCCTTCTCTTGTGTTTCCTGCCTAGAGAAGTTCCTTTAGCATTTGTTGTAAAGCTGGTTTGGTGGTACTTAATTCTGTTAGCTTTTGTTTGTCTGTAAAGGTTTTAATTTCTCTGTCAAATGTGAATGAAATCCTTGCTGGGTAGAGTAATCTTGGTTATAGATTTTTCTCCTTCATCACTTTAAATATGTCCTGCTACTCCCTTCTGGCTTGCAGAATTTCTGCTGAAAGATCAGCTGTTAACCTTATGGGGATTCCCTTGTGTGTTATTTGTTGTTTTTCCCTTGCTGCTTTTAATATTTTTTCTTTGTATTTAATTTTTGATAGTTTGATTAATATGTGTCTTGGCGTGTTTCTCCTTGGAGTTATCCTATATGGGAATCTCTGTGCTTCCTGGACTTGATTAACTATTTCCTTTCCCATATTAGGGAAGTTTTCGACTATAATCTCTTCAAATATTTTCTCAATCCCTTTGTTTTTCTCTCCCTCTTCTGGGACCCCTATAATTCGAATGTTGCTTTGTTTAATGTTGTCCCAGAGGTCTCTGAGACTGTCCTTAATTCTTTTCATTCTTTTTTCTTTATTCTGCTCTGCAGTAGTTATTTCCACTATTTTATCTTCCAGGTCATTTATCCATTCTTCTGCCTCAGTTATTCTGCTATTGATCCCTTCTAGAGAATTTTTCATTTCTTTTATTGTGTTGTTCATCACTCTGTTTGCTCTTTAGTTCTTCTAGTTCCTTGTTAAACGTTTCTTGTATTTTCTCCATTCTATTTCCAAGATTTTGGATCATCTTTACTATCATTAATCTGAATTCTTTTTCAGGTAGACTGCCTATTTCCTCTTCATTTGTTAGGTCTGGTGGGTTTTGCCTTGCTCCTTCATCCACTGTGTGTTTCTCTGTCTTCTCATTTTGCTTAACTTACTGTGTTTGGGGTCTCCTTTTCGCAGGCTGCAGGTTCATAGTTCCCATTGTTTTTGGTGTCTGTCCCCAGTGGCTAAGGTTGGTTCAGTGGGTTGTGTAGGCTTCCTGCTGCAGGGTACTAGTGCCTGTGTTCTGGTGGATGAGGCTGGGCCTTGTCTTTCTGGTAGGAAGGTCCACGTCTGGTGGTGTGTTTTGGAGTGTCTGTGGCCTTTTTATGACTTTAGACAGCCTCTCTGCTAATGGATGGTGTTGTGTTTCTGTCTTGCTAGTTGTTTGGCATAGGGTGTCCAGCGCTTTAGCTTGCTGGTCGTTGAGTGGAGCTGGGTCTTGGTGTTGAGATGGAGATCTGTGGGAGATTTTTGCCATTTGATATTACGTGGAGCTGGGAGGTCTCTTGTGGACCAGTGTCCTGAACTTGGCTCTCCCACCTCAGAGGCACAGCCCTGACACCTGGTCATGTGGCTGTGGCTAGGAGGCCTCAGTTCCTTGCCACATGGATCTCTCCTTAGGGTTGCTTGAGTGTCCTCATGACATGGCAGCTGGCTTACACCAGGATGAGTGATCCGGCCCGCGGTCCCCAGGACTGTCGCAGCTTCAGCTGCTGGAGCCCCTCCAGAGCTGGCAGCCTCAGTGAACCCACCCTCCCCTCGGGCTCCAGAGCAGTTCAGTGACAACGGAGGGAAGAGCTGTCATTTCAGTTTTGTTTTCTTCTTGCTTCTAATCCCTGCCAACCACTGATCTTTGTACTGTTTCCATAGTTTTGCCTTTTCCAGAATGTTATATAGTTGAGATCATTCAGTTTGTAGCCTTTTCAGATTGGCTTCTTTTACTTAGTAATATTCGTTTAAGCTTCCTCCATGTCTTTTCATGACTTGATAGTTCATTTCTTCTAAGCACTGAATAATAATCCATTGTCTAGATGTACCACAGTTTATTCATCCATTCACCTACTGAAGGACATCTTGGTTTTTTCCACATTTAGCCAATTATGAATAAAGCTGCTATATATTCTTATGTGGGTTTTTGTGTGAACAGTGTTCATCATCTGCTTAGATACCAATAAGCACAACTGCTGGATCATGTAGGAATATGCCTAGTTTTGTAAGAAACTGCCAGACTGTCTTCCAGAGTGGCTGTGCCATTTTGCATTCCTATCAGCAATGAAGGAGAGTTCCTGATACTCCACATCTTTGCCAACATTTGGTATTGTCAGTATTTTGGATTTTGGCCATCTAATAGGTGTGTATTGGTATCTCATTATTGTTTTTTGTTTTGTTTTGTTTTGGTTTGTTTGCGGTACATGGGCCTCTCACTGTTGTGGCCTCTCCTGTTGCGGAGCACAGGCTCCTGACACGCAGGCTCAGCGGCCATGGCTCACGGGCCTAACCGCTTCACGGCATGTGGGATCTTCCCGGACTGGGGCACGAACCCGTGTCCCCTGCGTCGGCAGGTGGACTCTCAACCACTGCACCACCAGGGAAGCCCTCATTATTGTTTTAATTTGCATTTCCCTAGTGACATATGATATGGATTATCTTTTCATATGCTTTTTTTTGTCATCTGTATATCTTCTTTGGTGAGCACTATTTTATTACTCTAATGACTGTTCTTAAATTTTTATGAACATCTGTGGAAATGTGTTAATTTCTTAAATTATAAAAGCAACACAAGTTGTTATAAAGTTACAGTAGCATAGAAGTCTAAACAGTAAAAGTGAAAGTCCATTATAACCCCTGGAAATGTTCTTAATGAATATTACACTTTCAGATTTATTGATGCATAAATAAGTGTGATTTTCTATACAAATATGACTATACTGTACATATGGACTATACTGTACATATGGAATAATATATTTAAGTTTATTTTGCTTTTCCTCTCTACCACCACAAATATTTGTTTAGTTAAAATCATATTTAATTTTAGTTTAAGACTGTTTACTTTTGATTTCATATTTTGCCTCAATATTTCCTAACAATTGCCTCAAGTTCAGAACCATATTACAATCCTTTAGCCTTTGTTTTTAGTTATCTTTGCTTATCACCAACCCTTTTATCTCACGTCTTCCTCTTTGTTCATTTTGTTTCTTTTGCTGAAGAATTTCCTTGCATTTATTTTTGAAAATTGAAGGTACATTTATTTTACCATACACATTAAGTGACAATTTCATTATCTTCTAGCATCCTGTGTTGAAAAAATAAAGTTGGACAGTGGTCAAAAGGTAGTGCCTTCGTAAATAATTCATTCCTTTATTTTCAGGACGAGTTAAGAAATTTGGGGGGATATGTCTAGATAAACATATTTTTTCAGTATTTTTGCTCAGCAGTCAATTGTGAAGTCCCAGGTCTTTATTCATCACAATTATCCTGTATTGTTTCTTTTATTGTTTTCCCTTCTCCAATCTGTTATCTCTTTCTTCCTTTTATATTAAATGGATCTTCTAAATATATCCTCTAAGTCTTTCTTTGTCATATTTTTATTTCTTTGTTTATTGTTCTATTTTATGGAAAATTTCTTTGCTTTGTATTCCATATCTCTAATTTGGCCTTTGGGTGGTCCATTTTAATTACTTACATTTCAAGCATTTCTTTTGAGCATTTGTTTCCTTATTCTTTGATTTCTTCTTTAAAAATAACACCTTACAGTACCTTGTTCTTCAGGAGCAAAACATCCTCCTGAAAATTTTGGAGGTTGCTAATTAGAATTTTTAAATTTCACTTTAAAATATTATATCTTTAGTTTTCTTCAGAATTGTTCTTTCTGCCTGTTATCTTGGCTCTTTCTTTGCTACCCTTGGTTTTTCTCAGATGTTTGGTGATCTTTCATTGCTCATTTAAATTTATAAATAAAAGATTTGGATGATGAGTGTTTGAGGTTGGCATGGATTTCCTTTTTTGTGCATATCTGTTTTCATAATAGGTTTCTCCCCTGACTGGAAGGAATGAGGAGTACATGGGCCTGCTGACAGACATGTTTCTTTTTAGAGTGGATGAGGGAGGCAAGTTGGGGTTCCACACACTTATCAAAATAAGGAAGATTTTTATCTTGATACTAGAATACTTTCATGTTTTCATTCCTAGAAAAACTCTTTTTATCATACTTACCTTCCCTGCATGATCATTATGTAGGACGAGAATATTCCGGAGCTCTGTTCTACTTTTCTCTCTTTCCAAACTCAAAAACTGTTAGGGGCTTCCCTGGTGGCACAGTGATTGAGAGTCCGCCTGCTGATGCAGGGGACGCGGGTTCGTGTCCCGGTTTGGGAAGATCTCACATGCCACGGAGCCGCTGGGCCCGTGAGCCATGGCCGCTGAGCCTGCGCGTCCGGAGTCTGTGCTCCGCAGTGGGAGAGGCCACAGCAGTGAGAGGCCAGCATACCGCAAAATAAATAAATAATAATAAAAAATGTTAGGACACCCTCTTCCCACAGCCCCTAAAGGTGGACTTCCCACCATGGAAAGTACTCTCAAGGCTTTGTCCTGGAGACAAACACCTAGCCTCCCTGTACATATGCAGGAGTGGATGGGGACTACAGACCAAGCTGCTCATCAAGCAGTCCCTTAATTGTCCTGAGCATTGCCCCATGGCCAGAATTTGATTTGTATTCTCTGCATTTGAAGATTCTAAAACTCTTGGGGTGAACAACTCTCTTCTCCTCAGCAGCCTTTTCCCCTTCCTGTTTTTGTATAGTTTATTCTACTCTGGTTTCTCTATCAATCTGATCTTATTAGTTTTCTAACTTCTAGAAATTCTCCCAAACGTATGGTCTACTGGTGATATCATTTCCTGTTCCCCAGGTTTTTATAAATTTATTTTTCAATTACATATTTTGTGTCATTTCAAATAGACTTTGGCAGAGAGAGGGGGTACATGTATGTACTTAGCCTGCCATATTAAAATGGAAGTCTCCACCTGTTTTTGATCCACGGTTAAGGTTCTACAGGTTAATCAAATGTAATCTGTCACCAGTATGTAGATGCTAGTTTAAATTATCTTTTAGTTTCTATATGAAATCCCTCAAGCAGGAATTTTATCCTAGGATTCATGGATCCCTAGAGATCAATTAGCCCCTGTGCTCCTAAATAATCTCTAGGGGATTATAGGAGAAAAAAACTAGAATAAAGCCCTTTGAAAATATTTTTTCATGGGCTACTTAAAATGGTAATGGACAATTAATGAAAGATAAATAAAATCTAAAACTGCACATATCATTCAGGAAAACTTTTGTAAGGTAACATTTCCCCAACATTATATTATGAGAAAATTTAACATACAGAAAAGTTGAAAGAATTGTACAGGAAACACCCATATACTCACTTCTCTTGGACAATTACAGTTAACTCTGTTTGCTTCATCTCAGATCTATCCATTCCTCTATCCATCAATAAATTCTTCTTTCCTTTTTGATGAATCTCCAAGGAAGTGGCAGCCATTAGCGCACTTTAAAAGGTACTTTTAAAATAACAGTACATTTTTTCCTGATTTTCCTTCCTTTCATTTCCTTTCTCTCTTTTTGTCATCATATTCTCATGACACTAATAGGTGAGTTTCTCTCTGTATGTAATGTTCTTGTCTGCTTGGTTGGCTAATTGGGTGGGTGTTTAGACATGCAAACCAGATTGGCTGCTTTAAGGACCAACGGAAAGCTCACCTTTTTTGCAAAGACTTCTTTAATTGAATGGGTTGACAATCCTTTCTCCTGTGATCTTGGATCATTTTGGCAGGTCTCTGCTATTTATCAGATTCGTATTGTGATTCTTCCTTTATATGAGTGTCACCCCCTTTGACTATAGGATCCTACATGTGTATGCCTGTGTGTGTTTATGGTTGTGGGGGACAGTGGATTAGAGACTGGGTCTTGTTCATCTCTTTTCAAGAGTTGAAACAGTTCCTAGAACATACTAAATGAATAAATCAGTTGGTGAGCAAATGAGTCAGTGCTTGCCCACTTTGACTAGACAAATCAGTTCAAAATAGTTGTTATGGGCTTCCCTGGTGGCACAGTGGTTGAGAGTCTGCCTGCCAATGCAGGGGACGCGGGTTCGTGCCGTGGTCTGGGAGGATCCCACATGCCGTGGAGCAGCTCGGTCCGTGAGCCATGGCTGCTGGGCGTGCGTGTCCGGAGCCTGTGCTCCACAATGGGAGAGGCCACAACAGTGAGAGGCCTGCGTACCACAAAAAAAAAAAAAAAAAGAAAAAAAATTGTTTTTATGATCATTGCTTTTTTTGTTAGTTTATCAGGTTAAATGAGGATGAATGCTTTGCTTAAGAGTATTTGCAATCCACATGATTGATATGGTTTCGTGTAGTTCTTAAAGTAGGTGAGAAGATGGTCAAAGTAAGAACTGGAACTCCTTACATCATTCCAGACTCAAAGTCAAAAGTAGGTATCACTATGCAAAAATGGAATCTGTCAAGTTATAATCTCAAGATTTCTGGACAAACCTAATGTCATCTTTATTCTGCTTTGCTAGTGTCATCAGAAACTCATCACAGGCACGGGTGGACCCTGGGTGTTGCACATGTGCAATAGCGTGCCATGGCGTCGTCTCTCAGGGCATCCTTGCACATGGGTTTCCTCTCCAGTAGGCGGTGCTGCCCTGATTGCTCTTTGACCTGAGGAATTTCTGAGAGATTTGGAAAGAAACTAGAGCACGGGGCCCCAGATCTGTCTGTCCTCAAAGCCTGTGCTTCTGACCTCTGCTCATCACACCAGCTACAGTTTTGTCAAGTCCTACATGAGAAACCAGGCTCAGAGAGGTGAAGTCACTTGCCCAAGATCACACAGCAAGTAAATGGTAGACTTGGCATTCAAATCCAGAGCCTGGGCTCTTAACCTCACATTATAGTTACCATTTGGATGTGCAGATGATCTTCGACAGGAATCAAAGCTCTTTGAGTAATGGCTGATTCTGGATTTGGTCAAGAAATGTACAGAGATGAGACCAGAATGCGGACAGCAGAAGCAAGAAGAATACAATCCTGCAGCCTGTGGAACGAAAACCACATTCACAGAAAGATAGACAAAATAAAAAGGAAGAGGACTGTGTACCAGATGAAGGAACAAGCTAAAACCCCAGAAAAACAACTAAATGAAGTGGAGATAGGCAACCTTCCAGAGAAAGAATTTGGAATAATGATAGTGAAGATGATCCAGGACCTCGGAAAAAGAATGGAGGCAAAGATTGAGAAGATGCAAGAAATGTTTAACAAACACCTAGAAGAATTAAAGAACAAACAAACAGAGATGAGCAATACAATAACTGAAATGAGAAATACACTAGAAGGAATCAATAGCAGAATAACTGAGGCAGAAGAACGGATAAGTGACATGGAAGACAGAATGATGGAACTCACTGCTGCAGAACAAAGAAAAAAGAATGAAAAGAAATGAAGACAGCCTAAGAGACTTCTGCAACAACATTAAATACAACAACATTTGCATTTTAGGGGTCCCAGAAAGAAGAGAGAGAGAAAGGACCCAAGAAAATATTTGAAGAGATTATAGTGGAAAACTTCCCTAACATGGGAAAGGAAATAGCTACTCAAGTCCAGGAAGCACAGGGAGTCCCATACAGGATAAAACCAAGGAGAAACATGCCAAGACACATAGTAATCAAACTGACAAAAATTAAAGAGAGAGAAAAATTATTAAAAGCAACAAGGGAAAAACGACAAATAACATTCAAGGGAACTCCCATAAGGTTAAGAGCTGATTTCTCATCAGAAACTCTACAAGCCAGAAGGGAGTGGCATGATATATTTAAAGTGATGAAAGGGAAGAACCTACAACCAAGATTACTCTACCCGGCAAGGATCTCATTCAGATATGACAGAGAAATCAAAAGCTTTACAGGCAAGCAAAAGCTAAGAGAATTCACCACCACCAAACGAGCTCTACAACAAATGCTAAAGGAACTTCTCTAAGTGGGAAACACAAGAGAAGAAAAGGACCTACAAAAGCAAACCCAGAACAATTAAGAAAATGGTCATAGGAACATACATATCGATAATTACCTTAAATGTGAATGGATTAAATGCTTCAACCAAAAGACACAGGCTTGCTGAATGGATACAAAAACAAGACCATATATAAGCTGTCTACAAGAGACCCACTTCAGACCTAGGAACACATACAGACTGAAAGTGAGGGGATGGAAAAACATATTCCAGGCAAATGGAAATCAGAAGAAAGCTGGAGTAGCAATACTCATATCAGATAAAATACACATAAAATAAAGACTGTTACAAGAGACAAGGAAGGACACTACATAATGATCAAGGGATCAATCCAAAAAGAAGATATAACAATTATAAATATAAATGCACCCAACATAGGAGCACCTCAATACATAAGGCAACTGCTAACAGCTATAAAAGAGGAAATCGACAGTAACACAATAATAGTGGGGGATTTTAACACCTCACTTACACCAATGGACAGATCATCCAGACAGAAAATTAATAAGGAAACAGTAGCTTTAAATGACACAATAGGCCGGATAGATTTAATTGATATTTATATGACATTCCATCCAAAAACAGCAGATTACACTTTCTTCTCAAGTGCACACGGAACATTCTCCAGGAGAGATCACATCTTGGGTTACAAATCAAGCCTCAGTAAATTTAAGAAAATTGAAATCATATCAAGCATCTTTTCTGACCACAACACTATGAGATTAGAAATCAATTACAGGGAAAACAACGTAAAAAACACAAACACATGGAGGCTAAACAATACGTTATTGAATAACCAAAAGATCACTGAAGAAATCAAAGAGAAAATCAAAAAATACCTAGAGACAAGTGACAACGAAAACACAATGATCCAAAACCTATGGGATGCAGCAAAAGCAGTTCTAAGAGGGAAGCTTATAGCAATACAACCTACCTGAAAAACAAGAAAAATCTCAAACAATCTAACCTTACACCTAAAGGAACTAGAGAAAGAATAACAAGTAAAACAAGTTAGTAGAAGGAAAGAAATCATCAAGATCAGAGCAGAAATAAATGAGATAGAAACAAAGAAAACAATAGCAAAGATCAATAAAACTAAAAGCTGGTTCTTTGAGAAGATAAACAAAATTGATGAACCTTTAGCCAGAGTCTTCAAGAAAAAGAGGGAGAGGACTCAAATCAATAAAATTAGAAATGAAAAAGGAGAAGTTAAAATGGACACTGCAGAAATACAAAGCATCCTAAGAGACTACTACAGGCAACTCTATACCAATAAAATGGACAACCTGGAAGAAATGGACAAATTCTTAGAAAGGTATAACCTTCTGAGACTGAACCAGGATGAAACAGAAAATATGAACAGACCAATCACAAGTAATGACATTGAAACTGTGATTAAAAATCTTCCAAAAAACAAAAGTCCAGGACCAGATGGTTTCACAGGTGAATTCTATCAAACATTTAGAGAAGAGCTAACAACCATTCTTCTCAAACTCTTCCAAAAAACTGCAGAGGAAGAACACTCCCCAACTCATTCTATGAAGCTACCATCACCCTGATACCAAAACCAGACAGAGATACTAGAAAAAAAGAAAATTGCAGACCAATATCACTGATGAATGTAGATGCAAAAATCCTCAACAAAATACTAGCAAACAGAATCCAACGACACATTAAAAGGATCATACACAATGATGAAGTGGGATTTATCCCAGGGATGCGAGGATTCTTCAATATGTGCAAATCAATCAATGTGAAACACCATATTAACAAATTGAAGAATAAAAGCCATATGATCATCTCAATAGATGCAGAAAAAGTTTTTGACAAAATTCAACACCCATTTATGATCAAAACTCTCCAGAAAGTGGGCATAGAGGGAACCTATATCAACATAACAAAGGCCATATACGACAAACCCACAGCAAACATCATTCTCAATGGTGAAAAATGGAAAGCATTTCCTCTCAGATCAGGAACAAGACAAGGATGTGCACTCTCACCACTATTATTCAGCATAGTTTTGGAAGTCCTAGCCATGGCAATCAGAGAAGAAAAAGTAATAAAGGAATCCAAATTGGAAAAGAAGAAGTAAAACTGTCGCTGTTTGCAGATGACATACTATACATAGAGAATCCTAAAGATGCCACCAGAAAACTACTAGAGCTAATCAATGAATTTGGTAAAATTGCAGGATACAAAAGTAATGCACGGGAATGTCTTGCATTCCTATACACTAACAATGAAAGATCACAAAGAGAAATTAAGGAAACAATCCCACTCACCATTGCAACAAAAATAATAAAACAGCTAGGAATAAACCTACCTAAGGAGGTAAAAGTCCTGTACACAGAAAACTATAAGACAGTGATGAAATAAATCAAAGATGACACAAACAGATTGAGAGATATACCATGTTCTTAGATTGGAAGAATTAATATTGTGAAAATGACTGTACTACCCAAAGCAATCTACATATTCAGTGCAATCCCTATCAAGTTACCAATAGCATTTTTTTTTTACAGAACTAGAACAAAAAATCTTAAAATTTATATGGAGACACAAAAGACCCCAAATAGCCAAAGCAATCTTGAGGGAAAAAAGTGGAGCTGGAGGAATGAGACTCCGTGACTTCAGACTATACTACGAAACTACAGTAATCAAGACAATATGGTACTGGCACAAAAACGAAAATATAGATCAATAGGATAGAAAGCCCAGAGGTAAACCCATGCACCTATGGTCAACTAATCTATGACAAAGGAGGCAAGGATATACAATGGAGAAAAGACAGTGTCTTCAATAAGTAGTACTGGGAAAACTGGTACATGTAAAAGCTACATGTAAAAGAATGAAATTAGAACACCCCCTAACACCATACACAAAAATAAACTCAGAATGGATTAAACACCTGAATGTAAGACTAGATGCTATAAAACTCTTAGAGGAAAACATAGGAAGAATACTCTTTGACATAAATCACAGCAAGATCTTTTTTGACCCACCTCCTAGAGTAATGGAAGTAAAACCAAAAATAAACAAATGAGACCTAATGAAACTTAAAAGCTTTTGCACAGCAAAGGAAGCTATAAACAAGATGAAAAGACAACACTCAGAATGGCAGAAAATATTTGCAAACAAATCAACGGACAAAGGATTAATCTCCAAAATATATAAACAGCTCCTGCAGCTCAATATTAAAAAAACAACCCACCCAATAAAAAAATGAGCAGAAAGCCTAACAGACATTTCTCTAATGAAGACATACAGATGGCCAAGAGGCACATGAAAAGCTGCTCAACATTACTAATTATTAGAGAAATGCAAATCAAAACTACAATGAGGTATCACCTCACACCGGTTAGAATAGGCATAATCAGAAAATCTACAAACAACAAATGCTGGAGAGGGTGTGGAGAAAAGGGAAGCCTCTTGCACTGTTGGTGGGAATGTAAATTGATACAGCCACTATGGAGAACAGTATGGAGGTTCCTTAGAAAACTAAAAATAGAATTACCCTATGACCCAGCAATCCCACTACTGGGCATATACCCAGAGAAAACCATAATTCAAAAAGACACATGCACCCCAATGTTCATTGCAGCAGTATTTACAATAGCCAGGTCATGGAAGCAACCTAAATGCCCATTGACAGATAAATGGATAAAGAAGTTGTGGTACATATATACAATGGTATATTAGCCATAAAAAGGAACGAAATTGGGTCCCTTGTAGAGATGTGGGTGGATCTAGAGACTGTCATACAGAGTGAAATAAGTCAGAAAGAGAAAAACAAATGTCGTATATTAATGCATACATGTACAATCTAGAAAAATTGTACAGATGAACCAGTTTGCAAGACAGAAATAGAGACACAGATGTATGGAAGAAACGTATGGACACCATGGAGGGAAAGCAGGCTGGTGGGGTGGTGGTGGGATGAACTGGGAGATTGGGATTGACATATATACACTAATATGTATAAAATAGATAGCTAATAACCTGCTGTATAAAAAAATTAAATTAAAAAAATTACAGTTTTTTCATTGAGAATAACACACATCATACTATCATAAAGAAGTTGCTTATGATGTTTACTTTTTTCTATTTTTAGAAATTTTCCCAAGATTAATTTTAGTAACTGATCTAACAATTCCCATCTCAGTAGTGGGAATAAAATCTTGCATCTTGACCCATATCCTCTGTATGTCATGACTTTCTTTGAGCTTACGTGATTCAAGAGCCAGCCCCACAAAGAAACGCAGGGCATGTGTTTGATAGGAACCAACATTTTTTGATGAAATATGATGTGCTTGGCACTGTACTAGGCAGTTTACATTTGTTATTTTTTGTCTAAAGTGCCCTCCAATGGAGGGAAAATTGGATTAGCTGGCTGAAATCACTCACTTGAACTGTCTACATGGCTACTGGTCATTGGCTGCTTGCTGATTTGAGGCTAAGGAACTTTTTCTCCTCTTTAATGTTTGTCTTCGTGATTTAACATCATGCTCAAGAGCAGTGCTAGAGGCCAAGCAAGGCCCTCAGGGGATACTGGGCTCACATCAGTATTTACTTTTCAAAAATGAAAGTGCTTCAGAGAGTGCCCTGGTGGGCAAGACCTGGGGAAGACCTCTTGGGTCCAGCTTTTTCTTTTTTTCAAGTCATAGATCACTGATCTTTTAGCCAAAGGACACAGACCCTTTCCCCCTCTTTCTCCTTGCTCTCTACAGGCAGCCTGCAGCCCTTTGGTAGCCCTGGGAGTTCATTTGACCAGATGTAACAAATATGGCGTAGCAGGGGATTAAAGTATAATTTACCTGGAAGAACACAACAGTCTGGAGTCTTTTCTGAGCCCAGTACACCTGCAGGAACATCCCAGAAGCCTGCCTCTGTCTTGTGGGACCAACTCACCTCCCAGGCACCACTGGGTGGCTGGGTTCCCCAGGATGCCACTTTAGGACAGTCTGTGCTTGTGGGAGCAGATAAGTGAGCTTAGAGGGGCCTTTTATCAGCTTCTGTGTTCACAGAGGCCAGATGATCTTCAAGGAGTTGCTTAGAGATTTAAAGCGCTGATGTGACAAGGATACTTTGATTCCAATGTTCCAGCCCTCTCCCTGCAGCCAGTGTTTATGTAAACTTGAAAAAACCTGCCACTACTGTTCATCGCCCTCGTTTTTCAACCGTAATGGTAATGACATTCCAAGGACTAGGAGAGATTTAGCATCCTTCAAGTCTGGGGTTAGATTCTCCCGCAGACATGGCATTGGAGTGTTGTAGTCCAGCTCGTGGGAGCACAGGCAGAGAGGACTGCGGGAAATAAGGGAGACTGCTCTCAGATGGAGTTTTGAAATCAGCCCTGGGAAAGCTTTAATTTGTGTTATTGATTATTGTTGTATATGCAAAATTCTGACTTAAAAGACTCGAAGTCTCTTTTTGCTTTAATATATGAATCAAAATTCAAGAACTAGAAGTCATGACTTTCTCACTGCACTCTGTGGTCTCTTTCCCAAGCCTCCTCTATTTTCTCTCACTCCTCTTCCCTCTCAAACTCAGATCCTCTCCTCTCTCTCTCTCTTTTTAAAAATATTTATTTATTTATTTATTTGGCTGCGCCGGGTCTTAGTTGTGGCACACAGGATCTTCATTGCCACGTTCAGGATCTTTAGTTGCGGCATGTGGGCTGTTAGTTATGGCATGCAGGATCTAGCTCCCTGACCGGGGATTGAACCCGGACTCCCTGCGTTGGAAGCGTGGAGCCTTAACCACTGGACCACCAGCGAAGTCCCCTTTCCTCTCTCTTTTATGGCCCTTATTTCCAATAGCAAAGATGGGACTCTGTGAAGGAGAGAGACTTATCCCATCAGTACAGATGACAAACCAAAACAACAGAAGGGAATATTAAGAACTGAGACTCTCCCCCTCCAATCAAGGACATATGCTTGCCCCTTGGTCAGCTTGAAGTGCCTCTCCCCGCCTTCCACTTCTAAGGGGCCTTAAATGTCCCTACCATCATCTATTTTTCTTCCTCAGTCAGTCTTTGCTGTAAGAAACCTCGATCAGTCAATCCCTATTCCTACTTTCCTGTAAGAGTAAAAGGAAAAACTAAAAGATTTTGGATGGGGGAACAGAGTTTTGTGTGAGAATACAATTTTTTGTCGCTCTTCACTCCTTTTCCCTAATGAAGGCCCTAAGGTTGAAGTTGGTGGGCACCAGGAGACCATATCCTGGTCTTGAGTATCTCAGCCACTTCTTGGGCAGTTCTCTGATCTGTTTGGCACCCTCAGTGCCTCTGAAGCCTGGCCCTGGCGTGGTGCTTTGGAGAGCCCTTCCTTCAGGCTGATCATTGGAATGGTGCTGAGGGCTGTGAGCACAGTCACACAGACGAAAGGAACTGGATCCTGTTCCTGGAATCCAGAGCAAGGATCCTGATGGAGACTTTTTCTTCCTCTTGAAGGCTGAGCCACTGGCAGTCTTCTTTTCCATCTGTCCAGGAAAGCCATCTTTCAACAAATAGAGTTTTAAGAGCTTTTATCCTGCTCTTGCATCCAAGAGCTGACCCAGAGCATAGCTCTTGGCTTTTCTCAGAATCAGCTCTGTTTGGGAACATGAACTCCATAGGGATTAGTATATGGATACCGGCATTTTTCAACTTGCCGATCTTAAATAGAAATTTAGGGGCAGATGCAGGTTTTGTGAGGCTTGAAAGCTTGCACATGACATTTTGAAACCACCAACCTGATGGGAGGTGTGATGAAGTAGCAGATAGAGTGGAAAGAGACAGCAATCTTGCAAATTGGGTTAAAATGTCTTACTTCAGCAACTTAAAAAACAAACAACATGTGACCATGTGAGCACATTACCAGTGGTCATCCAAGGCCCAGGAAGGAGCCTGTGCAAGTGAGGAGCCCTGCAGACCATGCTTCATTAGCTTCATTGTAAATTTGCCTCTGTAGGATTGTTTTCTTCTTAAAAAAAAAATGAAAACACATCCTTCTTGTCCCCCAAGCCATATTACTTTATGTTTCTAAAAATGCTTTTCAAGTGATTTTTGCGCAATTTGACAATGTATCAATAGCCTAAAAATATTCACGTTTTATCCCAGTAGTTCTCCTCTTGGCAATCTAGTCTAAGAAAATTAACTAGATTAATGGAACAGCTTTATGCACAAAGATGTCTATTGCAGCATTATTTATAATAACAAAAAAATGGGTAAACTTTAATGACTAACAACATGGGAATGACAAAGTACAATATGATATATTCACCTGTTGGAATATTATACCATTAGTGCCAATGACTTTTCTTTACAAAATGCCTATAATAATCTGGGAAAATGCTAATATACTAATATTATCAGAAAATAGCAGCGCACAAAACTTATATAAACAGCCAATTGATAACATTGTCTTTGAATTTCCAGCTCTTTGGAAATATTCTTGTGTTACACACATCTGAACCCCTTGGATCTTTGGAATTTCGAAAATTGAGGACCAACGCTGATCACACTAGAAAAAAGTCTCATTTAAAAATATCCTCTGATTTTATATTGTTTTTTAAAGATAATTCTCGGGACTTCCCTGGTGGCGCAGTGGTTAAGAATCCGCCTGCCAGTGCAGGGGACATGGGTTCGAGCCTTGGTCCAGGAAGATCCCACATGCCATGGAGCAACTAAGCCTGTACGCCACAACTACTGAGCCTGTGCTCTAGAGCCTGTGAGCCACAACTGCTGAGCCCGTGTGCCTAGAGTCCATGCTGCACAACAAGAGAAGCCACCACAATGAGAAGCCCGTGCACTGCAAGGAAGAGTAGCTTCCACTCACCGCAACTAGAGAAAACCTGTGCACAGCAACAAAGACCCAACTCAGCCAAAAATAAATATATTAATTAATTAATTTAAAAAAACTTTAAAGTTAATTCTCGATACTAATGGGAAAATGATGAAATCAGCACTTTTATTTATTGCTGATTGAAGAATAATAAACAACATTTTTGGACAGTATTTTGACATTATTAATCAAAAGCCTTAAATGTATTCATACCCTTTGACACAGTAATCCCAATTCTGAGCATTATTAGTATCAGATGCTGTACTGCTGTGCATAGAAAATGCAAAAGAATCTATAGATTTGGATTAATCAGTGAGCGTAATAAGGTGGCTGCGTATACGTGTCAATATTCAAACTATTATGAAAATCAATTGTATAGATTGTTAGAAAATGAAATTTTAAAAATATATCATTTACAATAGTATAAAAATAACATCAAATACCTACAAGTATGTCTAATGTGAGATATTCAGGGCTATTACCCAGAAAACTATAAAATATTATTGCAAGAAATTAGAGAAGACGTAAATAAATGGAACTGAACTATGTTCGTGGATTGGAAAACTAAATATTTTTAGAAGATGTGTATTCTTTCCCTACCAAGCAATCCCAAGCAAAATCTCAGTGTTTTTATTCTTTCTTTGTGGAAATTATAAGCTAATTTTAAAGTTTATAAAGAAATGAAAAAAACTAAAGATAGCCAAAACAATCTTGAAGAAGAACAAAGCTGGAGGACTTACTCTACCAGATATCAAAACAGCCAATATGGAGTTATTTGTAGGCATAATTTGTATTAGTATTAAATTATATTAAGCCTCCATTTCTTTCCCCATTACCTTTGTTTTTATTTTTATTGATGGCATGTATTATGTATATTTATATTTTTATTAAAGATATATTTGACTACAAATATTAAGTGTTGTATATGTATGTATACATATATTTTACCAAACGTTATATGGTCCTATCTGGCTTTATAAATGAAAAATAGCTATTTTTTTTTTTTTTTCTTTTTGCGGTACGCGGGCCTCTCACTGTTGTGGCCTCTCCCGTTGCGGAGCACAGGCTCCGGATGCGCAGGCCCAGCGGCCATGGCTCACGGGCCCAGCCGCTCCGCGGCATATGGGATCCTCCCAGACCGGGGCACGAACCCGTATCCCCTGCATCGGCAGGCGGACTCTCAACCACTGCGCCACCAGGGAGGCCCAAAAAATAGCTATTTTTGACAATGATAGGTTAAGTGTGAGTTTTTTCTGATTCATTCCATTTTGTATTTTGTAGATCTTTTCAATTTGAAATTCACTTTCCTCTTTAGGTCTGGAAAATTTCTTTGGTTATTTCTTTGATAATTATCTCCTCTGCACTTATTTGTTCTTGTTCATTTCACTCTTAGTGGATGTTAGACCTCCTGGTTTGATGCTCTGTGTCTCTAATCTTTATTGCTCATATTTTTCATCCCTTTGCCTTTTTACTTTTATGCTCTGAGAGATTTTCTAGGCTTTTCCACTATTGCTTTTATTGGATTTTTATTTCACAATCATATTTTTAATTTCCAAAACTACTTTCTTATACCCTGATCATTCCTTCCCCTATTCTTGATTTGTGGATTAAATAGCTTTTCAAATCTCACTGAGCCTCCTGATTAGATTTATTTCTTAAAATCACTGAACTTGAATTATGTTCATGTTCAGTTTCCCTTGCTCTTTCTCTTTCAAACTGCTTTTTTTCCCCTAAACTGTCTGGATACCTTTGAGTGTTTGTTAATATTTAAGAGTATGGACTAGGCAGGCAAATCTCTGTACATGGGCATGGACTTGTTACTGGCAGACATGCCTTTCAGGCGAGCAGTTGGGGAGCTAATTATTCTGCTTCCAAAAGCCAGGATGATGACTGCTTTACTTTTAGGCACTAACACCTCCAGTAGTTGCCTTAGAAATTTTTTTTTAAAGAAAATATATATATACTGTAATTTTTTTTTAGAGAAAAATACCCCCCTCCTTTTTTGGCTATGGATAAATGCCTGCCTGCTTGAGATTTGTGCAAGGAGGGAGGTATTTGCTATTTTGTTTATAGTCCTTGTCACTCATTCCCTGGTTTTCAGCTCTGCTTCTTATTTCCACTCTCGTGTGTGTTCCCTCTGAGTCCGGAGGTTCTGTGGTTCTGCTGCTTTTGGATTCTTGCAGCTTCCTCAAAGTTGCTGTTTCCCCTGCTCTGCTTCAAGCTACTGATACCCCTGCATTTACTTTCTATCATCTGGAAATTTTTTAAAATCTCTTGTCTGTTGATGAGTATCCTTCTATTTACTTGTTGTTAAGGTTTATACCTTTCTGTTGCTTTACCATCATTTTTCTGAGGACTCAGGAGATGGAGAGTCTATCATGGGAATTTAGTCTGTCATCCTGAAGCGGAATCCTTTAATCTACTTAAGAGGAATCCCTTAAATTCCATGGAAGATGTTTGGTTTAAGCCCAGTTTTGAGAAATAAGTAGAATTTACATAGAAACAGAGGACTGTAGAAGACAGACCAAAGAGAGGACAGGTTTGAACAATAGTGTGGAGATGTGCATTGACCACGTTAGGTTTGAAGAATAATGAGTGTGTCAGCCTAGCAGGATCCCAGAGTTCCAGGGGGAGAGTCATGGGAAATAAGACTTGAAAAGTAATATGGATTTAGAGTTTTTAGTTCTAGATGGGAAAATTTGGCTTTTTGAGCAGAGCAGAAAAGCAATGAAATCAATATTTTAAAAAGATTTATTTGGCAAGATGTGAAATATGCTTTGGAGGGAGATAGACTGTAGGCAGAGAGCCAGTTAGGAAACAGGTTAATCATCCATTTGTGAAATGAGGGATGATGGCAGCAGAAAGGAAAATTAGGAAGAGATGGCAAATTAGAAATAAGAATCTATATTACTTAATGACTGATTGGCTATGGAGGATAAGACACCTGTCAGTTTTCAGGACCAGATGACTATGGAGAACTACTGGCATTGATGTAGTTGGGAAGGTAATAGGCACCTATCCTATTTACACCTCCTCTCTCTGCTAAGAGTAGGTCACCCACAGTATAATCCTTGTTTCCAGCCTAGGTTTTTACAGGTGGCGATAGTAGTGGTAGTGATGATGGTAGAGATAGTGGCGGTGATGGAGGCAGTGGCAGAAATAGTGATGATGGTGGTGATGACAATGTTGAAGGCAGTGGTAGTGGTGGTGGTAATGTGATAGTGGTGATAATTGTGGTAGGGGTTGGGTGCAATCGTGTATGTGGTAGTGGCAGCAGTGATGGAGGTGGTGTTAGTGGCAGCAATAATGGTGGTAATGGAATGGTACTGGTGGGAATTTTGGAGGGGGATGGTGATGGTGGTGGTGATAGAAGTGGTGGTGATGGTGGTAATGGAAGTAGTAGCAGTAGTGGTTGTGTGATGAGAGTGGTGAAGGTGCAGATGGCTTTAATGATGGAGGGGGTGGTGTGATAGTACTCATGGCAAGTGATTATGGTAGGGACTGTGGTGGTGAGGGCGGTGGTGGTGATAATGGTGGTGATGAGGATGGAGTGATAGTAGAAGTGATTGTGGTATCGATTGTTATAGTGCTGGAGGGAGTCATAGCAGTGGAAATAACAGCAAAGGTCATGTCCTGGTGACTGTGGTAGGGTGTGGTAGTAGATGGCACGTCTTAGCTATGCAACTATAACTCTATGTCTTGAATTTACTCTTGTCTACTCATATCATGAATTTAGGAGAACAGGAGAAGGCTTGGTTGTCCACAGAGCTATATGACCTTGTTCTACCCTTCAGCCACAGCTGATTAGACTAGAACTGGACATCTGCCTCAGGAAACAATCTAGGCTGGTTGAGCTAAGAAGATTTTCAACCTAGAGGTTGAGTTTAACTAAGAGACTAGGAAATTGTAGCTATTAGATGTAGACACTTGAATGGAAGAGACTTGTGGAGTAATAGCCTGAGTCATCACCATTGCAGTGAAATGCTGTGTACCGTTAAGGTTAAGAAAG
Source organism: Mesoplodon mirus (assembly GCF_964341445.2). Classification (NCBI taxonomy): domain Eukaryota; kingdom Metazoa; phylum Chordata; class Mammalia; order Artiodactyla; family Ziphiidae; genus Mesoplodon; species Mesoplodon mirus. The sequence goes on from NC_138985.1 coordinate 73,306,273, forward strand.
AGTTCACAAGTTATGAGTAAACAGAAAAGGGCAATGTGCTGATAGAGGCAGGAAATGAAGCAGGGGGCAGAGAGAAGCAGAAATGAAAGACCAGGCAGCAGCCTCCTTCCTAGCTGACAAGGTCCAGGCCTCATGGGCTCCCAAAGAGACCATTCAAGTCCATTCTGGTTTCAAGTGGCCGTGAAATTGCCAGTTGTATCCTTTCCATAAACTTCTCTTTTATTTGAATTGCTTTGTGTGAGTTTCTGTTCCTTGCAATCAAATATCAGGGACTAAGATATTCATGAAGTTAACTGCTTATTTTTCATGCTGTTTGCAGACTTCAAGGTTACCAGCCCCTAGATACCACTATTAGATGCTTTTGTGTTTGGACCCCTCAACCCTCTACCAGGGAGCTTTTGTATTGGACAGATCATGCACCAAAGAATTGTATTTAACATCAGGTCCATTTCACACAGAGTCCAGGCTTTATTTAATATAATCTATTACTTAATAGTGCCCCCTTGATATTTCAAAATTAGAGTTCCCCCACCCGGGATGTCACATCCTGCTTCTCCAGTGGCAGCAATGTCTCTAGACTCTGTCTCTTACAACCTCTTGCTATGTTCTTGTTTCTCTGGCTTGCATTCTCTTGACTTACACCTTGACCCCCCTTCTCTGCCTTCCTTCTTCAGATGCCAGACCTGGACTCTCTGACTTTGATTTTGACTCACTCAGAAGATCCTGACTCTGGTGTCTCTCTCCAAAGGATGGAAGAGCACAGCTGACTGACAAGCTGGACTTAGACCTGATGCTCTACACTTCTGCCAGGTTGGTGAGAGAGGACTGGAAGGGGTCGGGGGGTGATCTTTATCTACTGAGTACACGTGTCAGGTACTGTTCGGTCAGCATTACTGCCTTCGTTCTATACGTGATAAACCTAAAGCTCAGAGTGTTTAAGGTGAATGAGTTTATGTAGTGAATGAATGGCAGATCTGGGGTGTGAACCCAAATGTGTTTGACTTCAAAAGATGTTTTCCTTTTAAACTGTGCTGACTTGACGAAGAGGGGATAAAACGAGTCTTAGTCGAGTACTCTGGTAGCACCCTTTAATGACCATCCAACATCCATTCTCCCCTTCCTTCTTCATAGCAAAGCCCTGGTTTTATTTGGTATGGAAATATGCTCCCCTAAAAAACTCTATAGTCTAGGCTTCCTGCAGCCAAGGCGTAGGCATGTGAAAGCCGATATGATGAAAGTTGAAGGGTTGTGTGGAGCTTCTAGGAAGGATGCTTAAAGCTTCAAGTTGATCCAGCTGGGAGGCTCTCCCCTTTGCTCTTCTTCTTGCTCAGAATGGAGCTCTGATAACCACTTGTACATGAGGAGATCCTAAAGGTGGAATCCACATTCTAGGGTAGGAGAGCCGGGGTCCCTGAAGGTAGCAGTGCTGCCATATCAGTTCTGAAATGCCTGCCTCTGCACTCTTATGTGAAAAGATATAAACACCTGTTTTGTTTGAGCTACTTTTATATGCAGTATATGATTCAAGCACCTCCTATATGTGAAACACTGTGCTGGCACTTGGACATTTGGTTGCCCCCATTTCAGATGAAGACCCTAGGTTCCAGAAAGTTAAGAGTAATTAACTTAAGCTCACACAGCTAGTCAAGTGGCATGTCTTGACTTTAGAGCATATTGCTCTAAAGACTAAAGTCTAAATTCCTTAACATGGCATATGAAACGCCCATGATCTAACCATTGCCTTTTGTCTTACATTTTGTTTTATGCTTTTAAAAACGCTGTTCCCTCTGCCTAGAATTCTCTGCCCTACTTTTCCTCTGGGAATCTCCTACTCATCCTTTAAGACCTAGTCAAAGTGCTACCTCCTCTGAAGTCTTTCCTAGGCAGCTGTCTCATGACATACGTCTTCCTTCTTCTGTGCCCCTATTGCTCCATGCTATGCCTTATTAAGACATCGTGTTGCATATAGAGTGGTAATTGTCTGCACGCCTGTCTCCATTCTAAAATGTCAGCTTCTTTAGAGGCCAGATCTTTCCATCTCTGTATCCTCACCATTAGTTCACTGCCTAGCACATAAGAAGGAAATTTTTTTTGAATGACTGACTGCCCGAATGAATAAAAGTAGGCATCAAGTTGAATGGTACCTTTTAGTAAACTTCAGGGGCTAAATATCACATACTGAGGCTTATCTCCTCATGTGTCTCCTAAGCCCCCTGGGAAGCATATGAGAGCATGTCATTGCAGGACTGCTTTCGGTGGAGACCCATGAGAGCTCATGTCTCCATGGAGACCCTTCAATTCATTCTTTACTCTCATTCCGTAGCCCCTGCACCTAAAGAGGACTGTGGCATATTTCCAATTCAAAACATGGTTTTGTTAGGGAATGTGACTGAAAAGATCATAAATGTAGATCTGATTCTTGCTTGAATCCTTTCAAGAAATTGAATCAGTTCTGACACAGCATCCTTTTTCAAAATTTTCAAAACTTTGAATCCATTTTAAACTAGATTGTGATCGACAGACCCACTGGAACATTAGCAAACAGTTAAATACTAATTAGCCAAGTCGCTGCTAATCTCCCAGCTGTCAAAGCCAGAGATAGAGACAAAAGCTTCTATTAAACCTGAGTTGGTCCCTGAGGAGGAAGAGGTCAGAGGGGAGTGTTCAGTCAACTGTGAGATTATGTGAACGAAGTCTTAAGTGAAAATAATAAAAAACATACAAATGTCCCTTTACTCATTTAAAAAGACATTATATTGACATGAAAACTCTCCTTTTGTCATTTTACTCTCCCCAATTTCCCCATCATTTAACTGTTACCCATTATTTTTAGGATAAAGTTCTAAACCTTTTGCCTGACTTTCTGCCCCCAAGTAAGATTTCCAGTTGTATTTGTTACTTCCTCCTCTTCTTGGACCTTCTGCTCAAGGCTGAACATGCCCTTAGGTACATAAAGCTGGGGATGATAACTGCAAGATACAAGATGGACAGATATACTGTGGTTGTGAATGGTGGTAGTGGTGATGGGGGGGGTGGGTATTGAGGGAAGGTGGAGAAAGCTGCCTTTGAAGGCCCAAAATTGTCTGCACAAAGACTTAAAATCTACTCCTGTGGGCTAGTTCTCTGTTTACACTTCACTGCCCTCCAATATTTCTCCTAATTGTTTCTCAAAATTGAAGCAAGTGTAACCCAGTATTGTAGCCCAAGTCCCTTATTCAAGTGAAGCCATACTAAAACCTATCTGTCCCCCATCCCATTGCAATAGGAGACTTTTCTTTCACTCCTTGGTATATATGTGGATTTGCAGGGGGAGTGTGGGGGTGGGGTGAGGCAGTGTCCATTTTATATTGTATGAATCTTTTTTTAAATTTATTTATTTATTTATTTATTTTTGGCTGTGTTGGGCCTTTGTTGCTGCGTGCGGGCTTTCTGTAGTTGCGGCGAGTGGGGGCTACTCTTCATTGCGGTGCACGAGCTTCTCATTGCGGTGGCTTCTCTTGTTGAAGAGCACGGGCTCTAGGCACGCGGGTTTCAGTAGTTGTGCCTCGCGGGCTCTCGAGCGCAGGCTCAGTAGTTGTGGTGCAGGGGCTTAGTTGCTTCAAGGCACGTGGGATCTTCCCGGACCAGGGCTCGAACCTGTGTGCCCTGAATTGGCAGGCGGATTCTTAACCACTGCACCACTAGGGAAGTCCTTGTATGAATCTTTATAAAATTCTCACAGGTATTTGAGAGTCCCAAAAGGTTAACAAACTTCAATTTAGAAGAGGTAATGTGAAGAATTTAAACAGAACTTCTTAAAGTATGGTTTGTGGACTACTTATGTTAGGATCAACTGGAGAGCTTGTTTTTAATATAGATCCTTGGACCTCGACTCAGGACTCTTGAATTAGAAAATCTGGGGTGGGAGCCCCAAAATCTGCATTTAAAAATCCTCCCAGAAGATCTGCTTTACCAGATGAGAACCACTGGCTTTAAATGGATCTAGGTCCATGTTTGTTGGTATTTTATAATTTGTGGGTATTTTATAATTACCGGTTTTCCTGAATTCTCCAAGTTGAATAGTTAACGCCTTGAGTTTGCCTGAAAGACAATTATATCATCAGAAATAATTATAATTTGTCCTCCTTCTTTTAATTTGTGTGTGTGTGTGTGTGTTTTCTTCTTGCACTGGCTATGTTGTAGAACAGGGGTTGGCAAACTATGGTCCATAGCCCTAATCTGGCCACCATCTATTTTTGTATGACCCATGAACTAAGACTGGTTTTTACATTTCTAAATGGTTGATCTATAAGTACCTACATAATATCCTCTATGCTGCCTCTTGGCAGGCAAAGGCTAAAATATTTCCTATCTGGCTCTTTACTGAAAAAGTTTGATGACCCACCAGCAAAGAATGAGAGTTCTGTTACTCTCTGACTGTCAGCATTTGGTATTGTCAGAATTTTTTTTAGCTATTCTAATAGGTGTATAGAAGTGTCTCATTGTGGTTTTAATTTGCATGTTTCTAATGGCTAATGATGTTAAGTATCTTAATGTGTTTATTTGCCATCCAAATATCTTCTTTGGTGAAATGTCTGTTCAAATCTTTGGACCTTTTTTTGTTTTTTTTGTGTTTTTTTTTTTTTGCGGTATACGGGCCTCTCACTGTTGTGGCCTCTCCCGTTGTGGGGCACAGGCTCTGGACACGCAGGCTCAGTGGCCATGGCTCACGGGCCCAGCCGCTCCGCGGCATGTGGGATCTTCCCGGACCAGGGCATGAACCTGTGTCCCCTGCATCGGCAGGCAGACTCTCAACCACTGCACCACCAGGGAAACCCTGGACCGTTTTTTAAAAATTGAATTGTTATTTTCTTATTGTTGAGTTTTGAGAGTTCTTTATATATTCTGGATACAAATCCTATGTCAGAAATAAGATTTGCAAATATTTTGCAAGTATTTATTTTAATTCTATTAAGTGTTTTATGCAGAAGGAAATCTTTTAATTTTAAGTCTAGTTTATCATTAAAATATTTTTTCCATATCATGCTGTTGGTATTATATGCAAGAACCCTTTGCTTAACCCAAAGTCACAAAAATTTTCCCCTGTGTTTTCTTCTAAAAGTTCTATGGTTTTACAAAATTTTATATTTAGAGCTGTGATTAGTTGAGTTAATGTTATAAGATGTGAGGTAAAATTTGAGTTTCTTTTTTTTTCTCTTCTTTTTTTTTTGCATATGATTGCTCAATTGTTTCAACAGCATTTTTTAAAGGACTATTAGTTATCAAAATAGGTTGACCATATTTATGTGGGTCTCTTTCTGGTTGAGTCCTCCAACTTTACTCTTCTTTTTCAAAATTGTTTTGGCTATTCTAGTTCATTTGCTTTTCCATATAATTTTTTTTTTTTTTTTTTTTTTTTCCGGTACGCGGGCCTCTCACCGTTGTGGCCTCTCCCGTTGCGGAGCACAGGCTCCGGACCCGGACGCGCAGGCTCAGTGGCCATGGCTCACAGGCCCAGGCGCTCCGCGGCATGTGGGACCCTCCCAAACCGGGGCACGAACCCGCGTCCCCTGCATCGGCAGGCGGACTCTCAACCACTGCGCCACCAGGGAAGCCCCCATATAAATTTTAGAGTCAGCCTGTATATATCTTCAAAAATCCTGCTGGGATTTTGATTGCAATTGAGTTAAATCTATAGGTCAATTTTGGGAAAATTTATATCTTAACTGTGTTGAGTGTTCCAATTCATGAATACGGAATGTATCTTCATTTATTTAGGTCTTCTTTGATATTTCATCATATTTTGTAGTTTTCAAGATACAGATCCTAAACATGGTTTTAGTTGGGTTTTTTTGTTTGTTTGTTTTGGTTTTATGCCTAAGTTTTCTCTTTTTTTCAAGCTTTAAATAGTATTTAATTTTTTTCAGTTTCCAATTGTTGTTGATTGCTAATATATAGAAATACAACTGATTCTTGTATGTTGACCTTGTATCCTGCGATCTTGCTAATAAACTCACTTATTAGTCCTTAGATCTTTTTTGTGTTGAATTTCGTCAAATGCTTTTCCTGCAGCAGTTGATATATGATCATGTGGTTTTTTGCTTTAGTCAGTTAATATGGTAGATTATATTGATTTATTTTTAAACATTGAAACAGCCTAGTGTTTCTGCAATAAAACCCATTTTTTGGTGATGTATTGGTTCTTTTATTGATTGCTGGAATTGATTTGATAATGTTTTCTTAAGGACTTTTATCTCTATTTGTAAGGATATATGTATGGCCTTAGTTTTCTTTTCTTGTGCTATCTTTGTCTTGTTTGGTATCAGGTTAATGCTGGCTGTATGAGAGGACTTGGAAAGTGTTTTCCCCTCTCCTGTCTTCTAGAAGATAATTGTGTAGAACTTCTGCTATTATTTATTTAAATGTTTGTTAGAATTTACCAATGAAACTGTGTGGACTGGGAGCTTTCTTTTTGGGGAGGGTTTAAACTAAATTTTCAATTTCTTCAAGAGACATAGGACTAGTAAGATTCTCTATTTCTTTGTGGATGAATTTTGGTAGTTTGTGGCTTTTAAGGAATTTGACCATTTCATCTAAGCTGTTGAACTTTTATTCATAGGGTTCTTGTAATATTTCCATATTATTCTTTTAATGTCTGTGGGGTCTGTATTGATATTCCCTCTTTCATTTCTGATGTTAGTAATTATTGTCTTCTGTATTTTTTCCTTTCTGTCAATCTGTTCATAGTTTTACCTTCATAATTCTTTTTACAATGAATCAGCTTTTGGTTTTATTAATGTTCTCTATTGCTTTTCTCTTTTCAGTTTTACTAATTTATGCTCTTGTGTTTATTGTTTCCTTTCCTCTACTTGGACATCTGTATTTTAATTTTTATACTATCACATCTCAATACTTAATCACTTAATTTTGTTTCAATTCAAATGGTTATAATATGTCTTCGACCAATTATTTTCAAAGAAAATACCACATTTGTCATAAAACTTTTAAAGCCCTGCCTCCCTGAAAATTTCTCTCTGTTGGTCATACATGAAAGCCAGCTTACCTAGGTATAAAATTCTTAGGTTATAACATTTTCTCTTCAAAATCTATAGATGTGGCTTCACTGTCACCTAGAAGTAGAAATATAGAGGTATCTGAGGCTACCCTTGTTTGCATTGTTATAAGAAACGGATTTTCCCTCCTGCTAATGACATTTTAAATTTATTTTTGTAGTTTAAATTTTTCCAAGAAGTGGGCCAATTTCCAATAATTTTTACCTGGAGTTTAGTCAGTTCATTTAATCTCCAGGTCTTTCTTCAGCTCAGAAAAGTTATTAGATGATTATTGCTTTATGTAGCTTTTTTGGTTAAGTAATAATTCTGGTCTCTCCATTGTAAATACTATTTGTTATTCAAATGGTGATTTGCCATTCTTTATTCTGTATTTCTACTGACTTCCAAAAGTTTTTGTTTTTTAATTATTTCTCTGCAATGTAATACCTTCTTATTTTGTTACCTCTTATTCTCTTGATTTTAGACTTTTTTGAATAGATTTACTCATATTTATTAAGGTTATTTCCTGTTGTACTCTTCTGTATATACCAATTTGTTTTCTGAAATTTTATTCTGAATCTTACAGTAGACATTTCCTACATTTATGCTTTTGTTCTGAATCTTTATTACATTATTCTTTTTCCTCAGTTTTGCAGTACTTTAAAAAAAGTAAACTTCTGTTGGTTTTCTTCTCTTACTCAGTCACTGTGTAGAACAGGGCCTGGCATACAATAGGGATTCAGTGGACATTTGTTTATGAATTAATGGTGAGGAAGATGAAACCTTTCTAGACATTGGGTATGTGAATTAACCTTGGCCCTGCTCCTACCCTGTTTATGTGATGGTCTAAGTCCCTTTTCAGATCTACAACTGCAGGCTAATTGATGTGCATAGTTTCCAGTCTAATTCCTAGCTTACAACTAATGTGTCTCTTTTCCATTCAGATGACATCTTTCCCTGTGTCTGATGTTCACTTGTCTGGTACTGATGGAATGCATGAACAAGCATCATTCCCATGTCTGTCAACTTTCATCCTATGTCTGTGCATATCTATAATGGTTTCTCATGGTGGTTACCTATCCCATGTACAATGCTCAAATGAAAGCTTCCTACCTATATTTTCCACCCAATTGATATCTGGCTTTTGCTCTTTGACTGTACAAAGATGTGAAACAGAGCAGAGGGGTTTGTAGGCAGATGTGTTCAGTCATTGAAGGAAAAACTTGTGCCCAATTTTCTGGGTGGTACATACTGGAGTCTCTGAATCAGTGGTGGTAAAAAATGCAGTATCATTTTATATTTCATCACTTTTTTGGTATTCCTATTTAATTTATTGAGGAGTTGGACACTATTAAACACAGAGCTACCAGCCAATGCCATTTTCAGCTAGAACTCCATTTCTAGTGTATTTTTAAAGTATTAGAATCTATTTTAAAATCCAGCCAGAATCTAGGACATTTATTTTGAATGAATACACATTGCTGTTTTTTCTTATCATATTCACCTCCTTCTACACACTCTTATACATAAATATGCCAAAACTAAATACTCACACTGTACACTCACTACAGACAGTTGATAAAGGATTTTGAAACAATTTATAAATATTTATTAAAGTAAAGTAATAGCAACTGTGCCAAAAATAGCATCCCATCTAAGTATATTCACAACAAATGATCTCCAAAATCATTTTATGCTGACTCACTTTTTCATTTTAATGAAATGCTAATGCTGACATGTTATTCTATCCCAGATCACTTCAGAGTTATCAACTGCTCTCCCTCATGAATTCCCAGTCCAATTAGCAAACCCTTATGTATCCTATTACACTATCTTTCACAGTGCTTGCTGAGCTCCAAGTCCAGCACAATCTATTTCTAGTCTGGTTCTTCCCATAGGAATTTTTTGCAATTCTTAAATGGCAGAGAATTTATTTTCAAAATAAAAACTGATAAACAAGTTGTAGAAAAATGTGTATTTTCTTCCTAAGAAAGATTACTGCAAAATGTTGGAAAAACTCAGACTTCTGATTTATCATCTACAATAATCCTGTTTTACACATTGACCTTAACCAATCCCAAACTTTTCCCCTTCATAACTGAGAATAAATAGTTGGGGAAACTCCATAAGCTTTGGTTCTGTGAACCAAAGGCAGAGAAATGCTCAATTAAAAAAAAAATCAGGAAGCCATAGGCTAGATAGATAGATAGATACGTTTTTCATTTAAAATGTTTTAGCAGCCAGCTTACTGATCAATTCTCCTCACCCTCTTTTGACCCTTTTTTTAAAGCAGTTAACATGGTCTAAGTCATTGCCTTTACTGTTTTTAAGTCTGATGTTTTTCTTTGTTTGAACAATGGCTGTAATCATGTTTTCTCAGGTCTCTTAGAAGTTACACTAATAAGAAGTAGCAGACAGTCCTCTCCCATGCATTCTAAAAGCAGATTTCTCATGTGGCAAGACAAAAAAGGAAAAAAATATCACTTAACATAAAATGAGGCGCTATATCTGAGACCCTGTGAGGTCATGTCTGTACAGCAGATTGGACTCCTGCTTAAGTTTTTCTTATGGAGGCAGGAGTGATTTGGTGATGACATAAAGGGGCACTGATAGGGGACTGTCAACTTTTTCTTAGATGACAAGACTAGTTCAGAAAAACAAAAAAATTATCCAGTCAGCTCCTCCCTGGCTTGCTTAGGACAAAATGGAGTTGAAACTTGTCTAAATCACCTCCATCTGCCTCCTTTAAAAATAGGTGTTGATGTGAAAATTAAGACTCTCTGGTTCTTACCACCAGCACTGCCTTTACTCTCCTCACTGACAAAAATACAAAGGTGGCCCAATGTGTCTCTTGAAAGTTTATTTCCAAGCTAAACCCCAGATACAGTTGTGCCTACAGTACCATCAATTGGCTCATCAAATAAGCATCAGAAAATACACATAAGCGTGTGTGTGTTTCGGAGGGAAAAAAGGTTAATTTCAAAACTGGCAGAATTTGTCAGGTGGAAATCTGTTTTTGTTTTGTGCAATGCCTTAATGGACCATCTTGTTGTAAAAAGACCCCATAGAGCATGGCCTGAGGTTCAAGTTAGGCAGAGAGAAACAAGCTGCTCTGCCTCCTAAGTCCAGGGTTGGGCTTCCAGAGCAATCTCCAGAAGGAGGATAGCAGGTCCCAGAATAGGGAATGGGGAGTAAGATGACAAAAGACTGGAGAAAGACAGCCTAAGAAAATAGCTGGAGGTTGAAAGCTCAAGAGAAAAGACAGTCATGCAGAAGTTCCCCATGGTAGTTATCATGGAGATACTTTTAATAACTGAATTGTTTAAAAGCTACTGTTAAGTTCTCCTACAGTCGATTCTGTCTTAGTCTTGCCGCAAACCTTGAATTAATGAATTCTGAACCATTCATTGTTCCTAGGGAAGGTACAAGGTTAGGTTCCTGTGAGCCTCTGGTCACAACATTTTCATCACCTGTCAGTACATAACCTTGTTTCATGTGTTTCTGTTTAAAGGCACCTTTTAATATATTTTTGATTCATTAACATTGAACTCATGGCCAATAGCACTATAACTTGTGGTTGAAAGAAGCTCATCGAACACACACATTGCCTCCATAAGGCACATCAGAGTCTCTTGCACTTAGGAACACTAGACAGCACTTCAACACTATGCTTGAGGGGCATTTTAAACAGTGAAACCACCAACAAAAAGCACAAAAATGTGAAAAAGTGGCAATGAATAGACTGCAAAAAGGACTCTCAGTTACAGTATGAGTTGAAACCAGAAGACAGAGTGTTGCCTTGTTCTCACCTCAGCTGAGACTGTGCATGTCGGGTAATTCAAATATTTTTCCACTCTGCTCATGTCCATGAATAACCATGAAAGCACTGTGAGTGTTGATTTGGGGGGTTACAAAAAAATTTTATCAAGTAAGTGAATTCACAAATGTGGAAACATCAAAAGAGGACCAACTTTATTTTGATATAATCTTTCCTCATGGTGACCCCCAAAATGTTAGTATCAGTAAACGCTTACTTTATACCACTTCCCATTGTGTTCATTTAGGAGAAATTAAGGAACAAAGGCAGTGTTCCATAGCTGGGTTGATGTATGTCAGAGTTCCTGATGCCTAGTTAATAATAATTATTGTTATTATTCTTAGTATTTCATAAAGTGGGATATGAGACGGCAACCCTCTTTTCCACATACACCTTATAAGTCATACTTCCTTTTCATGATTACTCTTAACTATTTTAAAATAGTTTCAAGAAGATGTGGCACATATATGCAATGGAATATTACTCAGCCATAAAAAGAAAGGAAACTGAGTTATTTGTAGTGAGGTGGATGGACCTAGAGTCTGTCATACAGAGTGAAGTAAGTCAGAAAGAGAAAAACAAATACCATATGCTAACACATATATATGGAATTTAAGAAAAAAAATGCCATGAAGAACCTGGGGGTAAAACAGGAATAAAGACACAGACCTACTTGAGAATGAACTTGAGGACGTGGGGAGGGGGAAGGGTAAGCTGGGACGAAATGAGAGAGTGGCATGGACATATATACACTACCAAATGTAAAATAGATGCTAGTGGGAAGCAGCCACATAGCACAGGGAGATCAGCTTGATGCTTTGTGACCACCTAGAGGAGTGGGATAGGGAGAGTGGGAGGGAGACACAAAAGGGAGTGGATATGGAGATATATGTATACATATAGCTGACTCACTTTGTTATTCAGCAGAAACTAATTGTAAAGCAATTATACTCCAATAAAGATGTTAAAAAAATAAAATAGTTTCAACTATATAAGGGTAGGATGTATGTGAGCATCTGTGTGGGAGGGAAGCGTGCAAAGTGACCTGCTCAGCCTCAACTCCACAAGGAGCGTCTTAGCACCAGAATCCTTATTTTTATTTACCCCTATTCCTTGATCCTTAATTAATTCTCTGTCACCAATTGTGCAGTTGTGATGAGGACAGCAAATCTCCTCACTTCTCTTAAGAGGCTACTATCAAAAAAAGAACCTTACTCAGGGATCCCCTGCTATTTGAAAGTTAGCTGTATGCCACTTCGCTCTTATGAAAGCCATCAATCAGTACCTGTTTTTGCTACCCGGAAGAAATTTTCTCTTTTACAAAAAAAAAGAAAAGTGCTTCTTTACTTTACGTCATTTCTGCTTTATGAAAGTTTCTTAGGAACACTCTACTTTTGGATAGCTGGGGAAACCTGTATTTGTTATTTGCATCTTAGTAAATTCAGCTCTTCATCTAATATCCCATTTAGTAACCCACTTTTACCTTCTTCCCCTCCCCCCTTTCCTTCCTTCCTTCTCCTGGAGTCTTATTCTCCTGCAGGTAACCAATGCTAACAGAAATGCAAGGCTTAATCAAAACACTCATGCCTTCAAGAGAGGGCTGCTCTGCCCTCTCACAGTTCCCTTTGGCGACCCTTTGTTAGGACAAGGAGCTTGTGGCCAAACTTCTAGTCTCAGTCAGAGATTCTGGCAGTTGAGGTCCCAAGCAAATATAGTTGATACACATATAAAACCAAAGTTCAAAATCTTTGTCCAACAAACTTACTCTGGATTGCCACACAGATTGCCTATGTGAGAACCATCTCCAAATATGCTATTAAGTCCACTAAACAAATTCTCTGTTGCCAATTGTGCAGTTGTGATGAGGACAGCAAATTTCCAGTTCTGATATCAGCTTTCTCATCAATGCAATGGGGAAAACAAACAAAAAAACATCGCGGGCTAGAGGTCAGGACTCTTGGACTCTTCCAAGGTTCTGCCACTAAAGGATGGGTAACCTTAGCCAAGTTCTATTACCAGCCTTGGGTTGAAGTTTTGTTCTCTGTAAATTGAAGAGACTGAACTAGGTAAACTTTAAGGTAAGACTGACAAATTTAAAAGGGGAAAAAAGTGTACATGTGTTAAATTCCAGTTAAATTTGTATTTCAGAGAAACAACAAATAATTTTTTGTGTAAGTACATCCCATTCAATATTTGGAACATACTTATGCTAAAAAGTTTTTCTCTGAAGTTCAAATGTAGCTGGGTGTCCTGTAGTCTGTCAGGCAACCCTACTACAAGATCCTTCTTAGCACTAAGATTCCAAGATTATTTTTGTGCTGTATCAGTTATGATTCAATCAGGAAAGCAGAACCACTGAGTTATAGAAGAGATTTATTACAAGAATTGCACATTACACAATTGTGGAAGGAATTGGGGAAGTGAAAGCTCAGGAGGGAAGTTGAAGGATCAAAGAGTCAACAAACCAGTCAATCCAAGAGGCCGAGCACTCCCAGCCACCAAAGTGAAGCACAGGGAGGTCTATGGAAAGCTGTCTCTGTGTAGCTATTACCTCTTAGCACCTGCTGCTAAGTGTCTAGGGGGCTTTGGGGTTCGTGGTTATCCCATATCTGCCTGACACTCACTGTGAACGACCTTCAGAGAATAACAGCTGCTGCTTCACCTCCATGTCCAAATGTTGTCCATATTGCCCTTTTGGCTAACTCTAACTTAGAACAATGCAGAGAAGAGACTCGTGGACAACACGGTTCCTGCTTAACCAACTTGATGCAGTACAAATTGTCATACTGAGGAAATCCAGAGGAATCTATTGAAAAGTTATTTGAATTAATAATAGAATTTATCAGGTAACTGGGAGATAAAATAATGGCTTTCCTGGGCTTCCCTTGTGGCACAGTGGTTGGGAGTCCGCCTGCCGATGCAGGGGACACGGGTTCGTGCCCCGGTCCGGGAGGATCCCACATGCCGCGGAGCGGCTGGGCCCGTGAGCCATGGCCGCTGAGCCTGGGCATCTGGAGCCTGTGCTCCGCAACGGGAGAGGCCGCAACAGTGAGAGGCCCGCGTTCAGCAAAAAAAAAAAAAAAAAAAAAAAAATAATGGCTTTCCTATATAACAGTGATAATGAGCTGGAAAATATAGTAGGAAAAGTCCCATTTGGCAACTGAAAACATAAAACACTTAGGAATAACATGAACAAGAACTGGGTGGTATCTATGTGTAACACACTTCACTGCGTTACTCAGGAACATAAAAGCAAATTTGGGGGGCTTCCCTGGTGGCGCAGTGGTTGAGAGTCCGCCTGCCGATGCAGGGGACGCGGGTTCGTGCCCCTGTCCGGGAGGATCCCACATGCCGCGGAGCGGCTGGGCCCGTGAGCCATGGCCGCTGGGCCTGCGCGTCCAGAGCCTGTGCTCCGCAACGGGAGAGGCCACAACAGTGAAAGGCCCGCGTAATGCAAAAAAAAAAAAAAAAACAAAAAGCAAATTTGGGTAAATGGAAATGTAAGCCAAGTTCTCTTGCGGAAGCTCGGTATTGTAGTGATGTCAATTCTTTATTTAATTTGTAAATGAGGTACAATTCCAATAAAAACTCCAATAGCATTATTTTTTGAGAACACATCAAAATTATTTCAAAATTCATATGGAAGAATAAACAAGGGAGACTAACAAAGAAAATTTAGAAAAAGAAGAATAACGAGGGAGGACTTGCCTTAAGAGATGTGAAGAAATATTGTAAAGTTACAATAAGTAAAACAATACGATACTGGTACCTAAAGAGACAGTCACACCAATTACTGGAATTAAATACTGAGATTTGATAAAAATGACATTTCAAATCAAGAGATAAAGGATAGATTATTTAATAAATGATATTGGGGCAAATACCTAACCAGCTGGAAAAAATGAAGCTGAAGCTCAAAAAAAATCTAACCAAAATAATTTTCAGATGGCTTTGAGCTGTGAAGTATCAGAAAATATAAATAAATATCATGATTACAAGTATATTTAATCTTGGAGTGGCGAAGCCTTTTTTTTCTTTTTTTAAAATAAATTTATTTATTTACTTTTGTCTGCATTGGGTCTTCGTTGCTGCACGTGGGCTTTCTCTAGTTGTAGTTGCGGCAGGCGGGGGCTACTCTTTGTTGCGATGTGCAGGCTTATTGCGGTGGCTTCTCTTGTTGCAGAGCATGGGCTCTAGGTGAGTGGGCTTCAGTAGTTGCAGCATGTGGGCTCAGTAGTTGTGGCTCGCGGGCTCTAGAGCGCAGGCTTATTAGTTGCGGTGCACGGGCTTAGTTGTTCTGCAGCATGTGGGGTCTTCCCGGACCAGGGCTCAAACCCTTGTCCCCTGCATTGTCAGGCAGATTCTTAACCACTGCGCAATCAGGGAAGCCCAGCAAAGGCTTTTTAAAACATGATGCTATGGGCAGAAATCATAAAGGAAAGAAAATGGATTCATTTTGTAAGTATTTTAAATGGTACAGCTGAAAACACACACACACACACACACACACACACAAAATGACAAACGGAAAGAAAGCATTTGCAATATTTCCCACAAAGGGTTAATATTCTTAATGTCTATAATTCTTTACAAATAAAGAATAACTTCAAAGAAGAGTTAGAAGATATGAGCAAGAAATCCCTCCCCCACCCCAAAGTATAACTAAAGGCAAAAAAAGTAAAATAAATTCATAGTCATTAAGTAATCAAAGAAATGGAAAGTTAGGATGGGATAACTTTTCCCCCATCAAATGGGCAAAGATGAAGGGAAAGATAACATCAACGGTCAGACTGCCTGGTTGGGGAAATGAATCTGCATCTACTGCACACGGGGGCGTGAACTGACATAAGGTGTTTACAGGGTAATTCATTAGGGGATATCCAAAGCCAGTAGTGGATATCAAAAGTATTGAAAATAAGGGCTTCCCCGGTGGCGCAGTGGTTGGGAGTCCGCCTGCCGATGCAGGGGACACGGGTTCGTGCCCCAGTCTGGGAGGATCCCACATGCCGCAGAGCGGCTGGGCCCATGAGCCATGGCCGCTGGGCCTGCGCGTCTGGAGCCTGTGCTCCACAACGGGAGAGGCCACAACGGTGAGAGGCCCCGCATACCGCAAAAAAAAAAAAATAATAAGTATTGAAAATAAGCACACTCTTTGATCCAGCAAAACTCCTTCTGGTATTTTTTTTCCTAAGGTATTATGATGAATGTCCATCTTTAACTGTAAGAATGTTCATTGCAGCTTGTTTAAAATAAGTGCCCACCCATATGAGGTTTGGTGCAGTACAGCATTCTATATATATTGAAGCATATCATGTAGTCATCAAAAGATTGTTTTAATACATGGGAAGGTGTTCACAATATACAGTGTAATTAATGAAAAATCAGTTTATAAAACAATGTCTTAAGTCATTCACGGTCATTTATTACTTTAATAAATATTGATTAAGTCTCAATATGTGCCATTCTCTAGATAGTGCTAAATAGTACAAGCAGTAGTACAGTAGTTATATTCGTAATTGTAATGGTAACAGTATATACACAGTACTATAATGGTCCTCCCCGCCCTCCACACACACATACAGAACGTACTGGAAGGGTATCTACCAAAGTAGATATCTCTAGATACATGTGGTTTTCATTTTTCTACTTGAATTGTTTTCTAAACTTTGTGATAATAAAAATCGTAAACCGTTGTTTATCGTTCCCCATTTTTATTCTTCTTTTCCTTGTATATTCTTTGACCTATTTCCCCCTTCTGCCCAGTGTGAAGCTTGGGTGTGGAATCAGAGGCTAGGAAATCAATTTGACCCGGAACAGGAGAGAGAGACCTAACACTGCAGCTGAGCCTGAGGAAGTGCACAGGCAAAAAATGCCCATTCGATAGAGTGACCCCCTACTTCTCCAGAAAGGAAGGAGAATGGCACATGTTTGGATTATCAGAGACTCAACACACAGCAAAAGCCTTTTCTGGGGCCTCCCTGGTGGTGCAGTGGTTGAGAGTCCGCCTGCCGATGCAGGGGATACGGGTTCGTGCCCTGGTCTGGGAGGATCCCATATGTCGCGGAGCGGCTGGGCCCGTGAGCCATGGCCGCTGAGCCTGCGCGTCCGGAGCCTGTGCTCCGCAACGGGGGAGGCCACAACAGTGAGAGGCCCGCATACCGCAAAAAGAAAAAAAAAAAAAAAGCCTTTTCTGAGCAGCCCCTGCCTTCCCCCCCAGCTGACACCCTCCACCTAGAGCCTGTGGTTCTTCCCACCTCCCCTCTGTCCTGTGTCTCCTGCCACAGTCCGCTTCTTCAGCATGACTCTCCTCCTCACATACCTACAGTTGCTCTCCATGCCTACATAATACAATCGGAGCTCCTCAGCCTGGTGTTGAACACCCCTCCCTACGGCCCCTGCCCACCGCCGCCCACTCAGTGCAGCCCCACCAGCCTGCTTCCTGCTGTCACCCTCTCCTAGTGCATCTGTCCTGTTGTTTGGTTTTTGCTGTTGATTTCTCCTCAACTGCTGTGTCTGGTCAAAGCCATCCCATCATTTGGTTCTGTTCAGATTATACTTTGTCTGAGAGACTTTGTCAGTAATCCTCCTGCCATTACAGTATGTTCACTCTTTTATTATAGCATATGCCTGACATTACAGTTCTTTGTATGAGAGCTGTGTCTTTTCTTCTACCGTGTTATTTTCCACAGTGCAAGGAACTTGGTATGCATTTATTTGATTAACTGAATTCACCATGCTGCATAGGAATTGGCAGTTTTCAAAGGATCCGGGTGTACAAGTGCACCCACTGCTGAAAATAGTCTAAGTATTTTATATTTAATGGAGTAATCCTTTATTTATATAGTGTTGTACCATTTATTTATAAATGTCTTTCACATAATGAGAACCAGTCTGAGTAAATATTTGCATTTTCCTGGGGAACCTGATTTAACTAGTGTTACATGGATAGTTAGAGGGCAGAGTTGGGGTGTAAAATCTGATTTCTTCCTTTCCAGTGCTGTGCCTTGTTGAACTCAGTGGTTCCATTTGGAAGGGACCTCAAGGTCTTACAGTATGAGAGGGCATCATTTTATGTTCTTTGTCTTCATATACAGGGCTGCAGAAATTCTAAGTATAGGAGCTCTTTGGTTGTTCAGAGTCTGAATAGATTGGAGCTTATTTTGTGATAAATTCATCAGGTATATCAGTGTTGCCAGTGCACGGATGTCCCAGCTGACCACCAAACGTTTGTCCCCTGGCCTGTGGAGTGACCTTTAGGTTTTCTCCTTTCCCAGATGGGGGTAGGGCAACACTGCTTCACGGCTGACATGGCAGGCTTGCCCGGCCTCCTTCACAGGAGGTCATTGGACCCTGTATATTTTCCTACAAATGTCTCTGGCATTTGAGAGGCGAGCGAGCCCCACAGCGCCTGCTCGTTCACAGAGAGCCTTATCAGTTGTTGATGAGACCCTGTCTAGGCTCACAGACAGGCAGTTTCCTCCAGCCCCAGAGCCTGAGCCTGCTGTGGAGCCAGAAGAAGGTGATAAGCCTCCGAGAAGATTTTTTAGGAGCCTTGCCTATCTTTCACACCAAGTCGCCAGGGTACATTTTCCATGGTCGCCATTTCCAGATAGGGTGGCTGCTCTGGATAAGGCTGGGGAGGCCGTGGGGGGAGGGACAGTGAAGGGGGCAAATGGCTTTTCCAATTAGCTACCCTCGGGACTCCCTCAGGACCCTACAGAATTTGTCTTGGACAACTTTTTTCTTTTTAATTGTAAAAATTCCTCCCTAGCCAGCCAAGTAAACCTTTGAGGCTGGCTCCAAAGCAATCACACAGGGTAGGCCCAGACCCTGATGGTAAAAGTTGAATCTTGTTGGGCCTTAACTATGGGGAATGTTCTTTCTGCAGCTGCCAGGCAGGAGGGCTGTGGCCATAGGGGCAGCAGGGCTGCCACAGAAAAGCCTGATGTGAAGCCCAGCATTTCAGAGCAGTCAGGTTACAGGAGATATGCTTATAGACACAAACCAACCCCTTGACAGTCTCCCTGCCGAGTGTTCGGGCAAGGCCAGAGGAAAGCACGAAGAGATTAGCCTGTGCTTGACTGAAAAGCAAGACATATTCATTTTCCTGGGATCCAGAAAGTCTGTCTTCTCTTTGGAGACTTTTTTAGGAGGTAGAAATGAGTGGGTGTACTGCTGATTCACAGCATTCACGAAAAGTTAACTGAGGGCTTCCCATCGTGTTTAGAAAATGCATCATCTTGTTTTCTTGTCTGGACAAGTAGGTATGTGTTCTAGGCTCTACAAAGAAAATGGAAGTACAATCCATTTTTAAAATGGAGTGTTTTAAGTTATTTGTTAAGTGCCTATCCATTGCATTGTCTCATTTAATTTTTCTTATCACTATTTTCCAATGAAGAACTGAGGTTCAGGGAGTTAAGCCACATGCCCAGAGTCGCATCACTAGCAGAGGCAGAGAGGGATTTCAGTGAGTTATCTCTTTCTTCCGTTTCGTGCTGCTTTCTGTTTTTTAATGGTTAGTTTTGTTTTGGTCATTCCTCCAAAGTGCAAACCAAAACAGAATGTAGCCTTCCAGGGTCAACGGAGGAGTAAAACATGAGTTTTAGTGATGATACAGCAGTGTGTGTATTGGCCGATATGGAGGGGAGCAGGTGGGTGGCCGTGACACAAGGTTGGCTACTCTGGAGTAGTTATTTTACAGCATGCCATCCAAAGACTGCTCCCTTTCCTGATTCAGGTTTTCCAAGTGATACCACACAGACCATTATCAGTGCTTTCAAACACATTGTTAAGCTTTTCCCACTGTCAGCTCACATCATAATCTCACAAATTTTGTCTCAGATACTACAGTGCAGGGCAGGCAGTTTGGGTCTAGCCTCATGTTCTTG
The DNA here is from genome assembly GCF_964341445.2 of Mesoplodon mirus. Taxonomy (NCBI): domain Eukaryota; kingdom Metazoa; phylum Chordata; class Mammalia; order Artiodactyla; family Ziphiidae; genus Mesoplodon; species Mesoplodon mirus. The sequence continues at coordinate 73,326,009 of NC_138985.1, forward strand.
GATGAGATGATGCCTGTACTGCCTTCAGTACAGTGATGGCCGCATAGAAAATGGACAATAAGTGGTAGCCATAATTGTCATTATGGTCATTATTTTTTCCAGCGAGCAGCAGTGGTGTGAGAACAGACTGGGTTCTTCACTGCAAAGAGAAATGCATAAGCACAGTACAAATGGAAAATACAAATGATGGGACTTCATTTAAGGCTCCCAAACAGTCACAGAGGAAAAAGTGCCCATAGCCTGTGGGACCACTTTGTAAGCAGAGTTGCAGGGCAGCAGTCTTATTCCTCCATGGCTAAAGTTTGGACCCTCTTCTTTCTGGTTTCTGTTTATCCTAAGAAACCTGAGCCTTGGGGAGACAGACAGGTGGAAATGCCTTTGTGATCCCCCGGGAAGAAAGAACTAATTAGTGGTCTGCAGAGGAGATTCCCAAGCCTAATATTGACCTTCCTGCACAGCTTCCTTTTTTTTTGGAACTTGATAACTCAAGGCAGCCACCAGTGAGACCACCAACTACTCACCCTCTAGGTAAAATTCCAGGCTGGAACTTGGATTTGGAGTTTACTTTGAAGGAGTAAAGTAGGTGCCAGCAACCACACCTCATGGTGTTAGCCCTGTTGGCCACTGGATGCTGCCCAAACCAGGCAGCTCTCTTCTAAAGATACAGTTTGGACTCAGCCTGAAGTGGTCACAATATTGCTTAGAGGTCCCATGAGTCCCTCTACCTTTTGAACTCTGGGGACAGACTCTGCCAACTAAAGGTGCTTCAAGAGTCATTTCATAACGTCAGTGGTTTTACTTTTCAGTACAGTGCTAGGAGAATGATTAGAAACTTTAGTGTTCTGGATTCATTTGGAATAATAACAAGGCCAGGACAGGGTGGGTGGTAAGCACATGTATGTCTATTTTATGGATGAGGAAATAGAAGAAGACAGAAGGTTACACTGACTCTGAGAATCTAACTCCTGGAAGGTTCTGGATCCCAGAGAGCAAAATGCCTGGGTTTGTCTGGTTGTGCACTTAACACAGCATGACAGACTAGCAGGAGGGGCTGTATTTTCCAGCTTTGTGCTCTAATCTGGGAAGTATGCCTCATGGGGACACTAAGGAGCTGGTTTTAGTATCCCCAGGGCCCAAAGTCTGTGACTCAATACCCTCTCTTGACCACTAACACTGGCCACGTGGATGTCACACCTCTCTTGCTTATGGTGCAACATTACCCCAGAGGTCTCTGTCTCACCAAGAAGGAATGCGTGAATCGCCCCCTGGGGAACCCCTATGACTTGAGTTACTACATGTCCCAACATTTATGAGTCTTCCTTCTCACATATTTTTACTAGTAAAATAGAAAAAAGAAATTGTCCATTGGAAAAATAAATACAATATGTAATTTTATTTTTTTAAATGAAAGGCATCAGTTGTTCCCTTTCTATATTAAAGTCTCTTTTATCTGTCACAAGAGTTCTGGAGATGGTTGGGGATTGTGGTTGCCCAATAATGTGAAAGTACTTAATGCCACTGAACTGTCCCCTAAAACATGGTTAAAATTTATGTTATGTATATGTTGCCACAGTTTTAAAAAATCGTGTCCTGTGGGTATTGCCATCACTTGGCCATGGTTTGGGAGGTTTTGAATGGAGAGTGAAGATGCAGCTCTCTCTCCACAGCACTGGGGACAGCTCTGAAGGTTTCAGTTCTGTCTAGCAGATGCCAGAGTTCAGTTGCCTGCAGTCAGGATCCCTGATGTCTAGGACACTTAACAGAGGCCTTTTCCTGGGTCCGCGTTTTTTCTTGACAAAGTGATAATGTTCCTAATTAGTGAGGAGACCTGCGGGTCCGGACAGCCTGACAGGCTGGGCCCTTGGCTGCTGGGCTGGGGAGGGAGGGAGGGGTAGGGCTGTCTGCAGGACCTGCTTGGAGGCTGGAGCCGACCCACTTGGGAGTGGATGAGCACCCAGCAGACAAGAGGCAGGGGCTGGAAGGAAGAGGAGGTCCATAGATGGGGAGGGCAAGAGGGGAATGTTTTGCTGACAGAAAAGAGATATGTTTTAGACTGACTTCTAATGCCATCGATGCCTAATCTCATTGCCAGAGCACGGTGCTCTCAGGATAACCTGAATTAGTGTCTTCTGTGCTCTTCCTCAAACGAGGACCTAGGGAGACTGCAAAAGAGTGTCTCTCTTCTCTCTTTATGCCTCTCTCTGATAATTATAACCCATGAGGAGCCTTGATGAATGATTTAAAACAAATCGGGGGACGCTAGGAGCCGAAGGTCACCTCCAACAATGTGGCATCCTGCCCTTTCTCTTCCCCTGGGACAGGCCCTCGCATCTTGTAGACTATCCCCCTCACTAACCTCCATAATGCAGTAATGAGTTGAATGGTGACCCCCAAACATATGTCCACCCAGAACCTGTGAATATCATCATATTTGGAAAAAGGGTCTTCAAAGGTGTAATTAGGGATTTGGAGATAAGACCATCCTGGATTATCCATGTCGGCCCTAAGTCCAATGACAAGTGTCATTACACAAAGGCAGAGGGAGATTTGAGACACAGAGGAGAGGCCATGTGAAGACAGAGACAGAGATTAGAGGGATGCAGCCACAAACCAAGGAATTGCTGGAAGAGGCAAGGAAGGATTCTCCCTGTAGAGCCTTTGGAGGGAGTGTGGCCCTGATGGCACCTTCATTTCAGACTTCTGGTCTCCAGAACTATGAGAGAATAAATTCCTGTTGTTTTAAGCCATTAAATTTGTTACAGCATCTCTAGAAAATGAATACAAATGCCAACACTTAAAACCAGCATGGCGGTCTCCTTCATTGCTGAATTGTAACTGGTGGAATTTGCACTTTGTTTCTTGAGAAAGAGCCATGTCAGTGGCATGTTGGCAGCACTTCTCATTTCTCGCACTATGTGCACATGCACCACCTGGAGACCCTGTTGTGAGGCAGGCTGTGAGACAGCCGCGGGGCTGGGGCCCAAAATTCTGCATTTCTAAGATGCTTCCTGTGACACAGATGTTGCTATCTGCACATCACACTCTGAACCCACAAAAGTCATTCGTTTTTATCCTAATGTGTTCAGTGCTGTATATAGAATGTCATTATTCGTGATCTCTGTCCAGTAAACCTAGAATCAGTCATTTTGCATAAAGGTCTCTGTGCCTCATCTTCCTCACATGTTAAAGGAGGGACTTGGGCTAGTGTTGCTCAAGTTTTTTCCAGCTCGAACTTTCTGTGAGTATGGGATGCTTTCCCCACACAGACAGAAGACTCTGTGGGGTCCCAGTGTCTACCTTGGCCTTCGTACACCAACCTTTACTTTCAGTGTTTGGCCTTTCTCCTCATTTTGCCCTATACCAGGGCACAAAATGTCCCAATTCTCTGCAATGTAAAGGAAAGTGATAGAACACTCCTTTGCCCATTGCTGCTGTGGTTTTCTCACTGATCAGCTGATGCCTCGTTCCCCCCCTTCCATCCCCAGTGAGTTCTGAGCTATGTTCTGAAGAGCTAATTCCCATGAACGAATTGTTGCTGAGACTCTAATATAGCCTCCATTTTCAGGGAAGGGTGTGTGTGTGTGTGTGTGTGTGTGTGTGTGTGGATGTGAATAGACCTCACTGACGACATCCCTGTGGTCAGCTCATGCACATAACTGAGTGTGAAGTCTGACTGTCCAAAGCCTGCAACTGTGATTTATGTTCCCTTATCACAATCTGGAAAATACCCATTCTCTGTGGGTGTTGCTCTGTGGGCATAAATGTCCACTGCCTTTATCAGGATGTCACTCCCTTAATAAGTGGTTTTTACCAAAAGCACTTTACTCCTAGGATTGACACTGTAGAATTTTGCAAAAATGCTATATGTCCCATAATCCCAGCAGGACGGCCATTTTCAAAAGTCACATTTCAGTTCCTCTGAGTGCTTATTGCCCAAACACACTTATAGAAGTAAGCACTTAAGAGTTGGCTTTAAAAAAGCCTGATAAGGCAGGAGCTGCTGTTCACTGGCACAGATTCTCCAGCCTATCGAAAAAGTGTTTACCTTCATCACAGGAATAGCAGATGTCTCCTTACTGACCTTCACAGGAAAGTTGAGATGGGAGGGTGTCACTGGAAATGGAGTAAGGTAACTGTTAAACATGCCCGCCCCCAATTTCTACAGGAAATATTTACACTGAAGAGTGAATGGTAACCACCTTCCGTACTTTCCTTCTATTCCTTTTGCTTGACCTCACTCCCTCACCGCTCCTCTCTTCCCCTCACTGTTTTGGCCAAACTTGTTTGGTGATGAAAGTAAAGACCCTCACAAGATACCTCATAGCTGTGGGGGTTGATGGTGGATTGACAGATTCCTGAGCAGGAACCTGTTTGTGGAATCTGGACCAGATGCATGTCTAGGCCTGGTGTCCTTTCGTGGTACCTCTGGCTCTGTCTACATAACTGCTCCCTGTGACCTTTGTCTTGCTACATCTTGCTTCACCTTTGACTGCATATTGGAAATTTCTTCCCATGTGATTGAGTTCAAATTCTTAAGAGAAAGAATCTGATCATAGGAGGATCTTATCTTTTCATGAGGTCACTGCAAGATTGTTGGCCAGCCTCTGATTGGCGCTCCCAGATCATGTGGTCCTGGGTCATGTGACTCGAATTGACCCAATCGGCTGTGGCTAGGGTATCACAGAACACAAACCATGGTCCAGAGAGCAGAGAACTGTGTGCCGGGCAGCTTTGCTGTGAAGAGGGTTTGGGCAGGGCTAGCAACGACCTGGTTTCCAGGGCACAGGCTTCCCTTATCTTCCTCTGAAAGGGCTTTAGATATAAAAGGCCAGTGTGGAGACTCAGGGAACTGGGGGGTCACAGCTGTATAGTAAGTACCAGCACCTCCTGGTTTCAGTCTTCAAAGTCGAGAAGAGGTGAAGTCAAAGTTACAGAGAATTGACCTTCTTGCAATAAGTGTGTTCAGGAACCAAAAGTGAGCTAGAGCCCTTGTAGAGGTTGAGCCCAACATATCAAAACATTGTCAGGGAGAGCAGCCTGCAGAATTGCCGGGAAGTGATGGGTGTGAGAGAGCAGGAAAGGCAAGCTCTCAGCTGTGAATGTGTGATGTGCACTTGGAGGCGAATCGGGCCGAGCCTACCATGCTGCACATCAGGAGTCATGGCACTGTGTTAATTCCATTTGCAGGTCCCCTTTTTAAAAGGCAGAGCTGACCTCCCCAGCTCTAATGGAGAGGAGCAGCCTCGAGATTACAGCCAGAGAGGAGCAGGTTTCCCTGGCACTCAGGAGACTTTGCTTGTCTGGGTTGGGCGTCCACTTTGTTTCTGCTGGCCTCAGCTCCCTGCTCCATTGCCACCTCCTTCCCACTTTCTGCACTACTCACTGTTACTAAAGATTTCTTATGTTTGAACAGCACAATGTGGCATCAAAAGTGACTTGACTTTTAAAATAATGCAATAAAGCTTCTGGAAGAAAAGTAAGAATACCTTCAGGTATACCTTCATACCTGGGGATAGGTAAAAGATTTCTTAGTATACAAAAAGCACTAACCATAAAAAAAATAACTAAATTGGGCTTGTCAAAATTAAAAATTTCTGCTCATCAAAAGACACTATCGAGGGCTTCCCTGGTGGCGCAGTGATTGAGAGTCCGCCTGCCAATGCAGGGGACACCGGTTCGTGCCCCGGTCCGGGAGGATCCCACATGCCGCGGAGTGGCTAGGCCTGTGAGCCATGGCCGCTGAGCCTGCGAGTCAGGAGCCTGTGCTCCGCAATGGGAGAGGCCACAACAGTGAGAGGCCCACGTACCGCAAAAAAAAAAAAAAAAAAAAGACACTATCGGGAAAATGAGGGGCTTCCCTTGTGGCACAGTGGTTAAGAATCTGCCTGCCACTGCAGGGGACACGGGTTTGAGCCCTGGTCCAGGAAGATCCCACATGCTGCAGAGCAACTAAGCCTGTGCACCACAACTACTGAGCCTGTGCTCTAGAGCCCGTGAGCCACAACTACTGAAGCCCGTGCCACAACTGCTGAAGCCCATGCACCTAGCGCCCATGCTCCACAACAAGAGAAGCCACTGCAATGAGAAGCCCGTGCACTGCAACGAAGAGTAACCCCAGCTCGCCACTAGAGAAAGCCCGTGCCCAGCAACGAAAACCCAATGCAGCCAAAAATAAATAAATAAATAAAATAATTTTATTTAAAAAAAAAGAAAATGAAAAGAAAACCAAAGACTGAGAGAAATATTTACAATATGTATATCTAACTTGCATCTAGAATATATAAAGCACACCTACAAATCAGTAATAAAAAGATAACCCAATACAAAATAAGCTAAAGACTTGAACAGACCCTTTCTAAATGTACAAATGCTCTTTAAATACATGCAGAGTGCTCAACATTATTACTCAGCAGGAAAATGCAATTTAGAAACCACAAGGTGTTATCACTTCATAGCCACTCAAATAGTTGTAACTAAAAAGGCTGACAGCACCAACAGCGTATCAACTGGACATGGAAAAACGGAACTCACAGATGTTGCTGATTGTAGGGCAAATGGTTTAACCACTTTGGGCAACTGTTTAGCACTGACTCTTTTACTGTTAAAAGTACACCTATCCCATGACCACCATTTCATTTCCAAGTATTTATGGAAAAGAAATGAAAGCAAAAAAAAGAATGTTCATAACAGTTTTATTCTTAATAGCGAGAAACTGAAAACAGCAAAAATGCCCACCAGTAGGTTAATGTATAAACAGTGGTATATTCATATAATGGAATATTAGTAACAATAAAAACATTTCTGATATACACAAAAATGTGATTAAATCTAAAAACTCTTGTGGGTGCTAGACACAGCAGATTACTTTCTTCGTGATTCCATTTATATGAATTTGTAAAACTCGTAAAAATAATCTATAGTAATAGAAATCAGAGCAATGGTTTTGTTTTGGGAGTGGGGTAAGGAGGTTGATTGCAAAGGGTACTAGGAACTTTCTGGGGTGATAGAAATGTTTTAATACCTTAAGTGGGATGTTGGTTACATGATGTAGAGGACACTGTTCTACCCAGATGCCCTCTTTAGGACTGACAGACCCATGCCCTAGCGCTGGGAATATCAGCCAGGATAACCCACATCTGCATTCCTTACTGGGCATTGCCCTTGGCTGCAGAGAACTGCCTTGCCCAGTAATCTTCCTTACTGGGAGTGGATGTGACTAATGACTGTCCAATGCAGGGATTCAAAGGCCTGACCCCTTGCCTCACCTTGGGACACTCTAAAGGCCCAGTCCTTCTCCAAGCCTCCCCATAGGATTAGCCAAGGCTTCAGTTGCAACAACATTGTGGGTCAGCTCCTCTTTCTTCCTAACTCTGCCTTGCTTACTTTATCATTTGAGAGTATGTACCAGTAAACATTACGCACCAATTTTCACTTCAGCATCTGTTTCCAGAAAATGCAACCAAAAATGGTCCTAGGAATGGACCCTAAAATAGGATTTGGGGGCTGGATAAGTGGCCAACTGGCTGGCAATGAGAACTCCATGAAGAGTCCTTAGCATGCTGTATGGTGTGGTTGTTAAAACGTGGACATGGTTGGGCTGTCAATGGAAGGGGAAGTGTTAGGTGGTGCACTTAGATAGAATGAAGGAAGTAGTAACCACAAGGATTGTGGGCTTGAGTGGCTGTTACTGAACACGTAGATTCATTAAACAAAGATAATGACTGTTTCATGGTGATTAGCCACCAATTCAAGGCAAACTGTGAAGCTCAGAGGACATCCTAGGCAACATTTAAGGAAACACTAATCTATAGTCAAAACAAAAACAGTGTGAAGGATCAGGTACAGAACTTAATCAAAGAATAGTGGAGCTTCAAAGAAGGTTGATTTCACAGAGTCTGGAACTCTAGTTCAGAAGCAAGGGGACCCTGAGAATTGGGTCTAGCATACCTGAGTAGATGCTACTGAGAATCTTGAACTCTTCAATCACTCTAAACCTGCTGGGCTATAAATGGCCAACCTTTGCTTATTAAAAAAATAATGCCCTCTCCGTTGCTTGAAGCTTATGCAGAAATCACAAGAGAAATAAGTACCTTACAAGACAATGTTTGTCCCCACTCAGGATCTCCCCCCACCTTACCATACTCCTTACTGTCAACAAAACCAATAATAAGGGTGAAAGCCCAGCACAGCCTGACTGCAAAGGTTCTGGGCCTGCTAAGGTCTGAGAGGGACTATTTGCCAAGTATCTACTACATCAAGGAGCTACAGGATCTAGCTAATAAGTACCACAGATCCCAGAGTGCCTGCATGGGTCTGGGCCCTGAGCATGCAGGATCAAGAGAGAGGAACATAAAGTTGGATAAAGGAGCATCTATTGATATGAGAAACTCTCTGATGATCTAGGATTTAACACCATGACAGGGTTCCTGGAGATGCGGCTAATATGCTGCAAGAATGGCTATTAGAAGCTTGAGAAAAGTGATGGCCCTCCACTAAGTGAAGCAGAAATGGCAGAACTGCCATGGCAAACAAGAAGGAAGGAATCAAAAGGCTCTGAGAAGTGGGCATGATAGAGCAGATATTTCATAAGGCCAGAAAACCCATCAACTGGCCAAGTTTTGCAGGAGGGCCCAGAGAATGTGCTAGTGAGCATGCACTAGAATTATTTAGCAGCTCACTGGTGGCTGTCTTCATAAACCAGGACTGCCGGCAGGAGATGCCACTACAGAACTGGGATTCTGATAGCAATAAGTATGATAGAGACCTGAAATAATGGATGCCAGGTAGGCACAATTACTGCAACAAGCAGCAAGGTCAGAGCAGAAACCTGACCGAGGAGGATGGACCAACAGAGAGATGGAGATGGTTGATAGAATACATTGTTCCTTAGGCTAAGAAGGTTGGGCAATCAACAAAAGCATTGCTTAATATGCACAACCAAAAGAAATTAAGGATGAATGGTCAGGAGCCTGTGGACAGCAGCCACAGAAAAATTCAGGATTCCTGACTGTTCTCAGACTTCTAACCCACTGACTGAAGTACAAGTCAGGTCCCCAGGAGGAGCAACTTTGCAAGTCCACAGCATGTATGCTCAGTAGCAATTCCCCCAGTCCTTCCCTATGGCCATTTATTCAGATAACCGTGCATTGAGCAAAGGGGAATATTTACACACTTTTCAGGAAATGTTGGACACCCTAGAGTCTTGACTCAGGAGTTGACATTGATGCCCAAGGGCTCAAAAGCAACTATAGCCGACCTGTTAGAATTGGGGCATATAGTGGCCAGGTAATAATTGGAGCCCTGAACCTAAGCTGTTTTGAGTAACTGCTCAGCCCATCTGGCTGTGGACCTGAGACCCTAACCCTGACCCTAGCCCACCCAGCTGGACTCAGCTGCCCCTAGGGGAGACTGTACACTCTTCAGCCCAATAGTCCAACCTTCCTATTCAAAGACAACCCACACCTAGCATACATATCTTTTGTCTTTGCTTAAAGAGATACTAGAATATGACAAATGATATTGTACCCAAGGGTTAAGGCTGAAAACATAGAGGAAATAGTTCCTGGGACCCACCAATGCGAGTGGAAACCAAACAAATACATTCTATGTAATACACCAATAAAAAGCAGGAATGCACAGTTATTCGAAGATGGACTAGATAGTAGATTTGCATGTTATTACTACTAGCAATAAATAATAATATTAGCTACAATTCATTGAGCAACTACTATGTGCCAAGAATGTTCACCTTTACTCTCTCATTTGATCCTAATGACAGCCCTGTGAAGTGAATGGCATGCCCATTTCATAGAGAAGGAAACCAAGGCTCAGAGATCTGAGATGAATGATCCAACGTCATGAATCTTGTGAGAGGGGGAGTCAGAATTCCGGCCTAGTCTGCTGACTGTGGAACCAGTACTGTTTCTGTCACACCAAATCGTATCCTGGTTGCAAAGATTTGTGGCTCAAGCACCTTGGATAAATCACTTGGCTCCCAGCTAGTGGACTTAAGAAAATATGCTTTTTCTTTCATGGTTTTGAAGACAGAATCAGTCATAAAGGGCCTTTTTTTTTTTTTTCTCGGTACACGGGCCTCTCACTATTGTGGCCTCTCCTGTTGCGGAACACAGGCTCCGGACGCGCAGGCTCAGTGGCCATGGCTCACGTGCCTGGCCGCTCCGCGGCATGTGGGATCTTCCCGGACCAAGGCACGAACCCGTGTGCCCTGCATCGGCAGGCGGACTCTCAACCACTGCGCCACCAGGGAAGCCCAAGGGCATTTTTTTAAGACCTTCTGCTTTGAAGTGATAAAAGCTAGATTGAGGGAAGACTCACAGGCCCCTGATCTGGGTTCACCCCTGCCCTTGGAGCCAGGAAATGTGATTTCTTCTGCCGTTCCTTTCACTTACTGCACTTGCTCTGCTGCTTGAGTCTCCAGTGATTTTTTTTTTTAAGAAAAGAAGATAGCTTGGGTTAATTTCAAGTTCTCCACAATTTATCTGTACTAGGCTGGAAGAGTGTTGAGTGGGAAAGGGTTTCATTGTCCACGAGGGCCTCACGGCTCTTCAACACCCACCACTTCTGCCTCATGTCAAAGGAAAGCAAATAGGTTTATTAAATAGCTGTCAAACTGAATGAGCAAGCACCGAGAACGCACAGAGGGGAGATTGGATTAGAGGTAGAGGACATGCCACACTAAACAAGGGCACAGATTTATGGCCTTGGCCATACGGCCTAAGAGATGATGCCCGAGGTAGATATGTATGAGGGGGCAGGCAGGGCCAAGGAAGTGAATGGTGAGGTACAGAGGGAAAGGCTGAGGCATAAGGTGCTTCCAGAAAGGCCATGCTTTTCCTCCCCAGCACTCAGAACACTGGGAAATGCAGCCTTTGATTTTCCAGCCTCTCCAGTATTAGAAAGACCAAGAAGAAGATTGGAATGACTATTGAGTGAGTCAGTTTGCAGCATCTGCTGTATTACTTGTGCTACTTTCAAGCCAGTTTATATAGGGTTTTATGTTACTTGAAACTTATGCATCAATTAGTGAATATTGATCACTTTTTAGAAATCTTGAAGAGCCTGAATATCACGTAAAGGAGTTCAGAGTTTAACTGTGGAGAATTAGGACACTCTTTGAGTAGGAGGATGAATTACAAATGTCTTATATTTGTTTTCTTTATATTTATTTTAGAAAACAATCATCTAATAAAGTGACAAACTAGATGAATATCCAGCTAGGTGATTATTGCAACCATCCACATATGGAGAGGTGATATTCTGGAAAGGGATGAATTAAGATGGCAATAAACTCTCACTTGAGACATGTTCCTAGGGAAGAATTGGTGTAATCCTGTGATTAGAATTCTTGTACTTAGACATACCCAGGTGCTCACTTAAGCAAAATGGGACTTTATTATAAAGGCACAGTGGTATCTGACAGAACCCAGGGCAAGGGAACTGGGGCTCAGAAGAGATTAGAGTCAGTGCTCTTCGTCTCTCCTCTTTCTTTCCTTCCCCTCAAATTCATCATCCTCCTTTTGTATCTAAATATTGGCTTCCTCTGCATTCCTGTGTTCCAGGGAAGAAAACAAGGCCACTGACAGCTTCTGAGTTAATATGGCCCTCTCTCTTCCTCTCCCATTTTAAATTCCCATCGAGGGGACTCTGCTTGGCCCAGCTGGAGTGCATGCTCACCCCTGAGCCAATCAATCATGACCCCAGGGGGAGGGAAATGGGGGGAGTCCACATGTGCCAGGTTCCCCTCTGGATCTGGGAAGGGGAATTGTGAAGTGCATTAGCCTAGTGGGTGTCTGTCCTCTCCAAATTTGGTGCCACTGGACGTGGACTGGCCAGTGGTGAGTTGGAAAGGCAGAGGGACAGTCAGTGATGACAGTGCGGCTTCCTGGTCTGAGTGACAGAGAATGTAGCACCATTTCTCTGGATGGGAGGTTAAGGTTCCTACAATTTACTGAACTGTGAACATTTTTAATATAGAGCAATATGAGCTGAGGAGAAGCAGCCAAAGATTGCTATTATTGACCATGGCATTTATGACTTCACCCATGTTTGAAGTGATCTGGAGATCCTTTCAATCCCAGTGAAGTAGAAGTTTGAATACAGACAAGGACAGTTTGGGGGCAGTCAGGCATCTGTGAAATTAAGGAAAACCTGAGGCTTAGGGGACCTCCTAGGATCTTCCTAGAGTAGAGTGACCCTTTGGCCCCAGAACATAGGCCTAATGCCTAGAACAGACTGGAGTGGCTGGGTTGGGCAGGGTCTATGGCTACTCTTGGCTACTCACATGCTACTGGTTGGCTTTGTGCTTTGGAGAATGAGGAGCTGTTAGCCATCCCTGGGCTGCCTTCCGTTTATAAAGGCTGAGTGATTATAAGGAAAGTGGAGAGCTAGGCCCCAGGACAGGGAGTGCAAGAGTGGGCTACATGTGCTATTCCACTAACATCCATAGCAGAAATTGCTAATTGACCAAGGAGCTATTTTTCATAGAGCCAAGAGAGTCCTTATCAGTGGAGAGCTCCAGACAGCCTGTCAGTTTGTTAGTTCATATGATGAGCAGTGTTGGTCACCCTGATGTAGACAATGGCTGGCAGGGGGAAGCAGGTGAGTCTGGGCCAAACATGGCTGGTTCATGCATTTTGTGGAAAACTAAAAGGGCTGTGGCAACAATAAGCGTGACTCCAACACAAAGTTCTAGCTTCAATGTGAAGGTGCCTTAACCTTCTCACCAGTAGAAGGTAGAAGTGATGGGGATTTTACAAAGGGGTCTTTCACAAAGTTTAATTTCATCCTCATAGCAATTCTATGGGGCTAGTGCAAACTCGATGAATTTTATAGATGAGAGAATTGAGACCTGAAAATGTAAAATGTCATCTTCAAGTTCAACCAGCTGGAACCAACACTCTTGTTTCACTTAGAACTGGACAATTCTGACTGCTGGTCAGTGTATTTTTTGCTGTTCCAAAGTATAATTTGATTTGAGACCACATTCTTCTGCTGAGGTCCCTAAGAGAATTTTCCTCAAGTTATATTTCAGGTGATATTCCTTTAGAGTCTTGATACTCCAAGTCTGTTGTGCAGATCTGTGATATCAGTATCTACTGGGAGCTCATCACAAATGCAGAATCTCTGGCCCTACCCCAGACCTCCTGAGTCAGAATCTGCTTCTTAACAAGACCCCCAGCTTATTCATGTGCACAGTAAAGTTTGAGAAGCACTGCTCTACAAGACACTAGTCCTTTCAAATGCTCTACCATGGCAAAAAGGATTCTACAGGCAAAAAAAGTTTGGGAAACACTGAATCCTATCCTATTCTTTTTATGTATTAGCCTACTAAAGGCTTAGGAAAGTCCTAAAGTAAGTTTATTTAACTTTGCTTAGTCCAGTATTTTCCAAATCTGTTTGTTCATGGATTCTTTGTATGAGTAACATGTATTAATATCCCATGGATTTACTGTTTAACAAAACAGTTTGAGACATGCTGCCACAGAATAAGTCTGGTTAAAGCCATAACTGCTTGTGTGTGTGTAGTGAAAAACAGTTTAAAGAAATAGCCATCAAAGATTGATCTGGTAACCAACTATTTACATTATCTTCAGGTGATGCTAACACTACCATTTTAAGGGCACCAATATGGGAAAATGAAAAGAAAAAAAAGTTACTCAAGGAAGGGAAAACAAGAGCAATCTGTGAGAAAAAATGGGTAGCAAGTTGATGTGGGCAGGTATGTGTGACCAAGAGAAGAAATGGATGAAAGCATAGATATTTGTTCCGTTAAATTATTGCAGTTTTCTACATCGTAGGCTTCTGCACAATGGGAAGCATTATGAAATGGGACCAGGGCCTATTTTGTATCACATACCTGATCTCATTTAATGTTTACAACAACACTGTAAGGTACGTATTGGATCCCATTTTACAAGTGAAGAAACTGAGGCTCAGAAAGATTTGATCATTTGCCAAGGGTCACACAGCTGGTGAGCAGGATTTCAACACCACATTTGGTGACTCAGAAGCTCAGGCTCTTTAACCTTTACATAGTTTGGCACAGAAAACACAGTGGGAAGCCTGGGCCTCTGGGGGACTGTGTCTGATCTCAGCCTGGAGTCCTGAGGAAAGGGTGCTGGCGCCAGGAGCCAACTGGGAGCTGTTGTTCCGGGTTGCCAATCCCTCATGATTGACGTGCTCAGCACCAGCTTCGGGTGTCTGCCTGCGCTCCCGCAGGGGCTGCTCTGGGGTCTGGTACATCACACCCAACAATCTGTCTCCTATACTTCATCTTCCCCCTGGAGCTCCCCCACCCCTCAGATTAATAGAAAGAAGCTGCCACAGCCAGGCAGCCAGCCACCCCCATCGAACATGACCAAGTAAAATAGATTATTGAACAAAGAAATGAATAGAGAGAATTGGGGGGCTGAGGAGGGGGAGGGGCACCAGCTAAGTTGTCTGTTTTTAAACAGCAACTGCAGTTGGAATAATTGATTGCAGGAAAGGCCAGACTCAGTTTGGCCTAGTTTGGTGATCACTAACTCAATTACTTAATTTTCAAGGAAAATGTTTGTCTCCAGTAAATAAAAACAGAATAAACTATGAGACTTAAATGCCTCCTTTCAGGGAACTTCAGTCACAGATCAGATTTGCAGAAGGGAGAGAGCTGGGGAAATCTGGACTTGGGTGAGCACGAGTGACAGCAAGAGTGATAACAGTAACAACCAGTATCAAGTTACTGATGCTGATATTGGTCAAGTTACTGTGCATGTTCTAACTCATTTAGTGTTCACATTAACCTTATGAGATAAGCACCATTATTATCCCCATTTTATAGGTGATAAAACCGAGGCCCAGAAACTTTACATGATTTGTGCTTAAAGTTGCACAGCTAGCAGGTGACAGTTAAACATGTAGAAGACAGATTCTGGACCCAAACTGCCTAAGCTGAAATCCTGCCCTGCCATGGTTTTCTTACTGGGAAAATGAGAGAGTGCTATTAGATTCCTCTTTGCCAAACCTCAGTCATTTTCTTAACACCTTCAAACTTTTTGGCCAGTTCTCATACAATCAGTACTATTATTTTCTTAGAACATTTTGTGAACCAACATTTTGTTTTGGAAGTTTAAATCAGTCTGTCTAAAAAGGAAACATATCAGAAGGTAGGTCAAAAACTAATATCTCTTAACTAGAAGATAATGATAAAAATAAATATAAGGAAAAGATTATTACCTGAGTCTGAGGCATAGACCTGATTTCTCCTTGTTAAAAAGAAAGGTTAACGAGTGTTATAGACATGTTAGAGACCTATTAGACTCCGTCCATAATTTTCCTCCTGGACATAATCAGAAGTATTGAAAGAGAACAGAGCAGGAAGTGCCTTGCTTATGATTGCACCTCAGGAACCTCTGCATTACCCATTTCTCAGGCCTTTCTCCTACATCACAAAACTGAAACAGCATGGCAGAATGCTGGAGCTCGGAAGCTTAAAGAGCCCTAGGCGGGTGGTGAGGCTTCTTTGGCTCTGGTGGTCCTCAGCTTAGGTGATCTATGTGCTTATCTTGCAAAGGGAGATGGCGAGGACATCCAGTCCAGAGGGATCCCCAGCAAAGTGGTCCAAGCTCCAAAGCATCCAAGTAGTCTTGTGGTAGCAGTTTGTGACCACACATCCAGCCTGCCTCTCCCTTCAGGCACATGGAGGACCACACTCCACCCCTCACACTTTGACAAAAGCCATGGCCATTTGGCTTGCTTTGGCCAATGAAGTGTGGGAGGAAATGGTGTGTGTCAGTTCCTGGTGGAAGCATTTAAGAGCTGGTGCACACTCTGTCTTCCACTGCTGCAGTGAATCCTGGGACCTCTTGCGGAGATAGCAGAGAGATAAGGTGGTGGAGCCTCCATCAGCCTGGGTCCCTGAGTGACCACTGTAATACAGCAAAGCCCCCCGCAATCCTAGTTCTCTACTGACTCACATGAGCATTTGTGTTGTTTTAAGCCACTGCAGTCCTTTGAGATTAAAACATAGGCCAGCCTATTCTGACTGATTAAGGGACAAAGATCTTACACTGGCCACCAAGGCTACAGATCCAGGCACTGATTGTCTGGCAAACTGTTCCTCCATGCTGTAAGTCTCCTTTGGCCATTATTGCTGCCTGTTCATCATCAGTGGAGCTGGAAATCTGCTGATGCTTTTGGTATCATCTGTAGCCACAGTCCTGGCAACTCTGTAGATCATGCTCTTACTGAGCCCTGGTATCCTGAGCCCCCAGTGCTATAGTCCCTGGGTACTCATTCTTGGCCTTTCACCTCAGTCAACAGTGTTTCTGTAAAGTGGGACTGATGCTCCCTGTCTCTGTGTTACCTTAGTTAACTGCGCCCCAGAAGCAAAAGTTCTTGAGCACCAAAGGATGATAGCATTTAGAGATAAAACTCTTTGGATTCATGCATGCAACCCCTTCCTCCAGATTCAAACACATCAAGCTGGTGGGTCACTTCTTCCATGCTGTGTTCCACGTTCTCAGCCTCCACCAGGGCCATCGCCACTCTGCAGACATGTTATATGTGTCAAACCACAAAGATCTTTTTCCCTGAAGTCTCCTCAGCTGCCATTAAGAGTCAGTGGACACAAATGGACATGGGGGGAGCATCTGAGTGCCTGCACTGGCCCATCCAGGGCACCCTGTGTGTGGTGGCCTTGCATATAGTTTCTATATGTCAATACATTGGTCTAATTCTTCCTCATAGACTGTAGGCTCCCTGAAGGAAAGAAATAGGTCTTGATTACATTTGCATCTGTCTGGTTATCTCTTGCTGCATGACAAGCCACCTCAAACTAAGTGGTGTAAAACAAAAACCATTTTATTATGCTCATGGATTCTGGAGATCATGAATTCAAGTGGCACACTAGGATATTAAGAACCCTACTTACTTGCAAGCTAGCAAGCTAGCCTGCCACAGTTTTATGATGCAGGTAGAAAGCATGAGACTCCTGGGTCAGAGACAAATGACTTTATTGCTCACAGCAATAACAGTAGTTTGACTATCAGTATTTTCATGTGTCAGTTCCCTGAAACCTAGTTGCCATGGGGTGATGGGACAAGAGCAGGTGACACCTGCACATAGTGGGTAACATTATATGAGAGGAGCCTCAAGCTTAGGGAATCTGCATCTTTTATAATGGGAAGTAAGCATGCCTGCATTAAACTCTAGAGGAAGACATTACCTTTATAATACAGGCCACTCTGTGTGTTCCAAGGCTGTAAGCAAATCTGCCCTTTGATTCAGAGGGAGGTACAATCTCTTTCTTCTTTGGTAAAAGATGGTCTGGAACAAAGGCAGTCTGTGCTTTTCCTTACAAGACATGCAGAAATGTGAAAGACCCATGGAGAGTTGTCTACCAATGTGGCAATGGCTTTTTTCTGCTCCAAAGTGTCTAGGGCCTCAGCTGGGAAAACTTGACATGACTGGGGGGTTGGAATTATCTGGAGGCTTCTTTATGCACATGTCTGGTGGCTGGTCAGAGTTGAAAACTATGCTCAGCCGGGACTGTCAACTGGTATCACACTCCATGTGGGTTGGGATTCTCACATCGTGGCAGCTGGATACAGAAAGAGAACATTCCAAGAGGGCATGTGGAGAACAATTGAATGAAGAGAACCCAGGGAGAAACTGCATGGCCTTCCCTGACTAGCCTCAAGAGTAATGCAGCTTTACTCTGCCACCTTCTCCTGGTTATAAGCAAGTCACTAAAAGCAGCCCAGATGCAAGGGGAGGGTAATT
The DNA here is from genome assembly GCF_964341445.2 of Mesoplodon mirus. Taxonomy (NCBI): domain Eukaryota; kingdom Metazoa; phylum Chordata; class Mammalia; order Artiodactyla; family Ziphiidae; genus Mesoplodon; species Mesoplodon mirus. Next base: position 73,343,790 of record NC_138985.1, read on the forward strand.
AACTGCTTGCTGTGGGGCACATTGGAGAAGAGACGTGAATGTGGAGAAGGATGGAATGTTGTGGTCGTTTTTGGAAAGCAGGCCCATGCAGTGTAATGCCAACCCAAATATTGCTGTTCATGCTGCATATTGTAGTGGAAAGAACCCAGCCTAAATGTCTGAAGGGCTCTTTTCTAGTTTCTGCTGTACCACTAAACTACCTGGCTGTGACCTTGGGCAAGTCACTTACCTAACTGAGCCCCTGAGATCCCAGTGCCCTGGGAGAGCACCCAAAGCATAAAAGGAACCTGCCCTTCTCACTTCACAAGGTTGTTGTGAAAGTTTCTTGAGAGTCCTGTGAGGGTCCTGGAAGTGCCAGGGAAATGGGCAAGGAGTTCTAAAGATTATCTCATGAGGGGTTGTCCAGGAGGTAGAGTGTGTCTCCAGACCATCTGCATTCGAAGCTCTCTTGGATCCTTACTGGATGAGAGGCACACAGCTTCAAAATAAATAATGTAACCAAAGCCTTTTAATTCTTATAATCAAGTTACCCATGAAGACCAAGGGTAGCACCTGGCTTTCTTGCCCTCTAAGGGTTAGAAAACAACAAAAGGATTAAGGGTACCATGGAATTGCTTCTGGGATGTTCCTAACCAGGGACCTCCTCTACCTAGTCAAAAGAAAATGAAGAGAGAGAGAGAGAGAGAATGAGAATGGCAGGTAAGATTGTGGAGGGAGATGTAAAGAGCAGAAAGGATAACAAACCCTGAATAGCAGAGACCTATATCCCACTACTGAATACAGAACTGTATTCAACTACAGGAGACGCAGGAATGGGTGCATGTAGCTTCCTGGGCACTCAAACGTCCACATCTTAGGACTGAGCCTGGGGAACAGAGAGGGAAATACTTGTAGTTTAGAACATCAGAAGGGCTTGAAGTGTTGCATAGTAAAGTTGTTGAGCATTCACTATGTGACAGGAATTTCACAAATCTGGGAGCTGAGTATTGTTATTATAAAGGAAGAAACCAAGATGCAGAGAGAAGAAAACTGCCCAGATTGCATGGCCTGGAAGGAATAAAAGCACGGCTTAAACTGAAGACTGTTTGGCTCCAAAGCCCAGCCTTCTCCACTGTTTCCCTTATTTCTCTGCCTCTTGGCAGGGGTAGGAGTAGAGAGGAGAAGGGGGAGGGGAGTGTGTTGGGGTAGAAACTAGAGTAAGAAGAGGTCATTCTTGCTGTGCCAGCCAAGGACTTGTTGCCATGAGGCACTCTGCCATGTCCCCAGCCTCAGCCTAATACTCACAGAGTAAGAGCCAAAGGATAGGCAGAGGGAAAGCTGCCTGGCCAAGTGGGTGAGTAGCTGCTGTATTTTCATAGCTTGAGGCTGATGTGTTCTGGGCAAAGTGCTGCCTCTGGAGCACCTCTGGTCTCAGTTTACTCTTCCTGATGTATGCCACACTGCTCTCTTTGCAGCTTGATTCAGAAAGTATTTGTTGAGTGCTTGTTATGTGCAAGGCACTTGCCTGCCTCTGGGGATGCAATGATGAATATGATTTCCTTGCCCTGGATGAGCACTCAATTTAATGGGAGAAACAGATAATTTTTACTCAGACTGATTAATGCTCTTATAGAGAAAAAAGCCTAAGAAAACATCCATGCTCACCAGGGGCGGCGCTTCTTGGAGGATTTAACAGCTTAGTTGAGTCTTGAAGGACAATAGATGAAAAGCAAAGGACAGCAGGAACAAAGTCACATGGATGGAAAATAGTTTTGAGTCAACTGCTGCTGTACCAGTGTACGTTAAGTTTTCCTATTTCTTTCTTTCTGTCACTCAGAATGCCTTTAGTTTCTAGTTGTACAAAACCCAACTCAAACAGGCTTAAACAAGTAATGGACAACTAAACAGCTGTAGGAATGAAAAGGGGGCCATAACTACAGAAAAAGTAAAGACTTTAAAAATCTTTAAAAATCTTAAGAGAAACTTAAATGAAGTCCTCAACTTTCTAGAAAATGTAAATTAAGAACATGGACAAACAAATAGAAAATCTGGATACACTATGAACTCTTTAAAAAACTAAATCAATAGACAAAAACCTCCTTGGCAAAAAGGACATAAGATGGTGTGGCTGGAAAGTTTTACAAAACTTACAAGGAACAAATAACTCTTATTTTATACAAACTGATATTCTTCTAATTCATGAAGACAAACCATATAATTTCCTCCGTAAATTCAGGAAAATGTATGATAAAATTTAACAGCCACTAATGCTATGAAACCCTTAGCAAACCATGAATTAAAGAGAACTTCTTTAACCTGTCAAAAACCAAGGAGAAATATTATACTTGATGGTGAAACATTAGACATATTCATGTAAAGTCAAGCACAAACAAGGAGGCCTTATTATTACCTCTCGTAGTCCGCATTGTACTGGGTGTTCTAGCCAATGCAATAGGACAAGGGGAAAAAATTAAAGATATAAGAAATGAAAGGAAGAGACAAATTACCGTTATTTGTAGATTAAATAGAAAACAAATGGGCAGAAGATCTAAACAGACATTTCTCCAGAGAAGACATAGAGATGGCCAATAGGCATATGAAAAGATGCTCATCATTGCTAATTATTAGAGAAATGCAAATCAAAATTACAATGACATACCACCTCACACCAGTCAGAATAGCCATCATTAAAATGTCTACAAATAATAAATGTTGGAGAGGGTGTGGAGAAAAGAGAACCCTCCTACACTGTTGCTGGGAATTTAAATTGGGGCAGCCACTATGGAAAACAGTATGGAGATACTCAAAAAACTAAAAATAGAGTTGCCATATGATCCAGCAATCCCACTCCTGGGCCTATACCCAAACAAAACTATAATTCAAAAGGATACATGCACCCCTATGTTCATAGCAGCACTATTTACTATAGCCAAGACATGGAAACAACCTAAATGTCCATCAACAGATGAATGGATAGAGAAAATGTGGTGTATATATATACAATGGGGTATTATTCAGCCATAAGAAAGAATGAACTAAGGCCGTTTGCAGCAACATGGATGGCCCTACAGATTATCATACTAAGCAAAGTAAGTCAGAAAAGGAAAGACAAATACCATATGCTATCACTTGTATGTGGAATCTGAAATACGACACAAATGAACATATCTACGAAACAGAAACAGACTCACAGACATAGAGAACAGATTTGTGGTTGCCAAGGGGGACGGAAGGATTGGGAGTTTGGGATTAGCAGATGCAAACTAGTATATATAGGATGGATAAACAACAAGGTCCTACTGTATAGCATAGGGAGCTATGTTCAGTATCCTGTGATAAACCATAATGGAAAAGAATATGTATACCTATAACTGAGTCACTTTGCTGTTAAGCAGAAATTAACACAACATTGTAAGTCAACTATACTTCAATAAAATTTAAAAAAAGAAGAACGGGACGAAGTGAGAGAATGGCATGGACTAATATATACCACGAAATGTAAAATAGATAGATAGTGGGAAGCAGCCGCATAGCACAGGGAGATCAGCTCGGTGCTTTGTGACCACCTAGAGGGGTGGGATAGGGAGGGTGGGAGGGAGATGCAAGAGGGAGGAGATATGGGGATATATGTATATGTATAGCTGATTCACTTTGTTATAAAGCAGAAACTAACACACCATTGTAAAGCAATTATACTCCAATAAGATGTTTAAAAAAACAAAACAAAACAGAAGAGGGTTACAAACAAACTATTACAACTAAGCTTTCAACAAATTCACTTGATACAAGATGAACATATAACAATCAACAATATCCCTATATACTTGAAACAACAAATTAGAACATATACTATAAACTGTAATATTATAGCAACAAAATTATAAGGTGGCCAGAAGTAAATCTAACAAAAGATATGAAAATCTTAAAGAAAATATAAAACATTATTGGATGGCATGAAAAATAACTCAAATAAATGGAGAGGTATGCAGTCTTTATGGGCAAGAAGAATCAATATCATAAAAATGTAAATTTTCCCTCAAGTTAATGTATTGATATTACTTCAATGAAATTCCAAACAGAACACTCAGTGTATATATATTTTCCTATAACATGCCAGTAGAGCCTAAAAGTATTAAAAATAAAGGCCTAGAATATCCAGGCATTTTTGAAGAAGAAAGTCTGGGAATTTTCCCAAAAGAGATATCAAGGCTTATTATAAAGCTATCATAATTAAGACAGCATGGTATTTGTATAGATTATAGTAGCAAGCCATAAACAGACACCCACAAATTCCTGTAAACATTGTCTATGAAAGATGTAGCATTATGAGTTACTGGAGAAAAGATATTCTTTTCAATGAATATTGCTGGGCCAGTTAGTTATCCATACAAAAAGAAATTGGATCCTTACCTTAAATAATACACAAAAATAGATTCTAGGTGAATTAAAGAACTAAGTGCAAATAGTGAAACATTTAGAAAAATGAAGAAAAAATTTTGACATAGTTATAGAAAATAATTTCTTAAAATGCAATAAGCAGAAACTATTCTTTAAAGTTTGATAAATTTCACTGATTAAAATATTTCTGTATGGAGAAATATACCATAAATATAACTAAAAGATATTATATTTATATAGAGAAATAGGAATGAGAAATGATACTTGTATGTATACAACCTTCAGAAGATTAGTATATAAATCATATAAAGAACTCCTAAAATTAATAATTGTAAGACATACAACTCAAAAGAAAAACAGGCAAAGAATATTAATTTCCCCTAGTGTCCTTTTCCCCTATTCCATATAATAATAGGATGTCTGGAGTTTAGCTATATAATTGGCTGTGCTGCTAAGGGCTACATTTTCTAGCTTCCTTGCAGCTAGGTATGTCCAGGTGACTACATCTGGGCCAATCAGATGTAAATGGAAGCAAAGTGTCTATTCTAGTCATATGTTTTAGGAAAGCCATTGTTTGCAGTCCACTTCTGCCCCATCCCTGTTTTTTGTGGGCTAGAATGCAAACTTAATTGAAGTCGATGAGTCAGCTGGTGGACTAAGACCATACCCCAGCGGATGGCGTGGTAACAAAGCAGAAGGAATTTGGATCCCTGGATTACTTTCTGGAGCAGAGCTGCCTACCCATCCTGGTCTGCCCACCTTCCTCTGTGTTATTATGCAAGAGAAGAATGAATTTCTTTGCTATTTGAGCCCCTGAATGTGGAGGTCTTTGTTATACCAGTTTTACTTATATCCCAACTACTGTAGACAGGAATAAGAGATTGAAATGAAACTTGAATGGCAATGCAGTTTTTAATAGCAACAATAACAAAAACAAAAGTCAGAAAAAAACCTAAAAGTCTATTTGTATATTATTACTTAAATAAATACTATTTATTTATTAAAACATCCTAAAATAGAATACTATTGTTGGGAAAAAAGTAAAAAAACACAAAGTTTCATGTACTTCAGGTGGGATTATAGGTTGGTGTACCACTTTGGAGGGCCATTTGGTGGCATTTTGACACATAAATCTTGGTATTAAATCACCCCCCAAATCCATATGTAGAAGTCCTAAGCCCCAGTACCTCAGAACGCAAGCTTGTTTGAAAATAAAGTCATGGCAGAAGTGACTAGTTAAGTTAAAATGAGGTCTTTAGGGTGGGCCCTAATCCAGTATGACTGGTGTCTAATTTCCCCATTAGTCACTTGGCTGGTGTCTATTGGGGAAATTTAGACACAAATATAGACATGAATAGAGGGAGATGACATGAAGAGACACAATGAGAAGACAGCCATTTACAAGCCAAGGAGAAGACCTGGGACAGATGCTTCCCTCACAGCCCTCAGAAGGAACCAACTCTGCCAACACCTTAATTTTGGAATTCCAGCTTCTAGAACTGTGAGACAATAAATTTCTGTTGTTTAAGCCACCCAGTGTGTAGTACTCACTTATGACAGCCTTAGCAAACTAATCCACCTATGACTCAGCAATTCCCTGTATAGGTATATACCTACAGAAACTCTCACAGGCGTGTACCAGAAGTTATATTGAAGAATGAAACACTGTAATAATGAAATATTGGATATTCATCAATATTCATCAATAAGAAAATAAGTACATAAAGTGAATTAACACAATAGAAAACTCTACTTCAGAACAATGATGAACTAGTAACATCTCAACAGGGATTAAAATAAGTAAAATTTTTGGGCTTCCCTGGTGGTGCAGTGGTTGAGAGTCCGCCTGCCGATGCAGGGGACACGGGTTTGTGCCCTGGTCCGGGAAAGTCCCACATGCCACGGAGTGGCTGGGCCCGTGAGCCATGGCCGCTGAGCCTGCGCGTCCGGAGCCTGTGCTCTGCAACGGGAGAGGCCACAACAGTGAGAGGCCTGCGTACCGCAAAAAAAAAAAAAAAAAAAAAAAAAAAGTAAAATTTTTTAAGTTCACATCCAAAAATAGTTTTAAATAAAATTTTAAAACAAAATAAAATGCAAGTGACAAACTGAGAAAAAGTATTTGTGAAATAAGACAGCAACGAGTTTTTATTCTTTATATTATAAACAGGGCTTATAACAATGAGAAAAAGATAAATACTGCCATACAAAAGGGACAAGACACAGCAGTGCTTTCAAGAAAAATGCAAATAACAAATGAATGTAGAAAAAAAATTCATTGTCACTAAGAACAAAGAAATGCAATCTTATGAGAAACCAAAAAGATTTAAATAACTTTGCAAAGATTAGATTTTTTATAAAACTTTATAGAAATTTAATAGCTTTTTACTACAAAGGTGTGAAAAGGAAGGTGTTATAGAGCTAAATCCACATCTATCATAATAGGAAGTCCAGGTCAAGTCATTTATCATAATAAGGAGCCAAGAAATATGATTGTAGGAAATACCAAGAGACACAACTGATACAGTTGAAACTTCTGGGGGGAAAAGCCACTAAATTGCAGAGAGGGAGAACAAAGAAATGCTTCTTTTCTTAGACGCCTCATTTGTAGTCGAATACTGTTTGACTTCTTGAACTATGTGTATTACTTTGACAAAAACCACTTAAAAATATTTATTCACTGAATAAAGCAGAAATAGCCCAGAAATAGATCACTGAAATAGCAATGATCTATTAACTTTATTTTTTTGTATTTTATTTTTTAAATTAATTTTTTATTGAAGAATAGTTGATTTACAATGTTGTGTTAGTTTCAGGTGTACAGCAAAGTGATTTAGTTATACATATATACATTTATACACATCAGATTCTTTTCCCATATAGGGTATTACAAAATATTAAGTATTCAAAGATTAGATATTAATCAATGCCAGTGAAATGTGAGATCAACTTATTTGAAGGACAGTTTTTCAGTATTAAAAACTACTAAAATGTGGAAACGTTTTTATCTTATAATATGAATGTATCTTAAAATAATAAGAAAATAACTCAAAGATGTAATCAACCATGTTCATAATAACCTTGAAGTTGTCAATGCAAACTAATCAGAAACAACTTTAAATGGTTAGTATATTTTTATCTAAATAAATACTGCTGTATCCTAAAATGGAAAACTATTCAGTATTGATATTTATTGCTCTCAATACATTTATTTCTATTTTTTAAAAGGAAGCATACAAGACAGTAATCAGTATATTATCAGTTTGTGTACTTGTGGTGGGTGCCTGTGTTTGTGTGTGTAGGGTAGGGTCTTCACTGGAGGATAAGAACTTTAGGGTGACAAATGTAACAGCCGGCTCAGCACAGTGAAGGGGGGGCACCTATGTCCTCCAGACAGGGAAGTGGCAGGGACTGCCCTTCCATCAGTTGCAGAGAGAGAACGACTCCCTTGGTTTGACAGAGGGGTTCTTTTGCCTAGGAGAGGTGCTCTTCATGGAGAAAAGACTGGAGTGAACCAATTTAGTTGGGGCTAAAATGCTGATTTTTAAAGTTTTTCAGTATATTTGAAACATTTCAAAATTGAAAAAGCTTTAAAGGAGCTATAACAGAAAAGCTCCAATTTTAAATAACAACTCAAAACTTCAAAAGCCAGTAATAATCTTTATAAGCTAAGTGTAAGATCTCTATGAGGAAAACCAGAACACCTACTGAGGAGCTTAAAAGAAGATGGTCAAAATGAAATCTCAGGCTGAAGCCTGACATATAAAATAGATGCTAATATTTGTTGCACAAACAGATAACAGACTCCATTTATCAAGCACGTATTTATGCCAGACACCCCGCAAAGCGCTTCATGCACATTGTCCCAGTTAATCCTCTAATAACCCAGTAAAGCAAGGATTACCAGAATTCCTGTTTTACATATGAGAACACCATGGAAGATTGAGGTTCTCTGTTCAGGATCAGAGAATCAGGAAGTCCTGGAGTCAGGTTTGTAGCCCAGGAATGCCTGGCTCCAGAACTAAGATCTCCACCCCACTGTAAAGCCTCTCTCATTTAAGTGGGGTGGGGTCCTGGAGCCCTGCCTCTTGACACCCCCTTGCTCCCTAGGAATGAAGACTGTGTCTGCTAAGATAGGAAAACAGTACAGCTCTGTGAAAACTTGGCTGATTCAATGTTTCTTATATTCTGTTCTGCATCATCTAATTTTTTTAAGTTGCAGACAGTGGCTTTGGTGCTAACCAGCATAAGGGTGGCAGAAAAAAACAAGTGAAAGGATCTCAAGGGGAATATGAGACAGAGGTAAAAGGTGGGTGCTCCATCCTCCTACAGGGAATGCTTCCGGAGCTAATCCTTGAAGGCTTTGGAATTTGGCTTTGTAACTGATTTCCTGCCCCAAGCAAGAGGGTAAGAAACTCTAGAATCCAACATCCTGAGATTCAAGTCTCATCTCTTCCATTTGGTAGATGTATGAACTCAGGAAAGTTATTCAGCATCTCTGGACCTCAGTTTCTTTATCCCCCAAAAAGGGTTGTCAGGGTTAAATGAGGTAATGCATGAATAGTGCATGACTCAGACTTTGGCGTATGATAAACCCAGATTATGTTTTACCCATCATCATCATTGTCATCATGGTCACATCACCATCATTCTCAGAACCTAGAGGCCACCCCCAGAACCTCACCTCCCAAGCCTTCTTGCTGCTCTGGCCACACAGCCTCAGCTTAGCCAAGTTCCCCTCAGCACACGGCTCACAATAGACCAGGGCCCTGGGAAATGCCCACTCCATCAGGCCCGTGCTCCCAAGCACAGGGCTGAGAATTGTTTGTGGAAGCCTGAATGAGACTGATGACTTCAGATAAGATAGGCAATCAGCTCGGACTCGCCACTGCAGACTTCTGGTCTACTTGTAAAATGAGTCTTGTCATTTATTTGACAGTCCCCAGGATTTCACACAGGGGGAGGGACAAATAAAGCCAAGCCCCCAACGGAATGTTGCCGATAGCCTCAAGTGTGGAGTTGGATGTTCTGGGGGCCCCCAAGCTTGGGTAACCCTTCAGTATCCTGGCTGTCTCCAGGCTCACCATTCATTTCAGCCAGTGTTTATAGAGTACCTACCATGAGAGGCGGGTCCAGGTGGTTTTCCTCTTTTGAGGCCAGCAAAATATTTTCACTTCAAATGAATTTAATCCAGTTTCAGAAATTCAACTCAAAACAGAAATGTCCCATTGGTATCCCTCTAGCCACCAGCTGCCCTTTAGTCATCTGCTCATTAAGTGGTTGGGAACATAGGCTTGGCTAGCAAAGATCTGGGTTCAGAGGCTGACTCAGCAGCTCTGAGCCCATTTTTTCCTCATTCTGCTACCAATTTCACAGGCTTGTGATGGTTAAATGAGATTGTGCATAAAGCATCCAGGAATGCATGCACCTCATTAAATTAATCCTAAAGAAAATAACTGGTAAAGCAGAGGACCCTCCAGCCACTTTATCTGCTTTATATAGAGCGTTTTTATGTATTAGGTCTCTTTAGAATTTAGATAGCACAGTCAGGGGAGAGGGAGGCCCAGTTCAGTCATGGCATATGGCAGGCCTGCCGTGCCAGCATATGGCCAGGGCCTTTGCAGCCTGCTTGTCCGTGAATGTCTTCCCCACCCACTTATGCGTCAGGTGTGGCTCACTTCACTTAGTATTCTCAGCACCTAAGAACAGGACCTGGCATTACAAGGGCACCTCAGTGAATGTCTGCTGAATGAGTGGTCAAAGACTGAATGATAGAAAACAGAAAAACAATGAGGGGAGAAAAAAGTAATCCCACTTTTCAACTATAACCGCTGCTTAGTCTTTAAGATCCAGATCAACATCTTCTGTCTGTAACTTTCCTGGCTCCCTCACCTCCCACCATGCCCTTCGTGTCCCTTTCTTCTGCCTCTCTCCCATCTCTCACTTTCCCATGATAGAATGGATATCTCTTTGTCTCTTTTCTCTTAGAAAACCTACAGAGGCAATGTGAAAGGGATGGAATCCACTGGACATGGTTAACACAGCAGGGTAAATGCATTGTTCTCCTATCACTGAGCCATGGCCAATTGGATCCATTTGGCTATGGAATGGATAACCCTTCCTCATGCCAAAAAAACAGAGTAGCAGAGTAGGGCAAAAGAACATGCAAGCCTAGAAACGAAGGGTAGAGCCAACTTACAGAGAGCGCTTAGGAAAGTTTAAAAAGAGAGAGAAGAGGTATTACTATGGAGGGCCCGCTGTGACCACCCAGCAAGGCAGAGAGCATGAACAGCATTTCTGACAGATAAACCGGTGCTTCTCAATGCAGCATGCACAGGAGTTAGCTGGGGATTTTGTCAAAATTCAGATTCTGCTTTGGTAGATCTGGGGTTGGGCCTGAGATGCTGTACTTCTAACAAGCTCCCAGGTGATGCTGGTGCTGCTGGTCCAGGAATCACACTTTGGGTACCAAGAGTTTAGTGCAAAAAGCACTGAAAAGTCTCCCCAGCATGTTCTATCTCATCTTTTTAAAGATGTGAACAGGCCACCCTAACAGAAACTGAAGAGCTCTGAACATCCTAGTGTCCAAAGGGATTCTCTGGTCTCTCCTCCCCTTCTCTCATCCTACAGCCTTTGCCTGGACACTCCCTGGCATGGGGCAGCCTCCTCCAGGCAGCCTAGGCTGAAGGGGGATTAGAAATTCCAAGAGCTCAATTTTAAACCTCTAGCTTGATCCCCAGAACCACATCAGCTCCCACAGCATAGATGAGGGCAGCCATAAAACGTCATGCTTGGGCTTCCTTCAAAGAGTGCTTAAGCCATATGGAATTTAATTTCACTGTCTATTCTCCCTTCTAGGTAGGTGATATAAGAGCATGTCTGCAGGTATTTCTGCCTCTTTCTACCCCCCTTTACCCCAACACACACCACCACTAGACACTGAGCACCTGAGGAAACTGCATTATTTCTTTATTCCCAAAGCTTTTAACATAGTAGGTACTTGGTAAATGTTGAACTAATTAACAAAAAGCTTGACTATTTTTTTTTTTACTACTTGGACTAATCAAATTAGATTTTCTTAAGGCAGTCAAATTTCTTTTGCATGACAGCACAGGTTTTGTGAGCTCGAGTGGTTTTACTGAAGGTAAGGAGAAGAAAAGAACCAAAACTGTGGTTTCTGGAACAAACTGTAATACTGGTTGCTCACAGTGTGAGGTGAATAGGATTGGATTAGCCTATTTTAAAAATCACAAAATTCTAAAACTAGAATATATCTTAGACCTTGCCTAATCCTAAAATGACAAATACCTGGCAGGAAAAGAGAGTCATCTCTCTCCATTCCTGTGCCCATGGCAGACAGCACTAATCAGTCATGGTACTTTCCCTGCTAAATGTAGATGTGACTTCAGAAACCTAGGGTTTAAATCCAACATTGGGTTTCTTCCCCTGCCCACTGGTGAGCCCGTATGCTTCTGAGCATGTCCATCTGAGCATGTACTTGCCAAGTTATCACCTGCTTTGTACTTCTCTTGTAAAACTGTAACCCAGTGTCCCTTTGCCCCCTACAAATCACAGCTCAGGCTGAACTGTCCTGAGTTCAAGGTAAGAGAGGCAGCACACACATGGATGAGAGAGGCTCACACTTCATTGTGCAGAGTATCATGAGGACAGGGATTGCACCTTGTTCATTCATTCATTTATTGACCAAATATTTATAAGACCAGGCATTGGTTTGGCCTGTGTTCACCTCTGTATCAAAAGCGCCGAATATACGTGTTTATTCTTGCATGAATGATGGATGGGAGGATAAATGCTTGATTAGTCACCTCTCATAGAGTGATGCCTGGTAGTCCTTAGCAAGGACACTCTTCTTCTGCCTCTTTCTAAGCCCCAGATAGATCATTTTCTGTTTCTCTTTCTTCCCTTGTTTATACTGAGCACACTCTGCACACAGCCTCATCTGCAAGGGCGTCTCCAAGGGCAGCACTCACTTGGTTGTAAGGCATTTCTAGGAGCGTTTTAATCTGTGCATTCTAGACTCCATTCAATCAACTAGCTTGTTTCTGTGGATGGAGCTGGTCTTTATGGAGAAACTTAACTATTGTCAGTAAAGTTCTGTCTTTTACTATCTATGTAAAATGCTGTCTTAGATCTTTTACATAAACTGTCTTGTTTAATCTCAAGCACAGTTGGACAAGGCAGTCATTATGAGTCCATATTATAGTGGAGGAAATGGAGGCTCAGAAAGTTCATTTGATTTGCCCAGGATGACACAGTTAAGTTGCAGAGTAGGCTGTGAGCTTTGTCTGCCTGACTCACAAGTCTGTGCTTTTCCAAAGGGGGCTATGGCTAGTTGGTGTCACAGAAGTCATGGTAAACCGGGCAGTTGCACCAAGAAGTCAAGGATTTCTGCATTTGTGATCATCTGCTTACAGGAAGAGTAATTTTTCCCCAGGGCTGGTGAGGAGGGTGATCACCCAGCTCTTCCCTCTGATGCCAGGAAGTCATGGCTCCCTGGCCTTTGCTATCCCCATTTGCCCATCGCCCCTGGATGTCTCTAAGTCTTCCAGAGAGAAGACTAGATAGGCCAATCAGGAGTTGTTGGGGTACCCCACCACGTGCATAAAGGGGTGGGGGATTCCTTTCAGGTAATACCCAATTAAGGATTTCCGGAGGATAAAGAGAGAAGAAGAGCAGGTTGGGGCCCCATCCTCACCCTGGTCCCATCTGCCCCACCCCAGCCATCAGCGCCAGAGGCAGCAGCTGCAGTCTGGGAATGACCCAGGCACTGCATGTCACCTCATGGCCCTGGAACAACCCCCAGGCCTCGTCCAGCCCGTGGCTACACCGGCTCCCCAGCTAAAGCTTAGGGCACTAGGCAAGCCCCACTTTGTGTAATTGTTTAATTATCATGTCAATGTGGATTCATTAGCATGGCAGCTGTCATTGCAAATGGGGAAGGAGGGGACTCCCAGAGCCCCTAGGGTCAGCCTAATTGATGTAGTGAACAGAATACTGTATTTACTCAACAATGGTTTGGGTTTCTCTTCTGACCTGGGAAGGGCATCAGTGCTTACCGGGAATCAATAGCAGCTGAATTTTGATGCACAGAGATTGGACAGCATTCATGGGCTTAACCCCTCCAGGCCCATCCAGAGACCAGGCAGGCATCCTACTGCAGTGAGAGGCTGGAGACTTCTACTTCTCCCAGGTCAGAAGAGATGTGGGGGCCAGGGTGGTGGAAACACATTCCTCCCTTCGCAGAAGTGTGTGACCAGGTTCTCGTCAATCCTGAGTTCCACAAGGGTCTGACTAGGTCGTATGCACCTCTGTATCCCTTCCAGATCATACAGGGTATAGAACAACCTGATGTTTAATAAATGTTTGTAGAATGAGTAGTAACTTGCTTTTATTGAATACTGACTGTGCCAGGCACTGCCCTAAGATTTTACAGGTATACCAACTTACAATTCTCACAGTAGCCCTCTGAGAAGCACTGTTCTGGTTATTTACTGCCGTGTAACTAACTTCCCTTAGTGGCTGAAAACAACAATTTATTGTTGTTATATCTCATGACTTCATGGATCAGGAATTTGGATGGCTTACCTCTGCTCCCTAATGTCTAGGCCTCAGGATAACTCCAAGGGCAGGAGGTAGTACAGCTAGAGGCTGTCTGGGCCTCTCTCTCTCCCCAAATCCACAGCATCTTCAAATGGTTAGCCTGGGCTTCCTCACAGCATGGCAGCCTCTTCTGTGGCAGTTTGGGCTGCATGAGACCAAGGCAGAACCTGACAATGCTCTTAAAGACTAGGCCTGGGGCTTCCCTGGTGGTGCAGTGGTTGAGAGTCTGCCTGCCGACGCAGGGGACACGGGTTCGTGCCTCGGTCCGGGAAGATCCCACATGTCGCGGAGCGGCTGGGCCCATGAGCCATGGCCGCTGAGCCTGCGTGTCCGGAGCCTGTGCTCCGCAACGGGAGAGGCCACAACAGTGAGAGGCCCACGTACTGCAAAAAAAAAAAAAAAAAAAAAAGACTAGGCCTGGAACTGACATATGACACTTCACTAGACTTTATTGGTCAAAACAATCACAAGCCAGCTCAGATTTAAGGAGAGGAGAAATAGGTGGCATCTCTTGAGTAGAAAAGTGTCAAAGAATTTGTGGCCATTTCCAGTCCACCATAGAGACTATGACTTTTTCCAAATACAGATGAGGAGACCAAGGCTTAGGGAGAGAGTAGCTACCTCTCCCACGCCACACAACCAGTAAGTGGGGGCACTAGGCATTGGACCCAGGCAATCCGACTCTTGAGCCCTTAATTGCTACAGACCTGCTCTGTAAGTTTGAGTAACTCACTCCCCTCCTTGGGCCTTGGCTTCCTATAAAGTAAGAGAGTTGGGCCATATTCTTTCAAAAGTCCCCTCTCACTTGAGCAGTTTCTAATTCTCAACCATAAAGGAAATAATCTCACCCTACATTTGTGCTTATATTAGTTTGGGGCACAAGCGGTTGGACTGTCCCTTTCTAAAATTTCTCAAGAATTTTAAAACATGAGTTAAGTCTCCAGAAATTCCTCAGAAAAGTCAAACCAAGGGGAAGCCAATTTTTAAGTACTTGAGTTACAGGGAATGTGGCATCTGGGTCTTTAGAAGAAATCCAAGGGTACTGAGGGTAATATTAAACATCCCCACAGACCTTTCAGCCCTGGGAGGTAGGCTCTCCCCAACCTCTTATCAGGCCGTGATTGATTATCTTGAAACCATTCCTGAGTTGTGACTTGATCCCAGAATCTGCTTAAGAGAAGGAACCATCACTAAAGGAACTAAACTCCCTTTTCTGCAGAATAGAAATTGTTCTGACAGCTTTAGGCTACTAAAAATCCCAAGCTGACCGGGCTCCTGAGGAACAAAGTTGCAAAGGCTGGTAGTTGGGGTGGAGTGTGGGAGGAGTGTCATGCAATGGGACTAGAGCAGGAACTAGAACACAGTCTTGGCTCACACAGGACAGACTGACCGTGGGCAAGACATTTAACCTCTCTGTGGCCTGGTTTCTTCATCCACAAAGAAAGGAAGTAGGTTTCATCATTGGTGCCAACTTCACTGACTGGAAGTGGCTCCCAGTGGGGCTTGTGTTGGAGAGTCCTCACACTGTGCTGAGAGTGTCCTGTGATGGGAAGCTCTTTGGAGGTGGAATGAGCTAGAGATACCTGGGTTCAAATCCCAGATCCTCCACTTAGTATGTGTGTGATCCTTGAAAACTCTCCTAAATTTTTTGAAATCACCTTTCTGTCTGCTAAATAAGAGTCATGAGGCCTTTCTTCATAGAATTGATGGTTACTTAAATGAGACAACCTGGAAAAACCTTTCAACCCAGAGCCAGGCACACTATTTGTGTTCAATAAAGGCTCATTGAATCTGAAACTTGAGCATCACTGGGATATACAGTGACAGGCAGGGAGGCCTTTAGTTACCTAAATGTCTTGTCAAATGTAGCAAAACCCATATCTTAATAGTCTGTGACATTTCAGATCAACCTTAAGGCTGTAGTTAATCCTGTAGGCATGATGGAATATGGAAAACTTAAAGAAAATGCACTCTTCTCATCTAAAAAATGGAAATGATACCTGTGCATAAAAGGAGTAAAAGTGAGCATTAAATGAGATAAAATTTGTAAAATGCTAGTGCAGAGTGAGTACTTAACAATAGTGGGTATGGGAGGGCTAGAACTCATACCTCACCCGACATTAAAGGACAGAGAATGGAGAAAAAACATGGATATAATCAACATAGGAAAAGCCTTAGCTTCATCCTTTTCTCCTCACCAAAAATTGCACCTAAGAGTAAGTTCCATAAATGTAAATGCGAGGTGTGCTGACTCTGGATCTGGGAATGTCAGGCCAGGAAAGCAGGGGTCTTTTGATGTTATGGTCTAATACTTGGGTGACAGTCTTTCAAATTTAGTCCATTAGGTATGCAAGTGAATGGACATTCTTCATGGCACCACTTCAACAATAATTATAACTTAATATCATGTAGAGAGTGCTCACAATGTCCCAGGCACTATGCAGTGCACTCTGGATGTGCCTTGACTCATTTAATCCCCATAGCAAACCACTGAGGCAAGTTCTTATACTATCCCCATTTCCCAGGAGGGCACAGAGAGATCTGGAAATGCCGAAGGTCACACAGCTAGTACTCAGTGGAATTGAGCCTGTCTGGCTTGGAGCCTGTGTTCCCAGTCACCCTCCCTCTGAGTGACAGATCCAGTTGCTGTGGCTTTTTAGGAAAATGACACAGAGTAGGAAAACCCACTGTCCTAAGCCAGGGAGGACTCCAGAGTGGTGGAGCCAGGCAATCCTATGTCCAGATCCAAGCCCCAGCCCTTATTATCCCCATGACCTTGGGCAAGAGACTGATTAATCTTTTGAAGACTCAGTCCCCTCATCAATAAAGTGGGGATACTAATCGTCATAATGCCTGTCTTGTTCTCCTGCCTTGCAGACTCAGTTAGATAATGTACAAAATAGGATGAGCACTGTGCCTGGCACCTATATAGTAGATGGCTGATTATTGTCAGATTCTTCCTCTTTAAAACAGGATTTCACTGTATTTTTACCTGCATTGAAAGCATTACAGTAGATCTGGGAACTAAGGAGGTCTCAGAAATCTAAATCAGTGTCTGTTAAATGCTTACTTACGTGGATGCAGTTTTGTGTGTGTGTGTACATTTCTTTTTCACAAAAGTATGATTTTTCAATCACAGGAAAGCCCCCCTATGCTTGGGGTTTAGTGTTGAGGTGAAAAAATAAAGCTAAAATGATCCAGGGAGTTAAAAAAAATGAAGATTTATACAAACATATAAATTAGGCCCATAATTTAAAAGTCAGTGTTTCTTTTACTCATATTCTGTTTTCATCAGTTAGTCTACCCAAACTGCCTTTTTGTTTCATTAGACACCACTCCTTGCAAATTATTTCTAACTTTGGATGATTTGCTGACCCTCACTGACTAGGGTCTCCCTTTCTCCACCACCTATAACACCCAGTTTGCACTGTTACCAAATGCAGCCTCCCCATCGCTCCCACACCTTCCACTGGGAATGATCTCTTTATCAATAATCCGACCCCTGGAAGCCCGGTGGGCGGCTCTTCAGTGCCCCCAACACCAGTGCAGATGGGGGCTTCGGATCCCCAGTGTAATCCCAGCCTGAAATGTTACCAGGAGCCCCACGGCTCTTCAATTACCTCCCTTGGCCTGTCAGGACCACAGCATCTCAAATTCAGTTAGCTGGTCTTTGGGTCTCAGCCAAGGCCCAGCCTCTGCTCCTAATGACAGCCAGCTGAGGGGACACTGAGAGGGGCTAAATTCAATTTGCAGCCCTTCTAATGAGATTAAGGGAGCAGGGTTTTTTATTTTCCCCAAAGTTTGCCATAGGCAGGATGAATGATAGCCCAGGGATGAGCTGTCAACGTCAACAAAGGCTCCGAGCTGGGAGGAGGGGGATGGGAGACAAGGATGGGAGAGAGAGAGGGAGAGATTTTCCAGACAGAGCCAAGGAGCCCTGAGTGAGTCGCCCAGCAGCCCTGAGTGAGTCGCCCAGCAGGTGACAATGTCTGGCTGGCAGAGTGTCACTCTGTGGACGGGATGCCGTCAAGAATGAATCTGGAGGAAAGGCAAATGTCAATCATAAGCAATATTCCCAAGTAGAATCTTTTTTTTTTCTTGCTTCTGAATTCTTTCTCACCCTTTTTGACTTTCCAAAAGTCATTAAGCAAACTGCATTTCTTAAAATGAGTCACCTGGGAAATATCTTCTCAAATATAGGAGCAAGGCTCCCACTGGTCTACTGCCTGGAACAGCCCAGCCTTGGCTGAGTGGACCTGCGTGTCTCCTAGCCAGAGAGCTCCCCCTGAGCTGGAGTCGGCTAGGACCTCAGATGCCCACACTGTGTGGTGGCTGGCAGTGATCTGCTGGAAAGAACTTTATCTGATGCACAGTAATGTCGGGGTGAGGTGTGATGAGCTAAACCTGTCTAATGAGGGTTTTAGTTAGCGCCTACCTCTGAGTAGCTCCCGCTTGGATGTGAGGGGGTACCCCAGAGAAATGGAGCAGGACATTTTTCTGGGTCCAAGTGAGACAGATAGAGGGAAAGCTCTTCAGGAAATCTGAAGAGGAAGAGGTCTCTGTGGTGGGGAGAGACCAAGGAAACTTTGTTTTTAGGACGTAGCCTTGAGCTGTACCTTGAAGGAGGATGGGATCTAGAGAGGCCAAGAGAAGGAACTCAGCTCAGTCCCTTATGGCTGAAGGTTTCAGGCTTCTACTTGCAGGCCAAGCTGTGTCCTGTCTCAGGGTCACTCCTGGTGGGAACTGCAGTAGTCCTGCCACCCCAAGCCTGGATCTCAGGCTCTGAGCACCTTCTTAGAGCTCCTCAGAGAAGGATCGTACATACAGCAGAGCCCCTGCCCAGCTTCCTGCCCCATACTCAGACCCTCCACCGATGTGGCATTCCTGTACCAGACCCCGGCTGTGGCCCTGACACCTCGAGTTGCCTGGGAGTTGCGATTCTCATGCTTTGTCTCTTGTCCCCTCGCCAGTGCCTGAAGTCCTGCTCCTAGCAGACTGATAACCGGGGACTAGGACATCACTGCCCTTTTTCTACTTGAATATGGAAACCAACCCAGATCAAGGCCTTTACTCAGCTTCAGAACATGTCAACATGAGTTAAAACAGCTCATGGGCACAGAGTAGACACTCATTACATTTCTGTCAGCTGAAATGGGCTCATGGGGAAGGTGAAACTTGATCATGGGAGCAGTTAGACAAGTGGCTATATGTGGGAAGGCATTCTCCACAAGGAGGAAAGGATCATGCTGTTTGTGTTCAGAGAACAGTAGTTTCTCTCCTCCGATGCATTGCTGGTAGCCAAGTTTTGACCTCCACTGCCCACTAGGCCCACAGCTGGCTCTTCAGGGGCTCTGGCCACTTGAGAGCCTTGGTGATAGATTCCTAAGTCTGCCCATTCACGGGGAGGTGCTGCTGACTTCCACAGGCCAGAGGGGCTATGCTGCTGGTACCACGGCCTGACCTTGGCCATCAGCCAGATGGGCTAGAGGAATCCTACAGATTCCAGAACCCAGAACATCTCAGGGGCATGTTGTAGCCAGAACTCTCAGAGAGTATCTCCTACACAAAACAAACCACAAAACCTTTTCAAGGCCTGTGAAGGATTATGTTGGATTGTTGGGCCTGGGATAAATCAAGTTACTAATCCAACCCAGTACCTTACAAGTCCAGTGCTGCTGAGAAATATAAGTCCAAGATGCTGGAATTCTGAGCCCCAAAGAGCTCAGTTCTTTAGCTAATCATGGCTGCTTTGTTAATGTGGCTTCTTTTATGTTGTGAATTGTTTCTGTAGTTTATTGTTTTTCTTATTCCACTGACTCGTATTAAAACTCCTTGCGAAAAGACCATTCTGTCTTGCAGGGGTGGGTTGTGCCATGATTTGATGGAGACCTCAGAAATTCAAGGCAAAGGCCTGGGACCTCGCAGCTCCTCTCTGCTCTACCTTGGAGTGGCGGGGTGGTGGGGGCAGCTGTGAGGTCCTAGTAAGGAAGCCCTGTCCTGGAAGGTCCTGTGTGGGGGCGCTTCGCACGGGCTTGTGAGCCACCCCATGTCTCTCTTTCCCAGCTCAAGCTGTCACTGAGGTGGAGAAATAATCTGGGAGAGATCTAAAAGATAAAGATGGCAAGGGTTAAAAATGGCCAGCTGTCAATGCAGATGCTTATGAATAAGGAGGAGTCACTAAAGGCCAATTCCTCAGGAACCAGAACTCTCTGTTGTAAAGCACATTTTAAATCGCAAAGGATTTTCATGCCTATTTTCTTATGTGAGCCTTACAACAAGTCTGTGAAGAAGGTATCCTGGTCCCCATTTTAAAGGTGAGGAACCAGAGGTACCCCAGACTTTAATGAGTCACTCATGTTCATGCAGGGGTGAGCTTAGGATGTAAGGCCAGGTCTGTCTGATGCCAGATATGCTGCTGTGTCCCCTCCCCCATGTTTCATCTTAACGTACCACCCGTGTGCCTAAGATGGACTGCGCACCCCATCTCCTCTGACTGCACTCCTGTGCGGAGACCCAGACTCTCCTGCCGCCCTCTGAGGGTGTAACTGATGGCCCATCAGGAGAGAATCGTCACAGGACAGCTCCCTTGTCCAGCTTTGTGTTGATGAGGAAAGTACCTCACTGTCGTTTAGGAGCACACTGAATAAGTGGGCTCTGGAGCCAAGAGCCCTGGGCTGGGCTACAGTATGGCCCAGCTGTCGCCAGCTCCCCCGTGATCTTGGGCACGGGACTTCCTCTCTCTCCTCCCAATGCCCTCCTGGGAGTCGCATTCTCCAGCTGCCCGAATCTCCTGAATGGTCACTCAAATCCATTTCTTGCTGCCTACAAATTACATTTTGCTTCTGCTCTTCTTCTTCTCTTCCTGGTCTTCTCTATTTGCTGTGCAGAGATCAAGTTAACACTCTGGCGTGGTCATGAGCATTTCCAGTGCAAAAGCTCACCCACCCCCAGTGCCTGCTGGGTTTGCTAAAAACGCCCCTTGGGCCCGCCCCTCCCAGGGCAGTGCCAGACCAGGGGATGGGGCCCTGGGTCTCTTCACTTTGCGCCACATTATCACAGAAAGGTGGATTAGAAGTTATCTCCGCTCTGCTTTCTCTCAGAGCTCCTTGGCAACACAGCCACCTCGATATAAATACACACTAGAAATGTGCACAGCCTCATACTCACAGTCGAATCCTTCAGAGGCCTGGGGGCAGATACCGCCAGGGAGCAAGGACGTCAGGAGATCCTCAGGACCCAAAGGAGCGCCAGCCTCACTGCTTCAAGGTCAAATATGGCACTCATCAAACAGAACGACTGTGATCCCTGATAATTCTTGGGCACCCCATCCCAAATGCTGGAGATCTTTCATCTCTCTGGATAGCCAAAGATTTCACAATTGACTCTTCTTTTGCATTCTTTGCAGTTAAACAAAGGGCCAAATCACCTTTCCTGTCTTTGTTTTTCTAATATTTTTATTCTCTCTGGTGTTGCTAATGTTCCATTCAGGTTGAAATTCTGTTGCTTTTGATCATTGGTAGTATCAAGATCTAGAAAGAATCAACGTTAAAATCAAACACAATGAAATCATGCTTCTGAGTGTAATAATGTGTAACATTTTAGGATTGAACTAATGAAAGTAATTATAAACCAGTCCATTCCTAGCATATTGTTAACTCTGGTGTCTAAAATAACTTCACATATTCAGGAGACCAATGCAAACTGATTCTTGTGGTTAATACAGGTTCAGTAGCATGTCATTTCCTTTCACTGGCCTTGTTCTAGGTAGGACCATAAAAAGAACCACCCACAAACTTGATTCAGGCATATGTAGGAGACACATGCTTAAAAGACTGCAAACAAGCTCTCTTTGCTTGGAGGCACGAGAATAAAATTCCCTGAACATCTCTCATATATATGATGGTCCTCTTAAGATTTAGTCATTAGGCTCTGTCAGACATTTTCAAACTACAAAGGACCTGAAAAGAAAATACAATAAAGAGATCAGAGACCTAAAATGCCAGGCCAAAGAGAAGAACCAGAAGGAGCAAGATGTGTTCACTGTAAATATTTTATAAACTGATCCTTGTCTTGGTTCAGTGCTGTGTGCTGTCTTGTCTCTGATAATTGTAAATATTTAATGTGCTATAGCTCCACCTCCGTACTGATACCGGAAAGAAGAATAAATCCATACGCACAGGATGTGTCTTTTCACTTGCTGTGCAGACTGCCTGAGAGCATGCGCCCCGTGAGAGCCTGCTGTGGATGGTTGTGCAGACTGTGCCCTGTACAAGGGTGCCTGCCTGGTGGAGGGGGCTGAGAAACAAGCCCCACCCACCCAGCTCTCAGGTCACTGGGTCAGCTCTGAGCTAACAAGCTAACATCTCCTTTGTGCAATTAGCTGTGGCTGGAGGATGTTTTGTTTTGGTTTTGGTTTTTGCAATTCACAGTTTACTAGTGTGAAGGGAAAAGCAGATCTGATGCGAAAAGTGCTCCTGTTTACTAAAAAGCAAAATCCAGGAATCTTTTAAGTCTCAGTATGATTTTCCTTAAAATAAAAGTATAGGAATTTTCAGTCCATTTAGTTTTTTACTTCTTTAGCAGCCAAGCCCTATCCTGGGACTTGATTTTCCTTGCAAACTGACCAAAGGAAACTTCTAGAAGCAACTGTCTACTACAAGGGGAAGGTGGGTGAGGCAAGGAGGAGAAGAGGTGGCTGCAGAAGCCCGGTTCTGTGGAGACCTTCTGTCCTGCATGCTGTCCTACCCCTGACACCTGACTTGGTTTGCCCCAGCAGGTGACCAGGTCTCCATTGCCTTCAATTCCTCCAGCCTTCTCATTATTCCATTCTTGCTCAGTTCTGATCTTGCCTCTGTGGTCCCCTCACTCCAGGGACCGTGGATGCTTTGGCTTTACTACAGCAGTCAACATCACCTGCTTTCTAGGTGATGGCAGAAAAGCAGGCAGAGGAACCCTAGTGATTCTAAATGGAACCATTGTCAGGAATAGCCTTCCACGGTTACTCTGACCCCATAACTTGACCTTGGGAAGAAGAAACCTGGGAAATACCTGTAAGGCCCAAACACTCAACTTGCATCTTCCAGTTGTAACCAATAAAGGAAGAAACTTTTGGTAACTCTGTAAAGCAAGCAGGTGGGCAAGGCAGGCTGCTGCTGTGCTTAGCAGAGCAGGCTCTAAGGCCAGATGGCATGAATTCCAAACCGTCTCCACAGCTTCCACACAGAGGGACACTGAGTGTGGGCTCCAGTGGCTTCAGTCTCCTCATCTCTAAAGCGGGAGTAATGGAAATTTGAGTATCATTGGGTTGTCTTAAGAATTAAGTGTTAATGTTCTTGTAAAGTCACCTAGAGCAGTATTTGAAAGACTAAGTGGTCAATGTGTATTGGCTATTATTATGATTATTATTTCCAAATGGCTTGGAGAGTTGGGGTGGTAGAGCCCTGAGAAGATCTGTTGTTTTGGAGAAGGCTAGAGGTAAATTGCTTTCCAAATTTGGCCATTAAGATGTTCAGTTTCCATGCTAAGGAACTCCTAAGGCACAGTAGGCATACATAACACACACACAAAAGCACCAAGCACACACAAGTGTACATACATGTGCACACACAGTTCATCATGCTGCCGTAGCACACACAAGTACACATGTGCATAACTCCATAAATATCCTGGGGCGGGATATCCAATCAAAGTTCCACATGGTGGCAGACTTTACTTGGCTTAGCTACCATCCAACTGATGCCTGGCCTAGATGCCAATATGCTGTGGTACAAACTGGCATATGCCAGTGTCAGGTCTCAACTGGGTCTGCAGAAGGACAGTTCACAGAGGGTTATGAGACTGCAAAGACCTCTGAGAACTCCATCCTTTCCCCTCCCTCACCCTTCCTCTCTCTCTCTAGGAATTTCAGGGGATGTTATGGGCCATTGTTTAAAGGTCTTGGGCTGGAGGGTCCCAGCTGCCAACACCTAAAGATGGAGGTAGGTAGTAATGTTGTTGCTGATGACCAGTTCTCCAGAGAGCACCCTGGCCCAGTACAAGGAGGGTCAATAAAGAGTTGCTGAATAAAAGACAAAAAAAAGTAAGGGTAGATTCCAGCTTCAGCCACTTATTGGCTGATAGCCTTGGGTAAGTCACATACCCTTACGTTACTTTAGCTTCCTCAGACATAAAAGGGAGATAAACATGCTGATCCATAGGACTATGTGAAGATTGAATATTAAACCAAATTAGAGACTCAATATACAATGGTATCTTTCCTCTCAGAAGGGTAGGGCTCCCAGGGCAGTGCAAGCAAGGAACAGTCTCTTTGGGATGGACATCTGTGAACTTTGCACTTTAACATGGAACCAGGAACAATGGTGCTTAAGAAAGAATTTGTGATGAGGACATTTCTAGTTAAGAAAAGCTGTTATGTGCATTTCCCTTTATGGGGAGGACACAGTGCAATTCTCCCATCTCAGAAGACCCACTAGGGAATCTGTACTTCACAACTCAGGCCTCCTGGCTAGTGAGGCAAGTGCAATCTGTCCAGGGTGCCGTTTGAGAGGTGGATATCTCCCGGAGCTTTTGCTGTCTTTATCAGTTTTATGGCCTGTTTGTTTTGCTCATTAAGTTAATCTTTAGGGAAAAGGGGCTAGGCCAGGGAGTAGAGAAAACAAGATGCAAATGTGTCTGGAGCCAGGTCCCAGTACCAACTTGAGCATACCAGAGACTCTCACAGGCAGAGGGAGCAGCTCTGCTTGTGAGCTAAAGGATACTGAAGCCAAATAGAGGCCCTTCATGGGCTTGACTGGTTAAAACTCCAGGACAGCCTCCCACAATCTGATTTTCTAGGTACTCCAAGGCATTTCCAAATTTCTCAAAACCATAAAATATTGAGACATACTGAGATCTATCTATCATTTATCTGTCACAAATTCATTTCAAATCACTGTAATAAGCACACATGAACACCATGTAGCAGGGTGTATTTGGATACAGGATACATCAGGAAATCATGAGAGTGTGCCATAAGCCCCAGGCGTGTGGGAATCACTGCACCAGACAACTATTTTATGTCCCTCTGTGGACTTGAAGGTCATAAATATTCTTCCCACAATTTCCAGCTGTATTTCTCAAGTGGGATATGGGGAATTACTCTACAGTCTCTAATTTGTCCTTTTTTGCGTGGACTTAAAGATCTTTTAATAGTTTTCTTGTCTCTCATGACATCTTTCTTATGTGAGATGGGGGATTCCTCTCCTCCCTACAGTTCTTTCTCCCCTCTCCTCCCCGGCCCTTCTGCCCACACACCTTAAGATGTGTCATTCATTCATTTATCACCTATTCAACTAGTGTGTACTAAGAACCAGAGATGTACACTGAACAAGACGGACAGTTTCTCTCTCATGGCTCTGTGAGCTCACAGTCTCATGGAGAGACAGAAAATATGCACAACTTACATGAATAAGTGATATGCTTATGAGATAGATGCCGTGAAGTGCTGTCCAAATCCCCCTTCAGGACAGAAGTCATTGTCCAGCTGCTGAGAGTTCTGCCAGAACACAGCCCTCAGCCCAGACCTTTTAGGGATTTCCTTAACTGAAGAGAGCTGCCTCCCCCAAGGTTAACGCCCGGTCGCAGGGTAATCCACATTTAGTGCCATTTGACCCATCGCCTACTCTGGACAATTATGAAGGGTCATTCAGCTTCTGAGCTCCCCAGATGTGCAAACTCAGCACCTTCCTCTTCCCATAGGACTGTTGACCTTTGAAGCAGCCAAAATTTTGTTAGCAACCAATGTGTCTTCCTCTGTCAACTTTTAAATTCATTTTTTATTTTATTTTATTTATTTATTTATTTTTGGCTGTGTTGGGTCTTCGTTTCTGTGCGTGGGCTTTCTCTAGTTGTGGTGAGCGGGGGCCACTCTTCATCGCGGTGCACGGGCCTCTCACTGTCGCGGCCTCTCTTGTTGTGGAGCACAAGCTCCAGATGCGCAGGCTCAGTAGTTGTGGCTCACGGGCCTAGTTGCTCCGCGGCATGTGGGATCTTCCCAGACGAGGGCTTGAACCCGTGTCCCCTGCATCGGCAGGCAGATTCTCAACCACTGGGCCACCAGGGAAGCCCCTCTGTCAACTTTTAGAATACAAGACATCAGAGAGCAAAAACTGAGAACGGGTGATGGCCTATGACATTCTGGGGGGTTACAGTCTATAGAAATAAGAACAGCTGGGGTGATGGTGTCAAGAACCTTGGAAGCAACACATTCTTGGAGTTAGTTGTGAGTTTTTCACATTCCAGTGGTTCTGAGTATTGTAGAGCCAGAAAGAAAAGAATGCCTCCTGAGCAAGGCAATGATCCATTAGTAAAAGCCTGAGAAATACTGGCAACTAGATTGAAAGCTGTGAACATCAATCCACCTTTCAACCATAGAATGAAGAACAGGAACCAACCATCACTAGTAGATAAAGCATAGAGCCAAGGGCAATCCGCACGGGTTATCTGTTGACAACACTGAGCTTAAACTGCCCTCACCTTTTGGAAAATGAGTAATGCTTTTGAAAAACTTCATGGTAATAGCTATTGGAATTTAAAATGGAATGCTATACTTAGGGTGATAAGAGAAAATAGAATATATTCTTCCTTTTAAAAAAATGAAGGAAAAATCAAGGAAGTATGAAAAACAGAAATCAAAAAAGAATAAGGCAGATTTAAGATGAAATAAGTAAATTATAATAATAAAAGTAAGTACGTTAAGCTTGTCTAATAATAGGTCAATAGTTTCATATGGAGTGGAAAAATCCATTGAAGTTTAGAGACAAACATACAAATACATTAAAATAAAGCTTAAATTGAAAGTATAGCATATGAATACCAACAGAAAATGGGAGTCACAGTTTTCATTATGAGGAGTCAAAAGGACCAATGGACGAGGTTACAGTCTTTCCCCTCCTCTTCCATCCACTTAGTTTCTCTCTCCCCCACCACTTTCTGGAGATGGATCACAGCTTCAAGGACAAATCTGAGGAAGAAAATCAAAGAACTATCTTCCACATGGGACAGGACATAGTAAGACCTGATGTGTCAGGAACATGTGGCAGATTATATGAGGCAAGAAGGAGAAAGGCACCGAGATAAAGACGCAGGACAGTGTGGCCGAGAGAGATTTTGTCAGAGTAGGAGAGCCGAGTGTTCTCTAAAACAGGAGATTACAAAAAGTCTCCTTTAAATGCTCGAGAGAGACACAAGTAAAATTAGAATTCCAGACTTGACCTCCCCCACTCACCTTTTTTAAATGAAATGCCAGTTAGAGACCAGACTTTCTCAAAGAACATCTCAAAATTTTTCAGAAGTTAACAAAAAAAAATAATCTACAGGCCATACTCTTGGTCACAATGCAGTAAATCAGAAATTAAAAACATTTATTTAAATTAAATCCCCAACTACTTATAAAATGTAAAGTTTTTTTCTAAAATTCTTTTGTCAGAGAGCAAATAAAATGGCAACACAATTATTTAGAAAGCAATGTATAGAATTTGGCCAAAACTATAATGAGAAGAATATTCATAGCCCCAATTTTTAAACATTAAACAGAAAAAAATGAAGTAAAATAATAATGAATTCAAATCATGAAACTATAAAGAAAACATTTAAAAATATAAGAAAAGAGAGGAAACATTTAACAAAGATAGAAGCAGAAATATTATTAAAAATAATAAAATTGAGAAATGAGCTGATTCTTTGAAAAGATCAACAAACATGGGCAACAAATGTCTAATCACTATAATTTAAGAAAAGTGACAAATATACAATATTAAAAATAGGAAACATAATATAATTACAAATTTTCAAATTTTATGCATAGGCTTGATCATAGTACCGTGTAACTCGTTAACGATTTAGAAAGAAAAAAGTTAAATTCTTAGTCATACCAAACCCAAAGTCAATTCCAGATAGATTAAAGTGCAAAGATAAAATATATGTAAATATTTATATTTATTTATAGTAGAGAGGCATTTTATAAATATGACATCAAAAGCAGCAACCATAAAGGAAATAATTGATCAATTGCATCATATTAAAAAACCAAAACTCCTATACAGGAAAAAAAGGTAAAAGACAAATGACAAATTGGGAAATTACTTCTAATAAATATGACAAAATATTATTGACTCTAATACATAAAATATAAGAATATAAAAATAAATAGAAGCAAAATTAATAGAATAGCAATCTCAAAAGTCAAATGCATATATTTGAAATACTTGGAGTTTTTAAGTTGTAACAGATATGTTCATTTAAAAATGAGAGGGGCTTCCCTGGTGGCGCAGTGGTTGAGAGTCCGCCTGCCGATGCAGGGGACACGGGTTCGTGCCCCGATCCCGGAAGATCCCACATGCCGCGGAGCGGCTGGGCCCGCGAGCCACGGCCGCGGAGCCTGTGTGTCCGGAGCCTGTGCTCCGCAACGGGAGAGGCCACGGCAGTGAGAGGCCCGCGTACAGCAAAAAAAAAAAAAAAAAAAAAAAAAAAAAAAAATGAGATATATTTTTTGCCCATTGAATTGGAAGACATTAAAAAATAATATCTTTTGATATAAACTTTTTGGGATATACTTGGGGTATCTATCAAAAAAGTCTTAAAAATGTGTACACACTTCTACTGAAATTCCTCTTCCAGGAAGTTAGTCCAAGAAAATAAACTGAAATCTGACCAATGTGTAACTATTTAATTACAGTGATTATTGCTATGTTTTCAAAAAATCATATCCCCAAATTGAGGACAGTGTTAATTTGTAGCAACAGGGGATTGGTAGGGTTAATTATGGACCCTCTGTTTGATAAAATACTGTATGACCAATGAAAACTAATGTAGCACACCTATATTTATTAATCATGAAAGATGCTAATAATATATTCAGCATAAAGAGCACATTGCAGTATAAACAGTAATATCCCATTGTTGTTTAAAAATATGTCATGTATAGACATGTATATATTACATATGCATATTCTTCAGACATTTCCATTATTAATTGGTGAGATTGTGGATGACTTTGTTGATCTTTTATATTTTACACCCTATAATATGTTGTATGATTTTTCAAAAGAGAGAGAAATGAAAGAGAACATTAAATAGAACCAATTACATTTTCTTAAAACAACAGAAGCATTGGCTATGGTAGAGCTCATACGCTTCTAACATTGTATTCTTTTACACATTTTTTACATGGATCAGTTTTCACATTCATTTTGTGCCTTTAGCCACTATTCCCTTGAGGGCAATTCTCAATTCATTATTCCTTTGTGTGCCCAGCACTTTATATATTGAGGACATTATTGAATGTGAGTATTTCAAGGAGGGAAGAAAGGAAGGTAGGGAGGGAGGGGTAGGGGCAGATAGAGTGGAAAAGAGAAGACAGGGATGAGGGAGGAAAGGAGGAAAAGAGGGAGAAAGGAGAAGACAAGGGAGAGAGGAAGGGGGAAAAGGAAGGAAGGAGGGAGGAAAGAAGACAGAGGGACGGTGGGAAGGAAAATGGGAGGAAGGAAGGGAGAAAGGAAGGAAGCAAGGCTGGGGGGAGAAAGGGAAGAAAATTTGGTTATAGGCATCATTTCTGCACAAACATACTTTTACCTCCTGGAGATAGAACCAAAATCCCAAGCAGGCTGCCTCCTATGCCCAGTCCACATTTCGGCCATGCTGCTCTGTTTCAGATGCCCTGTGATGCTGTTGGGCTCAGACCAGTGGGAGCCAGTCTTAGAAAATCTTTTCCCACAAGGTATGAGTGCTTTTTGCAGATGTTTGCTAACATATCAACAGCTGGAACGCTGCCTAACACAGTTCCTCAATCATTAGCAGACATTACCTAATTGATAAGGGTGTCCCTCTGAGCACGGCAGCCTGTTCCCAGTTCTATGTGACACACAATCAAACTCTATTCCCTTTCCCTGTGACATCAACATTCTTGGCTAAGCCATTGGAGGGGAACTCCTTTTCCACCCAAGATAAACTGAAATCTTGCGACAGAACCATCCCCTGAGGATCCCCACAGCCACATTCTCCCACCCACACCCATCTTCCTGGTCCACACAGTACTCCAATTCTAGCCATGAGCTTCTCTTCAGGCCTCACTGACACTGACCCAGGGCAGCTGTAGCTCTTCACCAGCTCCCTGTGACAGTGGAAAACAGATTGGAGGCACCAGGCATTTGGTGTCAGTAGACGTACACACATGAACCCAAGGGCTGGGACCATCTCTCCCTGTCCTTCCTCTTTGCCCCACTCCCACACACAATTATGCATCAACACTGACAATGTTCATCTGGTCTTTCCTGGCTGTAGGTTCCTGATGATAATGTATGTCCTTAATAGCACTTGGGGATGGCCTGTGAACCCAAGAAGTGACAGGCCCTGGCCACCGATGGCCAGCTCAGGCCAAGGCACAGAGAGAAGCACAAAGCAGAGCCCAAATTACAGGGAAACCCTCTGAAATGCAGCCCTAGACAAGCCCACCTTCTGCCACTTCTAATGCCTATTGGATGACCCTGTGGGTGTTGAGATCCTTGGCTAACACAGCATATCCCTCAAGTACTATGAGCCTTATCTGGGTTGCAAAGGAAACTTTTGCTACTAAATAGTCCTGGGCACCTGAGATTAAAGGAAAGACATAATCAGTAGGAGAAAGAACAACAGAGTTCGGTTTTGGAGTGCTTTATCTTGGTCGGGGGAAGGGAGGTTTAAATAAAAGAAAGGTTAATTTGTCTTATAGCATAACAGAGAGTTTAGAGCCAAACAGACCCAAGTTCAAACACTGGCTCTGCCACTTACTGGCATTATAACTTGGGGCAAATTTGTCTCTCTCAGCTTTCATTTTCTTACATGGTTCTTATAAGGATTCAGTGAGAAAATGTATATAAATCCCTGGTCTGGAGTAAGGAGTAAGTGCAATTTAAAAAAAAAAATCAATGTGTATGAAGAGTTTTGAAGTCAGTGCCTTGATACATGCGTCTAGATTGCCAATTCTTCCTTTTTTCAGGTTAGCATTATCTTCCCATTCCACAGTAAATTGTGATGTAATTAGCATAGTTGTCTATAATCAGAAGTAAATAGTGCCCGGCACTTAAAAGAGAATGTTAGCATGGCAAAGATCTCAAAATCATCTCACTCAGCCCTTGGCCCTTTATAGATGAGAAACCTGAGGCCTAAGGAGGGAAAGTGAGGACATAATTGATGCTAGGGGGCTTGATCCCAAGCCTAGTCGTGTGTCTTTTGTCCTTGGAAGCACCTCAGGGTATAGGGGGAGTCGTGGGCACAGGCCTAAGCCCAACTCCCTCACAAGGGGATGCAGCAGGGTGAACTCAGGTTCTCATCCACCCCGGCCTCTAGAGCAGTCATACCGTGCCTCTTGAGGTTTCAGGAAAATTCCTTCCTATTTCCCCAGTTTCTTGTTCTCAAGATTGGGTCTCCACTAGCGTGTTCAGCCTCAGCTTTTTGCTAAAATACACTTCTGTGCAGAGCTGTTGTGGATCTAGCATACATCCCCCCCGCACCCGCCTGCCATGCCCTTTGACTTGTAATGAGATGGCTGCATCCTGGCTACTGTGGGTTGGGGGAGTGAGTGAAACTCGAGCCCTGGATCCATGAACAGGCTCAACAGTTGCACCCCCAGGCTTGGCCCATGAGGGTGCCTGGGGAGAGGCTAGTGGAGTCTGGTCACTGGTGGGGAAGTTGAGGGGTCAGGGGTCACCTCTGTGGGTGGCCAATGGAGACCAAGCCGGTCTCTAAACTCCTAATACAGTGAAGA
This sequence comes from Mesoplodon mirus, assembly GCF_964341445.2. Classification (NCBI taxonomy): domain Eukaryota; kingdom Metazoa; phylum Chordata; class Mammalia; order Artiodactyla; family Ziphiidae; genus Mesoplodon; species Mesoplodon mirus. The sequence continues at coordinate 73,375,564 of NC_138985.1, forward strand.
GTGATGGAAGGGGCCCTCGGCTGGTCCACCTCATTTTGGCCTCTTGGTCTGTCCCTGGTCCCATAACCCTGGGAGGCCTTGGACAGTCACTCTCCTCCCTCGGGGTCTCTGTCTCCCTCTCAAAGTGGAGAAGCACATTTGCGAGAACCTCTTTCAGCTCCAACACTGTGGGATGCTCACCTTGCTGGCCGCCCATCCTTCTCCACTTTGTAGTCCTCCTCAGCCCCAACTAAAACTAGAGCAGAGCTCATAGGGCCCCTCCTCGCCCCCCACCACTTGAAGAATTTGCATCTCCAGAGGGAAGGGTACCATGTAGAATTTCACTTTCATTCACCTGAGCACAGGCGGCCAACTTTTCCTGTCATGGGAACCCATCAAAGATTGGACTAAGTAAACTTCTATTTCCATATCTCATTCTCTTGAAGAGAACACAGCCATAACTCCACAGAGAGTAAACATACATGGTCTAATCTTTCTCCTCGCTGGGACAGTTTGTTGAAATTGGTGAAATGATGCAGACCCTGCCGAAATGGTTTGATAAGAGCTGTAAGTCTGACTTTGTGATTATTAAACAGAGGGAGTATAACTCAGCTGCTTCTGATAATTTTAAAAAGAACCCTCTCTTACTTGAATCTTACTCCCTACCATGTATACACATGGCTTATACATATGTGGAGCTCAAACATCTACCAAGGCATGTGCATACATGCACCCCCGACTTCTTGTTTCCTTGGGAAGGGTGTCTGTGCCTTTAGAGAGAGATAAAATCCCACCCCAATTTTGTGATCGCTCATTGGGTTATTAGTGACATCATGAAAGAGAAGCCACAGTCTGAATGATTCATACACAAGAATTATGCTGAAAAAAGCATAGAAAAAAGTGAAGTTAATGGAGTTTTGGGTACGTAAGTTTTTCTTCTCTTAGAGGAGGCGTCAGCAAAGTACAGAGAGCAGGTCAAATCTGGCCTATGGCCAATGTTTGTATGGCTGCAAATTTACATTTTTGAATGGTTGAAAACATCAGAAGAGGAGTGACATTTCTACGAAATTCAAATTTCAGTGTCCACAAATAAAGTTTTTTTGGAACACAGCCTCGTCCGTTCATCTATGTATCATCCTGTGGGTGTTTTCAGGCAGACCTGAGACTGAAAACCAAAAATATTTATTGTCTGGACCTTTATGGAGAATGTTTGCTGATCCCTAAGCTAGAAAATTTTTAGAAATTTTTCTTCCAAAAGTATATTTTTTCATACCATTTCACAGATGAATGAGCTGGGAGAATGAGACCTTAATGAATGTTCTCAATGTGATTGAGCCCAAAGAGAAGCAGACTTCTCACCCCCATGAAGTCAGGTTCCCTTCTAATCCTCCCACCATGCGTTGGCCTTTGGAAGATACCCCCACGGAAGGACTGTTGAAATGCCCATTAAGAAAAATTGATTCTGAAGTGTGACATCATGTCCTCGAATATACACGATATCATGACAGGACATGATATAATGTCCTGTGCAAAAGTAAATTGCATTGTCAGAGCCCCAGTGGTTTCAGAGGAAAGATATGGCTGTGAAAATAAAATCATAATTTGTGAAACTGTCATATTTGTGGAAGGAATGCTCAGCATTGAGAACTCTTCTCTTTACAGTGAACACTACATTTTGCGTTAGATGCTCCATGACTGCTGGCTTGCCTCGTTTGTTCTTTTATTGGAATACCTCATAAGAACTGAGTTTCCCATGCTTATTTTATTTTTAGGCTTTTGCCTTCACTCAATGATATTTCTCAGGAAGGTCACTTTCAAATTCAACTTCTTACATACCATTAAAGCAACACCAGGTTGAGAATTCCCAGAACTTCTTCTTTTTTTTCTTTCTTAAATTCATTTTTAATGAAAACACTGTAAGATTATGAAATCATCTAATTCATTTAAGTGCTGTAAGAAGTTTCAGAGAAAATAATATTCAGCCATGTCTTACATGCCAGAGTATAGGTGGCCTAAGAAAATGCAGGGGGAGAAATTGTCCCTTCTTGGGATGAAATATATAAATTCAATTATAGTTCATAAATGATGTTTGTCCCAGACCCAAATCATGTGTGCTGTTTCCACAGAAAATACCCTAATATGGACCCAAGAGTCTTTTTCCAGCTCAGAATCCTAGCTGAAAGCAGGGTGTCTGAGTCCCCCTTACCCTGTCTCAGCCTTTTACCCCCAAAAAATCACCTTGATTCCCCACCATCCAATGCACCTCATATCTCATTTAATATACATTTATGTTGAAGACTCAAAAAGAGATTCCAGGTTAACTGCTACTTTTGAGTGGCTTCTCTGTGTCACACACTGCACAAGCAACTCCCTTGAACTTTATCTTAATTCTTACGGCAGCCCTCAGTAATGCTTATTGTTATCCACATTTTACAGAGGAAACCAGGACTCATAGAGGTTAATTATTTTGTTCCAAATTGCACAGCTGTAACTTCTAGGAATTCAGGTCTACCCAGCTCTGCCACTCTGCCACCTCCACCCCCAACTTCTTCTCTAGTAAAATGAAGCCAACTGAAACCACGTTTGGAGTAATCTGAGTTTGACATAAGGAAGACTCTCCCAAGAGTCAATGATGTTAAACGTTAGAACATAAGGAAGGGCCTTGTGGAATCGCTTCAGGCAGACTCTGAAATGATCTATCCTGCTTTTGTCCCTGGTGGACAACAACTTCTGAGTTGAACATGTTTTTTTTAATTGACGTGTAGTTGATTTACAATATTGTGTTGGTTTCAGTTGTAGAGCAGAGCGATTCATTTATATGTTTTTTTCAGATTATATTCCATTTTAGGTTATTACAAGATATTGAGTATAATTCCCTGTGCTATACAGTAAATCCTTGTTGCTTATATGTTTTAGGTATAGTAGTTTGTATCTGTTAGTTCCATACTCCTAATTTGTTCCTCCCATCCTCCCCCTCCCCTTTGGTGACCATAAGTTTGTTTTCTATGTTTGTGAGTCCGTTTCTGTTTTGTATATAGATTCATTTGTATTATTTTTTAGATTCCACATTTAAGCTGTATCATATAGTGTTTTCCCTTCTCTGACTTAACTTCACTAAGCATAATATTCTCTAGGTTCATCCTTGTTGCTGTAAATGGCAATATTTCATTCTTTATTATGGCTCAGTAGTATTCCATTATATATATATATATAACATATCTTCTTTATCCATTCATCTGTTGATGGACACTTAGGTTACTTACATATGTTGGCAATTGTAAATAATGCCGCTGTGAACATCAGGGTTCATGTATGTTTCCAAATTAGTGTTTTTGTTTTTTTCAGTTATATACCCAAGAGTGGAGTTGCTGGATCATATGGTAGTTCTGTTTTTAGTTTTTTGCATTATTATTGTGTTATTTTTAGTTTTTTCCACAGTGGCTGCACCAATTTACATTGCCATCCACAGTGTATGAGGGTTCCCTTTTCTCCACATCCTCACCAGCATTTGTTATTTGTGTTCTTTTTGATGATGGCCATTCTGCCAGTGTGAGGTGATATCTCATGGTGGTTTTGATTTGCATTTCCCTGATGATTAGTGATGTTGAACATCTTTTCATGTGCCTGTTGGCCATCTGCATTTCCTCTTTGGAAAAATTTCTATTCAGTTTTTCTGCCCATTTTTTAATTGCGATATTTGGTTTTTTGATGTTGAGTTGTATGAGCTGTTTATATGTTTTGGATATTAACCCCTTATCAGTCATATCATTTGCAAACATTTTCTCCCATTTAGTAGGTTGCCTTTTCGTTTTGTTGATGGTTTCTTTTGCTGTACAAAAACTTTTAAGTTTAATTAGGTCCCATTTGTTTATTTTTGCTTTTATTTCCTTTGCTTTAGGAGATGGATCCAATTTGATTGGGCTGTTTGGGGTTTTTTTTGACATTGAGTTGTATGAACAACGCTTTCTTGAAGTTAATATTTTATTTATTTATTTTTATAAATTTATTTATTTATTTATTTATATTTGGCTGCATTGGGTCTTTGTTGCTGCATGTGGGCTTTCTATAGTTGCGGCGAGCGGGGGCTACTCTTCGTTGCGGTGCACAGGCTTCTCATTGCGGTGGCTTCTCTTGCTGCAGAACACGGGCTCTAGGCATGCGGACTTCAGTAGTTGTGGCACACGGGCTCAGTAGTTGCGGCTCACAGGCTCTAGAGCGCAGGCTCAGTAGCTGTGGCGCACGGGCTTAGTTGCTCTGCGGCATGTGGGATCTTCCTGGACCAGGGCTCGCATCTGTGTCCCCTGCATTGGCAGGCGTATTCTTTAACCACTGTGCCACCAGGGAAGACCTGAAGTTAATATTTTAAAATCCTTAAAATTCTGAAGCCATTTGGCAAGTTATGACCAGAGTTAGAATTTCTGGGCTTTTTTTTTTATCTCCTTAGCCATCATCCAAGCAAAAACGCCCCAAAATGTTCAGTGGGCAGTCATACTGGACCCAACTTGTCTGTACCCAGAGGCTACTCAGGACAACTCTGGTAGAGGGCTGAACCGCTGAACCCTGCCCATCTATAACACTTCACACTTGCCTTCTCTCCCTCTCTCTGATGTTAATGGCTGATTTCCCCAAGGTTCTTTTTTCACCTTTTAACCATGTGTCTATCACCTCGCCTTGTTAATGGCTTTCGGGCATCCTGTGGCACAGCGCATCGCTATGCAGTTCTACAGAGACTCCTGCCAGCCTTTCTCCTTGGTTAGGGGTTGCTTACAACTTGTAAATCAGCATATTAGTCACAGTTAAATGTTTACTCAAGAACTTTCCAAATAGCCGGGGAGTGTGGCTTACAATATGGGATGGTGGTAGGATGCTTCAAGCAGAAACCAGCTTGTGGGACAGAGTTGAGTCCAATCCCAAGGAAGCAGACTGGCACATTCATCCAGAGAAGGCACATTCATCCAGAAGAAAACAGCAAAAATAAAGAAATTGCTGCACCAGAATTTCCCTCAGGAGTCCTAGCAAAGTACCCACTCTTTTACCCTAAAACCTCAAATATCAGTTTGTTTGGAAACCCTTTTTTTCTAGTTTTGCACGATTTTTTTGAGACTGTGGATTGCTGTATCACCACAGAACAGGAGACCCTCACACCTTGCCCTGTGGGTACAGGAGGGACCTGGGAGAATCCTGAGCTCCTCAGGCCATCCTGGAAAATGCAGGCTGGTTGGGCACAGGCTTTAGTTTTTGCAAGGAGACTTTCCCAGGCATCAGGGCCTATGCCCTAGCATTATCTGGCCCAACAATGAGAGACTGGCTGCCTCGTAAGGGGTGAGTTTCTCGTCACTGGGAGGGTGTGGTGGAGGCAGAAAGTGTGATTTCCTGTCAGAGTTTTGAAAGAAGGAATTTTTATAGTGAGTGAGCAACCCAGTTCCACAGATGTTCACTGAGGATCCACTGCGGGGAACGGGAGGGTGACGTGGTTGCTGCAGGCCACTTGCTTGCAGTTATCTGGCCGGTATGTGCAAATGTGCATGGTTGAAAGAAAGACTGAGGATAATGCTACAGTGAGATTACTGCCTCAGTCACACGCTACCTATCTACTCATTTGGGGGAAGTCAAAATAACGTAGCACTGCAGAAAGGAACTTTTAGAGAGCAAAGTCTGTCCAAAGATGGTTGCAGCAATCAGATATTCATTGTACCGAGTGGCCCCTCATCCTCTCCTTGGAGATTAAAGAAACTCCTATCCAGTTGGTTTTTTATCAGAACAAATTCCCTGCTACATAGCACCAACTTCCATTTGTAAATGGATCAAGTTATATTTTCCCTTTGGTTGGCAAAAATCAAGTAAGTCCATGAAGCCCCTGCTTCCCAGCAGCAGGGAATGCAAAACATGCATTTCTACTGATGTGGATTTCAACACAGGTAAGTATTTAATAGATACTCAATAAGCACTACTGGATAAATGACTTAGTTTTCTCCTACTGTTAGAGTTGACTTCAGAACGTGGAGTAGAGGTGATCATAGGCTTTTTAATTTTTCAGGAGACCGGGCCTCTGAAACAGGCTGCTATGGAAAGTACACTGGCCTAGGTGGTAGCTTCGGCAGTTTTGCTCATATTACACTAAAAGTTTGGCTCCATCTACTATATTTTGGTTTACTTACAACTGTTGTCCAAACTGGAACATCTTTGAGAGTAAAAGGAGGTGCTGTTAATAATGACCCTGGAATGTTCCAGGCAAAGTGGATATTCAGTCATCCTTCTCCGATCCCACTAACTATGACTATTACACATGAATCATGGGAAAGTAAATGATCCAAGCTGAAAACTACCTTAGAGGTCATTGTCTTCAATAACCTCTTACTTTTTAGAGGAGGACAATTGGGCCAGAGAGGTTAAAAGGCTTTGCCCAAAGCCATACAGCTTGGTAGAGCCAGAGTCGGGCTAGAAGCCAAGGCTGTCCATTCCCAGTCCAGGACACCCCTTCCCCTGTGTGCAACGCAATGTACTCGCTAAGGCAGGCATGGCAAAGAAAAGGTATCCTCACACTGCAAAATTATACCCAGCATACTCATGGGTCAACTCCTTAATAATACCCTTGTGTCCTGAAAATGATAAGGTGATTCCAAATACCTAACTTGTAAAACAAGTGTCATTTCTTGGAGGGAAGGATGTGAGGGGAGACTGGAGGAGGGGAACAAACACGAAGTAATGGAAAGTGTTATTTCATGTATTCTTGATTTCCCTATCTGAACAAGAGAAAATTGCTGAAGAAATAGACAACGTTGTTCATTTGAAAAATATGCCGAAAAACTGAACATAGTCTTACTATCCCCTCAAATTCCAGTGTGATTATTTCACCCAAATGGGGAAAAACTCAAGGAACTAAAATCCTTGAGATGCTATAGGTACTGATGAAAAATACTGACTGGGCAATTGCCTCATCTTAACTCACTTGTCCTCCACATGCCAACCTGGCATTTGATCAGCTGTGGTGGCTCAGAAGTGATGGAACATTATGCAGATGCAGATGGGATTTGCTTCTCAAAGTATAGCATTGCTCCGTGCTTTACAAATTGATTGCTTCCAGTGAGGACAAGTCCTCTGTAAACTTTCCAGGTATTTCTGTGTGTGAAATGTGCACAGCTCTCAGAATAAGACTTTCATCTGGAGAGTCTCCTGGCTCCTGGCATTCCAGAGGCAGGGGGTTTAAGCAAAGTGACACACCCCAAGAAAGCCAAGTATTGGACACATGAAGAGCAGATTGGTGTGTGAGTTTCAGCTTCCCAGTGTCAGCACCATTTTATGGGCATCTTATGTGAACATATGGTGGTGAGTGTGTGTGAGAAGGTTAAGGGAAGATGAGGGAGGTCACGGACGGCAGCTCATTCTATTGTCAAGGATGGAAACTGTTGATGAACTATGAAATTGCAGCTTTGCACCAAACTGGAGTTGCTTGGGTTGTTATTGATGCCTGCTTTTCTTTAAGGAAGAAGGCAATCTGTTTAAAGCATGTCCTCCATGTTAAAATCCAAAACTAAAATGCAAGGGCATCATCTCTTGGGCTCCTTGTGACTTTTAGGAATAAAATTAAATCATTTGGGAAATGATGCTCTGGATTTCCTTGAACTCAAATGTCTGACCCGTACTTATGAGAGGTTTGATGCAACCAGAAAGTGAGCAGACTTTCCATTGCTAGTTCCTTAAAAGGTAGCAAGAGTAAGGCCATTCTCAAGCCCATGGAAAGAAAAAGCAGGTATTTCTTCTAATTTGAGGCTTTTCCTGCAGGGAGCAAGAGTTTGGGCAACAAGAGTATAAAAATGAAAGGGTGCCTTGGGACCAGCCTGCCCAACTGATCAGGCTAAAGTGCTCAGCAAAGACGGGAAGGTGGTCAAATCAAGTAAATGGATTTCAAGAGAGGGGATTTCAACAGACTTAAGGGATTCATTGAAAAGCCTCCACAGAAAGGAGATCAAGGGTCAGACAGGGGCCCTGAGACGGCCAGGTGTTCTTGCAGGAACAAAATTTCACAAAGCTCCTTCATTGTTACCATTCACCAAAAAAAAGACGTGGAAGATGAAAGGCAGCAAGCAAACCCTAGGCGTCACAGGAACGGAGACACACACCAAAGTGGCCGAGAAATTGTAAAATGGACTTATTAACAGGGGCAAAGAAATCAGAAAGACATGTTCAAGGAAGTCAGGAAGTCTGAAGCAGGATTTGAGATATAACCTTTCAAGGGGCACAAGAGGAGAGTAAAGGGAAACGCTCTCTCTTTATTAGGTGGAAAGAAAGGGAAGAAATGACCACAACCCCTTCCTAAACTGCTGGAGTCTGGGAGGCTCATTTAGCCTGTGAATGTAACCTGAAAATGAGAACAAAGAATGAGCGTTCCTTGAGAGCAGACAGTGTTTTACACTTTTCAGCGTGCTTTCATGTCATCTTATCTGGACGCCAGCACCTACATCAGATCATGAACACCGTTTGACTTACAGTGTGAGGACTTGTGACCCAAGCCACCAAGAGACCCTCCCAGGTGTACAACAAACCATGTGGGATGGTTGAGTAATTCAAGGTAACTTTCTTTAAACTCAGTCCCTATGCCAGAAACCCCTGGCAAGGCAAAAGCAATGCTAAATTACTTTGCAGGCACATAGAAGTGAACAGAGAATGGAGTTAACATTGCTTTCTCATGAATTCATTCATTCAACAAATATTTATTGAGGACCCTACTATGTGTGAGATGCTGTCCTAGATTCAATGACAACCAACATCATGTCATAAATGTAAGCTTACTGTCAGACCAATCTAATTAACAGGCCTGATATTTGGATTAGAATTCATCCCTGCAATCTGTCTTGACTTTGCAAGTAGTTCAGTTGTGCCTCACATATCATTGCCCTCCATAAACAGAGAAAGACCGTGTGTGCTGATGCCTGGAGAACATCTGTGCATAATGAATGCATCAACCCACATGGTGAAAAGGGTCAGAGCTTACGTCTCCTTTGCTCCTCTAACAACTCTGTTAAGTAGGCAGGGAAGGAGTTTTACTGATGAGGAGACTGAGAGCTGGAGAGGTTAGGTACTATGCCCATGGGTCCACAGCTGGGGAAGGATGAAGCCAGACTGGGTACCAAGTCATGCCACGTTATGAAGTTCTTCCAGGATAGATTTGTCTTGCTGTTGCAGAGGATGGAACAGAAGACAACACACTAATGCACAGACCACAGGAGGCCAAATGTGAGGCTATCAGAGTCCTCTGGGATTATGACCACTAAATCAAGCATAGGATGCCCTGTTAAATTTGAACTTCAGATATGTCCCAAATCTTGCCCTGTCTTGTTTTGTTTTGTGTTTTGTAGCTAAATTTGGCAACCCTTCCTGCGAGCCCCTGGGAAGTTACAAGCTATGATCAAGAGACCCTTGCCACATACTCCTTTGGAGCCCAATATCAATCTCTCCTGAAAGATTTTAGGAGCTGCCTCCTTGCATAGAGCCTTGGGTTTGCTGCCTTCTTTAAAGGAACATTTTGATCTGATGAATCAGCTGTGATTATTTATTCAAGAAGCAGAGAAATTGGAATATCAATAAGACAGACAGCTGCCGTGTGCGGAACTCTGACTTGTGCTTCAGTCCTCGGGACAATGCTAAGGGTTAGCTACGATTTTCTCCACTTTACAGCCCGTTACAGAGTCTGTAAACTGAGGCCCAAACCAATGAAGTGTGAGGATCAGGGATTTAAACCCATACACACAACACTTCTGTGCTTTTCCCATTATGCTCCCTGATGAAAGAATTTGTACTTTCCAGAAATTGGACCTGAGCTGTTTCTACAATATTTCCTAACAACTTGTAGTGATGAGACTTCCTCCAGAGGCAAAGACATCTTGAAGCAGGAGGATTCATGAAGAGGCCCAAGAGGGCTGTTAAGACTTGACAAGCAATGGAAAGGTGTCAAAATGACAAATGTTGTCTTGCCCCAGCAGCAGAAACTCCCTTTGGGGAGCAATTGAATGAAATAAAACTTCCACCTTTTTGGGCTGGCTCGGGGCTTGTACCATCTCCCCCTGGAGATCTGTTCTCCCACCCTCCCTATGGGCCTGTCCTCCCTGTGGGTACTCATCTTAGGGCCTTACTCTTTTGCCCCGCTGCCTTTTCACCAGTTCCCACCAGAGCCCCCAGCAGTCACAATGCAATAATGTGCCTGAACCATGGACATTTGGTGAGAGAGAAAACAGAAATGTTTTTCTCGAGTGTGCGTGTTGGTGGGGAGAGAAGGGAAAGGTGTGGAGGCTCCTGGTACTTTCCCATTATCAACAGCCTTTGATAACCCACAGCAAAGCGTTACGTCCTTTTGATTCTCTGACTTCACTTAAGTCCTTGGCTATCCAACCTGCTTCTTGAAATGCCCACTACAGAGAGAATCCACCTTCATTTCACCTCTAGCATTCATGGAATGGGGTGACGAGAAGGGAGAGAGAGTGAGAGAATGAGAGTATATTCAAAGTCAGACTCATCACAGGCCAAACCTCCCTTTCACCCCCACCAGTCTGCCCACCACTCTCTCTAAAAGGCTTTTTGTGTGAGCGATCCATACAAATTCAATTTGGGACTCACAATAGAATGGCCACATAGAACCAATGGATAGGCCGAGTTAAAAATTAAATATATGGATCATCTTCAGGAGGGGAACTTTGGTTGACAACATTACTCTCGTAGCCAAGGGTTGACGGCCAGGACTAAAGGTTGCCCCAGGTGTTTCAAAGTTGTTCTGCTCAGACCTGAAAACAGTAGGTACATTCTGGAAGAACTAAGTAAACTCATCAGCAGCCCAGAGACAGGAATGAAGTGGTAACACTAGACCAACTGTATATATTCGGAGATGTGCTATCTGAAGAGGAAAAAACAATGAGAAAACATACCTTAATGGACCCTACGCATAAATTTCCATTCAAAAACATATCATCGATCTGTGTTGGGCTAGGCTTCCAGTGTAGTAAATCTCCTGTTATAAGAGCTTGCTACATTGTTGAGGGGTTTTTGCACAATCTTGTTTAATCCTCACGGCACCCAGAACTTCCTCTTCCCTCTGCCTGACACTTCCCCCAGAAAATGACATGGCTGATTCCTTCACTTCATGAAATCTCAGCCCAAGCAGCACCTCTTCAGAAAGGCCTTCCTTCCCAGGTCCCCGTACATGAACCAGCACACACCTAGCACCCTCTGCCCCTTACTCAGCTTTCTTTCTCTTCGTAGCTCTTATTTCATGCATGTCTTTATCTGCCCGACATTCCATGTGGGCAAGATCAGACTGTTTAAGCATCAAGGATGAATTTGAGAGGAACAAAGTTCCATCAAAATGGAAACTTTTGGGCCTCCCTGGTGGCGCAGTGGTTGAGAGTCCGCCTGCCGATGCAGGGGATACGGGTTCGTGCCCCGGTCTGGGAGGATCCCATATACCGCGGAGCGGCTGGGCCCGTGAGCCATGGCCGCTGGGCCTGCGCGTCCGGAGCCTGTGCTCCGCAACGGGAGAGGCCACAACAGTGAGAGGCCCGCATACCGCAAAAAAAAAAAAAAAAAAAAAAAAAAAATGGAAACTTTTAACTTGGGGTGTGTGTGTGTGTGTGTGTACGAGTATATAAGGAGAAAGATCAGTCCTTCCCCATTTGCCTTTGGTGTTGGTGCTGGTTTATGGAACAACACTCAGGAAGATACTTTTGTTTGTTTTCTTTAACACATATGGAGTAGTTCACAATATACAAAGTAATTCCTTGCTTTTGTTTGAGCTTGACAAAAAAACAAAAAAACAAAAAAACAGACAACGCTGGCCTACCTATCCACTTGTAGGTAGGCCAGCGTTGTCTGTTTTAAAGATGAGGGAACTGAGTTGGGATAGACTGGAGGATTTGTGAAATGTTTTGAGGTTAGTAGAGGAGAGAAGGGGCCCAAGGTAACCACCCAGGTGCATCAGACACTGGGGGCAGCTCTACTATAAGGAAGTTGTATTCATAAGCTGATAGCAAATCAGTGAAGACAACAAGGCAACTGGCCCAACCCACCTCTTCTCAGTGGCCCCCAAGGGGGAAAACGGGAGACAGAGGGGGAGCTATGTGGCCCAGGGCTTGTCACTTTGTCCCTGTGAGCCTCAGTCTGCTGACCTGTAAAGAGGGTTTAATGGCTGTCTTTCAAGGCTTGTTGTGAAGATCAGAGTTAACTGGTGTCAAGTGCCTAGATGATGCCTGACTTGGTGCTCAAGCAAAAGTCACAAACCCAGAATCTGTTGCTAACCAACTTACCTAAAGCCAGATAAAATCTTGTTGAGTGAGTTTTCAGATAAGAATTTAAAATTCCTAGTTATGGTGTTACTAGATTCTAAAACTGAAGGAGAAATACACTACTTTGTGAACATCCCCTGCCTTATTTGTCTTTGCATCAGAGTGTGGCTGCATGTTTCACTGGGTCCATTGCAGTTGCCTCCCACCTCTGCAGAGGCTCCTCCCACCCAGTGCTCAGCTCACCTTCACAAGGCACCACCCCTCCCTCCTGGGCCCCTTCCTCTCCTCACCTACCCCGACAGCTCCTGGACTTTAAGCACCCCTTCTTATATGACTTTTTACCTTAGGGACATGAAAATGTCTTTCCCCAAAAGCCTCCATTGCACCTTGCTTCTCCTCCAAGCCATTGCCTGAGCTCGTCCTTTCCTGTCAACCATCCCGAGTGTCTGGAGTTATGGCTCTGGCGTGAGTAACCCCTGTGTCCCTTCCAGCCTCTTCTCCCAGGGTTTACCTTGGTGGGCCCACACAACTGCCTCTCTGCCTTTGCATCTTTGAGTCCTTCTTCCTGGAATACCCCTCTGTCTTCCTTCATTTGGTGCACTCCTACTCACACTTGGAGGTTTGGTTTGATATTGTCTCCTCCTTTTATCACTTGAAGGAGTTAGTTTTGTTCTCCTCTGCTCTTCCACGGGTATGCCTCTTGTAGATTTCTGTATAAACATCCCTCTCCCCATCTGGGGGAAATGGACTTGAGAATGGGACCTGTGGATGCCACAACTCCATTTCCTCCCAGGTGTAGGGTGGTCAGGCTGTCTGGTCAAGTGAGGTGTCCTGACCCCCTCCTTGCTGCCACACCCCACCTTCTGTGACATTCTATACCATGGGCCATAGGCACTCAATAAATATGTATTGAATTAAGGAGGAAAGAAAGGAAGAGAGGAAGGAAGGAAAGGCGTGTTTTTTGTTTTTGTTTTTTTTTGCGGTATGCGGGCCTCTCACTGTTGCGGCCTCTCCCGTTGCGGAGCACAGGCTCTGGATGCGCAGGCTCAGCGGCCATGGCTCACGGGCCCAGGCGCTTCGCGGCATGTGGGGTCTTCCCGGACCGGGGCACGAACCCGCGTCCCCTGCATCAGCAGGCGGACTCTCAACCACTGTGCCACCAGGGAAGCCCGGAAAGACGTTTTTATCCCTCCTCTTCCCAGTTCTCCCTTTGGAGAAAAAAGTCCTGAATATTTCCATCCTTCTCCACTAACATCTTTCCTCCCCTCTGATGCTGACTTCATGACCCTGGACCAAGTTCATGTGTTCTCTGTACTTTAGTAGCTTCTTTCTCACGAGGCTCCTCAGTGCCTCCGGCAAATAGTCCCATCAGATCTCTCTACCCACCCTGACAAGTGCCTCAATGTGTCCAAACTGCAGGGCAAGCACGGCCGGCCTCTAGCTGAGACCTGCCATCGTGAGCACAATACAGATGTTCCTCACTGCAAAGGCCTGCCCTTCCAGCATCCGGTTCGAGACTAGTGGTCCAATCTTCCCCACAAAGGAAAGCATATCCCAAGTCAGAGGCAGTGCTGGGATGGAATAGTGTTCATTTTCTGCAGCTTGGGGTGGCAACTCATGTATGTATGTTTATCTAATGCTCTTGAGAACATTGAAATCATCATCATGGGACTTAACAGTTTGATGTACAATCAGATCTGCTGCAACATGACATCTGTGTTTCTAAAATTCACCACACCATGCAGAGTCACACAATAAAAACAACAAGTTGTATGGGGGAAACAAGTTTAGGGGCATAACACTCAACAAGTTCACAACTGACACATGAAAAAAAAAACAATAGGAACCTAGTAAAAAATGATAACACACTTTTATACATGATAAATGACTAAAAATATATAGAAATACCACAATAAATATGGCGCTTTACCTTGAAAGGGACTTGAAATTTGCTTGTGAGAATGGGTATGAGAGGGATTGCAACTTGTGAGAAGTGATGGAAGGAGGTTTATCTGAAGCTGGGTGGAAAGCTGTAATATCGGATGTGGATGTGTGTGTTCCATAACACACATAGTGAGCCCAGGTGGTTGGTAGATGTTTGAGGTGTGTGCACGTGTGTGACTATGTATTCCTACACAGCTCATTTCGGCTAGGTACACATTTCTGCTTTGCCTAGTGTTTCTCATGGCCAGAATCACACACGCTCTGCTCAAATTGTTCCCTAGTATTTCAGTTGCATTGGAATAAATTTGCATTTTCAAAACAAGTGCTCTGGTAGAACTGACTGTACACCCAAACAGGCTGTGACCCAGGTGCTTGCTCAGATCTTTTTATACAATGACATTTCCCCCTGTAAAATCTACAATGTCATGGTATAAAATTTGGAAAGGTCTTTTAAAAATAGGAAGTGGGCTTCCCTGGTGGCGCAGTGGTTGAGAGTCTGCCTGCTAATGCAGGGGACACGGGTTCGAGCCCTGGTCTGGGAGGATCCCACATGCTGCAGAGCAACTAGGCCCATGAGCCACAACTACTGAGCCTGCGCATCTGGAGCCTGAGCTCCGCAACAAGAAAGGCCGCAATAGTGAGAGGCCCGCGCACTGCGATGAAGAGTGGCCCCCGCTTGCCACAATTAGAGAAAGCCCTCGCACAGAAACAAGATGCAACACAGCAAAAATAAATAAATTAATTAATAAACTCCTACCCCCAACATATAAAAAAAAAAAGAAAAGAAAAAAGTAAAATAAAACCAGCAATGGGAAAAGATTTAAAATAAATAAATAAATAAAAATAAAAATAGGAAGCATCTAGAAATGTTTTTCTTATTTTACCAGGACTTTTGACATTGCCCCAATGTCCTTGCAAAGGGCACAAGAAAGGACAGTTTGCTCACAGCTTACCTGTTTGAAACCCACTACTTCGTTTCCCATTATACTCTTTGCTTCATCTTCTCTAGACCAACCTTGCTTTCATTCAGGTCCTTGCTTTGTATTTGCCATCTGGCCTCACCTTCTGCCAGAAAGAACTAGCTATGGACTTGAAAACTATAAGACAAATTCCATATAACTTGGAAGTTGGCAGTTTCTCTTCAGTAGTTATCGTCTGCAGCCCACTTAAAAAAAGCTGCTCCCTCTGGGTGGGCACAACCTTGTGTCAGGGTGCACTGTGGATGCATTTCAGCCTCCCCAAGGTGGTCCCTGGACTAGGTGCCCTTGTGCAGAGGACACAGCCTGGCCAAGCTTGCCTGACTGCCTGACTCTACCTTAGGCTAAGCTGGTCGTGAATGTATTGGTTCCATAGTATTGAGTGCTGGACCTGGAGACTCCAGCATGATGAGAGGAGGAGGAGGAAGGAGAGCCTGGCCTGAGACCCTGGACAGATGCAAGCAGGGAAGTCCCCTACAGAGACTGACCCAGAGTCACCAGACAGGGGCCCTGTGTCATAGGCTGAGTCATGCTCCAAGCAAGGGAGGTGGGACCTGTGCCAGGGCTGGCTGCTAGGCAGAGGGAAGAAGGGCTGGCAAGCCCAGAGGTCAGGGCCGGGCAACCACATCACCAGGCAGCATGTCACTGGGTGGCTGCAGTGTCCTCTGGCCTTTGGCTCCTGGGCCTGGGAAGGCATCCATTCTCAGCCTCTCAGAGCAGGAACCTGGGGCTGTGGTGGGCTTTCAGGCTGGGTGAGAACTTCTTAGGGCCTGGAAAGAGGACTCCATTCTATATCCACTGACTCAGAATCTCCAGGAGAAGAACCTGAGATTCTGTATTTTTAACCAGCCTCACCCCAGAATATTTTTATGGCCAGGTGAGCTTGGCAAATCCTGACCTAGGCCAGTGACTTGCAGAATTCCTTTTAGCAGCAAAACTCTTCTGCAAAGGAAATGTTTGCAGAAGCCAGGGCTGCCCCAGGTGAAGCAGGGGAGGGGCCCACAGCCCACCCTCTCAGGTTCTTTCTTCTCTCTCTCCTTGAAGTGGAGACTCTTAGGGTCAACAGAAGAGAATTTGAAAATTGCTGATTTAGTTCAGTGACCCCGTTTTTACAGATAAGAAAGCTGAGGCCCAGAGAGGTTAAAGTGCTTTGCCAGGGATCACATGGTAGGTAGTGACAGGGCCACTTTGTGAGCCAGGGCACTCGGGTCTGCCTCTCAGTGTAAAGCCAGGAGTACTTTTACGAACTAGAGAAACAGGCAGGGGAGCAGGGAAGGGCTAGCTCTGGGCCGGGCCCCAGGAAGTGAGCTCAGGGCTTTTTTATGTTGTTTTTTAAAAAATTTATTTTATTTTATTATTTTTATTTATTTATTTAGTTTTGGTTGCGTTGGGTCTTCATTGCTGCGTGTGGGCTTTCTCTAGTTGCGGTGAGCAGGGGCTACTCTTTGTTGCGGTGCGCGGGTTTCTCATTGCGGTGGCTTCTCTTGTTGCAGAGCATGGGCTCTAGGCACACGGGCTTCAGTAGTTGTGGCACGTGGGCTCAGTAGTTGTGGCTCGCGAGCTCTAGAGTGCAGGCTCAGTAGTTGTGGCACACGGGCTTAGTTGCTCTGCGGCATGTGGGATCTTCCCAGGCCCGGGCTCGAACCTGTGTCCCCTGCATTGGCAGGCGGGTTCTCAACCACTGCCCCACCAGGGAAGCCCCAAGCTCAGGGTTTTAATAGCATTGTTTACCTCTCAAACTCCACCAGTTTTGTGGCAGAGCAGCTGCACACGTGTGGAGAGAAAAAGTTGATATCAGAACAAAATCTACACAGAGTTTAAAACATCAGGGCTCTTGCTTGAGTGAGAAAAGCATCAATTCTGTGTTAAAGCAATGAGTGAAGGTGCAGGGCCGCTGCTGAAGGTGCACAACTTGGAACTGAAACTACTTGGTTTCACCCTGTTGAGATTTGGAATACATGTTTTGAAAAGGAGGCAGAATATGATGGGGATTTGCTTCCATTCTCCGGCCCTCTTCACTCCCAAGGAGAAGTCCCTGGGAGCTCGGTGAGCTTGTGCAGACTTGAAACCCACAGGGGGCCCTATCTATGTGCCAGATCTCTTCAGGCCTCTTCACAAGTGGGGCCCTTGATACAGGTAGATCAAGGTTAAGTACCTGAGGATTACTCTGTGTTTTCTCTCAGTGGCAAATTGCGCCCAGATGAATGGAGACCAGGTCAAGGAGAAGGGAGTGTGGAGTGAGAGACTCTCACAGGGACCTGGGTTACATTCTTTTGCCTTCCACCAAAGTTTTTTTTTTTTTTTTCTTTAAGAGGAGAGACATCAGATAACAAAACAGAAGAGAATGAGACTGAGATACAGGAGGCGGGGGTTGGGGTGGGGGGGTGGGGAGGGTGGTGGCCTCGTGGTGGAGAATATGATGGGGTAGGGGGAAGGAAGCAAGAAAGAGAGAAAGAAAAGAAGAAATTTCTTTTTCCATGCGTAAAGGAAGACAAAGGAACATGAATTGGATAGTATGTATTTGTTTACCTGAAGGGTGTTTATCCCTTTAGTCTCAGGGATAACAAAGATATGTTTGGAATGGAAAACCCCATTGACCCTTAGCTACCAATCCTATCCTTCACTGCCCACCCTCCCCTCCCACCTGTGGTCCATGATCACTCCTCACATAAGCAGACCAAGAGCATCTAGAGGTCTTGGATGGCCATGCACAAATTGGGATTGCCCAGGAATGGCTGCAGCCTACAGGTCTGGTTCACTCCTTGGAGCAAAGCTTCGGGCTTCCCAAGGGAGGAATGGATAGGGTTCCTATCAGAAGCTGACTCTGCCAGCTCTGGCTTGAGCTCTCAGCTGTGTGGTCAACCCTCCCAAGTTGATTCCGTGCCACATCTACTCTGGGATTCAGGAGGGATTCAGGAGGAGTGAAGAGGGCTAGAAAGAATCTGGGGAGTGAAACGGCATCTGGTTAGCAAAGTGTGATACAGTCTCTCCCAACTTCCCAGGAAAACACCCGCAGAAACTGGAGAAGATAGAAAATACTCTTCAACACCAACACCCAAAAGAGACAGATGGCATTCATTTCAGAATGTTTCTGCAAAATCAAGCAAAACTCACCCAGATCTAACCTAATGAAATAGAGACTGTTTAAACAAACAAACAAGAAAAGACATATCGGTTGAGAGTCCGCCTGCCGATGCAGGGGATACGGGTTCGTGCCCCGGTCTGGGAGGATCCCATATGCCGCGGAGCGGCTGGGCCCGTGAGCCATGGCCGCTGGGCCTGCGCATCCGGAGCCTGTGCTCCGCAACGGGAGAGGCCACAACAGTGAGAGGCCCGCATACAGCAAAAAGAAAAAAAAAAAAAAAGAAAAGACATATCATGTCTTTTCCCACCGTTTCTTCCTAAACTCAGAAAAGCCAGGTTTAGCAACAAAGAAGTTCCACCCCATCTTTTACCCTTCTTCTGTGGATCTGGCAGGCCACAGGGGTCCCATTTTCATTTTGGCCCTACCCTCCTTCCCACTGCATTTCTACAAATACAGCAGCCTTGGCTGTTCAATGAAGGTGGAAAGAACGGGCAGTGATCTTCCCATGGTGCAGACCTTGCGTGATACCTCTCACGTTGTCCCCAGCAGTGTTTCCTAAACTGCCCCCTTTTAAATTTGGAAAACGTCCCACTTGAAATGACTGAGTGAGCCTGCGTGAATATCATGCGCAAATGCGTGATTTCTGTATTGGACTTCTGTAATGGGTCCCCCTTACTACTTTCAGGAATTATTAGAGGAACAGGATCTACAAATATGGGATCAGGGACAGCAGGAATAAGTCCAGAAAGAAGGCTTCCTCCATGTGACCCCTTAATTCTTGCTGTATTTATCTCCTGTCACTACTATAGGATAACAAAATCTGTCATTTTTTTCTGTATTTATTAGAGGGGTGTCACAGACATTATCTCTCCTCCTCATTTTGAAACAAACCAAAAAAGCAAGTATTTTCACCACTTTACAGACATGGAGACTGAGGAGAATGGTGCCCATGCCTCCACCCCCGTCCCTTCCAAGAGTCCACTCTGCCTCTACCACCTCTCAGTGGGTAGTTCCCAATTCTCTCCATCCCTTAATTCCCTGTTTCTTTGTACATTCTGTTTCTTCTGTCTGGAGCCCGCTTCCCCTTGTCAGCCAGACATCACTTTCTTCAACTTTTGGTTTTGCATGTTCTATGGAGCCTTCCTGGACCCCTTCTTCTTCCTCAGCTCCTCATCCAGCCATTTATTTCTCCACTAGCTTTTAAGACCTTGGCTGCAATGATCTGTATGTTTTATCTTCTTCTCCTCCCGGGCGTGTTCATATCTGCATGCAAGATTTTTTCAGTTGTGTGTCAATGACAACTCACTTGAAGTGGCCTCAAGCAAAACAAACAAAAAGTGAGGGAGCATGTTCCTTTAAGCCACTGAGTTTGTGGTAACTTGTTACACAATAGATAACCAGAACAATGGCCCCTTTAGAAGGTGGCTGTGAGGATCTCCTGAGATTTATGTGTAAAAGGCTGAACCTAGTAACAGCTCAATTAACTTATGGTTAACCAATTAGTAACTATTGGTGGCTTTCCAACATAGCTGTTTTCTTGGTAATCTCTAACCTGAGAAGGGGTGATTTTCTGTGTTTTCAGAGGTGCACCATTTAGAATGGAGGTCACTAATCAATCAGATTAAAACAGATGAGCTTCCTGCCATCTCCAGGCTCCCTTTGGAAACTTGACAACAAACCTCTTAATGTATGTTATTTGGAATCAGATGAAAGCGCTCACAATGCAATCTACACGTGTAATGCCAGCAAAAACTGAGTTTTTGATGAAGAGTCATCATCACTTGGCCTTTCCTGTCTTTAAAAAAATGTATAAAGGGAAGATGCAGGGCCAAAACTTAACAAAAAGGACTATCAACACCATCACGTTTAAGAAATGTGTTTGAGGTCAAATATTTTATGTTCTTCTTATTAGTTCTTTCCACACCAACCTATCCTCCAGCACAGTAGAACTCTAGTGTATGCAAGTGACAGAATAATACAGCAGAGACAATTTGATCCAAGTCACAATTCATTGGTCAATCAAAGACAAGTTGTGATTCTGTTTTATTAGTCAAATTGCTTCCCCTCTCCCATACTCTTAATTGGAAATTAAATGTGGCTCTTTAAGACATACACACAAAGTTTAGAAGTGATTAATTCTTGGCTGTATTTTCGGGCTTGTGCACATAAATTTATACACACAATGAATATTGCTTAAATTGAAATAGACTCAGTTTAATTTAACACATTTATTGAATACCCAATACGTGCCAGATGTTAGTAATAGCATGGTGACACAACATTGCCCATGAAGTTATCCCAGTTTTCCAAGAAATTAAATTGAAAATCTATTTAAATTTCAAAGCAACAATTTATGCTAGGTCTCAGTGCTTATGTAATTTAGGAGAAAGTATTATGAGGACTTTTAAATTTTTAAATATTTTAAAATATTTCAATAAATACATGTTAAACTAATAAATGAATGTTGTAGTTCATGGTCATTAGTTGACTGAAGTTGATTATAGTATAGTTTGTGTTTCTGTTGACACATCCTTAAACAATCCCACTGAAGTTTAACTCATGATTGTCATCTGATTTGTGGTTAGTTGGTACTTCAAAATTGTGTTTGCTGATAAAACTTTTTTCTGGGACTCACTGATAGATTCTTTTTAACATCCTTTCATTTTGGTAAGAGCCCTGAATAAAGCAGCTGAGTAACTCAATCGTGAGTTTGAGAGCAGAAATATCAACACTTCTGTAAGCTATTAGCGTCTTGGTCATGACGGACACAGTGTCTTGGTCATTTTGGTCATTCTATAAGTAGACTCCTTCATGTATATAGAAATGTATACATGATGCAAAGCTGCCATGTAGTATAGAGATCATCTAAACTTAACTAGTTGCTAAAACCAATGTAATAGGCTTTTTAAAATATAAGTGAGAGATTTGCCTGGAGACTCTGGCTTCAAGACTTTCTGTTCTGTGCTGACAACTGAGGGGAGCTTGAAGCCCCCTTCGCCCCAGGAGCTGCTGTGTGATCCATTTGCAGCTCACACAGGGGGATGTTTCCACACACCTTCTTCCATGTCATCACACAAGCTTATGCTTCTTAGCCAAGCAGCACACCCCACAAGGAGTGAAGTTAGCCTGTGTCCCCATTTCTTCCTTTCACTATTTGAAAGTGAAGAGTAATAAAAACCTAGTGAAGAAGAATGCTGCCTCTCCTTTTGTACAGTGAAGTTGTTTTTCATGCAACTTCTTGAGAATCTCTGACTTTAAATGAATGGGTTAGAGCAATTATACCTGTCTGACATACTGCCTGTGGCATCCTAAATCTGAATCTGTCTGTCTTCCCCTTCTACTGCCTATCAGAATCCTTCCAGATTGCCTCAGGCTTCTCAGCCCCTTGGTGGTCTATTTTGACATCTGCTTACCCTTATCTCAAATCATTTTAGCTGATAGGCCTTTCCTTGAAAAAGTTGTCTAACAGATTTTTTTAAACTCCTCTAACAACTACCAAGTACTTAGGAAATTATCTTGGTGGCCTGTGAGAGTGACAGTCCCAAGACCTCCAGAAAGAGGATCGCTATGTGTGCATGTTCCCACGCTTGCATTGAACAGTGTGCAATCTTTAAAACTTTTCTTTCAGCTACAAGGAATACAGATTCTGTCTGAGAGACCTGTGTTTGAACCCATTTCTGGCCCTTAATAATAGTGCAATTTTTGAAAGTTCACAACTTTCTCATCTGTGAAATGGGGATAATACCACGAGCATCGCAGGGCTGACGAGGGAGAGAAAGTCCAGGAGCGCACCCTCCCCAGCCCCTCTCGTGAGGTTGGTGGAGCAGGTCCTCCAGGAGAATCGAGTCCCTTCCTCCAGCTCCCTTCTCCTGGGGATGGGAGGGGAGTGGAGTGCATCAGAAAGGGCCCGGCACCCTCAATCACGCACCTGTCAGTGCTGCTCAGTGGCTCTGTCTCTACAAGACCCTTTCCCCAGTGGTTTCCTTCCATCTTCCTCCATTCCCTCCTGCCACACAGCACAGTGTCAGTCTGTCTTCACCCCCACACCCCAGCTCAGACCTCGGCCCATGGATGTCCCTACAAAGAACCCTATGGAAGGAGAAACCCAAGTCAACCAATCAAAACCTCCCTCACACTGTCCAGCAAAGAACAAAGGAAAAACAAATGCCAAACCTCTACAGCAGAGGGGAGAGTTCAGCCTATGCTCAGAGATACTAATCTACATCAGGAAATAACCTAGCATAAGAAGGTCAGGAGGATCTTTCAGTTCAGATAAACCTTTAGGTTCTGGGACAATGATTTTCTTTTCAAAGAAATATCAGAAGCAGGAGATACTGCTCATCCTATTACACTCATCCATAGAAAAATGAAGCAGATTAGATAAAAATAAAGAAAACTGAAGCAGATGAGCAGCTTTTTTCTTTTTTCCATCTTGATACCCTTTTTGAAAATCCACCACTTAAAACTGAGGAGGACCGATTCCAGAGAAGATGATAACCACATTGATGACCTCTCAAAGAGGTGAAAATTAAGTTTGGGTAATGATAGTAGCCAGTGTTTGGTGAAGGCTCATAATGTTAGAATGTGAATGATTTTGTTCTGTGTTTTATAGGCATCATTTAATTCACTCTCACTATAACCCTGTGAGGATGATTAGTATGAACCCAATCTTACACATGAAGAAACTAAGGCACAGAGAGGCTCAATAACTTGTTCAAGGTCATGTGAGTTGTAAATAATGGAGCTAGGATTTGAAGTGAGGAGTTGGGTTCTAGAACACATGCACTGAGCCAGGCTGCCATGCACAGCGACTCGAGGTGTAAATTGCGTGACTGAGGGAGAAAGGGAAAGACTTAAGGGTGATGTCAGAAGGTCTTGTGTGCATGGTGAGTAGAAAGAAGGTGGTTCCAGAAGAGTGGCTGAAACTGTCTGTGGACAAGATAATGAGAGGTGAGGCTGAGGGCCAGGTCCTGCAGAAGGGAGGCTGGGAATAGGTGAGGACTCCATCTGGAAGGAACAAGGTTTGAGGCAGAGACCCTGGGGTAAGAGCTTGCAACTGTTCTTTTTTTTTTAATAAGGAAAAATTTAATTGAAAGAATTAACTTTTTTGACAAGTAGAGAATATTATATATGAAAATGAAATGCAGTTTTCATTATAAAAACAAAAATTGGAGACAACTTATGTGTCTAGTGTTATGAGAGTTTGCGACTGTTCTTTTCTGCTAGAACATCTGTTGAAAAATGAAAAATATGGAGGCCACAGTGGCAGGCAGACTTTAAGATGGCTCCAGACCTCTGCCCCCTAGTGTTCACACCTGTATAATCGCCTCCCCTTCAGTGTGGACGGGACCTGTGACTTGCTTCTAACCAGTAGAATATGGCACACGTGATGGATATCACTCCAATGACTGTGCTGTATTATAAAAGACTGTCTCCTTAGTGGAGTCCACTAGCTAGAGATTCTTCTTACCATCATGATGAAGTTAGTGGCCATGTGGAGGAATTGCAGGCAGCCTCCCCCTGCCAACCAGCAAGAGGCCATGCCCTTCAGTCCTACAGCTGCAAGGAAACAAATTCTGCCAGAATGAGCTCAGAAGTAGATTCTGCCCTAGTCAAGCCTTCAAATGAGAACACAACCCAGTCAATTCATTGATTTGTAAGCTTTTGGGACCCCAAGGAGAAGACCCAACTAAGTCATGCCCAGACTCCTGACCACTGAAAACTGTGAAATAACATGTGTTTTAAGCCACTGAGTTTGTGGTAATTTGTTACAATAGCAATAGGGGAAGCCACACTATGGGAAGCACCCAGAGTAAAAGTACGACTACCCTCAGGGGTTTTGAGGACTAGGAGGAAAGCAAGTTTAAAAAGTAAGCTTGGGGCTTCCCTGGTGGCACAGTGGTTGGGAGTCCGCCTGCCGCTGCAGGGGACACGGGTTCGTGCCCCAGTCCGGGAGGATCCCACATGACGCGGAGCGCCTGGGCTCGTGAGCCGTGGCCGCTGAGCCTGCGCGTCCGGAACCTGTTCTCCGCAACGGGAGAGGCCACAATGGTGAGAGGCCCGCGTACCGCAAAAAACAAAAACAAAAACAAACAAAAAGTAAGCTTGCCAAGGAGGTCGCTGCTATTATGGTGGAGAAAGCCTGGCTCTGATCACTGCCCAGTTCTGGTCCTACAGGGAACCACACACACTTCCCAGCCACTCTCCCTCTGGGGCGTCTCACAAAATGAAAGATCATCTCATATTCTCCCTGAAAAATCATGCAGGTGGGGAGGGGCTCCACTTGCTGACATCTGTCTTGTGGAGTGGAGTGCATGATCTCAGGGGAAGTGCTACCCCACTGCAGAGAGTCAAACTAGGTGCTGGGGCAGCAAACACTGCTCTGCCCACAGCAGGCCCACACTTGTGCCTTTTCTGCTTAGTGGACGCAAGTTGTTGATCTCTTGTGTCAAAGCTGGGTAGCTCATTGTCTATTAGGAAACAAAACCCTTCTATTCCTCCTTTTTTTTCCCTCCCTTATACTCAGAGCCAATGCTACTTTCAGCTAAGGTATAATTCAGTGCTATTTTAGGTAAAATGTTAAGGGGAACCTAGCCATATTTATATCCCAGAAATACACACACACACAGACAGAGAATGCTAATGTCCATTACAAAGTAATTGGGTCCTATCTGTAAGTTATATGAAAGATAATCATTACTGTACTTAAAACCCTGCCTTGATTGCTTGTTATTATGTGAAAGCATGGTAACAAACTCAGTTTTTGTGAAGAAATGTAAATACATTAAGTCCAAATCTTAGTTACTGACAGCTGCTAACAACCCTCGTGAAAGCAAGAGAGCTCTGTCCTAACTCATTAGTAGGTTGAATAACTTTGAAAGCTTCCATTTGCTGAGGGCTTATAACATGGCAGGCGCTGTGCTAAGCACTCAGTGTGCTTTATCTCATGAAATCCTCACAGTAATGACACAGAAGAGAGAATATTATCATCTGCAATTTAGGGAAGGAGGGACTAAGTTTGAGGAGGTCAGAGTGAGTGCCCATCTGGACAGCTCCAAACCAAATGCTTCTATTCACCACACAGAAAGAGAGAAGGGTCAGTGAGACTCCAGCTATGTTCATTATTCTTTTCCCCAAGTTAGATATACAGATTCTGAAGACAGAGTCAAAAACTCCATGGCCACAAGAACATTTTTCTTGGTTTTTAAAAGATCAGAAACCCAACAGCAAGCAGTGCACACCCCGGCAGAGTCTAGCCTGCCTACAGAAAACCAGCTGTACCTGCCACCCAACACCTTCAAGAGAGCCTCTGCCAACACAGCTCCCCACAAACATGGGCCCCCTCCCACTGTAGGCTTGTAGAGGCGGAGGATGGTTAGTCTTTTCCACCACGGCAAAGTCAGTGATGAGCACAGAGGAGACCCTCAGGCAATGTCTGTTAAACAACTGAATGAGTAAATGGATGGATACATAGATAGATGGATGGATGAACAGATAGGTGGACAGAAGGAAAGACAAATAGATTAATGGATGGATGGTTGGATGGATACGAAAAAGCCCAACTCAAGAGAGGAAGAGAAACAAGCTCAGCTCCTTTTAAATCAAACTCCTCATTTCTGGCCATGGACTCCTGGGCATCCCAGAACTATGAAATGTAAACTATCAATGAGGAATACACAGTTTGTCCATTTATTGTCTCAGTCACATGTTTTCAAGATTTATTTTAAAAGTGACAGTAGACAAAGGACATTTATTTTATTAAGCATCAGTCAAAGAGCTTTCTAAAACTCGGCAAATTGAAAGACAGACGTCATTCCTGCCATGTTACTTAGCCCCTGGGTGGGCATGTAGGGAACTTGACAAAAGGTACATTTCAAGAGGTAGACACAGAATCTTGGCATGTCCCTGCCTGAATACTAACTAATTAGGAAATTAGGCCAAGCCAGGCCTGCAAAGTGCCTAGCTGACCATTCAAATAGCATGGCTTTAAGCTTCTGAACATTTTTGAAGTTCAACCACAGCCACTGGCAAGCTGATCACTCCCAAGAGCTGATCTCTTGACATTGAGATGGCAAATGGAGTAAAACCCTCAGATCTGCTCCACAGGTAAAGGGCATGCAGCTCCATGCATGAAGAAAAGCACAGTTTTCCTGCCCTTTTGCATGGAGCCATGACTTCATCCTGCCACATCTCATGTCTCCAGAATGCATCCCTCAGAGGCCAAAGAAGCTGGCAAACAGGGAAGCAGGAGACATCATATCAGCGAGAAAGGCTGCTTTGTTGCGAAGTCCCCTTGAGTGGGGACATCTGCCAAACTGTCCACGTGAAGCTGAAGACATGGCTTTGGTGATCCAGAGGGAAGGAAACAATGATATACAAACTTTTTCCACTAGCCTTGATCCTTAGAGAAAGCTGTTTCCAGATGAGGCCTTTCATCAACTTCCTACCAAGAGACCTCAAGGCGCCTAAACCACATTCTGTACCATATGGATCATCTAACACAAACAGCATCTAATGACTCTGACCCTCAGTTATCCAGGAGCTGTTAATTTAGGGTGTGGGTTAGCCAGAACCTCAGCTTCCTCTGCCCTGCCAGGGCTGGCCTGGCTTGTATCGCCCTCCAGCTCCTCCCCAGAGGAGGCCATTGAGCAAGGCTCAGCCTGGCTGCTTTCCTGTTAGCATTTGTAGTGTTGTAAAAAGTCAGTGTCATGGGCTTCCCTGGTGGTGCAGTGGTTGAGCGACCGCCTGCCAATGCAGGGGACACGGGTTCGTGCCCCGGACCGGGAAGATCCCACATGTCACGGGGCGGCTAGGCCCGTGAGCCATGGCCGCTGAGCCTGCGCGTCCGGAGCCTGTGCTCCACAACGGGAGAGGCCACAACAGTGAGAGGCCCGCATACTGCAAAAAAAAAAAAAAAAAAAAAGTCAGTGTCAGAACAGACCTTACCCATCAACCTATTTCAGTCTTTTCATTTTACAGATGAGGAAAATGAGGCGCAGATTGGGCAAATTAGTGGCTGAACTGTACCTCAAATGTAAGTCGTAGGATTTCTAGTCCAGTGTTCTTCCCATGATGCTTAACTCCACTTCAAAACATAGTTGGGTGAGGAAAGGCTGACACCAGTGGTAACTGGGAAGTTTGGGGACTCATGTCTTCTTTATTCAACTCTTCCTCACTCAGCAGCTCCCCATTTCCTACACATCAAGTCTAAAGAAGTTGGCCTGGGATGGGAATAGAACATAGATTTCATCTTGAAGGCCAAAGCTGATTATTTGTCCGTGGCTACCTGGGGAGCTGTACAGAGAAGGACAGAGAGCCATGAGTGATAAGTGGTGACTCTCTTGGACAAAGGAGTGGAGAAGTGCCAATAGCCACTGTCTTGGACAGGAAGGCCTACCATTATCTGGCCTCATCTTACTCATTTAACTTCATTTTTCCTATCTCTCAAACAAGAGCCCTGCTGGGGTTAGAAACTGACTCAGCCTTCCCACTGAACCACATCTGTGTCTCTCTTAATTCTGCTTCGGAACTTTCTTCTTTTGTGTTTTCCTGCCCTGGATACACTCCATGATTCTCTCACAAGGCCTATTTCTCTACAGAGCCTCCCTGACCACCGCAGCCCACACAGGTATCAACAGAGTTGTAAAGGACCATATGCAACTTAACATTTAAGTTGCTTGGCTCTGTGCCTGTTATTTCCTTCCTGCACGTCTTTTCTCCCCAATTAGGAAAGGTTACTTATTACCCCCAAGAATAGTGGAGATGCAGTAAGTTTCAATAATTGACATTAGAATTCAATGTGAATAGCCAATTTAACTTTAATTTTTAAAATATACATGTATATTTTATGACAGAAGAGAAGTGAGACTTGGGGATCCCCTCTCCTTTACCTCCTCCATTCTTATTCATTCAGCCATGACCTCCTTCTAAACTCAATAATGGTGAGGTGTGACAAAAGAAGAATTTTCTAAAAACCAAACGCAAGTGTAATTTGCTTAAACAAATTCATTTGATATAAATTCTTGGCACTTCAGTAAGTCAAGGAGAGAGACTGTTAAGCCTTCCAAGTACAGTTTTAGCTCAAGCTAAGCAGATGTTAACTGTCATTTATTCTAGGATTCGGTTCTCAGAACTTAACAAGGAAGTCAGATATAGATAATACCCCTAAAGATTTTTGCTGTAGCTCTTCATCCAAAAATGTTTGTAAACTCTTCCCCTTAGCAAAAACCTGTATGTTTTTTCTTACCCAAAAGAAAGAAAATACAACCATTATCACTAATATTATTTTGCATAAAAATATTGGTAAATTAATGTATTGTTTAGACAGTGGCCATCTCTAAAAAACTCAGAAGTTTATGTTAGAGGGTAGGCGCAGGAAGAATAAACTTCAGGCTCTTTTACCATTATTAAGGCCTCATGTCTTTTGCTAATTTCTTTTTGAGTAGGACTGGTAGTGTTTGTTTGCCAATAGAACTGGTTAGTAAATAATGGAAGCCCTTTCCTCCCCATCATCCACCCCCTTCCGCAGCAACATTCCTGCATTTTCTACTTTGAGTGACAATGTCAAGAGAACCTTTGAGCTGCTTCCATGGACACCATCTATGCTCCCCTAGATGAGTAAGAAGGTCCTCTCAAATAAATCATGGTAAATCACCCATCCACTGTCCTGGGTTTGAGATGGTTTGCCTCATGTACACTCAGCTTTTTAGGGTTTGAAACCTTATTTTAAGTGATGGGCCAGTTCAGCCTCCCCACACGGTGAACAGCCAGGGAGAGGAAAGCAGGTCCTCTCTGACTGGGCCAGAACTGAGCACACCCAACACCCACAGCCCAGAGACACGTGAAGGACCCAGGCTCTGCCAAGGTGATGGGGGCAGGGCATCTAAAGAAGAGGCCTGGAAGACAAGGTTCTGAGCTCCCCCTGCCCCAGAGTCAGAGCTCCTCTGCTTTAGTCCACAGCATGGTACATACACACTGAGGTTCTGAGTGACCTGATTACATTAAAGCCTTTCTTTTAACAATGGGAAAACTATCAGCCTAATGAATGTCTCACTGCCTTAGAATTCCATGTACTGAAAACATCTTTTACCTTGGGAGCAAGAAGTTATGGAGGGTATAAGAACTAAGAACAAAGCTTATTTGGGCCAATTTTTTTTTTCCATAAGAAAAAAAGGAACCCATGAGGATAAAAATTTTAAAACATTTGCTGAGAAGTCTGTTTAAAAAGACAGTTTCATAAATTTTCAAAGGGAATCTTTACCACCAAAAACATGAGAGGTACATAATATCAGAAGAGAGGACAGTCCTTTAAATGGCAGAAGTTTAATTTCCTGAAAAATGCAACACACGGCCTTGCTTTTCTCTTCTGCCCTGGACAAGTGGACATTGCACCAGGGTCTGCCCCTTGGAACCTTCCGTCCTTGGGCATGGTGGGGATTCACAGAGGAGGCAGAGGATCTGGGTCAGACAGCCCCACGTGCATTTCCCAGGCCCTTCCTTCTCTCCTGTGACTGGCTGGAGGGCCTCTTGAGTGTCTGAATGTCTGGAGACTCGCTCACTAGTTCCGTCAAGTCTGGCCAGAGTCTGGGAGCCAGCGTGGCAGTGTTTGTGGAGCCAAAGTGGAGATTAAGTCATGTTTTAGAAGTGACCTCTGTCCACCCTTTCTGCAGGCATCCTCTCCCCTCCAGACCTTGCTCCCCAGCAACTTGCCACCTAGATGCTTTTGTTCTGAGGGAGCCCCTCCCTGCCAACACAAGACTCAACACGATCCCACACACCCACCGTCCCTCGAGACCCCCTGCCCACCCCACGTTGCCTTCTCCTCAAATGGATCTGGTCTTTGTTGTTCTAATTAGATTATCTCTGCCTCAGGGACCTAAGGGACAGTCCCCAGCAGCCCTGGCTGAAAAGGCAGGTCGCATAATCCCTGTTATCAAGAGGCTTGTCATTTAGCATGTAGATCAACTAATTCTTTCAATACCAGGGGAGCAATTGTGCATCTTAATATTGATTTTTTTGGAGATACAATCGCCTGCATTCCTGAGTCAGACTCACTTACTGAAGCTAAAAGGTTCCACTTACTATATTATGAAGCCACCCCACCCCCATCACACGCTTCATCCCAATTTAATGTTAGGAAGCTGGACAAGTCGGAAGGGCTTTGTGTTTTTCCACGCGGTCCAATTTCATAATGAGCATCCAGCTGATGAGAAAAAGAAAAAACATTTCTGGCTATTTTAAGACTGCATGTGTGTTTGTGTTTGGAGTGGGGGTGGGGGCATAGTTTGCCATTTCCCACCACCCACCCAGTCTGCCCACACTTCCTCTACTCCCCACACTTCTCTGTGCAGTGATATTGGGCTCTTAATATAATGAGGCCAGCTTATCAGATTTCTATATTTCATGATGAATTAAGAGGCCAGGCTTTCAAATTAAGCTGGGGGCATTTTCTTATCAAACACTCTTCCAGGGCAGTGGGAGGCAGAGAAAGAAAAATTTGAGCTACAGCAGTAAATAACAACAACAACAATAATAATAAGCTGTGTTCTCAAAGGTTCAAAAATGCACTGGGGTTTGGAACAGGCAGAGGCGCTGATTCTGTGTTTTGAAGGGATATGAAACAAAGGCAAATAGCAGCCAAGGGCCAAATGTACAATTTGTTCTACCCAGAAAGTTCAGTGTCCCTAAACATGAGGGTGCCAGCTGCAGTAAAGCACACCATCATCCACTGGAATATCAATCATGATGACGCTTTCCACCACTTACTGAGCGTCAGCCACGTGTTTGGCACTGTGTTGCAGAGTGTGTGCTCAGTCTTTTACAGCGTTTTCCCACTTCATTCTCACAACAAACCTGTGAGTCATGGTTTATTAATTATTCCCATCTTACAGATGAAACTACTGAGGCCAAGAAAGATTACATGATTTGCTCAAGTTCATAGAACCAATAACTAGCAGAGACAGATTCCAACCCAAGGCTGCCTGTCTAACTCCTAAACATGTAGTCCCAACTAGAAAACTGCTCTTCATGCTTTGCTGGTTGATAAGGGGATGCAGTCACCTATTCCATCATCTATACATTCATTCCAAGATGATTGCTCATCTTCCAGGCCCTAGGTGCCAAGGATAGAAAAGAATGCATAGTGCAGGGTGGGAGACAGACAAAAATAAATAAATACTATACCATCAAATAAGGTGATGCCTGCTCCCATAGAGAGATGAATGAAATTCAAGAGGAACACTGGAGAGAGGTCTTTCTTAGAGATTTCACAAAAGATTTTAGTGTTTAAGTTGTCTTCTTTTGATTAGCTGACTAAGAGAGAATGGGGAAAGGACTGATTTTCATTAGAAGTCTGTTCTGTACATGAGCTAATGTAATCTTGATACTTGCCTTTGCATTTACTGAAATCTATCTAGTGGGCTCTGGATGTGTATTGATGTTTTACTGCTTCAAAGTGAAACTAACAAAGTTTTAAAACAGAAAAGCAGATGTAACTGACTTCAAAACACTGTCAGTGGAGATCTCCTATGCACTGGGAATGAGACACTAATATATGATTTTTTTGTAGTTACTTTGTGTTTAAGAAGCGAGGAGTTATGTTCACATTTTGTTGTGTAATTATAGTGCAGTGTGTGGTTAATCAGACTTGTAGATTTCTGTCCTAGAATCTCAAACTCTTACTGTATTGTTTTGCTTACCTGTCTCATGCTGTTGAACTGCAAGGTCTTTGTGGAACATAACATGAGGTCCTAGATCAGTGTCTGACACATAGTAAGTGCTCAAGAAATGTTTGTTAAAATAAAAAAATGAAAGCATGACTGAATTAACTAATGCCTTTAAAACTTCTTCCTGAAGCAACTGCTATACCCATTTTACCATGAGTTTGTACCATGACCTCATCATACTTTTCTGGAACAGTCCTAACTTGAAATATTCTGTTCTTTTGTTCCCACCAACCATCAAAATGTCCATTTTAATATTTGAGCAGCATCTGTGAGCTTGCTTCTTGTGCCCCAAAACAAATACCAAAAAAATTCATGTGTCCCAGTTTTCCTGTTGGAAAACAAAGTTACCATAGCAACAGATAAACTATGTTCTTGAATGAGAAGAACGACACCATTAGAGGGTGTAAAAATGAGGAGCTAGAGCTACAACCCAATAACTTAGATTCTGAATAGTTTTTGGTGTTCTCACTAAGGCAAAAGACCACTTTGACAACATTTATTCACTTATTAACAAGCACTTATTAAATATTCTGAGAATATTCAACCTGTATTGATTGTAGGAAATGTTATTGAATGCTCTGGTGAAAATTTGATTGAAAATATTTGACTTGTTTGTCTTTCTCATCATCACACTTTTATTTATCTGACATGATCTTTTGTCATTTTAGAGGCTTAGATGTTAAAGAAAGCACAACATAGGCCATAAATAACTCAAGGGCTATAGTGGACACTTGTCATATTCTTGCCTGCCCATCAACTTTTAAATGACCTCCCTTTATTAACTGAAATACCTATGTCTCCCAGAGTATAAGTTACTTGCCTCCGTTGCAGCTAGAACACAGCATGTGACCTGAGTGTCCACTAATCAGGGGTATCAGGGCAAGACTTCCATACAGAAGATCCTGTTGCAGAAATGGCTTTAAAACAGCTGGAATAAGCTGGTGCAGTAGAGGTAAATCTCTGGTGCTTCGTGCTTGGCAGCAGCAGAGGCAGTGATTTCCATATCAGGCCATTTTTTTCTGCAGGGTTTGGGCATTGGTGCTAGGAACTGAGCTTCCAGCCACTTTCTCCAGCCATCCCCCGAATTCTGTGAGTTCCTTCACATCCTTCAATAAGTCCTTCTCCTGCTTAAACTAGTCAGAGTGGATTCTCGTTCTGTAACAAAGAACATGGACCTTTACAAAAGATGACATCCAATCATAAAAATAATCTTGACATTCACACAGAGTATGTTATCTGGGAAGTCCAGGGTGATCTCTGAGTTTCTCTGCATGTGCCAGAACAATGAGCTGGAAAATCAAACTGGTAATCATACAGCAATCTTAGCAATTCTTTGTTGTAATATGGTTAGAGGATTTTTTTGTTGGACATAATACTATATTTAATCACACTGCTTGGAAGTTAATTCTGAGCTTCCTGTTATTTAAGAGAACATTGATTTGGAATAAGCAAATGATTGTTTCCCAGGACTGAACCTGTTGGTTCCCAGCTTTAACACCAGCTTAAATTTTAGTGTTTTATAAATCTGCAGTGCCTTTGTATTAGTTTTCTTGGGCTACCATACCAAAATACCACAAACTGGAGGACTTAAAGAACATAAATTTATTTCTCACTCTTCTGGAGGCCGGAAGTCCAATACCAAGTCCAAGATCAGAAGTTAGCAGGTTGGGTTTCTTTTGAGGCCTCTCTCCTTGGCGTGCAGATGGCCGCCATCTCGCTGTGTCCTTACCTGTTCTTTCCTCTGTGCAGGTGCATGTGTGTGTTCTAATCTCATCTTCCTACAAGGACAGCAGTCATATTGGATTAGGACCCAGCCATACAAACTCATTTTACCTTAATGACCCCGTCAAAGGCCCTATGTCCAAATACAGTCACATTCTGAGGTAGTAAGGATCAGGATCTTAACTTATGAATTTGGTGGGGGGAGGGAGGGGAACACAATTCATTCCATAACACTTGTGTTCATCTAAATTGTTTTAATTAAGGCTGATTTAGAGAAGCTAATTGTGAAAGTTACCACTACTTCTGTTTAGTTTGAAATAAACCTTTATAATGAAATTTTCTATGGATTATTACATAAAAACTCTATTTTGGAAAGCAAGGTGAAACTTCTTCTCCCCTACACCCCCAGCCCCCTTTTTTTTACTAAAGTTGGAGGGGGAAGCAGATAGTTTTTATTGCTAGTGTTAATTTTTTTAAAAACCACTTAACAAAACCAGGATTTTCAAATGAAAACACCCAGACCTAAGGAAAAGTAAACAACAACTATGCCTCTCTCTCTCTCCCACCTGCAGAAGCTCTTGTGCTAATGCACAGAACATGGTAGTGGTCACTTCAGGCCTCTTCTTGTGGGTACTGCCCTGCCCTCCTCTGTATGGACCAGCTGGCATGGAGGAGATGGCACACGGAAAGAGAAACACTGAAGGCTGAAGAACAGCATCTTCTCTACTCCCCTCCACACACAAAGCTTTGGTCCCAGTGCCTGATAGAAAGAGTGAATGTTGGAGAGGGCCTGATGACAGCTTGTGTGTGGT
This sequence comes from Mesoplodon mirus, assembly GCF_964341445.2. NCBI lineage: Eukaryota > Metazoa > Chordata > Mammalia > Artiodactyla > Ziphiidae > Mesoplodon > Mesoplodon mirus. The sequence goes on from NC_138985.1 coordinate 73,410,076, forward strand.
GCCCACCTCTGTCCAAAGAGAGGACTATCCCTCTTTGTTTGTCTAAGTGTCTTTAATATTTTTTCAAGAGCCATCTACATTGATCCTAAGCAAGTAGCCTTCATGAAATTCAAACAATTAAGGAAACATTTAAATTTGCATTCCTCAATGTTCATGTGGTGACACAGTTGTGTGTCATAATTAATATCCCTTATTTCACTAAGGTAACTAAGGTTGCAACACCTAAATCGGTGGTTTAGTGATTTTCTTTTCTTTTTATCTTTTTCTTTTTTGGGGGGGATATATAATTTGCAGTTATCTGTATAAAACTTAATTCTTGGGTGATGTCTAAGAAAACGATGGAGTTAGAACCTCTGAAAATTCTTTCCTCCATCAAAGCAATGAGAAAACTAGCAAAAATGGTCAGAGTCAGCTTTTTCAGAACTTTGGAAACGAACCAAAAGCTCATAGCAATTTAGGGAGTTTTTATTCAAGAAAAATGCCTGAGACTCAGTAAGAACAATGAGCTTTGCAGTGTCTTAACTTGCCTTATTTCTACCCACCTCTCCCCAGACCTAAGGTAGGCTTGAAAACCAGCAACTCTGTCCCTTTTCTGCCCCCTGGCAGTAACCACAGAGGGCAAAAAAGGGACACAGCTCCTGCAAAGCTTCTTTCTCAGAGTGATGTCAGTGAAAATGGCAGAGTAAGGACCTCCAAAAATTCTCCCTTCCATAAAAGCAATGAAAAACTGGTAAAAATTTGTCAGAACCCACTTTTTCAGACCTCTGGAAATTAACCAAAGGTTTGCAGTAACCAGAGGAGTATTTATTCAAGAAAAACAGCTGAATAAGCAAGTTTTGTGGCATTTTAGCTTGTTCTGTTCCCCTCTCTCCCTGCTTGGCAGGATCCTTGAAAAATAACAATCCACAATTACAGTGAAAACCAGCAGCCTGGCAGCTACCAGAAGGAGGCTGGAGCTCTTTCAAAGCATCATTCCCTAAGAATTGTCATTCTTTGACCAGTCTGGTGATTTCCTGAAAGAACCACCCCACCCCTTGCAAGATTGTCTTGATTTGATCTGACTTGGGGTTCACCTAGTATAAAAAGCCCCCTTCTCTTCCCCTTGACCAGAAAATTTTTCCCCAGTGGGCATTTGTTGAAAGTAATTACCGGGGTGATTCATTGGTTACTGCCTGAGGCAGGGGTAATAGTTGGGGCAAACAATCAACTAATGAAAAGCCTCAAAAGAAAATATGGGAAATTAGATGGCTTAGGGGATCTGAAAAACTTCAACATATTCAAGGGGATCTATAAGGTCACACAAGTATGTAAGGCTGTGCATATGCCCAAGTTTGTGAGCATGCTAAGCTCTCACCTCTGGCTGACCTTGAGGCTTTGCACAAGCAGAAAGTGAAAGGTAAGGGAGAGTTGTAACATTCCTGACTGAGAGTTAAAGGTGTGCCCCAACAGGCATAAATCTTTGGCAAAGATTCAGAGACATTGTTTCCAGGTAACTAAGGAAATCTTTGTCCAGTAGTTAGCTAATCACTATGCTAAGTGCGCAGAGACTTCAGTTGCCACATATAGCAAAGAATAAAAACTTTACTGAATTAGTTCAGAAAAATCACTAAACAAATAGCAATAACAACAAAAAACAGTGATAACTATAAATCCTGAGGAGCAAGGTAAGTCTGATTTTCAGAGTTGCCACATTATATTATTTAAATGTCCTGTTTTCAACAACAAAAAATTATGAGACATGGAAAGAAACAAGAAAGCGTGGTGTACACACATGGAAAAAAAGCAACCAATAGAAACTGCTCAGGTGTTGGATTTACTAAATAAAAAATTTAAGCCCGCTAGTTTAAATATGTTCAAGGAAGTAAAGGAAAATACGTCTAAAGAATTCAAGGAAGATAGGAGGACAATGGCTCACCAATGAAGAATATAAAAAAAGAAAAAGTATGTATATAAAAAACAGAAATTATGGAGTTTAAAAGTATAATAACTGAGTTAAAGTTTTAACTAGAGGGTCTTAAAAGCAGATCTGGGTAGGCAGAAGAGAGAATCAATGAATTTGGAGATAGGTCAACTTAGATTATTCAGTCTGCAGAACAGAAAGAAAAAAGAATGAAGAAAAATTAACAGAGCCTTAGAGACCTGTGCAATAGTACCAACTGAATCAACATATGCATAAAGGGAGTTCCAGAGGAAAAACGATAGAGAAAGGGGAAGAAAGAATATTTTAAGAAATAATGGCAAAAAACATTGCAAATATGATGAAAAACATTAATCTACATATCCAAAGCTCGGTGAACTCCAAGTAGGATAAACTCAAAGATCCACACCTAGACACATCATAATCAAACTACTGAAATCGAAAGACAAAGGGAATATCTTGAAAGCAACAAGAGAGAGGTGACATCATGTACAAAGGATCCTTAATGAGATTAACAGCTGATTTCTCATCAAAAACAGTGGGGGCTAAAGTCAGTGGGAAAATATACACAAAATGCTGAAAGAAAAAAGACGTCAACCAAGAAGTCTATATTTAGCAAAACTATCCTTCAAATGAAAGGAGGACATTAGAACATTTTCATATAAACAAAGACTGAAAGAACTGGCTACTGGAAAATCTGCTCTGCAAGAGATACTAAAGGGAATCCTAGGCCAAAATGAAAAGGATAGTAGGAAAACTCAAATCCATATGAAGAAATAAAGAACACCTGTAAAAGTTATTACATTGGTAAATATAAAAGACAATACAAATTTTTTGTTTATTATAATACTTTTTTTCTCCTATCTGACTTAAAAGAAGACTGCACAAAGCAATAATTGTAGATCTATATTGATGGGCATACCATGTATAAAGATGCATGACAATAACAGCATGAAGTGGGAGGAGAGAATGTAACTATATAGGAGCAAAGTTTTGTATACTGTTGAAATTAAGTTGATATTAACCTGAACTAAGTTGTTATAGGAAATTAATTGTAATCTTCAAGACAACCTCTAAGAAAATAACTAAAAAACTGTATTTTTGTTATTAAAATGGTACACTAGAAAATACCTATTTAACACAAAAGAAAGTAATGATGAAGGAATAGAGTGTCAAAATATTTTATATACATATATATTTTATATTATATATATGGCATATGAAAAACAAATAGCAAAATAACATATAAATCTTACCTTATCAGTAATTATATTAAATATTAATAGATTAAACTGTCCAATTAAAAGGCAGATATTAGCAGAATGGATTTAAAAAAACTACAAAAAAGACACTTTACATTTAAAGACACAAATAGCTTGAAAGTAAAACAATGGAAAAATTGTACCATGTAAACACTAACCAGAGAAATCTGGAGTGGTTATACTAATATCAAACAAAATAGACTTTAATACAAATACTGTTTCTAGAGACAAAGATGGACATTTCACAAGGATAAAAGAATAACTCTATCAAGAAGATGTAAGAGTTATAGACATCTATGCACCTAATAACAGAGCCCCAAGATTCATGAAGTAGAAACTGTCAAAACTGAAGAAGAGATAGTTCAACAATAATAGTTGGAGGCGTCAATATCCCACTTTCAGTAAAGGATGAAACAACTACACAGAAGATCAAGATGCATATAGAAGTCTTGAACGTTATAAACAAATTAGGCTTGATAGACATCTATAGAACTCTCCACCCAACAACAACAGAATACACATTCTTCTCAAATACAGATGGAACATTATCCAAGATAGATCATATATCAGGCCATAAAGCAAGTATTAGTAAATTTTAAATGATTGAATTGTACATATGTTCTCTGACCACAGTGGAATGACTAGAAGGAATTGGGGAATTCACAAACATATGGAAGTTAGCCAACACACTCCTAAATAACCAATTAGTCAAATAAGAAAGCACAAGGGAAATTAGAAAATATTTTGCAATGATTCATATACACATACCAAAATTTACATAATGCAGTGAAATCAGTGCTTAGAGGTAAATTTTGTAATTGTAAATGCCTAAATTTTAAAAAGAAGAAAGATTTCAAAACAATAAAATGTTCTTTTCATTCACATTTTGGTATTTTTTTAAGAACTTTTTATTGCGGTATAGTTAATGTGCAATATTATATAGGTTCAGGTATGCAACATAGTGATTCACAATTTTTAAAGGTTATACTCCATTTATAGTTATTGTAAAATATTGGCCATGTTCCCTGTGCTGTACAGTATATCCTTGGAGCTTATTTATTTTATACATAGTAGTTTGTACCTCTTACTCCCCTATCCCTATCTTGCCCCTTCCCCCTTCCCGCTCCCCACTGGTAACTACTAGTTTGTTCTCACTTTCTGTGAATCTGTCTCTTTTTTGTTATATTCACTACTTTGTTTTAATTTTTAGATTCCACATATAAGTGATATCATACAGTATTTATCTATCTCTGTCTGACTTACTTCATGTAGCATAATAACCTTCAAGTCCATCCATGTTGTTGCAAATGGCAAAATTTTATTCTTGTTTATGGCTGAGTATTCCATTGTATATATACCACATCTCTTTATCCATTAATGTGTTTAGGGACACTTAGATTGCTTCCATATCTTGCCTATTGTAAATAATGCTGCTATGAACATTGGGATACATGTATCTTTTCAAATTAATGTTTTCATTTTCTTTGGATATATACCCAGGAGTGGAATTGCTGGATCATATGGTAGTTTTATTTTGTTTTCTGAGGAACCCTCATACTGTTTTCCACAGTTGCTGCACCAATTTACATTTCCACCAACAGTGTACAAGGGTTCCCTTTTCTCCACATCCTCACCAACATTTGTTATTGGTGGTCTTTTTGATGATAGACATTCTGACTGGTGTGAGGTGACATCTCACTGTGGTTTTGATTTGCATTTCTCTGATGATTAACACCGTTAAGCATCTTTTCATGTGCCTGTGGCCATCTGTATGTCTTCTTTGGAAAAATGTCTATTTAGGTCTTCTGCCCACTTTTTAAATAAGATTGATTGTTCTTTTGATGTTGAGTTGCATGAACTGTTTATATATTTTGAATATTAACCCTTTATCGGTCATATCATTTACAAATAATTTTTCCATTCATTAGGTTGTCTTTTTGTTTTGTTAATGGTTCGTTTGCTGTGCAAAAGCTTTTAAGTTTAATTAGGTCCTATTTGTTTATTTTTGGTTTTGTTTCCTTTGCTTTAGGAGCAGATCCAAAAAAATATTGCTATGATTTATGTCAGAGTGTTTTGCCTATGTTTTCTTCTAGGAGTTTTATGTTTCCAGTCTTACATTTAGGTCTTTAATCCATTTGGAGGTTTTTTTTGTGTGTGTATGTGGTGTTAGAAATTGTCCTAATTTCATTCTTTAACATGTAGATGCCCAGTTTTCCTAGCACCACTTATTGAAGAGACTCTCTTTCCTCCACTGTATATCCTTGCCTCCTTGGTCATAAATTAATTGACCATAAATGCATGGGTTCATTTCTGGGCTCTCTATTCTGTTCCATTGATCTATGTGTCTGGTTTTGTGCCAGTACTCTACTGTTTTGATTACTGTAGCTTTGTAATATAGTTAGAAGTCATGGAGCATGATACCTCAAACACTTTTCTTCTTTCTCAAGATTTTTTTGGCTATTTGGGGTCTTCTGTATTTCCATACAAATTTTAAAATTATTTGTTCTAGTTCTGTGAAAAATGCCATTGGTATTTTGATGGGGATTGCATTGAATCTGTAGATTGCCTTGGATAGAATAGTTATTTTAACCATATTAATTCTTCTAATCAATGAACATAGTATCTTTCCATCTGTTTGTGTCATCTTCAGTTTCTTTCATCAGTGTCTTAAGGGAATTTTAATTAATGCTGCATCAATTTCACCTATTTGCTTTTCTTTCTTGGAATCCTATTTAGAAATTTTGTCAAAATATGAGTTAGGCCATAGAAATTTGTCACACATGTGAACATTATCAATCATAGGTGCTCAAGAAAACAAAAAATTGAAAATCACTGACTAGACCTGTCTTTACTAAATGCTGGTGTATTTGTTAGGGTTTGATCAGAGAAAAGAATCCCTAAGAGTGATATGAAATAAGGAATTTATGAAAAGAATTATACCAGTACTGTTCAATAGAGCTTTCGATGGTGATGGAAATGTTCTGTATCTGCACTGTTTTATAACATAGGCACTAGGCATGCATGTGAAATATGGCAGAAGCACAGCTGAGGAACTGAAGTTTTCATTGTATATAATTTAATCAGTTTTAATGTTAATAGTCATACAATGGCTAGTGGCTACTATGCTGGGCAGCACAGGACTAGATCTCACCCTATTGGGGGGGTTGGTGAAGCAATCTCCAGATGGAGCTTGCCTTTGTATATGGAGTGGATGGGCCTGAAGTTGCTGTTGAGCCACAGGGCCAGCAGTGGGAGAGAAAAGCTGATTGTGAAGTAGAGGAGAAAGAGGACAAGCTGGAACCCACAGGGAGAACTGGTGACCCATGTCTGTCTCTCACACCTGTAATCTTGGTAGACACAGGTGATCTGCAGAAGACAGTGCCCCTCCCCTCAGAACTGCACACGCTTATGGCCCAGGGCTCAGAGGAGCTGAAGAGGGAGATTCCATGGGAGCTGGAGCCTCTGTCTTGGCAGCTGAACTTCTCTGACAAGGTGAACCAGCGGATCATCAACAAGGGAGACACAAGCTGCTTTTGGAATGTATGGCTGCAGTGTCATTGCCACAGATGTCTCTTGTGGCCCATCCTAACTCAGAACCACACAGGGAAAGGAATTCTGGGAAATTCTGTGTAATACACAAGCACCCCACCTGGTCCAGGGGGAGGTGATATTAACTTTCCCTCCTGCCGTCCTTGAGCCCCTCCTCAGTTACAGTGGAGGTAGCTTGGCCTCACTCTCTTTGTCCTCCTCCTATCCCTCACTCTTGGAATATACACAAGGGAATTTAGAGTTTACCAGTTTGTAGTACATTTAGGGCAGCTCTTCCAAAACTAAGCTATTGTGCTGAAAATTGCCCATTTTATTTGTCAAAAGATGAATGGATCTTTTGATTATTTTAGTGGATCTTTACTCACTTATTGTCTGACAATAACTGAGAAACAGAATGAAGGAATCAGAATGTCTGTCTTAATAAATCCCTCTGGTTCTACTTTGATTCCTCATGGCTTCATTTCTTTCATCAGTTTGTGGAAGAGGAATGCCATGACACAGAAGTGGCAGCTTGTACTTGGGTAACAATTAAAATACACTTACAGTTTACTCCTTAGAAGCTGTCAAAAAAAGTTTGCCACTAAATACAACCTAATAGTCACAGTAAAGAAGAGCAATTATTTATAATCTTATTTTCACATCTATTTTAAAGGCTAACCATGTGTTTTATCCAAGACAATCTGCTTTTATTAATGCCATGACTGGACATGTGTAAATGATAGTATAAGTTTACTTCACAAGAAGGTTTGGATTTCACACTTCCATTTTATGGTAGGGAAATTCTAACAAGAATTGGATAAACTCAGGGTTTTCCTAAAATAACAATGATTATTGTTCACAAAAGAATCACAAAATCTACAGTTGAGAATGTGTATTGTCTTCCACACTAAGCAATGTTACACTTTTAGACCTGCTATATTAACACTACAGATGAATATTTTGATTAATGAGTACAAGAGTCTTGGAAGAGAAAATAAAGTAATTCAAGGATTCAGTCCAGACTAAATGGTGTGGCCTAATAGATCAAAAGCCTGCAAGAAACCAAGCTGTGGGAAAGTAATAATGTACATAAAAATGTGATTTCAATCCCTGCTTGGCGACTGTCCTTGCTCAGGCCACAGAGGCTCAGTGCCATCAGATGCATTAATGCTGAGATACTGGTCACTAGTCGGGGGAGGGGACAGATGGTGAAAGCTTTTTGCCTGCAGATCCAGGGAACCGCTTATAAGCCTGAAATGCATTCGACTGATGCATCAGACATCAGTTTTTGAAGAAGCAGAGGCGATGAACTTACTTTAGCATTGACCTGACCCAAGGGGATAAACGCATGGCAACGTGCTGTGTTACTTCAACAGTGCAGAGACACCCAATGTCAAAATGCCACAGGGCTACACATTGTTCCAAGGCTGGGACGGGGTTTCCATTAGACTGTCTTAAGGTGGTGGGATTTCTGAAGTGTCTGCCGAGATGCAGCCCTTCCCCATCCCTAGCTCCACCACTCATTGTAGGAAGAGCAGAGTAACGTTTGTCCTGAGAAACAACAATGGCTGATCCTTAAGGACCCATGCAGATAAACAGTGAAGGTGTCACTCAGTGGTCTGAGGACAGAGCAAGGTATGGGCAGTAGCTGAAAGACATTTACAAGGAATTCTTGTTCTCCTGCTGAGCCATTTTTAACTGCTGAAGCCCCAGAAGGGTTTAGGATTTATCTGGAGAAAAGCATAGGAATGAGCATCTAAAATCTAGGATTCCAAGCCCTTTGCTCAGATTTGGAAATCTTCCTAGAACAGGGAACTTTAATAGCATAGGATTAAGAGCTAGGGCATGGGAGTCAGACATCTTGGTTTCAGATTTTGATCTGTCACTAAATAGCTGTGCAGACTTGGTGAAGGTGCTCAACTTCTCTGAATTGTTTCCTCATTTACAAAGGGGACTTCATCAGAATATCTGTCAGAATGAATTAGGATTAGGTTGATCTGCCAGTACCGTGAAACCTAAGATAACAGTAGTTTTAATGAGATAGAAGTCTGTTTCTCTCTCATGTAACCCAGAAGTCCAGGCCTGGTATGGAGATTCCGCATGACCACATAGTCAGTCTACCATCATTAATGGTGGCTTTAATATCTGGGTCAAAATGGATGCTGCCGCTCCAGTCCTCACACACATATTCCATAGAGGAAGCAGGCAAAGTGAGAAGAAGGGAATGGCCTTCCCCCCTTTATAGACATGTCCCACAAAATTGCTCAGCCCTCTTACTTTCTTTTGTCCCAAACTTAATTACATGGCCACATCTGGCTGCAAGAGAGCCTGGGAAATGTGGTCTGTATTCTGGATGGCCATGTGCCCAGCTGCAATTAAGAAAGTCTGTTACTGAGAGGAAAGAATGGTATTGGGGGATGCATAGGATTCTCCGCTACCCAACCTATCAGGCTATGTGAGGATTCAGATAATGCTAGTAAAGTGCTTTGCACAGAGGCCAGGCCAAAGGAAGTGCTCCATGAATGGCTGGGATTGCTGCCATTCCTCACTCCACCCAGAGCACCAGTGTTTGCTTCGAGGTTTCCAGGAGGGCACTACAGCTGCTAGGCAAGAGGCAGAGCAGCACATGTAAAGGTGCTGTTTGTGGAGCGTGGAGAGTGCAGAGGGCTGTCAGGGAGCAGGGCTGGGAATATGGCGAGGTGAAAGAGGCACTCACCTCGGGTGCATAATTGGGGGGGGCGGGGGTGTTGCCCAAACTCTCAGTACTCAGGAAGAGTCATACTTTAATATAATATTTTTTAAAACCAGAATTAATGCAAAACATCCACAATTAACAAAAATAAAGATGGGATCCAACTCTGCACTTCAACAACTCACTTCACCTGGTTTACCCTAATCCTAGACCTGTCACATCCTATTTTTCCTGGCAGCGCTCAGGCCTGAGAGAAGTAATGCAGTGTTAGGGGGATTAGTTTAAAACATGGGGGGATGTATTTGTAATAATTAAGTAGGATCCAACAACATATAAACTCTCTAAGGTATATGGATTTCTTTAATCTATACGTTTAAAGAGATACAATACTCCTTTTAAAATTAAGAAATCCATACTACCTAAATCACAAGAAAGAAAATTGAAAGCATTTAAAATTGTACCACTAAGACAAAACCTTAATTAATATTTTAATGTCTATCTTTCCATCTTTTTAAAGTGTTATGTGTGTGTATATATACATGTATGCGTACATGTATATACTTTTCGTTTAAAATTGAATCATTCAGTATATAACACAACCTGCGTTTCCATTTAACAGTATTTCTGTATTACTACATACTCTTCTACAATATGATTTCTTTTTTATTTTATTGAAATATGGTTGATTTACAATGTTGTGTTAATTTCTGCTGTACAGCAAAGTGATTCAGTAATATATATATTCTTTTTCATATTCTTTTCTATTATGGTTTATCACAGGATATTGAATATAGTCCCCGGTGCTATATGGTAGAACCTTGTGGTTTATCCATTCTATACATAAGAGTTTGTATCTGCTAATCCCAAACTCCCAATCCTTCCCTTCCCCACCCCCACCCCACCTTGGCAACCAGAAGTCCGTTATCTATATCTGTGAGTCTGTTTCTGTTTCATAGATATGTTTCATTTGTGTTATGTTTTAGATTCCACATACAAGTGATGTCATATGGTATTTGTCTTTCTGATTTACTTCTCTTAGTATGATAATCTCTAGGTCCATCCATGTTGCTGCAACTGGCATTATTTCATTCTTTTTTATGGCTGAGTATTACGCCATTGTATTTATATACCACGTCTTCTTTATCCATTCATCTGTTGATGGACATTTAGGTTGTTTCCATGTCTTGGTTGTTGTAAATAGTGCTGCTATGAACATAGGATGCATGTGTCTTTTTTTTTTTTTTTTTTTTTTTTTCGGTACGCGGGCCTCTCACTGTTGTGGGCTCTCCTGTTGCGGAGCACAGGCTCCGGATGCACAGGCTCAGCGGCCATGGCTCACGGGCCCAGCTTCTCCGCAGCATGTGGGATCTTCCCGGACCGGGGCACGAACCCGTGTCGCCTGCATCGGCAGGCAGACTCTCAACCACTGTGCCACCAGGGAAGCCCACATGTGTCTTTTTGAATTAGAGTTTTGTCTGGATATGTGCCCAGGAGAGGGATTGCTGAATCATATGGCTACTCAATCTTTACTTTTTTGAGGAAATCATACTGTTTTCCATAGTGGCTGCACCAATTTACATTCCCACCAACAGTGCAAGAGGGTTCCCTTTTCTCCACACCCCCTCTGGCATTTGTTATTTGTAAATGTTTTAATGATGGCCATTCTGACCAGTGTGAATTGATATCTCATTGTAGTTTTGATTTGCATTTCCCTAATAATTAGCAATGATGAGCATCTTTTCATGTGCCTATTGGCCATCTGTATGTCTTCTTTGGAGAAATATCTATTTAGGTCTTCTGCCCATTTTTTGAAAAATATGGAACACTTCACAAATTTGCATGTCATCCTTGTGCAAGGGGCCATGCTAATCTTCTCTGTATCATTCCAATTTTTTAGTATATGTGCTGCTGAAATGAGCACAATATAATTTCTTATGTTGTGTGTATATGCCAAATTTAGATTGTTTCCAACTTTTTTGCTCTTACAAATAGCTCTACAATAAATATCCTTGTGGTTAAACTGTTTTTGCAATTATCTGTTTATTTACTTGGTCTAAATTCCTAAAAGAGGAATTGCTAGTCAACCTTCTTAAGATTGCCAAATATCCTTCCAGAACGTTTCTACCAATTTATTCTCCTTCCAGAAGTGTATGAGAGCATGTGTTTCCCATACCCTTGACAACATTGAGTGTAATGATTTTTTAAATCTCTACTGACTTAAATACTGAAAAATAAAGATAAAAGTTTTGTATTCACATTTCTTTAAATGCTAATGGAGGTAAAGGTTTTTTTTCATTTTTTTATTAGTACTTGCATTTTTTAAAATAAATTGCATGAAGAGGTAAAATCTTTGATGGCAGAGACTTATGAGGTTTTGTTCATTTATGTCCCAAGCACCTACAACAGTGCCTGTCAAAGAATAAGCACTCAATAAATATTTGTTGAATGAATGAAAGTGTCTAACAATTTCTAAGAGTTCTTTAGCTATCAAAGGAATTAATATTTAGGATGGGTTTCAAATATTTTTCTCAGTTTATCATGTGCCTGTCAGCTTTATTTATTGTATTCTCTGCTATGTACAAGTTTTTAAAAATCAATGTTTTCCCTCTTTATGTCAGGATATTACATGTATCAGGACTGTGTGTGTGTGTGTACACATTTTTTTCCAACTATTTTTTACATTTTGAATCATGTGTACCTTATTTTACTCTATAGTGTATTTGATTTTCTTAGTTTTTTCAGATAGGCAAATGTCTTCTGCAAAATAAATCTTTTTCTCTTTTTCAATATTTATACGTCTCATTTCATTTTTCTTATTACTGTTCTTTAAATTCCAAAAAAAAAATGCCTAATAATAGTGGTTACAGTGGGTATCTTTGTCTTGTTTTTTAACTTGAAGAGAAATACTTCTTATTTGGGAGATATTTATTTCAAGATATTAATTCCAGGATTCTTAAGTTAAAGTTTTTTCTACTTAAGAGGGTTTTTTTTAAATCCAGAATAGATTTTGGATTTTACCAAATGTTTTGACACCAGTATTTTTGATATTTTGACCTTAATATTTTCCTTGTTCTAGTAATATGGTTAATTATATTAATAAATTTCCTGAAATTATATCATTCTTTTACTCCTAGAATAAACTCACTTGGACATAGTATATTCTGTAATATAACTCTAGTTTTGATTTGCTAATATTTCATACATGATTATTATATTCATAGTTATACATTTAGTCTGTAGTTGTCCCTCTTTAAGGCTCTAATATGTCAAGTTTTGGTACCAAGGTTATACTAGTTTGTTTGTTTGTTTTTGCAGTACACAGGCCTCTCACTATTGTGGCCTCTCCCATTGCGGAGCACAGGCTCGGGACGCACAGGCTCAGCGGCCATGGCTCACGGGCCTAGCTGCTCCGCAGCATGTGGGATCGTCCCGGACCGGGGCAAGAACCCGTGTTCCCTGCATCGGCAGGCAGACTCTCAACCACTGCGCCACCAGGGAAGCCCTATACTAGTTTTATAAAATAAATTGTAAAGCTTTTATTTTCCTCCCTTTTAATACGTTTCATAGCGTAGAAATTATGTATTCCTTAAAGATGAACACATATGAAAAGACTTGCTAATAAATTTCTCTGGATCCAGTACTTTAACAGTAGGTCTTTTACCTTTTCCATGCTTTTTGTTCTGTGTAGACTCTCAACTTCTTTTATACAAACTCGGCCATTTGAGTTTTCAATTTAAAATTTTCATTTAATCATGATTTTTAAATTTATCAACATAGAGATGTAAATTATATTTTCTTAAAAGATTTCACAATTTCTTTTGTATCTTTGCTTAAATCCACTTCTCATTATTGATATTTTATATTGGATTTTTTACTTTGGGGGTTCTCTTTCTCTCCTTTCTGGCTTTGATTATGCTTGAGGGTAGCTTGCCAATGTAATTAGCCCTGTTGAAAGAATGGATTTTGGATTTACCATCACTTCTCCACTTTTCTAGTGAATTAAATTTGCTTTAAACTTTATGTATCCTTACTCCTGCTTCTCTTATATTTCTCTTTCTGGATTGAGTTAAATGCTTTATTATTTCTGTGGGGTTTTTCTTTTGAATTTTATTTTATTTACTTTTTTATACAGCAGGTTCTTATTAGTCATCCATTTTATACACATCAGTGTATGTGTATAAAATTCATCACACCACCACCTTCACCCCCCACCGCTTTCCCCCATTGGTGTCCATACGTTTTTTCTCTACATCTGTGTCTCAATTTCTGCCCTGCAAACCGGTTCATCTGTACCATTTTTCTAGGTTCCACATATATGCGTTAATATACTATATTTGTTTTTCTCTTTCTGACTTACTTCAATCTGTATGACAGTCTCGAGATCCATCCACGTCTCTACAAATGACCCAATATCATTTTTTTTATGGCTGAGTAATAACCCACTGTATATATGTGCCACATCTTCTTTATCCATTTGTCCGTCGATGGGCATTTAGGTTGCTTCCATGACCTGGCTATTGTAAATAGTGCTGCAATGAATATTGGGGTGCATGTGTCTTTTTGAATTATGGTTTTCTCTGGGTATGTGCCCAGTAGTGGGATTGCTGGGTCATAGGGTAATTCTATTTTTAGTTTTTTAAGGAACCTCCATACTGTTCTCCATAGTGGCTGTATCAATTTACATTCCCACCAACAGTGCAAGAGGATTCCCTTTTCACCACACCCTCTCCAGCATTTGTTGTTTGTAGATTTTCTGATGATGCCCATTCTAACTGGTGTGAGGTGATACCTCATTGTACTTTTGATTTGCATTTCTGTAATAATTAGTGCTGTTGAGCAGCTTTTCATGTGCATCTTGGCCATCTGTATGTCTTCTTTAGAGAAATGTTTATTTAGGTCTTCTGCCCATTTTTTAATTGGGTTGTTTGTTTTTTTAATATTGGGCTGCATGAGCTGTTTATATATTTTGGAGATTAATCCTTTGTCCGTTGCTTCATTTGCAAATATTTTCTCCCATTCTGAGGGTTGTCTTTTCATCTTGTTTGTAGTTTCCTTTGCTTTTCAAAAGCTTTTAAGTTTCATTAGGTCCCATTTGTTTATTTTTGTTTTCATTTCCATTACTCTAGGAGGTGGATCAAAAAAGATCTTGCTGTGATTTATGTCAAAGAGTGTTCTTCCTAACGTTTTCCTCTAAGAGTTTTATAGTGTCTGGTCTTACGTTTAGGTCTCTAAGCCATTTTGAGTTTATTTTTGTGTGTGGTGTTAGGGAGTATTCTAATTTCATTCTTTTACATGTAGCTGTCCAGTTTCCCAGCACCACTTATTGAAGAGACTGTCTTTTCTCCATTGTATATCCTTGCCTCCTTTGTCATAGATTAGTTGACCATAGGTGCTATGGGGTTTATCTCTGGGCCTTCTATCCTGTTCCATTGATCTATATTTCTGTTTTTCTGCCAGTACCATTTTGTCTTCATTACTGTAGCTTTGTACTATAGTCTGAAGTCAGGGGGTCTGATTCTTCCAGCTCCGTCTTTTTCCCTCAAGACTGCTTTGGCTATTCAGCGTCTTTTGTGTCTCCATACGAATTTTAAGATTTTTTATTCTAGTTCTGTAAAAAATGCCATTGGTAATTTGATAGGGATTGCAATGAATCTGTAGATTGTTTTGTGTAGTATAGACATTTTCACAATATTGATTCTTCCAATCCAAGAACATGGTATATCTCTCGATCTGTTTGTGTCATCTTTGATTTCTTTCATCAGTGTCTTATAGTTTTCTGAGTACAGGTCTTTTACCTCCTTAAGTAGGTTTATTCCTAGGTATTTTATTCTTTTTGTTACAAAAAGAGGTGAATGAGATTGTTTCCTTAATTTCTCTTTCTGATCTTTCGTTGTTAGTGTATGGGAATGCAAGAGATTTCTGTGCATTAATTTTGTATCCTGCAGTTTTACCACATTCATTGACTAGCTCTAGTAGTTTTCTGGTGGTATCTTTAGGATTCTCTATGTAGAGTATCATGTCATCTGCAAACAGTGACAATTTTACTTCTTCTTTTCCAATTTGTATTCCTTTTATTTCTTTTTCTTCTCTGACTGCTGTGGCTAGGACTTCCAAAACTATGTTGAATAAAGGTGGTGAGAGTGGACATCCTTGTCTTGTTCCTGATCTTAGAGGAAATGCTTTCCGTTTTTCACCATTGAGAATGATGTTTGCTGTGGGTTTGTCATATACGGCCTTTATTATGTTGATATAGGTTCCCTCTATGCCCACTTTCTGGAGAGTTTTTATCATAAATGGGTGTTGAATTTTGTCAAAAGCTTTTTCTTCATCTATTGAGATGATCATATGGTTTTTATTCTTCAATTTGTTAATATGGTGTATCACATTGATTTGCATATATTGAAAAATCCTTGCATCCTGGGATAATCCCCACTTGATCATGGTGTATGATCCTTTTAATGTGCTGTTGGATTCTGTTTGCTAGTATTTTGTTGAGGATTTTTGCATCTATATTCATCAGTGATATTGTTCTGTAATTTTCTTTTTTTGTAGTATCTCTGTCTGGTTTTGGTATCAGGGTGACGGTGGCCTCGTAGAATGTGTTTGGGAGTGTTCCTTCCTCTGCAGTTTTTTGGAAGAGTTTGAGAAGGATGGGTGTTAGCTCTTCTCTAAATGTTTGAAAGAATTCACCTGTGAAGCCATCTGGTCCTGGAATTTTGTTTGTTGGAAGATTTTTAATCACAGTTGCAATTTCATTACTTGTGATTGGTCTGTTCATATTTTCTATTTCTTCCTGGTTCAGTCTTGGAAGGTTATACCTTTCTAAGAATTTGTCCATTTCTTCCAGGTTGTCCATTTTATTGGCATAGAGTTGCTTGTAATAGTCTCTTAGGATGCTTTGTTTTTCTGTGTTGTCCATTGTAACTTATCCTTTCTCAATTCTAATTTTATTGATTTGAGTCCTCTCCCTCTATTTCTTGATGAGTCTGGCTAATGGTGTATCAATTCTGTTTATCTTCTCAAAGAACTAGCTTTTAGGTTTATTGATCTTTGCTATTGTTTTCTTTGTTTGTATTTCATTTATTTCTGCTCTGATCTTATGATTTCTTTCCTTCTGCTAACTTTGGGTTTTGTTTGTTCTTCTTTCTCTAGTTCCTTTAGGTGTAAGGTTAGTTTGTTTATTTGAGATTTTTCTTGTTTCTTGAGGTAGGCTTGTATAGCTATCAACTTCCCTCTTAGAAGTGCTTTTGCTGCATCCCATAGGTTTTGGATCATCGTGTTTTCATTGTCATTTGTCTCTAGGTATTTTTTGATTTCCTCTTAGATTTCTTCAGTGATCTCTTCATTATTTAGCAGTGTTTTGTTTAGCCTCCATGTGTTTGTGTTTTTTACGTTGTTTTCCCTGTAATTCATTTCTAATCTCATAGTGTTGTGGCCAGAAAAGATGCTTGATATGGTTTCAATTTTCTTAAATTTACTGAGGCTTGATTTGTGACCCAAGATGTGATCTATCCTGGAGAATGTTCCATGAGCACTTGAGAAGAAAGTGTAATCTGCTGTTTTTGGATGGAATGTCTTATAAATATCAATTAAATCTATCTGGTCTGTTGTGTCATTTAAAGCTTCTGTTTCCTTATTTATTTTCATTTTGTATGATCTGTCCATTGGTGTAAGTGAGGTGTTAACATTCCCCACTATTATTGTGTTACTGTCAGTTTCCTCTTTTATACCCGTTACCTTATGTATTGAGGTGCTCCTGTGTTGGGTGCATATATATTTCTAATTGTTATATCTTTTTCTTGGATTGATCCCTTTTCATTATGTAGTGTCCTTCCTTGTCTCTTGTAACATTCTTTATTTTAAAGTCTATTTTATCTTATATGAGTATTGCTACTGCAGCTTTCTTTTGATTTCCATTTGCATGGAATATCTTTCTCCATCCCCTCACTTTCAGTCTGAATGTTGTCCCTAGGTCTGAAGTGGGTTGTAGAGCTGGTTTCTTGGTGCTGAATTCTCTTAGCTTTTGCTTGTCTGTAAAGCTTTTTTTTTTTTTTTTTTTTTTTTTTTTTTTTTTTTTGCGGTATGCGGGCCTCTCACTGTTGTGGCCTCCCCCGTTGCGGAGCACAGGCTCCGGACGCGCAGGCCCAGCGGCCATGGCTCACGGGCCCAGCCGCTCCGCGGCATATGGGATCCTCCCAGACCGGGGCACGAACCCGTATCCCCTGCATCAGCAGGCGGACTCTCAACCACTGCGCCACCAGGGAGGCCCCTGTAAAGCTTTTGATTTCTCCATTGAATCTGAATGAGATCCTTCCCGGGTAGAGTAATCTTGGTTGTAGGTTCTTCCCTTTCATCACTTAAAGTATATCATGCCACTCCGTTCTGGCTTTTAGAGTTTCTGCTGAGAAATCAGCTGTTAACCTTTTGGGAGTTCCCTTGTATGTTATTTGTCATGTTTCCCTTTCTGCTTTCAGTAGTTTTTCTTTGTCTTTAATTTTTGCCAATTTGATTACTATGTGTCTCGGCATGTTTCTCCTTGGGTTTATCCTGTATGGGACTCGCTGTGCTTCTTGGACTTGGGTGGCTATTTCCTTTCCCTTGTTAGGGAAGTTTTCGACTATAATCTCTTCAAATATTTTCTCTGGTCCTTTCTCCTCCTTCTGGGACCCCTGTAATGCCAATGTTGTTGTGTTTAATGTTGTCCCAGAGGTCTCTTAGGCTGTCTTCATTTCTTTTCATTCTTTATTCTTTCTTCTGTTCCACAGCAGTGAATTCCACCATTCTGTCTTCCAGGTCACTTATCCGTTCTTCCGCCTCAGTTATTCTGCTATTGATTACTTCGAGTGTATTTTTCATTTCAGTTATTGTATTGTTCATCTCTGGTTGTTTGTTCTTTAATTCTTCTAGATCTTTGTTATACATTTCTTGCATCTCCTCAATTTTTGCCTCCATTCTTTTTCTGAAGTCCTGGATCATCTTCACTATCATTATTCTGAATTCTTTTTCTGGAAGGTTGCCTATCTCCACTTAATTTTGTTTTTCTGGGGTTTTATCTTGTTCCTTCATCTGGTACATAGCCCTCTACATTTTCATCTTGTCTGTCTTTCTGTGAATGTGGGTTTTGATCCACCGGCTGCAGGATTGTATTCTTTTTTGCTTCTGTTTTCTGCCCTCTGGTGGATAAGGCTACCTAAGAGGCTTGTGCAAGTTTCCTGATAGAAGGGAATGGTGGTGGGTAGAGTTGGGTGTTGCTTTGGTGGGTGGAGCTCAGTAAAACTTTAATCTGCTTGTCTGCTGATGGGTGAGGCTGGGTTCCCTCCCTGTTAGTTGTTTGGCCTGAGGCGATCCAACACTGAAGCCTACCCGGGCTCTTTGGTGGGGCTAATAGCAGACTCTGGGGGGACTCACACCAAGGAGTACTTCCCAGAACTTCTGCTGCCAGTGTCCTTGATCTCACAGTGAGCCACAGCCACCCCCCGCCTCTGCAGGAGATGCTCCAACACTAGCAGGTAGGTCTGGTTCAGTCTCTTATGGGGTCACTGCTCCTTCCCCTGGGTCCTGATGCGCACACTACTTTGTGTGTGCCCTCCAAGAGTGGAGTCTCTGTTTCCGCCGGTCCTGTTGAAGTCCTGCAATCAAATCCCGCCAGCCTTCAAAGTCTGATTCTCTATGAATTCCTCCTCTCGTTGCTGGACCCCCAGGTTGGGAACCCTGACGTGGGACTCAGCACCTTCACTCCAGTGGGTGGACTTCTGTGGTGTAAGTGTTCTCCAGTTTGTGAGTCACCCACCCAGCAGTTATGGGATTTGATTTTATTGTGATTGCGCCACTCCTGCCGTCTCATTGTGACTTCTCCTTTGTCTTTGGATGTGGGGTATCTTTTTTGGTGAGTTCCAGTGTCTTTCTGTGGATGATCGTTCAGCAGTTAGTTGTGATTCCGGTGCTCTCGTGAGAGAGAGTGACAGCATGTCCTCCCACTCCGCCATCTTGAACTAATGAATTATTTCTGATTTTGTTGTTTTATTAATAAACATACTTGAGACTCTGATTTTCTTTATTGCACACAGCTGTGTTAGTCAATTTTTGCTAAGTTATGCTTCAGGAACAAATAATCCTTGAAATCTCATCAGTTTCCAACATCCAAGGTTTATTTCTCTTTCACATTACAACACATTATTTCAAGACACTGCAGCTCTGATCAATGTCTTCTTCATTCTGAGATGCAAGCTGAAGAAACAACTTCATATCTGGGACATGCTGTTCTCATGGCAAAAGGAAAAAAAGAACAGTAGCTGAGACCTCTGCTTGGATAGAGCACACATCACTCCCATTCACATTCTAATGGCCAAATCAATATCAAGTGGTGGTGGGGGTGGGACAGTACATCACAGAGAAGGTAGTGATAATTGGGAAGAGTAATACAGTCTATCTCAAAACTTTGACAGTGTCCTAGAGTTGGAGAGTTATTAGTCTTACAGTCAATTTTTTAAGTAGTCTGCAGCTACAGTTTTTTTTTTTTTTTTTTTTTTTGCAGCTACAGTTTTTATTCTTTTCATTCTCATATGTTTGTAAGTGTATTTTTTAAATCTTCAAGTTTTAAAACACTTTGCTTTAAATTTTTTAATATTTGCTTTTATTTCTAGTTTTATTGCATCCTAGGCAGAGAACATAGCCTGTACAACTTCCACTCTTTGCAATGTCTTGAATTCCCTTTAATGTCCTCATAAATGATTGACTTTCATTCAGTGTCATTGGAATAATTACACAGTGATTAGAGCATCTGCCCACCAGTTGTGTCTGAAAGGCAGTGTTTTGTTGCAGATCATTTTTTAATGTCGTATAAAACAGGTATTTGCTTCACTTAATTTTTTCTCTTGAATTTTTCTTTGTCTGATATTAATATTGCCAACATTGTTCTCTTTTTGCCAACATTGTTCTCATTGTCTTAGCACATATTTTGGCCTATTCCCTTTAAAATTTTATTTTCAAATTTTCTGTGTCACTTTGTGTGTCTTTTATAAACAGAATATAAATTATTTTTAACTAAATCTAAATATCTTTGTCTTTTGTGATGAGAGTTTAGAAATCAGTAGTTACTGTGAATTTAATAATCTTGTACTACTGTGTTCATTTTTCTCTTACATATAAATATGTGTGCACCTGCTTTTCCAGTTCTTTTAAATAATAATAGCATATTATAAATACTGAAATTTTCCCATTTGCAGATAGGCAAGGCTCTCTAGAAATGTACAGATCCATCCTTGCTTGACTGTGGAAAAACAGTTAATGCCAAGTAAATCCAGCTGAAGTGTCAATACTTCTCAGGAGTGCAAACTCACTTTTTAAAAATGTATGCAAGACATTCTCTCCCTGAGACTTGGTGTTGATAGTGAAAAAGAAGGGAAATAAGGGCCACAGAGCTAGTTGCTATATAAGAATAAGCATAATGTTTATTTGAATACTTGCAACAGTTTTGAATTGGTTTCACAAGTCCTCTCTGTTTGCCCAAGATCCTTAGCTATTTGACCACATTAACAATATTAATCTTTAAAAAAATTTTTCATATTAAAAATTTTATAGCTTTATCGATATATAAATGATTTTAAAACTGCACATATTTAATGTATACAATTTGATGAGTTTGAACATAGGCATAGAGCTGTGAAACCATCACCACAATCAAAGCAATAAACTTATCCATCACCTCCAAAAGTTTCTTTGTGCCCTTTTGTTTTGCTCTATTTTATGGTAAGAACACTTAACATGAGATTTACACTCCTAACAAATTTTTGAAGTGTACAATACAGTATTGTTAGTCTTCATGTAAAAGTTACCATCACTGGTTTCTGTGCTCCTTGGACCAGCTTTGGGCAACTGAACTTTGAGCAATTTGACTGCAGGAGGAAATAGGCTGCCCATAAAAGTTAGAAAATGTGTAGGTGGGCTCCAAGCTGATACCCAACCCATGCTTGCCCACGTGCTCCTTGAGCTTACCTCGTAACCGAGTAAGATAAACTCCCTAACACCTGGTACTTAGCCATGGTCTAAACTGGTAGCAGAGCCTACTCTGCCCACTGCTTCTTCAGAAACCAGACATGGGGCTGTTCTGACTGTTGCCCATCTTTGGATTTTTACCATTTTCAGATGAATGTGCCTGTGGTGTTAGGAGAAAAGCAAGTCCAGAGAGCATGTTCTGTGAGGGCACAGGACAAAGACCTCTAGCCCAGTCCAAATGCTAACAAGCTTCCGGATGGAGAAGAAGGTGCCTGCTGGACTGATGGAGAAGGCACAGGCGGGTTCAAAAGGGGAGGGAGAGGGGCAAGGGGCGCCTTCAGTCGTCTGACCCAATGCCAGGCTACCGGGTTTGCTAATCATGGCAGTGGCCCTGAACTGTCTTTTGCACACTACTAAAGTATAATCTTCAAAAAGTAAAAAACATGACTTCTGTGCAAATCTAAAAGGAATGTGTGTCAAAGATTTTATGTGACATTAATTAATGGGAGAACCTATAAGATGTCAAGGCTTTTTCAATGGAGAATTTGAAGAACAGAGATACCTATAGGCAATCAGGAATGCTGAAAAGAACTGCTAGTAAATGCAAAACTGGTTAATATCTGAAAGGGCAGTAAAATGTAATGTTTGGGGTTATCTTTTCTGTAGCCACTGGATGAGGTTCATTTGCTTTGCTGTGGACAAGAATCATTTGCATTATTATCAAGTTTTCTACCAATTACTGCTACCTCTGTGGTTGGAAAATAGCCTAATCAATAGGAAGCCAGTCAAAAGTGCACACATTATAGGGTATGCTAGGCAATGCCCAGCAAGCCACTGAGAAGACACTCAGTGGTCTCTTTTGCCCATTTTCAAGTTTTGGACAATTTTTCCTGATAACCCCTTTTTAAGTTGTGAAAAAAAAATAATATTGGTTTCCAAAAAAGTCATTAACTCTCTTGAGTGGGTCAAATATATGTGAGCCCCCTGCATGTCCACCTCCCTGCCTGGATTCAGGTCTGGCCTATATTCTAATAATCTCTACTGTGTGTCCTGGGAAGGTCATTCGGGTTTACTCTTGCTATCAATGGTAGCACATTCAGCAAATTCTTAAGCTCTTGTCATCTCCCCAGCAGCCTTTTGTGGTCCTTTTAACAGTCTGCTGGGCCGAGCAGGAAGAGATGGGTTGCTCTGGGCAGTGTTCAACAGCACAGCTCTTTGTCTCTTGTTGTCAGCCAGCCCTGTCACTACATTGTTCTTCAGGCGGCGTGCCTTTGATGGACTATCTACCCCCATGTCTCAACACTCGGGGCAGCATTTGGAGAAACAACAGCCCTACACTGCTCCTTCTGGTACAGAATAATCCAGTTAGAATATGATGCGCTATCAACTCAATTCCACAGATTCGTTGAGAACACTGTAAGGGAGTCCCAAAAATGTAAAGGCATTCTCCTTGTTCTCAAAGTGTTGTCCATCTGCTAGGCAGACAAGCCATACACAAGAAAAAATGACAAAGGCTAGAAAAAGAGCACAAAAGGAAGGTAGGGTCCAGATCCCTATTCTGCTATTTGTGTGGTCTTGGACAAGTATTTATTTTTTTAACATCATTACCGGGGTATAATTTTTATGCCATAAAACCTACCCATTGTAAGTAAACATTTCAATAAAATTATTTCTAGTAATTTTATAGAGCTGTGCAAATATCACTTCGATCCAATTTTAGAACATTTCCATCATCCCAAAAATTTCCCTTATGACCAGTCAAACCTTATTCTCATCCCAGCTCTTAAACAACCACTGACCTGCTTTCTGTTTCTATAGATTTGTCTTTTCTAGAAGTTTCATATAAATGGAATCATACAATATGTACCCATTTGTATATGGCTGCTTTTACTTAGCATAATGTTCCTGAACTTCAACCGTGTTGTAGTGTGTATTAGCATATGTTCATTCGTTTTGTTTGCTGAATTGTATTCCATTTTATGGATATACCACATTTTGTTTATCCATTCACCGGCTGATGGATATTTAGACTGTCTCAGTTTTGGCCTATTATGAATAATGTTTCTATGAACATTCAGTGGTTAATCTTTGTATAAATGTATGTTCTCATTTCTCTTGGGTAGATACATAGATGTGCCTTTGTTGGGTTGTCTGATAAGTATCTGTTTAACTTTTCAAGAAACTGTCAAACTCTTTTCCAAAGTGGTTGTACCATTTTACATTCCCATCAGCAGTGCATGAGGGTTCTAGTTTCTCCACATCCTCATCAATACTTGTTATTATCTGTCCTTTAAATTATAGCCATCCTAGTGGCTATGCATGGTATCTCATTGTGGTTTTGATTTTCATTTTCCCAATGGTTAATGACGTTAAACATATTTTAATGTGCTGATTAGCCATTCATCTATCTTCTTGGGCAAAAATGTCTATTCAAATCTGGCCTATTTTTAATTGGGTTGTTTATCTTAGTGTTGAGTTGTAAGAGTTGTTTATATATTCTGGATACAAATTCCATACCAGATATATGATGTGCAGATATTTTCTCCCAATCTGGGGCTTGTCTTTTCATTTTCTTAATGGGCAAATTATTTAAGCTACTGGAGTCTAACTTCAATTTTTGCATATACATTGTGGGAAAATTAACAAGACCTATTTTCAGGATTGTTGAAAGGCTTAAAAGAGGTAATATATGTGAAAAGTACTCAGCACAGAGTTTGGAAATATTAGGAGGCTTGCTGAATGTTTAATGAATAATCTGAATATAAGAAAGTATCTGGAAAAATGCCAAATTGCAGGTAGACAATGAGTGCTTCACTCATTCAGGGAGGAAAGAAATCAGGCAAGAGCTGCAGGCCCCACAGTTCCACAGTGGGAGTAAAATCTTGAGATATGCATTGAAGGATGAAAAACACTGGACACAGGAAGGCAGTCCAGGATAGGGAAACAGCCAACAGAGGCACAGAGGCCAGAGGAAGCAAAGCGTGTGCGGATGGCAGAAGGGAGACCAATTTACTACCGACTGTGTTCTTCATACAGAGCCAAATATCTTGAAAGCCTGATGTGGTCGAGTTAGTATGTAAAATAGACATTTTGTCCAGTTCTCTAACATTCAAGTTAAAAAAAAAAGTGATCTTTCTGTTTTGAAATGGAAAAATCAAAGAAATAACAAAAATACTTTAGGCAATGTAAAAATATGTCACCAATCCTGAAAAAAACTGCAAATGTATTACTTGACATGAAGACACTGTGATGCCTGACAAGGCTGGTCAGTGTATACGACCCAGGCCAGCTGCCCCAGCTGTGCACTTGCTGGGGGCATGGGCCACCATGTAACCTTGTAACTTGGGCCAATTTAAAACTGAGACCATGTTGTCAAGGAGTCGGCAACCAAACACAGATTTAAGAGCCAGAGACATTAAACCAGGAAACACGGCTGTTGTGAAAAGAGGGTAAACCCGAAAAGAGGGTAAACCCAAAAGCTGGGAAATAATAACAGCTGATGTCTATTTGAGCTTACTACATACCTGGGACTAGGTCAAGTTTTTACATGAATGATCTCATTTAATCTTTGCTCTTCCACGTGAAATAGGTTCTGTTATTGTCCCCATTTTACAGATGAGGAAACCAAGACTCACTGAGGTTAAGATACATGGCAGAACTGGGGATTGAACTTAGACAATCTGACCCAGGCCACGGTCTTTCCTGACCACATCCCAGGCTGGGCTCACATCAATGGCAGAAATCACTGCCTGTTTCTCTCGGTATCCTCGTCAGCCAGCACAGGACCTGGCATAGAGGCAGGTACCTAAGAGTTGTATACAGAAGAGAGACTGGCAGAGGCCAAAGCCAAAGCAACACCTAACATCACAGTAGGAAGATGAGCACTGCATGTCTGCGGAGTGATGGAGACATCCACAGGTAAACATCATGATCAGCCGTGAGGTAGAATACAGGAACATCTGGCTGGTAGGAGTTAAGAGTTCCAAAGTGCAAATCATCTACCTTTTAAACATCCATTTGAGCAGTTCCAGGTTTTGCCCCTGTAGTAATAACTCCACCCCACCACACTTTATTTCATAGGACTTTGTGGAGCCAGTCCCATAACTGTTCCTCTGGGGCTTGTGTATGACCCAGCATCTACTACAAGAGTGGATTCAACACAGAGAATATCACATTTGCAGCTGCCTGGGACAGGTTGGAAACTGCTCCTCCAACCTGCATCATGCCGCACGGCATGATGGTTCAGGGTCAGACTACATCCGCCTTTTGCCAGCTGCCTGATGGCCAGGGAGTTTAATCTCTCTGGCCTCAATTTCATCTTCTCTAAAATGTAAATAATAAGAGTTTCTACCCCAGAGAAAGCCATAGGGCTGCAGGGAAGTTCAAATAAATTATTGCCTTTACAGTCATGAGCACAGGGCCTGGCATTTAGGAGAGACTCAAAAAACTGTTGGTATTATCATTCTACTTTCCCAGGTGCTAGGTCCAAAACCCCTGTCAGGTGGGAGTATCCCTTCCCCAGATGTGTCACATCCTTTCTCTGCAGTCCCAGGCTGGGATACACAGGACCCATTGGGGCTGACTTGCCATTATTATCCTATGCAGAGAAGGAGCGGATGAACTCTTTGAAGATAAGGCATCCCTAATGCCCTTGCTTCCTCCGTAATTCTCCACCCCCTCTTTTTTCCCCCTTTCAGCCTAGTAGACAAAGAATGAGTGTCCTGGCATCTCGCCAGACGTAGCAGGAAGTTATGAATGAGGATTGCACAGGACAGTTGACTCTACAGAGATAGTCCCCAAATTAATCCTGAAGGCTGGGCAGTAACCACAGGAAACTTGGAGCCATGAGGCCACCACTTAACACTTACATATCTCTGTCTGTTCTGGAGTGGTAGGCAAGCAATAGCCTAATCCACTAAAGGCCTGAGGGAGGTATTATTAGTCACGGACTATCTGAAATCAACCTTTAGGAATATATACTCAGGGACAGAATCTGGAATGACGCCACTGGTGGGACTAGGATCCTTATATGAGTCTAGGAGGAATGTCACAGAAAATTTCCAACAACTGGTTAATGTCCACCAGTGCTTAGCAAATTAGGCCTGTGTTGAAGTGTCAATGCCCAAGGGACTGATTTATTGAACTGCTCTAATTAGGATCTTGTAACACATCAAAGGGCCATTAAAGAAAAAAAGTGCTGGCTTCAGAGACTGAGGAGTATACATAGACATGGTTTGTCTCTTTGCCAGGCTCAACAATTGCCATTCTGACACTGCAATGGGCTCTAGTGGGACAGCAGCCATCAATTAAATTAAAACATTGACCCATCTACTAAGGCAAGCATGGTGTAACATCGTCCCCCATGTCCATTTTCTCCCATTCTAGCCTTTCTCCTCCTTTAGAAGTCTGAAGCTAGCTCAGAGTCAAAGCTGGGAAAGCTCCTGGATCAAAGAACCACCCAGGACAACCTGCCATTGAGGGTTCAGAAATAAGCTGAGACAATTCATCAACTTCTGGATTATGGTCCTCTTCCCTCTCTCACCACATCTTCCATATGCATCTTCCATTTGAAATCTCCTTAACCACAATGAAAACAGCTTTCCCTGTAGTCACATATTGCCAAACAATCCAGCCTTGCTGCTAAGAATATAGTGCTCTTTGGGAAGCTTTCTATCCAAGCTTCAACCCCAGCACTGCCAGTTCACTCTCTGTAAACTTGAGTAAGATACTCAGTCTCTCTGTCTTGGTTTCTTCATCTGTAAAGAGAGAGGATTAATAATTACCTACTTTATGGGATTGCTGGGAGGATAAGAAATGTATGTCAAGGGCCTGATACATAGTTAGAGCTTGATTAATATAATGGTTGTTATTACACACATACTATTATGATAAAAGGAGACCTGGATGACTGGGAGTACCGAAGAAACATTGACAAACAAGTTTTTATAAAAGACTGTCCTCATGGCCAAGACAGAGAATGTCTCTCAGAATATCAAGATGCCTATGTCAAGGTATCCTAGGTTGCCCCAGATGCAAAACATTCTACAACCCCAATAAGATTCTATGCTTAGCTAATTTTCTAAGCTTCCATTTTTACTGACATTGAAGAACATAATGCAGAAAGCGTCAGTCACTCACTACAAGTAACAGAGTTCCTTGGCTGATTCCAGGTCTGGTGTGGGATAAATCTGGAGCTCCATGTAATACCAGACAGCAGGAAGCTGTCACAGTCCACTGGGGTCAAGGCAAAAGGATAAGGAGCTGTCTAAAAGAGGTTCCCGCTGACCAGAGACGGGGCTATCTGAGTATCAATTAGGATAATAACTGCTACAATGGATTGAAATACATCAAATGTATTATAGGGAATCAATTCATTATTTTTAAGTAAAAATAATGGCAAGTAAAATAACATCTCTAATGTGAACTGTACTTCAGAGTAACCAAATTGTTGATGAGGGGAGGTTTCTCTTTAGAGTTTCCAGCTAATAAATGCAGAAGGGATTATAGACTGTCACCATTTTGCAATACTAATGAATTTATTTAGGCAATGATAATCATAATGTCATAAAGAGACAATCAAACATTTTTTTCCTCCTGAAAGTACATACCACCATCTATAAAGTGGTCTTGTCAAAAATACCACATTTTAATCTGATCAAACTCTCGATCTAAATACTGATTTGCAAGCAATTCGGAAACATGCAAACATGCTAAATGACACCGTGAGGATACAATCAGCAAACTCTAGACTGTGAGAAACTTTTATGGGATGAATGATTGGTTTCTTCAACAAAGAGAAAGCTGAAAAGAGAGAGATAAAGGAGAAGCCTATAAATTAAAAAACAATCCATGCTGAAAACGCCAAATGCTGGTGAGGATGTGGAGCAACAGGAACGCTTATTCATTGCTGGTGGGAACACAAAATGGAAGACGTTTGGCAGTTTCTTATAAAACTAAACAGTCTCTTAATATATAATCTAGCAATTACATTCCTTGGCACTTACCCAAATAAGGTGAAAATGTATGTCCACACAAAAACCTGCATGTTTATTGCAACTTTATTCATAATTGCCAGAACTTGGAAGCAATCAAGATGTCCTTCAGTAGCTGAATGAATAAACAAACTGTGGTACATCCAGACAATGGAATATTATTCATTACTAAAAAGAAATGAGCTATCAAGACGTGAAGGAAACTTAAATGCATATTACTAAGTGAAAGAAGCCAGTCTGAAAAGGCTACCTATTGTATGATTCCAACTATATATGACATTGTGGAAAAGACAAAACTATGGCCACAGCAAAAAGATCAGTGACTGCCAGGGATTAGTGGGGAGGGAAGGATGAATAGACAGAACACAGGATTTTTAGGGCAGTAAAACTGTACCATATGATACTATAATATACATATAACTGTATGATATTATAATGGTAGATACATGTCATTATGTGTTTCTGAAAACCCATAGAATACACAACACCAAGAGTGAACCCTAATGTAAACTGTGGGCTTTGGGTGATAATGATAACATCAGTGTAGGTTCATCCACTGTTACAAAGGTACCACTCTGGTGCAGAATGCTGATAGAAGGGAGTTTGTGAGTGTGTGAGGACAGGGGCCATATGGGAGCTCTTTGTACTTTCCACTCAGTTTTGTTGCAAACCTAAAAATCCTCTGAAAAATGAAGTGTATTTTTTTTTAAAAAAGCAGCCCGGGGGTTCCCTCGTGGCGCAGTGGTTGGGAATCTGCCTGCCAATGCAGGGGACACGGGTTCGAGCCCTAGTCTGGGAGGATCCCATGTGCCACAGAGCAACTAAGCCTGTGCGCCACAACTACTGAGCCTGCGCTTTAGAGCCCGCGGGCCACAACTACTGAGGCCCACGTGCCACAACTACTGAAGCCCACTGCAATTAGAGGCCTGCGTACTGCAGCAAGGAGTAGCCCTGGCTCGCTGCAACTAGGGAAGGCCCATGTGCAGCGGTGAAGACCCACCGCAGCCAAAAATAAATAAATTAATTAATGTTTAAAAAAAATAATAATAATTAATTAATTAATTAATTTTAAAAAGCAACCCATGTGAAAAATCAACCGATTACAATGTATGGACCTTATCAGGATCCTGATATGAACAAACTATATATAGGGGTGGGGTGGGAGAAAGAGAGGAGAAATGGCTAGACATTGAATGATATTAAGGAATTATTGTAATAATTTTAGAGGTGGCAATGTACTGTGGTTATGTTCAA
The DNA here is from genome assembly GCF_964341445.2 of Mesoplodon mirus. NCBI lineage: Eukaryota > Metazoa > Chordata > Mammalia > Artiodactyla > Ziphiidae > Mesoplodon > Mesoplodon mirus. Next base: position 73,439,716 of record NC_138985.1, read on the forward strand.
AAAATAGTTCTTGTCCAAATACTGAATTCTGAAATGTGTATGTAATAATATGAAGTCTGAGATTTGCTTTACAAATATTCTGGTAGGAGAGCAAGTGAGTAAGAATATGCATAAAACAAGATTGGCTGGGTGATGGGTGCATAGGGTTCATTATAATATTTTTTGACTACTGTTTATGCTTGAAATTCTCCATAATAAAAAGTTAAAGGAAAAGGGAAGCACCAGTTGGGGTACCACGTCCAGCCTCATGACCACACATATGCTGTGATATTACTTGACCCCATGAACAACGCTCTGGAACTTTTATCACCAGGGAGGAGGTCCAAAACTTGAGATATTGGGTTGGCCAAAAAGTTCGTTTGGGCTTTTCTGTAACATCGTACAAAAACCCGAACGAACTTTTTGGCCAATCCAATATTAAGCCAGTTAAGGCACGGCAATCTGGGAACCTCTAAAAAGTTAAAGTAAACTTAACTATTTCAAACCATTGGCTCCTGTACCCATCAGGTCTTCTGTGGTTGACATGTTTAATGGGAATGAAGAAGTCGATATTGCTTTTTCCCCTACAATGGCTCTTTAAAATTTAAGTATCATGGAGGCCATCTCTTGATACTGGTCTAACAAAGGGAAGAAAATGAGCATTTGCTGAGTCTCTTCTATGTGCCAGGCATTAGACTTGCTTCATTTCATTTAATACTCAGAAGAGTCCAGTGAGGTAGGGATTAATATTTCCCATTTTGAGATGGAGAAACTGAAGCTTAAAGAGATGAAATGGTCAATTAAGACCACAGAGGTAGTGAGTGGCTGAGCCAGGATTTGAACCTTGGCCACCTGAGTACAGAGCACATATTTTAAATCTCCACTCTGTATTCTCTTAGTCTGGAGTTGACCCAGATTGAGTTTTAGCCATCACTTAAGAATATGACTTCTTTTTTTTTTTTAAACATCTTTATTGGAGTATAATTGCTTTACAATGGTGCGTTAGTTTCTGCTTTATAACAAAGTGAATCAGCTATACATATACATATATTCCCATATGTCCTTCCTCTTGCATCTCCCTCCCACCCTCCCTATCCCACCCTGCCTATCCCACCCCTCTAGGTGGTCACAAAGCACCAAGCTGATCTCGCTGTGCTATGCGGCTGCTAGCTATCTATTTTACATTTGGTAGTATTTATAAGCCCATGCCACTCTCTCACTTCGTCCCAGCTTACCCTTCCCCCTCCCTGTGTCCTCAAGTCCATTCTCTATGTCTGCGTCATCATTCCTGTCCTGCCCCTAGGTTCTTCAGAACCTTTTTTTTTTTAATTCCATATATATGTGTTAGCATACAGTATTTGTTTTTCTCCTTCTGATTTACTTCACTCTGTATGACAGACTCTAGGTCCATCCACCTCACTACAAATAACTCAATTTCGTTTCTTTTTATGGCTGAGTAATATTCCATTGTATGTATGTGCCACATCTTCTTAATCCGTTCATCTGTTGATGGACACTTAGGTTGCTTCCATGTCCTGGCTATTGTAAATAGAGCTGCAATGAACATTGTGGTACATGACTCTTTTTGAATTATGGTTTTCTCAGGGTATATGCCCAGTAGTGGGATTGCTGGGTTGTATGGTAGTTCTATTTTTAGTTTTTTAAGGAACCTCCATACTGTTCTCCATAGTGGCTGTATCAGTTTACATTCCCACCAGCAGTGCAAGAGAGTTCCCTTTTCTCCACACCCTCTCCAGCATTTATTGTTTGTAGATTTTTTGATGATGGCCAAGGAATATGACTAACTTCTGATCTTAGGTGTCAAACCCAAACTCTTCCTCCCTTGTCTCTCTCTCTCCCTCTCCCTCTCCCCCTCCCCCTCTCCCTCTCCCTCTTTCTCTCCCTCTCTCTCTCCCTCTCCTCTCTCTCTCTCTCTCCTTTTCTTTCTTTAAAGTTCTGTCCATGGTTTTATGGCAGAGGTTGGGTTGCTAAGTAGAGGGCTAGGGATATATGGGGTGGGGGGTAAGGAGCTGGGATTGGCATGAGAAGCAGATTGAGGAGTACACGGAAAGCTGAGACAATGACCAGGGGTCAAATGGAAGCCACACACCAGACATCCATCCAAACACGAGGCTTCTCTGAAGGTCTAGGTAGGATCAGGTATGCGGCTGCAGGATGGAGCTGGGCCATCAACCAGAGAAGAGACCTACATGAAGGAGAGTTGAGGGAGGAATCTGAGATGATTCCCTGAATCAATGTCGTGGAACCACAGGTGCCTCTTGGGTCTTGACCTGGGGGTTTTGGAAGCCTGTTCAGATAAGCCGTGTTTCTCATGATGTTACCCACCCACCTTTCTCCCTTTATACAAGGTTCTCTGTATCACAGTTCTCCTGAAATACACACCTCTCTCCACCTGGCTCTTCATTCCTTTAAAACTGGATAAGTTTAGTGTTGGGAGAAGCCTCAGACACTGTCAAGGTCAGAGGTTTTCAAATTGCTCTGAGGCACTGTGGCAGCCACTTCAAATCATCCCATGGGTCATGAGCCCAGAAGGTGGCCTTCTCTCATTTTGCCCCATTAATGTAAGCATTACCTAGAAGCCCTCATCCTGCATGTGGCAGTACACTTTAGATCCCATCCAAGTCAACAGTTACTAAATGTCTACCTACGTTTTAAACCTCTGAGCCCAGGTGTGATTAGAATTTCAGACTGACAGCTTGAGCACATGGCTTTTCCTTCTCTCCTAAAGGGGAGACTTCTCAGAGTTTTAATACAAGATGTCCCTAAAGAATGCCTTATGCACCCTCTCCCAAAAGTTCTAAAATAATTAATGAAAACTGTCAAAGCCAATGTTATACACAGTGAGTTGTCGAGCATATCATTTTCCAGGTTGGATGAACCAAACCTTCCGATTCTACTAAGGCACATTTGAGTGAAATAGTAAAACTCTAAAGTTGCTATATGTTATCTATTATTGGTGATTCATTGTGTACATTTGCTGTTTCATAGGGCCTGTTACTCATTAGGAACCCATTAGAGCAAATACCTTCAGGTTGAATTGTTTTGTAAACGATGAAAGTACCATATAGATTTGGAGTTGGTTTTTTCAAAAGTAACGTACATGGCAAAGCATCTTCTCCCAGGTTCATGATTATTTTTATGCCTGAGAATCTCCGAGACCCCAGCCTGCCTGGGGCCCCATCTAAACCAGCCACTGTGAGAGAAATGGTCTGATATCTACCCTCTAGAAACTTGAGTGTATGCTTCCAGGTGGCCAGGGGTCCCCAAGGCCAGGCCAAAGGCAGAACCTCTGAATCAAGTTCATTTCTCCTTTGACCTAAAGCCTGACTCTCTTGCATGAAAAGCATGGACTGTCAGATGCAAAACAGCCAACTGTCTAACTGTGCTGATGAAGAAAGAGACTCAGAAAGATGAGGTGACTTGTCAGAGGTCACAGAGTGTGGTAATGGCAAGGCTAGAGACAAGGTCAGGATGCCAGCTGAAAGTCTAGCACACAGCCTCTCCTCCCCCGTTCACTTTTACCCTGTTTTTCCAGCCATTTTTCTTTCTCTGTGTGCCTTGATTGTACATTTAGAGCACCTGAAGTCCCCAAGGTGGCATTCACTGAGTAGCCTCTCAGACAAGGCCAGGTCCTCTACTCTCACTGATGCCCAGAGGCGATCGCCACCCAGCAGCTGTCAGGATGCAGTGCTTTGGGGGCCTGTGTGTTCACTTGGGGTTCCCTGACCCATACCTGGGCCCCCGGGGCCCCAGGTCAGAAAGGTCATTCTAGTTGAGTGATGGTCAATTCCCTTGACTGTTTATAAGATGCACATCTGTTCAAATGACTATCTCAGAAAGAGAAACAATTGGAGAGGGTGTGGCCTAGGGAGAGAGCACGGATCCTATTTTATCCACATCCCCTATAGCAGATACTGCCCTCAAGAACCTGGGTAAGAACCCTGAGCCCCACCACCTGTGAACCCAGCTCTAGTGTCACTGAAGGCCCACCACCTGTGAACCCAGCTCTAGTGTCACTGAAGGCCATGAGGGATTCCTAGAAATCCAGGCCCCTCCCCACCAAATCAGATAGATATCCTTCCCCCCTCCCTCTCTTCCTTTCTCCCTCCTTCTCTTCCTCCCTCCCTCCCTTCTTTTCTTCCTTCTTTCTCTTTCTCTTCCTTCTTTTCTACCTTCTTTCTCTAGGTGCTAGGTTTAGGGGGAAAAAATTTAAAACATGATACCCGACCTTAAAAAGACAGAGACATGAAAAGAGAGCAACTTGTAAGATATAAGTCCTGTATTGGTCATTGAATCTTTACCGCAGACCTTTAAGAGAGGTATGCCACACACACCAACATTTAGGAAACTGCTGCTTAGAGGTGACAGGAAATTCACCCAAGGTCACATAGCCAGTAACTGGCAGGACAAGGATTTGAGCCCAACTTGGAATGCAGAACCCAAGCTCTTAACCACTAAGATTGGGAAGGCACCAGAAGCCCCCTTGCTTCTTCTCTATTGTCTTTTGCCTCCCCACCCTATATAGACAAAAGATTCATGAGGAATTTGCTTTCAGTAGTTTCTCTCTAGCTAGTGGAACATGCAGAACATTTGGAAGATTTAGCAGAGCAGCTATTGGCTATCAATGCCCTAGTGACTCTTCACAGCCACCGGAAGTCACTCTGTGAATCAGCCCTCCTGGAGTCAGAGGCCCTTGGTGGAGGAGGGGAGCTCTTCTCAGGCACTCGACCCCAGCTCTCTCCCACGTTCAGGACTTGCTTAGGCAATAGGAGCAAATGAAGTCAGAACAGATTTTAGCAACCATACTGAAATCCTGTAGTCCGACTTTACATCTTCAGAGTGTCACCATCACCAACATGGAGCAGGTGCTCAATGTGTTAACATTTCATGGTCCTAAACTAATGTTCCAGGGACTTCCTACCACCGCCCAGACCTCACAGCCCAGAATTGCCCCCTTCTTCCCCTCAGAGGCAGGAGCTGGGCTGCATGGGCAGCAGAGGCCCAGAGGATGAGGCCTGCCCAGCTACTGTAGGCAGACCGAACACAACATCTCCTTTGTCCCTCATAATTCCCTGGGAAGCAAGCAGAAAGATACTGCTCTTCTCATTTTCCAGACAAGGAAACTAAGGCACAGGAAGATAATATTATTTATCCAAGGTCCTACAGCTAGTATTTAACAGAGCTGAGACCATCTCCTTGATCTTCTGACACTTAGACCTTTGTTCTTTTCTACTATCCATTAAAGCAATACAGATGCAAGTTCTTACTGTAACACGCTGTTATTATTCTTTAGTCTTCTAAAAGGGATCCCTATTAAAACATTGCCAAGTAGTGGCAACAGCAGGGTCAGTCTCCCATAGTAAGGTCATCTACTAATAACTTGCCCTCTCTTCCCCCAAGTTCCTCGGCTCTCTAGCCCCTGTCCCTTTCCCACTTCCCATCCATTAGCACCACCTGCCTTGGGCTACTTTTCCCTGGGAGGCGTCCAGTGACCCCCACTCCAGTGAGGGTCCCCAGGAGGGAGGCATTCTTGGGGATTCTCACCTCTGATACATCTGTCAAAGTAGGAGAAATTGGGAAATAATGAAGGATGGGAACATGTGGGAACAGCAGCTATCTTATCTCTCCAGTCCCTGGAAGAGAGAAAGATTTCCGGCTTCTACAAACAACCAAGCTCTGAAAGGAGGCTTCTTTTACATACACTTTGCAGGGATGACTTAAGTAAGTCTTGACGACTCTCTTTCCCTGGAGACTAGACTAAAAGTATTGTTTAGAAATCTAATATATGGTTTATTTACTCAATTTGTGCTGAGCTCCACAGTTCCTTCAGGCCAGCCTCACTCGCCCATTACTCTATTAATGCTCCATTACTGAAATTAGTGCTGTAATTGGAGGGGGAAGGGCCGAGGAAGGGGGCACTCCTTAAAGGCACAGGTCTCATTTAATCACATCACGGGCAAGGAACTGGTGTAGGGGCCACACGCATGTTTGGGCCAAAGCAATGCCTTGACAGCCAGGCGGCAGGAAAGGGACAGGGCTTGTTGCACCAACCAGTCAACACGCGGTGCCTGTGCGAGGCCCAGGTTGGGAGGAGGGAGTCAGCGTCGTGGACCCTCACCGGAGCTCTGCGGACAGCGATGCTTCCACCCCCAGCTAACCCCTCACACCAGCAGTTCCAAACACACTGTCAGCCCCAGAACACCTCTGACCCCTCATTCTTAGCAGGTGAGGTCAAGGCCATTTTCCTTAAGCTTCCTGTGCTTCCCTCCTCTGTTCATCAGTATGCCTGTGTATTCTGGCCCCTTTCTTGCTTCTCCTTGCCTAAACTGAGCCCCTCAGGACCACCTCTCACACGCCCACTGTACCTTCAGTCTGGGCCATGCCCACTTCCTCTAAGAACCATTCCAGAATCTTCGGCTCTCACTCTCCCTCTCCATGATTTTTTCTCTTCCACATGCTGACCTACTTGTCTTTGGCGAGGTAAAATAGCCAGCTATCCCTAAGTGTCTGGCCCGTCACTCCCTCTCACAAATAAGTTTCTTGTGAAGGGCACCCACACTCCTTGCCTCTAAGCCATCACTTCCTACTCACTTCTCAACAACTTCAGATCTGAACTGTGAGCTCTCCCATCTACCGAGCTGGCTTGCTTAAAGGTCACAGGTTATCCAGTCCAGAGGCTATTTCTCAGTTTCCATCCTCTACAGGACATCTCTGTAGCATCTGAAATTGACATATATCCTCTTCCTGGAGTAAATTTTCCCTTTGGCACCTGTGAATAATATTTTCACCAAATTCTTCTTCTGACAGAACATTCTCTTTCTACAGCTGTGATTCTTACTATTTCTTTGAGTCACAGTTTCTTTTAAGAATCTGATAAATACACACACACACACACACACACACATATGCTCATTCATGAACCCAATAAAAGTCTGTAAATGCCACTTCTGCTCCTTACTTTTTTCCTGATGATCCTGACAATTACTTATTTTTTTTAATTTATATATATATAAATATAAATATTTATTTATTTATTTATTTATTTGGCTGCATTGGGTCTTCGTTGTTGCACGTGGGCTTTCCCTAGTTACGGTGAGTGGGGGCTACTCTTTGTTGCGGTGCGTGGGCTTCTCATTGCGGTGGCTTCTCTTGCAAAGCACAGGCTCTAGGCGCGCAGGCTCTAGAGTGTAGGCTCAGTAGTTCCTATTTTAAGTCATAAGTATTTGACAATTCCCAAATCTAATCCTTCAGCCTTGATTGCTTTACCAAATCCACACCTGCATTTTCAGCTTCCTGTTGAACATCCCACAGGAACCTCAAACACATCTTTCCCTCATATCCTGCTTTACTCTTGTCTATCTCTGTTAGTTGTTTGGTGAAATCTTTGTCGTTATGCAGACTGGAAAACTTGGGGTCATTATTAAACCTTCTGGTTTCCTAAACCTTCCCCCAAGCCCATCAGACAATAAGTCCTGGTGATTCTTCCTCTACCATGTCCCTCACAACTATTCTTTCCTCTTTTTCCACTGGCACCACCTCAGTTTGGCTCATCCTTCCTTGTAACTGGTCTCCTTGCCTGCAGGATCAGGCTGCCCAAGCCATCGTATCATGTCACCGTTGTGAGACTGAGATTTAGAAAGAGCAGAGTCCAAGGGTTTTAGACATTGCAAGGCTCCTTTAGGGATCCTTTAGTCCAGCCTACTCTCTTGTCATCTGTCCCTTTAACAATGCATCTGGATAGCAGGTCCAGCATTTGGTCCAGAGATATGCAGATATCTCTGATGAAGAGGAACTGACTGCATCATTAAATAGGTCATTTAACTTTTGGTCACTTCTCATTATGGAAGCTTCGTCCTTACACTGAGCTAAAATGTGCCTCGGTCATGTCACTCCTCAGCTCTTCAGTGATTTCTTTGCCTGCGGCATTTCCAAACTCTTTATCTTAGCGCATAGGACCTTTCATAGTTAGACCCAAGTCTCCCTGGCAACAAAGGTTAGCTGGATAGTAGCCTGCACAGCCAGTGACTACATTTCCCAGCCTTCCTTGCACCTAGCTGTGGCCCCTAAATTCTTGCAAATTGACAGAAAGCAAAAATGAAGTGTGTTCATGCCACTTCCAGTTGTGGGCCTTCAAACACCCAGCACACATTTCTTGGGTTTCTTATCCTCTTCCCTGAAGACAGAATGTGGAGGTTCCCTGGATCATACAGCGAGGGCAACACCCTAGAGGACGACAGAACAATAGAGCAAGGAACCTGGGTCCCTGAATGACCACCCAGAGCTATACTACCCTGACCACCCCTTAGGACCGTTACATGAGAGAGAAGTAAGACTTTACATTCTTTAAACCACTGTGTTTTGTTAAAGAACCTTAGCCTTGACTCTGAATGCACCGTTTCTCATCATGCCCCCCTTGAAGTCTGTATCCCAACCACACTGAACTTCTCGCCATATCCAAATATAGCACGCCTTTCTACATCTCTGTTCCATTGTTCCAGCCAATACCTCTGCCTGGAATGCTTTTCGTCACTTTTCCCAGCTGGTGAACTCCTCCTCCCCCAGGAATTTAGTAGCATATATCTTGGTAAAGCCCTGTTCTCATTTTTAACATTTAGGAATGTTTTTGGCTACTAGAAACAAAAAATTCAACTAACTATGGCTCAAACTAAAGGATATTTATTTCCACCAGGTGATATATGGTCCTAGGTTGGCTTTGGTGGTTCAGTGATGCCATCAAGGACCCAAGCACCAAGATTTGTACTTTGTCATCCACAGTTGTTGTCTGTAGCTCTCCTCTGAGTCGCAACACAGCTTTTCCAATTTTTTTTTTTTAAGAGGACATTGGGGGTAGGAGTTTATTAATTAATTTATTTATTTTTGCTGTGTTGGGTCTTCGTTTCTGTGCGAGGGTTTTCTCTAGTTGTGGCAAGAGGGGGCCACTCTTCATCGCGGTGCGCGGGTCTCTTCGTGGCCTCTCTTGTTGCGGAGCACAGGCACCAGACACGCAGGCTCAGTAGTTGTGGCTCACGGGCCCAGTTGCTCTGCGGCATGTGGGATCATCCCAGACCAGGGCTCAAACCCGTGTCTCCTGTATTAGCAGGCAGATTCTCAACCACTGCACCACCAGGGAAGCCCCCGGCTTCTCCAATTTTAGGCATCACATAATTACACAACATCATTCCCAGAAAGAAGAATGGATGCAGAAACAAAAAGTTTTATCCCTGTAATACATTTTATCAGGGAGAAATATCCTTTTCAAATGTTGCCCTGAAGACTCCCGTTGAAGTCTTACTGGCCAGAACTGAGTCGCATATCCATCCTAGGGCTGGTCACTGAAAAAGGGCATCAGACTTGCAGTGATTGATTCAGACCCATCGTAACAGATCCACCATTGCAGAGCAGGTTAAATGGGAATAAAATTGGCATTCCATTAGCAAGAAAGAAGGGAGAAAAGCTGTTCATTAAGCATGTAGGCAGCTATGTCTGTCGTGGCATGGTATTGTCATGTATCAGTTTATTGGTCCAGACTGGGAGTTCCTTAAAGGAACAGAGACTGTGTCTGTTTCACCTTGGAACCATCCATGTCTCTCATGATAAAGGTGTTTAAAAGATGTTTGCAAAGGATAAATGAAGAAGCCCACACCTCCTGATTTCCCAGGTGCTTAGCATTCTTGCCAGAGTAAAAAGTTGACTTGATGGCTTCTGTGCAGAAAAGGAAAAAGCTGAGGAGACTCATTGACACTTCACCTTCATGTGAAACTTAAGCAAAACTAACACCTACCATTCCCAAGAAGCCTAGGTTATTTTAAGGGTGTGTGGGTGAAATACTATTAGTGTCTCACATCTCTCTATCCTTTATTGCTGCTGCTGAAGCCAGTGGCAGAAGTGCTAAAATATAGCTGAAAAGCCTGGTCTCAGGGCATTTCTGGCCAAGTTAAAGTTGGAAGGATAAGAAATCCCACAAGGTTGTTCTTGTAAAGCTTAAGGCTATGTCTTGGGAAAACTCAAGGTTTATGAACAAGTGGCTGTCCTTCAGGGTGCTCTCTGGGTCGGGGAAGAGCTGCAGAGTCACACCTTCTCTGGGCAGAGTGACACCTTCCACTTCCAGGGAGAAGCCCCCACTAATGATTTTCTAAACACAGCACTTCTGAGTGGTCTGTGTTGTTCTCTGGTGGGAGCACAGCTCGTAGGAAGGTGGAGGGCAGTTGTGAGGACTAAAAGAGATCAAGTGTGTTGAAAGTGCTACGTAAGATGAGATTTGCAAAATGAGTCCCTAGCACGGTGCCGGCCCTGCAGTCGATATTAATAAATGTCCGTTACTTGATTGCTATCCAATCCAAACAGTCTTTCCTACTCCAGCCCTGGGACTCAAGACAGGGAACAGGCAGTCCACTATAAATAGAGTCCAAATGTTTGATCTTAATTGATATATTCACCAAGGTGTAAGATGCAAGTTTAGAGCTTTCTAATACCCCGCTATGATATAAATGACTGTCCAACTGATATAACTGCAAAGAACATGAGGAAGAGCTTGAATTTTCTGACTTTTCTCTGCAGTCAAGAGGTCAGTTAACCAAGAAGGTGTTAAAATAGAAAGTAGAGCATTCTGTTCCGTCCCTTGATCAGTGGTTGGCTTAAACAATTGACTAGAATTTACCTGATTAAAATAATGCAGAATTTTGGGTTTAAGAGATTATTTAATCCAGTGCTCTCTTTTAATACATGAAGAAACTGAGACTCCAAGGAATTAAAAGACTGACCCAAGGATATCAGTCTTTCAATGTGAAGGCCTGGGTTTCCTGACTCTCAGATCTGTGATCTTTCCTGTTCCCAGGCTGTCCCACAATCATATCTGTTGTGGACCTAAGGACTCCCAGCTGTGCGGGTGCAATTGGCTATTAATAGACTAAGAAGCCAGGGACCTTCTAGCGGGAGTCATTTGTGGTCTGCCATCAGATGCAGATGGCCCTTTAAATCTGTGTTCCAATGGAAGAAACAGATTTGTGTGAATTTGATGGTATGGGGTACAGCCAAATTTGAAAACCTTAGGAGGCATGCAGATGGCCTGAGCTTCCACAAGCTCATGGTATCCGTGATTCCAGAGGGCCCGAACATGCTCACCAGAGCCCCATCCTCAGTTTGGCCTATTCAGAGAGAAACCAAGCCCAGTCAGCCACTGGGGACCAAGAATGTCCAAAATAGAGTTCCCTGGCTGAGCTTGAACACCTACCTGCTCCTCAAAGTGGGCCTCTCTAACCCAGAGTTGTCGCCTCCCCATTCTATGTTTCTTTATTCATTCATCAAACTGATATTTACTGAGGCTTAATATGTAGCAAGAACAATGTAAGGCTGTGGATACAGAAATGGTTAAGCCACGGCCTCTTCTCTGGAGAAACACATTCTGTGGTTTGGAGACAGGCCTGGGAGCAGCTCGTTCTGGTTCCATGGAGTAAGTGCTGTGGTTGTCATATATGCACAGGGAAAGGTGCCCCTCCCTCTGTCTGAGAGAGATTTGCACTGGTGTTTATCTGGTGGACCAGAGCAGGATGGGCATTCCAAGCAGCAGGAACAGCATGTGCAAAGGCACAGAAGCATGCAAGAATTATGTTTGTTGGATTAGGCTGATCCAGTTCTTCAGCTATTCAATCCATGTCTCATAAATCTGTGGATTCACTGGAAGATGTGAGGGCTGACATGGGACTCCACAGTGAGATTCAAAACTCCCATGTTTATGTAGCCAAGAATTTCAGCACTTTGCTGTATCCATTCCTGCTATCCCACCAACAACAACCCATGAGGACAGAAGATAGTGACAGATTATGAAATGGGGAATGCCTGATTCTGTTTCTTTGTTCTGTCTCTTCTGCTCCCTTCCCCAGCCCCGGATGTCCTAGAACCCCCTTTTCCCTCCTACCTCCCCCTCCTCTGATATCAGTTTGATTTGAGCCCTCGTGTTCCCCACTAGGGCTTTGCTATGTGGAATAAAAGTCTGCATCTCCTTCTACAGGGAGTTCAGGGATCAAGGCACGAGTGTGAGGGACATTCCAGATGAGTGCCACCTCATGTAGCCAACCTGCAACCCTGGAGGAGCTACAGACTGGCTGAGCCTAGAGAACAATGTTGATGGAAACCCTGGAGTGCAGAGGGGCTAGTGGAAGAGGGATAGTGGAGCACTTGGGAAATGCAGGGGCCACTGTGGGTGAGGACTAGGAGGGGTATGGAGTGGTTTTCATATTTACTCAGGTGGTTAACCTAAAGTCATAACAGTACTTGCAAAACACCAGGAATACTGAAAAAAGTAAATCCCGTGATAGGACCAAGGGTAAAATAAAATGGGGGGAGGAGAAAATATGTGTATATGCAACCTAAAATCTGACTGAGCTTGGAACCTGAGAGTATTAGATTTAATCAAACATTTTGAAGTTTATATATTGAAATGATCATATTGGTTTTTATTTTTGATCCACTGATTACTAAACTAATCATTGATTAAGAAATTTGTAATAATATTGAACTATTTTTACATATCTGAAATTAAACCTATGTTCATTATAATAGATAACTCTTTTAATAATCTGTCAAATCCAATTTGCTAGTATTTTTTTTTTTTTTTTTTTTTTGCGGTACACGGGCCTCTCACTGTTGTGGCCTCTCCCATTGCGGAGCACAGGCTCCGGACACGCAGGCTCAGTGGCCATGGCTCACAGGCCTAGCCACTCTGCGGCATGTGGGATCTTCCCAGACCGGGGCACGAACCCATGTCCCCTGCATCAGCAGGCGGACTCTCAACCACTGTGCCACCAGGGAAGCCCAATTTGCTAGTATGTTATTTGAGATGTTTATACCTCTCATCTTGGCATGGAAGCCCTAATTTGAAGGTGATCTTGAGTATTCGACTTCGGTTATATCTTCTGTAGCATGTGTAATTCTCAGGTTTACTATACATCCTTAGGTCTCGAGATCTGCCATCCATCACCATTTTTATGTTTTAATCATTTTCCACTATAGTCAGGAAGATTTCTTCAAGTTTCTCCTCTTCATTTCTGGTATAATTTTCTGCAAGATCTTATCTTTTACTTACCATCTTCAATTAGATTTTAATCCTGCTACTTCATTTGGAATTACCTGCATTCTTTTCTTATTTCAGCAAACTACTCTTGCACACTACCTTCATCTCAGCCTGTTCTGACTTTGCAGCTTCCTGTTCCTGTTTCATAAACGTAGACAGCAAAAGGTTTATTCCACAAGTCTCTTCTTTATCTAACAGAATAACAATTTAGAGCCATGAATCATCAAGTGAAGTCACCCATAATTTGCAGTACCTTTCTATAGGCCCCTTTTTAACCTTTTCTTTCCATTTCATCCTTGAGAGAACATATTGCTATCCAAGTCTGGAGTTTCCCACAGCCCCCATCACTGCACATTTTGGTGCTGTAACTACCCTTCTAAAGTACAGAGCTAAGAACCAGCCACTAGGTCAATTTGTAAGATGCAGAGGGTTTTTTAATTTGTTTGTTTGGGATTTTTTTTGGTTTTGGGGGGTGGGGTTTGGCCACACTGCACGGCTTGCGGGATCCTAGTTCCTTGACCAGGGATTGAACCTGCACCCTTGGCAGTGAAAGTGTGGAGTCCTAACCACTGGACCACTAGGGAATTCCCAAGATGCAGGTTTAACTCCTCTTATACATAGTTTAGAACATGAAAGATGACGCCCCTTATCCAAAACTGTCCAGAAGCTCTACCCTGCTTCTGATGCTTCTCTTTGGGCATCTAAGTGAGCCAAGATGCAGTGTGCTTCCTCCAGTTCCCCTCTGCTTTGTGGGAAATGTGGCTTTTGAGTGGATACAAGGGAGAATGATCTGAAGACAATGGTGTGAGAGGCAGAGGGATGGTGGGTGGCAACCTGGGGAAAGATAGGGCTCCAGCGTCTTGGCTAGCTCTAAAGAGAGAGGAGGGGGAGACACTTGTTTTTCTAATCCTTGTCCCTGTGACTTGAAGATAGGGACATTAGTAGGAAGGTGTTTGGTTTATTTCATCTCCTTTCTTTGGATTTGGGATGTTTTAATCGGAGGAAGTGTGCTCCAAAACTATTTCTCAATCCTTTCCTATTGCAGGTCATCAATAACAGTTATCTCCAGAATTTGATTTAACGTATAACTTTCTTATACTTTGTTAAAGGATTATTACCTACTTGTTTGTTTGCATTTTTAGGATATTTATACTGCCACGGGGGAACTGGGAGGGCTATACTAGGCATTATACACCAAGTTAAATCAGAAATCCTTACTTCTGAATTCAAAATTTCACTGAATTTTATTCTTAACTTTTCTTCCTAACTAGATAGCCATTATAAATATTCAAATGTGTTAAGGACTTTAACACAGTGATCCTTTTTAGGCTATTAAAATATATAAAATAGTGTCCCTACACTAAATGGCCCCAATCTATTGCACTTTTTAAAATTCTTTTGTTTTCTTTCTCTCTCCTCCCTAATCTTCGGTTGGGGCTACCTTTCCTTCTGGATTCCCTCTAGGACCACCCTGTCCTTCCCGACACAAAGCCTCTAAAGTGCTGTGGCTGGAAAGGACTATGCTTATTTCTGAAAAGGCAATCATAAAATCTCAAATTTGGAAGAAAAATTTTAAAAGGTCTAATCTGGTCATCATGCTTTTCTAGATACCCTTCCACCCCCTTCCCCACCTCTCACCTACCCCTATATACTCACCAAGGGGTCCTTGGCCCTCTGTTTGAACACCTCCAGTGGTTGAGAGCTTACCACCTCTTGGTGTAGCTCTTATTGTTACAAGGTCATTTCTTATACTGAGCTAAAATGCATTCCTCCTTTGCTTCCCTGCCACTGATGCTGGTTCTCCCACATATGGACCCGGAGCCCGAGTCTGTCTTCTCTTCCACACGAAGGCCTGTCAGGTGTCTGAAGGAGATTTTGTGCTCCTCCCCCACCCCCAAGTTCTCTCTTCTCTGAGATAAACATGTTCAGTTCCTTCAATCACTCCTGCAATTCCTTGTAACTACTTAGCTCTGTCATTCAATTCATGGCAGTTCTTAGTTCATTTAATGGGAAGCAGGAACACCAAGGTCTCATAAGTGCCAGAAGGTGAAAGTG
This sequence comes from Mesoplodon mirus, assembly GCF_964341445.2. Lineage (NCBI taxonomy): Eukaryota > Metazoa > Chordata > Mammalia > Artiodactyla > Ziphiidae > Mesoplodon > Mesoplodon mirus. The sequence continues at coordinate 73,454,840 of NC_138985.1, forward strand.
GCAGGGAGAGGATGCCCAAGGCATGCCATCCAAGGGCAAGACAGGACTTTCCAAAGAAGATGGGTAGGAAGTGTTTATTCCGATCTAGAGCTGCTATCATCAGTGAGATGAGACGCCCTCTCATATGAGGAAACTAGACAGGCTAATAATGAAGTGAATTCCAAAGGTGTAGACAGGCGGAGGGAAATCAAGAGGAAGGTGCCATCCCCGGAGGTGGTCGAGGGTGGGAAGTGGGTCACAGTGAAACACAGTTGCAAAACCTGTTATTGGTAAAACTTTTCTATTACCTTTGTTAAAAAAATATGAACAGGATAAAAATTCTATTGCTTAATTTTTGAACCCTCACTTTTGGATATTAATTGGCACCTATTAAACTGCTGAGAACTCATTGGCTTTAATTAAGCACCAAACAAGGAGTGAACTAAGTCATCAGGATAGCTGAAGTGAGAGCAGGAAGAGAAGGGCATTCTGAAACTTATTTGAAAGGGGCCTGTGAGCAAGTGCCAAGCCCTTTCCCAGGCAGGATCTCACTACCCTTCCCCGCCCTCCTCCTGTTCCCAGAGGTGGCGATTATATGTCCCTGTTTGGCCCAGGTCTGAAGCACACCCTGGCTGGGAGGCAGCTGGCACGGGCCCAGGCACAAATGTGTGCCTGCCCCTCTGGGCCCCACTTCTAGCAGGTCACCCGGGTCTGTGTTGTCACCTTGAAACATTCGAGAGAGCTCTGAGCCTCAGAAGGTGAGACGTGTGGGGCTGGGGGCTGGGGGCGGGGCAGGCCAGTCCTGGAGGGTGGCTGGAGAGCTTTTGACAGCCCAGGCCAGAGCCCAGGGTCCTATTCCTGACGACATGAGCCCCCAGGCAGGCGCCGAGTGGATAAGAGTGTAGACAGTGAGGCCGGCAATGATGCTTGCCAGCACCTGCAGATAGCAGGCAAATAATTGGGACATGTTTAAAAAAAATTAAAAAGCCATTGGATGTGAGTATTTTCTAACAGCGTCTGGCGGGAGTGCCTGGGAGGAATTTAATCAGCAAGAGTTGTTTAAATGGGGCTTCACACACAGGCCCTGGTGAGGCTCGTAATGAACTTCGTATCATGTGCCACTCCTGTCTGCTGAGGACATTCAATTTGTTAATTCTGCAGCTGGTGAGAGAGGTCAGATAGGAAAGTGACGATTGTTTTCTGACGTTCCAACCCCTGCTCACATCTTTCTAATTAATCCTTTTAGGAGCCACGGGTAGATTAAGAAGGAGAAAAGGTGAGGGAAGCAAGCATGAGAGAAATTGATGGAAAGACAGCACTGCCCTTCTCTTCTCAAATGGGATGGGATGTGAAGAGCCGGGGGTGGGAGAGGAAAGGCAGATCTTGGCCTGCTGCCCATTGCTCTTCGCATTCAAAGGGAAATCAGATGCTGCAAAGAGATGGGACCCACAAAGGCCATCAGATACTCTCCTGTGGTGACTGTCTCTTTTATACAAGGGTCACAGAAGGAAGGGCCCTTGGTCTCTATCACTTGGTCTGGGACTGACCCCAGCCATGAGGAGCTGTGGAGGTGTGTGGCCTCCCAAGTAGAGTGGAAAGCTGTGCAGGGTGGGAGTATGACCTGCGGTAAAAGGACCACGGTCATTGGTCATTGGAATTTTGTAAGAATGTCCCCTGGGTGCCAGGTAGCCTGATCAGGTGTCTCCACCCTTCATGTCCCCTTGCTCTTGCCTGCCTGTGTGAGATGCTGCTGGTATACCTGTCTTCTGTTTGCCCTTCCAGATCCATTTTCCCTCCTGCCCCACCCTGCTCTCTGCCATGGAGGCAGGCCCCTATGGACCCTGCCCATGGGCTCACTGGTTGATGGGAGCCCGATAATGGGAGGGAAGAGAGCAGGAGGTTGCCTCAGGCTGTCTGGGTTCTACACAAGGAGGTGTGCACTTCACAACCACCTCTCCTTCTTGCCTTCTGCTCCCGTTCTTCCCCGGCTGACAACTGTGTTGCTCCCAGCCTAGGTTCCTGTACTGCCCCTCTGGCTCCCCTCTCCCCACCTGTAGATTTGTACTTAGTGTCTTTGTGAGTAAACAGTCCTCAAATTATCCTAATTGAAGATCCCCTTTCCCACTGGGACATCGACACTAGTGCCTGATGGATAAGGCAAAACTGAGTTTGCACCTCCATTCACAGTAAGGACTTGAGAAAGTTACTTAACTTCTGTGAGACTGGGTTGATTTCATCAGTAAAATGAGGACAATGATACCAACCCACAGTGTTGTGAAATACCCTGAACCAAACACCTAATGGTTGCTTCATTAATGCCCGGTTCTTTGCTTATAAAAGCCTCAAGGTTAGTAGAACCACAAAAATCAGCAAATAGTATGAAATAAAAGAGTACAGGGAATACCTGAATCATCTTCAAACCTAAGATCTTCACATACTTCTGCTGTGTGACTCCAGCTTGGCAGTGCTCTCTGATATAGGATTCCTCTGCCCTGCTCAAAGCTGTCCATCCATGGCAGGCACTGGGCATGGTACACGGATGTCCGCTCTATATCCTGGTGGCTCTTTGTGTCCTTCAGTGCTTTCACTCATTCTCCGACATATTCATCCTGTACACATTGGCTGGGTCACCTTCTACATGCCAGGCACTGTGCTAGATCCTGGAGAATCAGAGATGAATCAGCACCAGGCCTCATAGCACCAAACCTCAAGATGCTTCCAACCAACTGGGGAGACAGGCCCTAAATCCCTAACTTTGATCAAATAATAAAATGCTGCCAAGCAGAAAGGTGGAAATGATTAATTCTTCTGTGTTGTATGTGTGTGTGCGTTAGGGGAGGAGGGTCTGGGAAGGCACCTCCAGGGCTTTTTTTTTTTTTTTTTTTTTTTTCTTTTTGCGGTATGCGGGCCTCTCACTGTTGTGGCCTCTCCCGTTGCGGAGCACAGGCTCCGGATGCGCAGGCCCAGCGGCCACGGCTCACGGGCCCAGCCGCTCCGCGGCATATGGGATCCTCCCAGACCGGGGCACGAACCCGTATCCCCTGCATCGGCAGGCGGACTCTCAACCACTGCGCCACCAGGGAGGCCCACCTCCAGGGCTTTGAAAGATGAGCTTCCCAGAGAACAGAGAAAAGCTCTACAGACAGAGGGAACAACGGGCACAAAGGCTTGGAGGCAGGAGAGTATGGGGCAGGGGCCGGGGGTGCATCTGCCAACAGTTCATAGTGGCTGGAGCATGGGGTCCAAAGTGCTGAGGGCAGGGACATTCAGGGAAATGAAGACTGGCCTGGAAGTGGGAAAGACCGGAAAACTTCCCTGAGAAATTTGATTCAGGAGGCAAAGGAGAAGTAGCAGAAAAAATGCTTCATTCTAAGCATTTTGTAAAGAAAACTCTGGCATGTACTCCATGTGCGTTTTGGGTTTTGTTTTTGTTTTTGTTTTTTTGTTGTTTTTTTTTTTTGTAATCAACAACATTCTGACAGTAAGGCCCTAGTCCACTGGGCTGGCAGGAGATGGATTCATAGCCATCACTGTGATTGACTCACAACCTTCACTGAGAATTCCCCTTTCCAGGCTGCCACCCAGAATGGTGCCCCTGTTGCCAGAGTCTTGCACTGACAAACCTCCAGGGGGTCCCACAAAGTCATCCCCTTGAGGTCTGTCCACCTCCCCAGGGACTGCCATAGAGTGGAAGTGGATCCCATATCATGTGTGCAACTCACTGACCAGAAACCACTCCCCAGGCTGGGGGTCAACCTTCTCTTGTCCTTCTTTGACCCTTAGAGTCCTTCTGCTCTCCCCCATCACCCTCTTTCTGAACACACAGTCTAATCTGCCAGAAGCATTAACAAAATACAGGAGGAGTCACAGACTTCCAGCAGTTTTGTTTACTACTGTCCCACAAAGATTCCCCAAGGCAAGGAAATGCTAAGGGTTTGACAGCTGGTTTAAAATGTGAGAGAGGGAAACTCCAGAGAGACCAAACACAAATGAGTTGGTCCATGCAGTCATCCACCCGTGCCCACTTGGAAGGCCTTTGGTAACTCATTACTAAGTAAGACACTCCACATTCTTTTTTTTTTTAACATCTTTATTGGAGTATAATTGCTTTACAATGGTGTGCCAGCTTCTGCCCTATAACAAAGTGAATCAGCTACACATACACATATGTTCCCATATCTCTTCCCTCTTGCAAGACACTCCACATTCTGATACTGTGTCTACTAGTAATTATTCAAATAATTTGGTCTCCTGAGTGCTATGGGCAAAAACATCCAGATAAGTGAGACAAAAGCAGGAACTTTTAACTTCAATTTGGAATGCATCCAGAACAATCACACCTGGAATAGTCGCTACTAGATCGTGAACTGCTTCAGGGCAGAACTGGTAACTGTAATGGTCTTGAACTTTAGAGTTTGATTTTTATCTCTGAGTTATACAAACTTGAGCAAACTATTTTAACCCCTTGAGCCCATTTTCTCATCAGTAAAACAGGGCTCACCTTTTAGCACTTTGAGGACACGGGACATAAAGGAACCTGGCAGAGAGTGGGCGTTAAATAAATGTTGACTGGAGGGGTGGATGGATGGAAGGACATATGGACGGACAGATGGATATCTCAGCCCTTTGATTTAATCTGCTTGTGTCGTACAAGTGTCAAAGGTCTCAAAGCCTTATTTAAATAATGTTGTCAATCACCACACCACTGGGAACTTTGCACCTTGAAATAACATCTAAGCATTTTGTGAGCTCTCAGGTCAAGTGTAATTTCTAAACTAGGGTCTAAACCAGGATCTCTGTCTTGCCTATGCAGATTATTGCACAGAAAAAGAAATACTGAGGGTGGGGAGAGAGGAGGTGGGGGTCAATTACCTCTTTATCAGGTGTAAGGACAGCACATTCTTTCATTCATTAGCACCCACTTGTACCTGCCAAGAGAAGGCCAATCAGCTGCCACTTGCCTGGGGCACGAAGGAAGAGGTGGGGAAAATAGAAGAGGTGACCCAGGAGACAGAAGATTGGGTGCAGCAGTAGAAAAGGCCAAGGAAGAAAGTTTAGAACTGCTGACTTCCAGGAAGGGACTAGCTCTCCTGGCCTCAGAGACGCAAAGATTTGACAACCCCACTGGCCGTTGCAGGGGAGTCTGAAGAAGATCATAAAGTTGCTCTTGAGGGCAAGGAGAGGTCACTGAAGTGGCAGAAAAGCAAGTCTACCCAATGTACTGGTCAGACAAGTGGTTGTAATTGTTCTGAGCAAGGAGCATCAATCTCCAGGGCCCATGGGTGAATGAGTGAAGCAAAAAAGAAGTAACACAGCGAGGGAACCACCGTGATAAACTGTACAGCCTAAACAAGGCAGGTTACATACAGGTTTCTGGGTTTTCCATTTTTTCAAATAAGCTTGAGATTTGGGTATATATGTGAAATCTCCCAATTTTAAATGTACTGCCACTTGTACGGCACATATTTTCCAGTGTTTTTTTTTTTCTTTTTATCTTGTTTATCTTGTTAATGGCAGTTAAAACTGTTTGAGTTAAATCAGTTGCACTTTCCATCTGTGAAATTTTTCTATTATTTTCAAAATTAAAGATTCTTGGGACTTCCCTGGTGGCTCCGTGGTTAAGAATCCGCCTGCCAGTGCAGGGGACATGGGTTTGAGCTCCGGTCCGGGAAGATCCCACATGCCGCAGAGCAACTAAGCCCGTGCACCACAACTACTGAGCCTGTGCTCTGGAGCCCGCGAGCCACAACTACTGAGCCCATGTGCCGCAACTACCGAAGCCCGCACATATAGAGCCCGTGCTCCACAGCAAGAGAAGCCACTGCAATGAGAAGCCTGCGCACCACAATGAAGAGTAGCCCTCGTTCACCGCAACTAGAGAAAACCCATGTGCAACAACAAAGACCCAATGCAGCCAAAAATAAATAAATAGGGCTTCCCTGGTGGCGCAGCGGTTGAGAGTCCGCCTGCCGATGCAGGGGACACGGGTTCGTTCCCCGGTCCGGGAGGATCCCACGTGCTGTGGAGCGGCTGGGCCTGTGAGCCATGGCTGCTGAGCCTGCGCGTCTGGAGCCTGTGCTCCAAAACGGGAGAGGCCACAGCAGTGAGAGGGCCGCGTACCACAAAAAATAAATAAATTAAATAAATAAATAAATAAATCTATTTAAAAAAAAAGATCCTTCTTCCACAAAAGGTCTGATAAATAGTTAACTCAAATTTTCAACTTTTTCTAATATTTGAAAATAAATTCGTCTCGGATTTATTTTGGTTCATAATAAAAAGGATGATCTAAATAGTACTTTACTACTAAATGCTAATCAGTTATTCTACACATTTATATATAATGTTGGTCCTTTTTCCAAATTAATTTATAATGCCTATTTTATCAAATATTTAACCTAAATATAAAAGGCTGTTTCTGTGTTATCCTCTTCCATCGATGTGTCTGTTGTTGAATCAGTGCCATAAAGTTAAAACTATTGTAACTTTACAGTGTGATTTAATAGCAAGAAGAGCTAAGTGGCATCACCCCCTGCTCCTATACTCACCTTTTTCAGAATCATCTTTCATATTCTTGGTTTATGTCATGTGAGATTTTGAATTATTTTTGTCATGTTTCCTGCAAAACATCCTGTATATATCTTATTGAAATTGCATCTTGCCAGTCTATTAATGGGAAAGGATGAAATATTCATGATACTTGATTCCTCAAGAATATAGTATGTCTTGCCATTTATTTAAATCATCTTTTTTATCCCTTTATATCCTTTTGTAATTCTATTTATAGAGACTGAGCCTAAACAAATATACATTCAAACAACGATGTAAATAAAACTATATGTACCTGAAGGACAAAGAGTTTAGAGAATGTGGCTGAGTCTTCCCATCTTTCACTTACTGAGCACATTCTGGACAGGAATGGGGGATCAGCCTCAGCTTCTGGCACTTTTCGTGGTGTCAGCATCTCAAGGTGCTGGGTGTTATACTAGGTTATGTTGACTATATAAGATTTTAGCCGAGAGCTCAGTCTGTGATCTAACTCCTACGTAAAAGGTGCTTCCACTCTAGTTCATAAGCACCTGTTGTTAAGCTTACTAGGTAGTTTATATTTCTTTTATTTATTATATAGTTCATATTTCCTTTGCTATTGTGAGATATTTTCTTACAACCATCTCTTTCTCAGTAATTTTTACCTTTTCTTATAAAAGAAACAATTGTTCTTTACATAAAATTTGTAAAGTCAGGTATCAATAAGAAGAAAATTAAAAGTATTAGTAGCAAACTGGCATACAAGGAAGCTCCAGGCTCTTGTTCCCCCACAGAAACATTTTTTAAAAAACAACTAGTGACTGGCTACAGTAACTGTGTAGGAGCTCTGGAAGGTAGTCAAAGGTTGACAGCAACCACACAAATTTCCAATCAAGAAAAGGCATATTCGAAATGTTAGGACATTTTGCGACATTTTTACTCACCTTGTTCCATCCCCTCCCTAATGTGGAGCAGTCTTGGTCTGGAGGAGATAGCAGCCCAGCTCCCAAATCTCTCCCTCGAACCAGAGAGTAAAGCAGACTTTATTTTCAATGTTACAGCTTGTCTGGGAGCTGCCTGAGAGATTGGTCTCTGTTCTGCCTAACTTGTAGCTTGTGGGGAAAAGTGGCATAGCTTGCATCTCAGGCTGAGGACAATGGCAAAAAGCAGCAGGTACAGCTCATAAAACCTGCAGGCACCTGAGGCAAGAGATGCAAATGGAGGCAAACAATAAAACGTCTAAAGCCCTGGAGAGAAGGTGAGGTGAGACTCTTTGGGAAATTAAAACATCCAAAATTATTCAATTGCTTGTATATTCAGGGGGAGTGAAAAAGCCACATACGGGTCCAGGCAAGACACATGTTTAGAAAAGATTTGTAAAACTCTTAAGCCTCCACCTAGGGTTAATTTCAAGACTCAAAGTATGTCCACCTATTAAGTAGAGGAATGCCGTAGCACAGAACATATCTGCAAAGACTGGGAGAGGTGACTATTATCCAAATGTCCAATTCCCAAGAAAAAATAAAATAAAATAAGTATAAAAAGAAACAGAAAAACATGGCACATTAAAAGAAAAAACACTGTATCTCTAGCAACCACCCTTGAGGAAACACAGACATCAGACTTACTAGACAAAGACTTTTTAAATTGTCTTTAAGTAAAAAAGCTAAAGGAAAACACAAAGAGCCAAAGGAAATCAGAAAAGTGATATATGAATAAAATGAGAATTTCAACAATGAAATCAACAGCAGAAAGAAAACCGGAAAATTCACAAATATATGGAAATTTAAAATACGCTTCTAAACAACCAATGGGTCATAAAAGAAATCACAAGGAAAATTAGAAAATATCTTGAGACAATGAAAATTAAAATACAACCTACTGAAGTTTACAGAATACAGCAAAAGCAGTGCTAAGAGGGAAATTTATACTTGTCACCACTTACCTCAAAAAAGAAGAAAGATCTCAAATCAACAGACTCACTTTACAACATAAAGAACTAGGAAAAAAACAACAAACTACCAAAAGCTAGCAGAAGGAAAGAAATGGTAAAGATTACAGCAGCAATAAAAAAGAGAGAGAGAGAGAACAGAAAAACAATAGGGAAAATCAACAAAACCGAAAGTTGGTGCTTTGAAAAGATCGATAAAATTTGCTAACCATTAACTACATTGACTAAAAAAAAAAAAGAGAAGACTCAAATTACTAAAATCAGAAATGAAAGAGGGGGCATTACTACCAATTTTACAGAAATAAAAATGATTGTAAGCAAAATATGAACAATTATACGACAACAAATTGGATAACCTAGATGAAATGGACAGATTCCTAGAAACACACAACCTACCAAGAATGAATCATGAAGAGAAGTATTAGGAATCCCACCACTCATTATCATTCTGATGTCTACATAACCAGATGGATGAATGGATAGATAGGAGCAAAAATAGTATCTTCTACACTGAACTGCTTTTTATTTTACCTCTTCAACTAACAACATATTTTGAACATCTACTGGTTACCATTTACTGTCTGGAGCTCTACTGTCCAACATGGTAACCACTAGCTAAATGTAGCTATTTATATCTTAACTTATATTAATTAAAATTAAATAAAATTAAAAAATTCAGTTCCTCAGTGTATTAGCTTCCTATGGCCACTGTAACAAATTACCACAAACTTAGTAGCTTAAAACCCGCACAAATTTGTTATCATACAATCCTGGGGACAGAAGCTTGAAATGGGTCTCACTGGGCTAACCTCAAGGTATTAGCAGGGCTGCATTCCTTCTGGCATCTCTAAGGGAGACTATGTTTCCTCGCCTCTTCCAGCTTAGAGACCACCTGTATTCCTTGGCTAGCAGTCCTTTCTTCCATCTCGAAAGCTAGCAGTGTAACACCTTCAAATCTCTCTCTCTGGCTCTGACTCACATGCCTCCTTATTACAAGGACCCTAGTGACTACATTGGGCCCACCCAGATAATCCAGGATAATCTCCCCATCTCAAGATCATATCTTAATCATACCTACAAATCCCTTCTAACGTGCAATGTAACATGGTCACAGGTTCTGGAGATTAGGATGTGGACATCCTTGAGGGGCCATTCTGGGGGCAGATTCTACCTGCTACACTCTCAAGTTTTCAGTAGATTGGACAGCACAGACTGTAGAACATCTCCACATCACAGAAAGTTCTTTTGGACAGCACTGATAACAGAGTTAAGGATTTTTGACACGTACTTAGCTTCTCTGTGCGTCATTTCCTCCTCTATAGAATGGATGTGTAGGGTTGTGATGAGAGTAAAGAAATTAACAATTGTACTGAGCTTTATGTGGTACTTGCATCGTGCCAGGCACTGCTCCAAGCACTTTACATATTTTACCTTCTTTAATCTTCACAACAACCCTATGAAGCAGATGAATGATTATTTATCTCCATGTTATAGATAAGGAAATGGAGACACAAGAGGTCAAGTACCTTGCATAAGATTATGCAGCAAGCACGAGGCAGCACGTTGCACCATGCCATATGCTTCCCATTACACGGGGTATCACATCTAATCCGCCCAACAACCCTACAAGGTAAATCCTATTACAAACAGGAACACTAAGACTTGGTTGAATAACTGAATAGTCTCTGTAACTTGCTCAAGGTCAAACACACAGAGTGTGTGGTAAGATATAAACCCATGTTCTTCCACCTCTGGACAGGCAGAGATATTGGGATTAAGGTCAATGGAAGTTCTTATATCTCACAGAAGAAAACAAAAACTGTGCCATTGCAAAATATAAAAGCCATCTTAGTCCTCCATGTGGGCTGCTGCCCTACAGAGGCCCTGACAGTAAGGTGGTGGTAAGCACCAAGGCCCTGGGTTCCTCTGCCCACCCAGGGGGACTGTGGGGGACGAGCTGTAGCTCACTTTTCTGAGCCCAGAGTAGGGAGCACAGCTCAGCCTCCTCGCAAGGATGATAAAGGACTATGGGAAGAAACCAAAGTTGGAGGGTGAAAACGATTTCAGAGGCTTTAATAAAAACATGGGCTTTGAAATTAGGAAAGAGAAGCGCTCTATAATAGCCAAATCAAGACCCACAAATTGAATACAGGGACAGAGTGATCGATGGAGCCCTCATTAAAGAGCAGCTTGGCTGTCTGCTGGAGGCTTCGTGTGCGGCCAGCCCTCCCTCTGGCTCTCTCATCTCTCCCCCATGACCCCCTCCCTCGGCATTCACGGACATGCTCTCACTGTGATGGATGGCTCAAGCAGGCCTGGAAAGAGAGCTCTGCACCGAAGCAGAGCTCAGGCAATCTGCAGAGCAAAACCTTCATTTTCCTTGCAAAAGAACAGCAGTAATGTATTTTCTCATGCAAAAAGCATTTACGTAGCACCCACTCTGTGCCAAGCATCTGCTGAGCCCTTCCTGGCCCACCCCTTCCTAACCTACCCCCTGCCTCCTCCCTCTGTGCGTCTCCTACCCATCCTGAGCTCTGGCCACCCCAAATTCCTCCAGGCACATGCTTTCCCTTCTCCCTTCAATGTCCTCCCCTACCTTGTTTGTCTGGAAAACTCCTACCCAGACTTCAAAACCTCAGCTCACAGTCATTTCTTCTGGAAAGCCATTCTTGAGCCAAAAGGCTTCCTCTGCCCCAGCCCCTTCTGCATCTTTCTGTTTTTATATTGATGTTGTATTATAGAGTGTCTGCCTGTCTCCACCAGACCAGGAGCTCCTTGACTCTGAGGATTGAATCTTGTTCATCTCTGGATTCTTAGAGCTGGACACAGGACCTGGCACTGTGGGTACTCATTAAATGTGCATTGGCAAGTGAAGGGAGGCTCTAGCGATAAGCTGTAGTTCTAGACTGGTAGAAGAGGTATGAAGCACACAGAAGTCACCACACCATAGGGAAGATTTGCTGAAAACACAAATGAGCTACTTGGAAAACTACGGGATGCCAGAGGGTGAGCATATTATTTGAGCCTGGAGGACAAGCAAAGGATGCACATGGATGAAGCCGTAGAGGTGGAGCAGAATTTCCACAAGCATTTCCGTTTTCTAGAATTTGGTGGGATGTTAGGATCTCCATTTGCCCTCTTGTAGTACTAGAGCGGGGCAGGAAGGGAATAGGTTTGACAGGCAGGGATGCACATTCTTTCAGGAAGTCTGGTCTTGTTGGAGACCAGGGAGGGAGGAAGCCTGGCGTTGGGGAGAGAAGGAAGGGAGAACATTGCAAGGATCCTCTCCCCTTCTGCCCAAACATTGTTTTTTCCCTCGTGCATCCTTTATGTTCAGGTGAGGCAAAGCAATGTAGTGGTTAAAAGCTGAACCTCGGGAAATTCAGTTCAAAGCCAGATTCTGTCACATATGGCCCATGTCTGTATCCTATTTGGGATGCACATTCCTCTTCTGGAAACAGGATATAAATGCCTACCTCAAAGAGATAGGAGGAATGAAATGGAGCAGACATGCCATATCAGTCAGGGTTCAGAGCAGGAAGCAGAAACCACTGTGGCCAGAAAGACTGAAAACAGGGAATTATGTGCTGACGAAAGCATCACGTCTGAAAGAATCACTTCCAGGACACATGGAACTGGCCCCCCAATGACTCAGTCAAAACATGGGGAGTCAGGAGCCCCCACCTCCAGAACGATCAAGGTCAAACACACCGCCAGCTGCAAGACTGCAGGCCAACCTGTGTCTTTTCTTTACGTGAATTCATCCACACAAGGATGGGAGGCCCAGGTTGAGGATGGCACCTCACAATAGCAAGGCCTGGGCAGGATGCCAGTGAGGATGCACAGAACTGTGGGTGAGCCCTATGGTTGCAGGTCTTCAGGTAGGGACCAAGTGAGATAAGGGACCACAAGCCACCCTAGTCAGTGCCAAAGTGTGGCTTCAAGTGGGGGAGCAAGGCGTTCCTTTCACGTCAACATAGAACCCAAGGAGGACTCTGGGCACACAGCTCAAATATGGCACCTTGAGGGGAGCAGCTTTTCAAACCCAAGGAAACAGCCCTGTACACAAAGGCGAGTGTCCTTATAGGGGCATCTGCAGCAGCAGCAGAGACATGGCCCCACTCTCAGTGGCCTTGTGGGCAGCAGGTGTCACCAGGGCACATGACGCAAAAGCCCAGAGAAGAGGATGAACTCCCCTCGGGCACCCCCAGGGTCAAGGCTAGATTAAGATCTCTGGAGGCCTCTGCTCTGAATGCTGTCGTTATCCAGACCCCGCCCCCCCCACCATGTAAATCAAGCTCCAGGCAATACAGAACAAAACATACACATCGGCATGTCCAGCCATGTTTATTTTTCCATTGATGACCCATTGGATGCTTTTACTACAGTATCAGATTCTATCCTTACCCTCCCAGCCCCATAAAAATACAATAACAGCAACAATTAGTCACCCTGAGAACATGCTTGGTTGCCTAGTTGGGCACTGTCGTAAGGCTCAGAGAACAAACTGGGCGAGACTTTGAACCAATCTGGAGGACCTGTGTACAGCAACAGCAAAGGGACCAGGGAGATTTGGACTCAGTACAATTATTGAAAATCCATAAGAACTCGCAGAGGAGAAAGGCTTGGGGAATCCTTGGATTATATGGCATTTTAAATATTATCTGTGATGGTCCAGAGTTTTTCAGAGGCAATATTTTCCTACCACATGAATCAAAGGAGGAGAAATTCAAGTCTCTGAACTGAAATTATCTCCCCTATTTTGAACTTCCCAGCTTCCCCTGCAAATCTCTCAGAAGTAAAGTCAAAAGATCAGGCTTTGATGGAGGAGGCATATAGCACAGGGGCAGCAGGAAATAGGTACACAGAGTGATGCCAGCCTGCCTTGCTCCCAACACTCCCAGCAACACTGTGCACATTCCATTAAGGTCTGGATTCAGAGGAAAGCCTTCAGCAAAGAGCCACACGGATGAAAACCCTCTTCCCTTCACTGAAGTAATTCAGGGCAACCCCCGGAAAAGACACACAACTCGCCAGCAGAAAATCCACCCTTCCTTTCTTTTTCCTTCTTCCCAGCCCTCTCTGCCTTCTCCTTTTCTTTTCCTCCCTCCTTCCATTCTTCTTTCCATCATCCATCCATTTATTCAACAAACATTTATTATGCACCTACTGTGTCCTACTTCTCTAAGGGGAAGACATGGCAGGGGCAGCAAGTGCAAAACCTCTGAGGCAGGGGAGTTCTTGCCACGTTTGAGGAGCAGAAGGGTGGCCACTATGGGTGGAGCTAAGTGAGCAAGGGAAAGAGAATAAGGAATTGGGCTGGAGGGGCGGGAAGAGCTGGATCCCGCAGGACCTTGTGCTCCATGGCAAGGGTTGGGATTTTATTCCGAGGGTTATGAGTAGGAGAGTGAGGTGATCTGCCTTTCACTTAAAAACAAATCTGTATACAAGCTAACATATTTAGGGGAAGAGTACTGATGTCTACAACTAACTTTAAATGCATTAAAAAATAAGATGGATTGAGGGATGGATGGAGGGATAGATCTGTGATAAAATTAGTAAAATGTTCATGGTGGAATTTAGGGGTTGGTAGATGGATGTTCACTGTAAAATGTATTCTTTTCGTACATGTGATATTTTTCATAACTTTTTTTTTTTTTTTTTTTTTTTTTTTGGTACGCGGGCCTCTCAGTGTTGTGGCCTCTCCTGTTGCGGAGCACAGGCTCCGGACGCACAGGCTCAGCGGCCATGGCTCATGGGCCCAGCCGCTCCGCGGCATGTGGGATCTTCCCGGACCCAGGCACGAACCCATGTCCCCTGCATCGGCAGGCGGATTCTCAACCACTGCGCCACCAGGGAAGCCCCAACATTTTTTTTAAAACTCACTCCGGCTGCTACTTGTAGAATATACTGGAGGGAGGCAAAGGAGGAAGCTGGGAGATGAGTGTGGGGCCTCTTGCCAGGACCCTGGCTGTGCGTGGTGGAGCCCTGGACTGGGGGGAACACTCGCAATCAATGAACAGCAAGAAGTTTGTTGGAAAGGGCAGTTAGAGGACACTGGGGCATCAAGGAGTGAATGGAATCAATTGTCCAATCACTGTCCACGGGATGTGGCTAGTCTAGGTTGAAATTCTGCCTCTTCCACTTGCTGTGTGGCCTTGATCAAATTACCTGATCTTTCTGAGCCTCCATTTCCTCAAGAGTAAAATGAGAGGAACAGAATTACCCATGCAATGTTCTTTCCAATAACATGCCTCATATAAATTGCCCCAAAAAGGGGTTGGAAACATAGCAGATACTTAATAAATACTCAGGGTGAAGAGTACTTGAAAATAATTAGCGATATTAATAACCTCTTAAAACACAAACTCTGCTACCTTAAAACACTAGAAGATGAGAAATGTCCAGTAATATAGTACTAAATATGAAATGAGATCTGAAACTGCCATGCAGAGTTTTTTTATAATCAAAAAATCCTCAGAGCAATAGCACAGGAGACTTTAGTCAAGGAAGAAATGAAGAAAAAGAGTGAAGTTCCTCTTTAACCTCCAGGAGGACTCCCACACATTTTCAAGCAGAAAGGACCAGTATGAAACCTTTAAGCCCAACCTCAGTCCATATGAACAAACTTGGCCTCCAGCAGTTTTCCAGACTATCTGATACCATTAATAAAAAAAGTCAGAGCGGATTTGAGTCCAGAGCCTGCAGTCACATCCTCAATGCTTTGTGAGCTCCCTAATGACTTTCTTAGGTCTTTAAACTCTCAAGCTTTGGCTAAATCCAGGAGTAAAAATGCCAAAACACTATGGACAAGACATTCTTTTATAAAGGTACTGGAAAGTCCATACAAGATGTCCAGTAAATTGAAATTTCTGTGCCAAAACTGCTGAATCAATTGATTACTCCCAGAGAGAACATTCTCCCGGATTCTCTTTCTCTCTCTCTCCTCCTCTCTCTCCCTAACTCTCTCCCTTCCCACTGGTCCCCCTGGAATTGCCTCACTCTCCTGGAAGCTCTGACTCAGCTGTACAAATAACAGAAAAAATAATTACAAGTCAGGAGGGCAAATGCTCCAAATGCCCATCGGACAATTTGCTTTTTTCCCACCAGGACTTGGCCTCTTAGTCTCCTTGTGGGAGCAGTTTTTGTGAGTCCAAGTCATTCAGGTAGTGAAAAAATGGTCCAGAGGTCGTATTTCGGGTCTGGTAGGAATCCTGGTCCTAATTCCATACCAGAAGGACTGCTGTGGGTCAGTGCTGCTTATCTGCTATGTCACTGAATAACCAGAAAACCCGGGGTCCTCCGTGGGATACTCACTGAGATGTTTGCTCTACCCGGCCTGGGAGACTTCATATTTAGTGAGTTTAGATGCGTTTGATGACCTCAAAACTCAGGAATAATAGCAAGAATGTGTATAATATTCCAGGCCGAGTGTTTTATATATATTGAGCCATTTAATCATCACAATAACCCCATAAAGTAGGTGCTATTATCATACCTCATTTGCAGATGAAGAAACCGAGGCACAGAAAGGCAGTGACTTGCCCAAGGTCACACAGCCAATAAGTGAGAGGGCTGTGATTTGGACATGGCAGTCCACTAGGTTATGATTCTTCTCAAACCCAATCCAGTCTCCTCCTCCAGTGCTGGTGACCCATGTTAGTTCCATCCATGTCCCCATGTCCAGGCCTTGTGGAGTCTTGATACTCTCCCACGCAAGTGTCAGGTGATAAAACTGCTCATCCCATAGATCAGTTACATCTCTGACTTACACAGGTGCCGAGCACCTCCTGGCAAAATACAAAAAAATAATAATATAGCAAATTTTAATCCTGCCAGAATTCTGGTATAAATGCCTATGGACGTGTCTGACAGCCTGAGGTGGCCCCAGCACCTCAGAAGACTGAGGCAGGGGCAACACAATTCCTGAAGCAGAAATCCACTTCACGGGACATAGGAATCCGACACTGTGGCCCAGCCTGAGCTGTGGGACCCCCACATGAGGAGTCAGTGGGATTCTGGGTACAGAATGACACCACACCCCATGCTGACCAGGTCACTTGTGTGGCAGGTATGCTTCCTGGCAACAAAGAGCTGTGTGGGAATTGAAAGGGCCGTCTCACTTGAGGCTCAAGCAGCTTTCTTCTGCCACTAACTGACTCTAACACAAAGAGGGGGATGAATGGGGCTCACTTCCAGGAAAGCAGCTTGGATTCCAAGTGCATCAGCTCAGTGACAGAGTGGAGCGGGACCTCCCAGCCACAGCAGCCCTGAGGGTGGCCAGGTGTTCTTCACATCGAGACTCAGAGAGGCCCAGCTCCCAGCACCGCGGTGCAGAGGGTCTTCAGCAACCTGCCCGTGGGCAGCTTGGGCAGCAGGCTAGAGGTCAGCTCAGGGGCCATATCTGAGATACCTACAGGACCATCTGTTTACCAGCCATGGTAGCAAGCAATGACCAGAGTTGATTCTCAGACACACGCAAGCATCCCTGGAAACTTCCAAGAAACAACAGGAACCAGGGAGGAAAATTCTTCGGAAGACTGGAATGCTTGCAGATAAGTTGGTTGGAACTTGTAGCCTTCAAGGGCCAGCTTAATGCAGCCACCTCTGTATTAGCTGGCTTGTGAAGCCTGAGTATTCAAGACATGCGCGTTTTGAAACTGGAGAATTCTGACTGCTATGAAGTGGGTGCTGAAAACACAGATGGTAAAAGTGTCCATGTCTCTGGATTACGTCACTGGACAGTTTCAACTCCTATAATTGTCTACATGATACAATATAAGAATGCATTACTCCAATAAAAAAAAAAGGCTGGGGCTTCCCTGGTGGCGCAGTGATTGAGAATCTGCCTGCTAATACAGGGGACACGGGTTCGAGCCCTGGTCTGGGAGGATCCCACATGCCGCGGGGCAACTAGGCCTGTGAGCCACAACTACTGAGCCTGCGCGTCTGGAGCCTGCGCTCCGCAACAAGAGAGGTCGTGATAGAGGCCTGCGCACTGTGATGAAGAGTGGCCCCCGCTTGCCGCAACTAGAGAAAGCCCTTGCACAGAAACGAAGACCCAACACAGCAAAAATTAATTAATTAATTAATAAACTCCTACCCCCAACATTTTTTAAAAAAAAAGGATGCATTAAAAAGTGCAATTTAAAAAACTGCTATGAGCACTCCCTCCTAAGGGCCCCTCTGGGCAATTCCCCACGCAGTGCTCGTCAGCTCTTGGCCCCGTTTAATTCTGTCCTGGGCTCTTGCTGCTCATCTTCCCTTCCCAGAAGAATGATCTAGATTTGGGGCTGCCCGCCCCAGCTGCTTACTCTTCCCTCAATGTGTGTACCACATTGTGGCTGAGACCCTCCTGGACGTGGCTGCAGCCCAGTGGGCCCTCCACAAGCCTAGGCCCTCACCCTGCAGGGAAGGAGAATGGAATACAAAGGCCTAGGTCTTCAGCATTTTTGAACCAATCTTGTACACTGACCTTGCAAATGCCAAAGCCTGCCCACACCACCTCCAGCAGAACCCCTGCAACTGGCTAGTGAAGCCCTCTGGAGACTCTGGGGGAAATCCTGTGTTGGCTCTGGTTTAGTAACAAGGACTGAAATAAGGGGAGCTGACCAGCCTTCACGTGCTGCTTTCCACTTGCCCAAACGCTAGCTCACACGAGGCTCCTTCGAGGACTTGATTTAATGCCTCTGCCTTTACAACAGAGCAAACTGAGATTCATAAAGTCCACCCAGCAAGCCACAGGAATTAGAATTGAAGTCTCTACACTCTTAACGGCCATGTTTCTTCCTTTGCTCGCTTCCTCTGGGATTTGGTTAACGGGCTTGAACCAGGCCTAGGGAGGTCACCAGCTGGAAGGGTATTTGCTGTGACATAGCACGCCTCAGCAGGGGGGCCTGTAGATCATCATGGGATCCGCAGATCTAGCAACCTGAATATCTTATCTCTTGCAGGAACCTGGGGCAGGGGAAAGACCGCTTTATTCTGGTCTCTTGATGCTTCTGTTTAGCTTTGGCCTCAATCATCAGTCTGTTTTCTTAAACATTTGTGCATCATACTTAGTGGAGTTGTTTTCAATAACAGGGTATCCTAGAATGTAGTATCCTGTGATGAGTTACCAATAGGATACTATTTTTTAAATCTTTATAAGCAGCATCACAAATTATTAATGCATATACCAGGTGAAGTAAATTAGCATCAGCTTTTATCATAGTATCATGAATTCTAAAAAACTTAGTCAAATAAAGTCTGTCACTTCCCAAGCTTAAATAACTCTGTGGTAAAATCAACTGTCAGATACCAGTATCTACAACACTGAACAGTGTTGCCAACACTCTTCACAAGGGAAGACCATTCTTCCAGGAAACCCAAAGCTCTCCATACTTTGATGAGGGGTTTCTCTCATAAGTCAGGAAGATGGCCAAGTGAGATGGGATTCGAATAGATGATCTTCATTGCTGTGCAGACTGGCCTGTGCAATTTTCTCCCTCCTGGAGACAAAAAAAAAATTCTACAAAGTGAACACAAAACCTTGAAAATTTTATAGTCACTTGGGCTGTATAGGTCTAATTTTCTGCCCATCCCCTGAAGTCCAAATAAGCATTTTCTTACCTTGACCTCATACATCTTCCCACATGGTAGCCAGCAGCTTTCAGGGTGCAACCCCTGGATGAAAGATGAGCACATCTGCAGGTACCTCTGGCTTCCTTCCTGCCCTGCTGCATTAGCACTTCACATTCAGGTGTTTAGGCTCCCAGCATCTGCCAGGGTTAGTGTGAAAACCATGCCCCCTACCCGCCTTGGCATCTGGGTACAGAAGTCAAATTGCTTACACAGCAGGCTTTTGGGGTTGAAGTGTGGTGCTACTACTGACTGCAGGAGATCCAGGCTTTCCAAGGAGACCTGCTCCCTGGGAGGAGAAGCCCCAGAGTGCATTATCTCACATTAGCTGAGTCTTCCTGCTGGCTCGGCTGTCCCTAGACTTTCCCACACAGGACAGTTTATAGGGCTTAACTCAGAATCTTCTAGCATTTGAATCACATCCCATCCCTTGTTGCTAAGCCATGTGGCTAAAAGAAAACATACAGACTTTCTACATAAATTATGTACGTAGCCCTCAAGTCTTTGGTCCAGCTAAAGGTACATCTTCTTTTCATAAACAGGAATTGTGTTTCTGACACCACGTCCATCGCTTTGTTCAGATGGAAACTTAAACTGCATTTGATGACCGTGGGTGTCATTCTGTTCCATCACTTGCTAACAAGACTAAAACATTTTACACTGTTGGAACACTTTGTCAGGAGAACTGTTCAAATAAATGCTTAAAAGCAGCTTTGTGTAGCAGGATAGATGATCGATGCTTACTGCCCAAGAACTGAAGTCATTTTAGAAGTTGTTTCTTTAATTAACTGAATCATTGGGCTTTCTAATGGATAGAGATCAAGAGCAGATATCTATCATCAAATTCCTCTTCATGTCATCTTCATTCTAGAATCTGGATTTCCTTTATTGAGAGTGCTTGAAAATCAAATAGGCAATATGATCTTGATTATATTTTTAAATGCATAGAAAAAAAGCTATCAGGACAGATGCCAATAAATTAGCAGTGATTATTCATGGGTGATAAGATATTGGAAATCTTTCCTTTCTTCTTTACTTTTAATACATTTTCTAAATTTTATACACAGTATTCCTTTACTTTTGTTTTGTTTGTTTTCTTTTGCGGTACGCGGGCCTCTCACTGTTGTGGCCTCTTCCACCGCGGAGCACAGGCTCCGGACGCGCAGGCCCAGCGGCCATGGCTCAAGGGCCCAGCCGCTCCGCGGCACGTGGGATCCTCCCGGACTGGGGCACGAACCCGCATCCCCTGCACCGGCAGGCGGACTCCCAACCACTGCGCCACCAGGGAAGCCCTCCTTTACTTTTATAACCAGGAGAAAAACAGACTTTTAACAACTACTACATGCAATTTTGTATTTACCATCTGATTATAACTGTAAAAAATATATGTAACTCAAAAGGATTAGAGGGCTTCCCTGGTGGCGCAGTGGTTGAGAGTCCACCTGCCGGTGCAGGGGATGCGGGTTCGTGCCCCGGTCCGGGAAGATCCCACGTGCCGCGGAGCGGCTGGGCCCGTGAGCCATGGCCGCTGAGCCTGCGCATCTGGAGCCTGTGCTCCACAACGGGAGAGGCCACAACAGTGAGAGGCCCGCGTACCACAAAAAAATTTTAAAAAAAAGAAAGAAAGGAAAAAAAAAAGGATTAGAAGTAGGCGCATTCACGTGTTAACAGTGATTGTCTCTACATGGTAACAAATGGGTTGAATTATTTTTCTACATTTCTATATTTTCAAAATTTTCCCTAATTAACATGTAAATATTGTTACCAACAGTAACAATAAATAATAGAAATTTAATGCATATTTTTCCTTCCCCTATCCTGGTTGAGAATATCAAGAATGAAGAAGATGGGGGAACATTTTTCAAGGCCCCATACAGGCCCTGCACAAGGGGCAGGAGAACCTCAGGCTACCTTTCTCCACCAGCCCTGTGTATTCGTTTGCAGCCAGGATAGTGTCCTGAGGTCTCTTGACAACTGTTCCCACTAAGCAGCCTTGAAGAATTCATGGACCATGAGAGCCTTCCTCTGAGACCCCCAGAGGGAGCCCCGCTGAGCTTCAAGTGGGAGCTGCTCCCTCCACCAAGGTCACAGGGGCTTGCAGAGGTGAGGAGGTCAGCGCTTGAGCCCATGGCTGCAGTGTGTTTTCCTACGCTGGGAAAAGCATCTCGTAGACAGAAAGGTGAAATGTGAACTAAAAATAGAGCGGCGCTAGCCCAGGCCACTGGGGGCTGAGGCAACAAACAGAGGCAGACACAACAGAAGGGCTGAATGAGCTGAGGACAGATGGCCCCTCGCAGCCTCTCACATCTGCTCTAAATCAGACCCTGTTTTCTGCGGCTTCCACTATGGCTCAAGGCTGACCTCCCCACCATCGGCACCTTTCTCCCTGCACTTAGGAATGCTACTGGCATTCCAAGACCATTCCAGTGGGTTCAGCAGAAAAGAGAAGCCCGTCCCTTGCATGGCTCTTGGTTGTGGCCTTGAGGAAAATTTGTTCTTACCTGAAGAATTTAAGCAGCCCTTGCCAGAGCAGAGCGTTACCATGGACAGAACTGTCCTGTGTAGTTCAAGAAAGATGGGTTCCACCACAGAAGCACCAAATCTGCTTTTGCTGGCCCAACTGGCCTTTCTGGTAAAGAAGTCTTATTGGGTTTTCCTTCTGCTCACAAACTGTTAGTAGCAGATGGAATGCAGCTTTGACCTCTGCCAGAGGCTGGGAGCCAACCCGGGAGGGGACAGGTGGCTCTTTAAAGCTTCATATTCCTCATTTGTAAAATGGGTGTATTGCTGCTTAGGTCTGTTGTGCTGTGCACACTGCAGACCTCTTCTCCCTTTTTCCTCTGAACAGTAAAACACAATTACTAAAATTTCAAGATAATTCAGAAGGACCCAATTCATCCTTTGGATGGTTGCTTTCTGTTTTTAAAAGCCTGCTACAAACTGGTATGGATAAGCTATTGATGTCTGTTGACGCCCTAAAAAGAGCTGCTTTCAGGAATGTGAGGCGAAGGCCGTGGCAGCAAATGCAATTCCACTTAGAGTATTTCAGTTGAAGAGATATGAACAGGGCAAAGGGACCCCAAAGGGGTTTTGAGGCAGTCAGGGACTAGCAACAGCAGGAAGTCAGGATCCCGGGACCACAGGGACAAGGAAGGAAATCCTATTACTGATAGCTGGTGAGGAGGGCCTCCCAGGCAGGAGTTGAAGTCCACAGCCAAGAACCGAGACAATGAAACAGGGAAGGAGGGGAAGAAACGCCCCAACCTCATTCTCTGCCATCCTCCTATCTCCCAGTGGTGCCTCCCATCTGCCAAGCCCAACCAGAGGCCAGAGGGCAAGGAGAGCCTGAGGGATGTAGCCTTCAGAAGGGGTCCAAACCAGGGGGTCGTTGAGCAGGGCAGAGGAGAGTGGAAGTGAGGCCTGGAGGGCGAATAGAGACCAACAAGCCCCATGCACTTTCCCAGTACAGGTTATGAGCAGTTGCTTTGCAGATCACCAGTCCTCTTTATCCATTCATTCCTACCTTCAGAAAGCATTTATTGAGCATCCTCTGTGTTCTAGACTCAAGAGATAAATTTAGAATGCAAAGATGAATGAGATAACACTGCCTTGCCCTTGAGGAGCTCAGGTCCTAGTGGGGTGACCAAACAGTAACATTCAGTGTCCACAATGCACTCAACTACATAACTCAGTCTTTTTTTTTAATGCCCATGTCAATATAATTCTACTTTTGTAGTTACAAAGAGTTTTACATATTCTTGTCAGAACCGATTCTTTCTTAGTTCAGATCACGTTCTGTGCATCACTAAGAAAAATCAAAATCATTTAACATCATGTTCCAGACTGAATTTTGAGATATTTCAGTGATCTCTGAGAAATAGCTTATTCAAAAACATTGCCAGACACTTCAACTGGGCACCATGAGGGACTGGAAAAGCTCCTTCTCTGTGACTCTTTTTTTTTTTTTAATTGTATTGAAGTATAGTTGATTTACAATGTTGTGTTAATTTCTTCTGTACAGAAAGTGACTCAGATTTATATATGTATGTGTATATATATATATATATTCTTTCTCATATTCTTTTCTATTATGGTTTGTCACAGGATATTGACTATAGTTTCCTGTGCTATACAGTAGGACCTTGTTTATCCATCCTGTATATAATAGTTTGCCTCTGCTAATCCTAAACTCCCATTCCTTCCCTCCCCTACCTCCCTTCCCCCTTGGCAACCACAGGTCTGTTCTCTATGTCTGTGAGTCTGTTTCTGTTTTGTAGATATGTTCATTTGTGTCGTATTTTAGATTCCACATATAAGTGATATCATATGGTATTTGTCTTTCTCTTTCTGACTTAATTCACTTAACATGATAATCTCTATGTCCATCCATGTTGCTGCAAATGGCATTATTTCATTCTTTTGATGACTGAGTAATATTCCATTATATATATATATATATATATATATATATATACCACATCTTCTTTATCCATTCATCTGTCGATGGACATTTAGGTTGCTTCCATACCTTGGCTGTTGTACATAGTGCTGCTATGAACATATGGGTGCATGTATATAGCTCAGTCTTTAAGGTAGGCACCAAGCATTAGACTATTAGATGACTCTCCTAAAAGCCTCAACTTCAATAAGCAGTGAGCAGGGATTCAAACTATTGGAACTTCCAAGCTAGTGGTTGTAACCATCACTCTATAGCATGGGAAGGGCCATGTGTGCAGGTGGCACAGGCTGCCCTGGGAGGCCACAGAATCCAAATGCCATCAGCTCATCAGTGACCAGGACTTCAGCGTCTGATCTATACACCTGGTTAAACTCTACATCATCCGAATAAAAATTGTATGTTCCCTACTTCAAGCCACACTGATTTTCAACGCTGACCAGATGTTAGGACTTACTTGTCAGCCTAGTGACCACAGAATAATTCTGAATTCTCTAATACTCCTGGCCCCCAGCATTTGGATGAGGGATTGTGGACTGAAGTGAAGGTCAGCAAACCTAGGACTTGTCGGATCCTGCCCTGCCTTTCCCTCCTCTTCCTCTCTGAGCTTCCAACCAGATGGAAAACAAAAGAACTGCTTTATGAGTACCTAGATGACATCTAGATAGCCCCCTAATGTAGGCTCTTTGATGAAAGTTGAATTAAAACTTGAGCTAAGGCTCAAGTTTCTTCCTTGGGTTCCCATTCTCTGTCCTCTGACTCTAAGGCGAATGAGCTGCAGAATGGATCCTGGGCCTGCCTTATCTACCAAGTTATACGGTCAGCAGAGGAGGAAGAAGAGGAGAACTGGCTTGGGCCCGCCAGGGAATGCAAGTGAGCATAGGACGTGGGAGCAAGACCTCGGATGTGGTCGTGGGGGAGCATGGTTCAGGGTCCCCACCTTCAAGCTCACCAACCCCACCCACTAGTCACTCAAGACCCAGAGGGAATGAAGGTCTCAGA
Source organism: Mesoplodon mirus (assembly GCF_964341445.2). Lineage (NCBI taxonomy): Eukaryota > Metazoa > Chordata > Mammalia > Artiodactyla > Ziphiidae > Mesoplodon > Mesoplodon mirus. The sequence goes on from NC_138985.1 coordinate 73,479,376, forward strand.
CAAATCAGATTAACACTCTTCCAGGAGAAGATAGAGTTAGTACAGGGAATTGGCACAGGGGTGAAATCTTGGTGACATGGAGTACAAGTTCCCTCTTTAACGCTTCCCTCCAGGGGCACCTTGCTTTGGGAATTGTGCTGTTTAAAGGCACACATTCAATTTATTTGGCAGAAAATAAATTAATTAGGGGAAAAGAAAAACCAGATTCCATGTTAGACTAAACCTTTTTCCAAGTCACCAAAGGTGATGGCTATCTTCTCCGTATAAAAATATAAATGCCTTACCTCCAAGTGGACCTTTACAATTTACTTTTAATGATCTTTTATTATGGTAAGGACACTTAACATGAGCTCTGTCCTCTTAACAAAATTATAAGTGTACAATACAGTATTGTTAGCTCTAGGTACAGTGTTGCAAGCTGATCTCTAGGACTTATTCACCTTGCTTAAGTGAAACTTTATGCCAGTTGGTTAAACCCCTCGTTTCCCCCTCCTGGCATTCCTCACTTTGATTCTGTGAATTTGACTACTTTAGATACCTCCCGATACACAAAATCATGGTGTTTGTCCTTCTGTGATTGGCTTATTTCACTTAGTAGAATGTCTTCAAACTTCATCCATGTAGTTGCAAATGGCAGGATTTCCTTCTTTGTTATTAAAAGCACTTCCAGGGAGGTGACTTCCCACCATACATCTCCCCACCTGCTGTGAGAGGGGCAAGGGATTTCAGGGTTCAACACCAGTGGGGAAAGCAAAGACCTGATTTCCAGGCCCTCGTCGCTGCTAACCAGATGGCTGACTTTTGATCACTCTTTATGGTCTCTGAGAGTCAGTTTCTTCTTCTGTAAAATTAAGCGATTGTGTTAAATGCCACTAAGGTCTCTTCCGCCTTTGAGTGGTTACAGTTCTGTGTGGATTAGATAATGCATCGCACATGTGTCTAAGGGTATGTGCCTATAGACATCCACACACAAATGTTTACGTAAATATGTTTCCTCCCCACCTCGAGGCCCTCGCCATATGGGGGGAAAAGTTGGTTTAATGGTAGTTCCAACACTGAATTTCATAAGAAAAAAAGTATTATTTTCAACATCTTCCTCTAGTATGCTTTTTTGTTTCCCTTTTTTTCCTAAGAAAATGCCATAATATAAATGTTAAGATCATTATAGAAAAGGAATCCTTCCTGATGAGCTTGGGATCCTATAGTAATTATATTAAACCAGGCCTTTTATTGCTGGTTAATGAAATTCTTTTAAAATTGAACCAGCTTCAAGTAAACTGATTTGCATTGATTTGGTGATGTATAGAGCTCAAGCCACTCTATGTATAAGCAAATTAAAAGCCTTAAGCCCTACAGCCAAGCTGCACAGTCCCTGGCTGAAAAATTGATCCTATGGTATCCTCCAGGGGCACCTTGCTCTGGGGTTGGTGCTACTTAAAGGGACACAGTCAATTTCTTTGGCAGAAAATAAGTTAATTAGGAGAAAAGAAAAATCATGTTCGGTCCTGGATTAAACCATTTTCCAAGTTACCAAAGACATTACAATTATCTTTGTAATGAAAAAGTCATCCTGGATGCCTCCTGAGTCCACCTCACACACTCCTAAATGACAACATGGGTGAAGCCTTGTGTTCCTCCCAAGCTGCTCTCCCTGAGCATCCTGCACAGTCCTGGTGCTCTGGGTCCTCCAGGAGGCTGGTCCTCCCATCCATCCTACTGCCACACCACAGCCTGGTACTCTCCTCTCCATCACTCCCAACAGGGTCTCTCCTCCTGCTGAAAAGGATGGAGGGAGGACCACACAGAGTGCCTCACAGACACCAGGTCCAGGAACCAGGGGTATTTGGCAAACATTCAATGTCTCTGTCCCAGCCCCCTTCTCTCCTTCCGACTCTGCCAGGCAAAGCAAAGTTTTATGTTGACCTCTGTGTTTAAAAAAAACCCTTCATCTCCTCCCTACAAATGTCCAGAGGGCTACCCTGCTTGGGTTTATACCCAGCCAACTTTCCTTTGGCTTTAAACCTATTGCCATATACCCATATGGTCAGTATTAAAATATTAAAATCACTATTTGATTATTGATTTTATTTATTTATTTTAAAAATATTTTTATTTATTTATTTATTTTGGCTGCATTGGGTCTTCGTTGCTGGGCATGGGCTTTCTCTAGTTGCAGGGAGAGGAGGCTACTCTTAGTTGCAGTGCGCGGGCTTCTTATTGCTGTGGCTTCTCTTGCTGCGGAGCTTGGGCTCTAGGCGTGTGGGCTTCAGTAGTTGTGGCATGTGAGCTCAGTAGTTCTGGCTCGTGGGCTCTAGAGCTCAGGCTCAGTAGTTGTGGCACACGGGCTTAGTTGCTCTGAAGCATGTGGGATCTTCCCGGACCAGGGCTCAAACCCATGTCCCCTGCATTAGCAGGTGGATTCTTAACCACTGTACCACCAGGGAAGCCCCTTGATTATTGATTTTATGATATAGTATTATGATATAGATGTATTATGATAGTATTATTATAGATTTGATTTGTATTAAAATCAACACTGAATGAATACTTTTCAACTACTACTATAAAAACTTAGGTGTACCACACTTCTAGAAAATGTCCATGCCAGTCATAAATTATTACACTGTAGATGGCTAAGGTTCAGAATAAAATCATAGAATTGGACCTGAAATTAAACTAGATAAACCCCGTACTAATAAATTAATCCATTCAGTCCCCTTTTCAACATTTCTACTTGACAAGGAATTCACTAACTCACATGGCAAAGATGGAATATTAGACTCTTAAAGAAACTTTTTAGGACAAACAAACTCATTTTTGGATGAGAAAAAAAATGTGAGAGAGGTTAAAATGGCTTGCCCAGGCCTCACAGAGGCAGAGAGAGCCAGAGGCAGGCTGGGCCGCCACCTCCAGCACCCAGGCCTGTGCTGTTCCTCTTCAGTGTGTTGTGTCGCAAACCCTGTCATCAGGGCACACTTAATGGAAGAAGACAATGTCCATTGTACATGCAAGGAGTTCCCCTGAATTCTTCTCTTTTAACTTAAAGAGACAAGTTACTTTTATTTTCTATTCCATAATACACCCATTTTCTTTTAATATAAAAATATATAGAATTAATTGCTGATCTAAGAAGAGCTGTGTGTTTATTCTGTGGTTGCTGATGCCTGTGGCCCACCACTATGTACCTCCAGTAGTACCTGTGACCTATGTTGAGAAGTAAAAGTTTATCTAAGAATTAAAACATTCCTTAGATTAATTCAACAAATATCAATATTATTTTATGTACTTAATAAAAATTTCTTGGATGCCTACTGTTTGCCAGCTGCTGAACTGAGCACTTAATATATATTATCTCATTCAATCTTCATAATAATCCTGTGAGGTAGATATCATTTTCCTCATTTACAGATAAGGAAACAGGTTCAGAGAAGTTAAGCAAGTTGCCCGAGTTCACACAGCTAGTGAGTGGCAGACTGGAATTTGAATCCCGGTTTGGACTTGTAATCCCTGTCTGAGCCCAAACTCATTTGTTTTCAAGTGATACAAACCCAGGAAACTCAACTCATGTAACTGGGGAAGTTCATTGGTAAAACTAGCCTAGTGACACATTTCCATATTTTGGTTCAGCTTCTCACTGAGTACTTACTAATCTCTCCTACAACAGATAGCTCCTCCATATGGTGGAAGTAATGGGGAAAGGAGCATGGCTGCAGGTAGCTTGAGCTTATATCAAATCATCTCAGCAGACCATGGAGACTGAGAGCCTCAGAAACGCACCAGAGGGCTCTGATAGGCCTGGATGGGGTCAGTGCCATCTCAGGACCAATCACGGGCCCAGAGGATGGGATAACAGTTGGCCTGACTGGGTCATGTCCCCACCCCCATGGCTAGAGTAAGGGTGGATGGAGGGGGTTGCAGTACGCAGCAGCTCCGTGCATCACAGGACAATGCAGCCAGTCCAACTGAAAGGACTCCTGGCCAACAAAATACAATAGATGTCCTCTCCAGCCACCCTGAGACAACTAGTAAGATTATCTAGAACACTCATAATAAAAATCAATCTACTGGTCTTCAGTGCTCTGTCATTGCCCTTTGGTAGAAGCAGGAAAGATGATTTAGCATATGCCCATACCCCCAATTTTACAATCACAGTTTTGAGGGATTCCCCATTCAGCCTGAGGGAAAGAGCAGGGAGGAAGATAGGCTTCCTGTGGTTAGCACAGCCAGCAGAGACCAGCCCTTTACCTAACAGTGCTAACTGCTGAAACGCCTGAACCAATTCTCTTTGCAGAAAAACGGAAGGGAAGATTGCTCCATCCCCATAATCTCTCCCAAAGAGTGTTACCACCAGGTGCCTACCCCTCCCTTTGGTGACCTCATGCTCCAGCTGTCCCCTTCTGGGGCTGCTCAACCCAAATCCTGAAAGCGCAGACAAAAGGCAGGTAGCCGTTGGCACCACTGAGGACGGGGTTTCCAGACCAAACTCTACACTTGCCAATAAGTATTTACATTACGGGGGCAAAGCACAAAGCCCTGGGCCTGGTCAGGGCTGAGCGGCTGAGAAAGGGCCTTAATGAGCCCTGAGAAGCCTGCCTTCCCAGCAGAACAAGTGCTCAAGGTTAATGTCTTCAGAATTCAGGGAGAATACCTTGTTTTGACTGAAAGATCAAAGCAAGGGACGTTTTTGATCAGAATTGCCTGGACAAATATTTTAGCCTCCAATTTATTCTGATTATGCAGAAGAGGCCTGAGAGGGTCACAGCCAGTTAGAGAGACGGTCACTCAGCCCAGCCAGGCTGGAGGGAGGACAACTCTTGTTTGAGAGTCCTGAGATTGGAGAACATTCTACTGGCTCAGGCTGAGGGAAGTCACAGAGGCGGGCGAAACCCTCCCAGCTCCACTTGCTGGGCTTGTAGCACTCCAATGAAGACAGGTTCAACCTGGAAGGGGCCTCAGAGACCCCCCCTTGGTCTGGGGCCATGTTCCAGTAGCTTGCCACACAGCCAGCTAACAGCCAAGTTGGGAGGAGAATCAAGCCACCCTCTCCTAACCCCACCACCTGCACTGCTCCCCAAACTCCCTGCTGAAAATGTTGGCAGTGAGACATGAACTCGACCACAAACTGTAAACCCTGGGGAAACATCCACAAGAAGCCCCTGAGAAGCTGAGGTGAGGCCATTCGTAGTCACAGCTGCTGCTTCAAGGGGCTATGAAAGGGCCTTGAGGACCCCAGGGAGGAAGGGCAGCCTTGGAGTTGCAAACACACCAGGAACAATCCCCACCCCACCCCCCGAAAGAGGCAGATGTCGTTTTCCAGAGCAGGCTCCAGATAGCAAGCTGAAGCTGCATTGTCGGAGATGTGCATGGGGCCCAATCCTAGGGCTATCGTAGGAGGACTTTTCCGTAATTACAGATATTTGATGAGCACTTCTCTGTAGCGGGTATAGTGCTTTTACATAAGTTCACTTATTGAATTCTGGTAATAAACCTGCAATGCTGTCTCCATTTTATAATAATGAACCTGAGGCTCAGAGGGGTACAATATTTTGCACAAGGCAGACGAGCCACTACATAACAGACGCAGGATTAGAGCACAGACTGCTCTTCAAAGCCTTTTCAGAATCAAGCAGCTATCCTGACTTTCCTGCATGAACTGTACCTTGGATTAACAAAATAGTTGGTGTGTTTTGGAAGATTCCAGCTAATAAGTGAAAGAGGAATGATAAATTCAGAATATCACCACTCAGCAACCACTAGTGCAGAAATAGTTCTAGATAATAATCATCAACGACTGAGAAATTCATTAGGTAAAAACCCAAGGGGGAATTATATCCCTAAGCAGGATCCCAATGTGATACAACAGGAAGGTGTATACACAACCTGTTGTCAAAAAAACCAGGCCTGAATCTGACCAAGCCACGAAATTTACCATCAGCCTGTGGGGAAAAAACAGGGGATAGAGGAACAAGTTAAACTACACCATGGACTTGTAAATGGGAAAGTCCAAACTATGTGAAATTCTTCAGTTCAAAATGACCTGATTTCTTACACAAATGAATGGCTAGAGAGGAAAAAAAGAGGAAGGGGGGACTTATGGACTAAAAGAGGCTTAAGAAACTTAGTAACCAATGAAATGTGTAAACCTTGCTTAGATCCCAATTCAAACAAACCAACTCTATAAAAGCATTTTTTAAACAATGGGAGAATTTAAATACTGACTGTGTATTCAATGATACCAGGTATATTAGTTTTCTATCACTGCCGTAACAAATTACCACAAATTTAGCAGCTTAAAGCAGCTCCCATTTATTATCTCACAATTCTCTAGGTCAGAATCCAGGTACACCATGTCTGGGCTGGCTGTCTTAGAGTCTCACAAGGCCAAAATCAAGGCATCAACAGAGCCTTTATGGAGGCTGTGGGGAAGAGTCTGGTTTCAAGCTACTCAGCTTGTTGACTGAATCGGTTTCTTGTGCTGTAGGACTAAGATCTCCATTTCCTGTTAGCCATTAACCAGAAGCCATCCTTAGCTCTTAGAGACCTCTCTCTGGTCCTTGCTCACGGTCCCTCCATCTCAGAGCCAGCAACAACTTGTCAAACTCTTCCCACACTCAGAATCTCTTCAAATTTCCCTTCTGTTCATCTTTCTTCTGCCTTCCTCATCCTCTTCCAGCTGGAGACAGCTGTCTGCTTTTAAGGGCTCACATGATCAGATTGGGCCCACCCAAATAATCCAGAAAAATCTCCCTATGTTTAGGCTCCTAACCTTAATTACATCTGCAAAGCCCCTTTTGCTGTGTATTCAGTTTCCCAGGATTAGACTGTGGACATCTTGCGGGGAGTGGGGTGGGAGTGAGGGAGGCATTATTCTGCCTACCACACCAAGGAATTAGTGATTTTTCAGGAGTGGTAATGCTGTTGTGATTATGATTTAAAGTAAAATGGTCCTTATCTTTTAGATTGCATTAAGAAACATTTATAGATGAAATTGTGTAATAACTGATATTTTCTCAAAATAATCCAAGGGGCTAGGGAAAGTGGAGGAGGGTGTAGGTGAAGTAGGATTAGCCCTGTTATCATCATTGCTAAACTTGAGCGTTAGGCTCATGAAGATACATTCTTTTATCCATTCTGTTTTTGAATATGTATGATACTTTCTATAACTTACAAAAAAGGTGGGGGAGCCTTTTCCACCACACCAACAATCCTCAAAAATTAGTGGAATCACTAGAAAGCTTATTAAATATGCATATTCCTGAGTCCCATCCTGCAGATCCTGGTTCAGTAGCTTTGGAATGGGCTCCAGGGGGTTCTAATACGAATGGCATTGACGACACTTCAAGAAGCACTGTGCTATTATGGGAAGTTTAATTAAGAAAGTGGTAAAATATAGAAGGCCAAAAAATGTTAGAGAAGATCAAAGGATAGACAGATTGGGTCAGTTGGAGAAAACAGGGGAGGCTCCGTGAGAAAAGGTGTATGATACCTGAGATAAGGTCGTCCAAGGATAGATAGAATTTTAATAGCAAGAGATTTGGGATTTTCTTGCAAACTATACAGTCAGGAAAAGGTAAGGCATAGCTGAGAGATCCCAGCTTGCCGAGCTTGGTTGAGAAATAAGGTCAGTGAAGGAGAGGTGTAAAGTGATGAAACAGAAGGTGGGCGTGTTGCGGTGTGGAGTCCTGAATGCTAGGGTTTGTATGTAAACCAGCAAACAAGGGAACTGTTGATCAATAGTGTTTACAGAGGAGAATGATGCGTTTAGAGTTATGCATTCCAACCCCAAACCCCATTTCAGAATAAACCACATTTACCATTTTTTTCTAACCTTGGTCAGAAAATACTAGAAGACTTGAATGTGCTGTGCCTAAATCCATGTTTGCCAAAACTAAGACTGCCACTCAGAAAGCCATGCCCTTCTTTTTCTACTGGGGGCCTGTTGTGCACTGGGGATGGTTGGGCTTCAAATGGATCCTTTCTCCTTTCCGCTGTTACAAACACACTATGCACATTTATGTGCTTGCCTCAAAAGAGAAATAACCAAAGCAGCAAATGTATAACAGATCATCAGAGCTGCTATTTTAAATCCTAGCCAAATAAACTTGTTATTTTTCTAAGTATTGACTAAGCATGGTGAGATTCAGGCCACTGTTTGGAAAGGTGAAACCAACTTCACATTTTTCTTTGTATGTTTTGAAATTCCTAAGGAGTAGACAATGAAGTCGAGGAGGTTGGATCTGTGTTATCCCTTTGGCAAATGGAGAATGTAAATTATTACTCTTCGTCCTCTTCTAAAAGTGCCTCTCATATGTCCAAGGAGAATCTTAAAGGCCCAGAATATTTCACATTTTTGCCCCTGTGAACCCAGAGTTCAGTGTTAAACAGTTATGTTTGTTACAAGTAAATACAAGGGGGCAGTGGATAAACACACACACACTCAATTTTATCCAAAATGGAAAGGACCACACGTTTTCTGCTGAACTTTATTGCATCTAAAACACTACTAATTATAGGACACATCATTAAACTATGACATGCTATCGGTTATAAAGTACATCTTAATTTCAAAGATATTAAAATGTCAATCAATGAGTAATAATATTTTGTTTAACTCCTCCTCTAGAACAGAGCTCAAATTACACATTCCATAAAAATTGTTAGTCATCAGAGACATAAATGTCCCTAGCCCCAAATCTGTCATATACCAAGTGATTACTAAATGTTTGTTGAATACAAACGCAGGTGTCTGTGCTACACATAATTAATGCCATGCACCCTGCAGGTTGCAAAGACGGAATAAACATTTAATTAGCAAGATAAATCTTTATTGAGATCCTACCATGAAGACTTTCAGTCAGTCATCCCACATTACATAACAAGGTGGTTCCCACATTTAGCATGCATCAGAATCATCTGGAGGGTGATTAAAACACCATCACTGGGCCCCACTCCCAGAGTTTCTGATTCAGTATGTCCGGAGTAGGGCCTGAAAATTTGCATTTTTAAGTTCCCAGGTGACTCTGACCCTGCTGTTTTCAGGTACCACACTTCGAGACCCACTGATGTCAAGCGTGGTCTCTGCCCCCAAGGAGCTCCTAGTTTATTTGAAGAAATAAAGAAGAGCTCACACAAAGCTCTAGCAAACAGCAAAGAACTCTCTCTAATTATATGTGAGGAGTGTGACTCAGAGGAGGAGAGAGAAGAGTGAAGCCCAAGCAACCAGGGTTGATCCATGCCACTGATAAGATCAGACGGGGATCTTGAAGGCCAAGGAGATTTTGTCTAGAAGACAGCAAAGCTGATACTGAGCAGCGCCCTTTGTGCGTAGCTGACGTCAGTTCTGATTGGTCTATACCCGACCCTGCCATGGTGGTGTCTATTATGATTGGTCAGTGCCCACACCCATCAAATAATTTGTGGCGATGGAGAGGTGTGATGAGGAAGTTCAAGTAAAGGAAAGAAACCCAGAGGAGAGAAAGAGGGTTCTGGTTGGCAGGAAAACCAGCCTGATTATGCAGAACACAGCACTGGGGAGAAGTGAAAAAGAGGCTGAGAGGTGAGGATGGAGTACAGCTGGGAAAGGGGCCCATGAAAGCAGCCTGGAGAGAGGGGTTCAGGTCAGGGTAGTGCATATTCCAGGTGTGAAGGATGAATGCCTGGAGCAGGGTCAGGGCAGTAAGAGGAGAGAAATAGGGACAGACAAAACTAAGATTTAAAGAAGTCAACAGAGCTTAGTGCATGGTTGGGCACATGGTTGCCTTAAAATAAGGCAACTGCTAAAGATGAGAACGAATGACTTCAAAAATGAGAGGGACTTCAGGAAAAAAATAAAGACACTGAGAGAAGGAAAAGGTTTGTGGAGAATGAGAATGTGTGTGGTTTGAGACTGTGCATTTGATTGCTGACCGGCAAGTGGGATTTTGTCAAAGCTTCTGAAATATGCTATAGAGCTCAGTGGGAGGACAGGATTCAAGGCACAGACATAGGAAGTCATCAGTCTAGAGGTGTGAGTTGAAGCCAAGGAGGTGTGAGGGGTTTGAGCGAGGAAACTCAGGAGAAAACTGAAGTTTTAGAAGTACCCAAAGTGAGGCTAGGAAAAGCTGTCTGTTGAGTTCAACCGCATTTACAGAATATAAGCTTCATGCCAGACCGGAAGTGTAATAGAACAGAGAAGTTGATGTGGTACATTCAGAAGACAGATGACTAGATGGCATTCAGAATATAAGGATTCAAGATGATGGGCTGCACCCAAAGCCAGAAAGGACACAGAAGAGCCTCCCAACCAGTGTGTGTGCTGTAATGAGGGTGAGGGATGGATGGATTCCTGGAGGAGGTGATACCTACACTGAGAACAGAAGGGGGAGCAGGAGTTGGCAGGTGAAGAACAGTGAGAGGGTGGTATTTTATTCAGAGAGAGCTAATTTTCCAAGGAAATACAAACAGATTGGTCTGGTTTTAAATGAAGGTATTTGATACTTTGGTTGTCGCCATCCATTTTTTTTTTTTTTTTTTAATAAACAAGCTTAGAAAGAAAACCAGGAGAATGTAACATTAGTGGTCAAGGGAGAGTAGAGTTTCCTAAAGCACGAATTGGCAAGCCCAGATGCTGCTAGTCCTGAAGGAGAAGATGCATCTGGGAAAGCAGGTGGGTTGTGCCATGAAAAAATCAACGGCACCTTTAGGCAAAAGCCATCATCAGGGATGAAAGTGGCTATTATGTAATGATCAGAGGAACAATTCTGCTAGAAAAAGGTAACGATCTTGAACTATATGGTTGTAATAACATAGTCTCGGGTCATACAAAGCAAAAATTGACAACTACAGAAAGAAAATGTCAAATCCACTGCACTGGTAAAAGATTTTAGGACAGTTATCACAGAAACAAGTAGAATAAGCAAACCAAAAAAAATCAGCAAATAAATAGAAGATTTGAACTTGTTAATGAACAACTTGAATGTATATTAACTATGCCCAGCCTTTAGAGAATATACATTATTGTCAAGTATGCATAAAACATACATAGCATGCACCAGGCACAAAGCAAGGTTCTTAAGGAATTTACAGTCTGATAGAGATAAGCACGTGATGGTCACCAGCTTTATGACCTGTTCCCTGGTGAAACTTCAGGAGCAAGAAACTAAATTAAATGAGATTGATTCCCTTGCTCACACTGTGTCCTAGAAAGGCCTCCCTGGTCACATTCTGGTCAGCTCTGCTTCCTCCCCTGGGTCACCTCCAGCCAAGGATAGGTAGCTGTCCCAAGGTCAAATCCTGAACACAGGCTGCCTCTGGGGAGGGCCCCTGTGGGACTCCAGGTGCTGGGCATATGGAGCAAACCAGACCAAGGGAGCAAGAAATTTACCAACCCCATGAAGAAGAGCAAAAGGCTCCTGTCCCCACCTCAGAGAGGACGATGAAAGAGCACCTAAGCACAGTTCCAAATTTTGTACTTCCTGGTTTAAAACATCTTTTTCCTTTTTTTAAAAAATGGAGCCTGGAAATGTTTCTCTTTCCTGACTTGACTTTGGGCAGCAAGTCTGCTGACCACAGGTCGAGAGGGGAATGTTTCCCAAGCTTTTCAAATCACTTTTGCATGGTGCTTCTGCTAACATCTTCGGGAGCTGCTTTCCTGCAAAACAGTCTGGGAAATGGCAGGCTGGAGAAAAGTGTTTCCCAAACCACTTCCCTTCAGCTTTCTGCAAGCACACATTGCAACAACGGCCCCGTCACAAATACTGAAACCAACAGTTTCCCCAGCAGACTCCTCTGTGCGCCTCCTCAGCACTGCCGCACTAGGGCCCGTGTACCTGGATTCTCTCTATAAACAGGTTAAACGCTCAAGAAGGAGGCCTCTGGGGCTGGGGCTGCACCCTTCGGTGGAGCTGTTCATTTTCCTTCCCTCAGTAAAGCTGACCTTGGTTTTGTCACTTCACAGTCTAAATGGTTGGATGCTGTTGTATTATTGTTGTTACCATCCACATTTTTTTCCTTAGAGAAAATGCTAAAAATAAATGAGTCTTAATACAATGACAGGGATCTAATACCTGTGAGCATTTCTGCTTTTAAGAACTTGCTGGTGACGTGTGCATGACCATGTCACTCAACAACCTCGTCCCTGATCTATCAGGATGTCCCCTTGTCGCCATGGTGGCAGAGCAGAACAAGGCACTGTCAGTTAGGTGACTCCCAGAACCACCCAGAAGCCTGTTGTGTAGCCCTGATGAAAATGCATTTCACCAGACTCTGTGTCAACACAGGCCGGAGGCTGGTGTTCAGCTTTCCTTTGGAAACCAGACCAGGAAAGGGACCTCAGACTTGCCCCTTGATGTCCAAGCCGATGAGAAGTGCTAGTTCATGACAGTGACACTGACCAGTGGTGACTGAGGAGATGGTGACTGGGTGAATGATAGGGGGCCGGGTGACATATTGTAACACAGCTCTCATCATATTCAATCAGCTGAGAGCACCTTGGGTCTGAGAGGTTGTACCTCTGGGGCCTTTAGGGAAGTCTCCAGATTTCAGCACGCTCGTGAATGACTCATGGTGTGCTCTGGCCAGCTGAAGCGTTAAAGATGATTTAGAGCAAGTGGGACTCGTTTGTGGTTAGATGGACATCTTTAAGAGTCCAATTGCCAGCTTTTCTGGGGATTCAAAACCTATTGAGCTTGGAACAAAGCCAGGCCCATGCAAAACTGTGGATAGGTTTTTGCTCCCCTCTCCCTGTCCCCTTCCAATGCTTCCTTTCCCCTTCTGGGTGCCCCTGCCCTCAGGCCCTCACATGCTCATGTTGTCCCCAAAGCTCCCCACCAGGGTAACATAACAAAATGGTAGATACTTTTAAGTGAGCATGGTGCCAGGAGTTACACACACAGATTTTCTCATCCTCACGAAAGTTCTGCATTTTAAACATGAGAAAATTAAGTTACTTACCCTCAAACCACAGCAAAGGTGCTGGAAATGACATTGGAAACCAAGTTGAGCTGATTTCATCCTTACCCTCCCTGCCCCCCATTGCACCATGCACATCCATCACCCTCCCTGTCAGCTTTTCCCTCCCACCTATGTTTCATTCCTTCTCAGCTGAAAACTAAGCCGCCTAAAGCAGTGGTTCTCAAAGTGTGGTCCCAGACGGACATTAGCATCACCTGGGAATACAGATTCTTAGGACTTACTAAATCAGAAACTCTGGGGGTAGGAGCCAGCCATCTGTGTTTTAACAAAGCCCTCCAGATAAGCTTGATGCACACCAAAGCGTGAGGACCACTGGGCTAAAGGATTCAAACCATCATGTGGCTGACATTACTGAGCCATGAAGCAATTCTCTCCACCTTGTATGAGAAAATACCTGAGGCTCTAGAAGATTACAATTGCCTGGATCTCCTAGGAGTGTGTACAGTTATTATCTTTGGTCTTTTGTCTTCCAGATCATACCCATCCTCCCCTCAAGTTCAGCAGGACCAACGCGGGCAGTGACATGGACCTTTTCCAGTGACAATTCCATACCAGCTACAGTTCTCAGCCACTACCTGGAGTATTTTGCCACCTCTACCCAGTGAGTGAGATTGTTGCGTGTGCATTGACCTTCCAGTGGTAAATTCTTCAAAACGGCAGCAGCAGCAACAACAACAACAGCAAAAAGCTTGAAGGAAGAGAAGCTGAAGGGAGGAGAGAGTGGGGTGGCCACAGTATAGGCAAATTGTAGGATGACTTTCTTTTCATTGCGGAAAAAGTTACATAAATGTTACCGTCTTAACCATTTTTAAGTGTACAGGTCAGTAGCATTGAGCACATTCACATCAGTGTGCAACCATCACCACCATCCACCTCCAGCACTTCATCATCACCCCAAACTGAAACTCTGTACCCATTAAACCCTAACTTCTCATTCCTCTCTCCCCCCAGCCCCTGGTAACTTCTCTTCTACTTTCTGTCTCTATGAATTTGAGGTACTCTAGGTACCTCATGTAAGTAGAATCATACAATAGTTTTCCTTTTGTGACTGGCTTATTTCACAGAGCATAATGTCCTCAGGGTTCAACTATGTTGTAGCACGTGTCAGAATTTCCTACCCTTTTAAGGCTGAAAAATATTCCATTGTATGTATATTCCACATTTTATTTACCCATTCATCCATCAATGGACATTTGGGTTGCTTCCACCTTTTGGCTGTTGTAATGCTGCTAACGATATTGGTGTACAAAATATTTGAGTCCCTGCTTTCTAGTCTTTTGAGTATAACCCAGAAGTTGAATTTCTGGATCATTTGGTAATTCTGTGTTTCATGTTTTGAGGAACCATAATATTGTTTTCCACAGTTCTACGTTCCACATTTTACATTCTCACCAGCAATACACAGGAGTTCCAGTTTCTGTACAGCCTCACCAACAGTTTTCTGTTGTTTTCTGATAATAGCCATCCTAATGGGTGTGATGTAGGCTGTGTCTTTTAGGATGCTTATCCACGCCCTTCACCTAAAAGAGAAAAACTTTTGCTAGTGCTCCAATGTGTTTCTTATCATTTTAGACCTGAAGGTACCTAAATGATTGCCTAGTCTAGTCGCATTCAAATTATTTAACAGCAGAACCCTTTCCCCTCCAATTCAGTCTTATTTGGAAATCTAAAATGTAAAAGAGATAAAAACAGAGACGCTCAGGTTAATCCAAAGGTGAGACCTAGCCCCTCCCTAGCCTCCTTCTCTACCTCCTCCTTCTGCAGAGCTCGAGACCGGTCAGCTTGAAAACTGCTGACCGAGCCCAGTAATAAGCACAGGTCACCAAACTGAGGCCTCTATCTTTGTCCCTCACTGGACTACATGCTCTGTGAGAGCAAGACACTGTCTGTCTTGGTCACCTCTGTATCAGCAGCAACTAGCACAGTGCTTGTTACATATTAGTGCTCCGTAAATCTGTGCATTAGATGCCTGGCTGAATGAATGAGACCAAGTTTTAACTAGAGTCTAATGCCAAAGCTGAAGCACAACCATGACTGCTGAGTATCATTCAGGGATCTCTCTACGCAAGTGGATCTCAAGCTTGGGCCTGGATCAGAATTACCTGGAGGGCGATTCAAACACAAATTTCTAGGCCTCTCCACGAAGAGATTCTGTATTAATAGGTCTGGGGGTGGGTAGGGCCTGAGAGTTTACATTTCTAACAAGTTCCCGTTGGTGTGGGAACTTTGGGGTGGGCTTGGTGGGAGAGGAAGAAACTGGATACACTGAGAAGGGGCAGCAGCTACCTGTCCCTTCTCAGGTAGGCCATGGGGGAACCCGGGCTTTGTGTAGCTCCATCTTACTAGTTTTTCAAGATGAAACAGAAATCTAAAATTTTTTATTGAAGTATAGTTGATTTCACAATATTATATTAGTCTCAGGTATATAGCATATTGATTCAATATTTTTACAGATTATACTCCATTTAAAGTTACTATAAAATATTAGCAATATTCCCTGTGCTGTACAATTTATCCTTGTAGCTTATTTATTTTATACACAATAGTTTGTACCTCTTATTCCCCTCCCCCTTCCATCTCCCCACTGAGCACCTCTAGTTTGTTTTCTATATCTGTGAGTCGGTTTCTTTTTGTTATATTCACTAGTTTGTTTTATTTTTCAGATTCCACATAGAAGTGATATCATACAGTATTTGTCTTTCTCTGTCTGACTTATTTCACTTAGCATAATACCTTCCAAGTCCATCCATGTTGTCGCAAATGGCATTATTTCATTCTTTCTTACAGCTGAGTAGTATTCCATTGTACACATATACCACATCTTCTTTATCCATTCCTCCGTTGATGGACACTTAGGTTGCTTTCATATCTTGGCAATCGTAAATAATGCTGCTAGGAACATTGGGGTGCATGTATCCTTTTGAATTAGTGTTTTCATTTTCTTCAGATACATACCCAGGAGTGGAATTGCTGAATCATATGATAGATAAATCTAAATTTTTGCGTGAAATCTCTAAATTTTCTAATGAAACCTCGATTTTTTTAACCTGGCCAAATGGAACATTCTGAGGGTTGAATGGCATCCCAAGGTCACCAGTTTGCAATCTTAGGTCTGAGGGAAGAGAAATATTTAATAATTCCCACAAAAGAAAACCCCATACAACTAAGGGTAAAACATGAAAAGGATCACAGGGGAGAGGACCAAGATGGTTCAGAGAAGAAAAATAAATATTGGGGTAGAGGGAGGGGTTATTTGGCTGAGAACTGGGCAAATTATCAGCATGGCCTGTCTACAGTAATCAAATTTGCCAGATAATTACTCACCTCCCTACTTCACAGAGCCTGTTGAGTATTCATTTTCACAGTTGCATCCTAAATTTAGCTTTGAATTCTGATAACTGGGACCTTGCTTCGGGTCTATTCTCTGACCTGGTGCTGGCTAACATCCAAGGCTCCGACACCCTAGGGAGGTGTAGAAGAGACAACCTGAGTTGTGTTGCCCCACTGCTGGCCCTGCAGGCCTAATGCTTCAGAGCTCTGGGCAGAATGTGAGCAGCCACCGCTCACACCAGCCTGTGGCTGGTGGGGACGGCAAGTGCTGGCTCACGGGACTACACAGACATTTTGGAGCTAAGTACATATGTACTTAGTCCGTACCCTTAGTTCTAATTTAATTCTTCATAAATAATTCTTATTTTAGGAGAGAGGTAATTGGATCTCAAAGAGGTTAAATAACTTGTGCCCAGGGCTACCAAGCCAGGAAGTGGTAACCCTGGGATTCTTACCTGGCTCTCTTATGTTATGTCCACTCTTTCCTCTGCATCTTCATGGACTGTTGAAGTTAAATCAATCCAAATTACCTCCTTACTAAAGTACTCTCAATAAGTCACTGGTATAGTGTCTTAGAAACAAAACAAAATACAAAGTAAGGGCATTTGAGGCCAGCCGGTTTCAGTGTTGGCTCTGCCACTTGCCTACAATGCAAACTCAAGCAGGTGACCCTGCCACCCTGCTCATCAGTCTTCTTTCCTGTGAAGTGGAGATTCTGTCTACTCAGGAGATGCCAGGAAGAATACATTCATTGTGCATAAAAAGAATCTAGCCCAGCGCCTGGCACAGATAAAGCACCCAATAAATGGGATTTCCCCTTTACCAATTGGAGGATTGGGCAGTTTCCATAGTATGTGTTGGGCAGTCCACACACACATCCCCTCTCATGAGAGCTGGTTGCTTGGTAGAGTTGCCAAAGGTGAGCACCTTTGCGGCACCCTCCTTCCACCCCAGAAAAGTGCAGAGGCCCCAGGTTCTCACCCCCAGAATCATTGTAGATGTCAGTCACCTCCAGGAATGCATTCCACAGAATGTGGCTCTACTTGATATTTGTAGGTCCTGAGTTCATAAAATCCTGAGTTAAGCAAAGCTAAACAGATTTTTTTTTCCTGCAGAACTTTTCAGAGCTTTTAAAATATTAAGATGCTGCTTTATGACACTCCAAACAGAACAGTATACAGCCTTACCCAAATTTATTTAACTGTTTGTTTTTTCACTGAGAATCTTGCCAAATTCGTGTCTTGAAAAATACACGTTTGGAAATACTGGTCCGACACTTAGAACCTGAATCTAGTCCACTCCCATCACCAGACTAAAGTGATGGCTGCAGCTCTGCTGAGACTAGACCAGGGCTTCCCACCAGTGGATTTTCCCAATGTCCCCTCATTTAAATGTCTAATGGCTTTCTCTTCTCCATGAGCAGCATCCACTAACATCCAGGCTAGTGAGGTTTGGGTATACATTTCAGAGCCCCTGGCTCAAGCTCCAATAGAACTAGGACTGGAGCTTAAAGATTTGTGGCCACTTTCGGGTAGAAGGAGATAATAGGGAGGCAGAGCCACCTACAGGAAACCTGTGTTATTGCACAAGGAGAGCTGCTAGGAGCCCGTGGACATACGGACTGCAGGATGCAATGCAGCACCTAGTGAAAACTGTTCTACCCTCTCTTTACTTCAAATGGATATTTCACAGTGAAAGCATGATTTTTACAGGCAGACCTTTTATTTTTGGTTGATGGGAGTGAGTAGAGAGACGTGATCGTGACCAGCGATTTATGTTATGACCAAACGTGTGTGTTGGGGAGAGAGGGGATTTGAAGATGCTTCCTCTGCAGGGTTGAATGTTCATTAAAGTATACAGAAAAGTGAACCCATTTTCAGTGACCCCATATCAACCGCAGTGTAACAGTAGGATTGTTTTCACCCTGACACCGAGATGTGCCCAGTAGTTTGTAGGACATTACACACAAAGTTTGAGGGCTCTTCATTAAAGCAACTAAAGCCTACAGTAGTCTCCTAGATGTCTCTTTAGTATTTTGAAAAATAGACTTTTCCCCCCAAAAGTTAAGGCAATAGCACTTATGTCATAAGAAATCTGCCTGCTGGACCACATTTTGTGATAAAAGTAAATTGAGAAGCATGTTAATGCACTTAGTAACAGATGTGCACAGATGTATTCAGGCTGATGGGAAAGCTCTTATCAGACCTCTCAGGGCAGGCGAGGGAGGAGAGCCATGTGCTGGGACAGATAATTCCCAGCTCCTTTTGTGTGCAAGGAATGAGGGTCATTCCTTCATCCAACATCCAACAGTGTTTCCTAGTGGCCTGTTACATACCAGACACTATGGTAGGTGCAATGATAGCCAGGTGAGACAATGGACATGGCCCCTTGTCCTTGAGATACCTGTTCCCACCAGCCAACAGCAGTGGGAACAACACTTCCAAGTAGGAAGAATCTCAAAGATCATCCTTTGAGAAATTCTAATTGAGAGATGTTTCCATACTTAAAGTAGAATTTGCCAACAAGGAGTAAAGAGAAGCTTGCTGCATTTTGTTAGGCAGGATAGTTGTGCCCAAAGTAGATATCAATTTGTCTTTTCCACCAGTTCATTGGGTTTGATGCCCTTATGAACACTTCCCATCTGAAAATCTTTATGGAGAAACTTCAGCCTATTTCTGTAAGAACATATTATCTAAGCAGTCTGTCCATTAAGACAAGCTTCAATTATCATGATGATTGATAGTTTATAATTAGAAACGCTAATGAAAGCAACGTTATAATCTGTAAATCCAAATATTAAGAACCCTTATCATTTTGAATGCTCTGGCTCTTTGCCTTGTTTTTCTTTCTTTCTTCTTTTACATCTATTTATTGTTTCCACTATTATCTATTTTATTTTTCTTTATAAGTTATCTTAACTCCTTTAGGAGTAAATAAATAAGTTTTAATATTAGAACCTATTTTGGAAAAGAGGAGCTTACTTATATTATTTTTAACTTGCACTATCTCACTGAATAATCTACATAAGAGCCTCAAATGCCAGCTTTGCTTATAGCTTTGCTTTTACCATTTGTCCTAAGGTTCTGTCTGTCCTTAGTTTTTAGTGCTTGTTATCATTGGTGGACTTGTTTTTTGGTTTGGTTCTCTCTTCTTTCTTTCTTCCTTTGTTTTTTTTTTCTTTTTTTAAATTACTTTTAAATTTTTATTTCTTTTTAATAATTTTTTTTATTTTTTATTTTAATAACTTTATTTTATTTTATTTTATTCTTTCTTTCATTCTTTTTCTCCCCCTTTTCTTCTGAGCCATGTGGCTGACAGGCTCTTGGTGCTCCAGCCGGGCATCAGGGCTGTGACTCTGAGGTGGGACAGCCAAGTTCAGGACACTGGTCCACCAGAGACCTCCCAGCTCCATGTAATATCAAACAGTGAAAGCTCTCCCAGGGATCTCCATCTCAACGCTAAGACCCAGCTCCACTCAACGACCAGCAAGCTACAGTGCTGGACACCCTATGCCAAACAACTAGCAAGACAGAAACCCAACCCCACCTGTTAGCAGAGAGTCTGCCTAAAATAATAAATTCACAGACACCCCAAAACACACCACCTCCAGTGGTCCTGCCCAGCAGAAAGACAAGATCCAGGCTCATCCACCAGAACACAGGCACCAGTCCCCTCCACCAGAAAGCCTATGCAACCCACTGAACCAACCTTAGCCACTGGGGGCAGACACCAAAAACAATGGGAACTACGAACTTGCAGCCTGTAAAAAGGAGACCCAAACACAGTAAGTTAAGCAAGATAAGAACACAGAGAAACACAAAACAGATGAAGGAGCAAGGTAAAACCCCACCAGACCAAACAAATGAAGAGGAAATAGGCAGTCTACCTGAAAAAGAATTCAGAGTAGTGATAGTAAAGATGATCCAAAATCTTGGAAGTAGAATGGAGAAAATACAAGAAACGTTTAACAAGGACCTAGAAGAACTAAAGAGCAAACAAACAATGATGGACAACACAATAAATGAAATTAAAAATTCTCTAGAAGGAATCAATAGCAGAATACCTGAGGCAGAAGAACAGATAAGTGACCTGGAAGATAAAATAGTGGACATAACTACCACAGAGCAGAATAAAGAAAAAAGAATGAAAAGAATTGAGGACAGTCTCAGAGACCTCTGGGACAACATTAAACGCACCAACATTCGAATTATAGGGGTCCCAGCAGAAGAAGAGAAAAAGAAAGGAACTGAAGAAAATATTTGAAGAGATTATAGTTGAAAATTTCCCTAATATGGGAAAGAAAATAGTCAAGTCCAGGAAATGCAGAGAGTCCCATACAAGATAAATCCAAGGAGAAACACACCAAGAGACATATTAATCAAACTATCAAAAATTAAATAAATAAAAATACAAAATTAAATAATACAAAGAAAAAATATTAAAAGCAGCAAGGGAAAAGCAACAAATAACATACAAGGGAATCCCCATAGGGTTAACAGCTGATCTTTCAGCAGAAGCTCTTCAAGACAGAAGGGAGTGGCAGGACATATTTAAAGGGATGAAAGGGAAAAACCTACAACCAAGGTTACTCTACCCAGCAAGGATCTCATTCAGATTCGACGGAGAAATTAAAAACTTTACAGACAAGCAGAAGCTAAGAAAATTCAGCACTACCAAACCAGCTTTACAACAAATGCTAAAGGAACTTCTCTAGGCAGAAAACACAAGAGAAGAAAAAGACTTACAATAACAAACCCAAACAATTAAGAAAATGGTAATAGGAATATACATATCGATAACTACCTTAAATGTAGGTGGATTAAATGCTCCAACCAAAAGACATAGAATGACTGAATGCATACAAAAATAACATATATATGTTGTCTACAAGAGACCCACTTCAGACCTAGGGACACATACAGACTGAAAGTGAGGGGATGGAAAAAGATATTCCATGCAAATGGAAATCAAAAGAAAGCTGGAGGAGCAATTCTCATATCAGACAAAATAGACTTTAAAATAAAGACTATTACAAGAGACAAAGAAAGACACTACACAGTGATCAAGGGATCAATCCAAGAAGAAGATATAACAATTGTAAATGTTTGTGCACCCAACATAGGAGCACCTCAATACAAAACACAAGTGCTAACAGCCATAAAAGGGGAAATCGACAGTAACACAGCCATAGTAGGGGACTTTAACACCCTACTTTCACCAATGGACAGATCATCCAAAGTGAAAATAAGTAAGGAAACACAAGCTTTAAATATACATTAAACAAGATGGACTTAACTGATATTTATAGGACATTCCATCCAAAAACAACAGAATACACTTTCTTCTCAAGTGCTCATGGATAGATCATATCTTGGTTCACAAATCAAGCCTTGGTAAATTTAAGAAAATTGAAATCATATCAAGTATCTTTTCCAACCACAACGCAATGAGACTAGATATCAATTACAGGAAGAAAACTGTAAAAAATACAAACACGTGGAGGCAAAACAAAACACTGCTAAATAACGAAGAGATCACTGAAGAAATCAAAGAGGAAATCAACAAATGCCTAGAAATCAATGACAATGAAAACATGATGACCCAAAACCTATGGGATGCAGCAAAAGCAGTTCTAAGAAGTAAGTTTACAGCAATACAATTCTACCTCAAGAAACAAGATACATCTCAAATAAACAACCTAACCTCACACCTAAAGCAATTAGAGAAAGAACAAAAAACCCCCAAAGTTAGGAGAAGGAAACAAATCATAAAGATCAGATCAGAAATAAATGGAAAACAAATGAAGGAAACAATAGCAAAGATCAATAAAACCAAAAAATGGCTCTTTGAGAAGATAAACAAAATTGATAAACCATTAGCCAGACTCATCAAGAAGAAAAGGGAGAAGACGCAAATCAATAGAATTAGAAATGAAAAAGGAGAAATAACAACTGACACTGCAGAAATACAAACGATCATGAGAGATTACTACAAGCAACTCTGTGCCAATAAAATGGACAACCTGGAAGAAATGGACAAATTCTTAGAAAAGCACAAGCTTCCAAGACTGAACCAGGAAGAAATAGAAAATATAAAAAGACCAATCACAAGCATTGAAATTGAGACTGTGATTAAAAATCTTCCAACAAACAAAAGCCCGGGACCACATGGCTTCACAGGTGAATTCTATCAAACATTTAGAGAAGAGCTATCACCTGTCCTTCTCAAACTCTTCCAAAATATAGCAGAGGGAGGAACACTCCCAAACTCATTCTACGAGGCCACCATCACCCTGATACCAAAATCAGACAAAGATGTCACAAAGAAAGAAAACTACAGGCCAATATCACTGATGAACATAGATGCAAGAATTCTCAACAAAATACTAGCAAACAGAATCCAACAGCACATTAAAAGGATCATACACCATGATCAAGTGGGGTTTATTCCAGGAATGCAAGGATTCTTCAATACACGCAACTCAATCAATGGGATAAACCATATTAAAAAATTGAAGGAGAAAAACCATATGATTATCTCAATAGACGCAGAAAAAGCTTTCAACAAAATTCAACACCCATTTATGATAAAAAAAACCTTCTAGAAAGTAGGGTAGAGGGAACTTACCTGAACATAATAAAGGCCACATATGACAAACCCACAGCCATCATCATTCTCAATGGTGAAAAACTGAAACCATTTCTTCCAAGATCAGGAACAAGGCAAGGTTGTCCACTCTCACCACTCTTATTCAACATAGTTTTGGAAGTTTTAGCCACAGCAATCAGAGAAGAAAAAGAAATAAAAGGAATCCAAATCAGAAAAGAAGAAGTAAAACTGTCACTGTTTGCAGATGACATGATATTATACATAGAGAATCCTAAAGATGCGACCAGAAAACTACTAGAGCTAATCAATGAATTTGGTAAAGTAGCAGGATGAGGTATCACTTCACACCAGTCAGAATGGGCATCATCAAAAAATCTACAAACAATAAATGCTGGAGAGGATGTGGAGACAGGAAACCCTCTTGCACTGTTAGTGGGAATGTAAATTGATACAGCCACTATGGAGAACAGTATGGAAGTTCCTTAAAAAACTAAAAATAGAACTACCGTACGACCCAGGAATCCCACTACTGGACATATACCCTGAGAAAACCATAATTCAAAAAGATTCATGTAGGTGGCGCAGTGGTTGAGAGTCCGCCTGCCGATGCGGGAGACATGGGTTCATGCCTCGATCTGGGAAAATCCCACATGCCGCAGAGCGGCTGGGCTTGTGAGCCATGGCTGCTGAGCCTGCGTGTCTGGAGCCTGTGCTCTGCGACGGGAGAGGCCACAGCAGTGAGAGGCCTGCGTACCGGGAAAAAAAAAAAAAAAAGAAATAAATAAAAAAAGAGTCATGTACCACAATGTTCATTGCAGCTCTATTTACAATAGCCAGGACATGGAAGCAACCTAAGTGTCCATCGACAGATGAATGGATAAAGAAGATGTGGCACATATATACAATGGAATATTACTCAGCCATAGAAAGAAATGAAATTGAGTTATTTGTAATGAGGTGGATGGACCTAGAGTCTGTCATACAGAGTGAAGTAAGTCAGAAAAAGAAAAAGAAATACTGTATGCTAACACATATATATGGAATCTAAAAGAAAAAAAAATGGTTCTGAAGAACCTAGGGCCAGGGCAGGAACAAAGACGCAGACATAGAGAATGGACTTGAGGACACAGGGCGGGGGAAGGGTAAGCTGGGACGAAGTGAGAGAGTGGCATGTACGTATATGCACTACCAAATGTAAAATAGATAGCTAGTGGGAAGCAGCCGCATAGCACAGGGAGATCAGCTCGGTGCTTTGTGACCACCTAGAGGGGTGGGATAGGGAGGGTGGGAGGGAGACGCAAGAGGGAAGGGATATGGGGATATATGTATACGTATAGCTGATTCACTCTGTTATACAGCAGAAACGAACACAACATTGTAAAGCAATTATACTCCAATAAAGATGTTTAAAAAAAAAAACATGCTTTGCTGTGTTACACCTTGATACGCATTCAATGAATACGTATGTGCATAGGACTTTTATTTCCAAAATTTCATCGAATCTTAAGGTAACCCACAGTGAAATTTTAAAGGGGTTAAGTTTCATTCACTATACTCTACCTATACGCTTTTTTCCAAAGTAAGGAAATGAGTATACATGGAATTTTAAAGTGTCTACCTAGGGTAAGAATTAAAACATGTCCTGCTTGGAAAGAATCAGTACATCTTGTCCCTAAACGAGGGGACTGCGTCTCCCTGGTCTCCTCACACACAGGACAGAACTCTGCTCTCAGATGAGCCCACCAGGCTGGTCATGAGCCTTTAGGAAGTTGGGCTTTAGGGGGCTCCTGTCAGGAAGCAAGGAGACAGTTGTAGCTATGGGAGAAGCAGGTGTCCTGACAAACCTAGGTTTGAGCAAGCAGCGCTGCATGTTTAGGGGCTCAGAAAGTCCTTACTCAGCTGGATGGACATGGGAATCCCCAGGGGGCCAGGGAGCTGAGAGGGAGAGAGAAGCTACTTCCCAAGGTTCACGAGAAGCCTGGCTGCCTGTGCATTCTTTTCTGCTGACCTGCCCGTATACAATGAACAGCTTGACTTTCAGTGGGAGAACATGTATCTCTTGAAAATGTGTGTTTCCTAAAATCTTATAAACATTAAATAGAAGAATACCAAAGCCTGGGGATGCAGTGCCCGGGTGATTCTTAGTGAGAGAGGCCTCCATTCAAGTCAAAGGAACCAGCACTGACAGCCCACCACACACTCAATGCCAAGTGCTGGACAGAGTCCTGGGGAAACAGAGACCCACAGAAACATGGATTCAGTGTGGAATGCAGGAGGACAAATGAGCCATCACCAGCCATGCCGGCTATGTCACAGACAGGTACAGAGTGCTGATGGAAGTAGAAGGTACAGGAGACTCATTCTATCCAGGCAAGTTAGGGAGGTTCTAGAGAGGAAATCATTTCCAGCTGTGTCTTGATAAGACCTGCATGTTGTAGGAAATCATAACATATTCTCACATAAGATATGATGAGGAAAGTAAAAAAGTCCGCCAGAGTCCAGCCACCCAGGGCAGTCACTGTTAGCCTCTTACCTACCCCCTTCCAGACCTCTCTGCCCAGCCAGCGTTCATTCACCATTGACCCCAGTTTGCTGGCACTTTGCTAAAGGTTTTTCACAATCTCACTTTATCCTCACCGCAAACCTGGATGGCAGGTAGAATTGGAGAGAGTGGTACTGATGTGGGGATTGGCATAAGTGTCAATCCTGGTTTACTGGCAAGGAGATGGGAGGTTTAAGAAAGAGGATTAACCTGCCCTGGTTAGCAGAACTCACCACCTGGTCTGTCTGACTGCAGAGCCCTGGCTCCTTACCATCTCAGGGGCTGGGTCCTGTTCCCAGCTCCAGCTGGGAGTCCAGGGTGACACGGGATGCGAGGGTGGGGAGAAGAAGGTGGTGAGTGGCAGGAAGTGAAGCTGGGCGCAGAAAACACTGAGTGCTTTGCTGAGAAGTTTGGACTTCAGCCTGAAAATAATGAAGTGTCATGTAGATTCCTAAGCATGAAAGTAACGAAATCTGTTTTGTGTTCTAGAAGGATCCTGCTGGCAGCCACATGCAAGTGGGGGCATAACCTGCAGCAGGGTGAGTGTTATGAGGCAGTCCAGGTGCAGAATGAGGAGACGACCCTCAACCAGCACAGCAGACTTGGGGAAGGAGATCCAAGGAATCTGTCAGGAGGAATCACTGAGTGAAAGGAGGTGAGGGATGAAGAAGACAGAGGAAATCAAGGAGGACCCTAAGCTGGGGTCCTAGTCTCAGTGACCGAGGGGGTTCTGTTCATGAGGACCCTTCCCTGTGCTGAGCACTTTGTTGACGCTAGAGCACAAGGGTGAATTAGGGTGAATTAGGACTGATCTAGTTTATAATTGGCACTCTTAGATGGACCCATGACAGCGTCACCCTACCCCACATTCCCCTTGATGGGGAAGATGGGAGTGATGAGATCCATGTGTACATGTCAGCCTGACACAAATGTGTCATTTGAAATGAACATGCCACAGATTTTCAAGGACAGCCTTTCTTGAGGGTCTGAAACCAGAGGGCTGGACTAAGGTTGGTTTTTAATCATTTACAGAAGTATCTAGATGCTGTGATGAATTGTGGTGGAAAAAGAAAGAAACCATTTATTTCCATTTCTTTAATGCCATTAACGTGAACTTGGAGTTTTCATGTCCCATATCTTGGTGCCATGCAGGGACACATTCAGTTAGATTCTCTTACAGGGTTATTATTTTCAACTCATCCAGACTTGAGCTCTTTGTGTTATTAGAAAAAACAAAATCTTAGATATACCTTTGGCAGAATGGAAGAGTGGTGTTAATGCAGTTAAATCTAATTGGATAAGATTTGATAAACTCTGATATTTTATAGATAATGACTTAGACCCGCTGGAGTGGAAACCCCGTAAATGGAGCAGCTTTCAGCTTTTGGATAGCTCCGGTATCATCAATCTATGTATTTTGAACTGCAGACTCAGGTGAGCAAGAATTGTGCTTTCTTGGGCTTCCCTGGTGGCTCAGTGGTTGAGAGTCCGCCTGCCGATGCAGGGGACACGGGTTCGTGCCCCGGTCCGGGAGGATCCCACATGCCGCGGAGCGGCTGGGCCCATGAGCCATGGCTGCTGAGCCTAAGCGTCCGGAGCCTGTGCTCTGCAACAGGAGAGGCCACAACAGGAGAGGCCACAACAGTGAGAGGCCCGCATAACGCAAAAAAAAAAAAGAATTGTGCTTTCTTTAATTCCCACCACTTCCCTTGATTTCTAACTCACAGTCCCTTCCTACTGGGTTGGCTGAACATTGAACATCAGTCTTTCTGGGTGTTTCTAACTCCCTCCCCATTGGGCCTGTCCACAGAAATCTTACTGGGACAGGGCACCCATGTGTTCCTTTTTTTTTTTTTTTTTTTTATTAGTTTCTGCTTTATAACAAAGTGAATCAGTCATACACATACATCTGTTCCCACATCCCTTCCCTCATGCATCTCCCTCCCTCCCACCCTCCCCATCCCACCCCTCCAGGCGGTCACAAGGCACCGAGCTGATCTCCCTGTGCCATGCGGCCGCTTCCCACCATCTATCTACCCCACGTTTGGTAGTGTATATATGTCCATGCCTCTCTTTCGCTTTGTCACAGCTTACCCTTCCCCCTCCCCATATCCTCAAGTCCATTCTCAAGTAGGTCTGTGTCTTTATTCCCGTTTTACCCCTAGGTTCTTCATGCCATTTTTTTTTTTTTAAATTCCGTATATGTGTGTTAGCATACGGTATTTGTCTTTCTCTTTCTGACTTACTTCACTCTGTATGACAGACTCTAGGTCTATCCACCTCATTACAAATAGCTCAGTTTCGTTTCTTTTTATGGCTGAGTAATATTCCATTGTATATATGTGCCACATCTTCTTTATCCATTCATCCGATGATGGACACTTAGGTTGTTTCCAGCTCCGGGCTATTGTGAATAGAGCTGCAATGAACATTTTGGTACATGTCTCTTTTTGAATTATGGTTTTCTCAGGGTATATACCTAGTAGTGGGATTGCTGGGTCATATGGTAGTTCTATTTTTAGTTTTTTAAGGAACCTCCATACTGTTCTCCATAGTGGCTGTACCAATTCACATTCCCACCAGCAGTGCAAGAGTGTTCCCTTTTCTCCACACCCTCTCCAGCATTTATTGTTTCTAGATTTCTTGATGATGGCCATTCTGACTGGTGTGAGATGATATCTCATTGTAGTTTTGATTTGCATTTCTCTGATGATTAATGATGTTGAGCATTCTTTCATGTGTTTGTTGGCAGTCTGTATATCTTCTTTGGAGAAATGCCTATTTAAGTCTTCTGCCCATTTTTGGATTGGGTTGTTTGTTTTTTTGCTATTGAGCTGCATGAGCTGTTTATAAATTTTGGAGATTAATCCTTTGTCAGTTGCTTCATTTGCAAATATTTTCTCCCATTCTGAGGGTGTCTTTTGGTCTTGTTTATGGTTTCCTTTGCTGTGCAAAAGCTTTGAAGTTTCATTAGGTCCCATTTGTTTATCTTTGTTTTTATTTCCATTTCTCTAGGAGGTGGGTCCAAAAGGATCTTGCTGTGATTTATGTCATAGAGTGTTCTACCTATGTTTTCCTCTAAGAGTTTGATAGTTTCTGGCCTTACATTTAAGTCTTTAATCCATTTTGAGCTTATTTTTGTGTATGGTGTTAGGGAATGATCTAATCTCAAACTTTTACATGTCCTTGTCCAGTTTTCCCAGCACCACTTATTGAAGAGGCTGTCCTTTCTCCACTGTACATTCCTGCCTCCTTTATCAAAGATAAGTTGGCCATATGTGCATGGGTTTATCTCTGGGCTTTCTATCCTGATCCACTGATCTATCTTTCTGTTTTTATGCCAGTACCACACTGTCTTAATTACTGTAGCTTTGTAGTATAGTCTGAAGTCAGGGAGCCTGATTCCTCCAGCTCCGTTTTTCGTTCTCAAGATTGCTTTGGCTATTCGGGGTCTTTTGTTTTTCCAAACAAATTTTGAAATTTTTTGTTCTAGTTCTGTGAAAAATGCCAGTGGTAGTTTGATAGGGATTGCATTGAATCTGTAGATTGCTTTGGGTAGTTGAGTCATTTTCACAATATTGATTCTTCCAATCCAGGAGCATGGTATATCTCTCCATCTATTTGTATCTTCTTTAATTTCTTTCATCAGTGTCTTATAATTTTCTGCATACAGGTCTTTTGTCTCCTTAGGTAGGTTTATTCCTAGATATTTTATTCTTTTTGTTGCAGTGGTAAATGGGAGTGTTTTCTTGATTTCATTTTCAGATTTTTCATCATTAGTGTACAGGAATGCCAGAGATTTCTGTACATTAATTTTGTATCCTGCTACTTTACCAAATTCATTGATTAGCTCTAGTAGTTTTTCGGTAGCATCTTTAGGATTCTCTATGTACAGTATCATGTCATCTGCAAACAGTGACAGCTTTACTTCTTCTTTTCCGATTTGGATTCCTTTTATTTCCTTTTCTTCTCTGATTGCTGTGGCTAAAACTTCCAAAACTAGGTTGAATAAGAGTGGTGAGAGTGGGCAACCTTGTCTTGTTCCTGATCTTAGTGGAAATGGTTTCAGTTTTTCACCATTGAGGACAATGTTGGCTGTGGGTTTGTCATATATGGCCTTTATTATGTTGAGGAAAGATCCTTCTATGCCTACTTTCTGCAGGGTTTTTATCATAAATGGGTGTTGAATTTTGTCGAAAGCTTTCTCTGCATCTATTGAGATGATCATATGGTTTTTCTCCTTCAACTTGTTAATATGGTGTATCACATTGATTGATTTGCGTATATTGAAGAATCCTTGCATTCCTGGAATAAACCCCACTTGATCATGGTGTATGATCCTTTTAATATGCTGTTGGATTCTGTTTGCTAGTATTTTATTGAGGATTTTTGCATCTATGTTCATCAGTGATATTGGCCTGTAGTTTTCTTTCTTTGTGACATCCTTGCCTGGTTTTGGTCATGTGTTCCTTAAGTACTGTCCCCAAGGCTTGTGCTGCCCCACAGTCAGCCTTGTCCACTTGGCATTTGGGCGTGGAATTTCCTGAGACTGCCTTTGGCCCTGTCTGCCTGGACCCGAGGCCACAAACTAAAAGGCTATTAACCCATTGTGGCCTGGATGGGTTTGGGGTTGTTTTTTTTTAGCCCACACACTGTTTTTTTTTAATCAGGACATTTCACATTTTTTTAAAAAATCTAAATTTCCAGCTTCTCTTAAAAGATGTAGAAACACTAGACCCACTTGTTCTTGGCACTGGCCAGCTGGGGCTGAGCAGCAGCTGCCCCCTTCAGAAAGGACTGAGTCCTCCAGCCCATCCAGTTCCTAAGATGCCCCACAGATGTCAACTACCATCCATCACCCCTGCATCATCGCTGCACACTTTCGTTTTTCTCACTGGAGAGAAATCGTTTTCTGTACCTGTCATAGAGTGCGTTCCCCTGAAGCCGACACTGAGACAGAGATGAACATGCAGGAAGTTAAGCGAGAAGTGCTCTTGGAATCAGAACGTGGAAAGGAGAGAGAAGGGTATGGAACTGGGCAGAGGAAGAAGCTGGGCTACCACGCAGTCTCAACAGTGACCTCAGCCAGCCTCATGAGGAGCTCTGAGGCAGTGGCCCTTTTGTTGTGGTGAAAGGAGCCGGGCCTCTGTACTCCTGAATCAACCAGTCATTGGCTATGGCTGTCCCCGGAAAGGAGCAAGACCTTGGACCAGGTATGCCTCTTCAGCTGAGGGCAGCTCCTGGCAGCTGGGGAATCAGTCCTTTAGTCTGACGGGGGATCTGGGTGGTGTATGGCAGCATCAACTATAGCACCCATGTCGGAGGGGTGGAATCAGCAGGCTTAGAGGGGTGCTGCAGGCCCCTCTACTCATGCACGCTACGTCCCTGGTCCCCGTGGGCATTGGAGCCAAACGCTCCTCTCTAGGGGTTCTGCTAGAGCCCAAGGACAGCTGCCTGGGATGCGGGCAACTGGCCCTTTGGCTCATGCAGCCGAACATTCCTCCACCATCTCTCTTGTTCTCCCTCCCTGACCCAGCACCACCAAGGCCACAGGAGCCTTTTTCCAATCTGGGGAAATCCTACCTTTATATCGATATTTCTTCCACAGGTCCCCTCACCACTGCCTTTCAGCCCCCTGCAAAGCCTCGTCCCTCAACAGAGGTATTCAGAACACAAAGGTCAAAAAGAATCGCTGGTTATTTCTGCTTCCCTCCCTGCCACAAGTCTCCTTGAGACAATGAGCATGGAGGCCACTACCTGTTGGACTAAGAGGGAGGGAAATGAGAAAATACAGGGAGATAAGAAAAACATAAGTGAGTTTTGCTGGCTCTCTGTTTACCCAGACCCTGGCCCGGAATCAGACCAAGCAGCAAGCAAGCACAGGACCCCACCGACGCTACCCTACCCGGAAGGCTGTCTCCAGCCCTGCTCCCCGGCCAGAGTCCTGCAGGGGAATGATTTTCACTGTATTCCCTCTGAGAGCCCTGACACTACGGGGGCCTGAAAGGAGCCACACTCCAGCCAAGACTCAGGTACAAAGAACATTTTCCTTACATGAATGAAGTGGGACCATCCCTCCTTTTATCCGCCTCTTTCCTCTTCTTCACTGCTCCCCAGCCACTGTCCTCTCCACCCTGATGCCCCAACTCGTTTTGCTATTTTCTTCACTAGGCCTTCCTAGCATTGCATTATAATTAAGGGGTCATCCAGAGGCTTCATCTGCCAGGAGACAAGGCATCAAGATTGTAGATTAGTGCAGCCACTATGGAGAACAGTATGGAGGTTCCTCAAAAGCTTTAAAGTAGGACTCCGATGTGATCTAGCAATTCCACTTCTGTGTATTTATTTGAAGGAAGTGAAAACTAACTTGAAAAGATAGCTGTACCCCCATGTTCACTGCAGTATTATTTACAATAGCCAAGACATGGAAACAATCTAAGTGTCCATGGATGGATGAACGGATAAAGAAGATGTGATATATATCCATATATATATTATAATATTCCATTTTGTGCATATGTACATACACACACAATGGAATACTCTTCAGCCATAAAAAAGAAGAAAATCCTGCCATTCACAGCAACATGGATGGACCTTGAAGGCATCTTGCTAAATGAAATAAATCAGACAGAGAAAGACAAATACTGTATGATCTCACTAATATGTAGAATCTAAAAGAAAAAAAAACTCATAGAAATAGATATGAGATCTGTGGTTACCAGAGAGGCAGGGTGGGTGGGATGGGGGGATTGGGTGAAAGGGGTCAAAAGGTACAAACTTCCAGATATAAGAAAAACAAGTCCTGGGGATATAATCTACAGCATGATGACAATGGTTAATAATGTGTATTTGAAAGTTGCTAAGACAGTAGACCTTAAAAGTTCTCATCACATGGAAAAAAATTTTCACTGTACACCTGAAACTAATGCGATATTATATGTCAATTATATCTCAATAAAGTAAAAATAACTTTTTAAATGTCAGGTCAGCTCTCTGAGGGTGTCTGGCCAATTCTCCAAATCGCAGCCCCGTAGGTAGTGCAGCCTCTTCCTACCTGTTGTGCTGCTGTACCTGCAGCAACCAGCAGGCTGGTCACTCCTTCCCACTCTCAGTGCACTTCCTGCTTGTGCAGGTCTATTAGATTCTCTTTATCTAACCTAGAGCACTTAACAGAGGAAACACATGTCTATAATTTACAGAAAGATATGCATTTAATAAAATAAACAGAGGATGCTGATTCACATCAGGAAATATATATCCACATGATCCAGCCACATCTAGGCTATGATGTGGAGACGAGGGTCAGTGGCTGGCCTGGGGGCTCCGTGTGGAGAGAGGGCAGTGTCCTTCCATAAACTGTGTCCCACAGGCCTGTGTCTCCTTTGCAGTGGACCTTGACTCAGAGTCCTTACATTTTTGTGAACTGGTCTGTGTGAAATGAGCAAAAGCTCAAGGAAACACCAAGCCTAAATAATGGCCTCGAGGAAGGGAAAGATGAGCACTCAGACGCTGTCTGGGGTAGGGGAGGCCTCCCAACAGGACCCTCCGTAGCGTTCCAGGGTGCCTGGGATTCAGACAGGCGAGGAGGGAGAGTCAGGACACTTAAGGAAGGTGGACTGGTGGTAGGACCACGTTTGCTTTTTTCCAGATTCTGAGAGACAAACCATCCTCCCTGCCTTCAAGAAGTTCCTAGAAATCAGAGCGTAGACAGCAAGGGCTTCCTCACAGACTGGGAAGGTTGGGAGGAAAGGCAGAGGGGTGATAGATTGGGCTTGAGGGAGTGAGGATTGGAGGATGATTTTCAGAGAAGGTGACACCTACAGTGGGCTTTAGAGGATGAAAAGGATTTCACCAGGCAGGGTGCATCTCTTCATGGCTTGGGGCAGAGAGGAACTTCTGTGCTCTCAGCACACCCACGGTGCATTCATCTCCCCTGTGCTGGACAGAAGGAGGAATGGAAAGAGGTGGACTGTGGAGAAGTGTCCTTCACAAGGTTCTTAATTCCTCACCCTTCCCAAATATAATCCCCATCAAATACAAACGTGAGACCAGCTCTGGGAAAGGGAGGCATTTTGTTTTTTTTTTTTAGATGTTGGGGGTAGGAGTTTATTAATTTATTTATTTATTTTTGCTGTGTTGGGTCTTCGTTTCTGTGCAAGGGCTTTCTCTAGCTGTGGCAAGCGGGGGCCACTCTTCATCGCAGTGCGCAGGCCTCTCACTATCACAGCCTCTCTTGTTGTGGAGCACAGGCTCCAGATGCACAGGCTTAGTAGTTGTGGCTCACGGGCCCAGTTGCTCCGTGGCATGTGGGATCTTCCCGAACCAGGGCTCGAACCCGTGTCCCCTGCATTAGCAGGCAGATTCTCAACCACTGCGCCACCAGGGAAGCCCCGGGAGGCATTTTCTTCTTCTGCAAACTCAATTTCTTTTTTAAAATTTATTTATTTATTTATTTATTTATTTTTGGCTGCGTTGGGTCTTCGTTGCTGCATGCAGGCTTTCTCTAGTTGCGGCGAGTGGGGGCTACTCTGCATTGCGGTGTGCAGGCTTCTCATTGCGGTGGCTTCTCTTGTTGTAGAGCACGGGCTCTAGGTGTGCGGACTTCAGTAGTTGTGGTGCACGGGCTTAGCTGCTCCACGGCATATGGGATCTTCCCGGACCAGGTCTCGAACCGTGTCCCTGCATTGGCAGGCGGATTCTTAACCACTGCGCCACCAGGGAAGCCCTGCAAACCCAATTTCAAAGCACAAAGCAGCCACTTGTCTTCAAAGTTCGATGGAGACTTGCACCCGCCAGGAAGAGAGCTGCCTGCCAGTTGCCCTTAGAAAATGAAGATACAGACAGCTCACAGAAAGACAAAATTGTATTGACTTAGTCAATTTTTGTTTCTCTCCAGCTCACCAAATTTATATTAACTGTTATCGGATGACTCAATTAACCTCTCTGCTCCTTGAATTAATTACTCTTGCCATGTTGTTCATGATGAGAGATGGAGAGTCCATTCAAGAAAGATATTTTGAGTACATACTATGTGCCAGGCATCATCAGAGAGCTGGAGATTCAAAGATGAAGAACATTCATCAGAGGACTAAAATTGCAAAGCAGAGACCTACACAGACCACCAGCAGTGATGGAACTGTGTTGCATGGATAATAAAATCATGGATGTACAGAGTTGCCCTAATACACATCCTGTCCCCAGATCCCACAATCCCTGAAATGGGACACACAACAGCCACCGTGGAGAAGCAACACATGCACCCCCTCCAGGAAGCCTCCACAGAATGCTGTCCCCTACGGAAGCTGGGCTGTGACCAAAGAACTGCTTTGGGGGTATCCACTGGGAAATGCTTTCAGTTCCACTATGTTTGAAATTTTTCACTTAGAAAAATGGTGAGAGAGAAGAATGCTCTTTTAAACCAGTGCTTCTCAGAATTTAATATGCATAAGAACCACCTGGGATCTTGGTAAAACACCAGTGCTGGCTTAGGAGGTGGGGAAGGGGCAGCATTGGTAACGAGCTCTCAAGTGATGCTGATGTTGCTGATCTGGGAACCAGACTCTGAGTAGCAAAAGGTTTTAAATGGCCTAAAATGTTACAATGCAAAGGTGTGGGTACACTCCAACAAGTCAGATCAACTCAACATATTAAATATACAAGGTGGAGCTACCGAAGGGGTGAGAGAGAGCCCTTTCCAGGGGACATGGAAAGCAGAGAGACCTATACCATTAAATACATAGAATTTGTAAGCAGGAAAGTGACTCCATGGGGGTTCTCAATGCCGGACACTCAGTAGAATCACTTGGTATGTGGTAAACACTATGATGCTGGGACCCCACCCCAGAGATTATACTTTGACAGGTCTGCAATACCCAGGCACTGATATTTTTCAAAAGCTTTCTAGACAACTCTGACGTGCACCATCTAATCAGTGCTCTCCAATGATACCATCCATAGGTTTGGAGCTGGCAAGCTAAGAAGTGGGTAGTTCTAGTGATGGACATTCTCCTTACTCTGCCTGTGAGGACTAGAGCACAGTGGGAGCCTGAGTTATTTTATTTCCCAGCAGGGAGGCTGGGCTGGGCTGAGCCACCCCCAGGCCACCTCATGCAGCGTGGAGCAGTTGTTCCTTCCACCATTAGATTTTTAGGGCTGGCAAAGAACTTGGGGATCATGAAGCCCTAGGCAGTGGGTGGCCCAAACCAAGGCTCAGAGTGGCTCTGTGACCTCCCCACAGTCACATCACCAGGGAAAGAATATACCAGGAACAGGGTGAAAACCCAGGATGCATCAGACCTGTGGGTGCTCCCTTCTGACCCTTACATACAGATCTTCCTAGGCGCTCTCCAGGGGAAAAAAATCATTCTGCAGTGCCTGATCTCATTGGACAGCAGGGAGAAGAGAAGAAAGGCAGTGAGTTGACTTGATTAGCTCTTATACGTGACCCTACCAGGCAAGGTCTTGAGTGGTGGGTCTCAGTGTGCCCCGTATCTCCCTGCTGGGACCTCAGGGGGGCCCTCCAGTATAAAGGTAAAAAGCCCCAGGTAAGGAGTTGGACCTTCCATCTCTGCTAGCGACACCCACTGTGACCACAGCCCTGGGGCAGCCAAGCCAAAGACCAAGAACCCACCAGTCAGGGGCTCTCCTGCAGCCTCCGCCCCAAGATGCCCAGCAGCAGCTTAATTTTATATGTCCACATCTGTGTTCCATTACAGACTGCAGACTCCACTAGAAGATCAAGACGAATTGTTGGTATTATTTGCAGCTCTGAAGATCAGCCCTGTCCCATTGAACACAGGCTCAAAGTCAGGTCTCCGCACCGGGGAGCTCTGGCCTGCCCCTCTGACCTGCCACATTACCCACTGTGTGCTAATGGGGGATGGAAAACAACAAGCTTCGAGCCAAGACGACACTGTCCCCCAGAGGCTGCCTGGCCCAAGCCCACAACTGAAATGGAGGGAAAGCAATATCCAGGGCCAGAAAGCCCCCATATTGCCAAGCCAAACACAACTCTTAGCAACTAGGACCACAGCCACATCTTACAGGAAACCCAAAGTAGGGAGAAAAAAGCAGAGACCCTCTCTCCAGTGAGGTGTCAGAACCTCACAGGACCAAAGGGAGGTCTAGAAGGGTGGCACCTTCCCACAGCTTGGAGCCAGAGAGGAGAGAGCTCATATTCTGGCATGAATTGAATGAATAAGTAAGTGAGTGATAGTCATTGATCTTTGACCTAGGCACTGAGAAGGGCCCTTTCATATGTTGCTTCAATAAAGCCTCACCACAAGGTACATGTATTAATACCCCAAATGAGGCCTGGGTGACTAGCCAGCCTGCCCAAGGTCACAGCCATTGGGATAAAGGGCACATGACACTTGGGAACTGCAGGATGAGCTAAGGGCACTGGTTCAAATGGATACTCAAAAGCCCAGGGTCATGCCCCATGGGAAAACAGGAAAAACCCACAGATACAACCCAAAACCTGAAAAAACAAGAGGTCTGGGATTGGGGGTGCTGTTTTCAGGATTGCCCAGGCTGACACTGCACTGGTGACAGGGTGGCAGGACATGGGCACCGCCCCCCGAGAAGGGCGTGGAGGAGGGTGAGAATGCTGTCAAAAGTGTGCCAAGGACATGAAGGGGGCATATGGAGCCCTGGAAGGGAGGAAAGCTTGGGGAGGCGGAGTCTTGTAAGAAACTTTGGGGGCCTGGGGGCATGTTGAGGAGTGTCAGGGCAAATGGGGGTGTGGGTGTATGGGGGCACAGGGGCCATGTGTGCGGCCGTATCAAAGCAGACAGGAGCCTGAGACCACCGCTGCTCTCCTCAGTGTTTCCCCACTGAGGGCTGCCCCTTTGCAGTACAGATTCAGCCCCGGCCTGCCCTTGTTGCCTGGGTGATGCCGGCGTCCAAAGCACGGATCCGCTGGGCACTGGCGCCACCTAATGGTGGCAATATTTTACTGGCCATTTCACCAAAATTTCTATCTGTCTGTAAGTCACCAACTTTCGCTGAGTGGTCCAGCCAACAAATGGACTGTATTCCCCAAAGGGCTTGTGAATTAATTGTTTGGAGCTCAGGATGTAGTTCCTGGAACAAATCTCATGCTGATAGGAATAAGAAGAATAAAAACATAATATTGAGAATAGATAACAGAAATAGTAATCGAGTGTTTACTATGTACATGGCCTTTTACAAAACATTTAGTGTTCATTTTCTCATTCAGTCCCTGTAGTACTGCTGTGAGTTAGCTATGATGGTCAACTCCATTTTCCAGAGGAAGAAACTGAGGCTTGGAGAGATCAGGTAACTTATTTCAGGTCACAGAGCTGGGAAGTGGCAGAATGTGGAATCCAACCCAGACCTGTCTGTCCAGAGCCACACCAACAAAAGCCTGTATGACTCCAAAGCTGTGTTGACATATGGCAGAAAGTTACAGTTATAATTACCGCATCTATTACAAGGAAGTAATAACATTTAATAAGCAAGCCTTTTTTCAATCTTGAACATTCAGGTTTGGGGAAAAGGAGTTTTATATTGAGAATTTGGTTTTCTGTCAGAGATTTCTTAACACTTCACATTTCCCAGTTCCTGATTCCTACCACCCCATGCAGCTTTCATTTTGGTACATCACGGTTTATCTCAGAGCCTTGAAAAGAAGCCACATACAAACAGATTGGCCAAAGGAGCACAGGTCAGCTCTGTTCTCCACCCTCACGGCTGGTCCATACAACCAAAATGGGAGGAAAGGATATAACCTCCATCACACAGCCTGAGTTAACCAGGGAACCAAATTAATCAGCTGATCAATTCAAATTAATTGAATCCAATTGATCTCTTCAAATTAATTGAAAGAAGAACACTCCAATGGAAAAATAAACAAGTAACACGAAAAGGCGATCCACAAAAGGATAAGCATGAAATTGCCATAAACACATGAAAGTACTGGTGAAGTTCTGTAGAACTTAAATGAAATACACTGGACCATTACATTTACAGTGTTTGGATTTGTTTTGTTTTAAGGTGGCAGTATTAGTGAGGATACATGGGGAAAGGCCCTCCCATTTTCTACTGGTGTGTGGTGGTACAGCTTCTCTGTAGAGCAACTGGAAATATGCATCACACATCTTTACAAAGTGCCTGCCCTTTGCTTATCAATTTCACTTTAAGGGATTTATCCTGAGGAAATAGATAAGGATGTACCATAAGATTAAGTACAAGCAGTATGTCCTGTTGACCTCATTTTTGTTAAAAAAAAAAAATCATACACACATCTTTAAGAAAAAGTCTAGGAGAATGTAAACCAAAACATAAAGTGTGCTTATCACTTGATTATGGAATTAGGACTGATTTTATATTTTCTGTTTTTTTCAATGAATATGCACTAATACTGTAATTTTTTAGGATATATATATATATATATATATATATATATATATATATATATATATATATATATATATATGATTAAAGCCAAAGAAACCAGACTTTTTGTCTTGAGCAGTCGTCTCCAAAGTAGGTTACATGCATGCCAGGGTGTGCAAAAGATGATCCATGGAGATATGGGGAGAAAATATTAAAGCTTCTATTTATATTTATTTTTCATCAAAAAACTAGGAAGATATTAAGTGTTAGTAACATTTAACAAACAAGCTAACACTGGGCCCTTAAGGGGTCCTCAGCTGAGCCAGGCACAGTCAAGTGGCCTGAGAGTTCCTGATGGCAGATGGGCTCCTGGGACAGAGATCTTCACTCTCTCCTTCACTTGCTTCCCTTGTCTCATGCCCTATGTACTTTACGTGTGCACAGTTACATTGGTGTATGACTCTGGGATTCAGATTTAACTAAACTAGCCTTCGGGAAATAGACAAGTAGCTTTAAAAGATTTCTGCCAAGGGATGGCAGGTTGCACATGACAATAATAATAATAATGCAAGCAAAGCAAGCAGCAAGAGGAAGCTGGCCGTGACACTTCTGCCCCTCCTGAGAGCGAGTCTGCAACTACGTTATTCAATAAAAGTTATGACAGTCTAATCATATCTGACAAGAAGTCAGCAGGAAAGAGCCAAAAAGTGTCCAAGTAGAGGTGATATTTTAACAACAACAAGGATAAGACTGCATCTGAGCTCAGAAGAGGTTATATTGTTGAGTTAAAAAGCAAAGTGCAGAACGTGGAGTAATAATCAACCGCTTGTAAAACAGAAGGGAAATAATAGGCTTGTATGTGCATTTATATTTTTAGTTTTTAAAATAATCTCCATACTGTTCTCCATAGTGGCTGTATCAATTTACATTCACACAAACAGTGCAAGAGGCTTCCCTGTTCTCCACACCCTCTCCAGCATTTGTTGTCTGTTGATTTTCTGATGATGCCCATTCTAACCGGTGTGAGGTGATACCTCATTGTACTTTTGATTTGCATTTCTGTAATAATTAGTGCTGTTGAGCAGCTTTTCACATGCCTCTTGGCCATCTGTATATCTTCTTTGGAGAAGTGTCTATTTAGGTCTTCTGCCCATTTTTTGATTTGGTTGGTTGTTTTTTTAATATTGAGCTGCATGAGGTGTTTATATATTTTGGAGATTAATCCTTTGTCCATTGATTCATTTGCAAATATTTTCTCCCATTCTGAGGGTTGTCTTTTCATCTTTTTTATAGTTTCCTTTGCTGTGCAAAAGCTTTTAAGTTACATTAGTTCCCATTTGTTTATTTTACTCCTTTAGCATTTGTTGTAGAGCTGGTTTGGTGGTGCTGAATTCTCTTAGCTTTTGCTTGTCTGTAAAGCTTTTGATTTCTCCATCGAATCTGAATGAGATCCTTGCCGGGTAGAGTAATCTTGGTTGTAGGTTCTTCCCTTTCTTCACTTTAAATATATCATGCCACTCCCTTCTGGCTTGTAGAGTTTCTGATGAGAAATCAGCTGTTAACCTTATGGGAGTTCCCTTGTATGTTATTTGTCGTTTTTCCCTTGTTGCTTTTAATAATTTTTCTTTGTCTTTAATTTTTGTCAGTTTGATTACTATGTGTCTGGGCGTGTTTCTCCTTGGGTTTATCCTGCCTGGGACTCTCTGCACTTCCTGGTCTTGGGTGGCTGTTTCCTTTCCCATGTTAAGGAAGTTTTCAACTATAATCTCTTCAAATATTTTCTCGGGTCCTTTCTTTCTCTCTTCTCCTTCTGGGACCCCTATAATGCGAATGTTGGTGTGTTTAATGTCCCAGAGATCTCTTAGGCTGTCTTCATTTCTTTTCATTCTTTATTCTTTCTTCTGTTCCGCAGTAGTGAATTCCACCATTCTGTCTTCCAGGTCACTTATCCGTTCTTCTGCCTCAGTTATTCTGCTATTGATTCCTTCGAGTGTATTTTTCATTTCAGTTATTGTATCGTTCATCTCTGTTTGTTTGTTCTTTAATTCTTCTAGGTGTTTGTTCTTTAATTCTTCTAGGTCTTTGTTAAACTTTTCTTGTATCTTCTCAATCTTTGCCTCCATTCTTTTTCTGAGATCCTGGATCATCTTCACTATCATTATTCTGAATCCTTTTTCTGGAAGGTTGCCTATCTCCACTTCATTTAATTGTTTTTCTGGGGTTTTATCTTGTTCCTTCATCTGGTACATAGCCCTCTGCATTTTCATTTTGTCTATCTTTCTGTGAATGTGGTTTTCATTCCACAGGCTGCAGGATTGTAGTTCTTCTTGCTTCTGCTGTCTGCCCTCTGGTAGATGAGGCTATCTAAGAGGCTTGTGCATGCTTCCTGATGGGAGGGACTGGTGGTGGGTAGAGCTTGGTGTTGCACTGGTAGGCAGAGCTCAGTAAAACTTTAATCTGCTTGTCTGCTGATGGTGGGGCTGAGTTCCCTCCCTGTTGGTTGTTTGGCCTGAGGCACCTGAACACTGGAGGCCATGGGCTCTTTGGTGGGGCTATTGGCAGACTCTGGGAGGGTTTGGGAGGGCTCACACCAAGGAGTACTTTCCAGAACTTCTGCTGCCAGTGTCCTTGTCCCCATGGTGAGCCACAGCCAACCCCCGTCTCTTCAGGAGACCCTCCAACACTAGCAGGTAGGTCTGGCTCAATCTCCTATGGGGTCACTGCTCCTTCC
Source organism: Mesoplodon mirus (assembly GCF_964341445.2). NCBI lineage: Eukaryota > Metazoa > Chordata > Mammalia > Artiodactyla > Ziphiidae > Mesoplodon > Mesoplodon mirus. The sequence continues at coordinate 73,520,901 of NC_138985.1, forward strand.
TCCTGGGAAGGAGCATACTATTTGTTTCCCCAGTCCTGTTAAAGTTCTGCAATCAAATCCCGCTAGCCTTCAAAGTCTGGTCTCTGGGAATTCCTTCTCCCGTTGCTGGACCCCCAGGTTGGGAAGCCTGACGTGGGGCTCAGCACCTTCACTCCAGTGGGTGGACTTCTGTGGTATAAGTGTTCTCCAGTTTGTGAGTCACCCACCCAGCGGTTATGAGATTTGATTTTATTGTGATTGCGCCCCTCTTACCATCTCATTGTGGCTTCACCTTTGTCTTTAGATGTGGGGTATCTTTTTTGGTGAGTTCCAGTGTCTTCCTATCGATGATTGTTCAGCTGTTAGTTGTGATTCTGGTCTTTGCATAGACGTTGGAAGGCTATACCAGACTTTAACAATAGTGGAAACTAGGTTAGAAGAGCAAGAACTGAGGAGACTGACAGGGAAGAAAGGAGACATTGCAGTGTTTTACTCTTAATTTTTGAAGTTTGAACCCTGTGAATGTGTTACTCCTCAAAAATGTAAAAACAGGGCTTCCCTGGTGGCGCAGTGGTTGAGAGTCTGCCTGCCAATGCAGGGGACACGGGTTTGTGCCCCGGTCTGGGAGTATCCCACAGGCCGCGGAGCAGCTGGGCCCGTGAGCCATGGCTGCTGAGCCTGCACGTCTGGAGCCTGTGCTCCGCAGCGGGAGAGGCCACAGCAGTGAGAGGCCACAGCAGTGAGAGGCCCGCGTACCGAAAAAAAAAAAAAAAAGTAAAAATAATATTTTTTTTTCATGGTCAAGTGGGATTTATTCCCAAGATGCAAGGATGGTCCAACATATGCAAATAAATATATGTGATATACCACATTAAGAGAATGATAAAAACAGTATTTTAATGACCTTTTTCTCAGGACCTTTTCCAAGTGTTTCTGAACTATTTTCTACAAAAAAAGCCTCTAGTCTTGAAGTCTGCCCTAACTGGTTTACAAGATCCAATTTAAAAGCTATAACAGCCAATTAGATTTGCCTCGTTCTTAACATTTATTTATAATACCTCCTAAAATCTATTCTTCAGAACATTTCTGAAAGTGGCAATGGAAAGAAAAGGAGGGAAAAGGGGAGGAAGGGAGGATAGAAAAGTTTCCATGGGCGCCTCTTGCCTCTAATCCCAGGGGACAGCAATTTTCTCCCCCTAAACTTATCCCACCCCACCACCCAGCCACGGAGGAACTTCTCCCTCTGGGCATTTAGCAGAGGTTTTACCACCTCCTTCTAGACAGCATACAGGTCACAGGATTAGAAATACCACCTAGGACAACATAGCTCATCCCATCCTCCTAGGAGTGTCTGCTTGACTGATAGGCAAGCCTCCACATCCACTTTAACAGCATTTTTAATACTGTCCTGGGAAGTGACTTAATAAGAAAATACATCAAGGTTAAAAGTCTTATGAAATCCCCAGGCAACTTCTGGTCTCTGGTCCAGCATGAGTAGCTTGAAAGCCTTCCCCTCACCTGCCAAAGCAGGGTCTGACTTTGAGTCTACAAAGTGGCTCCTTACCTTTAAAGGATTCCCAAGGGTCTCCAGGAGATTCTGAAGAGGGTCAATTGGACTAACAGAATTTGTGTCCAATGTTCTAAAAGTTACAAATCTCAACTCAAAAGCTATCCTCAATTTCATCATCCTCTTTGTCCTTCTAAGTCAATACAGTGACTCACTTTCTTTTTGAATGTGTATCTGAATTTCAGATATCTATTTTGCCATCTTTATTGTGGCTCACAGTGTTCTTTAAAAAATATATTTAATTTTTTTTTCAAAAAGAATGGCTTTAATGTCTGTTTCCTTGTGGTACAAGACCCTACCTTCCCTGTGGATCCCAAAGCAGTTCCTGGAAGGAAGAAAACCCACCAGGTTGACTGTTAAGAACTGAGGGATGTGCTCAACGTCATTAGTCATTAGGGAAATGCAAACCAAAACCACAATGAGATACTACTTCACACCCACTAGGATGGCCATAATCAAATATACAGACAATAAAAAGGGTTGGTGAGGATGTGGAGAAATTGGAAAATTCATACCCTGCTGATGGGAATGAAAAAGAGTGCAGCCACTGTGAAAAACAGTTTGGCAGTTTCTCAAAAAGTTAAGTATAAAATTAGCCTAATTGACTCTTCAATTCCACTCCTAGGTATACATCCAAAAGAACTGAAAACAGATATTCAAACAAAACTTGTCCATAAAAGTTCATAGCAGCACTATTCACAATGGTCAAAAAGAAACAATCCAGATAGCCAGCTGATGAATGGATAAAATGTGATATGGCCATACAATTGGAATATCATTCAGCCACAAAAAAAGAGCCAAGTATGGATACATGCCACAACATTGATGAACCTTGAAAACTTTATGGTAAGTGAAAGAAGCAAGACACAAAAAAGTCACATATTAATTATTCCACTTATATGAAATAGAATAGAATAGGTAGATCCAGAGACAGGAAGAGTGTTGGCTGCCAGGGTCTGGGTGTATGGGTGAGTAGGGAGTGATTGCTTAATGGATATGGGATTTCTCTTTGAGGTGATGAAAAAGTTTTGGAACTATTTAGTGGTGATAGTTGCACAACATTGTGAGTATACTAAATGCCACTGATTGTATACTTTAAAATGGTTACTTTATATTACATGAATTTTACCTCGATTTAAAGAAAAACTGGAGGGTGGTGGTCTCCATCCTATGGTTTGTGATCTCCTCATTTCTTCTCCATGCGGATCTTGGGTAAATGACAAATCAAACTGCAAAACTTTGAGTCTGTGGTCTTGTTTCCAAACCAGTTCTTGCTGGTGCCCAGGAACCAGCCTGGTCATGACTCCACTGTATCTGAACTTCATCCTCTTCCTGTTCTAGTCCTTCATAGACACTCCTGATCCTTCTACTGGGTAATTACCATTTATTTTTTATTTTTATTTATATTATTTATTTTTGGCTGCATTGGGTCTTCATTGCTGTGCACTGGCTTTCTCTAGTTGCGGTGAGCGGGGGCTACTCTTCATTGCGGTGCACAGGCTTCTCATCGCGGTGGCTTCTCTTGTTGTGGAGCTCAGGCTCTAGGGAGGGTGGGCTTCAGTAGTTGTGGCACACGGGCTCAGTAGTTGTGGCTCGCAGACTCTAGAGCGCAGGCTCAGTAGTTGTGGTGCACGGGCTTAGTTGTTCCACGACACGTGGGATCTTTCTGGACTAGGGCTCAAACCAGTATCCCCTGCATTGGCAGGCGGATTCTTAACCACTGCACCACCAGGGAAGTCCCTGGGTAATGATCATTTAAACTGAGCACCTCCTATATCCAAAGTCACTGAGCTAAGCACTTAGCATGCATTGGCTCATTTAATCCTCCCAGCAGTCCCATAAGGTGGGATTGTCATTGTCTCCACTTTACACTTGATGAAACAGAGAAGGACTTTTCCCAGGCACCTGGTCAGTGGCAAAAGGGGGCTGAAAAGCTGGATTGCAATGATACCAAAGCTATGGTATAAATCTATCCTCTGAGATGTTAATGGTATTCCCTGAAAAATAAAGTGGGAATTCATATTAGTAGAATAAAGAATCTGATAAAAATCCTGCAGAAAAAGAACTTTTGAATTTCTTTTCTCCAATGTCCTCCAAAACTAGGTGACCACAGAACTCTCTCCCTCTCCCCCTTCTGCTCCCCATCCCCCTCTTTTCCTTCCTTCCTTCCTTCCTTCCTTCCCTCCCTCCCTCCCTCCCTTTTCTCTCTCTCTCTCTCATAGAACTTCTCTTAACCTATCAGGGACACTAGTGTCTCTAGGACCACAGAATGGAAAATGCTGCATCCAAGGGGTGAATTCTCAAGACAGACAGGCCTCTCAGCTGAGTGATATTAAAGAAAACACGATTCATGACACTTGTTAAAACAGTAAGGCAGACTTTATTCAAGACATTGATTTAGGTATAGGGACTACTGCAGTGGGGTTTTGCAGTAGGGGAGAGAGATTGTGCTCCACTGAATACAACAAGAAAGAGTGGGAATTTAAGGAGCCCAGTGGGAGTCAGTGGATGGAAAATTAGTAAGGGGAAACATCAGGGGAGGGGGATTCTGACTAAACTGACCTAATAGGATTCTTGCTAAAGGCAGACCAGGGTGATCAGCCACCCCCTGGTGCATGGTGGAGGATGAGAAACCAGATCAGATATTGAGGCGGGGAGCTTCTGGCTAAACCAACTTAGCAAGATTCTTGCTACATTTAGATGGTGCAAGGACAGACAAAAGCCCAAGAGTCAAGGCCTATTTGGGAAGAAGGCTCAGAGGAGCCTGACTAAAGTTTGGTCAAGGAGAGACTCTGTCAGCAAACCATCAGCTGACCCCCTGTGCCAGGCTCTGAAAAAACATAAGGGGAAAATACAGAAAAAACACAGAAGAGGAGGCAAAGGAGCAGCAGGACAAATCAAGGGCTCTGTTATACCAGGACTGCTGGCAGGGATTCCCAGCCCTGAATGCACATCAAAATCCACTGCAGGACTTGAAAACAGAGGGGGAATTTCCTGGTGGTCCAATGGTTAGGACTCTGCGCTCTCACTGCTGAGGGCCCGGGTTCAATCCCTCGTCGGGGAATTGAATTCCCACAAGCCTTGTGGTGCAGCCAAAAAAAAAAGAAAGAAAAACAGAGAAACAACCTCCCTTAGAGGAGGCTCTGAGTGGAGAAAGAACTCAGGCACCTGTACTCTTATTAGTCTCCCCAGGGGACTTTAGTGTGTGGCACGGGTGACAACTACCCGGGTGGGCTAATCACGTCACACCAGGTGTCCCTCACACACACACAGCAACCAGTTAAGGTCAGAGAAGACACATGTTCTAAGGGCTTCACGTTTCTCGAAGAAAAGCTATCTTCGGCAGCTCTGACCTCAAGAAGCTGCGATTCTGTTGAGGCCAGGATAAGGGAAGGAGGGAGGAAGCCACATCTTTTCCATCTTCACTGGAGCCCGGGCCATTAAGGAGAAACGGCTTCCTCTTCCCCGGAATCCCCGCACTTGCCATCAGAAGCTAGAAACAGGATGAATGATTACAGTTTCTTACAGTAAATCCATTTCATAGGATGGCCCTCATTTACTTTACTTTTTTTTTTTAACCTCATTTACTAAATTAGTGGATTTATTTCCATCAATCCTGTCAACTTTCCATATCATCAACATGTATTTTCTTTTACAAAGCTTGTTGTATTCTGTTCTCTTGGATGTGGCTTTAGAAGTTTGCACCCTGAAGACTTAAGATACTCTATTTTTATTTTGTTGTTCTCCTTTAGGCTTTCTGGGTGCCCATGCCCCTAGCCTTTATATTAGTGGTTTTCAGAGTGTGGTCCCAGGACCACCAGCACCACCACCACCAGCAGCAGGAGCTTATTGGAAAAGCAAATTCTTGGGCCCCTACGACCTGCTGAAGCAGAAACCTGGGGTTGGGCAGCAGTCGGTATTGTAACAGGCCTTCATGTCATTCAGATGCACAAATAAGACTGCTTTAAGTTATTTTGCTTAATACCCTAAAAGCCTGCACTTTGGAGGAAAGAAAAAGAATGTTTCTTCTTCCTGGATTCGGGGATGAGGCAGAGTGTCAGAGCTCCCCCTGCTGGTCTCCCAACTCTATTTAATTGAGATTTCTGCTTATGTTTTACAAAAGCAAGAAGGGGGTTCAAAGCAGCAGGTATAAAAGCCTTTGCCTCACCCCAGCCAGATGCATCCCCCAGTGGTAGAACTGTGAACAAAGGAGAGCTTCTGAGGGCTTCAGGGAAGAGAATGGTGCTCAGGTAATTCCTACCTGCAGGAGAGAACAAATTTTCCTATCCGACTCCCCTCTTGGCCCCAGAGGCTTCAAAAACAAACCCTGCTAACAGAGGTCACTTGTGTCAGTCCAAACACCTGTGACCTAAGTCGCCAGACCGTCCCTCTGAGCAGAATAACCTTTCCCTCAGGTGGGCCCACAGACCAGGCAACCTGAGCCCTGCCCTATCCTGCCCCACAGCCTCCGGGGCTTACAGCTCAGGCCTCCTCTGACCCCCATAGCGAGGGAGGCTGAAAAGATCACGGAGCAGTCCCCAGAGAGGCAATGAAAGCTGAGGGGAACCTGCTTTTTTTTTTTTTTTTTTTGCAGTACGTGGGCCTCTCACTGTTGTGGCCTCTCCCGCTGCGGAGCACAGGCTCCGGACACGCAGGCTCAGCGGCCATGGCTCACGGGCCCAGCCGCTCCGTGGCATGTGGGATCTTCACGGACTGGGGCACGAACCCGTATCCCCTGCATCGGCAGGCGGACTCTCAACCACTGCGCCACCAGGGAAGCCCGGAACCTGCTTTTTGAAGACCAACACACATCCATCTTGGACAGATTTTGTTCCCTTTTTGGGGTGGCAATTATGGAATACTCGCCGAGTATGTAATTCTTAACTGATGCAAATTCAGCCCTTCCTGCTTTGTTTCATGAGACAAAAAACACAGTTGTAGGGGGTGTGGAAACATTTGCCTCCCATGCTTGAATAGATGCCAAGACAGCACCCCAGCAGAGATGAGCAACCATGGGGAGAAGGTTTTCAGTTTCGGTCTCAGGCTTTTCTTACTGGGTAGAGTTCCTCTGCATCCACTCTGCTGTTTGCATTGTCTGTCCCCTCTCTCCCTCACTCCTTAATGCCTTCTAGCCAGGACTGGAAAGCAAAGGCTAGGTGCCTGTTCAAAGATGTCTTTGAAAGGGAAAGTTGAATGGATCTGGTGGCTGGTCCTGGGTGGTCTACAGAGTGAAATATCATTGCGGTCGACTCAGTTGGGAGATGAGGCTGCAAGGTGGTTACCAGGGCAGCAGGAGGGGTCTGGGTGGGACGCTGGCGGAGGGCTCCTGGGTGCGGCGGTGTTTTAGATCTTGACCCAATGGGGTTACACAGGCATCCTTTTACTTAACAAAGAGTCATTAAGTCATGAACAAAACGTCATAAATATACTTCTGTTTCATGCAGTGGGGATGTTCGTTGCATTTTATAATTTCTTTGAAACATGGCTTTTTAAAAAGGCATCCTGAAGCATTTCCAGTTTAAGCACAATATTGTGGCCAAGTTCTCCTGACAGGGGCATAAGTCAGGAAATGTCTGTGAAAGGGAAATGTCACTCTCTGGCCACCCAAAGAGAGAGGAATTTGATTTTGTTCTGTGGGAGGAGGCAGACAGGGGAGATATGCCCTTCCAGGGTGTGTGGGCCCGGGGCATCCATGCCCGAGGGCTGCAGGGCTGCAGAGTGTCCGAGCTGGTGGGTATCAGCACCGGGTGAGAGGACCAGCAAAGCAGAGCGGCCATTCTGGCAGCTGCTGAATGACAGAGCCTCCAGGGGCCTCTGCAGGAGCCCACCTCCCCGATCTCTGCTTCCATCACGGCAGATTACGTGAGGTAAAGTGCGTTCTTTATAAAGCCACTCCCAACTTCTCATTAGCTTGCTTTTTTCTTAACAAGAAAACAAATCAGGAGAAACCACAAGAGATCCCTAGGCTGGATCTGAGCTCTCTCTCCAGTGTGGCCAAATGTGACTGAACCCAGAACAAATAGAGATGTTTACTGACAGCCTAATAAACAAATGGGCTCCTTTGGATGTAACCTTGATGAATGGAGCATCCAGGTGTTTTCAATAATGGCAATAAGCACTACGACTCAAAGTATTTCTGATTCAAGTATAATGCATTATTAGGCCATTAGAGGCTGAGCACGGAGGACCATTTGGACACGGCCCCATCAATAATGCTGCTTCCCAGCCTGCATTTAGGCCCAGGGAATTAGTCATCCTGATATTCTATTTAATAAAAACCTCAAGAAGAAGCATCAAAAATCACATTACATTTTAACAGGGTTACAGCAGCCCCGGAGAACCACAAGTTTAATTTTCATAAGAGCATTCATTCCTCAATTATGTCAGACATGAAAATGTAAATGGCAAATTTAATGCTCACAATATCCCTCAAAGCACATTGGCAGGTAAAGGCACATTATGTTGAGTGGATGCTGGCTGCATATTAAGCAGCCCCCAGAGTGAGATGTGGGAGGCGGAGGGCAGAGAGGAGGAGGGATTCAGGCTACTTAGCTGGGCTGCCCCTGGAAGAGCTATAGCCTCAAAGCAGGGGGTGGAGGAGGGAGAACAAGAACTACAAACGAAGATGAATGTTGTAAGTCTTAGGGATGTGGGTTCCCTGGCACCCCCTCATGGCATTTCCCATAGGTACCAAAAGCCCAGTTTTTTTGTTCAATGACAGCAGTCAAAAGGTGCTAATGAAGGCATTCCAGGGCTAAAAGTGAGCAGAACTTTCAAGGGATTGCCAGGAATTATATGGAATGTGAGATGGGAATTTGTATTTTAAACAAAATTCCAGGTTAGGGACTCCCCCTCCCTCAGATGTCTGGTCAAGAGTGTGGTAGAAAGAGGAGAGTATTATTTATATTTTTAACAGAAGCCACTGACATCAACCACCAAAGAATTTCACTGCCTTTTTCCATAAAGAAAATTGTCTCTGAAAGATGTTCATGATATTTTGATGAGTTTTTTTTAAAAAGTAATCAGTGGCCAAAAAAATCTGATTTTAATTATGTACAGGTACAGGCATACCTCGGAGATATAGCAGATTCAGTTACAGACCACCACAATAAAGTGAATACTGCAATAAAGCGAGTCAACCAAATTTGTGTGTGTGTGCATGTAAAAGTTATGTTTACAATATCCTGTAGTCTATTAAGTGTGCAATAGCATTATGTCTTAAAAAGCAATATATATACCTTAATTTAAAAAAATATTTTATTGCTATCATCTGACAACATGAAGTTGCCACAAACCTTCAATTTGTAAAACATGCAATACCTTTGAAGCACAATAAAGCAAACCTCAATAAAACGAAGTATGCCTGTACATGCATAAGAACTCATCTGAAATATTATACACCAAACTACTAAGGGTATCTAGGGAGCATGCATTTACCTTTGTAAGCAAAAATAATAATGATAAAGATTTTTTAAAGATAGAAACCCCATTAGAGAATGTCCATTCATAGATAGAGCCATCTCTCCAATGACAAGCAGTTATACCATTCCTTCTAAGTTGCTCTGTGTTTGTAATTAAATCAGAATCATAAAACATGGGAGCAGAGAGAAGGCTCAGATGCAATCTACTCTCATCCCTCCCTTCATTCTGGAGGAAGCTAAGGCCCAGAGAGGTTCATTCATTTAATAAAGATTTGCCAAGAGTCTGAAGTGTGCCAGGCAGGACTCGAGGCTCTGGGCTTCCGTCCAGGGCTTCATCCAAGCCTCAGACTGAAAACTTTGGAGCAAATACATCACTGATAACTGGATTCCATGTAATCTGACATGTGACAACAAATTTTACCATGTTTTTATTTTGTTGGAAATTCACCTTTCCAAAGATCTACTCAGATGCTTTTATTTCAAATAACGTAATGAGTCACTGGTATAAATATTCTTTGCTCTTTTCATATGAGAAAGACTTTATAAAGGTTAAAAAAAAGGAAAATTTTCAAACTGTATTATTTTATATGTGAAAGATCCTATAGGGAAAACATAAGAAGGCACGCACATTAAGTTGATGTCAACAAACTTTTATTGGGCATATATCTCTTATAAGACACTGTGATGGTTGCTAAAGATACAGCATCTCACAGTTTGGGAAGTAGTTAAGCACATAAACAAACAGGACAGTACAGTGTCATACGGGTCTGAATAAAAGTGCATACCAGATGTGGCATGGTGCTGAGGGGTGAATGGCTGACTTTGGGAGAGGGTTCAGGGAAGGATTCACTGGGGTAACATCCAAGCTGAGTTTTTAATAATGAGCATGCCTTTGCCCAACGGATATAAGAAGTAAAGGGCATTTCCAGCAAAAGGAGCAGCAGGTGCAAAGGTTATTATGTATTAAATCACATGATGTATGAGATGTGCTAGTGTAGAGGGTGAGGGTCCCCATGGGAGGGGAGTGAGAGGGGTGGGGAGGCAGGAGCCAAAGCACAGTGAGCTGTGTATACCATGAAAAGGAGTTAGATTATATTGCAACAGCTGTGTGGGAAGAAAAGTGTCATGGTCAGGTTTTCATTTTGTAGAGACCATTCTGGTGACTAAAGAATGGGAATGGAAGGCATCAGATGGAGGCAAGAAGACTAGAAAGCTAATGAAAACAACGGCCCAGGTAAGAAGAGGTGAGGCTAGGGCTGTAAATGGAAGGTGGGAAGGGCCACATGAAAGAGACATTTAGGAGGTAAAATCTTTAGGACGTATTGGATGTGGGATGAGAAAGAGCAAGAATCAAGGAGGAATGCAGGGGTGGGAGGTCTGGCTTTGGAATCTGGGCACGTGGTGACATCTCCTAGTAACTAGGAAAATCGAGAGAGGAGCTTGCCGGCTGGGGTAGGGAATTGACTTAGCTTTAGACAGGATGAGTTTGAGGATCCTTTAGGACATTCAAGGAAAAATTTGGATGGACATAGAATATGGAGCTCCAGAGAAAGTTCTACCTGGAGACACAGACTTCTAAGCTTCATCACATGATAGTGGTTTAAACACTGATAGTGAATGAGCTTTTTTGGACCAGGGAGAAAATGAATGAAAAGAAAAAGTGGTTGCCATAGCTACTAAGGAACAAAAATATGAAGACCCAGAAAGAACAAGAAAAACCAATGAGGATGACAACAGTCAGAGAAGTAGTAAAACAGCCAAGACAGTGACCAGATTACAGACACACAGAGCAGTTTCCTCGGAAGATCTGAGTCATGCTTCTTTAGCCAGGGGAAGGGGCCACACAATGTGGGGCGTGAGTAATGGGAGAGGTGTCAAAATTCACAATGGTGAATGAGCTGCATGCATGGAAGGCCACACAGATGACAAGAAGCCAGCGTCAAAAATGGGGGTGATGTTAGCATTATAAGCAGGCATGGCACTTTGGGGTTCTTCGAGTCACTTAAAGTAAGACCAAGAGTCACAAAATCATAGGAAACTCACCAAATCATAGGAAATTTTATTGATACCTTATTTCTGGCTGGAGCCCAGCGTAACTGAGGCAAGGTATGTAAAGCCCAAGCTCCCAGACATTCTGAACAGGCTTTTAAAATTTTTTTAGGGCTTCCCTGGTGGCGCAGTGGTTGAGAGTCCGCCTGCCGTTGCAGGGGACACAGGTTCGTGCCCCGGTCTGGGAAGATCCCACATGCCACGGAGCGGCTAGGCCTGTGAGCCATGGCTGCTGAGCCTGTGCTCCGCAACGCGAGAGGCCACAAATTTTTAATTGGGGGAAATTCCCTGGCGGTCCAGTGGTTAGGACTCAGCGCTTCCACTGCGGTGGCCCGGGTTCAATCCCTAGTCAGGGAACTAAGATCCCATAAGCTGTGCAGTGCAGCCAAAAAAAATAAAATAAAAAATTAAAAATTTTTAATTAAAAAAAGAGGAAACTCTTTTTTCATCACATATTATCCCATATCACATATCATGATCCACTCCCATTTTCAGCTCCTTCCCTACACTTAACAACCCACATCCTATGACAGGGGTAAGGAGAGCATTATCAAGAGAAATGGGAGACATTTGCCAGCCACAGTGACCTTCACCTTACCTTGGCCATGTCTGTCTTCTCCCTGTCAGCTGTGAGCATCTGTCACATGCTGACTGTCTTGACTCTTGGGCCCCTTCTCTATGTCCAGCATCAAGAGAACAGAGGGGGTTTGAAATCACGTTGGTCCTACAGGTCAGTTGGGGAGAGAGTAAAATATGAATATTCTAAGACAAAGTTACACATTGTCTCCGTGTGGTGGACCAGGAGACAAGATGACACAGGCAGGATGAGGCAAGGACCTTGCTTAAGCCAGTAGAACAACGGGGAGACATTTTAACTAGAGATTTGACTCTGGGTTCTTGTCACATAGTCAAGGTCTGTAAGCACTTCCCCCTTCTTCCTGGAGCCATCACTAATGATCCCACGTACGACTGCTGAAGAGCATGGTAAGAGAAGAGAGGGGTTAAGAATGAGGAAATGATGCATTATAGCATAGCCAAGTACAAGGATGGCAAACCTGGGTATTGGGCTGGGAGAGTAGCCTGCCCTCTGGCTTCATGTTTCCATGTGAAGGACATGACTCTCTTGGCCACTCCCTCAGCCCTCCTCTGCCCCCCACCACCACCCCAAGAAGAGGAGTGAACTATTGGCTTGTTTAATTGGGAGCAAACACTTGTCTGAGACTGCGTCTGTGTCCCCAAGAGCCCTGTAGAAGTCTCCACCAGCAGAAGACACTGCTGCTCTTCTGGGTTTCCTGTAGAAATAGGTGAAGAAACAGAGTGCTGAGTGACAATTGCTGTGAGGCAGCTAGATGGGCTCCACTTTGCACAAAATAATTTACAACGTGGGTCTTGACATGCAACAAGAACTAACTTCCATTGACAAATATCCTTATGTGCCTGGGACTTGGTTTTGCCCAGAAGAGACTGACCAAAACAAAGGTACACACATTAAGTGAATAGTATTTGGAATACTGAGGGAGCAGGGGGATTATTCAGAAGGTATTCAGGCCTTTCTATGTGCTAGGCCCTGAGGTTTATATACATTAAGACCATCTCATCTTCACAATAATTCCATTTGACAGCTAGGGAAACAGTGTCAGAGGGATTAGGCAATTGGCCGTGATGGCACAGATGAAAAGTGGCAGAGCTGGCATTTGAACACCTCAGGTCTGTCGAATTCCAAAGCTCAACCACTCAACCAGTCGACTGCACTGCCACGTGGCAAGTAATTTGCTGCATATTCTATTTGTTTATAGTTTCAGCCCCATGTCAGAGCAGAGAGCCCATTGTCTAGGAATAGCAGAAATGTTTGAGTTTTTGCTTGGGGTTCAGAAAATTTGTAGGATCTGGTAGGAGACTTTTATCTACTGCTCTATCTAAGGAAGAATTTCCTGAGATCAAAGCTGTTGCTGCTTAGGGAGGTGGCAGGGGCACGGGCTTTGAGAAAGACGGGCCTGAGTTAGAATCCTAGCCCTCCTCTTATTCACTGAGTGACATTAAGCAAGATGCTCTACCCCAGAGCCTCAGTTTCCTCATCTAGAAAATGGGGCTGATGACAGTTCCTTCATAGATAGCATTAAAAGAGATAAAATATATAGAATACCTACATGCTATAGTATATCTATAAGCTATAGCATACCTACATGCTATATACTATAGTCTGCCTTTATAAATGTTGGTTCTCTTCCTTGCTTCAATTTAAGAAAATTATAGGAAGTGATCACAGTGATAGAGACTGCATCCCAAAAACAGAAGTTAAGAGATGATACTAACAATTCAAAACTGTTCAGAGGAACTAGAGCCAGGCTTCTTTTCATGGGGGCTCACATCCCAATGAGAATCAGTGCCTCATCAACTACTCAGGAAAATCTACAGGCCCCAAACCTCACTGGAGGCAACAAGCATGGTAGACAGTCTTCTGAGATGGGCCCCAGTGATCCCCATCTCCAGGTATTCGTACCCTTGTGTAATCCTCTCCCTTCAAGTATGGGCTGGACTTGGTACTCACTTCTAATGAATAGCAAACAGCAAGAGCAATAGGATGTCATTTCTGAGATTAGGTTAAAAAACTGCAACTTCCATTTCTTGCCTTTCATTTTCCCTTTCCTTCAATGTCTCTTCCTTCTTCTCTTTGGCAAATATATCTTGGCCATGTCAGGCACAAACCACCACCATCTCTCCAGTTTTGCCTCTCCTGGCCCTAGCAAAGCTCGTGGATAGGGCAGACAAAGACAGCATTTGCCTTAGAGGGTGGGGTGTAGGGGAGACAGTGAACACTCACTCAGGATGAATATTTGACCCTGTCATACCCGGCGATGGGCTTGGGCTGCTCCCCAAACAAGCACAAACTCCATGGCTTGTGGGCTTCAGCTTAAAAGAGCATCAGATCCTTTGAGAAGTAGCAGCTGCCAGTGGACGATCTGGGAGCGTCAACCACCATGTCTGGAGCAATTAGACCCTCTGGAGTGAAATTTTCCACTGAAAACATTTTACAATTTCTCTTTCCATTTGTAGTTATATTTGGAAAGGGTGGACTTAGCAGATACTTTTGAGCTAGAGTTGTTTTACATACCCATGAATTAAGTAAGGGTTTTATCCTACAGCCAAATTATTAAAAATGTCTCAGGCAGGAAGAATGCCAAGTTCTACCAAGACAGAATTTCTCAAGGTCTTGCAAGCCAGTGTCTGGTCGGTAATTTGCTACAGGCTCATTTGGGACATTCAGATAGCTCTGAGTATACCCTGACAGGCTGTGCGAGTCATTATCTCCCCGAAGAAGATGCCATTTCAAGGGCAGGAAATTAAATCGCTCATTTTAGCCAAGAAGACCGCTGTAAATTAGCTAACTCCATTACTTTCATTGCAGTGCTTATCTTGCCCTAAAGGACAGCCTTGGGGCAGCAAAGAAGCTCTTAACTGCTGAGAATGGGAGGGGCTCCCGCTGCATTAAGGCACAGCCTGAAGAGTGTCTGCAGAGAGGACAGTGCCATTAGGTACCCTAAATGCCACCACTTTGGGTTCAAACAAGGATTCTCTTGGGTAAGTTTTAACGAGTCGGTGAGCTCTGTGAGGACGAGAATGGTATCCTTTATCTCTGAACATATTCTAAAGTGCTCTGTTTTCAGCTAAGCCAAAATTTTCTAACCTCTATGAAGGGGGTGATAATACCCACACACTAGAAACTGCAGAGAACATTGTAAGTTATACACCTAGAGCCCCTAACATGGTTCCTGGCATAGAGTAGCCACTCAATACCCATATACTTAAATTGATGAATGAGGAAGGGAATATTGCATAAGTGATCATGGACATAAAGTTAACCATAAAAACACATCTTTATTGTGGTGATGTCAGACACTATTTTCAGTGGACAGAGAGCATCAAAATATATAGCACAAAAGAACAGTATTTTTACAATCTGGTCTACCAATATGAAATTTTTTAAGATTTTTTTTTTATGTGGACCATTTTTAAAGTCTTTATTGAATTTGTTACAATATTGCTTCTGGGTTTTTTTTTAATGTTTTGGTTTTTTGGCCACAAGGCATGTGGGATCTTAGCTCCCCTACCAGGGATCGAACCCACACACCCCCGCATTGGAAGGCGAACTCTTAACCACTGGGCCTCCAGGGAAGTCCCTGCTAATATGAAATTTCATATAGCAAAAATAATTTATTATCATTATGGCCATTTTACAGGTGAGCAAACTGAGTATTTCAGAGGTTAAGTAATTTGCTAAAGCTATTCACAAGCGTATAATAAGGTATTTATAATAACATATCTGTTGCATACATATTATTTGCCACATACTCTACATACATTAGCTCTTTTACTATTTTCAGCAGCCTCATCCTTATGCTGGGGACTACTGACTCCACATAATGGAGGAGGAAACAGAGGCTCAGAGAAGTTAAATGTTGATGATCGCTAAGTGGCAGAGCAGGGATTCACACCCAGGTGGTCCTGGTGGCAGAGCCCATGGGCTCCATCCCAACATTGGCCAATTAAAGCCATGTGCACCTTCTGCCATAGAACAAAAACTCCCTGTGAGGGTGTCAGCCTTGGGGAACAGGATGGGTCACATTCAGCTTCATGTCCCTGTCAGGGCTGGCACGGTGCCTGTCTGCGAGTAAGCATTTGACAAATACAGTACCTATTCTGTGCTCATTCTTGGGAAATGCTCTACAAGCCTCTTATATAAGGTAGATGACACCTGTTGAGGAAGTGTATTAGGACTCTCCAGAAAAACAGAACCAACAGAATATGTGACTGTGTGTATGGAAAGAGACCTATTTTAAGAAATTGGCTCACACAATTATGGAGACAGGCGAGTTGAAAATCTACAGGATGGACCAGCAGGCTGGGGACCCAGGAAGAGCCAATGCTGCAGTTCCAGTCCCAAGGCCATCTGCTGGCAGAATTTTTGCTCAGAGGAGAACAGTCTTTTGTTCTATTGAGGTTTCAGCCGATTGGATGCAGCGCACCCACATTATGGAGGACAATCTGCTTCACTCAAAGTCCACTGATTTAAATGTTAATTTCATCCAAAAACACTCTCACAGAAACATCCAGAATAAAGTCTGACTACACAGCTGGGCACCATGGCCCAGCCAAGTGGACACATAAAGTTCCCAATCATAAGAAGTTAGACAAATAAATTATAAAATGCACACATGGGTTCACAGCTCCACCTTCAAGAGACAAGCAGAAAACATACCACACTCTCTGGCTGGCAGCGTCCACTTACGTACCAGCTACTTTTACTGGCAGTCTTTTGTGGTGACATGTACTGAGAGTAACTGATGGAGGCACTGAGGCATCATGCAGGGCTCCAGGCTGGACGATGAACCTATGGCAGGGAAGCCCAAGGAGAAGCAGTTAGGTGTCTCCTAGGAAGAAATTCAAATGCTGAGGCAGGTCATGTGTGTGTGGAGGTGGGTTCCACATGGCCCCAAGAGGTCACACAGGTGACATCCACTAATTCAGGGGATATACCACAGTCTGGGGTCTGACGTGGGTTCAGAAGTCTATTGCTTTTTCAGGGCACTAGGAAGGTTTATCCTTTCAAGCAACACACATAAACTAAGCTCAGGAGACAGAGGTATAAAAACAGAAAAGTCCATTTCTTAAACTCTGGTTAATAACTGCCATGAGCCACGTTGATCCTCTTCAAGTAAATAAAATGTCCCTGCTCAAAACCTTCACATGAGGACTTCCCTGGTGGCATAGTGGTTAAGAATCCACCTGCCAATGCAGGGGACATGGGTTTGATCCCTGGTCTGGAAAGGTCCCACATGCCGCGGAGCAACTAAACCCATGCGCCACAAATACTGAGCCAGTGCTTTAGACCCCGCGAGCCACAACTACTGAGCCCACGCACCACACCTACTGAAGCCCACGTGCTCTAGGGCCCACATGCCGCAACTACTGAGCCCGCATGCTGCAAATACTGAAGCCTGCACGCCTAGAGCCCGTGCTCCGCAACAAGAGAAGCCACTGCAATGAGAAGCCCGTGCACCGCAACAAAGACCCAACACAGCCAAAAATAAATAAAAATTTAAAAAAACCTTCAAATGTACTAAAATCAAAGTCTTTGCCACTGCAAGTCTGGATCTGGATTCTACCTCAGTCTCTGACCTCATTCCCTAACACCTGCAACCACCTTTGTACATGTGCTCCAGCCAATCTGGCCTCTTGTTGTTCTTCCATCATGCCATCCTTCTGCATCCCCTCCTCAGGGCCATTGCCTCCTTGTTGACCAGCCCATTCCTTCTTTCAACAGGTTTATAAATCAGGGAACTAAGCATGGCCCTCCAGCCAACAACCAGGGACAAACTGAAGTCCTCAGTCCAACATCCAGTAAGGAATCAAATCCCACCATCAAGCTTGTGGGTGAGCTGGAAAGGGCACCCTGCCCCAGTTGGGCCTTGAGAGAACTGCAGCTTTGGGGACACTTGTTTGCAACCTCATGAGATACCCTGAACTGGAGGACCCAGATAAGCCATGCCCAGATTCCTGACCTGCAGAAACCGTAAGTTGATAAATGTGTTGTTTTAAGTTCACCAAGTTTTGGGGTAATTTGTTACAAAGCAAGAGATAGCTAATACATCAAGTGATTTAAGCTCTGCACAATTTTTCATCTGAGTAAACATGGTCCAGGAAACAGAAATCATTAAAATCAATCCCAAGCTTTACTGGTATTTTGTGAAGAAAGTCAAGGCAAGAAAAGGACCACTAGGGTACTGGAGGAAAATCCCAGAGTGAGTAAAGTGATGTTGTAAAGGGGAGAGTGCATAAAAATTACCTGTATTCATCAAGGTAAGCTAATCTGAGAACAACAACCCCAAATTATCAGAGGATAAATACAATAAAAGTTTCTTCCTGCTCAGTCCAGTGGTTAATGTTTGTCTTCCAAAAACAAGGTGGCTAACCATTCTAGTTTTCTTCATACTGAAGGGTTTCACAGGACATGGAACACTCTGTCCTAAAACCAGAAAAGCCCCAGGCAAACCTGGATGACTTGGTTACCTTACCCAAAAATGACTCCTTGAGCCAGCTCAGGCTTCTCCATTGTCTCTTCCACATTCAGAAACACAGCATGTAAGAAAGACCGTGGAGAAGCCATGCCCGCCATTAACTGCTTTGACCCTAAGTAGACATAACACTTAGTTCTCACATTCTCTTAGTGAGAACTAATCACATGGCCCTGCCCAGTTGCAAGGGAGCATGGGAATGTTGTTTAGCTGAGTCTCCAGAAAGTAAAAATGGGTTGATGAACATGTCACCAGTCTTTTCCCAATGCCTCAGCTTCCTGTGGAGCCAAATTGTTGTAGAAAATTGGGGCTCCCAATTTTTCCATTGGTCTACAGTGGATACGGAAGGGGAAAGATCATGATAAGACTGATGTACCAACTCCCTTCATACACACACATACTTCAAGAGGAGGCTATTGAGCATAGCAAAGTACTCCCCAAATACGGCAGCTGAACTTTCTCTCACTTAGGCCACCCTGACATTGTGGAGTGGCCATTAGCATGGAGTCAGTCGGTTTTCAGAGACCAAAGATTCTCTAACAACACAGGAAGCCAACTACAGTAACAAGAAACTATCTCATAGATACAGTAAAGCAAGAATAAAGGAAGAAAAAGGGATAAATTGACCAAATCTTCTATATGCCTTTGTGTGTGTGTGTGTGTGTAACAATTACTAGGAATAAAATAATACTGGTTAGTGGTAAGGGGAAGAAAGCTTATCACTGTCAGATGATAAAGGACTTGCATTAAGAAATATTGCTGCACAAGCACAACTGAGGCACATTTTTTTAAATAATTAAATTTTAAGATTGGATTTTACGTAGTTTTCCAGAAGAACCTCTTGTCTGGGCTAGATGAGAATTTTCCTCCAAGCTGGTAGATATTGCTCAATACAATTTAACCTGGTCCCTCCTGATGGGACAGTGTTTTGTCCCCATCAAAAAGTTTTGGCAACAAGGGTATTACCAGAAACTAAAGACCACTCAAGAATCTAGAATCCAGAGAAAAATACAGTTGCCACCAACAGTTGCCAAATTGGATTGATTACATGATATGTGATGTATGGTTCTCTGAGCTCAGGACCAAGCTCTGGAGGTCATAGCAGGAAGAGTTCAGTTTGAGAGAGGTGTCAAAAGTCAGGGGAGGAGGAGTAAGAAGACTAGTAATTATTGCGCCCCTACCATACACTCAATACCATGTGCTTGGTTTTCATGCTTATGCTTTACCTACCCACTGTTCACTCACTTCAGTCTGTGGTTTCTCCAAATTGTTGTGTCTTTGGCCTCCCCAGTATAACCATCTTAGAGAAACTGAGGTAACACAATGGCAATTAAATAGCTGAGAGGAAATGAGTTCCTGCCATCATGGGATAAAGATGCCCAAAGACGCTGGTTTGCTTTCTGGAGAATGTTGAGTTCATTTGAAGCCTGAATGTGGAAAGAAGCAGTAGCAGAATGCTGGAAAGGTCAAGCTCTTTTCACAGTGGAAGCTGCTGTTGTTGGTTAGCTCCAGTTCAGTAAAGTGAGATGATAAGGAAGGGACAGTCAATGCAAACCAATAAATCTCTCCTTCTATGCAACCCTTTATCTGAATATGTCAAAAAAAACCCAAAAAACAAAAAAAAACTAGACAGGAAATATGTAACCCCAAAGCAGTAGCCTGATACATTTATTAGCTGTAACTGAGTTTACCAAAGATACAGCATGAGTTAATTGAGAATTCATGCTTAAAGGGAGGCTTAAACTGCTGGCTTCTTCTACCCATTTAAAATTTAGAAAATCACAATGTCCCTGATGAGAATCAGACAGCTGTATTGCTTGAAGAAATATGCCCAGGAACCACTGGACACTAAATGTCTACCTGATCCCTGTTTGGTTACCATTTTGCAAATGGTGAGTTGAGTAAATATAACGAGTTCATGTGAAGGCACTAAAGGTGCAAATTCTCATTATTTAGTGCCCAAAGAGGGCCAAAGATGATGGGACCTGATGCATAACTTGTCTGCTAGTTCAGATCTCTCTTCTAAAGAAGTTGTTTTCAACTTGAGTAAGATACCTCAAACATACACTATGCAATGAACTATATACACATTTATCTCTTTATTTGTCTATCTATCTATCGACTACCTAACTATGTATTTATCATCTAGCTCTATATCTAGCTATGTTATTGTAGGTTAACTGAAGCACAAATACATACATTTACAAATTCAAATAGTATACAAGTCTAATGACATTATGCTTCTGAAATTATCTACCAGTCCTTTTCACTAGGAAATTTTGCCAGGTGTGATTAGGCTAAACTAGTTCTCAATAATTGCTCCCTGGGGGACATCTGGCAATGTTTGGAGACATTTTTTACCCTTACAGCTTGGGGGTGGGGTGCTACTGGCATCTAGTGTGTAAAGGCCAGGGATGCTGCTAAACATTCTACAATGCAGGTTCTTAGTTGCAAACCACAGAATCGACTCTACCTAGTTTAAATGGGAAGTGAATCTATCCAAGGCCATCAAGCAGCTCACAGAATTTCCAGGGGAGTCAGAGAGTCAGTCTTAGGGCTAGGCAGCTGGAGCAGTGCCCAAACCACAATGCAACAAAGACACTAGATACACACCAAAGGTACTTTGCCACCACCCTCACGCAAAGATTGAGTCTAGCCAGCCCTGCTTTCTCTTGTTGATTACTGCTGAACTGGAATTTCAAACGGGTGTCTAGTTGACAGGGATTACAGTAATGCCTACAGTGCATGATGGAGCTGTGGAAAAGATGAAAAAGCAACTAAACTTGTGGATGCATGACATGACAACCAATTTTTAAAAAGCACAGTGGGCAGCATTGCCATGAGGCTAAAAGCCAAAGGAATTTGTAATTGAAATATTGTTTTATTATAAAGAAACACTGCATTTAATT
This sequence comes from Mesoplodon mirus, assembly GCF_964341445.2. Taxonomy (NCBI): domain Eukaryota; kingdom Metazoa; phylum Chordata; class Mammalia; order Artiodactyla; family Ziphiidae; genus Mesoplodon; species Mesoplodon mirus. Next base: position 73,541,899 of record NC_138985.1, read on the forward strand.
AACTATTTGTAAGAAATATGTTAAATAAGGTGTCTTTGAACAGAAACACACATAAAACAAGGTTATGTATTGAACAGTTGACGAAAATGTTACAATGAGAGGCTTGCAGGAGCCCTGCCCTGTATTTTCTCTAGGAGCAAGGATTCCATACTCACTAATTCAGTATTTGTGGCAGCTTTATGAGACATAAACACTGTAAATAATGAGAATCAATGCACCTTAGGACAGGCCCACTCAGAATCAACTTCACCCTGAAGTATAAATTTCCTGATGGTGTGTACTTTCCAGAGGTCACATCCCAAAGGCTTACTGAGTGCTTGGTGGCAGGGTCGCTGTAGAGGAAGAGAGGAAGTACCAAAGAAAAGGCACATGGGAGGAACAGACAAACTCCCCCTCCTCCCCAGGAGATTATGATTCCATCTATGATCCAGCAACTCAGCGGCTCCTGGAGTGAAAACCCAGTGAATGATTTGCCAAAGACCAAAGAGCTCAGTGACTGTGACAATTGTACCTGTATTTCAGATCTGTCTTTTCTGCCCTTGCCCCACAATTACAGAAAGTTTTCCTTGTGACAACCTGTAGGGCCAACAGCACAGTATATACTCCACATGCCACGGGCACACCAGCTGTGTCAGCTAGCCACCAGCTGTGAATCCTGGAAAGGATTAGCACCACACAGTGTGATGCAGCCTAAGAATATTTTAGAAAATGGCCAGGCTGACAGATGAGCAAATTTCTGCCAGCCCACTGGCTACTCTAGAGTTTACAACCATTACAGACTCACTCAACAAAAAACATGTCTCCATCCCAGAGAATACACACAAAAGTATGTATCTGGTAATATTAACATCAGCAAAAGTGATAACAGCAATAGTTATTGAGCACTTCCTCTGTGCCAAGCATTGAAATCAGTACCTAACTTGCTATAACTTGTAGAGTTTAGTGTAAATCAAAGTCAAGCCAACTAGAGCAATATTTGGAAGAAATGGTCTCTATGGGCATGAAAGTTTCTTCCATATCGATGTAAATTTAGGCAGTGTTATTTCTGAAAATCTCACATTAGACGTGTGTCATGGCAATAGATGACTGTTGAGAATTTAGCAATGATCATATTACTGATCATTATATTTGTTCATGGAATAAATATTTCTTAAGCACCTATTTTGAGAAAGGTTGCAGGTTGGGTCCTGAGCACACTGAGTAGAACAGAGTCTCTGCCCCCAGGAATTTACAGCTGGCAGAGGACATGAATCACGAAGTAAAATAACTGAAAAGGAAGCATCGTGACTGTAAGAACTGAACTGTGGACCTGTTGCTATAAAGGCTCAGAACAGGGCAATTTCTCCTGCAGAGGAGACACTGGGAAGGCTGTCAGAGGAGGGGATAGCTGTCTGAAGAGAGGGCAAGGGGGTGGGAGAGTGGGAGAGAGGGGGCAGGACTCAGAAGGCAGGCAAAAGCTGGGGAGAGTCCGTCGTGGGGCAGGAAGCCACACAGCACAGGAGAAGAAGAGAGTGTCCAGTATTTATTATGTTTCAGGCCCTGGGTTAGGACTAGGATGCAAAGATGGTTAATTAAGATAAGGCTCCTGTCCTATAGGGGCTCATGTTCTAGAGCAGTGCTTCTCAAAGCGCATCGTCAGTGAGATAAGGAGCATTCTCCGCAAAGAAAAGCAACCTGTTGATTCCTTTATTAAGTCTGGTTAGGCAACAAGTGAGCTGATATAACGACTGAATTGATTTACATTCACCCCATCACAGACCAGCAGCAGTTGTACCATACTTGGAATCGTACTTCTCTAGAACAATAGTCTGCAAAATGGGGCTCTTGCAAAAAGACATATTGGGGCACAGGAAGAAAATATTAAAACGTCCTCTTATATAGGGCCACAATCTCTTATCTGAAAACTTTGGGGCCAAATGTGTTTTAGATTTTCCTTTGGATGCTAGAGAGGCAAAATGGTGCACACACTGTATATAACATATACCCCACAGAAGTTAGGGCAACACCTGCTAATCAGACACATGAACATTTCTGCAGCAAAATTTGGTACTAGTCCTCAAACAGCATAAACAATGACTCTAAAGTCTTTTCTCAGTGTGGGTCGTGTTTTGTCACTATTGGGAGACAACTTTCCTCAGATTTCTTGGCATTTCTGCAACGTCCAAGTCTTCTGAACAAAGGCATTGACAAGCTCTGTTCAGAGATGACTAAAATAGCAAACAAGCCTTGGAAGCTGGAGAGAGTGAGTGCATATGATAAGGAGAGAGAATGTCTCCCTCCCCGAAGACATTCCAGGATTGTAAAGCTTCCTCAGAGATGACCCAGGGGAGTAAAGATACTGTCTTCCTCGGGGACACCCAAAAGAAGCAGCCACCATCATTACTCCCCATTCCCGGAACTTGGACTCAGCAAAGATGACTAACCTGGAAGTCACATGACCAACAAGCAGTGGAGCTGGGTTGGAACATGGTTCTGCAGGGTTCTGTCAGATGCCCAGCTCTGCTCTTACCCACTGTGCTCAGATGAGGATGTGCCAAGAGCATCACCTGCCATGGAACCTTATTTAAGGCAAATCTCTAAACTGCTCTGACTCTATTTCCTTATCTGTAAAATGGGGCTAATCCTCTTCTAGCTCCGAAAAGTCTGAGAATTTGGTGAGACAATCATGAGATTTTGCAGGCTGAGATATTCTGGAAATTAAAAGGCAATGTAAAATGCAGGGGATTATGAGTCATGTTACTGCAATCATTATGGTCCTAAAACACACAAAATAGGAAAGACTAAAGTGACTTCTAGCCTTGCCACTACCTCCCATGGCAGCCTGGAGAGGTCCAGCAACACCCAGGGGCCCTGCCTCCGTGGGGTACTGGCCTTGGCTCACAACACCCCCAGGGCGTGGCCGAGAGACAAGGGGAAGGGAGCTGTGGCCCTGTACAAACAGAACTTGTCCTGCTTTCCACTTCCTTCATTCCAGAAAGAGCGAGGCCCTCTCTGCGGGTTACAGAGTGCACAGTGGAGCTGCTGTGTTTTGATTTTACCCAGAAATTATCCGAGAAGAAGAGTGGTTCCAGAGCCCCTCTGGGTAGGAATGAGGATCACGCACTTAATTCCCCCGACTTAGCTTAACACTCTCCGTGACTAGCCTCACAGAGTTTAGAAAGAGGAAATATTTTTTGGAGGGTTAAGCAAATGATTTTGTTTTCTAAATACATGCTGACATGGGGTCTGGAAAAAAGAAATACAGGTTCAGGTTAGGTCTAGGGAGCAGAAGCTCACATTTGAGCCCCCACCGTGTATCAGACACAGAGCTGGGCATTCTCACTGTCCTCTCCTTACTCCTCACTGCAGCCTGGGAAGGAGTGACCATCCCCCTCATTTTATTACACATGAGAGAGGAGAAGCTCAGAGAGGCTAACTGGTCTATCACAGACACGTGGATGGCAAGTAACAGACCTGGGGTCTAAACCCAACTTGCCCATGTCCAACACCCATGCTGTTTCCTGGTCACTCTGCCCAGCTGACTTGTTTAAGATCCCCCTTCCTTGCCAATGACCAAAGAACAGACATACTGTCATGCCTGTGCCTCTTCATCTGTTTGGACATAACTATTTTCCCCTTGGCTGATTAGGAAATTAACCCCTTAAGACAATAAGATGGTGCTGCTGACTCTTCCATTTCCCCCTAGGATAATAATGAGCAGTGCCTTTAGAAGTTGATATAGATGTCCCTGCTTTCCTGGCTTCGTTCAGTACTCAGTTGCTAGATTCTGTCTGCACGTGTGTTGCTGCCAAAAAGTGGAGGATGGAGAGATCAGAGCAAATCAGCCAATTACCAGAGGTGGTGCCCCTGAGCCAGGGTTCAGCCTTGGTGACAGACCAGAGCCCCCGGGAGGAAGCCGGGCCCCTTCAGCGCCGGCGCCGGTTCACTGGGCTCCCGTCCCATAACTCAGGAGGCGACAGGGTTCCTCCGACTCATCGTCACACAACCCTGTTCATTGACCGCCCCCCTCCCAATTTTCGTTACTGGGACTTGTGTTGTAACCCCAGTATTACAGGTGTAAAGTCCAGTTTAGGCTTGAAATGGAAGGGGAGATTTGAAAAAAAAGTCTGAGAGAAAGCATTAAATGTTGTTAAAGCGTTCAAAAACTGAAAGAGACAGAGAGGTTAGGGTGGAGCAGAGAAAGACAGAAAGAGAGAGGGAGAGAGAGAATGGTCACTGTCTAGAGAAAGGGGATGCTGTTGAAACACAGTCAACTCTTTATTTTTGGATGCATTTTTTTTTTTTTTTTTTTTTTTTTTTTTTTTTGTGGTATGCGGGCCTCTCACTGTTGTGGCCTCTCCCGCTGCGGAGCACAGGCTCCGGACGCGCAGGCCCAGCAGCCATGGCTCACGGGCCCAGCCGCTCCGCGGCATATGGGATCCTCCCAGACCGGGGCACGAACCCGCATCCCCTGCATCGGCAGGCGGACTCTCAACCACCGCGCCACCAGGGAGGCCCTGGATGCATTTTTTATTGCAGAAAATCCAAGATATAACCTTTTTACATCATTGGACATTTACTATACAGTGGGCACTGGTCAGGCACCCTACCCACATGATCTGGAATGGGGTACCCCTTCCAGTGAACCCATACTGCACACTCATTGATGCCTTTAGAGGGAAAAACAGAGGAATGCAAATGGGTGGGGGCCGGGTGGGGGGAAGGAGGGAGAAGAACAGGCAGGGCTGGGAGAGGGAGGAAAACAAACTACTATTTACTGTGGACATGCATGTTCCAGTACTGTGTTAGACAAGGAACAGGCATCACAGTATTTCTCCTCACATCCACTCTGCAAACTGCAAAGTAGGCATGAATCCTTCCCTTTAAGAGGTTGTGGCACATATATACAGTGGAATATTACTCAGCCATAAAAAGAAACGAAACTGAGTTGTTTGTAGTGAGGTGGATGGACCTAGAGTCTGTCATACAGAGTGAAATAAGTCAGAAAGAGAAAAAGAAATACCGTATGCTAACACATATATATGGAATCTAAGGGAAAAAAAAAAGGTCATGAAGAACCTAGGGGCAGGACAGGAATAAAGACGCAGACCTACTAGAGAATGGACTTGAGGATATGGGGAGGGGGAAGGGTAAGCTGGGACAAAGTGAGAGAGTGGCATGGGCATATATACACTACCAAACGTAAAACCGATAGCTAGTGGGAAGCAGCTGCATAGCACAGGGAGATCAGCTCAGTGCTTTGTGACCACCTAGAGGGGTGGGATAGAGAGTGTGGGAGGGAGGGAGACACAGGAGGGAAGAGATATGGGAACATATGTATATATATAACTGATTCACTTTGTTATAAAGCAGAAATTAACACACCATTGTAAAGCAATTATAATCCAATAAAGATGTTTAAAAAAAAAAAAGGTGAGGAAACTGCAGCTCAGATATGGTCACATGGGTAACAGCTAGCTCTCAAACTAATATGATTCTGGGCTGAATGGGCTGAAAAGAATTCCGACAGGGCAAAGAGGGGAATTAAATTTCTTTGCTCCTAAAATAACCATGTCACTATGGCAAAAATTGGACTTTTATTAGATTATTGGGATTCTTGCCTTCATTATGAACTCTATATTCATGTTCTGTATAGGCAGTTCTGTGTTTTGATGCCAGTGTCACCTGGGACAGTTACAACCAAGGCTGTAGTTCCAGTTCTAGTCACCTCATACCTAATAATTCATTTGCACTTTTTATTGAAGTATAACAAACTCAAATCATGTACCATCAACGGGAGCCAGCAACCGATCCTCAGAGCCAACCAGGCCTTGAACAGGGTTGCATGATTTGGAGGTTGAGTATCAAAACGCTTCCTGGGGGAGGTGCTAAGGCAAAAATTAAGTCCACCCTCTTGGTCAGAGAGCCTCAGGAGCCAACGTCTAGAGCCAAATGTGGGAGGGGAGCTGAGGAACCAGGAGAGCGAAGAGCTGGCTGGAAGTAGTCTCAGAGTAACAGATGAAGGACAAGTTGCATCCTTGTGACACGTATTTCACCAGTTTCAAGTACACATGGGATGAGTAGACCATCGCTGACACATTCTAGCCCGGTGAAGATCATGTTTTTCATCATATATTGCTAATTTACCACTTTGGCTTCTACCCAGTTCTCAGTGCTATGCCTTGCATATGGTAGGCTCTCAATAAATACTGGCTGAAGTATATGAATGAACAGATTTTTTCATTGTGCCCGGAGATTGACGTTTCTAGATTTATAAACCTTGACCCCCACCTGAGAGGAGGCCCACCTGAGTGGCCAGCTGGCATTCCTCTTCTGCTTTGTTAACAAACAAGATCCCCAGTTAGAAGAACACAGACTTCCCTAACAGGAAGCCATTTCTGCGTCAGTGCAGGAAATCTGGGCTCTCCTCTTAAAGAAGTTAGAAAAGAACCCTGTGACCTTGTCCCTTATCCTCAGAGGGAAAAGTCTGGGAGAAAAATCTGTTTCACAAAAGCAAAAGCATGTGGCCAAGCTGTAACCTCACTGAGCTCCTCAACCAGACAGCTCACCCTAGACCTTTGTCTGCAGCTCTTAGCCCAGGGTACAGAGAGGCAGTCATGGAATTCAGCCCAGATATGCATTTCCTTTTACACTAATTCCCTCTAACTGCTGTACACTGAGTTCCCAAGTTTTCATGCACCAATCTTTCAAAGCAGATTCCCTAAGAAATTTCTAGTAGCCAAAACACAGGAAAGAGCTAGAAACCTGAGGAGGAAAGAGAAAATCCTACATGAGTAAATCAGAAACATGGTTGGAAACCAAAACCACCCAGAAGCTGCAAATATGAAAAAATACTTTCTATATATTTTAAAAACTACTCTTTGCCTATTTATTTAGATCTTACTTTCTTCTAATAGAGAAACTTAAGTCACATACACATACATATTTGCTCCATGAAAGGAATAATGAGATAGAAATATGTGTTTTATTTAAGGGCAAGACTGACTGGGTTCATATTCTGACCACCCCATTAATCAGCTACGTGACCTTGGGTTGATGCCTCTGGCCTCAGTTTCCTCACTTATAAAATAGGGATGATAATAATACCTCGTAGGAATATTGCACGCACTGACCTCCACTTGAGGCCCAAGAGAAAAAATATTTACATCTATTGACCACCTATTAAGTGCCAAGATTGTACTAGGTACTTTTTCATACTTAAATTCAATACATCTCACAACAATCTTATAAAGTAGATATTATTATTCACATTTCATAGATAAAATACTAGAAGCTCAGAGAGTTTGAATTATTTGACCAAAATAACATAGACATTAAGGGAAAGGCTGATATTTGAATTCAGGTCTTCCTGACAGCAAAACGTCAAAGCTGTAGACAAGGCAGCTCCCTAGATCCCCAGCCATCATGTAGTGGTTCCTTGTTCTCATAATCATGGGTGATCAGCTTTCCCCAAAAGCTCAACTACCGCCTCCTCTGAACTCTCACAATGCAGGGACTTCCTCACATGTGGAAGAGAACATTTAAATCTAATGCCTGGGTCTGAGTTCTCTCCACTTAAGATATTAGAAATACACGTTGCTAAAAACAGACTTTATGCAATGCAAGAGGAGCACAGATATCACTGAAAATACCCTCTTTTCACAATGCTTAGGGATTGCTTGTATGGCTCAGCCTACATTCCAAAAGCTTTGGTTTGTTGCACCCTGAAAGAATTCATGGGCTAATACAGTGCAAGATCATGTAATAGTACTCAAATGTACTCAATAAATGATAGATTTTACTGTCAACTCACTTTATCTTCAAAACAACATTATGAGATATTTGTTATCTCTGTTTTACAGGTGAGGAAACCAAAGCTTGGAGAATAAAGCAACTAAATAGCTATATTGGTTGCTGCATATTAAATTACCTCCAAAACTTAGTAGCTTAACACAATGATAAACATTGATTATCTCCCACAGTCTCTGTAGGTAAGGAGTTGGGAAATGGTTTGGATGGGTACTTCTGGCTTAGGATTTGTCATGAGGTTTCGGTCAAGCTGTCAGCTGGGACTACAATTATTGGAAGGCTTGGCTGGGACTGGAGAATTTGTTTCCAAGGGGGCTCACACACTGGTGCTAGTTGTTGGTGGGAAGCCTTAGTTCCTCCCCATGTGGGCCTCTTCATGGGCTGATGAGTGTTTTCATGACATGGCATCTGGCTTCCCTCAGAGTGAGCGATCCAAAATATAGAGAACGAAATGGAAGTTATCCATTTGGTTACCCACAGCATCACTTCAACCACATTCTATTTGTTAGTAGCAAATCTCTGAGTCCAACTCACATTCAATGGAGAGAGAAAGAGACTCCACTTTTTTAGAGGAAGTGTGTCCAAGAATCTATGACATATTCTGAAATCACCACAAAGGCAGAACTGGAATTCTCATTTATCCCTTTCTGACCATACAACTCCTGCTCTTTTTCTGATACCCAAGGTAGGAAAAACGTAGCATAAATGTTTCCACAGCTCACCTCCGCATCTGTAATAGACCTCATAAGCCATCCAAGTACTTGTTCTGCTGAAGCTTGACTTGGCCTCAGGATCTCTCTCTCACACCATGTTCCAGGAAATCACCACCAAATCATTCAGAGTTAGCACACAAGTAGAACTGTACTGCATCCCTGTCCCTCCCCACCCAAACCATACTTATATAGAAAAACCTCACAGGTATGTAGGTTCTGGCTATCTTAGAGTCCCTAATCTTGAGGATCACCTTTTGAACTGTCTGTAAAACAAGATTTTTAATAATGAACCCCTCTCACAAAAGTGCTCTAGGAAGAAAATATTTTAGGAAGCCTCACTTGTTCTAACTTTCAGAAAATCCTCCAAATTCCAGAACTCCACTGTAACTGTGCAGACACACCTCAGTAATGCCATTTATTCTCTAATGACAGGAGGAGAGGACTGTATTCAACATCTACGGTGTTCTTTACTTGATACAGGGGCTCTCACCCATGGGTGTACATTGCAGTCACCAGTGCCAGGACCTGGCCCCATCACAGAGATTCTGATGTGATTGATCTGGGGTGCAGCCCGAGGTCTGGGGACTTCTCAAAACTCCCCACGTCATTCTAATGTTCAGCCAGTTCTGAAAACAACTGACTTACCACTTCATTTTCATTGCCAAATAAGTGATCCCGCTGTGTATGCATTAGGGCATGCCACTCTGTAATGGCTAAATGACCATATTAAAAGAATCTGGAGTGATTAACCCCCAGGCAATATTCAAAATTTACTACTATTTTTCAAAATATCAATCTCAATTTTTGACTTTAGATTGCCTTCCTTTTGTAGTTTTTCCTATCTCTATTAAATGGACCAACCCACCTGATTCAATAAAAACCCAATTATTTTGCACTTTTATGTGACTTTAACAAACATTTTTTCATAAGCATCTCCCAAGCCCCCTTCTTTCACACAATGTTCACTTCCCTCCATAATTCTTCCCAGTATATCAAAAATATGAGATCACCTTGGAGCAAATGTAAAATTCTGCTGCTCTGGGATTTTATGATAGCTTTTAGTAAATACTTTTCTCATACCCACATAGTCAACTCTTACTTTCCTAGGTTAACAAAAAGAGGGATTAGTCAGATAATCTAAAAATCAAAACACCACTTTTGGGCTTCCCTAGTGGCTCAGTGGTTAGGAATCCGCCTTGCCAACGCAGGGGACACGGGTTTGAGCCCTTGTCTAGGAAGATCCCACATGCCGTGGAGGAACTAAGCCCATGCGCCATGACTATTGAGCCTGCGCTCTAAAGCTGGTGATCCACAACTACTGAGCCTATGTGCCACAACTACTGAAGCCTGTGTGCCTAGAGCCCACTGTCCGCAACAAGGAGAAGCCACTGCAATGAGAAGCCTGTGAACCACAACAAAGAGTTGCCCCCGCTCGCCACAACTAGAGAAAGCCCTCGTGCAGCAACAAAACCCAATGCAGCCAAATAAATAAATAAATAAATAAATAAATAAATAAATAAATAAAATTAAAGCTGAACATATTTCAATAACATAATACCCATTGGATTTAGAGGCAAAATGAAAGTACAGTTTATCACTGTGCTCCTTTTTCTCCCTTTACTGTACTGACTTGTCTAGATACGGCATAAATGTTTCACAAGTAAAGACCAAATGAAAATTGATACCGAGAATTGGGTTTTTAATCATAAAACTAAATTCTATTTATATTGCAAGGGATAACCATTTATTAGTTTAACACAAATTACCATCTGTACCACTTTTTCCTTTCTTAATCCTATACTACCTCCTTGTGACATAATTCATTAGCTGATTTAGGTCATTAATTTTTTTTCCAGTTTTTTTGAAAAATAATTGACATACATCACTGTATAAGTTTAAGGTATACAGCATGATGGTTTGATTTACATACATTGTGAAACAATTACCACAATAGGTTCAGCTCATTAATTCTTATATGGTATCCTTATTTTTAATGTCTTATAGGGATTATAAAACCCTTAGGAGATGGAATCATGTACATCATTAATATTTATTGAGCATCTACTATGTGGCTGGAGCTATGTTAGCCCATCAGAAGGTTTTTGTGTCCTCTATAGCTGTGTTACTCAATTTGCAGTTCACAATCAGTAGTACAAATCAACTTAGTGGCCTGACCACCTTTTTATTAATGAAATAGTATAAAACAGAAGCAAATAGGAAGGAATAACAAATAGCAGCATATTAAGGATATACCCACTTTTAAGGATAAGTTTCAGTAAAGGAAACTTTGTTTCACTGTGTGTGTGTGTGTGTGTGTGTGTGTGTGGAGTGGGTTTCAATGCAAAATATTTTTCTCCATTAAAAAGATTTGAAATACATTGGTATAGAACAGTGTTCTGTACATCATAGTGTTCTGTAAATATTTCTTGATTAAATGAAAGAAGTCAGAAGTTCTAGAAATGGGTTTTTTTTTATTTTGTGGTTTTGTTGTTTTCAAAGCTGTCAGAAGCTTCTGTCTATAAACAGAAGTCACCTAGTAACAGGTATTCATTTGGCAGCTCTGAACACTGAAGGGGCCTCTTTTCCATATGTAAATATAAGGAGCTGAGCTCCCTGTGGGGAGAAGGGCAGGCAGGACCTCTGTGGCCTGGAAGGCTCATTTCCCCAGCCCTGTTGGTGTGCAGAGCTGGTTTTCTGGGCCATGAACCTCTTTGTCTAAGTATCAAGATGCCTCCTGGGAAAATAAGAGATGGACACCTGACTCTGTCCATTTAGAGCTTCAAAAGGCATGGAATGGTCCCAGCCAAGGACCATAGGCAGCAAAGGGGATCTTTCCATGAGGCAAGGGGAGTCTGGGCTGGCTTGGAGCTCATAGGGCTGAGATGACCCCAGCACAGCCAAATGGAGGAGACTTTGACATGAAGAAACTGTGCTTCCTGCAGAGAGAAGCTGATGGAGCCTTGGGAAATCATACAGAAAAAATAATAAAGATATGACAGTGATTAATATCATAAACTGAATTTTTAAAATGCATACTAGTGATTTGGAGGGCTGAAACTCAGGCACTTTTAACTTACTAATAGCCACTAATTGTCTACCATACTCTGCATCCCCATGATCCTATGATTATGATTAATGAGGTCATTTATTCTTGCTGTTATCCATATGACAAAAATAACATATACAGCCCATTTATACTTTGAACTCCTTCAATGGCTTCACTTCACTGAGATGAGGAGAATGTGGCCACACTCAAAGATGGCCAAGAATTCTACATAGGGTTAGGTCAGATGAAGCACAGTACTTCACTGCCATGTATGTGTAATTTGAATGATGAAAAGACACATATAAATTGATTCAATTAGTAGATATCTGGGTGCTTACCATATGCTAAGCACAAGAAAATAAAATATGATTTTTTATACTATAGAATTATAATAATGTTCTGCCCACATTAGTGATATGACTAAGGAGGCCACTAATTGCCATGTGGGTTCAAAATGGTGGCATTCACCTACTAGAGAATGGACTTGAGGATATGGGGAGGGGGAAGGGTAAGCTGTGACAAAGCAAAAGAGAGGCATGGATATATATACACTACCAAACGTAAGGTAGATAGCTAGTGGGAAGCAGCCGCATAGCACAGGGAGATCAGCTCGGTGCTTTGTGACCGCCTGGAGGGGTGGGATAGGGAGGGTGGGAGGGAGACGCAAGAGGGAGGGAAAAAAAATAAATAAGAAAAAAAATGGTGGCATTCAGAGCAGACATTAAGATAACTTGAACAAATTTTAAAATATTACTTGAAAACAAAATATCACAAAATGAGACAAATCTCTAAAGACAGACTTAAGAATAAACCACCAACATACTTGACTCACATCAAAACAACAGACTTTAGACAGAGGTTATCTGAGCAACCACTTGCATGAATGTCTTGATGGATAAAATTTATAGAAATGTATAATCATGCACCTCTTATGTTTCTTTCTCAAAATGTTTAGAAGTGGAAGGTAATATTTGGCATACTTGCTTCCTTATTGAGTCATTACAACATGTTCGTATAGTTTTCTTTCCAAATCAATGTTTACATACGTTTTAATAAGACAACCTGTGTTCTCCATGGTTTAAATTGCAGTGTGGATGTTCAGTGGCCTTCCTTTAGGTAAGAAGTAATAATCTGACAACAGGCTTTTCTCATTGCAAAAGGAAGAAAAATGTCTTTGTGGAATACTTTTCTCATTCATTATCCTCCCCTCTGCAAACTACTGTTTGACAAGCCTGTAGACATTCTGTGATAAGCAGGAGTGCTGTCATCAGAAATAGGCTCCACAGGACTGAAAATAGCTTTCTTGTAGAAGAATATCATCTTGCTTTTACAGATCTGAAGAAGGGTTAGGAGAAAGATTTGATGAACACTTTCTAGGCTAGTTGAATTCTGCTTGGAAAAAGCAGCTTTAGTTTAGATCTTTCTTTCTCAGAAGATGGGAGGTTTTATTCTTGCACAATATAAATCATGGTCTTTCATCTCTTCTCCAGGGATAAGTAAGATACCAAGTACACTGTATAGCACAGGGAACTCTACTTCACTTTGCTGTACAGTAGAAGCTAACACAACATTGTAAAACAACTGTACCCTAATAAAAAAAAAAGATACCAAGTACACATTGAACTATTTTATTAATATTTGCTCATGTATCTTAAGTTTTCAGTTTCTTTGAGATTTTTTATTTCTTATAACTGTTGTTTTTCTTTTCTGGTTATAATAATTACAGACACTTTCAATATTTTGTAATTGCAGTTTGAATTGAGATCTATGTAAACTATACTCAAAGTTCAGCACATCATTTCAGTGTACATGAGAAAAGGCCTAGGACCGGAAACCAGGTGACCTGAGTTCTAGTTCAGCTCTATCACTAGCTACCTATGCGATCCTGAGCAAGTCCCTTAGCCTCTCTGGGCCTGAGTTGTCTCATTTACAAAACAAAGAACTTAAAGGAGATGTTTTCTCCTCCTTTGGATGTTTAGTTAGACCTCCTTTAGAACTAATTTTAGGGCTAAAATTGCATGATTTTGGTTTGGAACTGTTTCCCCTGCAAGACCTTTGTGCCTAATGTTATACATTGGCTATCACAAACTATCCACAGCTCCCTTCTTGCTTGCCTTCCTCAAACATGGATTGGAAAGCTAATATTCTTCATTCTCATACTCCCTTGCACTTAGATGAGATGGTCATATAAGCAAGTTCTGACCTATGATGTTAGTTGAAGTCTCTAGGAGGAACTTCCAGAAAAGCTTTTTTAAAAGAATAGATTCAGCTGTAATATCCCTTCCCCCTTTCATTCCCTCTTCTATCTTCCTGCTTGTGATGTGGACATGAGCCTGAAGCTGCAACATGTGACCATGAGGCACAAATATAAGGACAAGGGCTATACACTAGTACTAGTGGAAGAAAAAGATGAAAAGAGCCTGATTTACAGATGCATCCCTGAACTATCATACCAGACCTAGCCTGGCCTACATTACACTTCTTATTGCTTGAAACAAATAAATCCTTACCTATTTAGAGCACTGTTAATTGGGCTTTCTGTAAGCTGCAAATGAATGCAGTCATAATAAACCTTAAAAATAATCATTCCCAAAGAGTCATGATTTTAGAACATACTTCAGTAACTTTAGAATTAATCCTCCTCCTTAGAATCAGTTTCCACTTCAAAATGACTTTCCTTTGCCTTTGTTGAGAGCTTCTGTAACCCCTCCTCAGCCTTTGGGACCCTACCCATCCCTCTCCCCCTCTATGAAGTGCTCCCTGCCTCTTCCAAGTAGCGCAGACCACAGCCTCCTCTGTGCCTCCACCATATCTGGCACTCTCCTCTATTTTTGCCCCTATCTCATTTTACTGGGACTTATTTAGTCTAGCTTTCATCCTTATTAAACCAGGAGTCTCCAGAGGGCAGTCAGCATGTCTTACACAGCTTTGTTTACCCCAAATATAGCTTTGAACCTGGTACATAATAGATGTTCAATAAATGGTAGTTTGGTTATTTAATTTTGAATGAGTGCCTTAATTTATCAATATTATAATCATTTGGCAAACTCATTGCTTATGTGGAAGTGGTTGGGGACAGCTGGACTTCATGCTGATGATTCTATGTGAAGATGGTATAATTCTTGATAATTCTACCTGGGCTGTATAAATGACACTGTCATTTACCTCTAAACACATTAGAAACCTACTTTCAAGAGGAGTTTCTTTCCAGCGGCAGATCTATGTCTAACTCAGCCACTCTCCACCTTTTCTGTTGCAGCAATAGGATTGACCCTGAATTTGTTTATTAATTTAAGGGAAATAAAATATGTTATTAAGGTCCTGAAACTCATGAGAGTGAAAAGCAAGGAGCTTTTCACAAACAATGCTCAGTAAACATTTATTATGCCTGGGAAGCATGCATTATGCCTTTCCTGGGACAGCATTATTACAAATGGAAGATATGGCACGATATTAATTCTTTCTGATCTATTGATTTCATGGCTTAGCACAGGAAGAAGACATTCAGAACTGCAGATTGTGTGTGTTTTTAAGTCAAGAACTATCCTAAAAAGGTCAAAAAAGTAATTGGGATGTAATAGGATTGTGTGAGATTACATTAAAGCCTACAGTTATTCAGTTTATTACATTTTGCTATGAACCACTAAAATGTCTATCTGTCTAGGCAAATTGAAGCTGATTCAGTTATGCTTACGAATGCTCAGATAATTAATATTTTAGTGGTGCTCATTCACTGAGGCTATGGATAAAACATGTTTTCTCAAGGGAAGTGATTTGTCTAGTGAAAAGCAGCACAGTTGGGAAGAGTGGCCTGAAACTTTAGTAATTCACATACCAAATGCACAATTTGGGCTACAGTTTTTACCTGTACTAGCATAAAATTAATGAACTCATTGTTTTCCTTTTGGAAACTTACTCTTTTTCCTTTTCTACTTAAGTAAGTTTATTTTAAAAAGAACTGCAAATCTCTACCACAAATTTAAATAAATAAATTATATATATTACATATATATATATATATATCCTTAGCAAGCTTCCCCCAGCTTTGGACTCTCTATATGTATATATATTAGGGATACTGTTGTCTGCAAGGCTCTAAGCCTGAGGCCTGATTTTTTCTTTTTTTAAAGTGAGATAAGAAAATGTTACAGGGACTTCCCTGAGGGTCCAGTGGTTAAGACTCTGTACTTCCATTACAAGGGGTGCAGGTTCGATCCCTGGTTGGGGAACTAAGATCCCACATGCCACGCAGCTGAAAAAAAGAAAATGTTACAGAGATGAGAGGTGTTAGAAACACGCTGGTATTAACCTGAGACTTTTTCTTTGTCATAATAATAAACATAATTAAAAAGGGAATAATTTTTTATTATGTAATTTTACATCATGTCCACGTGCCATGTAAAGTCCTTTTAAATACCATCAGATATGCACACCCTACAGCTTGGCAAATATGAGAATAGTAGAATGAGCACAGATTTTGGAGCCAGACGGAGCCGGATATAAACTCCAGCCCCACCACTTACTGTGTAACTTGGACACATTCCCTTCTCTCTCTGTGCTTTAGTTTCTTCATCTGTGAAATGGGCATAACAAAGTACCACAATGGCATATAATTAGAGAATAGAATGTCATAATTTGAAAAAGCATGCTGAAGTGTAAAGATATCTGTAGTTTATTTTGAAATGTTTTTAAACAGTTCAACTTGGCTAGGCTGAACCATGTCTCCCAGAATTCCCAGAAATGTTTCTGGTTAAGGTACACCTCAAAAGACATTTTTATGTGAGATTTGGAGGGTTAAAATGAAGCAGCAGCCATTTTTATTTTTATGCTCAGACTATTATGATAGGAAAATCCAGGTAAAAGCTAATGGAACTGCTTCTACCCATGAAAATAGTAAGCCAAAACAACATCTCATTCCTAGAGGAATTGCAGAGATCAGTACCACCATGGTAATTCCCACGTATCCATCCCCAGTCGTCCCCATTCAGCTCGCTGATTTGGCCTGTGCAGTAAACAGAATGACCGTGGATTAGCATAAAGTTAATCGGGTGATGACTCCAACTGCAGCTGCTATTCCCAGTATAGTGTCATTGCTGGAGCAAGTCAACAAATCCCTTCATACCTGATAAGCTGTTATTGATCTGGCAAATGCTTTTTTCTCTTTACCTGTTAATAAAGACCATCAAAAGTAGTTTGCTTTCAGCTGAGAAGGCCAGTAATTTTCTTTCGCTCTCCTATTTCAGGGATATCCACTCTCCAGCCCTAGTCTATAGGGATCTTGGTCACCATTTTCACTCTGCAGAACATCATTCTGGTTCAGTGCATTGACAATATTTATGTTAACTGGATCTGTTGAGAGGAAGTAGTGACTACTCTAGACCCACTGATATTTCCTGCCAGAGATAGGAAATAAATCCCACTAAAAATCAGGGCCTTTCTACCTCAGTAAAAAAATTGAGGGGTCCAGTGGTCTGGGGCATGTCGGTATATCCCTTCCAAGGTGAAGGGCATATTGCTGCATCTGGCCCCGCCTACCACAAAGATAAAATGCAGTCCCTAGTGAGTCTGTTTGGATTTTGGAGGCAATTTATACCTCATTTGGGCGTGTTATTGCAGCCCATTTACCCAGTGATCCGAAAGCCTCCAAGTTTTTTTTTATAAATTTATTTATTTTATTTATTTATTTTTGGCTGTGTTGGGTCTTTGTTGCTGTGCGCGGGCTTTCTCTAGGGGCTACTCTTCGCTGCAGTGCGCGGCCTTCTCATTGCAGTGGCTTCTCTTGTTGTGGAGCATGGGCTCTAGGTGCGTGGGCTTCAGTAGTTGTGGCACGTGGGCTCAGTAGTTGTGGTACACGGGCTTAGTTGCTGCATGGTCTGTGGGATCTTCCCAGACCAGGGATCGAACCCGTGTCCCCTGCATTGGCGGATTCTTAACCACTGCACTACCAGGGAAGTCCCAGCCTCCCAGTTTTGAGTGGGTTCCAGAACAAGAGGAGGCTGTGCCATAGGTCCAGGCTGCCATGCAAGCACAGTGACCACAAGCATGGACGGCACTTGAATGCGCTGCAGCTCCCCATCATCAAATGGAGGCGGTCTATTTGAGATGGAGCTCCAGTAGGTCCTGAAGGCACTAGTGTGTTCCATGAGGAAGTATGTCCTCTACTCCTACCACATTGCCTTCTCTCTCTCTTAGCCCACCTATATGGCCTCAGTTATGGCATATGGTTCCCTACACCAATCAGTGGGTCCTCTTCAATTCAGCATGGCTTTCCTACATGTGGCTCCTGATGGCTGATTCTGGAGGTCAGAGTGCCCTAGAGGGGACTACAGCTTCCCACACTCCTTTTTATCAGAGCTAAGGTTGTCAGTGGGTTTACATTTTTCTTGAATCAATGGGGCAAGTTTTGTACCAACAAAATTGTATCTCCTGCCATAAAGCCAACTTTTAGCTGAATAAAAATTTCTGAATGATTTCCATATAAAAGTATGAGATCTATGAAAAATCTGACCATGGCTGCACATGTCAGTAACTCCCAGAGAACTGAAGGAAGTCAGAGCCTGGCCTCAGGCCAGCAGATGTCACAGTCACCTCCCTGCTCACCTTCCTGAAGACAGCCTCCAAGGAGAGTGTCACAAAGGGCCACAGCCCAACACAGCCCTGAAGCCCAGCCCCAAGAGCTCCCCTGTAACCATGGCTCCACCAGCAACACCTCACAGCACACAGCAGGGCCTCCCCAAGTGTTCTGCCTGGAATCCAAACCAGCAAAGAACATGAGGGCACAAGGAGAGAGGAGGACAGATTCAATAAAGAATTCACAGGTAATATCTTGTTAGGAAAAATTTCAAACATTACCAAAAGTAAAAAGAATACAGTGAACACCTGTGTACCTATCTCTTATATTCAGTAATGTTAATATTTTACCATTTTGCCATGCTTTCTCTCTCTCAGTATCTCTCTCTCTTGAAATTCATGATGGAGTAGAAAAGAGCTTTTGTGGGGGACAATAAATTTTGTAAGTCCCTGTCCTTAGTCTTTCCAGTCTTATAAATCCAACTGCTGACTCAGCTCTCCACTTGGCTATCTGATAAGCATCTTAAGCTTAACAGAAATGTTGATTCACTCCCTTCCCCAGACCTGGCCCACTCCTGTCTTCCTCACCTTAGGAAGCAACACCACAACCCACTCAGTTGTTTGGCATGAAAACCTCAGAGTCAAAGTCAACCTTGATTCCCCACTAACATGGGACACTTGTAAAAGGACTGTGATTTGGGGGGAAAGACCCACAACAAGAGGTGACATGAGAGCATGGGGGTTAGGAGTGTGGACGCTAGAGTCATCCCACCTGTGTTCACAGCTGGCTAGCTCACTCACGAGATTTGTGCATGTGGGCAAGATACTAATTGCTCTAACCTTCAGGTTTCTCCTGTGGAACATCAAGATCACCATAGTGGGGACTTCCCTGGTGGTGCAGTGGTTAAGAATCTGCCTACCAATGCAGGGGACACGGGTTCAATCCCTGATCTGGGAAGATCCCACATTTCGCGGAGCAACTAAGCCCATGCGCCACAACTACTGAGCCCGTGTGCCACAACTACTGAAGCCCATGCGCCTAGAGCCTGTGCTCCGCAACAAGAGAAGCCACCACAATGAGAAGGCTGCACACCGCAACGAAGAGTAGCCCCACTCGCCGCAACTAGAGAAAGCCCACGTGCAGCAACGAAGGCCCGGCCCAGCCAAAAATAAAAATAAATAATTTTTTTTAAAAAATTCTAAAATGTAAAGCTTTTTTTTAAAAAAAAGATCACCATAGTATCTACTACTAAGGTTGCTGTGAGAATTATACAACTTCAGTGTGGCAGCTATTCAAAGTCAGCTCACCTAAGGTGCTAGAAAGTGAGCCTATTTCTGCCAGTTCATGGTCTCCTCCCTAGAGTGATGGAGGAAAGACAATTAGAGCTACATGATTTTCCACCTACAATGAGTTGAGTAGCATCAGCAGGAGAAATGATACACTGTGGGGTCCCAGAAGGTCCCTCCATAATTACACTTGGATTTATGTACTTTTATCAAATCCAAACCCTTTCCTTTGTTTATTCTGTCTTCTAACTCTACACGTTTCCAACCAGAGCCCATCTCAGGGTGGTGTGCACCTGGGCTCTTCACAGTGCTGCCCCCTTCCAGCTCACACTAGGCTTCTACAGCCCCCTCTTTGTATCACCATGTAACTCAGATATGGGCCCTCATTTAGGGTCCTTGGCTGCCTCTCTTGGGGCCTTTGGGGTTTCCTAGATGGATGTGATTTGATTGTTTGCTTATTAAAATCAGTGTATTCTGATGATAAATCCAGAATTATAATGACTTCTGGCTTATTCCCAACCATGAAAGAAATATGTTTTCTTTTTTATGTAAATATATACATTCTTTTTTTAGTATTCTTTTCTATTTATCATAGGATATTGAATGTAGTTCTCTGTGCTGTACAGTAGGACCTTGTTGTTTATCCATTCTATATATAAAAGCTTACACCTGCTAACCCCAACCTCCTACTCTATCCTTCCCCCAACCCCCTCCCCCTTGGCAACCACCAGTCTGTTCTCTGTGTCCGTGATTCTGTTTCTGTTTCATAGATAGGTTCATTTGTGTCATATTTTAGATTCCACATATAAGTGATATCGTATGATATTTGTCTTTCTCTTTCTGACTTACTTCACTTAGTATGGTAATCTCTAGTTGCATCCTTGTTGCTTCAAATGGCATTATTTTGTTCTTTTTATGGCTGAGTAGTATTCCATTGTATATATGTACCACATCTTCTTTATCCATTCATCTGTTCATGGACATTTAGGTTGTTTCCATATCTTGGCTATTGTGAATAGTGCTGCTATGAACATAGGGGTGCATGCATCTTTTTGAATTAGAGTTTTGTCTGGTGTATGCCCAGGAGTGGGATTGCTGGATCATATGGTAATTCTATTTTTAGTTTTCTGAGGAACCTCCATACTGTTTTTCAGAGTGGCTGTACCAACTTACATTTCCACCAACAGTGTAGGAGGGTTTCCTTTTCTCCATACCCTCTCCAGCATTTGTTATTTGTAGACTTTTTAATGATGGCCATTCTGACTGGTGTGAGGTGATACCTCATTGTAGTTTTGATTTGCATTTCTCTAATGCTTAGTGATGTTTAGCATCTTTTCATGTGCCTATTGGCCATTTGTATTTCTTCTTTGGAGAAATGTCTCTTTCGGTCTTCTGCCCATTTTTCAATTAGTTTTTTTGTTTTTTTGTTGTTGAGTTGTATGAGCTATTTGTATATTTTGAAATTAAGCCCTTGTCGATCACATCATTTGCAAATTATTTTCTCCCTTTCTGAGGATTGTCTTTTCGTTTTATTTAGAAATATGTTTTCTAATTTGATAAAGTGTCAGAAATAGATGTATTATCATTTAAGGATCAAGTTCTTTCATGCCATTTCACTCATTAATGAAATAGTCATTTAACTATATGTGAATGATGGAAAAAATTTTAATGATAAGTCCAATATAATATATACAGTATTTTGAAATATATCAGTAGGTTAATTATATTTTAAATCTATAGTTAGAATATTTATATTTATTATGTCTTATATTTGTATATCTGTATATGTCTAAATACAGTCATGAGGGTTATTAGTACATGAATTGAAAATTCATGTACTAAAAATTGCTACATGAATAATATATAAATTGAGTAAAACTAGAAAAGGGTTTTTTTTCTGTAAAAAATGACTATCTTCAATAGAATCTGTGCTCCTCACAGTATTATTTTTATGTACACACTACCTCTACTCTGAAGGCCCCAAGAAACTAGTTCAGTTCACTAGCTAAGGCCAAATTTATGCTATAGTAAATACTCCTTACTTTGTCAACATAAGCACAATTGGAGAGATGGAAGAGTCTGTGATTAGACTAAAAGAAAGGGGCATGACCTGCATCCCTAGAGGAGACCCGCCTGAACTTCAGGACATGTTTTCCTGGCCTGCATTTAGTCATCTGGCCCCTGACTTTACAGCTTACTACAGAGACTAATTTTGTCTTTCATAATCACCTATATCCCACTTGACTGGGACATCCTGTACAGAGACAACCATTGTCTCATGCACAACCACTGTCAGGTCAGATCATTCAACAATGTATCCTGCAATCAAAGGAGCAAGAAGTGCTAACTTGTTCAAGTACAAATGATATTCTCTGGACAACCTCCTGACAAGCAGAATTTCAGTAATGGTGAAAATCTCAACATCACAGATTAATGTCCTGTGACCTAACTTTATCTGCCCTTGACCAAAAGTGAGAATTAGAAAAAAAATCTCTGAAAGCCATCAGCTGGCACTAACATCAAGACCCTGATGTTCTACTAAAGATACAATTTCACAGAACACCAACATTAGATGAGGTCACTCTGGGATCGTGATAGAATGAGACAGAGGTAAGACTCCTCTCAAATTATGTCTGAGTACAGACAAAAACAAGGACACTGGGAAAAACATGAAAATAAACAAATGTCTCCCTCTTTCAGCTAACATGAGTGACCACTGCCTTTTTGCTAATTACATCTTTAGTTCCACTCCATTTCTCTCTCATCTCCCAGATAAAAATTATTGTTATCTAAGCATAGGTTTAATTTTACTTCCTGACAGTATCAAATCCAGAGAAGTACCCCGCTTCTTTAAACATTCCACAGAATCACCTGACACAAGTTTAAATGCTGAGTTGCTTCCTGGTATGGTCTCCTTTGCTGTAGCAAGTAACACAGGCAAATTTGTTCCACTACAGATGTGCTCTTGTGGAGTTCTGGCTGTGGTCAACATTAATTAGCACCAAGAAGTAACTTGAGTCATTTGATCCAAAAATGATCAAATTCCCAGGGAAAACAGAAGAAATTACAAATAGAAATAACAATTATTGCTCACTAGACATATGCTGGAAGGCATTTTCACATGCCTTTATAGGTTGCCTTTATCTCACACAATGACTTTCTGATTCCCCTCTTTCCCTCACAGCCCCCATTGCAATCCATCGGCAAGTCCTCTGAGCTCTACCCAACAGGACACCCCAAACCCGACCACTTCTCATCCTCTGCACTGCACACACCCAGCCCAGCCATTCTCAGCCACCACTTGCACTATTGCCATAGCCTCTGGAGGGATCACTGGACCTCAGTTCTGGCCCCAAGTCCCCGCCCACTGTCCATTCATCTCACCACAGCCAAAGTGAGCTTTACGAACAGGAAATATATATGTATCTGTAATATTGAGTTTATGAAAAGATGTTCAATCTCAACAGGCAACTAAACATTTTCAAATTAAAATAACACATTGCACAGTGTAGTGCTTGGCACAAAGTGACTACTCGATGAATATTTATTGTATATGTGAAAAACAATTTTTCATCTAACAATTGGCAAAGATTTTAGAATAAATTTCACAGTATTGGCAAGAGCTCACAGAAACAGCACTCTATACACTTCTGGAGAGATTGTGCATTTTTTATCAGGAAATGTGTCTCCAAAGTCTCTGAAATGTCCATATACTTTGAGCAAACACTTTCATATTTAAATTTCTTATTTAAGGATTTAATTAAGGATGTGTACAAAGCTGTATTTATATCCAGTAGTCCAGGCATATTAAGTAGCAGTTTAATCTTACATGTTTAAGAATGGACTTTTTTTTTTTTAGGTTATAAAAATTCATCGTGGAATAGAAAGGGGCTTTTTTGTTGTTGAGGGGTATATTTGTTCCCTATTGTTGCTTTAACAGTTTTCCACAAACTAGTGGCTTAAAACAACACAAATTTACTGTCTTACAGTTCTGGAGGTCAGAAGTCAGAAATGGGTTTTACTGGGCCAAAATCAAGTTGTCAGCAGGGCTGTGTTCCTGCCAGAGACTCTAGGAAAGAATCCATTTCCTTGCCTTTTCTAGCTTCTAGAGGCTTCGTACACATATGATACATACATTTCTACATTTCTTGGCTCATAGCCTCTTCCTCTATCTTCAAAGCTAGTAGCATATCATCTTCAGGTCTCTAATTCTGACCTCCTCTTCTACCTCCCTCTTCCACTTTAAAGGACCCTTATAATTGCATTAGCCCACCTCTATAATCCAGAATAATTTCCTGATTTTAAGATCAGCTGATGAGTAGCTTAATTCCTTCTGTAACTTTAATTCCCTCTTGCCAGGTAACATAATATAGTCAGAGGTTCTGGTGATTCTGACGTGAACATTTTTGTATTGGCATTATTCTGCCTACCACATGGGATATAAAAATTTTGGTGTCCCTCCATCACCCTGATACCAGAACCAGACAAAAATGTCACAAAAAAAGAAAACTACAGGCCAACATCACTGATGAACATAGATGCAAAAATCCTCAACAAAATATTAGCAAACAGAATTCAACAGCACAATGAAAGGATCATACACCATGATCAAGTGGGGTTTATCCCAGGATGCAAGGATTCTTCAATATATGCAAATCAATCAATATGATACACCATATTAACAAATTGAAGGAGAAAAACCATATGATCATCTCAGTAGATGCAGAGAAATCTTTCGATAAAATTCAACACCCATTTATGATAAGAGCCCTCCAGAAAGCAGGCATAGAGGGAACTTACCTCAACATAATAAAGGCCGTATATGACAAACCCACAGCCAACATCATTCTCAATGGTGAAAAACTGAAACCATTTCCTCTAAGATCAAGAACAAGACAAGGCTGATCACTCTCACCACTATTATTCAACATAGTTTGGGAAGTTTTAGCCACAGCAATCAGAGAAGAAAAAGAAATAAAAGGAATCCAAATCGGAAAGGAAGAAGTAAAACTGTCACTCTTTGCATATGACATGATACTATACATAGAGAATCCTAAAGATGCTATCAGAAAACTACTAGAGCTAATCAGTGAATTTGGTAAAGTTGCAGGATACAAAATTAATGCACAGAAATCTCTTGCATTCCTATACACTAATGATGAAAAATCCGAAAGAGAAATTAAGGAAGCACTCCCATTTACCATTGCAACAAAAAAAAAATAAAATACCTAGGAATAAACCTACCTAAGGAGACAAAAGACCTGTATGCAGAAAACTCTAAGACACTGATGAAAGAAATTAAAGAAGATACAAATAGATGGAGAGATATACCATGTTCTTGTATTGGAAGAATCAACATTGTGAAAATGACTACACTACCCAATCTACATATTCAATGCAATCCCTATCAAACTACCCATGGCATTTTTCACAAAACTAGAACAAAAAATTTCACAATTTGTATGGAAACACAAAAGACCCTGAACAGCCAAAGCAATCTTGAGAAAGAAAAACGGAGCTTGAGGAATCAGGCTCCCTGACTTCAGACTATACTACAAAGCTGCAGTAATCAAGACAGTATGGTACTGGCACAAAAACAGAAAGATAGATCAATGGAACAGGATAGAAAGCCCAGCGATAAACCCACGCACATATGGTCACCTTATTCTTGATAAATGAGGCAGGACTATACAATGGAGAAAAGACAGTCTCTTCAATAAGTGGTGCTGGGAAAACTGGACAGCTACATGTAAAAGAATGAAATTAGAACACTCCCTAACACCGTACACAAAAGTAAACTCAAAATGGATTAAAGACCTAAATGTAAGGCCAGACACTATAAAACTCTTTGAGGAAAACATAGGCAGAACACTCTATGACATAAATCACAGCAAGATCCTTTTTGATCCACCTCCTAGAGAAATGGAAATAAAAACAAAAATAAACAAATGGGACCTAATGAAACTAAAAGGTTATGCACAGCAAAGGAAAACATAAACAAGACAAAAAGACAACCCTCCGAATGGGAGAAAATATTTTCAAATGGAGCAACTGACAAAGGATTAATCTCCAAAATTTACAAGCCACTCATGCAGCTCAATATCAAAAAAACAAACAACCCAATCCAAAAATGGACAGAAGACCTAAATAGACATTTCTCCAAAGAAAATATACAGATTGCCAACAAACACATGAAAGGATGCTCAACATCACTAATCATTAGAGAAATGCAAATCAAAACTACAATGAGATATCATCTCACACTAGTCAGAATGGCCATCATCAAAAAATCTACAAACAGTAAATGCTGGAGAGGGTGTGGAGAAAAGGGAACCCTCTTGTACTGTTGGTGGGAATGTAAATTGATACAGCCACTATGGAGGACAGTATGGAGGTTCCTTAAATAACTAAAAATAGAACTACCATACGACCCAGCAATCCCACTAATGGACATATACCCTGAGAAAACCATAACTCAAAAAAAGTCATGTACCACAGTGTTCATTGCAACTCTATTTACAATAGCCAGGACATGGAAATAACCTAAGTGTCCATCGACAGATGAATGGATAAAGATGTGGCACATATATGCAATGGAATATTAGCCATAAAAAGAAACAAAATTGAGTTATTTGTAGTGAGGTGGATGGACCTAGAGTCTGTCATACAGAGTGAAGTAAGTCATAAAGAGAAAAATAAATACCGTATGCTAACACATATATATGGAATCTAAAAAAAAAATTCTGAAGAACCTAGGGGCAGGACAGGAATAAAGATGCAGATGTAGAGAATGGACTTGAGGACATGGGGAGGGGGAAGGGTAAGCTGGGACAAAGTGAAAGAGTGGCACGGACTTACATATACTAAGAAATGTAAAATAGATAGCTAATTGGAAGCAGCCGCATAGCACAGGGAGATCAGCTCGGTGCTTTGTGACCACCTAGAGAGGTGGGATAGGGAGGGTGGGAGGGAGGGTGACCCAAGAGGGAAGAGATATGGGGATATATCTATACGTATAACTGATTCACTTTGTTATAAAGAAGAAACTAACACACCACTGTAAAGCAATTATACTCCAATAAAGATGTTAAAAAAAAAAATTTGGTGTCCCTCTTAAGCAAATGATGACCCTTCCAACCTACAGGCAAGTCT
The DNA here is from genome assembly GCF_964341445.2 of Mesoplodon mirus. Lineage (NCBI taxonomy): Eukaryota > Metazoa > Chordata > Mammalia > Artiodactyla > Ziphiidae > Mesoplodon > Mesoplodon mirus. The sequence goes on from NC_138985.1 coordinate 73,568,455, forward strand.
TCAAACTTCAAAGGAAGGCTTGAGACTGTAGTCTCAGGCTGCAGATAGGGAACAAGACTTCTCAGCACATCCAGAGTACCTTCATCATGACCATAGTCATGGTGGATGGTGATTGGTGGTTGAGAATCAGCACTGCTCTTACTGTTTGAAATCCAAATGTTTAGGCAATTATGGTGGCCTGACCTGAGCCCAGGTGGGTATCTGATGCTCAGACCCTAGATTGAATATACTTGAAACAGTCAGGAGGGGGAATGGGCCAGAACTTGAGTTCTTTTGCCATCTGCTAGTCAAAGTTGGGGAAGCAAAGTTCCAACACAAAATCCATCCAGCAAAAGTAAGGCTGATGCTGTGAGACCAAGCCAATGACAGAAGCCAAGTATAACAGGGATGAAACTGGAATTTAAAATCGAAAAATTAAGCCCACCGAGCTAAAGCACCCACAGTTACTCTTTGCCAGTTGCCCTCATGGGCAGGTCATACTGGCTTAAAGGTACAGATTTGGCTGACATCATTTTTCTCAGAGAAGAAATTAAAACTATATCATTGTTTTGATTTATTTTCCTTTTTCCCACAAATTGAAGAATCTCAGTGGTTAGAAGATGAAACTTTGGCCCCATGCCAAATGGTAATAGTAATCCTAATGTGGAGGTAGCATTTGGAGCTATGGCTCCTCCACATACCACCCCCCAGCTTCTTTGCAGGGTACCTACTTGTAGCATCTACAAAACAAACATAAATGAGATGGAAACCCGACATCTTAATGTGCACCACTCACACATTTCCAAGAATTTGTATTGCACTGACCCCCTTCCATCCAAGTATCATCATCTTTTTTTCCCTGTAATAATGGAATTATAGTGGTGAAGGAAACAGAATACCATCAGAGTGATGCATGAAACCTCTAGTTTATTCTTCTGTGGCTAAGAGGAAAGAGCTTTAGTGTTCAGCCTTCTGACCAATGTGCTTCCCAGATTTGAATGAGTAAAGTAAGCAAGGAACTACAGCTACCTTTAGACTAAAATGTGGAAGGTGGGAAGGATTGTATAGGATAGAGATAAAGGGAGAAAGGCACCTTGGCAAATTCTGTTTTTCCCAAAAAAGGATCCAGAAAACAAAGCCCATATTTTTATTGTAAACTATTACTGGGTACCCAAATCCTAAAATTTTTAGGCCTTATGAGGCAAGAACCACAAGATATTAATAAGCTAAAAGAAAGCAGGGCAGGGTGGAACCATCCTGAGACTCAATCACAAACATTAGTGTCCGTTTCCCTACCCGGAAGCGTCTGTTTGGTTGGTATGAAATCAAATTCTTTTAGTCTGGCCACTAAGCTAACAGAAAAAACATTTCCTTCGGCCCCAGCTCTCTGCTTCATCCCAGTGCTTGTGTTTCCCACTCAGGGCCAAACTCAGGGGCGAGACTTCTCCTTGCACCACATGAAGGAAGCAGTGTTGAAAGAAAAGTATTTGATTTTAAGAGAGGAAGGCCTGTTCTCAAGGCCTAAACATTTAGCTGTAAAATGTGTAAACCATGTCATGGAATTCTGGCTGTGGTATGTGTCAAGCTAAGAAAACAACATGCCATCTCACCACTCTACCTAACACGGAGGTACAGAGAGGCTGAGACAGATAAACACATATATATGTAGTTAGTTATGATATTAAAATATGGGAGCTGCTGGGAAAACTTTGCTGCTTTAAAATTAGAGCTGCCATTGTATAAAAACTGTCTAAATGTTGGCTTGATATCATCATCAGTTAAGCAGTGGTGATAAAAATGTGTTTCTGCGAATGTATAAAGTTAAAGGAGTATCTTGTTATTCCGTGAGACATGTTTCTGAAAACGTGTGAAGTAGATTTTTGTAAATGAAACCATATTAGGCATGCCCCTATTTTAAAAGTTTTTTTATAGCACTTACCACCTTCTACCATGGTCTATAATTTACTTACCTGTTGCATTTATTGTTCATTGACTCTCCATCCTACTGCAACATGTAGATCTTTGCATATGGTGGCTGCTGCTGCCGCTGCTGTGACTGCTGACTGCATTTTTACCTCAGCTAAGACTTCACCCCCAGGGTTTCCTCCTCCACATCTGCAGCTGTCTCCTCTCTACCGCTCCACCTCAGGCCTAGGGTGCTAGCTCTAACACTTCATTATCCTAAAGGTGTTACAGGGCTGTTTGGTTCCCAAACAGGGAAGAGGTTCTCCCTTTTACCAACTCCACCCCACAACTGCAGCCCCTACTTGGTGCCCACACAGACTTGCCCTGATTTACTATTTCAATCTTAAAATTCCACAACAACTAATACTTACTGGGCACCTACTCTGTGCCAGGCACTGTCCTGGGTGCTTGGGATACAAACACAGACAAAAACTCCTGAATTAATTCAACTAACATTTCTTCAGTGTCCATTGAAATTGATCCCGTATTCAATGCCTCTCTATAAATTTTTTTTTTTTTTTTTTTTTTTTTTTTCTGTACGCGGGCCTCTCACTGTTGTGGCCTCTCCCGTTGCGAAGCACAGGCTCCGGACGCACAGGCTCAGCGGCCATGGCTCACGGGCCCAGCCGCTCCGCGGCATATGGGATCCTCCCAGACCGGGGCACGAACCCGTATCCCCTGCATCGGCAGGCGGACTCTCAACCACTGCGCCACCAGGGAGGCCCCCTCTCTATAAATTTACCCTATTTCTCTACATTTAGAATAAATGTCACTTTGAAATTTCAACCTGACATCAATTTTTGATGGTTGCCTTTAAGACACGCAGGCAATAAGGGCCTATAATACTCCAGATCTCTGGGGTTTATATTAAAGTATCTTACTTTACACTTACTACAAATGCAGGTGCTCCCCTTCCCTAGGGCCCTGGGAAAAGAATCACTGAGTGCAAACGTCACAGGTTCCACAAATCCCATTGTTATTTCAATGAGACTCCTTACACTCCCAAAGTAACCAAAAAGCCACATTGAATTATTATAGAATTCTGAAATAAATCTTTCAATCCTTTCAGAAATTTCTGTCAATCTGCTACCATCTGACCATACTGGTCCATGACCCACCCCTGTGGAAACTCTTGCCCAGGCAAAGCATTGGAGGTTTTTAGTTGGAGTGTAATTAATGTGCCAAGTCATAATAACTATCATGAAAATATTAGAAACAGTCAGTATGATGAAAAGCATTCGCTTGTCTCTTTCTTGAAATTCTTCTCCAGCTTAACCCAATTGCCTAAGTCACTTAGAGGCCTTTAAACAAAATGAAATCCTAATGATGTCTCTTCCATGAATAATTAATTGTTCATGTACAGTCTTCTCAACGAAATCCATTCTCATTAGATTAAAGGTTTCCTCAAGATATGTGAGTTCATTATGGGCATTTTTACCTCCTTCTTGTATCTTTCTTTTTTTGTCCATCTTAACTGTGTCTGTGATCTGAGATTCCATCACCCTGGCAGCCCTCCAAAGAGAAATAGTTGTAAGGCAGTTAAAGACCTTTGAGAAGTGGTAACATGTCTTACGACTTTAAAACATGGTGGCTTAATTGAGAGAGTAAACAAGTGAAGGACTGAATTTACTGTGGTAAGGAAGGGCGGTTTGTTCTTTCAGAGGGAAAAGAGGAGAGGAAAGGAGGGAAGGTATGTTTGTCCACCTTCTTAGAAACTGACTTTTTATCCATGAGTGTTCTGTCTTTCTGAGAAAGCCTTCATGACTGGAAAGTCTTGAGAAGAAAGAACATTATAACAGAACATCTTATAACTTCTTTTCAGATGATGAAATGAAAGGTCTTAGACACGATGGGAGGAATTTTAGGGGTCATCTCACATTCATTTGACAAATAACTGAATCCTATCTGTCACAGTTCCAGCCACTGGACCAAAATGAACCTTGTCCCTCTCCCCTTCACAGCCCTGCCTTTTCAGTCTTAACCTCCTCCATCCTCACCCACAAATATGTACAATTCTTTCGACAGTATTGCTGTATTGCTAAAGAATACTTAGGCATAGGGACTTCCCTGGTGGCTCTGTGGTTAAGAATCTGTCTGCCAATGCAGGGGACACAGGTTGATCCCTGGTCTGGGAAGATCCCACATGCTGCAGAGCAACTAAGCCTGTGTGCCACAACTACTGAGCCTGCACTCTAGAGCCTGCAAGCCACAACTACTGAGCCCGTGTGCCACAATTACTGAGCCTGCACGCCTAGAGCCCATGCTCCACAATAAGAGAAGCCACAGCAATGAGAAGCCCACGCACCGCAATGAAGAGTAGCCCCCGCCCGCCGCAACTAGAGAAAGCCTGTGCGCAGCAACGAAGGCCTAATGCAACCAAAAAATTTAAAAAAAAAAGACTACTTAGGCATAGGATGAACTTGGCAAATGCTGCACAGAGCTTTTTGTTTCACAATATTTTTACATAGCTATATTCATCCAATAGACAAAATTTTGTATTCTCTCTTTTTTTTTTTTTCTTTTGCAGTATGCAGGCCTCTCACTGTTGTGGCCCCTCCCGCTGCGGAGCACAGGCTCAGGACGCGCAGGCTCAGCGGCCTATGGCTCACGGGCCCAGCCGCTCTGTGGCATGTAGGATCTTCCCGGACCGGGGCACGAACCCGTGTCCCCTGAATCGGCAGGCAGACTCTCAACTACTGCGCCACCAGGGAAGCCCATGCATTCTTTTTTTAATCTAGCCTATCATATACATTTTTGAGGTTAAACATAGTCTTTACAGCCATCATTTAGAAAGACTGTACAACATTCCATTAAGTGGATATGCCCTTGTTTACCAAACCATATGCCCTTTTTAGACATTCATATTGTTTCCCATTTTCATTACTATTAACAGTGCTGCAATGAGCATCTTTCTGCATCTGGATGCCTACTGTGGACCAGGTACTCTCGTGGGCACTGTAGAGAGTCAGACACAGTCTAGTGGGCACAAAACAAGGAGGCAGCAAAGGGAAGAAGGGTGTATACATGTGCTTAATAAAGAGACAAGTGATTGTGCCCCTAAGAGTCTGAGGCACAAAACAGCCTACTGCAAAACCTAACTTTCTCTGCAGTCTTTATTCCAACTTAATTATTACCTATTCAGTTTTGCATTTTAATACATATTCATCTTTGACGGTTTTGACATTAAATAGTAAATCTTTTAAATTATTTACAATGATCTTCCTATGGCACCAATATCAGTTAACACTTTTCTGTGTGTATCCCCACATCCACATCCTGCACAACCCACCTCTCGAATTCCAGTCTTGCCAACTGAAAGCGCTCCCAGTGGCCAAGGCTGGAATAATTTGAGCAACGAAATAAAGAAGTTCTGGATTAAAATCCAAAGTATAGAATAAATAAGTATTCATGAGTTCATACTGACATATAAATGATTGAAAAAATAAATAAAAGGGAGAGAAGAGACAAATCTCCCATGCAGAAAAATTCCAAATAGTTTATGTAGATACTCTGCCCTCAGAGTGGCAGAGCAGAACTGCCAGCTCCTTAAATGTGGACTGCACACAATGACTTCCCTCCAAAGAGCACAAGATAGAAAGGGAGAAAATAAGAGCGCCTTTACGGTGAAGAAATACAACAAGCACTACCTCAGTCGGATGACCAAGGTCAACATCAAGAGTGATAGGTCATGTTCATGGTGTGTGCTCTTGATATGATGTGATGAAAATGTCATTTTGCCTCTGTGCTCTTCCCTAAAAAAAAATACATGACCCCAGTTTAATCATGAGAAAAATACCAGACAAATCCCAAAGGAGGGACATCCTACAAAATACCTGACCAGTACTCCTCAAAACTGTCAAGGTCATCAAAAAGTTACAAAAATCATCTGAGAAATGGTCACAGCCCAGAGTAGTTTAAGTAGACATGAAAACTAAACTTACTGTGATAGCCTAGAGAGGATTCTGGAACAGAAAAGGCACATTGGGTAAAGACTAAGGAGATAAAGCATGCACTTGAGTTAATAACAATATATCAGTATTGGTTCATTAATTGCAACAAATGTACCATACCAATGTTAAGATGTTAATAATAAGGGAAACTGGCTGCAGGGTATGTAGGAACTCTTTGTACTTTCTTTGCAATTTTTTCTGTAAATCTACGACTTCTAAAAGTTCATTTTTTTAAAAGTTAAAGAAAAAAGTCAATGAAACACTAAGCAGCTGAGGCCATTTTTATCTATATATGTTTTAGTTTTAGCCACTAATGATTGTATCCCTGTAATAAAAAATGAGGACTGAAGAAAACTATTTCCCAAGAGAATTACTAAGTAAGGCTTAAGGCATAGGGTGCCATCTCATTATCAAATACCATGGTCTCATCACTGAATTTTCAGCTAAATTGTGCTAAAGTAGAGGCTGTCAAAAATTTAAATGGCCCTTGCCTGAAAAATAGTGGTCTGATTCAGTCATCAGGGGCCAACTCTAGGTATAGAAAGACAGTGAGATAACAATGCTTAACTCCTTCAGGAGCCACTCTTTTCTCTCTTCCCCCCAACCCCCCCCCACATACACAGCACCCTTGAGTCACCTATACAAGTGGCTATTTTTATTCTCTGTATTTTTCTGTATGTTTGAAATATTCCATAATAATGTTAAGGTAACGTTTTCATAAATTAATTTCCTCTTGAGCTTTCAGACTCAATAATTTCAGACTTGACAGACAGTTGCAAAATAATACAAGAATTCATGTACACCCTTCACCCACCTTCCCCAAATGTTAACATTTATATATATGCCACAGTACGATAATCAAAACCAAGAAACTAACTTGAAGCAATACTATTAACTAATCTACAGACTATGTCCAAATGTCACCAATTGTCCCACTGATGTCCTTTTTCTGGTCCAGGATCCCAATCCAGGATCCCACATTGCATTTAGTTGCCATGCATCCAATGTGAAGCAGTTCCTTAGACTTTGTCTTTCATGCCCTTAACACTTCTGCAGAGTCAAAATAATAGTTAAACCCATCAAGTTTATGACTATCTCCCCAAAACAATTTTATTAAAGGAAGCTCTTCAGATAATTGCCAGCATATCAGGGAAGAGCCTTGATATGGGTTCTAATCCCAGGTGACTCTGTAACCTCAAGGAAGTCCCCAGAAGGGACAGGAGGAGGATAGGAAAGTGGCTGAGCAGGGGCAGACTATACCCCAGTAGAATTACTGAGTTTTTAAATCTACAGTCTTCTGAATACCTACTGCAGTGCCAAGTTCCTAGATGCCTAGAAACCTCACCTCACTCACAGGAACTTCTGAGATAGGGGAGCTCATTGTGGATGAGTGAGTGCCCAAGTCCACTCACCAGGGCTTGGTGAAGCCAGGACTTCAACCCAAGACTGTCTGAGAAAAGCCCAAGCTGTCAGTACTACACATCCTGAAGCTCACTGAGGGTCACACTCTCTAGCCTTCTCAGAGTTTAGCATCAAGGACCAGAATGTCAGATCCAAGAGAGGGGTTCCTTTTTTCCATGCTTTCTCATGCTACTTTGAAGTAGCATCCTGCCCTCCAGTGCCCCCAGGCTCTGAAATCACCTTCCTCTGGGCCCAGAGCAGAAAAGATTTATGGTGTTACACCACCATCTAGTGCTAAAAGTAGTACAGTGCAACAGCACTATCCCCACACTTCTGAAGATATAACAAGTCATTTAGCAGAGGTTGACAACATTGAAGAAGCAACACACCAATATTTAATCAATGTACTCTCATAGTGTAACGAGCCAATGTGGTTTATCGGGAAGAGGCAATGGAGTCAAATGGACCAGGAGAGAATCCCTTTCCTGTTCTTACTTAAAGTGACTTGTTAAGTCTCTGAATGTCCCTGAACATTATTTTACTCATATTTAAAATGGAGCTCATAATATCTACATGTAAAGTTGTTATACCTTGATGAGTTCTGGGTTCACAGTAGACCCCCAATGAACATGTATTCCTTCTCACACTCCTCTCTAACCCGTTGTGCACAATTTGCATGGCAACCTAGAGTCATCAAAATTGAAGGGATAGTTTGTTAGAGGTTCAATATGTTTATCCATAAAGTCGGACAGATTGTAAATTGCAGAGGCCAGATTGCATAGGGTTTAGAGCAGGGACTCTGGCAGGGGGCCGCCTTGTTTTGAATACTGGCTCTGCCAGTTGCTGGGTTTTCCATCTGTAAAACAAATGGTAATAAAGATACCTACCTCCTAGGGTTGTTGTGAGGATTAAATAAGTTAATACCTGCAAAGCACTTAGAACAGTAAGCATTTGATAAGTGTGACCTATTATTAATAACATTTCTTAATAATGCTGACCCAAAAAAACAGGGTTGAGGGTGGGAAAGCTCCAAGCCAGTATTTATTTGATTCAGAAAAAGAAAATGTTACATGTTACATTTCTCCTCCTTTTGAATACTACTACTCTATCCCTTGTGTTTTCCCCTAAACATACACACATACACAAGCACACACATTCTATCTTCAAATACTTTGAATCTGGTGCCTCTTGACTAAGTTAGCTTCCTGGTCCATCTCCAAGCTGAGGCGGGGCCTTTCTGAACTTCACAAACAGCTCAAACGCCTGAGTGAGCCACATACCCTCTTACTCTAGTAATGCTTCTTCCCTTAACTTCTACTTTGGATACTAAATATACCAGTTTCCTATTGGTTCATATTTGCATGAGAAGTCTTTTTCCATCTTTTTACTTTCAACCTTCTTGTATCCTTTTACTTAAGGCATGTTGCTTTTAAGTCTCATAGAATTAGGTTTTGTTCTTCTTGTAGTTGATTTCTAATCTCATAGCACAAAAAAAGAATTCAGAGTAATGATAGTAAAGGTGATCCAAGATCTTGGAAAAAGAATGGAGGCACAGATCAAGAAGATACAAGAAATGTTTAACAAAGACCTACAAGAAGTAAAGAATACAGATGAACAGTACAACAGCTGAAATGAAAAATACACTAGAAGGAATCAATAGCAGAACTCTGGCAAAAAAAAAATGTATAAGTGAGCTGGGAGACAGAATGGTGGAAATCACTGCTGCAGAGCAGAATAAAGAAAAAAGAATGAAAAGAAATGAGGACAGTCTAAGAGACCATTGGGACAACATTAATCACACAAACATTTACATTATAGGGGTCCCAGGAGGAGAGAGAAAGGACCTGAGAAAATATTTGAAGATATAATAGCTGAAAAGGAAACAATCACCCCAGTTCAGGAAGTACAGAGTCCCAGCAGGATAAACCCAAGGAGGAACATGCTGAGACAGATAGTAATCAAACTGACAAAAATTAAAGACAAAAAATATTAAAAGCAACAAATAACATACAAAGGAATTCCCAGGTTTTGTTCTTTAAGCTGACAATGTTGTCTTTAAGTTGTAATATTTAGTCCATTAATGCTTGATGCATTGATGAATTTGGATTTAAATCTACCTTCTTAACTTTTTGTTTTCTGTTTGTTCCCATCTGTTCTTTTTCCTCCTTTCTTGCCTTCATTTGGATTTTAAATTTCCATATTCCTTTTCTATTATCCTGTTAGTTTTACATTCTTTTATTAACTATCATAGAAATTGAAACATGCTCCCTGGTTTATTCTTTCTAATATAAATTAGTGTCTTAACCATGTCCATTTCCAAGACAATTCAAGGACCTCAGAATACTCAATTCCATTTACCTCTCATCAGACTTATATGCTATTTTTGTCATATATTTTAATTCTTTATACATGTAAGGCCCCATAAAGCATAAATGTATTATTTTCTGGCAATATTCTTTTAGATTTATGCACAAATATACCTTTCCATTGCTTTTCAGTTTCTTTCTGCACCTCCAAGCTGTGATCTATGATAATTTCCCTTCTGCCCAAACACCCATTAGTATTTTCCTTTAGGACTTCTAGTACTTTCCGGTGGTGACAAAATCTGTTTTCATTTGCCTGAAAATGTCTTTTGAAGGATATTTTTGCTGCACATAATCTTCTGTGTTGGCTATTATTTTCTGTAAGCTCTCTGAAAATATCACCTACTAGGCTTACTTATTGTTGCTCCTTTGAAAGTGACCTACATTTCCCTCTGGCTACTTTTAAATTTTGTTTTTCAGCAGTTTTACTCTGAAGTAATTAGCTGTGATTTTCTTTGTATTTATCCTGCTTGGAAGCCAAGAGCATTTCCTACATCTGTGGCTCAATGTCTTTCATCAGTTTTGGAAAATTCTTAGCCATTATCTCTTCAAATATTGTGTCTGCCCTGTTCTCCCCCAGCATCATTCTGGATATATATATTTTTTAACCTTTCAGTTTACTAATTCTGTCTTAAACTGTGACTATCAACACCATCTACTGATTTCTTAATTTCAGCTATATTATTTTTCAATTCTAGAATTTTCTTTTTATATAATTTCCAGTTTTCTACTGAAATTTATCCATCTTGTCATGTAAATCCTTGATCATTTTAATCACAGTTATTATAAGGTCTCTGTCAGATAATGCTAAATATCTTTTTTTTCTTTGCTTTAAGTTTTACAATATAATTTAATTTTTACATCTTATTTAAGGGTAATTTTTTTTCACAACTCACACACACACACTGTATTTTATTTTTACAAGAGATAAATAAACTGACACCAAGCATTGTAAGTGGATGACCACAACAAAAGCAACAATGATTGCAATTACCAAACACGAAACACACTCATACTATGTCATTATATTGACATTCAGTCCAGTAATCCTCCACTGTAACAGCTCCTTTACTTTGCAGTGAAAATTGATTTGTATATTTTTTGCCTCTGAGTCCTTGTGGGGTTTTTTTTTTTTATTCAAACAGAAAGTCACAGAAATTATACTCATCCTCATCAGTTCACTCAGTCCCATGTAATTAATTTTTTTAAATTTTACAGATTTTTTTTTAAATTTTTTTTTTTTAACCCCACATTTGTTTATTTATTTATTTTTGGCTGTGTTGGGTCATCGTTTCTGTGCAAGGGCCCTCTCCAGCCATGGCAAGCGGGGGCCACCCCCCATCGCGGCGCGCGGGCCCCTCACCGTCGCGGCCCCTCCTGCTGCGGAGCACAGGCTCCAGACGCGCAGGCTCAGCAGTTGTGGCTCACGGGCCCAGTCGCTCCGCGGCATGTGGGATCCTCCCAGACCAGGGCTCGAACCCATGTCCCCTGCATTAGCAGGCAGACTCTCAACCACTGCGCCACCAGGGAAGCCCTAATTTTTTTAAATTTTAATCTTTTTTAGCAGATTTATGAATTCATCAGTTTTCCATTAGAGTTGTGAAAATGCTTATTCATTCAGTTCAGCAGTACAGTCGGTTACCAGAAAACTGTACTTGTCAGAGTCTTTTCCATGAATTCCCTGAAGATGAAACCCTTTTATAGGAACATTTTTGCAAAAGCATCAGAGTACACCCAGAACTGCTGTAAATGACAAAAGACTTGAAAATGACCACGGTTAAAGATTTGATGAAAGTTCATAATAATGCAATTGGCAAGGAAATTTAGTGATTTCTGAGATATACATTTTAAAGTAATAACTAGAAGTATGACTTATAACATTATACCAGAGCATATAAGATTTTTAGAAATTTCATGTAATGTCTGAAACATTTATATTAACATATTTCCATACAAATAACCCAAAGAAAGTTTAGTATTAGTGTTTTTGTTGTTGTTGTTTGTTTGTTTGTTTATACTGCAGGTTCTTATTAGTCATCAGGGTTTTTTTTTGTTTTTTGTTTTTTTAGGTTTTTTTTGTGGTGGCGGGCCTCCCACCGCCACAGCCCCTCCCGCCATGGAGCACAAGCTCTGGACGCGCAGGCCCAGCAGCCACGGCCCACGGGCCCAGCCACCCTGTGGCATGCAGGACCCTCCCGGACCGGAGCATGAACCCGTGCCCCCAGCACCGGGAGGTGGACCCCCAACCACTGCGCCACCAGGGAAGCCCCAGTCATCAGTTTTATACACATCAGTATATACATGTCAATCCCAATTCAGCGTACCACCATCCCCACCCCACCACGGTTTTCCCCCTTGGTGTCCATACGTTTGTTCTCTACATCTGTGTCTCAATTTCTGCCCTGCAAACCGGTTCATCTGTACCATTTTTCTAGGTTCCATATACATGCGTTAATATACGATATTTGTTTTTATCTTTCTGACTGACTTCACTCTGTATGACACTCTCAAGATCCATCCATGTCTCAACTTTGTTCCTTTTTATGGCTGAGTAATATTCCACTGTATATATGTACCACAACTTCTTTATCCATTCGTCTGTCGATGGGCATTTAGGTTGCTTCCATGACCTGGCTATTGTAAATAGTGCTGCAATGAACATTGAGGTACATGTGTCTTTTTGAATTATGGTATTCTCTGGGTATATGCCCAGTAGTGGGATTGCTGGATCATACAGTAATTCTATTTTTAGTTTTTTAAGGAGCCTCCATACTGTTCTCCATAGTGGCTGTATCAGTTTACATTCCCACCAACAGTGCAAGAGGGTTCCCTTTTCTCCACACCCTCTCCAGCATTTGTTGTTTGTAGATTTTCTGGTGATGCCCATTCTGACTGATGTGAGGTGATACCTCATTGTAGTTTTGATTTGCATTTCTCTAATAATTAGTGATGTTGAGCAGCTTTTCATGTGCTTCTTGGCCATCTGTATGTCTTCTTTGGAGAAATGTCTATTTAGGTCTTCTGCCCATTTTTGGATTGGGTTGTTTGTTTGTTTAATATTGAGCTGTATGAGCTGTTTATATATTTTGGAGATTAATCCTTTGTCCGTTGATTCGTTTGCAAATATTTTCTCCCCTTCTGAGGGTTGTCTTTTCGTCTTGTTTATGGTTTCCTCTGCTGTGCAAAAGCTTTGAACTTTCATTAGGTCCCATTTGTTTATTTTTGTTTTTATTTCCTTTACTCTAGAGGGTGGATCAAAAAAGATCTTGCTGTGATTTATGTCAAAGAGTGTTCTTCCTATGTTTTCCTCTAAGAGTTTTATAGTGTCCAGTCTTACACTTAGGTCTCGAATCCATTTTGAGTTTATTTCTGTGTATGCTGTTAGGGAGTGTTCTCATTTCATTCTTTTACATGTAGCTGTCCAGTTTTCCCAGCACCACTTATTGAAGAGACTGTAATTTCTCCATTGTATATCTTTGCCTCCTTTGTCATAGATTAGTTGACCATAGTTGTGTGGGTTTATCTCTGGACTTTCTATCTTTTTCCATTGATCTATGTTTCTGATTTTGTGCCAGTACCATATTGTGTTGATTACTGTAGCTTTGTAGTATACTCTGAAGTCAGGGAGTCTGATTCCTCCAGCTCCATTTTTTCCCCTCAGAACTGCTTTGGCTATTCGGGGTCTTTTGTGTCTCCATACAAATTTTGAGATGATTTGTTCTAGTTCGGTAAAAAATGCCATTGGTAATTTGATAGGGATTGCATTGAATCTGTAGATTGCTTTGGGTAGTATAGTCATTTTCACAATATTGATTCTTCCAATCCAAGAAAGTGGTATATCTCTCCATCTGTTGGTATCATCTTTAATTTCTTTCATCAGTGTCTTATAGTTTTCTGCATACAGGTCTTTTGTCTCCTTAGGTAGGTTTATTCCTAGGTATTTTATTGTTTTTGTTGCAATGGTAAATGGGAGTGTTTCCATAATTTCTCTTTCAGATTTTTCATCATTAGTGTATAGGAATGCAAGAGATTTCTGTGCATTAATTTTGTATCCTGCAACTTTACCAAATTCATTGATTAGCTCTAGTAGTTTTCTGGTGGCATTTTTAGGATTCTCTATGTATAGTATCATGTCATCTGCAAACAGTGAGTTTTACTTCTTCTTTTCCAATTTGTATTCCTTTTATTTCTTTTTCTTCTGATTGCTGTGGGTAGGACTTCCAAAACTGTGTTGAATAATAGTGGTGAAAGTGGACATCCTTGTCTCGTTCCTGATCTTAGAAGAAATGCTTTCAGTTTTTCACCATTGAGAATGATGTTTGCTGTGGGTTTGTCATATATGGCCTTTATTATGTTGAGGTAGGTTCCCTCTATGCCCACTTTCTGGAGAGTTTTTATCATAAATGGGTGTTGAATTTTGTCAAAAGCTTTTTCTGCATCTATTGAGATGATCATATGGTTTTTACTCTTCAATTTGTTAATATGGTGTATCACATTGATTGATTTGCATATACTGAAGAATCATTGCATCCCTGGGATAAATCCTACTTGATCATGGTGTATGATCCTTTTAATGTGTTGTTGGATTCTGTTTGCTAGTATTTTGTTGAGGATTTTTGTATCTATATCCATCAGTGATATTGGTCTGTAATTTTCTTTTTTTGTAGTATCTTTGTCTGGTTTTGGTATCACGGTGCTGGTGGCCTCATAGAATGAGTTTGGGAGTGTTCCTCCCTCTGCAATTTTTTGGAAGAGTTTGAGAAGGATGGGTGTTAGCTCTTCTCTGAATGTTTGAGAGAATTCACCTGTGAAGCCATCTGGTCCTGGACTTTTGTTTGTTGGAAGATTTTTAATCACAGTTTCAATTTCATTACTTGTGATTGGTCTGTTCATATTTTCTGTTTTTTCCTGGTTCAGTCTTGGAAGGTTATACCCTTCTAAGAATTAGTCCATTTCTTCCAGGTTGTCCATTTTATTGGCATAGAGTTGCTTGTAGTAGTCTCTTAGGATGCTTTGTATTTCTGCAGTGTCTGTTGTAACCTCTCCTTTTTCACTTCTAATTTTATTGATTTGAGTCCCCTCCCTCTTTTTCTTGATGAGTCTGGCTAATGGTTTATCAATTTTGTTTATCTTCTCAAAGAACCAGTTTTAAGTTTTATTGATCTTTGCTATTGTTTTTTTTTGTTTCTATTTCATTTATTTCTGCTCTGATCTTTATGATTTCTCTCCTTCTGCTGACTTTGGGTTTTGTTTGTTCTTCTTTCTCTAGTTCCTTTAGGTGTAAGGTTAGATTGTTTATTTGAGATTTTTCTTGTTTCTTGAGGTAGGCTTGTATAGCTATAAACTTCCCTCTTAGAACTGCTTTTGCTGCATCCCATAGGTTTTGGATCATCGTGTTTTCATTGTCATTTGTCTCTAGGTATTTTTTGATTTCCTCTTTGATTCCTTCAGTGATCTCTTGGTTATTTAGTAACGTATTGTTTAGCCTCCATATGTTTGTGTTTTTTATGTTGTTTTCCCTGTAATTCATTTCTAATCTCATAGTGTTGTGGTCAGAAAAGATGCTTGATATGATTTTAATTTTCTTAAATTTACTGAGGCTTGATTTGTGACCCAAGATGTGATCTAGCCTGGAGAATGTTCTGTGCGCACTTGAGAAGAAAGTGTAATCTGCTGTTTTTGGATGGAATGTTCTATAAATATGAATTAAATCTATCTGGTCTGTTGTGTCATTTAAAGCTTCTGTTTCCTTATTTATTTTCATTTTGTATGATCTGTCCATTGGTGTAAGTGAGGTGTTAACGTCCCCCACTATTATTGTGTTACTGTCGATTTCGTCTTTTATAGCTGTTAACAGTTGCCTTATGTATTGAGGTGCTCCTATGTTGGGTGCATATATATTTATAATTGTTATATCTTCTTCTTGGATTGATCCTTTGATCATTATGTAGTGTCCTTCCTTGTCTCTTATAACATTTTTTATTTTAAAGTCTATTTTATCTGATATTAGTATAGCTACTCCAGCTTTCTTTTGATTTCCATTTGCATGGAATATCTTTTTCCATCCCCTCACTTTCACTCTATATGTGTCCCTAGTTCTGAAGTGGGTCTCTTGTAGACAGCATATATATGGGTCATGTTTTTGTATCCATTCAGCAAGCCTGTGTCTTTTGGTTGGAGCATTTAATCCATTCATGTTTAAGGTAATTATTGATATGTATGTTCCTGTGACCATTTTCTTGATTGTTTGGGGTTTGTTTTCGTAGATCCTTTCCTTCTCTTGTGTTTCCCACTTAGAGAAGTTCCTTTAGCATTTGTTGTAGAGTTGGTTTGGTGGTGCTGAATTCTCTTAGCCTTTGATTGTCTGTAAAGCTTTTGATTTCTCCGTCAAATCTGAATGAGATCCTTGCCGGGTAGAGTAATCTTGGTTGTAGGTTCTTCCCTTTCATCACTTTAAGTATATCATGCCACTCCCTTCTGGCTTGGAGAGTTTCTGATGAGAAATCAGCTGTTAACCCTATGGGAGTTACCTTGTATGTTATTTTTCGTTTTTCCCTTGCTGCTTTCAGTAATTTTTCTTTGTCTGTAATTTTTGTCAATTTGATTACTATGTGTCTCAGCGTGTTTCTCCTTGGGTTTATCCTGTATGGGACTCTCTGCATTTCCTGGACCTGGGTGGCTATTTCCTTTCCCATGTTAGGGAAGTTTTTGACTATAATCTCTTCAAATATTTTCTCTGGTCCTTTCTCTCTGTTCTTCTGGGACCCCTATAATGTGAATGTTGTTGTGTTTAATGTTGTCCCAGAGGTCTCTTAAGCTGTCTTCATTACTTTTCATTCTTTTTTCTTTATTCTATTCTGCAGCAGTGAATTCCACCATTCTGTCTTCCAGGTCGCTTATCCGTTCTTCTGCCTCCGTTATTCTGCTATTGATACCTTCTAGTGTAGTTTTCATTTCAGTTATTGTATTGTTCATCTCTGGTTGTTTGTTCTTTAATTCTTCTAGGTCTTTGTTAATCACTTCTTGCATCTTCTCGAACTTTGCCTCCATTGTTTTTTTGAAGTCCTGGATCATCTTCACTATCATTATTCTGAATTCTTTTTCTGGAAGGTTGCCTATCTCCACTTCATTTAGTTGTTTTTCTGGCATTTTATCTTGTTACTTCATCTGGTACAAAGTCCTCTGCCTTTTCATCTTGTCTGTCTTTCTCTGAATGTGGTTTTTGTTCCACAGGCTGCAGGATTGTAGTTCTTCTTGCTTCTGCTCTCTGTCCTCTGGTGGATGAGGCTATCTAAGAGGCTTGATGGGAGAGACTGGTGGTGGGTAGAGCTGACTGTTGCTGTGGTGGGCAGAGCTCAGTAAAACTTTAATCCACTTGATTGTTGATGGGTGGGGCTGGCTTCCCTCCCTATTGGTTGTTTGGCCTGAGGCAACCCAACACTGGAGCCTACCTGGGCTCTTTGGTGGGGCTAATGACAGATTCTGGGAGGACTCATGCCAAGGAGTACTTCCCAGAACTTTTGCTGCCAGTGTCCTTGTCCCCACAGTGAGCCACAGCCCCCCCCCCACCTCTGCAGGAGACCCTCCAACACTAGCAGGTAGGTCTGGTTCAGTCTCCCCCGTGGTCACTGCTCCTTCCCCTGGGTCCCGATGCACACATTCCTTTGTGTGTGCCCTCCAAGAATGGAGTCTCTGTTTCCCCCAGTCCTGTCAAAGCCCTGCAATCAATTCCCACTAGGCTTCAAAATCTGATTCTCTAGGATTTCCTGCTCCTGTTGCTGGACCCCCAGTTTGGGAAGCCTGACGTGAGGCTCAGAACCTTCACTCCAGTGGGTGGACTTCTGGGTATAAGTGTTCACCAGTCTGAGAGTCACCCACCCAGCCGTTATGGGATTTGATTTTACTGTGATTGCGCCCCACCTACCATCTCATTGTGGCTTCTCCTTTGTCTTTGGATGTGGGGTATCTTTTCTGGTGAGTTCCAGTGTCTTCCTGTCAGTGATTGTCCAGCAGCTAGTTGTGATTCTGGTGTTCTCGCAAGAGGGCGTGAGAGTACGTCCTTCTACTCCGCCATCTTGGTTCCTCTCCTCAATGCTAAATATCTTAATTTTCTGAGGTTTATCTGTTTTACTTTCTCCTTTTTGGTCAAATCTTGTTTTTGTATTCCTAGT
Organism: Mesoplodon mirus; assembly: GCF_964341445.2. NCBI lineage: Eukaryota > Metazoa > Chordata > Mammalia > Artiodactyla > Ziphiidae > Mesoplodon > Mesoplodon mirus. Next base: position 73,586,284 of record NC_138985.1, read on the forward strand.
TATTCTTTTTTATTGCTGAATAGACTTTGAAAAAATGATAGAGAAAATTTGAGAAATTGCATATTATCTTTCTTCAGAGGGAATTTATTTTTGCTTGTGGCTGTCCACTAGGTTTGGGGCCAATTGCCTCATTCAATTAGGGACTGAGATGATTTGAGGCTGGGCTTCAGTCCTTGTGAGGACAGATCCATTTCCAGTTCACATTCACTCAAGGTGTAGCCCTTTGGGGATTGAATAAAAAGCCTAGGGTGTTTAAAGGACACTTCTTCTTGGTGCAGCCCAAACTCGTAATTTTTGTTTCCTATGAGTCTACCAAAAATTTTGCACAGCTTCTCTCGTTCTTGAATTAGCAAGTGCTTTTAGGGGTAAAATGAGGCACCAAATGTAGGTCTCATCTGTGTGGAATATTGGTCCCTGCTTTGTTGATAGCTTTCTGACGCCTTAATAGATATCTATATCCTGACTTTTCTGGTTTTCTCAGCAGAGGGTTTGGTGCAAAACGAGTTAATCACCCATTGCTGGAAGCTAAAGTCTCTACATGCTTTATTTGAATGATTAATTTTAAGGAATTCAAGTTCTGAAATAAAATAGACTTTATTCTGTCACTTACTACCTATAGGACTTTAAGTGAGCTACTTAACCTCTTTGAGTCTTAGTTTCCTCATCTGGAAAATGGAAGTAACAGTAGCACCTACCTTGAATTGTTTTAAGGATTTTTTTAAAATGCAGGTATAGTATTCAGCACAGAATATAACAAATGTTCATATGTTAGTAATAACAATTTTTAAAGCATTATAATGGTTTTTATTGTTAATTATATAAATTAACACGTAATGGCAGCCTCTCCCCTATGCACCCTCTGTGAAGAGTGGTAACTGGTAAAGACCCTATACAGATCTTAATATTTCCAACTTTCCTATGGCTTTGGAATACCTGAGTGGAATGGCTTACTGTACCACATGAAATAGTTTATGAAGGCATCAGTATGTTCATTTTGGAAAGTAGATCAACTGGAGTAAGAGAGTTAGAATTTAGCAGCAGGATCAAGGAAGTAAGCTTTGGCAAGAAGACTCATGAAACTGACACCCTAGACTGGGGCCTCCAAGGCTTATCCCCCAAGTGTGATGCAAGACAGTAACCACCAAGATTTGCTCTGGAAGGAGTCAGATCTTTTTTTTTTTTTTTTTTTTTTTATTAATTAATTTATTTATTTTTGCTGTGTTGGGTCTTCGTTTCTGTCGCGAGGGCTTTCTCTAGTTGTGGCAAGTGGGGGCCACTCTTCATCGCGGTGCGCGGGCCTCTCACCATCGCGACCTCTCCTGTTGCGGAGCACAGGCTCCAGACGCGCAGGCTCAGTACTTGTGGTTCACGGGCTTAGTTGTTCCCCGGCATGTGGGATCCTCCCAGACCAGGGCTCGAACCCGTGTCCCCTGCATTAGCAGGCAGACTCTCAACCACTGTGCCACCAGGGAAGCCCAGGAGTCAGATCTTTTGCTGCCCTCCCCCTATTAGGGCTGAGACCTCATTGTGCTGGGAAAAGCTTTCTATCTACTAAGACTCCTGAACAGTAGAGAAGCTCCAGAAACCCTAATTATTCTGGGATCTCTTTATAAGAAAAACCTTTATTTGAAAGATTCCATAGTGTTTTAATAAAAAAGGCTTGCATTGCTCCACAACACTTATGTTTAAGAAGCATCATCATTTATTCCTCATTTTTAAATATTTAAATGTTTTTAAATGCTACTGTTATTATACACTTTAAAAATCTGTTGAGAGTGGACCTCATTTTAAACATTCTTACAATTCTTTTTTTTTATAAATTTATTTATTTATTTATGGCTGTGTTGGGTCTTCATTGCTTCGCATGGGCTTTCTCTATCTGTGGTGAGTGGGAGCTACTCTTTGTTGCAGTGCGCGGGCTTCTCATTGTGGTGGCTTCTGTTGTTGCGGAGCACGGGCTCTAGGTGCGCAGGCTTCAGTAGTTGTGGCACACGGGCTTAGTTGCTCCACGGCATGTGGGATCTTCCCGGACCAGGGCTTGCTCAAACCCGTGTCCCCTGCATTGGCAGGTGGATTCTTAACCACTGCACCACCAGGGTAGTCCCCACAATTTTTTTAATTCAAAAAAAAATAAGTATTTTTAAATGTTTAAATACTGAAACATCCAAAATATTGTTTATGTGTAAGATATAAAATACAATAAACATGCTTTGTACCCACCGTGCAGCCAGTTTACCAGGTTGCAGTGAGAGCGTGTGATGCCACGTGGGGAGGTGAGTCAGCCAGCCCCATTGGGGCTCCCAGGAGAGATTGGTAGTTGGGAATAGCACATTCCAGAGACTGGTGGAGTTTTGCAGATCCATCAACACAATTCCAGATACAACAGGCCTTAAGGTCTGATTTACACCAGACTTACAGAAAGCTGACATACAAATCAGCACACCTCAGTCTTTTCTCAGTGAATTAAAAACTGCCATGGTGCTCCAAAACTAATGAGACTCCAAATGTGGCCTCTTCTCCCTTAATTTGAAAAGCCAAATTTCAAGAGACAGCAGAGAGCTTGCTTCGACTCTGTGCCATGGAGGACACATGAAGACAGCCATCTACAAGCCAGGAAGAAGGCCTTCACCAGATACTGAATCTGCCAGCACCTTGGTCTCAGACTTCTCAGCCTCCAGAACTGTGGAAAATAAATGCTTGTTGTTTAAGCCCCCAGCCTGCAGTAATTTAGCATAGCAGCCCAAGCTAAGAGATTGCCCTTGCCCATTTCCTACTGGGATTTTGTCTTTTTTTTAAGCTAAATTTAAGACTTGCTTATTACCTTTTTAATATTTTTTTCCTGTTTGCCTTTTAATTATATGTCAAAACATTATATACATAAGCAACCTTTTCTTTGAGGGATTCTGCCATAAAGGTATTTTCTCCTCCCAATATTATATAAGTATTCATCTATATTTTTTATTAGTAATTTCATGGTTGAACTGCTCGTATTCAATCATGATGTTTTGACTGACATCTATAAACAGAAACCTAATTTTACTTTTCAAAGGGTTAACCAGTTACCCTTGAAATGTCACCTTTAACACTGGAAGTAAAAAACTTAGAGAATAATTCATGGAGTCTTCTTAATTTTATATTTTGTTCTATTATCTAATCATATATTACTGTACCAGTACCATATATTACTTTATAATACATATCATGTGAGATAAAAGTTCTTCCATAGTAAGCTCTCCTATCCTCATTTATTCAATTTTAATTAGCTACCCTATAAGAGACTTACTCCTTTCTTAAGAAATACTGAATTAACTTTCACAGGGATTTTTAAATAAACTAATGAGGTTTCAGACTACCTGAGAACTAGAAGATAACCATCTGGAATGGAAAGAGGTGAAAATGACCTTGAAGACTTTAGCAACCCCAAAACTACTGAAATTTACATAGATTTTTGCATGTAATGGGTACATTATGGAAGAGTTTGAATAAATAGCCCATAAAACAGTTTACCATAATTGACCTTTTATTTTAAAAAATTACAGGGAGCAATTTCCAGAATCTTATTTTATAAAAGTACTGCCTATATCAAACATTTTATATCACTATTAATTCCAGTGAAGAGCTGCCTTTTTTTTTTAAGGTACTAATTTCAATCGATGGGATATGCCCTTAAAATAGAAAGTTTCCATTTATTCAAATGTCAAAATTAAGATTATTGAGAAGTTTATTGCTTTATGGCTGGGCAAGATGCTACTAGCACATTTTAGGTAAATATTCTTTGTTAAAAACTATGAGGTCATTCTGTTTAAAACTTTCAGGATAATTCACAGAAAATAGATATTATATGTATTCAAATTATACATTGAAGGGCTGAGATATTAGCTAGACATTTATATGTGAAGCAGCTCTTTAAAGAAGACACACAAACAGGTCTGTCTTGGTATAATATACATAATTGAAATTAATAAAACCTGGAAGACCAATATTACGCTATGTTAAGATCTTAAAAAAAAATCACACATTTAGTAGTCCATTTGTGCTTAAAATATTCATATGCATGAGAAGCTTAAAGAAAAAAAAACACCTCTATACATGATGAAGAAAAGAAAGTAACAAATTTTTTTTGAAATTGCACTGTTATTTAAAACACTTTCCTAAATTCAGACCCTCCTTTGCAACTGGCACAGTTTTTCAGGTCTAATTGGCAACCTGGGGAGGCCCCTCTGGTATTAGTGAAGTAAAGAAGGTGGTGATAAAAGACCAAGCTGATGCCATTAATCCAGGCCTTTGAATTGCACTGGCATCTTCACCTGCATCTTCTCCACTCTCATCTTCAAGCCCATCATCCATAAGACGCTCCTTTCAAACAAAAGAAGAAACATATTCCTAAGTGATTTGAACAGCTACCATTAACTCATGACAGAAAAGGAGAGAGCTAAATTCTTCCCAAAGAAGGAATATGAGCATATAATAAGGAAGTGGAACTTCATGGTCATTAGAAATCTTCATTAAATCCAAAATTAATAAATTCCTCGTTCAAGTTCAAAGGGATTACTGCCAATTTAATACAATAAATTCTCACTGTGTGCATAATTTTCTCTTTAGACTATTTTTGGGAAGAATGATATTAGTTCTTTCCACTTAATTCTAATATATGATTGACAGTATTATAAGTTCTCCTAGATGAAACCACACGTTTACATGTTAACTTTTCTTCAATACTATGGAATACCCTGAGTCTTTTATTATGTTGGTCTCATACAGTGCTGAAGAAACATCTATATTTAAAGTATACGAAAACCTCATTAGCATACCATTTCTTCAAGTTCTAGATTGTTTGCATTCTGCACATCATTGTTGACTTCGGCATTATTGTTGGGAGCCTGTTGCTGACCTCCTTCTTGCCTAAAAGGAAACCATCCAGCTTGGTGTCTGCTCAGTAAAGAGAAAAGAAAATAATTCACAACTGTTTTTATTTGTAACACTATCAAACATTAGTGTCCTACAAGAGAAAAATGATTAGAACTATGATAAATGAAAAGACCAAATCTACTTCAGGCCAAGAACTACCCCTCTCAAAGCAGTGACAGGAAAACAGGAATCAATTTAAATCTAAAGTTTATCATGAGCTTAACTGACTCTATGCTAGATATTAAGACGTATCAGGAGTCATAAAATCATTTTTTGATATTTTTCAAAATGAAATTCAACTAGATATTTGTTTGCCTCTTGGGACAAAGCGGGGGCAAGGGACAGTTAGTCTGCTTATGAAAAAAAATCTGACCTAAACCTATAGGACTTACTATTGATAACTATAATTAATTAAAAAGCATATCTTTTGCAAGACTGCATCATACACACCTTAAGTTCTAAATAATTGATAGAGCTTGTCTAACTGAACTAACAATTTTTATAAAAGACAGTAAAGGAAAAAATCTGCTTCTAGACAATTCTGATAAACGTTCTTACGTAACATAACCTGCTTTGCTTTTGATGCCAGATATCTGAAGGCCAACATTCATATTCCTTCACTCAACATTCACAACAGACTACCACATGCCAGATTCCGTGCTGAACAGTTTTAGAAAGTAATTAAAAGAAACCACAAAAAGTGAATGAACATCACTCACAAATAAACCAGTAGCATGGCTCCCATTACCATGATAAACCGACTAAAAGAAGAATAGAAGTACACAATGCTAAGGAGAATTGCGGCTCGTGAGAACGTGTACATCCAGTCTAGCCAGTCTCGATTGAAGTCTTCTTCGTTTAGCACTGGACCTCCCTGTGCATTCATTTGAACATTCTCATTCATGGGTCGATTTTCTTGGGCCACTAGGTTTGGAGCTGGTGGGGGTTCTTCTCCGGGAACGTGTGCCAGATTTAGAGGCTGTGAAGCAGCAGGCTGGGCTGGGTTGGCATTTGATGTGGCCTGAGCTGAAACTGCAGCTTGACTGAAATATTCACCAAAATAAATATTAAAAAGAAAAAAACATTTATATACTATATTTTTCAAAGCTTCCTGGGAAGTCATATGTATTTGTCATAAACCTAATATGGGATATCACAACTCCCGCACCTCATTTCCTAGGTAAGCATAATTCCCAGTGGAAAAGTGGAGCCAACATGGATGGCAGGAGTAGCTCAGGGAAGGATGTTCTCCCAGCTTGGTAGTCTAGGTTAGCAGGGGAGAGGTGGAAGAGATAAGAACAGCCACGTGATCACTACTGTTTCTCTTTTTCACTAAATTATAAGGTAATGACCAGATCTTTTTCCAAAACTTGTCACTAATGGCCTCTTTTGCTCTTCTACACACCCACCACCTGTTCCTTAGACCCTTGTTTTGAAAGATTTGTCTAAAAAAGTACATGAATCAGGGCTTCCCTGGTGGCGCAGTGGTTGAGAGTCCGCCTGCCGATGCAGGGGACGCAGGTTCGTGCCCTGGTCCGGGAAGATCCTACATGCCGTGGAGCGGCTGGGCCCGTGAGCCATGGCCGCTGAGCCTGCGCGTCCAGAGCCTATGCTCCGCAACGGGAAAGGCCACAACAGTGAGAGGCCCGCATACCGCAAAAAAAAAAAAAAAAAAAGTACATTAATCATTACCCTGTGTGTCCACTCTCAGTGATAAATGATTTGTATTAGTATTTTAAGATATTAACGAGATCCAGGTAACAATCCCTCAACCCCAATCCTGACTTTTGGGAACTCCATCTGGAGAACACTGGTGTAGGTCCTTATCAAGTTATGAAGAACTGTGGTCCTGAAGTTTGCTTATAATTTGATTGCTTAAAAGTCAGAATAAATTTTCCTGTAAAAGACTCCCGGTAAAATGATAATATATCTGAAATTTGCTTTAAATTATTTAGCAAAGGGGGGAAAGTTGTAGAACCAGACTGTCATGAATTGATAAATGTTGAAAAGCTGGGTGATGAGAACACAGGGATTCATTTCACTCTTCTATCTTTTTATATGTTGAAATTTTTCTACAATAAAGTTTTAAAATCAAGATAGCAAAATAAAATAAAATAGAAGTTTTCCAGGCTACAAAAGCCTGTTTAAGCCAGCTATCTAAAACATTGTATATGTAGAGGGTTCTTTCATTTCCAAAACACTTCCTATCTCATGGACATTCTGATTCATTGGTGAGTTATTTCATTAAATGTGAAAACTTGAGGCTCAGAAGTTAAACGATGTACATAAGGTTATATGATTCAGTAGCAAACTACGATAAGCCCCACTTATCTCACACAGTTCTTTTGAGGTTATAAACAAGACAAGGGGTGTAAAGCATCTAGTGGAGTACTAAGGACAAAGCAGTCACTCAAATGATAACCATTACTATGGCGACAGGTAAGGTATAAAGAGCCTTCCTGGAGCCTAGGGGTTATACAGGAGAGCATTAGGATATGAAGTTAATAAAGCAGGTTAGCTTCATGGGGTAAGGTCTAGAGGAAGGATAAGGATACAGACTTCACACTGTAGGCAAGAGAGCCATCAGATGTTTTAGGGGATGGAGGATGACAGACTCAATTATGTGTTACACAAATTAACCTGGCAGTAGTACAATGAAATACAGTAAAGAGCCTAAAAGAGAAAAAGCGATTGCAGTAAAGTGGGCCTATATTAGAAAAGATCTGCACAAAATATTGGAAGTAAGATATAGGGAAGGACGGAAGCTAGAAACAACATACTAACTCATCTTGGTAAGTTGTTGGATTCAGGGATAGTAGAAGCCAGAATCAAAGCTCACTAAGGTGAAGAGCTTGGAGGATGATTAAGAAGAGACAGTATCACTGACAAGGAAGTCAAGAAGGAGAATGCACTTAAGAGGATGGTGCAGTTAAATTTCAGACATACTGCATTTAAGGGAAAGGCAAATTTCTCTATGGGAATCTCCGACAATTAAGTGGAGACACAAGAGGAGGCACAGGAGATGAAGAACGGGAGTCATCACAGAAAGCTAACAACTAAGGCCACGGAAAAAGGAAATCCAAGATGACTGGCCCAGGACTGAACCAGACTGAGTATCACAAGGCACATGGTAGGTATACAAATACGTAACTGAACAAGAAATGTTACCATTTAGAAAAAGGGAAAAAGCAAAGGACACAAAATGAGTGATCAGAAAGAGAAAAAGAATGAAGAGGATGACAGAATCACAGAAACAAGGACAGGAAAATGTTAAAGAGAAGCTAGAAATGTTAAATGAACACACAGGAAGTCCAGAAGAAAGAAAACCGAGAAACTGTATTTGGTACTAAGATTGTTCCATGCTGATCAGAAGCAAGACTTACTAAAATACCAACAGTCCAGAAAGCATATTAGCCACAACTGAGCCCTACATCAATATGAGCCTCCCTGACATATGATTCTTTCTATTCCCTTTTTTATTCGACATCCTACCTTCACGTAGATTTGCTACCTTCCAGTGAAACTTTCCTAAGTTTTCTCCTCTTAAATAGATAAAATGTTCTATTAAAGAAAGCACCTGAATACTGCTAAATATAATTAGGGGAGAGAGAGAGAAGCACAGAATAGGTTTAGTTGATGTGAACAGGATGTGAACCCTTTTTCCTTTAGCCAAATACTTTAAAATAATTTTTAAAAACCAATGAAACACATCAGTAAATGAAATCCCAAATCAACTTATTCTTAGAATCAAAAAGAAAATAAAGCAAATAGCACAATGAGTAAAAAAAATAAACTCAAATTAACTTACTATTGCATATAATACTGATGCGCATACATCTGTTGCCACCATAGCATCTGCAGTGGGCTGAAAGCGGGATACACTGGGAATCCAGCCGGAACAGCCTGCCCAGGAAGCTGGTTGTCTACATTTCTGAAATAGAGTAATAAAGAAATGCCTTTTAATGCTCCAGAAGAAGTTGAAAGCATTTCTCTACATTTTTATTTCTGAACTACAAGTAATCCATTGACAAAACGTATTAAATCTTAATGAAAAATACTTATTTTCAGCATTCCTCAAGTAAGACATTATAGCTTATGTAAGATGACCCTGACCCCAAGTATACAGAACAAGTAACATCACAGCCCAATTTTAATGGAAAAATAAAGCAAATGTGTGGCCAGATTAAACATCTGCTATCTTCTCATTTCAGCACAGAAGTCAAAAAATACTTTCATTACATTTTTAGTACATTCTTCTTGAGAACCAAAACCCTAAACTTGGGGGAGTTAGCAAAAGGATATTTTACATTAGTAATAAAATATTATTTAAAACATAGCACCTATCAACTGTAAAATAAAAAATGAACATTATTAAAATCTGTAAAATATTTTTTAGTTAAATAACCAAGATTAGCAGAACATATTTATACATGCATTCCTAAAGTAGATTAAAATTCTATTAATTCAGTAAAATTTGTGGGTGGTCACATTTAACTTTCCCTTTTTTTTTTTTTTTTTTTTGTGGTACGCGGGCCTCTCACTGTTGTGGTCTCTCCCATTGTGGAGCACAGGCTCCGGATGCGCAGGCTCAGCGGCCATGGCTCACGGGCCCAGCCGCTCCGTGGCATGTGGGATCTTCCCGGACCGGGGCAAGAACCCGTGTCCCCTGCGTTGGCAGACGGACCCTCAACCACTGCGCCATCAGGGAAGCCCACATTTAACTTTTCTATGCCTCAGTTTCCTCATCTCTAAAATGGGGCTAATAATAGACTCTTCCTCACAGGGTCGCTAGTCTGTACTCAGTAAATGTTAGCTATTTTTATTTTTACTCTCTCCTACCACTAACTCTGAACATGACTTCAAAGTGTGTAATGTGAGGTTTGCAGAAATTCGCATACCTCAAGACAACTACAGGGATAAACATATAAGTAAATGCAGAATTTGTGAATTTTGTAACTCTCCTTTTCTTCATATTACTTGAATTTTATCTTAGCTAATATTAGTTTGATCTATCCAGAGTGAGACAAGAATAATTAACAAATTCATGAACTTTAATTTTATATTCTAAAGACTGTTAACATACAATTAGTAAAAATTGATTATAGAACCTAATTTAGAAGAGCTTGGGAGGCTAAGACTTATCAACAAACTGTACTGAAGGCAACTTGGTGCTAGATTAAGGCATCAACTCTCCTGCATGTAACCTGAAATTTCCTCATCCTTGGAGGAATAATAGGAGCCATACAGTGGCTCCCATCCTCAGAAGATCCTCCTGCCTCCTGAATGCAGCCCTCCCCACTACTTCCCAAGCTTTCCCACATACTGAATGAAGAAGGAAAAGCAGAGAATCCTCCATGAGAGTTCCTCCCAGCTCTTGATAAACAAGTCCTGTATAAGAAGAGGAAAAGAACCTTACCCCACCTATACATTTAAAAAGATATCAATTAGGGATCAAATCTGGAGAGAAAGCCATACCACTGGAGCAGAGATGTATTATAAAACATTTATATAAATGTTTTGGCATTTGTATAAATGCTGTTAGCATTTCCCCCAGTGAACTGACGCATCTAAGCAAAATGAAAACTATCTAAATCAAGTATTAGCCATAATATTAGTCAGTATCTAGGTATATATTTAAATTTTCTTAGTATTTCCAACTAAGAAAAAACTCATCCCCCTAAAATAGAACTCAACCAATCTCTACCACTAAGAGGAAATATAACCTCACACAAGTCCATTACTTCAACTGTTAAATGTGAAGGCTGGACTTTGTCACTGTTTTTAAAGGTCAAGGGAAGAAAAGGCCACTAACAATCACTTAGAAAAAATTACTATAGCTTCCCACCTCACCTTCCTGCAGCCAAAAACATAAATGTGATTACTGAAACTATGTTGTCAAGAAAATAAATAAATTCCCCTAGATGATTCCCATATGCTTCTTCCCTTTCTCACCAATAACTTAAAAACTACTGGACTGTATAATTGCTAAGGTACATTCCAGGCCCAGGTTGGTATACTACAACTTTCCACTGTGTTAATTATCCTTCAGACAAGATGTTATATATTTGGTACTCTATAGAAAACAAGAAAAAAGAGTTTTATTTGATATGAAATTATAAAGTTACTGTTAAAGCACATAATAATAGAGTAGTGAAACATATTACATAAGAATTTAATATATTCTAGAGGATGCATCATTAAATACCACAATAGAGAATTATTATTTGGAGCTGAGAAAAGTGATGACCAAATTGGTGGTTGGGGGAAGGGAGTTTAAAGGTTCACCTCATTCCATATTCAAATGAGTTTCAAGTAGACTAAAATAAAGTATTGAGTTAAACCACAGATAATCTAGATGCAATTAGAATTGACTATTTACCAAAACTATGGAAGGAGGAAGACTTTCCTAACTTATAAACAATAGAAGAAAGCACAAAAAAGATAACGTAATTGACAACATAAAATTTAAAGATACTGGGCTTCCCTGGTGGCTCAGTGGTTGAGAGTCCGCCTGCCGATGCAGGGGACACGGGTTCGTGCCCCGGTCCAGGAAGATCCCACATGCCGTGGAGTGGCTAGGCCCGTGAGCCATGGACGCTGAGCTTGCGCGTCCAGAGCCTGTGCTCCACAATGGGAGAGGTCACAACAGTGAGAGGCCCGCGTACCACAAAAAAAAAAAAAAAAAATCACAGTAAGATTCAGTTTCTGTCATAAGAAAATCATTTGTAAAATACATTCTGGAGCATCCTCTGTGCCTGTTTCCTTATATAGGTATGAGAACATTTCCTATCCCATAGGGTTGTTAAATTATATATATATATTAAGCACATCAATGTCTGGTACAAAGTAAGGAAATATTAATAAAATATTGTTATTATCATTGCTAGGGAGGGAAATATAATGATGTGTTCACCAAAATCTGTGCTTTCCTCCTATAGTTTAACACCTTGAGTATTTGCTGGGAAGTGTGGCTCCCCAGCTAGGGACTACATTTCCTAGGTCCTCTGGCAATTCATTGAGCTATGTGGCTAGTTCTTGCTCATGTAATCAGTGATAGTGGAATATATCACTTCTAGGCCAAGGTATTTACAAAGTAGGTGTGTTTCCCTATGCTCCTTTCTCCATTTGCCAAGTACATACAGATGAACAGATGAACCCCAAGATTTTATGAATCTTTTTTCTAATTTTAATTTTATATTATAGTTGATTAACAATGATGTGTTAGTTACAGGTGTACAGCAAAGTGATTCAGTTATACCCATACAAGTATCCACTCTTTCTCAAATTCTTGTACCATTTAGGTTATTACAGAATATTGAACCGAGTTCCCTGCACTATACAGTAGATCCTTCTTGGTTATCTATTTTCAATGTAGTAATGTGTACACGTCAATCCCAAACTCCCAATCTATCCCTCCCTTTTTTATTTTTTATTTATTTATTTTTTTGGCAGTGTAGCTTGCGGGAAAGCTTAGTTACTCGACCAGGGATAGAACCCGGGCCCTGGCAGTGAAAGAACCAAGTCCTACCACTAGACTGCCAGGGAATTCCCTTATGAGTCTTGAAAAGCCATAAAAGTGAAAAAACCCTGGGTCTTTGAATCACCAGATGGTGAAAAATCACCTACAGGGGATTAAACACTAGAATCAGACTACTACATGAGTAAGAAGCAAACTTCTATGATGTTAAGATTCTAAGATTTGTTAGTTACATTATTATTTATCATCTGTCAAAATGTTTTATAAAAGTGAGTTAATAAAATTCATATTTTCCACATAAGCTAAAGTAAAAAAAATAAATAAAAATAAGTTTAACTGAATTTAATCAAGCTCTAGATCTAACTACCAGTTTACAGGCAACCTGTGAAAACAAAGGAAAATATTAATGATGCCACAAGGATGTAGTGAGCCGAATCTAGACTACTATGGGAAATTACATAGAACAACAGAAAAGGCATAAAGTCAAAGAAGGTAGGGATAGGGATTTGATTAGAAGAGCCTTAAGAAACATCAACCAAATGCAGTAGGTCAATCTCTTTCAATACTGATCCAATCAAAACCATAAAAAGACATTCGAGACAATCAGGGAAAATGGATCACGAATTGGATATTAAATGATATTAAAATTTTTTAAATTTTGTTGAGTGTTCTAATGGTATTGTGATTCTTAGTCCATATCTGTCACGTCTGTTACAGATACACAGTATTTACAGATGAAGTGATATGATGTCTACATTTTACTTTAGAAATACTCCAGCCCAAGAAAAAAAGGAGGAGCAAGGCAGAATGGTTGAAGAATCGTAGTCTATTAATAGTTGCTGAAGCTGAATGTTAGGTAAGTAAGGGTTTCTTATAATAGACATTCATTAGTATGCTTTTTAAAGTTAAGAATTATAAAGGAGAGGAGATGAAAGGAACTAGAAACTTCAACAATCAGGGACAAATTCTTTCATAGAAAACCTGCATGGAATCCCCACTTCGTTTCCAGAATATGCCTTTTCAAGACTTTCCACACTGCTTTGTTTTCCTCTGCTGAACCTCCCTTAAAATCAGCCAAAATGTTACCAACTATGAAGCCCTCCCCCTTCCTCCAAGCAGAGACAGTCACTCCCTCCTCCAGGCTCCTGCAGAACTTTTTCAAGACCATGATAGCACATCAATGAATGGCAGTTTATTTGCCGATCTGACCTACTTCCATTGAGGGCAACTACACAATTCATTTTCCTGTCTTCATTGCCCAGCTACAGCAAATTCTAAAGTAAACTTTTCCTGAATAAAGCCACAAGGTCCTCATACAGACAAATATGCTTATTCAGTCACCAATACTTAAAATCTGGCCAACAGGTCTTACTAGGGAAAAGTTTTAAACGGGAGAGCAGAGGGGAGAGAACCACCATTATAAATGAAGTCAAAATACAAATGGTAAGCTAGGAAATTATATTGAAACAAATGACATACAAAATATTCACTTCAAGACAGTTAACACAGACTTTCAAGTCAGATATGGATTTGAACTTTAGTCCTGCTACTGACCACTTCTGTGAACTTAGGCAGGCTACATAACCTTTCATCCTTCTTCTCATCCATAAAATGGGAGAGAATAGTACCTAGACCACAGAGTTGGTAAAAAGTTCAGTGAAATAAAGCATGTATAAGTGCTTAATACAATGCTTAGCCTGAGCTAAGTGCTCAATAAGCATTAATTATTAATATCCTTTTAGATAAAGAACTGTCACAAATGAACTTTTTAAAATACCAACACGCCAACAAATAAGCATTTCACAAAACAAAAGGAATGTCTCTTTATCGTGTCTCAGGTTAAAACAAGGACATCCCAACTTATCATACTGGGAAGTACATATCTGTAATGGTTTGGTGAATCGGGCTCTTTTAACAACTGCTATTGGAAAAGTAAACTGGTATAACTTTTCTTTTTTATGGCTGAATAGTATTCCATTGTGTAAATATGTACCATGATTTCTTTATCCATTAATCTACCTATGGACACTTAGGCTGCTTCCTTATCATGGCTATTGTAAATAATGCTGCAGTGAACATGGGGGTACATATATCTCTTCAAATTAAGTATTTTCATTTTCTTCAGACAAATACTCTGAAGTGAAATTGATGGATCATATGGTAGTTCTATTTTTAATTTTCTGAGGAAACTCCATAATGTCTTCCATAGTGGCTACACCAATTTACATTCCCAACAACAGTGCACAAGGGTACCCTTTTCTCCACGATCCTGACCAACACTTGTTATTTGTTGTCTTTTTAATAATAGCCATTCTGACAGGTGCGAGTTGGTATCTCATTGTGGTTTTGACTTGCACTGCCCTGATGATTAGTGATGTTGAGCATCTTTTCATGTACCTGCTGGCCATCTGTATGTCTTCTTGGGAAAAAGTCTATTCAGATCCTCTGCCCATTTTTTAATTGGATTGTTTGTGTTTTTGCTATTGTATGAGTTCTTTATATATTTTGGATATTAACCCCTTATCAAATATATGATTTGCAAATATTTTCTCCCATTCAGTAGGTTGCCTTTTCATTTTGTTGATGATTTCCTTTGCTGTGCAGAAGCTTTTTAGTCTGATGTAATCCCATTTATTTTTGCTTTTGTTGTCAAATCTAAAAAATCATCACCAAGTCCAGTGTCAAGGAGCTTATTTTCTTCTAGGAGTTTTATGGTCTCAAGTCTTACATTCAAGTCAAATTCATTTTGAGGTAACTTTTTTTTTTTTTTGGCCATGCCCCACAGCTTGCAGGATCTTAGTTCCCCAACCAGGGATTGAACCTGTGCTCTCGGCAGTGAAAGCACGGAGTCCTAACCACTGGACTGCCAAGGAATTCCCATTTTGAGTTAATTTTTAAGTATGGTATAAAATAGTAGTCTAGGTTCATTCTTTTGCATGTGGCTGTTCAGTTTTCCCAACACCATTTATTGAAGAGACTGTCTTTTCCTCATTATATATTATTGCCTCCTTTGTCATAAATTAATTGACTATATATGTATGGGTTTATTTCTGGGTTCTCTATTCTGTTCCATTGATCTATGTGTCTGTTTTTATGCCAATACCATATTGTTTTAATTACTGTTACTTTATAGTATAGTTTGAAATCAGGGAGTGTGATGCCTTTAGCTTTGCTCTTCTTTCTCAAGATTGCTTTGGCTATTTGAGGTCTTTTGTGGTTCCACACAAACTTTAGGATTGTTTGTTTTATTTCTGTGAAAAATATCATTTGGAATTTTGATAGGGATTGACTGAATCTACAGGTTGCTTTGAGTAGTATGGACATTTTAACAACACTAATTCTTCTAATCCATGAGCATGGAATATCTTTCCATTTATTTGTGTCTTCAATTTTTTTCATCATTGTCTTATACTTTTCAGTGCATGGCTCCTTCACCTCCTTGGCTAAACTTATTCCTAATACAGAGTTTAAATGTTGTAGATTTATATTTGATCTGGAAATATGTCCAGGCTACACTATGCTTTTTTAAAAGGTTCATAAAATAAAATAGTATGATATTTCTATTTAAAAAGTATACTTAGAAAATTATTTGGAAGGAAACTACAAAAATGTTAGCAATAGTTATTTCTGGGTGGTGGGTTATAAGCAATTTTTACTATTAAAAAATCGGATAACACAGAAGGGTACAATGAGTAGGTTTTCAGTTTTAGTAATTATAAAACAAGGTTGTTACTATTTCAGGGGGGAAAATTGAGTGTACAAAACAGTGGGTATTCTATAAACCAGTCAGCAGTTTTTGGAGTTAAATAAATATGACAGCACAGCACACTGAGTCCAAAACAGTCAGTCAAGATTTATAAACATGACATTATAAATGGATAGCCAATGTGGTGATATACATGTACTGTTTGGTCTTCTCATGTTTCCTCAAGATCTTGATGGGCAAATAATCACCTGCATTAGAGCTTGTTAAAAAGTGAGGTTCCCAGAATGCTGTTAAGTTGGCAGATTCCTAAGCACTACCCTAAACCTAGTGATTCAAAAACTCAGGGAGAAGGCTTCCCTGGTGGTGCAGTGGTTGAGAGTCCGCCTGCCGATGCAGGGGACATGGGTTTGTGCCCCGGTCCGGGAAGATCCCACATGCCGCGGAGCGGCTGGGCCCGTGAGCCATGGCCGCTGAGCCTGCGCGTCCGGAGCCTGTGCTCCGCAACGGGAGAGGCCACAACAGTGAGAGGCCCGCGTACCGCAAAAAAAAAAAAAAAAAAAAAACCTCAGGGAGTAGGGATCAGAATTTACCAATTTTAACAAGTTCACTAAAGATTGAGAGTACTAACCTACATGGTGGAAAACACATGTGGCTAGTTAAACATATACTGAAGTCTAAAAAAGGTGTGCAGAGATTATATTTCGTTGGTGAATTCTTCAAGGTCACTAAATTACTGCTCTTGTACATTTAAGGCTAAGGCTATGTTCAATAAAATTTACTTAAAGACAGATGTAAAGTCTTCATTAGTAAAAAATTACAACTATAAGATGAAATTAAATCACGTTCATTGTTGAACTGAATAACCTATTTACTGAACTTTCACTTAAATTGTTTTGTAAATCACAAAGTGCTCTTTCCAAATACAGATTCATTTTCCAGCACCTAGCACTGGCATTCATTCAAATGTTTCAGTGTATCAGACTCATAGATGACTATAAATCTGTTTGCTGAATGAATGTACAACATTCATTTATAAATATGAATGAATTTATAAATAACTGCTAACACATCAGTAAACACTTTACATACATGAACTCTTAATCCACACAGAAATCCTGTATGATAAGTAGTGTTATCTCCAGATCATGAGCAAACTGAGATAAAGTAGAGAAGAGACTTGCCCAAGCTAGTCAGTGGTTAGGGCCAGGATTCAAACCAAGGCAGGCTGGCTCCTGAATCTGTACATCCACTAAGCTATACTGCCCTCCTGAGTTAAAACATTATTCATCTAGTAATAGATTCCCTAAGTAAAGCTCAAATCTTTAAGGATTTTATTGCTTATCATCTTAATACTCATTTTTAGCAAAATAAACACTATTTCAGATTTTTCTAATCTGTTTTATATACTTCTAAGAGCTAAATGCCTTTGTCTCCAAAGTTTGTTGATTTTCGCAACAGCCTAAAGAAATTATTAATCTTTTCCCAAGATAACCATGGTCTTATTCTGAAGATGTGCAACTTTACACACTTTGTTTTGTTTATTACAAAATATATTCACTGTAAGTATGAGAAAGAGTTAAAAATCTTACTGTGCAGAGATAACTATTATTAACATCATTACATATTCTTCCAGGTTTATTATATCCATAATTTTCTCACTTTCTATCACTACCACCGTATTTGGTAAAATATTAGTAAAATCACTCTGTATAAATTGAGAGGAACTGAACTGTCTTACTCTGCAAAAAAGACAGGAAAGGAATCACTGTCATAAGACAGAAAGTATTTTAAGCCATTATTCTATAATGTAAACAATGACAACACTGTTTTTTATAAATAACTAAATTTTGGTTTGTAATAATCATTTTCTGAAAACAAAAATATTGATAGTTTCATAGGATGCTTCATAAAAGTCTACAATCAGCCTCATCTAAACACTTATTTTTAGAAGAAAAACTCAAGAATATGAGACAAATGAGTCTTTTAAATATTTTGCTATATACTCTGCTTTGTTTTTCTGCATTAAGAATTGAATTAAGTTTAAAGTTCTAAGTAGAAAGAACCTGTATGTTATTACATCCTGTTTGGCATAACAGTCAGTGGCTACTCCTTGGTTATATCACTTACTACCATTCTGAGGGGTCCTAGCCATTTCCTTATTTCCAGCCTCACCATCATGGATCTGGAGCACTGTCACACACTGCAGTCCCACAGCATGATATGCAACACAAAACAACTATCACTACCTATTATTCATGTTTCCTTTACTTCAAAAGTACTCTGGTTTCAGACATAACCCAGGTCTAAACTGTATTCTCCAAGATCTTCCTTTCTGAGCTGTCTGAAAGATATGCTGTGGCTGTCGACTGCATTGGCCCCCCTGGAACTACCTAACCCAAGAGGCCTGCTGTAATTGCTAAATATAAGGTAGCCATAGCAAGCTTCTTGAGTAACCTCCTCTAAGAAAGACTCTGGATAACATGCAATGGTTAGCATATCTTCATAATACATCACAGTTTTATTCTACCTCAGTTGTTACCAAGCCTGGCAGATCATAAACACCAGTGGAAGTTTTTAAAAGCATATTACTGGGCCCTAGAGTCTTCCAAGAACACCCTTACTCACCCATCTGCTCCCCAGAAGACTAATTTGCATAGACCTATAGTAAGACTGAGTAAAAACAAAAATTTTAGTTACCTAGACCCTTGTTATTCAAAGTATGTTCTAAGTATCAGAAGCATCAGCATCACAGGGGAGCTTGCTGGAAATACAGAATCTCAGGCCCCATAAGACCTACTGAATCAGAACCAGCATCTTAATAAGATCTCCAGGTGATCAGCACAAACATTAAAGACTGAAAAGTACTGCCCTAGACAATTCTAATGTACAACCAGCTTTCAAAAGCACTGCTCCTGGGCTTCCCTGGTGGTGCAGTGGTTAAGAATCTGCCTGCCAATGCAGGGGACACGGGTTCGAGCCTGAGTCCGGGAAGACACCACATGCCGTGGAACAACTAAGCCCGTGCGCCACAACTACTAAGCCTGTGCTCTAAAGCCTGTAGGCAACAACTACTGAGCCTGCACGCCTAGAGCCCATGCTCCACAACAAGAGAAGCCACTGCAACGAGAAGCCCGTG
Organism: Mesoplodon mirus; assembly: GCF_964341445.2. Lineage (NCBI taxonomy): Eukaryota > Metazoa > Chordata > Mammalia > Artiodactyla > Ziphiidae > Mesoplodon > Mesoplodon mirus. The sequence goes on from NC_138985.1 coordinate 73,605,511, forward strand.
CACTGCAACAAAGAGTAGCCCCCGCTTGCCTAAACTAGATAAAAGGCCACGTGCAGCAACAAAGACCCAGTGCAGCCAAAAATAAAATAAATAAAATAAATAAATTTAAAAAACAAAACAAAAAACACCATTCACTTTTAAAAAAAGCACTGCTCCTGGGAATTCCCTAGTGGTCCAGTGGTTAGGACTCCATGCTCTCACTGCAGAGGGCCCGGGGTTCAGTTCCTGATCAGTGAACTAAAATCCCACAAACCGTGTGGGGCAGCCAAAAAAAAAAAAAAAAAACACTGCTCCACCTAACCCTCTAATTCTCAAAACATATAATCAGGTACATGAGTAAATTTCAAATGTACTTTGATTACTGAAGGGGGCTACCATGAAAGTCTGGAGTCACAGATTTTTAAGAGGCCCACAGCTATCAGTTTCACTCACCCTTGCATTACATATGGGAACTGATGACTCTGTGCTGGGTCGGTTTGTGCTTGTGGAAGGGTTCGTTGCCTCAATCCTTCAGAGGACGAACTGGTAGCTAAAGACAAGGCTTCTTGACTGGATGATGGAGTTGATGATCCTGACAGATCTGAACTCTACAAACAAAAATGTAATTATTTTTTCAAGGAGATTTAATTCATTACAATCACAATATTATAGACACATTGCTAAAAATGTACTTATGAAATCCCTCTGCAAAAAGTGAATTTTAAAAATTTACTGATTTGACTCCTGTGCCCAACTTAACAGGTAGATATTTTAATTCTTACGAGACTGAAGAGTTTAGAAAATCAACATCACTTTAATTACACAACATTAGTCCATTTCTCAACTATAAAAGGCTGAGTAGTAATTATATACAAAAAAATAGCATACAAATTTGTGAAAATTAAATTCATATAAAGCTCTTTTCATGATGCTTAACACATAGGAAGTGTTTAATAAATGGTACTAGTAACTGTCACTTAAACAGTTACTATGAACTACTACTGTATAACAGCTACTGTATAACATGCTATATTAGTAGTACATTTGTTTAAAATATTGAGGAGCATGCTAGAATTTGGTGTTATCTCTGACATTAACAAGGAACATAACCTTAAAATTCACTTAACCCCTGAGTCTCAGCTTTCCTATAAAAAATGAGATTGAACTACATTTTCAAGATTTCTTTCAGTTCTAAAATTCTATTAGTTTATAGATACCACCACCAAGTATTGTTTTTTAACAACATGAACAAGATACCAAACAGGATTTTAAAATTCTCATGCTTCAGTGATGTCAGTAACTCACAGATTCAATAACCTCAAACAATATAATCTCTTGAAGACCACCTCAATTTGCTGCTGCTTGAAAATATTTTGTCAAGTGTTTTATGTAAATTTAAAACACAATTACATTTTATATAAATTACCCACTTTAAAAAGCTGGGTACAAAATAATTTCAACATCCTTCCAGGTTCATTAAAATTGCATTTACCTGTACTGCCTTCCTATTTACAGCATGTCTTTTTGCCTATCTACCTTCCTTAGTCCTGCCATGTGAAAGGTCCCAAGGACACTGGTCTTTTGCAAAACTAACAAAAGCTTTAAGATGTTATTCCACACCACACAGACACCAGAAACCTTACTAGGGAGCCTGATTGTTAGGCACATAACCTGGAAAGTGTTCTTTTTTGGCATGATTTCTTGTTAAAGGGACCATCAAAATATGGTGTTCATTAAAAAATTAATAGAAGAAAGGCCTAGCCATTTGGCAGCACAGCCTAATTTCTCTAGAACTAATTATTTCTGGCCCTTATTGGATAACTCTTTCATGAACAGATTTTTAAGACATTTTCAAGTCCCACTGAAATTTATCTGCCATAAAAAATTAAGAGGAATTCAACTTAATTCTCCTTTGATACTTTTTAGATTTTTAAAACACACCTTAAAAAAACTGAATATATATACTAATGACATGAAATCATGAACGAGGAACCACTAGAAAAGTGAGAAGGTTCTTTGTCAACAAAAACAGGAGCAACACAACTGTGTCCAAAGACTATATACAGAACTCTATGCCAGTGCCAGGGTTTTGTCCCTTCTTATGCAAGGCAGGAAACATAGAAAGACCCTTAGGTTTATTGACAAAACATATCTCAATTTAATGTAAGCTAAACTCCCATGGCTGGTACTAGAAAATACCACTGAGGCTATGCTAATTAAATACAGCAACTAGAAGATCTAGTTTTTTAAAGAAGCAGTTAACTGGCAGTATCTATATCACCCATGCCATTCATCCCCTCCTTAAAGTTTTGGCTAGATTCTTGACAAGAAGGAAAGTACACTTAGCAGTACAAAAGTTCTCTGCCCAGAAAGTTTTAAGCAAGCTTCCACTCATCCAGTCCTTTTCTTTCACCTCCAAAAGTGTCACATAAAGCTTTTACGGGAAACCAAAAATAATTTAATATAAAAGGATTTGAGACGGTGTCTCTAAAACCTGTCGACAATATCTAAGTTGAAAAGTTCAACTAGTTTTTAAAATTTCCAAAACAGTTTTAAGCAGATGAAAAAATAAGAAGGGAGAAATGAATACTCAAGTCTGAAAGAACTGAGTAGGTTAAGTAATTATTCCTCCCACAGTTGGAATATAGGCTCAAATGCAATCATTTTAATAATAATTTATTTATTTATTTATTTATTCATGGCTGTGTTGGCTCTTCGTTTCTGTGTGAGGGCTTTCTCTAGTTGCGGCAAGTGGGGGCCACTCCTCATCGCGGTGCGCAGGCCTGTCACTATCGCGGCCTCTCGTTGCGGAGCACAGGCTCCAGACGCGCAGGCTCAGTATTTGTGGCTCACGGGGCTAGTTGCTCCGCGGCATGTGGGATCTTCCCAGACCAGGGCTCGAACCCGTGTCCCCTGCATCGGCAGGCAGATTCTCAACCACTGCGCCACCAGGGAAGCCCAAATGCAATCATTTTAAAAAACAAAGTTCTTGACTAAGCAATCTACCAAGAAGATTTAGCAAACTTAAAGTTTAAATAATTTAATCTACCTTGATTAAATATACTATATCAAATACTTTAAATATTTCTGAAATACTGGCCCTAGAGTTTATATTATATAACCATATCATAATTCTGTTTTTTGAGTATTTCAGTAATTAAACCCCTGAAGATTGGATCTATTACTGACCTGCCATATAGCAAATTATAACTCATGGGGAACAGGCTTCAGGGGATAACACTGTGTATTGGATCTCTAAAAATGAAGTTTAAATGCTTAACTTGAGCTGTTCAAAACACAGTCTCACAACCCACAAGAGTGAATTGTTCTGTTTTCCACTTAGTTTTTAGAGGCAAAAAAGGATAATCAGAAAACTTCAACATTTACTCTGCCCAAAATAACTCACAGAATTGCTGCTGGATGTCAGTGCTTCATGACTTTCTCTACTGGTGCTGGATTTTGGAGAACTGGGAGGAGTCCGAGAAGTACATACTAGATGAACCATATGATACTCATCTTGCTAAAATTAAAGAAGATTACATTTAAAGAGTAGTACTGGAAAATACTCAGCTCAAAAATGTCAGTAGCTAAGCAGAAATACTTAATTCAGAACTTAAGTTCCTTCCTACCACAGCCATTTTATTAGTAATAAATTGTTGTCATTAGGACCCTTGTGAATTCAATATTTTGTCCATGCTTAGAAAATGGTCTCAATACTCAGGAATTGCTATATGAAAAAAATGATTATTTTGTATACCAAGGCGTTTTGAAGCAAACACTGCTGTAAAGTTGTGTCAGCACTATCTATTATTTCAATATAAAAACATCTAGCATGTTAATATCAGAACTGTGATAGTCACACTGAAGTTTAGGCCTACACACTTTGAGTAGTGAAATGTTTTCATTATTTGAGACCTTACAGCGATAAAGAAACTCAAATAACTTCACTATAATCTCATTTGTCTTAGTTTTAGCAATAGTGTTTTATTTTTTTAAGTCAAATACCATTTTTATCTATAACACTTATGCACAGACATAAAGCATATATTTGAACTATATTCTGTAAATATTCCAAATGTGTTGCCATAAATCTACAACTACGACTGAAGGAAAATGTTCTAAAAATGATTAGAATTGGCATTTTAGCTTAGCGATTTCATGAGTATATTTATAGTTAGGCATAAAGCAAGTAAATAACGTGGAGAAAGGAAAGAGAATAAAGGGGGGCAGAGAATAACAAAGGATGGCTCAGCAATTTTAAAAAAGAGAGAAAAGGGACTTCCCCGGCAGTCCAGTGGTTAAGACTCCACCTTCCAATGCAGGGGGCGTGCGTTCAATCCCTGGTTCGGGAACTAAGATCCCACATGCAGCATGGTGCAGCCAAAATTTAAAAAAAAGAAAAAAAGCATGTGGGATCTTAGTTCCCAGACCAGGGATCGAACCCATGCCCCCTGCAGTGGAAGCACAGAGTCTTAACCACTGGACCACCAGGGAAGTCCTGAGGCATTCTTCTTTTAAGTCTTCTGGTTGGAAATGATTTCTGGCAGCAAAAGCCTTTCTAAATGTATGCATGTGCAGCCGCTAGCTATACTTGGGTAAAATAATAAATATATATTTCAAAGACCATATAGCAAAAAGGTTTTTAAGGATAAAAACAGGGAAAGAATGAAGAGGTGAAACACAGAGGATTTGGGGGATAGTGAAGTATTCTGTACAATACTATAATGGTGGATACATGCCATTTTACATTTGTTAAAATCTACAGAATGTACAACACCAAGAGTGAACCCTAATGGAAACTATGGGTTTGGGGTGACAATGAGGTCAATGTAGGCATCAACTGTAACTACTATACCACTCTGACGTGGATGTTGTTAGTGGGGGTAGCTGTGTATGTGTGGAGGCAGGAGGTATATGGGAAATCTCTATACCCTCTGCTCAATTTTGCTGTGAACTTAAAACTACTCTAAAAAACAAAGTCTATTAAGAAAAGAAGGAGGGGGGTGAATCTGCTGCAAATTCCACTATTTTTGAGAGGGAGAGAGAGAGAGGGAGACATAGAGGTTATTAAACCACTTTGGCAACCTGAAACTACATGATTAAAGTGAAAATGACAGCAATAAGTCACACTGGCAAAACTAAAATGTCAACTATCTAACAGAAGGAACACACCAGTGTAAGATTTTTTAAAGTTTCCCACAGGTGATCAATAAACATACAGGAGAGGATAGAGAGATTAGGGATATCCAGAAAACACTGAGTTAAGTCAAAGATCTAAAGCAAAACATTAACAGCTATATATTCAATTCTGCTACACTCACAAGCAAAAAGAATCTCAAACATAGAAAAGTTCTAAAAGTATAAATTCCACAAATAAACATGAGCTAAAAAGCTGCCATTAAAATAACTAGCATTCAATCTGTCAAAAAAACTATATTCAAATATATTTAACTCTGAGTACCAGCATTCAAAGTTTTCTGACTGATGGACCAATTGGGATTCATTCGATTTTCTGTCCTGAAATTAAACTCCTAACCCAAGTTAGCTTGTATTAAAACGTAGTTTGGTCAAAAGGGTATTTAAGAGAGGAGACTATTATCAATGAAAATCCTTCACCACTACTTGAGCACTCTACTCCTGCACAGTTTACTGGTAACTCAGTACTGCTTTCTTACACAACAAATCCCTGAACACAAATATATAATCCTATTTCAGATTTGGCTATCAGATGGATATACAAAACTGTTACCTAAACCCAAAAGAGTTGATTTTAAGTAACTAAAAACTAAACTGGTTGGCTATCAATAAAACTTCAGAACATATCTCCTCTAGCACTCTGAGTATCTGGTATCAAATAGTGGTAGAAAAGCTTACTTTTCTGAGAATGTCTTTCAGCTGCAGGTGATCGGGAAGCAGTCTGCCAGAATACACCAACCTCTGATCCTTTGTCAACTAAGAAATGGGACAAAGAAAAGAATTCAACTTTTTCTAATTATACAAATTGAAGGTTGGGAATAAGATGCCTTACAATGGGTAAAGTAAAACTCCCTTTAGGTACAAATAAGCAGAAAACTGAAATAATTTAAGAATTTTGTTTTTCCAAATTCCACTTAAGACATTAGAAGTTCAGCAAATGGTAGCATATCTACTGTAGATATAATAAAATACAGATAATTACCAAATTATTTTTAAAACGAGGAAAAAAAGGTAAATTGGAAGTTTGTCTTTTCAGCCATAATACAATCCATGTGTGACTGTCATTAAAAACCTTCAAGATTATAAATGAGAAGGTGGCTGACTTTCTACTAACAGTCAACAATGGGATAAAATTCCAAGGTCACCAGTGTTATTTTGCATTGTTTGTCAGTATTTTTAATCAAAAGTAAACATAAGGTTTATTTTATTCTTTAGTAACATCATGCAGGACAATTTATTGGTTTTAATTCCAAAGCCATTTGGATTTAGTTACAGCTTTAGGTAACTATTCTTGTTTTTATTATTCCTGCCATTCTCATAAATACCTTCGTACATTTTTCAAAAACACAAGACTAAAGAAAAATCAACTCAAGTGCATGGAGATTCAAGTGCCATCTCCATATGCAACCCAAAATAGGAAATATGTTCTGGTTATCTCTGCCTTATTTTGTACTTAAAATAAATCTGCTAAGTGCTCACACTACAAGCATTAAGTATTTAAAATAAAAGCATTTACGTAGAGTCCCCATAAGACCTCCTATTTCATAACTGAGAAACAGGCAAATGTTCCTTGAATTCTATTAAAACAGTTAAATATTAGCTATATCAACAATTACTAAACATGCCAAATCCAAGCAATAACTATAACAATCTTCAAACAGACTACATATGCAACATGGCTACTAAAAAAAGTCTTACATTAAAAATAACCATAGTATAAAGAGTCATACTGAGTAATATCTGTGATTCAGGGGTCCTTAGGTACCAAAGATCAAGGGAAGGTATAGTTGTCCTTCCAAGATACTTAGCTTTTAGGCATAATTTAGCTTCCCCTGGAAGTATTTTTGAGTGTACCATTCCTAAAATGCACATATAAAAATTCTTATATTAACAACCAAATACAACAAAGGATTTTTTTAAAATACATATCACAAGTCTTGAAACTTCAATCGATACATATAAATATTGAGTGAAGCACAAACAGTAAATTATATAACATGAGTCAAATGCTAAGTAGATAATGATTGATTTAATCCCCGGAAAAATGAATTATGTAATGCTTTTTAAGTTTCCACAATATACTTATTACTTCAGCTGCAACCTAAAGAAGTTTCTTTGATAAATACTACAGCCATCATAAACTATCATTCTTTCACCAGTCCAAACATTTAATAGATACTTCTATGTCATATCATTCTGTATAAAATTATCAGTTCTTTCCTTACGAATTTTTTTTACTTTACTATGAAACTTCTCAAACATACACAAAGTGGAGAGAATAAAATGAAACCCCTTACCATCTTCAAGAATTCCCAAATATCCAGCTCCAACAATTATCAACATTCTGCTATTCCTGTTTCATTTACCCACCTACCCCCATTTTGGTTTTGGCAAGGAAGAGAGTTTTAAAGCAAATATCACATATTTCTTTTTGTCTGTAAAAAACAGAATGTATCTGTAACAGTTTTTTTTCCAACTACCCACAATATTACCACATTCAACAAAATAAATATTAATTCCTTATAATGTGATATCCAGCACAGCTTAATTTTTCCCACTTGCTCAAAAATGTCTTTTTAGGAATGGTTTGTCTAAATCAGAATCCAAACAAGGTTCACACATGGGATGGGGCTGTTATGTCTCCTGTAATTTTTTAACAGCTTCCACTTCTTTAAAATTTTTCCCTAGCTATTTGTTGAAGAAAACATGTTACAATCTGGATTTGGGTGACTATGTCCTCCTGGTATTGTACAGCATGTTCTGTACTCTCTGTATAATGCAGTTAGATCTAGAGGGTTGATTAAATTCAGGTTCTTTTTTGTTTGACAAGAGAACTTCCTGTTGCATCACATCATTATTAGCACACTGGATTGAGTGACTTACTTTTAGTCATGCTAAGTTTGATCAGTGGGTTCAAATGTTGTCAGCCGAATTCATCCCTTATAAAGTCTGCCATCAGACATTCACCTTATTAACAACCTAGATCCAACTGCCTAGATCCATTGTTTCATTAGGGGTAGAAAATATTTTCTAATTCTCTAAGTCTTTTCTGTATTAGCTATGCTTCTTCTAAAAGAACTTTACCTCATCGACCATTTGCTTACCTAGATTACACAAGAAAGACAGCAAAAATGCTCAATTTATTCCCTTTATCAGTTTTCAGAATGAGTACCCAAGCAACCTCCAGAAGTGACCAAAAAGTTTTGGTTTAAGTATCATTATGAGCTTGTGGAATTTTATGTTTTTCAATGTACTGCCACCTGGTTGTTTTTTTGTTAATCCTCAAATTGCACTGCACCATCTTTGGCCAGTAGGAGTCCCTTCAGGTTGGATCCTATGTCACTTTGACATGACCTCTATAGTCTCTAAGACTACACACCAGGTTCATGGGGCACACCAGGTTCATCTTCCACATTTCTTTCCCCAGGCCTGGAATCAGCCACTGTTCCAGGGGCCTTGATTCCTTTTAATGGGAAATGGCATCTAGAGACAAAATCTGGGGTCTAAGAGTGCTTATTGTTACTTGCTATTATTTCTAAGATTCTTCATTGAGGAGAGCTAGAAAATATGTATTTTTGAGAAAGAGAAACTTAAACCCTGAGTATATATTTATATTTCCAATTTTAATTAAACAGTGTATGGTTTTTTATTTGTATCTCTATCACCCTGAAAATCTTTCTTGCTAATGATATTAACAAACGTATGCCATTAGCAAAAGTACTTATATGCTTTATCCTACTATGTATAATCTCAAATAATAATAACAATATTGGATGAGGTTTAAGATTTCTTGTCACTTTTTTCCGTCCTTAGATATATCCCATTACGGATATGCAGTCAAAATACTGTTTTGAAATTACTCTTAATAATTCTTCTTACAGTTTTGTCACCATCCTGACATTGTTAAATTGTTTTGTTACCATTTAGGAATTTTTTTCTATTTTTTTTAAATTATATATAACACACTTGGAAACAAAGTAAAAATTATAGAACAAGGTACAAAGAGGTTTAGCTTCTGTCCCTACCCTCTTTCTCTATAATTCTGAATTACCCTTTCATCATTTTTTAACAACATAACAAACCTGAATACAAATACACTTGTATTTCCCTTCTTTTCTCACATAAAAGATAGTATACAATACTCCTTTGTACCTTGTTTTCTCACTTACTGTACCCTGGAGATTACTGCTTAGCAGTATAAAGATGTCTTCCCCATTCTTTTTGACAGATGCATAATGCTCCATTACACAGAAATACTAAAGTTCACAATATGGATATTTGAGTGTTTCCAGGCTTTTGTTATTAATCGTAGTGTCCTTCTTTCATACTATTCTATTTATTTCTCTATTCCCCCACCATATCCTGGAACATGGAGCTCCCTGGTGATCTTCATAAAAGCAATCTTGGTGGAACAGTAGGGTAAAAACTTAACTGGAATGGATTCAAGAGAACAGGAGAGGAGTACAGATACAGTGAATATTCATAATTTATAAGGAGTTGTGCACTAAAGACAGGAAAGAAATAAAGCAACAGCTAGAAGGGAAGTGGAATCAAAGAGGGTCTTGTTTGTTTTATTGTTTCATGTTTTTGTTTTTTTAAGAAGAGAGAAATAACATGTTTGTATGCCAACAGGAATAATCCAGTAGAAAGGAAAAACTGAGGATGCAGGAGAGAAAAATAGAGAATTTCAAGAGCAATGTCCTTAAGTAGCTAATAAAGGGTAGAATCTCGTGTGAAGGAGTTGGACTTACAGAAGAATATGGCAGATAGGTGAAGAAACGTTGAGAAACTTGTACATGATCCCACTACCACCAGTCTGTGTCTCAGCTTTCTTAACTGAAAAATGAGGGCAATAATAGTACCTATTTCACAGGGTTGAATTTTCACAACAATGAAAATGCACACAAACCTCTAACAACAGGGCAGAACACCTAGTAAACTTTCAATAAGCATGTGATACTAATCTCTAATACCTGCTTATCTTACATCATGCTGTTTCCTGAGGATCTAATGAGAGATTATGTGAAAGTATTGATAAGTTGTATGACTAATACCAGACTATCTTCATTATGTATAAGAACATGATTAGGACACTGCTAAATAGGTTTGGTTAAAGTTGCAATAACTATCAGTTTTAATGACTAAAAAAGCAAGCCCTCATCCATGTTTGAAGAGCTTTCAAGAATCAGTTTAAAATGACATTTATAAATAACAAAAGGAAAGCTTTTAATTAATTTTAGCTTCTCTACACAGAGAGAAAAGTAATTTGACATTGGTAAAAAGAAGTCCATGTCCAAAATATAAGTTACTTACCTTCAGACTTTTAGTGAAAGGATGTATTGGGTGCTAAAATGAAAGAAGTATTTACCAACTACTGCTTCAAAATGTAAGAAATCTATATATATTACATGCTTTCTACATAGGTTATCTCCATTTTACTATTAAATTGTAATGGTAATGGAATTAATCATGTACTTTATCACAAGTATCACTTTTAAACAACATGGGGCATAAAAATATGCGACAACACTCATTATTTTAGACTACTGACAAATATATATATATATAAAAATTAACTACAATGGCAACCAACTTAGACAGTTTACTCCCGTAATTATTTAGTAGATAAGTTTAAAACAATTTTTTTTCACAGAAACAATACAGATCACCATCAGTCAGCAACCTCATAGATTCCAGAAGCCCATGCTTGAAAAACTTAACCATACAAATTAAACATATTTAGTATGATCACTTAGTTTAAAATGCAGGTACTAAATCTCATGAGAGTCAGCTACAAAGTAATCATCCTGTTATTTATAATGATAATTTTTACATCAAGATAAAAACCCAAAATTAAAGATTTTGGAGATTGGTTCAAGATGGCAGAGTAGAAGGATGTGCGCTCACTCCCTCTTACGAGAGCACTGGAATCACAACTAACTGCTGAACAATCATCGACAGGAAGACACTGGGAACTCACCAAAAAAGACACCCCACATCCAAAGACAAAGGAGAAGCCACAATGAGGCGGTAGGAGGGGTGCAATCACAATAAAATCAAACCCCGTAACTGCTGGGTGGGTGACTCACAAACCGGAGAACACTTATACCACGGAAGTCCACCCACTGGAGTGAAGGTTCTGAGCCCCATGTCAGGCTTCCAAACCTGGGGGTCCAGCGACAGGGGTAGGAATTCCTAGAGAATCAGACTTTGAAGGCTAGCGGGATTTGATTGCAGGACTTCAACAGGACTGGGGGAAACAGAGACTCCACTCTTAGAGGGCATACACAAAATAGTGTGGGCATCGGGACCCAGGGGAAGGAGCAGTGACTCCAGAGGAGACAGAACCAGACCTACCTGCTAGTGTTGGAGGGTCTCCTGCAGAGGTGGGGGTGGCTGTGGCTCGCCGTGAAGACAAGGACATGGGCAGCAGAAGTTCTGGGAAGTACTCCTTGGCGTGAGCCCTCCCAGAGTCCGCCATTAGCCCACCAAAGAGCCAGGTAGGCTCCAGGGCTGGGTCGCCTCAAGCCAAACAACCAACAGGGAGGGAACCCAGCCCCACCCATCAGCAGACAAGCAGATTAAAGTTTTACTGACCTCTTCCCACCAGAGCAACAATCAGCTCTATCCACCACCAGTCCCTCCCATCAGGAAGCTTGCATAAGCCTCTTAGATAGCCTCAGACACCAGAGGACAGACAGCAGAAGGAAGAAGAACTACAATTCTGCAGCCTGTGGAAGCAAAATCACATGCACAGAAAGATAAATAAAATGAAAAGGCAGAAGACTTTGTACCAGATGAAGGAACAAGACAAAACCCCACAAAAACAACGAAATGAAGTGGAGATAGGCAACCTTCCAGAAAAAGAATTCAGAATAATGGTAGTGAAGATGATCCAGGACCTCGGGAAAAGAATAGAGGCAAAGACCGAGAAGATGCAAGAAATGTTTAACAAAGACCTAGAAGAATTAAAGAACAAACAAACAGAGATGAACAATACAATAACTGAAATGAAAAATACACTTGAAGGAATCAATAGCAGAATAACTGAGGCAGAAGAATGGATAAGTGACCTGGTACACAGAATGGCTGAACTCACTGCCATGGAACAGAATAAAGAAAAAAGAATGAAAAGAAATGAAGAAAGCCTAAGACACCTCTGGGACTACACTAAACACAAGAACATTCACATTATAGGGGTCCCAGAAGGAGAAGAGAAAGAGAAAGGATGCGAGAAAATATTTGAAGAGATTATAGTTGAAAACTTCCCTAACATGGGAATGGAAATAGCCAGCCAAGTTCAGGAAGCACAGAGAGTCCCAGGCAGGATAAACCCAAGGAGAAACACACTGAGACACACAGTAATCAAACTGACAAAAATTAAAGACAAAGAAAAATTACTGAAAGCAACGAGGGAAAAACGACAAATAACATACAAGGGAACTCCCATAAGGTTAACAGCTGATTTCTCAGCAGAAACTCTACAAGCTAGAAGGGAGTGGCACAATATATTTAAAGTGATGAAAACAAAGAACCTAAAACCAAGATTACTCTACCCGGCAAGGATCTCATTAGGTCAAGAGAGAAATCAACAGCTTTACTGACAAGCAAATGCTAAGAGAATTCAGCACCACCAAACCAGCCCTACAACAAACGCTAAAGGAACTTCTCTAAGTAGGAAACATAAGAGAAGAAAAGGACCTACAAAAACAAACCCATAACAATTAAGAAAATGGTAACAGGAACATACATATCGATAATTACCTTAAATATGAATGGATTAAATGCTCCAACCAAAAGACACAGGCTCACTGAATGGATACAAAAACAAGACCCATATATATGCTATCTACAAGAGACCGACTTCAGACCTAGGGACACATACAGACTGAAAGTGAGGGGATGGATAAAGATCTTCCATACAAATAGAAATCAAAAGAAAGGTGGAGTAGCAATACTCATATCAGGTAAAATAGACTTCAGAAAAAAGAATGTTACAAGAGACAAGGAAGGACACTACATAGTGATCAAGGGATCAATCCAAGAAGAAGATATAACAATTATAAATATATATGCACCCAACGTAGGAGCACCTCAATACATAAAGCACCTGCTAACAGCTATAAAAGATGAAATCGACAGTAACACAGTAATAGTGGGGGACTTTAACACCTCACTTAACACCAATGGACAGATCAGCGAAACTGAAAATTACTAAGAAAACACAAGCTTTAAATGACACAACAGACCAGACAGATTTAATTGATATGTATAGGACATTCCATCAAAACACAACAGATTACACTTTCTTCTCAAGTGCACGTGGAACATTCTCCAAGACAGATCGCATCTTGGGTCACATATCAAGCCTCGGTAAATGTAGGAAACCTGAAATCATATCAAGCATCTTTACCGACCACACGCTATGAGATTAGACATCAATTACAGGGAAAAAAAATGTAAAAAACACAAACACATAGAGGCTAAACAGTACGTTACTAAATAAACAAAAAATCACTGAAGAAATCAAAGAGGAAACCAAAAAATACCTAGAGACAAATGACAATGAAAACACGACAATCCAAAACCTATGGCATGCAGCAAAAGCAGTTGTAAGAGGGAAGTTTAGAGCAATACAAGCCTACCTCAAGAAACAAGAAAAATCTCAAATAAACAATCTAACCTTACACCTAAAGGAACTAGAGAAAGAACAAATAAAACCCACAGTTAGTAGACGGAAAGAAATCATAAAGATCAGAGCAGAAATAAATGAAATAGAAACAAAAAAAACAATAGCAAAGATCAATAAAACTAGAAGCAGGTTCTCTGAGTAGATAAACAAAATTGATAAACCTTTAGACAGTCTCATCAAGAAAAAGAGGGAGAAGACTCAAAGCAATAAAATTAGAAATGAAAAAGGAAGAGTTACAACAGACACTGCAGAAATACAAAGCATGATAAGAGACAACTACAAGCAACTCTATGCCAATAAAATGGACAACCTGGAAGAAATGGACAAATTCTTAGAAAGGTATAACCTTCCAAGACTGAACGAGGAAGAAATAGAAAACATGAACAGACCAATCACAAGTAATGAAATTGAAACTGTGATTAAAAATCTTCCAACAAACAAAAGTCCAGGACCAGATGGCTTCACAGGTGAATTCTATCAAACATTTAGAGAAGACCTAACACCCATCCTTCTCAAACTCTTCCAAAAAATTGCAGAGGAAGGAACACTCTCAAACTCATTCTATGAGGCCACCATCACCCTGATACCAAAACCAGACAAAGATACTACTAAAAAAGAAAATTACAGACCAATATCACTGATGAATATAGATACAAAAATCTTCAACGAAATACTAGCAAACAGAATCCAACAACACATTAAAAGGATCATACACCATGATCAAGTAGGATTTGTCCCAGGGATGCAAGGATTCTTCAATATATGCAAATCAATCAATGTGATACACCATATTAACAAAGTGAAGAAGAAAAACCATATGATCATCTCAATAGATGCAGTAAAAGCTTCTAACAAAATCCAACACCTATTTATGATAAAAACTCTCCAGAAAGTGGTCATAGAGGGAATCTACCTCAACATAATAAAGGCCATATATGACCAACCCACTGCCAACATCATTCTCAATGGTGAAAAACAGAAAGCATTTCCTCTAAGATCAGGAAAGAGACAAGGATGTCCACTCTCGCCACTTATTCAACATAGTTTTGGAAGTCCTAGCCATGGCAATCAGAGAAGAAAAAGAAATAAAATACGAATTGGAAAAGAAGAAGTTAAACTGTCACTGTTTGCAGATGACATGATACTATACATAGAGAATCCTAAAAATGCCACCAGAAAACTACTAGAGCTGATCAATGAATTTGGTAAAGTTGCAGGATACAAAATTAATGCTCAGAAATCTCTTGCATTCCTATACACTAATGATGAAAAATCTGAGAGAGAAATTAAGGATACACTCTCATTTACCACTGCAACAATAACAATAAAATATCTAGGAATAAACCTACCTAGGGAGACAAAAGACCTGTATGCAGAAAATTATAAGACACCAATGGAAGAAATTAAAGATGATACAAATAGATGGAGAGATATACCATGTTCTTGGATTGGAAGAATCAATATTGTGAAAATGACTATACTACCCAAAGCAATCTACAGATTCAATGCAATCCCTATCAAATTACCAATGGCATTTTTTACAAAACTAGAACAAAAAGTCTTAAAATTTGTATGGAGTCACAAAAGACCCCGAACAGCCAAAGCAGTCTTGAGGGAAAAAAACGGAGCTGGAGGAATCAGACTCCCTGACTTCAGAGTATACTACAAAGCTACAGTAATCAAGACAATATGGTACTGGCACAAAAACAGAAATATCGATCAATGTAACAGGATAGAAAGCCTAGAGATAAACCCACGCACCTATGGTCAACTAATCTATGACAAAAGAGGCAAGGATATACAATGGAGAAAAGACAGTCTCTTCAATAAGTGGTGCTGGGAAAACTGGACAGCTATATGTAAAAGAATGAAATTAGAACACTCCCTAACACCATACAGAAAAATAAACTCAAAATGGATTAGAGACCTAAATGTAAGACCGGACACTCTAAAACTTTTAGAGGAAAACATAGGAAGAACACTCTTTGACATAAATCACAGCAAGATCTTTTTTGATCCACCTCTCAGAGTAATGGAAATAAAAACAAAAGTAAACAAATTGGACCTATGCAACTTAAAAGCTTTTGCAAAGCCAAGGAAACTACAAACAAGATGAGAAGACAACCCTCAGAATGGGAGAAAATATTTGCAAATGAATCAACGGACAAAGGATTAATCTCCAAAATATATAAACAGCTCATGCAGCTCAGTGTTAAAAAAACAAACAACCCAATCAAAAAATGGGCAGAAGACCTAAATAGACATTTCTCCAAAGAAGACATACAAGTGGCCAAGAGTCACATGAAAAGCTGCTCAACATCACTAATTATTAGAGAAATGCAAATCAAACCTACAATGAGATATCACCTCACACCAGTTAGAATGGGCATCACCAGAAAATCTACAAACAACAAATGCTGGAGAGGGTGTGGAGAAAAGGGAACCCTCTTGCACTGTTGGTGGGAATGTAAATTGATACAGCCACTATGGAGAATAGTATGGAGGTTCCTTAAAAACCTAAAAATAGAACTACCATATGACCCAGCAATTCCACTACTGGGCATATACCCAGAGAAAACCATAATTCAAAAAGATACATGCACCCCAATGTTCATTGCAGCACTATTTACAATAGCCAGGACATGGAAGCAACCTAAATGCCCATCGACAGACGAATGGATAAAGAAGATGTGGTACATGATACAATGGAATATTACTCAGCCATAAAAAGGAACGAAATTAGGTCATTTGTAGAGACATGGATGGATCTAGAGACTGTCATACAGAGTGAAGTAAGTCAGAAAGAGAAAAACAAATATCGTATATTAACACATATATGTGGAACCTAGAAAAACGGTACAGATGAACCGGTTTTCAGGGCAGAAACAGAGACACAGATGTAGAGAACAAATGTACGGACACCAATGGGGGAAAGTGGCGGGGGTGGTGTGATGAACTGGGAGATTGGGATTGACATGTATACACTGATGTGTATAAAATGGATGACTAATAAGAACCTGCTGTATAAAAAAATTAATTAAAAAAAAAATTAAACGTTTTGAAAACTCCTAGTCCTAAAACTATGAATCCCAGTTTCAGAAATACAAATACTCATCAAACCTTTAAACCTAATAGCACATAATCTATTTAACCCAAAATATAGCCAATTGAAACAGCATTACTAGAAGCCCAGAGGCTGATAATCCCTTTTCCCCATGTCCTAGTTTTTTAAAGCCTATACCCACTGAACAGAAAAGCTGAGCAATGGCTAAGCAAGTCCCTCAGCAGGATGAGGAAACAGCATGACCAACAGCACCCTGCAAAAGGTTTGCAAGAAGAAAAGACCACAGCATTCACCATTTGCACCTCTGGAAGAGCAATCAAGGTTTAGAAAATCCATTAAGAGGCATTTGTACATTTCATTCATATCTTTAGCCACTGTCCCTCTCCAGTGTCTTTGGCTAACTTTTCTATCCAATTCTAAAAGTTAAGGAAGCTTCTTCAGCTAAGATGCAAATTTGCTTTTCTATCCAAGGCCTCTCTCTCCCTCTCAGACCCAGATCCAGATATCCAACTGCTTGTTAGACATCTGACACTTTCTAATATCTTTTTTTTTTTTTTTTTTTTTTTTTGGCCACGCCAGGCAGCATGCAGGATCTTAGTTCTTGGACCAGGGATCAAACCCGTGCCCCCTGCAGTGGAAGCACATAGTCTTAACCACTGGACCACCAGGGAATCTCCACCTTCAGATATCTTAATAGGCAACTCAAAATAAAAACATCTACAGTATGTTCTCAATTCCTGGTTCCCCAGATCTTTCCTCTTGCTTGTTCCCTATTCCATAACAACTTGCCACGAGTTGTTTAAGCCAAAAATCTGGGCATTATCCTCAATTTTTCTCTCACCTTGTCTAACATATCTAACCATCAGCAAATCTTACGGACTCTATCTCCAGAAGTCCCTCTCAGTCCATTTCTTTCCATCTCTATTGCCATTACCCTAACCTAAAACCATCACCTCTTGCCTGAACTTCTGTAATAGCTTCTTAACTGGTCTTCACACTGTGTTCTACAGTCAGTAAACAGAGTGATCTTTTAAAAATGTGAATCACTCCTGTGACTCTCTAATGGATTCCTACCACTCTGGATTGAATTCTAATTCCACACCATAACCAGATGGTCCCAGCAGATCTGGTTTCTCTCTCTTTCCAACCTCCTCTGATCATAATCTTTCCTCCTCACTCACTAGCCAAGGTGGCATTCACTTAGATCCCCAAATGTGCCAAGCTCCTCCCCAACTCAGACATCCTACCTGCAACAGTCTCTCCCAGCTCTCGCAGGGCTAGCTCTTAATCACCTTTTGGGTCTTAGCTTTAAAGTGACCTCCTCAGAAAGGTCTTATCTGATTTACAAATTTAAAGTAGAGTATTTCCTTTCACACACCCGGTTTATTTCCTTCATAACACAAGCCATAATCTGTAATTATCTGCACGTTTATTTCCCTAAGTGGAATGTAAGTGCTAAGAATAAACGAGGGTCCATGTCTGTCTAGCTCATCCCTTTACTCCCAGAGCCTAGCACTGTGTCCTGCAGAGCAGATGCTAAATGCCAATTTATTAAATGAAGTGTTATGAGTCCAAAAAGGCTTACACAGATTTGGAAGACACAACTTATTTGAAGTTCATAATATCAGTTATTTTACATGTAATCATTTAGAATGGAAATGAAGTATTTAGTCTGTGAATCACAATACTAGTTTAAAACACTTGCTGGTGCTAAATTCATTTGGTTCATTTCTGCAAATGGTACTGATATTAGCATATTATTATACTATTGAAGGAGCAATCATATGTTAGTATCTTAGTATTAACTCTACTCTAAATTAATAGTCAACTTCAAGTAAACTTACATCTTTTCACAGCAAGGGAACATCAATTTTCAAAAAAGCAGAATATAACAAAATTACATGGTACTTTCCGAAAATACATGACGCAAAAACAAGTGTGGATGAGGATAAAGAAAGTAGAACCCTCATACATTGCTGGTGGGAATGTAAAGTGGAACAGCCTCTGGAAAAGCTTGGCAGTTCCTCAGAAAGCCACCATATGACTCAATATACATCCAATTCCATTCCTAGGTATATACCAAAGAGAACTGAAAACAACACATCCACACAAAAACCTGTAAAGGAATGTACACAGCAGCATTATTCATAATAGCCAAAAAGTCAAAACAACTCAAATGCTTTGATGAATGGATAAACAAAATGTGACATTTACATATAATGGAATATTATTTGGCCATAAAATGTAATAAAGAACTGATACATGTTATAACATGAATGAACCTTGTAAACATTATGCTAAGTGAAAGAAGCCAGACATAAAAGGCCATATATATTACAGTTACATTTATGTGAAATTTTCAGAATAGGTGAATACATATAGACAAAAAGTAGATTACTGGTGACCAAGGACTGGCGGACAGAGAATGGGGAGTGACTGCTAATGAGTATGGGGTGATAAAAATGTTCTGGAATTAGACAGTGGTGATGATTGTACAAATTTGTGAACTACTAAAAACCACTGAGTTGTACACATTAAAGGGCAAACTTTATAGTATGTGAATTATATCTTAATTTTTTTAATTGTTGCTTTAAATTGAATATTCAAATACCTTCAGATAAGCAGAAGGAAAAAGAATTCTTTAATTTTACTTCGGGTGAAAACAGAAAAAGTTTTCATGTGCATAAATTAAGTAAGAAGATTGAAATTTTTTCTACTAAAAAAAAAACAGTGAAAGAATTCAGTTTAAATATCAGTTAATTTAATTTAAATATCTGGAAAACCAGTGGTTAGACATGATAACAAACCACACAGTAATCAACTGAATTTTCAATTGGTTTGGATTATAATCTACAGTATTAGGAAAATAACAGATTTTGAGATCTAAATTCAAATTCAGTTTAACTTGTAAAAGTGACACAATTTTATTTATCCAGACCTACTAACAGTATTTTTTACCTTGATGAAAAATCTATTTTTGTATTAGTTAGGGTAGTAATGCTAGCTGCTATAACGAACCTCAAGATCTCAGTAGCTTAACACAATAAAAGTTCATTTTTCTCTCAATAAAAAATGTTACATGGTATCCTTTAAATATAAAAATTCAGAAGACTCAGGATTGGAAAATCTAAAATGAAGTACTAATTAAATTGTCAATGAAAATTTTCTTCTGTTAAGATACTGGCTACACAGATTAACATATAAATATACTTGACTACCTCTGTTAACACCACCATTCTTCCTGTTGCTCACATCCTACATCCAACAGTCAGCAAATCTTAATAGGTACAGTACTTTACCATCTCCCCTGCTCCACCCTAGACGAAGCCTGGTGATATATGGTAGAGCAGAGGCAGCTAAATTACCAAGTTGGAAACATCCTGTTGGCACTCTGAGTAGCCCAGAGACAAAACTATACCACTCCAAATAAACAGCTGCTTAACCAGCTGGCCCCAAAACTCTGCTACCCACTTAACAGAGGTTGCTAAAAACCAAGGTGAGGAAAGCTCACCTTCTAGTATAATATGCAAAAATAAATCCTAAACTGGGAAAAGATGTTTTCTTTCTAAAAGGTTTACATATATTTTATCTAAACTGTCTGACTTTTTAATGTTTATTTAACTAGATAGGAAAAACAGATAAAATACCATGTATCCCTAATGCACTTAAAATATTCACAAGAGTCTAACAGATGAGTTTAGAACACGAACAACACTTTTATATTTCTGGAAAGTCACCTAGTTGGTATCAAAAGATTAGATTTTTTACGTGAAGGACTAAATGGGTCTTTCGTAATTATGAATGGCTTAAAAAATCATGTCCTTAGTATATCCAACTTCAACATAATCAAATAGCGCAGTAAAAGCAACAGTTAACTTATATATTAGTAAAAACAACTACAGCCCAATTTCTTTGAAAGTGGTAATTATTAACATTTCAGCTCTTATATACAGTTCAGCCATAAGTGTCAAACAGCTTTAAAGAGCTGGTTCTCTGCACAAAATATCGTTTCTGTGGGAAATGAATCCAGTGAATTTGTACTGAACATATCTCCCTCCCATTCCCACTAAATCCACCCAATCTAAAACCTCCGGGAAATTCAGAAACACTGTAAATGCAAGCAGAGCTTACCCAAACTGCCTCTACCTCTTATCCCCTTGCAACAACAGTAAACAAAACCAGCTTACAGAGTTTACACAACAATTTCCTCTGGAACTCCAAAGAGACATTCCCTGCTTAGCTGTTTCTACTGACAGGCCAAATCAGGTATACATACAACAGAGATGCCAAAATACATGACTGCTATGGTTCATACAAACAAGCAGGAAATGTGAAAAGATAGGGCAAAGCAATGTACTTGGAAGTCTTAAGATACTATGTTCCCATACCTTTCCTATAATTTATCAAAATAAACAAAAATAACCACACACTAAGCTGACATACATTAGAACGATATTAAGACTGTGTTACCCATTCATCTGTAGCCTTTAGATGACAAACCATCTAAACACACATGCCTTTTTACAGTCCACTTACTTCTTTTTAATTTGCAAGTATATAACTGAGCTGGCCAAATCCCTAAATGCCTTTCTTCATCTTATTATATATAACCATCATATGGTTAAGACCTGAGGCTTGCCAAGTCAGACCAACCTGGGTACAAATTCTGATTCTACGACTTTTTTTTTTTTTTCTTTTTGCGGTATGCGGGCCTCTCACTGTTGTGGCCTCTCCCGTTGCGGAGCACAGGCTCCGGACGCGCAGGCTCAGCGGCCATGGCTCACGGGCCCAGCCGCTCCGCGGCATATGGGATCCTCCCAGACCAGGGCACGAACCCGTATCCCCTGCATCGGCAGGCGGACTCTCAACCACTGCGCCACCAGGGAGGCCCTGATTCTACGACTTTTAAAGTTCTATGACCTTGGGCAAAAAAATCACCAAGCCTCAGTTTCCTCATCTATAAAACAGAGCTGATAACAGAACTCACAGTGTAAGCTGTTTATGAACAGTAAGTATGATAAACATATAAAGTGCTTACCAGAATGCCTGGTATACATAGCAACCTCTTAGTAAACGGCAGTTTAAAATCACAGCACCAAATATGACAGTTAAATAAAAGCATTTAGGGGCTTCCCTGGTGGCGGAGTGGTTGAGAATCCTCCTGCCAATGCAGGGAACACGGGTTCGAGTCCTGGTCCAGGAAGATCCCACTTGTCACGGAGCAACTAAGTCCATGCACCACAACTACTGAGCCTGCGCTCTAGAGCCCGCAAGCCACAGCTACTGAGCCTGTGCTCTAGAGCCCGCGAGCCACAACTACTGAAGCCCGTGCGCCTAGAGCCCGTGCTCCGCAACAAGAGAAGCCACTGCAATGAGGAGCCCGCGCACCGCAATGAAGAGTAGCCCCCGCTCGCCACAACTAGAGAAAGCCTGTGTGCAGCAACAAAGACCCAACACAGCCAAAAGTAAATAAATATTTTTTTAAAAAATCATTTTAAAAAAAGCATTTAAGACCATCAAATCAATATTTATTATGTGTGGGAACTCCCTGGTGGTCCAGTGGTTAGGACTCCATGCTCTCACCGTTGAGGACCCGAGTTCAATCCCTGGTGGGGGAACTAAGTTCCCACAAGCAGCGCAGCGCAGCCAAAAAAAAAAATTATTATGTAAAGGAGAGAAACTTAAAGTTCTAGAAAAATCCTATTTTTAAAAGCACTGATGCATGATTAAACAAAACACTACCTTCACAGTACTGTTATTTTTCCAAAAAAGACATTAGAAAAAGGCAAGGAGTTAAAACAAATTTCAGTCAGCACTCATTCAAAACTTTTAACTTTCCATCAACCTTTGACAAGAGTCTTATAAAACAAAAATTATTTGTGTGTGTGGATTATAGCCCCTTTAAATCAACAGTTCTGAGGTGGTTAAGCAAGCAAATTTTAAAAATGACCTGCTTACTTATGCTAAGTGAAGTAAGTCAGACAGAGATAAATGCTGTATGATATCACTTATATGTGGAATCTAAAAAATAAAACAAACTAGTGAATATAACAAAAAAGAAGCAGGCTCACAGATGTAGAAAACAAACTAGTGGTTATTAATGAAGAGACAGAAGGGGGGAGGAGTAATAAACAGGTAGAAGATTAAGAGGTACAAACTATTAGGTATAAAGTAAGTTATAAGGGGTATATTGTACAACACAGGGAATATAGCCAATATTTTACAGTTTTTTAAAAAATGACCTTCCTAAGTAAGGTAATAGAGAATTACAAAAATAAGACAGATATAAACCTCAAATTATATTATAAAAGCTACTTCCACTGACAATGAAAGTAAGACTTCCATCCGAACTGTAGGCAATTTGGTTATAGAATGTTATATTCTCAGAACAGAATCTATGCAACTGGTTCTATTCCTATTTCTTTAATTCTAACAAATCTCAGAGCAAAGGAACAATTTGAAAAGGTGCCAAGAGAGAGGAGGTCTATCCAGAACTAAGGGACATGTTCAACAGGCATTTTGACCTCAAGACAAAAATGGGAAGCAAAAGGATACAAGCCCCAGAAAGGTTTGCCTTCAAAATTGAATTCAGGGTGAGTCAGGTCCATCGTAGTTATTGTTTGTGTATAAGAACAAATAGTAAGAAACAAGATAATGAAAAAGGTGCCTAACTGGATTTAGAGGTTCTTATTTTTTATTTTATTTCTTATTTTTAAAGTTTTCTCCAGGATAGTCCATTCTACTGGATAACATTAAGTTCAATCATTTTGATTTTTACATACCTAGTAAATAAGCCTAAACTAGACCAAAGTCTGAAACTACTCAAGTAAAAGTGGCCCTCTTGATAGGTTATCTTTACACACTAGCAGTAATTACCTAAATTTCAGAATAATTATTTCACACTACAGGCCAATTTTAGGAACTGAAAACCTAAAGTCATGAAGTGATGACAAATGTCATATTAGAATGAGATTCACAATTATATACACTATCAACATGAACTGGTGCACTCCCCAGTTCTTAAACCAAGTACCAAACCAATTATCAATACCATTCAAAGTTAAACAAAACTCCACCAGAGCTCAGTTTCACACCTGAGGTTTTTAATAATGACTTTGTAAACTTCTGTATAAATGTGGCAATTGCCTTGTTTCCTAACTAGAAAAGAGCTTCCCCTTTTAGCCCATTATGGAGCCATAATCCTTTAACATAGTACTATACTGCTAAGTACTATAATAATATACAGCATTTAGAATTATCAGTGCAACAACAGCTCTGAAAGAACAGTTAAAAAAAGAAAAAGAAACTATGATCTTATCTGATTAAAACTTATCAATTCTTTAAGTAAAATGTCCCTGTGAATCTTTTCTTAAAACAGCTACACATTCCCTTACCCTCACTCCAGAGTGGACCATTCCCTTCCAGTGCTCCTACACTGGAAGTACATCCCTCTTATATAACACTAGTTCATAACATTGTAGTTATTTACTTATATGTCTGTATCCCCCACTAGACCTGAGCTTCTTAAGAGCAAAGGACTCTTACCACCTTTTTTTTTTTTTTTGCTACACGCGGGCCTCTCACTGCTGTGGCCTCTCCCGTTGCGGAGCCCAGGCTCTGGACGCGCAGGCTCAGCAGCCATGGCTCACGGGCCTAGCCACTCCACGGCATGTGGGATCTTCCCAGACCGGGGCACGAACCCGTGTCCCCTGCATCGGCAGGCGGACTCTCAACCACTGCGCCACCAGGGGAGCCCTTACCACCTTTTTGCTTAGTATATACCTAGACCTTCAAATGCCAGGTCAATAAATTCCTAACTAAATAAATAAATGAAGCCCAAGAAAGTGTGCTTTGGAAGGAGGGGTATATTTGTTGTGGGTTTACTGAGGGGAGGGGAGGTTGAATTTAAAATATCCATGTGAATGGAGATTATCTGTGATTAAATGAAGTCAATATCTGACCATAAAGCTAAAATCTTAAGATTTTACACACTGTTGCAGAGTTTAGCCAGAATTCCATTAACAGCATGTAGGCATGTGACCTATCCTTGTAGAGATCCTAAAAGAACAACTTCAAATCTCCATTCCTCTCCCTCCAGCAGCTCTCATTTATTTTCCTAGAAGCCACTGTCCACAGGGATCAAGGCCCTCTACCTCCCCTGACCCATCAGATCCAATAAGAGCAGTGTCTACGAACTGTTCTACTTCACACTGGGGAACACTTGCTTCTACCAGGCACTAAACCCTTCTCTGCTTCCAAGTCCACCCACCTCCACCTTTCTTATGCACAAGGAATCAGGCATAAGAAATGATCTGTTAAACACCAAACAGCACTTGAGACACTTAAAAACAGAATCAATGTTAAGTAGTCATTGTGGGTGGTCATAAGAATCTAAGCTTCCTTTATATTAAATCAACAATATTGCTTATATTGTTAAATTTCTCCGTTCTAAATAACAACTTTACAAGTAAACTTTAAGGACTCCAATTCCTTTGCTGAGGACTACCTATGGCTTTGGAGTATCAGTAAACAGTTGGTCTGTTAAACAACTGTGATACTTCAAATCAGTTCTAAGTGATAAAAAAGTTAGAATGTGAGTGTGTCAATAACCTTACAAAGTTTTCAGTGAAGTTCTATGAAAATAAACACATGTGCGCTTCCCTGGTGGCGCAGTGGTTAAGAACCCGCCTGCCAATGCAGGGGACATGGGTTTGATCCCTAGCCTGGGAAGCCTGGGAAGATCCCACATGCCACGGAGCAACTAAGCCCGTGTGCCACAACTACTGAGCCCGCACTCTAGAGCCTGCGAGCCACAACTACTGAAGCCTGTGTGCCTAGAGCCGGTGCTCCGCAACAAGAGAAGGCACCGCAATGAGAAGCCCGCACACCGCAACAAAGAGTAGCCCCCACTCGCCGCAACTAGAGAAAGCCCGCGCACAGCAACGAAGACCCAATGCAGCCAAAAATTTAAAAAAAAAAAAAAAAAAATTTATTTTTTAAAAAAAAGAAAAGAAACACATGTACACCATCCCCACCCTCATTAACCTAGAAATAAACTTCAGATATTACAATTCACTTGGAGAAAACTTTTTGCTGGAAGAGGAAAAAAGGTTTGCCCCAAGGTTAGGTAATTAATAAGCTGCATATTATTTGGTATACCTTCCAAAAGTGCCTCCAGTGTTTACTAGAAGCAAGCGGCTTAGGAGGGCGGGGTGTAGAGAAGTTTGCAACTGATCTGTCCTCCAGCAGCTGACTGATCCACATGGGCACTGATAGCACTCCACTGAGATAAGTGCTAAGATGGCAGAACTCCTGCCAAAAACAGGCTTATCCCAAGAGCAGGTAAGACAAATAGGGCTCACACTCCTCTCTTAGATACTTTTTAAAAAAGAAAAAGTTTCAGAAAAGTGATAACTCTTGTTCTATCACAGTGCAAACCAAGTCCCTTTTGGTTTAATCATATAATGTAAAAGATCCTCACATAAGTATACACTTGAACATATAACTAAGTACTTAGATATATGCTCAATAATGTACTTAGGAATGGCTATGTTATGAACAGTACTATGGAAGTCTATGGCTTTCAATTCTGCCTATCCTGAAAAGCTATTTTCTACTTCAAAAATGTGTAAAACAAGTCATATGCAATAGGAAATCTTTTGTAAAGCAGAAATTTTTAAAAAGAAATTGTTACCCCTGTGTAAATCTTACCTTTCAAGAAAAGATCTGAATAAATGAGAGTTCCAGCTATTTTGTTCCAAGTACTTAAATACTTCAGGGTTTTTATTTCTCCTACTAAAAATATCTGTAATCAAAAAGTACTGACGGGCCTCCCTGGTGGCGCAGTGGTTGAGAGTCCACCTGCCGATGCAGGGGATACGGGTTCGTGCCCCGGTCTGGGAGGATCCCATATGCCGCGGAGCGGCTGGGCCCGTGAGCCATGGCCGCTGGGCCTGTGCATCCGGAGCCTGTGCTCCGCAACGGGAGAGGCCACAACAGTGAGAGGCCCGCGTACCGCAAAAAGAAAAAAAAAAAAAAAAAAAAAAGTACTGACAAACATAGCTAATGCCAACTAAGTTGTTTTTCTAAACCACCTGTTTTTGCAATAACCACCCTATTTCTATAGCTATTCTAGAAGCCTAAATGCCTAACTAAACTTAATACTGTAACACTGAAACAGTCCTAATTCATTAACATCTTAATATAGATCAAATGCCTTCCTTACTTATTTGCATAAAACAAGTGTTAAGTAAAACCTAGAAAGCACAGTTGCCTTAATATAGATCAAGTGCCTTCCTTACTTATTTGCATAAAACAAGTGTTAAGTAAAACCTAGAAAGCACAGTTGCCTTCCAACACATCCTTGTTGCTGGCTTAAATTTGCCAGATGCCAAAAATATTTCCCACCCTAAAAATCCAAGCTTCTTCATTAATTAAAAAAAAAGGGGGGCTTCCCTGGTGGCGCAGTGGTTGAGAGTTCGCCTGCCGATGTAGGGCACGTGGGTTCGTGCCCCACTCCGGGAGGATCCCACATGCCGCGGAGCGGCTGGGCCCGTGAGCCATGGCCGCTGAGCCTGCGCGTCCGGAGCCTGTGCTCCGCAACGGGAGAGGCCACAACAGTGAGAGGCCCGCATACCACATAAAAAAAAAAATGATTTAGTAATCACTGAAAACTACTTATTCAGGAATGAAATTTTTACACAATGGAGAACATGAAAGCCTAACTTTCATACACACTACACAACATTATACTTTTCTAAATTATTCCAAGACTTAAGTTATCAACTGTATTGATAACTTTCAAATCTAACTTTGGGGACAGATGGAGCCGTATTGTCTATTTTATTTATTATCTTTGCAATATCCAGCACACATGTGATTCAGAATGAAAAACTGCTGCAGTGATTTACAAATGGCTATATGAAAGGAATAAAATGATGCACCAAATGGTGGGGGTGTGGAAGGACTGTTCTCTTCTAAATGAAGAAAATTTCTGTGTCCTCTACAGGAGAAAAATGAGAGAGGGAGGGGCAGAAGAAAGCGAATCTAAAACGTATAACTCTTTGCTTCTTGAAACATATATACTAGTGTGTAAAGTGTAACTTTAATGGGGTCACATACTTATTTCAAAATTCGCTCTTCAGCAATGAGCATATTTCTGGGCCAGATGTTGAAAGTAAAAAGGAATTTTAGTCTAATAAGCAATAAAAGCTTGAATATGGATTACAGTGCTTATCTTTTTTTTTTTAAGGATGCACCTGTCATTCCCATTTTAGGTTGATGACTTTGAGTCCAAGGAAAACGGTCCTATTGTATGCCTGCCAATTCTCATGTGCCTTGATATTTCACTTACTAATTACACTTACTAATTAACTGGACCTCATCAGGAAGATATTAATGATGGTTCAGACACTCAAGAGAGTCGCATAACCTCGGAACGCAAAATACTTCGCGGTCAAAATACTTTGCAGTCAAAGAGACCTATTTGACTCAAGAGGGGTGGGGATAAGCAGGGAGTAAGGGAGTATACGACACGAAAATCTGCCGGCCAGAGCAGCTGCGCCCAGCTTTTAGACACTTACTGGTTTGCTAGGGTACACGTTAGACAGATGCGTTTTTAGTTTCCCCACGGTCCAGTTCAAGAAGCAGCTAATAGTCTGGTCACTGTATTTCTGATTCGGTGCTTTAATGATGAGGGTCACAGGAATCTCCATCCCATTTTGGTCCATGGTGCCTCCAAGGGCGAACAGAGTCAAGAGGAGCAGCAGTTAAGCCCAAATGAGCCGAGGTGGTTACTGCCGGCGCGGCTGGGATGGGGACGGAAGCGAATGGGTTCTTAATATTCCTTGTCCAAGTCAGTCACAAGTGTATCGGGTGATACAAAGGCCATTGCCGGTGCCGAGGATGACGGCCAGTGGCGGAGGCGGCGGCGGCGGCGGGGTCTGGGGGCCCGGCCGGGGGTGCAGTTTTCCCCGCCAGGTTCGGGCTCCGCCGGGCTCCGGACTGCAAAGGGAGGCCAAGGGGAGAGAGAAAGCGGTGAGAAGATAGGGAGGGGTGAGGGCGCGACAGCCCGAGCCACCGCCCCGCCCCCGCCGCGACCCTTAAACTGAAACGCAACAAGGCCCCAACGCGACGGCCCCGCCACGCGGGCTGGAGAAGGGGACGCCGCGACAGGCAGGGCTACCTGAGAGATGGCTGCGGGGCCCGCCACCGCCGCCCTCCGCCACCGGGCACGGCCACCGATCGCACAGTCCGGCCGAGCGTCCTTCGCGGCGGCCGCTCCCTTCCTACTGCTCAGCTGCGCCCACGGCCCGGCCCTGGATCTCGCGAGGCGGCGCGGCGGCAGCGGGAGAAGTTGGCCAAAGGGCTGTCCGCCTGACCCCTCCGGCAGGGCAGCTGGAGCGCAAGGCCGGGCGCGGCCGAGGCGGCGACAGGTGGCAGGAGGGCGGGGACTAGAATAGGGGCGCCGGCCGCGAGCGCGCCTGTTTTGTTGTTGTTGTGAAGAAGGTCCGGGTCCCCTTTAAGCCGGAAAACGCAGGGCGGAAGTGCGTCAGGGGCGGCTCGCCCCGGCGCTCTGCTCTCCAGGTCCCGCCGCCGACCTCCCCGGGCGGCCCAGGGCGGCCCGTGCCGAGTTCTGTGACGCCTCGAAGCCAATCGGGCGTGTCGAGCCCGCCCGGCCAGGCCATTCGCTCCGGCTTGCCTCCCCAGCGGCACTCGGGCCTCCACTAGCTTCGCTGGCGTTAGCACATTCTGTTTTGACCACACCCGGAAGACTTGGGAAGTGTTCCTCATCCTTAGAGCTGTCTCTGCAAAAGTTAGTGTCCTTCCTGATGCTCATTCAGGCTTCTGCCCATAATTTCTTGTGTCGACTGTCTGCATAGCACGGTACCTGGAGCTTTGGGGAAGGAGAGACTGTGGGTACATTGCATAAGGAGAAGGCTTTCAGTTAAACCTGAAGTCTACCTCTACTTTCCGTGTGACCCTGGCTAACCTTCCTGAGCCTCAGTTTACTTATCTAAATGGGGACGGTAATAGCTACCTGACTGTGCTGTTGATTAAATGAGCTATGTAGGTAAGCCGTCTGGTACAGTTCTGGCATATATCAGTCTCTCAACTAAATATTAATTTCCATGTATTTCCTCTCCGTCTTCTCAGAAGTTGGCAAGTGTTCGTTTACTAAACACCTACTGTGTGTTCAGCACAGTGGGAGATGAAGACAGTTGGCAGTGTTATTTTTCTGGTTTATGGTTTACACGTGGGAATGCGAAGTTTCAGGCTATTGCCCAAAGCCGACTTACTCTCCATTTTCTGCACAGGTTTAGGAGTCAGTGCAGTAAGTTGAGATGTGCATTTGCACAGGTCCAGGCTTCCACTTATAGATGAATACAAGCAGATAATGTAGGGGGCTTTGGGGACCTGGTCTCTTCCCCTCTCAGCTGCAGAGCAGTTAGTGAAAGTTAGAGACCAAGAGGAAATTCTTCCTCTCAACAGCTAGTGCCCCAGGATCCCTTACACCCTCTCCTCCTTCACCTCTTTCTTTGTGATAGGACACCTACTATATCTTAGCCACACCCTCTCAATGCTCTTCTAAAATAAGAGTGAAGTTTCCTTTATTTCTTGTCATGGAATGCGAACAGTTTACTATGACTTGGATTTCCTGTAGCAGACCCTTTTTCTACCTAGTATCTAGTCATCTTAATAGAACCTTAACTTAATTCTAGCTCCAAGTACTTTTTCTAGCTCCCTTACATCTAGCAGCAGCCATTCGACACAGCTGTAGCCCATAAGATGAAAGGTGAAGTTGCTACTGGGGCTTCCAGGGGAGCTTTCAGATGAACATGTTCTGCAGACCAGAGCTCATCCTTGCCCTACACCTGTCTTTCTTCCTGGAGGAATGTGATGCCGGCGGTGGGGCAGCCACAGCTCAGTCCTGAAGCAACAAACAGGAGAACAAAGGCCCGTATTACACGGATGGCAGAGCAGAACAGCTGAAAGAGGCTGAATCCTTTATGGCATAAGTGTGCCACCATATAAGTCCCAAGCTGTCTGCTCTAAGAATTCTTTTATGTCCAATTCCTGTTTAAGGCAGGAAGTCTCCCCAACCGCAACTGCCACAAGCACCACCACCCAAGCCTGTGGCTCCTGTCACTTAATGCCTGTGACTCACACTTCCAGGAACCCCTTAGAGTAATGTGGCCATCCCCCTTGGCACTCTGAAATGTACATTATTAATGAGATATATATTAATAAATATTAATATTGACAGAATGTGCATTTCACTGTGATAGACACTAAAGTAGAGTTCATCAAAGGTTCACTAACATGGACAAAATCATTTTAAAGTGTAATGAACATTCAAGAATTTGAAATGTATGAGTATAAAGATGATAGAGTATCTGACAGAAATGATTTTTTTTTTTTTGCTTAACAGCCACCTGAATTAACAACCTAAAAATGCTTTTGATGCTGTTGAACTTGCCCACAATAAAAGCAGTATGTAAGTATGATCCCATTTTTGTTGAATTACGTGTATGTGTGTATAGAAAAATGTATGAAAGGGTAGTCCCTAGACTATTGATAGTGTTTAACTTGGAATTTGGAGTAGGAAAAACAGCATGGAGGGGATGCAAGATAGCAGTTACTTAGAGGCTGCTGTGAGCTGTTTGTTCTTTGTCCATGTTGCACATAAGAAGGGGAAATGTGAAAGAACAACTACACATCTCAGTTACCATTTGCTACTTAAAGACAGCCTCTAATGAGAATGCTTAAGGGTAGGATGCTAATAGATAATAAAGGATTTGTGATTGTTAAGGCCAAATCTACTTTAACAATATTAACTATTCAATACATAATTTTAGTAGCTAGTTCAGTAATTCAGGGTTATTTCTGCCCATGGAGTAACTTTCTTTGTTGACAAAGTAAAACACTTAAAGAAAATTATTTGTAAATAATAAAACTGATTTCCAGTATTTGTGGGATATTTACTTCTAATTCTTTTAATTGGGAAGGAGGACAGCTAGAAAAGCTTATATCGACTCCTTCTGTGAGATTCCAGTTTCTTTTAAAATTTTAAAGAAAATCAACTGCTTATTACTGAGCTTTTCTTACTAAAATTTGGAATACCTTCCAGGAAGGTAAAATACTTTATGATGTTGAATAATATAGTTTTCAGTGTTTTGGGTTTTTTGTTTTTGTTTTTATGATAACTCTCTTGGGAAGACTTTAGTCAAGTGATGATCTTGCAGTTGCAAATTTCAAAGATGATGATAGCCATCTGGCTTCTGATTCCTTCTATTTCTATTTACACCAAACTTGTCTTTTTTTTTTTAAGATGCTGTGCCACAAAGCATCTAATCAAATCTCAATCAAATTTATTGTTTAAAAACAAGTGAAATCCTACATTTCAAGCCTAGGAAAATTAGCTCATTTCAACACTGCACTTTCAAAATCTTAATTGGCCCCAGATGTTTGATTATAAACCATATTGTAGAAAATGGAAGGAAGAAAACCACACATGCATTGAATGCCAAGTGGATGATTTAAGTGATGTGTCATTTAATGAATTTTCAGAACAGCCCTGAGAGGTAGTGAGGTCAGTGAAGCTCAGAAAGGCTAAATGTCTTGCCCCAAGTCACACAGCTAGTAACTTCCAAATAAAATTCTGATTCCTCTGTAATACACACTCTTTCCACTACATTGAACTGTCTTAAAGATATTCATGCATAACAAGACACATTCAGGAGGAAAAGGCTTTCAGGAACAACATCTTAGAGGTCATCTAGATCAGCTTTCCAAGTACTGCCGGAATCACTCTTACTACATCTCTGAAAGGCAATCAGCCAACTTTGGCTTAAACCCTTCCAGGGAAAGGGAGCACCATAGTTTTCACTACAGCATGACCTATTGTTAAACAGCCATGGTTATTATAAGTGAATTAAAATCTGCATTGCTATAATTTGTCATTAGGCCACTTTTCTCCTCTTGATTAATTCAAAATATGTTAACTTTTATTCCACGTCTGCCCTTCAAATGGTTAAATGCTGTCTACATCTTATCCAAACTAAACATCCCCGGATTCTTCAACCATCCTTAAGAATAGTTTCTAGATCACTCAAAACATTGACTCACCTTTGAACACACTAGTTTGCATAGCCCTCCTCAATTATGGTGACCATAATGAGCATTTCGACACATGATTTCCCTAGAATAGTCTTCATAAGGACACATCTATATTTCTATTTCTGTATTAATATAAATCTTCATAAGGTAGTTTAGCAGTTGGATTTCCTGCTTTTCAGAAACTATATGTCGACACATGATTTCCCTAGAATAGTCTTCATAAGGACACATCTATATTTCTATTTCTGTATTAATATAAATCTTCATAAGGTAGTTTAGCAGTTGGATTTCCTGCTTTTCAGAAACTATATGTCTAGTCAGTTCTTAGAGTGACAATTTGGGTAAGACAGAAGTCTAATTTCTCTGATGAGTTAATCCACTGACTTATTTATCATAACACTTGGAGAAAATTGTAGCAAATAGCATCTCACTGACCTTCTTTAGGTGATCAGAGGAAGGGGGGAAGGGGAAATCCCTTATATTTTTCACCCTCTAAAGAATTTTGACCTAAATGTATGTACTAGTTATTTATTGCTGCAAAACAAATTGCCCCTAAAACTGGGTCAGAATTTTGGGAGCGTCTTTGCTGTTGGTTCTGGTTTTGAGTCTCTCGTGAAATTGCAGTCAGGATTTCAGCTGGCATTTGGTTATCAGAAGGCTTGATTGGAACTGGAGGATCTACTTCCAAGATGGCTCACTCCTAAGGCTGGCAAGTTGGGCTGGTTGTTGGTGTGAAGTCTCTGTTCCTCCCCATGTGGGTCCCTCCACAGGACTGCTTTTGAATGTCCTTACAACCAGACAGCTGGATTCCCCCAGAATGAGGGAATCCTAGAGACCAAGGCTGAAGCAGCAATGCCTTTCATGAGTTAGTTTCTGAAATCTTACATTGTCACCTACATGGTGCACTATTTGGTCACAAAGGCCAGCCCTGAGTCATTGTAGGAGGAGAGTAGTATGAGCATGAATACCAGGAGGTAAGGACCTCCTGTCATATTGGAGGCCAGTTACTATAATGTACCTTACCAAAGCATAGCAGGTCATAATGGATACCCTGTTCCTTCTGTATGCAGCTATCTAAGTCCAAATCCCAATAGTAACCTTGCAGTTGGTTCACAACTGCATGCCCTTCCTCTGGCATTTAGCCTCTCTCTTCCCAGAGATGTTTCACCAATTTCCTCCCCCCAAAATTAGAACTATCTAACTCTATTGGCTATATTTCTCAAATGTTTATAAATGTTTAGCTTTTTTGCTAAAAGTAAATATAGTTTAGCTGAGTTTGGGAATATTAAATTTGCTACACTACATTCAAATAAAGGTAAGAATAATC
This sequence comes from Mesoplodon mirus, assembly GCF_964341445.2. Taxonomy (NCBI): domain Eukaryota; kingdom Metazoa; phylum Chordata; class Mammalia; order Artiodactyla; family Ziphiidae; genus Mesoplodon; species Mesoplodon mirus. Next base: position 73,639,888 of record NC_138985.1, read on the forward strand.
ACTAAATTGAACATGGAGAGTAGTCATGGGCCTAACTCAGGGCTTCTTAATCAGGGTCCAGAGACATACCCTGAATTATCTATAGGACTGTGTACATATGTCCACATGTGCATTTATCTGGAGGGAGAGTTCATGGTTTTTATCAGCTTTTATTTATTTATTTATTTATTTATTTATTTATTTAGGCTGTGCTGGGTCTTCGTTGCTGTGCGCGGGCTTTCTCTAGTTGCAGCGAGCGGGGGCTACCCTTCATTGTGGTGCACGGACTTCTCATTGCGGTGGCTTCTCTTGTTGCGGAGCACGGGCTCTAGGTGCACGGGCTACAGTAGTTGTGGCTCATGGGCTCTAGAGCGCAGGCTCAGTAGTTGTGGCGCACGGGCTTAGTGGCTCCATGACATGTGGGATCTTTCCAGACCCGGGCTCGAACCCGTGTCCTCTGCATTGGCAGGCGGGTTCTTAACCACTGCGCCACCAGGGAAGCCCTTTATCAGCTTCTTGAAGGGGCCATTTGTAATGCCTTTCAGAGCAGCAACAAAATTTAGTCCTCATTGTAAAGCTTTTCCAGTTAAAGGAAATGGGTTATTGAGCCATTTACTAAGTTACTGCCTCAAGGGCCCCAAAACACTGTTCACTGCCTGCTTTGTGATAATAGAAATAAATCCTGTAAGTATCAATACTTCTCCTTTTCCCGCTCTCATGATCTTAAGCTTTGTCAGTAAAGAGCACTGGAGGGACACTAGAGGAAGAATAGAATTCTCTACCTGTGTAGTGTAGTGTGCTCCTTTAGGCAGGCCCTTACAGCACGTGTGGCTTCTGCAGCTCTCAGTTCCAGCAGTGCCCAGTGGCCAGCAGTGTGTAGCACCTCCCGTGAACAGGCAACTTTGCAGGCAACACCCATGAGCATCTTTCCCTGGAACCCCATCAAATGGCTTCACATGCAGTACCACCAGTACAACACTGTTCATGAATAGCTTCCCCTCACACCCCTTAGGCAGCTTTTCTCCCTCAGCAAACTTCTCTGACATCAAATGAGCCACAGTCACTGGACTTCTTCAAGGAGGATCTATCTCAGCCCTTAGGGCAGTAGATGATCACTATATCTGATTTTCCTATATTCTTTAGCATTTTCTTAGTTCTTTACTATCCATCTCCTTATCACTCCAATTCCTTGTTATAAACGGTAATTCTTTATATTTAACCTTCCATGTTCAAAATATTGTTTTATTTCTGTCTCTTGATTGGACCCTAACTGATACAGAATTGGTATCAGTAGTGATCCCAGGAGAGAAACACACAAAGAATTTGAGGATTGCCTTGGTCATGCCCTTTGGCTGGGTTCCTCCCCATTGAGAAGTGAGATGAGGGCATTAAAGTAATCAAACTGTCATCTGTGGTTGATCGTGATGACATGTCAGCTGAAGCAAGAGATTGCCCAGCTGGATGCTGCACTTGACCATTATGGCAGTTAAGATGTCTCTAAGGACAATGGTATGGCATAGAGTCTTCTGAGTGTCCTTTAGCACTTATAGAAAGAAAATCACAAGCTCGTTTCTTTCAACTCTCAGCTCAAGTCATAGTCTAAGACCAGAAAGCTTCCATGATAACTATAAAAGAATCTTTTAGTTCTTTCAGACATAGGGGTGATATTGTCAAAAATCAAGCACAAAATTTTATTATATGGATTGCTGAATTGTAGCAATAGTTGTATTCACAGTTCCATCAAATTTTTCACACGACAAACTAGCGGTTATCAGTGGTGGGGGCGGGTGGTATACAGGTTGGGGAGTGAGAGGTACAAACTATTGGGTGTAAGATTGGCTACAAGGATGTATTATGCAACATGGGGAATGTAACCAATATTTTGTAATAACTGTAAATGGAGTGTAACCTTTAAAAATTGTATAAACATTTTTAAAAGGAAAAAACAGAAAAGAATGGGCAGAGAAGAAGGACCAGGGTTACAGAAAAAAACAAAGTGTACTAGGCAAGAAGAAAAAGTGTGCCAAGAAAGAAAAAGGGAAACCCAAAGTAGGATGCAGCCTGCATTTTTAACATTATCATCATCATCATCATTATTACTAAAATAAAATGGCTAAATTTTTTTTCATTTTTTACATAAAAGTTAAAGCATTGAATGAGAAAGAATGAGACCCTGAAAATTGGAATGGGGACAGCTGCTTGAACACAGATGAAGCTAATCATCTTGAAACTACAAGTCACTTTAAGCTACCTCTATTAAAGAAGGAAGTTTGCCCTCTGGAGACTAGCCTTCCTTTGCTTAAAAACTCTGTGATAACCTCACCGGGGAAGATGCCTTAAAACGGAATATTTATTCTCCACAAGACACACTATAACCACCCACTATTGCCTCTAGACCTAAAACTAGGGTTAAATCTCAGCATTCTCCATGGCGACAGGTACACACAGTGACCCAGGAAGAAATAGCTTACACACCAAGATAATTGCAAGACTTTACTAATCTATATCAGCAGAAATAGGAAGCATATTCTAAGAGTGTTAGACCTCGGAGGGTGAAATACAACACTAGATTGAGCCAAATTAATGGATATAGTGCACTTAGTAGATTCCAGGCTTGATGTGTTCGTTCATGAAGCTGAAGGTAGCTCTCACAATTGATTGATTGGTCGACTGAAACTTGGACTCAACCATGGCCTACATTTAATAGCTGAGATACCAGAGCTATCTACATCATGTAGATAAAGGTATCCAAGGGCCTAGGGAAATAGGTATGTTAAATGTATTGCGTGTTACCTGCACACCCACCTGTCCCCTTCAACGTTCCATGAGAAGGCCCAGAAGACACTCACTTCACTAAGGCATTGAGAAATACATGAGTGAGGGGAGCACCCACATCCTTGTAAAGCTCTGTGTTGCTCTCATTTGTAGACCAGGCATGACTGAAGGGGATGCTGCCACTGAGATAAACTCCCTAGTTATAGTGCCATTTGGAAGACAGCACCCTGAAAGGATGAGAATCTGTTTCATAGGATGCAGTATATCCTTTGGATCAGAGACCATTATATGCAGAGGAATGTCAATTCTTAGCTCAACTGCAACAATACTTAATGTTCACCATTTACAATAATAATATTTGTGCTACTCACTATAATAGAGGATACAAACAATAGTAAGATGTGCTTGCCTTCAAGGGGTTTACAACTTAGGAGAAAATAAGACAATCCCACATATGACTGTAAGACAAAATAGAGTAAGGGCAGTATCCCAGGCCCCTCTGCAGCCCAGCCAGTTTATGTCTCAGCCAAAAGCAGAAGAGGAAAGTGAGGGATCTGCTGTATCAAAGTGGGCTGGGGGCAATTTGCAAAAGGCAAACAGTAATTTGACTTGACTTTTCCTTTCCTCAGCTTTTTCCAACTTTTTCTCACATTTCCCCCAGATTATATGCTCATTAAAACCAATCCACTGCCTTTCCACAAGCCCAGCCGACACTGTAAGTTCAGAGAGGTCTACCTATGCCACAGGAGGTAAGATGGACCTCACACTACCAGGCATGCATGTCTACCTCCCCCTTCTTAAGGCCTATTTTTCACTGTGCCATTGTTAAGGACAGCCTCATCCTTTTTCATTACACTCTCCACCATCCCTCCCATTTCACTTCCAGTAACTGCAGCAATTTCTTTATGTTGGTAGTGGCTTCCTAATTAGTTGTGTTAAGATTCTGAGGACAGATCTGGGATCAGCGGGATAATTGATGGATTTAACTGACATGGGTAAGGAAAGGGAATGACAACTAAGTCAAGTGCTTCAAATACTATGCACTAGAAACCCACTTCATTCATTCACTCAAAGTATTTCACATTTCAAAGGTTTTGTACTTTTTATCTTATCTTGAAAAATATTGCCAAAAACATGCATAACAATTAAGTCGTTTCATAACTGGTCAATAGAAAAGGCCAAAGTTCTTGAGAAAAATCTTGTCTTCTTAGTTTCTTTCTTTGTGTCATGACTCCCTAAGGTTTGTAAACTAGGCTGAGTCTTTGAAACAGCAAACTAGCTTTGACTAAGAAAATTTGTTAAATTCCAGGCTTTAGAGAGTAATAGGACAGCTTCTTGAGTATAGTCTTTGTAACACTCATTCTTAAAGAATGCAGGATTTTATCTCCCTGAAGGAATTTATGTTTCACAACTTTGATGTTGCCCAGTGCAAAATGCTCAGCTCTGTTGCAAGAATTTGTAACTAAGATCATTCCAGAACGAATACAAAGCAACTTAACATTAATAGAGTGTTTATTACAAATGTGGAGCATGCTAGGTGTGTTTATGTAGTGATCTCTTTGATTCCCTTCAAGATAAACCCTGAGCCCTCACTTGCAAACTTTCCCTGCCCCATCCTTAGATGTTTTGTCTGTGCTTCTATGTGAAATCTATTTCATTTAACATGTGATAATTATCTCTTGATAGGTCTGTGAGCTCCCTGAGGCTAGATATTATACCTTAAACAAATTTTTTATCACTATTGCCCAGGACAATCCCTTTTTCTTAATAACAATGAATATTATTGACTAAATGATAATACTCATTTTACAGAGAAGGTAAATGAGATAAGTAATTTGCCCAAGGTGACTCAGTTAATAATTGATAGAGCTGTTGATACGAAAGCCTCTGAATTTTATGGCATTTCCTATTTGTTTGTGTTTAACACCACTTCTAACTTCCATATCTGTAGGATTTGGGGTAACCATCTATGTATGCAATAGCAGACAGTAGAGTGTCTGGGAAAACTACAGGACAGAAATCTGGGCCAAATTGAGGAGATGTACCATGAGGTCAGCAAAAGCGTCACAGGGACAAAGTTCAGAAGTGATGGTGGGTCATCACTCTTCAGACATCTGCTAGGAATCTCAGGTAGCCAAAAGCAGCATCCCTGATTAACTATAAACTTGCTCATTAACTACGCAGAAAAGCAGAGGAAAAAAACCACAGGAATTTCAGCATTGTACCTAAGTCTTATCTCTTATATACTTTCCTCTGACATTTAATGATTAGCTATACCACAGGCATTTTCCTGCTAATTCCTCTGCCAAACTCAGTATTTTAATCTATTATATTTTATTGCACATATGACTAGACTCTCCTATAATTATTATACACTTGCAGCTTTTTATTCTGTGTTTATGAAAGTTATTCTTTGTTAACACAACCATTTTTATTCACTCTCACCCCAAATAGCAGCTTATAGAGTAACACTTCAGGAAGGGAAATATTTGAGGCACTCTCCTTATAACCACCTGCGTTTGTGAGGATGCCAAGAAACCTATGAAAGAAAATAAGCTTAAAGAAGGAAAAGAAAGCTCAGCATAAATTAATACTTTTTCTCAGATTCATGTGAGAGACGGTCTTCTTTGCTCCCCACCATTTATGTATTGGTTCTCCAGGGGTTTTTTTTGTTTGTTTTTTTGGGTTTTTTTTCAAAATTCACTTAGAAACCCCCATTTTGGATAGGGGGTCTCATTTTGACTTATTATCAATAGAAACCATTTTTCTTATTATTTCATAGGATTTTTTATCAGCTATGATTTTCTTTTATTTAAAACATTTTTTAACTTCATAAGAAATTCTAGTCTAATTTGTATAGCCTAACCATCCTAAGTTAGCAACTATCATTATTTTTTATTTCTTCTGATTTTCAATATATCTGTATGCATATTTATAATGAAATTCATATGTATATAGTTTTATAATGTTGTAGTAGTATGCACACACAATTTTAGAAATTCCTTTTTTCACGTAAAAGTGTTTTTATAAATTCTTTTTATTTCTATTTGGTTATTTTTTATTTCTACATAGTCATATTTATAAGTGCTGAAGTTTCAAAATGAAATACTATATCAACATGCCATAATTTTATTTAACCATTTCTCAAGTCTTAGATATGTGAGTTCACAGTTTTTCATTTTTTAAAATAATGCTTCTATAAACATCTTGGTTTGCTTAGCCCTTATACTTGAAATATATTCCCAGAAGAATCATTACTAAGTCAAAGGATCTGAACTCTTGATATACATTGTCCATTATATTTTTAAATCAACTGAAAATAAATTTAAATATTTGGCATGTTTCTCCTTGGTTTATCTATTACTATGTTTGCCATAGTAATCAAATTGGCAAAAATTAAACACAAAGAAAAATTATTGAAAGCAGCGAGGGAAAAATGAAAAATAACATACAAGGGAACTCCCATAAGATTAACAGCTGATTTCTCAGCAGAAACTCTACAAGCCAGAAGGGAGTGGCATGACATATTTAAAGTGATGAAAGGTAAGAACCTACATCCAAGATTACTCTACTCGGCAAGGATCTCATTCAGATTCGATGGAGAAATCAAAAGCCTTACAGACAAGCAAAAGCTAAGAGAATTCAGCACCAGCAAACCAGCTCTACAGCAAAAGCTAAAGGAACTTCTCTAAGTGGGAAACACAAGAGAAGAAAAAGACCTATAAAAACAAACTCATAACAATTGAGAAAATGGTAACAAGAGCATACATATTGATAATTACCTTAAATATGAGTGGATTAAATGCTCCAACCAAAAGACACAGACTCGCTAAATGGATACAAAAACAGGACCCATATTTATGCTGTCTACAAGAGACCCACTTCAGACCTAGGGACACATACAAACTGAAAGTGAGGGGCTGGAAAAAGATATTCCATGCAAATGGAAATCAAAAGAAAACTGGAGTAACAATACACATATCAGATAAAATAGACTTTAAAATAAAAAATGTCACAAGAGACAAGGAAGGACACTACATAGTGATCAAGGGATCAATCCAAGAAGAAGATATAACAATTATAAATATATATGCTCCTAACATAGGAGCACCTCAGTATATAAGGCAAATACTAACAGCTATAAAAGAGGAAATCGACAGTAACACAATAATAGTGGGGGACTTTAACACCTCACTCACAACAATGGACAGATCATCCAAACAGAAAATTACTAAGGAAACACAAGCTTTAAATGACACAATAGACCACTTAGATTTAATTGTTATTTATAGGACATTCCATCCAAAAACAGCAGATTACACTTTCTTCTCAAGTGCGCACAAAACATTCTCCAGGGGAGATCACATATTGGGTCACAAATCAAGCCTCAGTAAATTTAAGAAAATTGAAATCATATCAAGCATCTTTTCTGACCATAATGCTATGAGATTAGCAATGAATTACAGGGGAAAACCGTAAAAAAACACAAACACATGGAGGCTAAACAATACATTACTAAATAACCAAGAGATCACTGAAGAAATCAAAGAGGAAATCAAAAAATACCTAGAGACAAATGACAATGAAAACACGATGATCCAAAACCTATGGGATGCAGCATAAGCAGTTCTAAGAGGGAAGTTTATAGCAGTACAAACCTACGTCAGGAAACAAAAAAAAATCTCAAATAAACAATCTAACCTAAAGGAACTAGAGAAAGAAGAACAAACAAAACCCAAAGTAGAAGGAAAGAAATCATAAAGATCAGAGCAGAAATAAATGAAATAGAAACAAATAGAAACAAAGAAAACAATAGCAAAGATCAATAAAACTAGAAGCTGGTTCTTTGAGAAGATAAAAAAAAAATTGGTAAACCATTAGACACACTCATCAAGAAAGAGAGAGAGAGGACTCAAATCAATAAAATTAGAATGAAAAAGGAGAAGTTACAACAGACACCGCAGAAATACAAAGCATCCTAAGACACTGCTACAAGCAACTCTATGCCAATAAAATGGACAACCTGGAAGAAATGGACAAATTCTTAGAAAGGTATAACCTTCCAAGACTGAACCAGGAAGAAATAGAAAATATGAACAAACCAATCACAAGTAATGAAATTGAAACTGTGATTAAAAATCTTCCAACAAACAAAAGTCCAGGACCAGATGGCTTCACAGCTGAATTCTATCAAACATTTAGAGAAGACCTAACACCCATCCTTCTCAAACTCCTCCAAAAATTTGCAGAGGAAGGAACACTCTCATTCTATGAGGCTGTCATCACCCTGATACCAAAACCAGACAGAGATACTACAAAAAAAGAAAATTACAGACCAATATCACTGATGGATATAGATACAAAAATCCTCAACAAAATACTAGCAAACAGAATCCAACAACACATTAAAAGGATCATACACCATGATCGAGTGGGATTTATCCCAGGGATGCAAGGATTCTTCAGTATATGCAAATCAATCAATGTGATACACCATATTAACAAATTGAAGAAGAAAAACTATATGATCATCTCAATAGATGCAGAAAAAGCTTTTGACAAAATTCAACACCCATTTATGATAAAAACTCTCCAGAAAGTGGTCATAGAGGGAACCTACCTCAACATAATAAAGGCCATATACGACCAACCCACAGCCAACATCATTCTCAATGGTGAAAAACGTAAAGCATTTCCTCTAAGATCAGGAACAAGACAAGGATGTCCACTTTTGCCACTATTATTCAACATAGTTTTGGAAGTCCTAGCCACGACAATCAGAGAAGAAAAAGAACTAAAAGAAATATAAATTGGAAAAGAAGAAGTTAAACTGTCACTGTTTGCAGATGACATGATACTATACATAGAGATTCCTAAGGATACCACCAGAAAACTACTAGAGCTTATCAATGAATTTGGTAAAGTTGCAGGATACAAAATTAATGCACAGAAATCTCTTGCACTCCTATAAACTAATGATAAAAAATCTGAAAGAGAAATTATGGAAACACTCCCATTTACCATTGCAACAAAAACAATAAAATATCTAGCAATAAACCTACCTAGGGAGACAAAAGACCTGTATGCAGGAAACTATAAGACACTGATGAAAGAAGTTAAAGATGATACAGACAGATGGAGAGATATACCTTGTTCTTAGATTGGAAGAATCAATATTATGAAAATGACTATACTACCGAAAGCAATCTACAGATTCAATGCAACCCATATCAAATTACGAATGGCATTTTTTACAGAACTAGTATAAAATATCTTAAAATTTGTATGGAAACACAAAAGACCCCGAATAGCTAAAGCAGTCTTCAGGGGAAAAAACAGAGCTGGAGGAATCAGTCTCCCTGACTTCAGAGTATACTACAAAGCTACTGTAATCAAGACAGTATGGTACTGGCACAAAAACAGAAATACAGATCAATGGAACAGGATAGAAAGCTCAGAGATAAACCCATGCACCTATGGTCAACTAATCTATGACAAAGGAGGCAAGGATATACAATGGAGAAAAGACAGTCTCTTCAATAAGTGGTGCTGGGGAAACTGGACAGCTACATGTAAAAGAATGAAATTAGAACACTTCCTAACACCATACACAAAAATATACTCAAAATGGGCTAGAGACCTAAATGTAAGACCGGACACTCTAAAACTCTTAGGGGAAAACATAGGAAGAACACTCTTTGACATAAATCACAGCAAGATCTTTTTTGATCCACCTCCTACAGAAATGGAAATAAAAACAAAAATAAACAAATGGGACCTAATGAAACTTCAAAGCTTTTGCAAAGCAAAGGAAACTACAAACAAGACAAAAAGACAACCCTCAGAATGGGAGAAAATATTTGCAAACGAATCAACAGACAAAGGATTAATCTCCAAAATATATAAACAGCTCATGCAGCTCAATATTAAACAAACAACCCAATCCAAAAATGGGCAGAAGACCTAAATAGACATTTCTTCAAAGAAGACATACAGATGGCCAAGAAGCACATGAAAAGCTGCTCAACCTCACTAATTATTAGAGAAATGCAAATCATAGCTACAATGAGGTATCACCTCCCACCAGTTAGAATGGGCATCATCAGAAAATCTACAAACAACAAATGCTGGAGAGGGTGTGGAGAAAAGGGAACCCTCTTGCACTGTTGGTGGGAATGTAAACTGATACAGCCACTATGGAGAATAGTATGGAGGTTCCTTAAAATACTAAAACTGGAATTGCCATATGACCCAGCAATCCCACTACTGGGCATATACCCAGAGAAAACCATAATTCAAAAAGATACATGCACCCCTATGTTCATTGCAGCACTATTTACAATAGCCAGGTCATGGAAGCAATCTAATGCCCATCGACAGACAAATGGATAAAGAAGTTGTGGTACATATATACAATGGAATATTACTCAGCCATAAAAAGGAACAAAATTGGGTCATTTGTAGAGACATGGATGGATCCAGAGACTGTCATACAGAGTGATGTAAATCAGAAAGAGAAAAATATCATATATTAATGCATATGTGAGGAACCTAGAAAAATGGTACAGATGAACTGATGTGCAGGACACAAATAGAGACACAGATGTAGAGAACAAACGTACGGACACCAAGGGGGGAAAGTGGCGGGGGGTGGTGGTGGTGGTGGTGGTGCTGTGATGAATTGGGAGATTGGGATTGACATGTATAACCTAATATGTATAAAATGGATGACTAATAAGAACCTGCTGTATAAAAAAATAAATAAAAATTAAAAAATAGTGGAATTGGAATTGTGGTGAGAGTTTTATTTCTTTTTGCTTATATTTTCTAATTTTTCTAAATGAACTTACTTTAGTATTTTGATATGAAAAAAAATTATTTTTAATTTTTAAAATCTCATCTTTTGAGTCAGCAGAAATCCCTGTTGGCATTATTCTCAGTTTTGATCTTTTTTAATTTTTTTAATAAAATGTACATTTTACAAGGATGATCAGTTCTCTTCACAAGCCCTTATATTTTGAAATATTTATGTATTTTGTTTATTGACCATTGGGGTGGAATTAGACATTTTCAAGTGTTAAGGTAATTTCATGTTTTAAGTTTTAATCTCTTTAAAGACTGCTTTCTGAAATGAAAATTGATACTGAAAAAAAGAAACCTACTTGATGTTTTTAAAAACTATAGTTTAAAAAAAATAATTTTGGCAGGATTGGGTGATATTTTTCTTTTAGTCTATTTTTTAAAATTGCTTGTTCACAGATTCTTCAACCTTTTAGACAAAGACCTAATTTAGGAGTGATATTCAAGTTATGAACTTCATCTTTACTATTACATTATTAAATTTTCTTAGAGATACTTAGTGTCATATTTTCAAGAGGAAATACACTCATTTGTAAAAACAGGAAACGGACAAAATGCTCCGTGAAATGCACTATTGCTGCGGTTAACCACGTTAGCCACTGGGTGGCTCCACCTTTTCACTCTATTCACTATCTGGTGATGGAAGTTTCCAATGAAAACAGGAGATGAAGGAGGCTTTATTTACAGAATGCTTAATTGGGAACTGATGCAGCATTTACATTCTAGACATTTTATTTAGAAACAGTTCTGCTCATGTATGGAATATTTTCTTGTGTTCTTTGATAACTGGGCATTTGACTTGCCAGGGAGGGGAAGGCAAAGCTGTATTTTTTTCCTTTATATCACATCATTTCCTATTCTAATTTTTTAATCAGAACCAAAAATTCTTCATTTATGACATCTTGTCTATTTTGATAGCTATTATTTTCAGAGTCCTATAATAAAATGACTCGAGGAAAAACAAGAAATTACCACTAGACAGGAATATCATATGTTTGCCTTTAGGAAATGTAGAAAGCTACATTGCTGGTAGCTTCTATCTTTAAGAGATGTCATTGTATTCTGGTAAGGGCTGGTGAATAGAAGAAAGAGATAAAAATAACCCACAAAGATATAGAATTGGACTCTGGATAAGGGATCTCTAAAGCTAACTCTCCCTGGGGTCACATTTCTACACCTTGGGACTGATCACAATTTAGAAACTTGACCTCAATTTATATTTCTAGATGCTATTACATTTGCATTTTGTGCATTTATGATAAACTTCTTCTCCATCCTGACTTCTTTTATTCTCATTTTTCTACCCTAAACCTATTACTTCTGTGTTTTGGGTTCCTTTTGCAATCTCCTATCCCTATTTTTATCTTTTTTTTTTTCCTGTCCCTTTTCATTTGCTAGGTTGAACACATAATTTCTGAATGACAGTCATTGTTTTAAAAATTCTACTTTAGCCCTGAATCATTCCATCAGAGGAAAGAAATTCCAGAAATCCAACAAATGTTTGAGAGATTGAGGTGCCCCTAAATGTGAATACAATTAAATACTTGAGCTAGTAATCACTGTTTTTTAATAAATTAGCTGTATAACTAATTTCCTTATGTCCTTGGGGAAAACTAATGAATGGTGGAATCAGATGAAAAACATTTGAATTCAAACAACAGTGAATTAGAGAGAGAACATGTTTTTGATTCTAAACTATAAATAGAGTAACTAAAAACAGAACTTGGTGTAGATTACAGAACTCCAAGTGGGAAAGTAGAATTTAAGTATCAAATTCACCTTATCAGGAAAAAATACAGTCATGAGTTAGAGAATACATCATTTAGAATATATTCAAATAGGGAACTTCCCTGGTGGTCCAGTGGCTGAGACTCTGCTCCCAATGCAGGAGGCCCGGGTTCGATCCCTGGTCAGGGAACTAGATCCCACATGCTGCAAGCAACTAAAGATCCCACGTGCCGCAACTAAAAATTCCACAAGCTGCAGCGAAGATGCCACATGCTGCAACTAAGACCTGGCACAGCCAAATAAATAAATAAATATATTTCTTAAATAATAATAAAATTAAATATGTTCAAATAAATGAGTAAGAAGTAAGGTAGGGTCTTGGATCCTAAGTTAGAGAATTAAAATCATGGAATTCAGAGTTCTCTGCAGAAGGGGAGAGGAGTAAAGAATCTGACTGCTGATCAGGGAGAGAGGATGAATCTCAGCTATCCTCCTACTGTAAGACAAATCCACACAAAACCCTACAAGCCCAGTCATGGGTCAAAGCCCTTTTCTGGCTATCACATACATCAATTGCACTATATCTCCTGTTGAAAAAAAGAGTATTTACAGAGTGTGGGAGCCAAACAGCAGCAGCCACTTCCACCCCAGAGGCTTCATAATCTCCCAAGGCTTCTGGGATTAGACTTAAGTTTTGTTGAATCAGGCTCTGCAGTGGCTGAGCTCCGTGGAACACCAGTTTATATTTGAGTTACATAACTCTTGAACGGGGCTAAATCTTAATATTCTTCATCTATAACTAGCCTTGTGTAAAGATTTAGATTAAAAACTTATTTAAGTATTCCTAAATGTCTAATGTATTGGTAGAGATATGTTATCCCCTCTTTCTGAAATTTGAGTCCATCATTCCTTCCTTCATTTTATTTTAATAATGAGGTATTTCCAAAATACAGAAAACTAGAAAGAATCATATAATGAACTTCCAGGTACCCAGTATCCAGCCAAGTTAATTTTTTTTTCTTTAACATTTTTTTTAAGACGTTTTATATATTTATTTATTTTTGGCTGCGTTGGGTCTTTGTTGCTGCGCACAGACTTTCTCTAGTTCCCTTGAGCAGGGGCTACTCTTCGTTGCGGTGCATGGGCTTCTCATTGTTGTGGCTTCTCTTGTTGCGGAGCACAGGCTCTAGGCATGCAGGCTTCAGTAGTTGTGGCACGTGGGCTCAGTAGTTGTGGTGCATGGACTTAGTTGCTCTGTGGCATGTGGGATCTTCCTGGACCAGGGCTCGAACCTGTGTCCCCTGCATTGACAGGCGGATTCTCAACCATTGTGCTACCAGGGAAGCCCAGCCATGTCAAATTTTAACATTTTCCTTATTTGCCTGATCTCTTTACCTAGAATTTTTTTTTAAAACATTTAAAACATTTCAGGTACAAATGAAATCCCTTGTAACATCTCTCCCGACCCCACTCCCCATCATCCCGCCCTAAAAGTAACCACTACCATGAATTTGGTGTTTATCATCCCATGTATGTTCTTATATTTTGCAATGTAAGTATGTATTCCTAAACAAAAACAAACAAAAAATATATAGATAAATGAATGTTTTAACCTTTTATAAAATTAACACCACACTGTGTGTGCCTTCTACAATTTGCTTTTTTTTTACTTAATCTCATATTTTTAAGATTTATCCATTTTGGTACATTCACCATCAATCTTTACTTGTTTTAATTTAGACCCGTAGCTCAGTTTTCTCTGCTTTTGCTTAAATTGTTGGACAGTTTGTCCATACAGAAATTTACCGTCTAGTGGAAAGAGTGAAGAATTTTTTGAAACAGACAATTTTTTTGAAACATAGCCATGATTTTAATCCCATCTCTTTACCATGGAGAAACTGACTAAGAAAAAAATGTATATTTTCACACTTTCTCATGTAGTTTTTAAAGATGACCTGAGCTATTCAAGTAATTTCCCAACAGTTCTTCTATTTGCTATGAAGACCAATAAACATATCACTGAGCTGTTTGACTTGGATAAGGTGGAGAGATCTCATCCTAGGAGTTAGTGAGTGGTCCTACAGTCTAGTCCTGACTCTGGTATCTTTGGCAATTTATTTAACTTCTCTGGACTCTAGTTTTCCTCATGTATAAAATGAATCAGTTGGACCAGGGCATCTTGGTGCTAATTTTCAATGATCTATGGAATATTTAAATAAAAATTATAAAGCCTTAAAATTTAAGTCATATGCTTCACTAGAATTTCATTTTCTGTGTGAAATAAATTTTTATTACAATACTTTGATAAGGAAAGTACATAATGTATGAATACCCATTCTTTAAGGACATGGACTATATTTAACTATTTAAATTCATATATATGTATATAGTTATAATTTTGCCTTCATAACACATTTTGTTCACCTCTATAATCTATTTACTTCTGAGTCCTTGGTGATAGCCCCTACCCCAATTATGACATTGCTCTTATGGGGAAATAGGATCCACTTCCATGATCCATTTCATCATGTGGATTCAGGAGCACATTGTAGGGACTCTCTACGTAGGCAAATTATAAGAACTATGGATGTGAGCATATGGTGTTAGAATCACCCTCAGATTATTTGGCAGTTTTGTTTAGTATTCCTGGGCCCTTCCAATACAAGGATAGGGCTCTTTTATTAAAGCTGCAATCTGCAGAATCCTCCCTTGATTTTTTATCAGAAAAATAAAATCATTCATTTTAGAGGATTTCTAAATTCCTAATTGCAGATATAAATAACTATCGGTTTGGAAAATGGCTGAGTGTAATCAAAAATATAATCTTCCTTATAACATTGGAAGCTTTGTAGTAACCAGAGATGCTGCCCCTCTACCTCCCTCCTCCTCCTTCTCCTACTAACTCCTGTCCACAATTCAAAGGAGGCAATAGAAAATCCTTTTAAACCGTCATTTAGCTTGAAGTAAACTTAAAAGTGTGATCAGGAATACAAACAATATAGGTGCTTAAAAGCTGTGAAAGTAAATTTTGATGATTGCCCAAGTATCTAGTAGCTTTTTTGTCAATACTCTGCTTAAAAAATATAAATTTACATGAATAATGAATTATGATGATGATTTGCCTTTGAACAGCCTGTTTTCCCCTAATTTATTGCTATGGGGAATTGCACTATTTTGCCTTATTTCAGAAAAAAAAAATCTGCTTTTGTGGAAAACCATCCTCATCCTGTAACCTTTTAGTCCATTTTTTCTCAAGATTTTTGAACTCGTAAGCACCAATTATATCATCTCTTGGGGATATGATAAAATTACGTTAAAAACTCACATTAAAGCTATAAACTTCCATTAATACTCTGTATAACAGCCTTATCTCCACAGGCTTTGCAAATTATATTTAAGGAATTAGGGAACTTCCTTTCTTAATTTTATTCTCATTAATTCTTCTAGGAAATTTATTCATTAAATAGGATGGGCTGTTAAACTATGTCCATTAAGTGTGTAAGGCATGTTACTAGTCAAATGTCAGGTCTCTGAGTAGGTAGGATTTCATGATCAAGTATAGCTTTCTTAATACTCACGATCTTGTTCTCATATTCCCCACCACCAGAGTCTTTCATTTCACTGCTATTTGTTCTTACTTGCTCCTACTAGTAACTCCACTTAGATCCTCTCATCCCACCTCCTTTCCCATAACTCTTTCCTCACAGTAAGTTTCATTTTTCCCACTTACATTTAGTCACATCTGCTCTGATCTGTAGATGTATTTTGCATTAAACCCTAGACAGATGAACAGAGGCAACACTGTCAACCTGTCCAAGAACACAGCAGTTGTGGAGGGTAGATAAGCAGGTGGTAACAAGAGCATCCAAGTGAATCTGGGCCAAGCCTGGGGACCTACTGAGCTGGCACAGCCCAGAGGCAGTAACGAGAAGGCAACATGAAGCAGGAGACATCACCTTTACTGTAAGTTCCTAGAGCAGGAACGAGGAGGGTGCTCCTCCTTGGGCATCAAGGGGGAAAGAATTCTCAAAGAAAAGGTAGAAAGCCAAGATTGAAATCCCAGGAAGATCAAGTTCCAGCGGTATGTCCAAAGAGGAAGGACCAAAGTCAGTGCGGTAGGGTCAAGAGTTTATCTTGTGGTTCGGCTTTATCGGTATGTGGGTATATGCAAGTGCCATCAGCTAAGCCGATAGCTGCCAAGAGAGGCAGAAAGCAAGAGTGCTGGAGAAAATACGATGGCAGAAGAAGACACCACCAGAGTTGTTGAGGCATGGGTTAGGAAGTAGACAACAAAACTGGCAGAGACTGCTGGGCCTGATCAGGCACCAGGAATGACAGAGAGGCTGGCAGCTGCTGGGCATGACAGACCAGATTGGCCAGTACCATAGCTGAGGCCATGTGGGCTTTGACTCAGGGAGGATGGGGCACTTATGAGAAAGTAGAAGAGACGCAGTAGGTAAGCCAAAGTAGTGAGTGGTCAGGATGAACAGAGACAGGGCAGGCCAGATGGCTCTTACTGTGTGTCCAACTTTCCAACTGCGATCAAATAACCAAATTAAAATAAGTCCATTTAAGCCAAGGTCAATTTTGATTCTATGCTTTGCTGCTAATACAGGATCATTAACTGTATCAATAATGCCCATGCTAAACCCATTTTGAAATGGGGGCAATCGTATCCTTTATTATTGGTCTGGATATGTTCAACAAAAAAGGAAAGGATGAAGGCAAAACCATGCAACTATTTTTTAAAAACTGATGCACATTAATAAGGTCTAGGGAATCTTGAGGAAATCTAACTGACAATGTTGAGATCTATGTAACTTTATGTTGCAAATTCATTTTCTAGGAATAATTTATTTCAACCGGTCATTTTAATCTTCCACTGAAGTATAAATTTAATTTAATGAAAATAACTACCATTTAAATATAAATACTAATATAATCTTTTTCTTTATTCAAGACATAAAAAATTATTTATGTATGTGTACATGTATGTGTCAAGACTGAAAATTAAACATGGGTTCAAGTCTTCGGCTAAGAACAAATAATTGGCAAATTCACAAGTTAGAATTTATAATTCCATTGTGAAGTTGACTAACTTGTTAGTGTAAATAAGATTGTCAGCGTATAAGAAAGGTAATCCTGTCTCAATTGTAGCTATAGAGTGCAAATCTTGTGTCAGTTCACATTTTTGTCAACAGATACTAATGACTTTACTGAAAGCAGAAGGTAATTAGAATGAAAATGGAAGTGTAAATATAACCCTAGTTGAGTAATTGCTCATTGTACTTCCTTATTATGATACTAGCAAATATTCAGTCTTTAAGTTGATCTGTTGTATATTCAACTGTGTCATGGGAGCATAATTTTTTAAATGGTTTGTCCAAAGTTTCTGTCAATCCATCCTAGCAACAGAGCCAAGTGTTAGAGTTATTGCTGCCTGAGTTACAACAGCTGCCCCGGAGAATCTTGTCCAAATAACAAGTTAACTGCTATTCACAGTAATATCTGGTCTTTCCCACCCCCAAACATACACAAAAGATTTTTGTCATTCTTGGCATTGGGCAGTAGCAGTAGCCAGACATGCCAGTAGAACTCTAAACGCACAATGTCCTTCCACCTGTTTTATGCTGTAAGACACTTCCAAGTGCGAGGCGGTGTGGAGGGCTGTTTCCTTGAATGGCAGCTGAATGTGCCAGCAGGATCTTTGGCAGCAATGCCTGGGCACTGAAGCTGGGCATTCAGGAGAACTAAATGGAGAAAAGAAACTTGAACACACTGCTTCCTGGAACACTGAGAACCTGAATGGGAAATTAAGAAGTACCAGATTCTCTCTATTCTTGCACCAGCCAAGGTCAGATTTCCAAGCTCCTATTTATTCTAATCTTTCCCCAAAAAAGTGCTATTGCAATTTATGAAAGTAATAAAAATGCTCTTTTTTCCTTTTAGAAAATAGTGTTACTTACTATTGTATTATGCTCTTGCTTGAGAATTTTTTCCCCATCCTGAAGTAACAGCTTCATACCACAAATCAAGCAAAACCCTGGTGGAGAGGTTCAAGGAAGACATGTGACTTTTTCTACAACTCAGAGGGACAGTGAGGGCTAGGTTAGGGCTCTGGATAGACCAGCTTGCTTGTTGACCATCCAGTGCTGTCTTGTTAACAGAAGGCTGGGACTAAAGTCTGGCCTCTACCTGCTTGGCAGACAAAAATCTCATCACTCATCAGGACACCTAGACTTAGGCAGGAATAACTGCCACAGTAGAGCATTTATTACCAGTAAGGAGGGTAAATCAATAGCAAAAGACCTAGGAGAAGTCACAGGCCTTTGTTAAATGGGTGGTATTTTCTTGGTGCCCTCTGGAACCTAGTTTCAAACCTAGAATCCTACCAGTTTAGGAAAATAATAACCACTGTCTAAGGGGGCAGGGGAGAATTTCTTTAGCTATTTTCAGTTTGTCAGGAAGCTTAAAGTAATTGTTTACTCAAAATCAAGCCTCAAGGATGACTTTTAGCTAGGAAAAAAACCCCAAAACTTGACTCCTGGTTTCCTCTTGGGAAGATAAATTCGTTATTATTTAACAAATGTGTTTGCTTATAAACAAATTCTTTCAAAACAGAGATTTTTGTAGGGGAAATCATATTAAAGGGGTTTTCCGAGAGGAAGAGATTAGGAATCACTGTCCCTGTGAAAATTGTTTAAGGGATGTAATTTTTCAAATTGTTTTCATTAAAAAATTGCAAACAGTAGCTAACTTCCCATTATACTCTGCATCTAATTCAATCAAGGTACTAAAGATTTTAGAGGATTGTTAGAGGACTGGCTGTGGGAAATTCCAGAGCAGCTGCCACCTGCAGAGACTTCCTTTACTGAGTGTCTCAGAGCCCAGACACTGCCTTATTTGCCAGAGCTGCAAGGAAATGGTAGAAATTCAGTAAAAGTAGTTCTTGCTTAAGCCAGGGAGACTTCTCATACAGTTGTGGATCCTTCAAAGACATTTCACTGAAACAGAGTCAGAGCATGCACATAGACTTCCACAGATTCAAGAAATGTAAGCACCGATGTGTATTATTAGTCTTCCTATCATTTCATCAGCAAGAACAAAATCACTTGTTTTCAGCTGGCGCAAAAGCACATTTACTTATTAAATCATCAGGCATTGCTCATGTACCTTTCATATGCCGGGCTCTATGCTAAGTGCTAGAGGTATAAAGATGAAAAAGATTCGTGGTGCCATAGTCAGGATTGGCCAAAATTGACCTAGGTTGGTTATTCTGGGTTGTCTGAACAACAAGCCAGCTGGGACCTGGGCTCTTCACCTCTTCCCTGCAGGAGGGGTTGCCCCCAAACCTCTCGAGGGGCCAGTTTCTCCCCTCCATAGAACTCAAGGTCCTCAGGTGGTGGACAGTCGGCTTTGCTAGGTGACTCCAGTTAAGAGCTGGTATCTAACCACAGATTGGATGATAACACAAGAAGTCGGATTATCTCCCTGCTGACTAAGACTTTCTCACTCTTGCTCTATAAGGAGAACAGCAAGGGGGCAAGTTCTCTTCCCTGAAATGTCCACCCATGGTGTGTCCAGCAGAGAACCTTGGCCCATCTTTTCTCTTTTCTTGTTCATTCTTGCTTTGTAATTTTTTCCATTAAAGCCTATGAGATTTCATGGAATTCATCACAAATCCTGTTGCATGACATGTGATGAGCACGAAAGGATCCACCTTCCAACTGCATATGAATCTACAATTACGATTTAGGGATTTGAAGACCAGACCAGGGACAAGGAAAGCCTCTTGCCCTGGTGCCAGGAGAGGGAGAGTCCAGGAGGGAGCAAGAGTCAGAGTGTGTATTGGAAGGTGTGAACATATCTGGTTAGGGTGGAGGGGTACAAAATGTGGTGCAGAGGAGGGGCTTTAACTGCCTCCCCCACTGTAATATCAACCTAAGGAGGCAGGAACTCTGACGTCTTCTCCCATGCCTATCTGTATCCCTAATGCTTAACACTTTGTACATGTAAATTAAAATTTTCTGTCTCTACTCCCAAATTATAAAAACCTAGAAGGGTATATTCTTGCTGGACCATAGCCTCAAGAAGAAAGGAAGGAAGCTGAAGATATCACTCTCATTCTTTCTGTCTGTCATACTCTCCACCTGTGTGGTCCTCTATCAGGACCTAAGCCCTATGGAGACAGTAGCTCACAGAACTCCAGTCCCAGGGCCGCAAATGGTGGTCAAGATTGTACCACCCAGCTCAGGGAAGGCCTTCTTCATCCTTAAGCTTGGATGAGTGTGGAGGGGCTGGGGTTGGAGGGTACAACTATTATTCACTGGTCTAAATCTTACTGCTAAAATTAGACCTGAGTCCAAGCCTGGAGAGCCTGGTGTCCACAGGCCAAAGGTTGTTCTTCCCAGGCTCTGGGCAGTGGAAGCTGAGAGAACTGATTAATGAGCTCATCTAAATTTCAAAAGGTTGGAAGAGAATGTTGTTCCTCTCCACCTCCCCAGCCCACCCCACCCCACCCTGGAACTTTACAAAGGACCTTAACAAACAGCCCCCTCAAAGCTACAGAACCAATTTTTTTTCATAACCAATTTTTTTACAGTCCTCTTCATTCCTCTTCTTCTCTTTGCTCCTTTTCCTCCTTTCTCTTGTTTTTCCATTTCTTCTCTCCCTTTCCCTTCCTCTCTATTTCTTTTTGTCCCTCCCTCTTTTTCTCCTGCTTTCCCAACTCTTCTTCCTCCTCCCTTGTAAAGAATGATACTTTGGAACTGAAAGTATATTTTAATGTTTATTGAAAGCAGTTGTTTCTTTTTCATAGTATTTTCTGATCCTTCATAGAAAATGATTCTTCTAAGTTGACTTTCATAATAATTACCTGAAGACTAAAGGATCATATATATGTGAATTTAGTACATTAAAAGGAAAAATATATTTAAAGACTAACATTTAAGCATTCTGGCCTCTATTATTTTTAAATGAGAATTTGACTTGATGCCATTCATATTGGAATTCCTAAAATTACAACCATCATCTATGCTTTACAGGCTTCCCTTATCTATCCAGATATTTCCTGTTCCGTTTTCTTTTTCCCCAGAGACTCATAACAATTTACTTATAGTTGGTTTGAGGTTTTATTGGGGAGGGAGAGGGGCAAGAAGGCTTTTTAAACTAACATGAATCTACACTTTCGAGGAGAGGTGGAGGAAGGCATGAGATATTGGCCCTAACCTAGGCTGGCACATTTAATTTTGCTTAAGTTCACTTTAGAATGTAAATGTCTTCCCACTTAATTAATTTAAAATTAATTTCTCAGATTTGTTTTTCAGAACTCAGTGTGCCCATGTACAATTATGTATGCCACATTTGTGCACAACATCACCATTCTCAAAACCCAAACCCACAAATCTGAGGCCAGCAATTCTAGTTAACCCTCACACAGGACTTCCCACATGCTAGACACTGTGGGAAGCTCTTTAAGTGTATCAACTCATTTAATCCTTCAACAACCTTACAAGGTAAGTGTCTTAGTCTACTCTGGCTGCCATAACAAAATACCATAGACTGGCTTAAACAACAGACATTTCCTTTTTCACAGTTCTAGAGACTGGAAGTCCAAAGATCAAGGTGCCAGCAGCAAGGTTGGTGTCTGGTGGGAGCTCTCCCCTTAGGTGGCAGACGGCCACCTTCTCACTGTGCTCACATGGCCTTACCTCTGTGCCTGTGCAGAGAGGGAAAGTGAGCAAGCTTTCTGGTGTCTTTTCTTAAAAGACACTAATCCCGTCCAATCAGGGCCCCACCCTTAGGACTTCATTTAACCTTAATTACGTCCTTAGAGGCCCCATGTCTAAATACAACCACTCTGGGGGTTAGGACTTCAATATGTGAATTTGGGGGGAACACAAACATGCAATCCATAATAGTAGGTAATGTTCTCCCCATTTTTCAGATTAGCAAACAGGTTCAGACAGGTTGAGTAATGTGCCCAAGGTCACAAAGGTAGTAAAAGGTAATACTGGGATCTGAACTTCAGCATCATGCTCTTAACCACTCTGCTGTGCTTCCTCTCATCACCTAACATGAGTCTTAGTATAACACCTAACAACCCATCAACATCATCAACATCTAACAACCCCAACCCCTAGTAGAACTTTAAACCTGTCCTGTAGTGACCAGAGCTTTGCCATGCCTTTTTAAAAAGTTTCCCTGAAGGGAAACAGTCACTCACTATTGTCATTATTTTATTAGAAATAGATTTCTGTATTATCAAATTTAGAGAAATAACATGTAGTTACTACAATCTGGTTCTTTAAAATGCTTATACATCTTAGTGAAACATCTTGTGAAAACTTCCTTTGTCTATACTTATACCCTAATGGTTATAAAAATAACCAGTAGTAATATTTAAAAGGCACTATTACTTTTTTTTTTTAATTTATTTATGGCTGCGTTGGGTCTTCGTTGCTCTGCGCAGGCTTTCTCTAGTTGCAGTGAGCAGGGGCTACTCTTCATTGCGGTGTGCGGGCTTCTCATTGCAGTGGCTTTTCTTGTTGTAGAGCACGGGCTCTAGGCTCTTGGGCTCAGTAGTTGTGGCTTGCAGGCTCTAGAGCGCAGGCTCAGTAATTATGGCACACAGACTCAGTTGCTCCGCAGCATGTGGGATCTTCCCAGACCAGGGCTCAAACCCGTGTCCCTGCATTGGCAGGCAGATTCTTAACCACTGTGCCACCAGGGAAGTCTCAAAAGGCACTATTACTTTTTAAGAACTTAAAGCTCTTTAATCCAGATTTCTGCACAGGAAACTGGAGCGTTGTAATGTGGTGAGACTACTCTGACAATTCTTACCGGTCAGTGAAGAAACTGTTTTGTACCAACTTACAGAATTTGCTATGTTCAAATCAAATATATATTGAGGGGAATCTGGTTATCTGATTGGCAACAGTCCTAGGATTTTTAATGGAAGTTGGGAAGGAGAAACACAATGCATTGGATAAAAACAAAGATTCTAATAGAATCCCGACTCTGCTGTGTCCTTGAGCAAGTCACTCAGTTTCACTTTCCTCATTTGTAAAATGAAGCTAATAGTAGCTTTTACCTTACATGAGGATTAAGTGAGAGAATGCATAAATGTAAATTAAATAGTGTCTGGCTCACTAAAAAGTCAATTTTCCCCACGTTATTGAGATATAATGGACATATAACATTGTATAAGTTTACTGTGTACAACATGATTTGATATATGTATATATTGCAAAATGTTTACCACAAGGTTAGTTGACACATCCACTGCCTCACATGGTTACAATTGTGTGTGTGTGTGTGTGTGTGTGTGGTAAGAACTTTAAAAATCTACTCTCTTAGCAACTTTCAAGTATACAATAAATTGTTAACTATAATCACCATGCTGTACATTACATCCCCAGGATGTATTCATCTTATAAATGGAAGTTTGTACCCTTTGACCACCTTCTTCCATTTCTCCTCCACCACCAATCTACTCTGTTTCTATGAGTTTGGTATTTTTTTTTTATTCTACATATAAGTGAGATCATACAGTATTTGTCTTTGTCTGACTTATTTCACTTAGCACAATGACCTCAAAAAATGAACTTCTTTTACATTGTAAACTTCTAAAAAGAATGTCTTATACCTTTTTTTTTAATTCCCCAAAGCCCCTAGCAGAAGGGGACACAGTGAATGTTCAATGAAGGAATGATAAATGTCTTGAGAGCTTCATGTCCCACGAAGACCATACTCAGTATTACTAGTTTCACCAGGAAATGATGGAAGCCTCCCACTGAGGTAAAGCAGGGTCTTACACAGGCAAGAACGTTGCTAGACCACAGGCCTTGCTCTTAAATAGCAGCCGCGCACCTCAGCCTCAGGTGAGAATTGAGGAGGAGCTCTTGCTTGGTTTCCATGATAAACAGGTTCTCACCTGTGTAATTCTTGGGACTTTTTTGACATAAATGTGCATATGTGTTCAGTCTTTTTTGGAAAAGACATTGTGATATGGGGTATTTATTTTCAGAATCTACTTGAAACTAGTTATTTCAGTTATTAGAGTGAATTAAAACTATTAAGCACTACTAAAATATATTTTGGCCAGCTGAGCCTAATTTTAGATTGTTAGTATGGATACCCATCAGCACAATTATCACCCCCACAGACACTATAGCATCTGTTTGCTTCTATTAATATGGTTGGGAACTTTTGTTTTGTGACTTGGAGAGCAGACCCCAGTGTAGCTGCCGGGACAGCTAAGAACCATGAAGGTTTGAGGGATGGTGCAGATTGTCTCCTCCTTAAAACCTTGAACTTGGTTTTGAGCCCCAGGGGTTAGATAGATGAAGGCCAGAAATTGGGAAAACTATTCACAAGAAACGTTTATGATTCTCAGTCCAAAGCACCATAGAATCAGATCCCAGGTGCCAAAGTGGAGCACAGAGCTGGAGGGAAGAGGCCATCTTCCCTGCTTCTCATGAAGTCTCACTCTGCTCTGACAACCCAAAGGCTGGCTGGCTTGGCAGCACTGGGAGAGATTGTGGACTTGGCACCATCAGTGCTGCTTTCATGACGGGCAGTGACAGCACTGATGCTTTCCAAGTGGTCCTGCAGGAAGCAGACCTGGTGGAGCCAGTGCAGAAGAGGAAGGACCAGGTGGGCCTATGTGGTTACAGCAGCCGATTTGTAAGCATGAAAGACACATCCTGTTGGGGATGCCCAGAAATAGCTGCAGGACACTGAGGTCAAGCTAAGATCCTGTTGTTACCTTTGTAGTTTGGACATCAAAGGAAACATAACCTGATTTTACATAGTTTGGGAGACCTGGACAAGCTGTAACTAAACTGTAATTATAATCAATGGACTACTTTATAAGTGACTTAATTTCACAGAATAATTGGTGGCTTACACTACAATGAGATTGGTGACTTACAATAAAACAAGGAGATTATAGTCATTTCCAAAATGTTTATAAATTGGAAAGACTGAGACACAGGCAAAAAATCTGAATTAGGTTAAGCAAAAAGAGAAAAATACAGAGCTTAGAAAGAATGAGACTTGCTTCATGAATAGCTTTTTACCACAAGTTCCAGCATTTCATTTCAAGAAGACCTCAGAAGTAGAAATATGGATAGAAGCTGGACTGAGCACTTGTCTTGGGCATTTGCATGCCACTGTACTTAAGACTGAGAAAGTGTCAGTTGTTCCCATTAAAGGATGAGGGGTTGATGGACATGGGTACCTTTGTTACTGCTGCTGACCCCAGGGCATCCTTAGCTTTTGAGCCACTTCCAAACCAGCCTTGTCAACTACTACAGGACACATGGCACTGGCTTCCTCTCCTCCAGGTGGGAGCCACCTGGAGTGCAGACGATGGATCCAGTGCTGTGGGAGGCATGGCTACAGCAGTAGAAGTCTGGTCCCACAGAACCTCCCCACACCTCCCGTTGACTGGCATCCCATTATGGGTTCCAACGAGGAGCACCTTCTAGCAAACTCTGTTGTTAGAACAGCTTCCCTGAGAACAGGAACCAGGGAAGCACTCAGTGGCAGCCCCGCTTCACCATCTCATATTGTCTCATATTTCCCTCCAGCAACTAAGCTTTAACTGCTTATCCTTCAGCTCTTAGCTAGTAAGTCACTTCCTTAGAGAAGCCCTCCCTGACTAGGTTAGGACTTTTGTTGCCCTCTTCTTCATAATTAATTAGTACTGACATAATTGTGTATTTAATTACTGCAGATAACATGAGCAGGGATCATGTTCACTGATGGACCCTCAGTGCCTGGCACATAGTAAATAAAAAATAGTTGTTGCGTGAATGAATGTTAGTGTCACCTGCAAGGCTTTCCCTACATGGCTTAAGGCTGCCCCACTCCTGCTGTTTATGTTATTTATGTTATTTATTTATTTTATTTTTGGCTGCGTTGGGTCTTCGTTGCTGCGCGCGGGCTTTTCTTTAGTTGCGGTGAGTGGGGGCTACTCTGCGATGCGGTGCGTGGGCTTCTCATTGCGGTGGCTTCTCTTGTTGTGGAGCATGGGCTGTAGGTGCACGGGCTTCAGTAGTTGCAGCTCGTGGGCTCAGTAGTTGTGGCACTTGGGCCCTAGAGCACATGGGCTTCAGTAGTTGTGGCATGGGGGCTAAGTAGTTGCAGCGCAAAGGCTCTAGGGCATGCAGGCTTCAGTAGTTGTGGTGCGCAGGCTTCAGCAGTTGTGGTGCACGGGCTTCAGTAGTTGTGGTGCACGGGCTTAGTTGCTCTGCAGCATGTGGGATCTTCCCGGACCAGGGATCAAACCCGCATCCCCTGCATTGGCAGGCAGATTCTCAACCACTGCGCCACCAGGGGAGTCCTAATTATTTATTTTTAATATTAGATAAGCAATATGTGAATACATGCTCAATGTAAAAAAAAAAGCTAAATAACACATATACATACATATGAATGTTATGGTCTTATATATGTAAATTATGCCACAGTAAAGCTATTTTTAAAAAGCTATCATTCTCCTTCACAATTCCATACCAACCCAGCCCCATTCCTTTTCCCAGTCATAAAATCACTGTTCACAGTTTCATGTGTAAACTTCCGTATCTTTTTCTGTGTGTTTTCATACATACATGTTTCTTCATACATATGTGTAGTTTCATACACATATATTCATATATATATTCATATTTTAATGTATATATGTATGATGTACATCTAGAGCATTTTAGTCAGAGTTGAAAATACTCTTCAGGAGCCATGGTAGCTATTGCAGAGGGGATTTAATCAGGTGATGGAAGAGTTGAGAGGCCAGAGAACAGCAGGAAGCCACTATCAACCCTGGAACTAGAGGGATGAAGGGAGAAGGCATGTTACTGGAGCCCTGATTCTGAGGCCTCTTGGGGGAATCTGAAACCGTGGCAGCACTTCCAGGATAAATCAGGAACCATGGAGAGAGGGTTGTATAGCAGGCTCTGGAGACATGGGCAAGATGCTGCCAGACACCATCTAAAACAGAGGGAAGGGGAGGAAATAACCCGGCTTCTCCCCTCCTCTCATTTTCCACTGTTCCATCACTGGCTCTGTTTGGCGAGGTCTGTAAGGGAGCCTGGGACAAGTAGCTCCCAGGGATGCAAAACCCAAGATTGAGGATGGTAGAAAATAGATCTGAGAGCAAACAGACAAAAGACCAGCATGCATAGCTTGAAATAAAATACATAAATAGCATGATGGTATATGCAGTGTTCTAAATTTATCACATCATTTTTATAGGGATAAAACCTGGATAAAATGAATATTGAGAGCAGGCTTGGTCCACAAAATCAAGGATACAGCAGTAGTGCACAGAGGTAAGCAGCAGAAAACAGACATGTTACAGGAGAAATGCACTCCCAGCTAAAGGAAAGACCTGTCACAAAACAGCAGCTCCAAGGACAGGTGTGGGTGTGGGTCTTGTTCCGAGGTAACCAGGTCTGACCTGCTCTTCAGAGAGTGGGAAGAGGGCAGGATTATGGGCTGCTTATTGCCCATGAGTAGGCTCAAAGACTCAGATTTCACAGCCTGAAGGGAACTTAGGTCTCCCATCTCAACTCATAACTGCTACAAAATAAGGAACTGAAAAGCAGAGAAGTGAAGTGATAGGCCCAAGCAGCCCAAAGGACCACAAGCCTATTTTTTGTCATTTTGGGGGTTTTGGGGCATTATGGGGGAGGTGTTGAGGGACAGTTTAGCACCCATGCCTCCTCTTCCTGCTGTGAGTCACTGAGCAGCCCAGCAGAGAAGGTCTGACGAAAAACAAGGGGGCCGCAGAAGCAATTGCTCCACTATGACCTGCTTTGTAAACAATGCTAGGCACCTAGCATGTCTTATGAAGGAATTCACCAAAAAAAAAAAAGATCTTTTCCTTAGAAACTCCTCTAGCCTCCAAAGTCTGGTTTTAATTGCTTTTGGCAAAATTTTGGAACTTTCAGTCTGTTCCAGGCCCTGGGCTAGATAGATGAATCTAGATGCAATAATGAATAAGCCATATACTTCTAGGAGTTCTAAGTCTCCTAGGGAATCAGAAGTGGATAAAAATGATTATGATATGATCTGATAAATATAATAATATCTGTAGCACAGAAGAGGAAGTGAATAATTGCTGAGGGAGGGGAGCCCAGGGAGGTAGACAGAGAAGGCTTCACAAAGGTGACATCGGAGACGGTGTAGAAGCAAACATAGGAGCGCTTCAGACCTCCAACTCCAGCTTTAAAATGGCAGCAGGAAGTCAGCCTTCCCTGAAACACCACTGTTATTCCTCAAGGACTCACAGAGCAACGGTTCTTGCCCCCACTGACCTCTCATTCCGTAATGGAAGCCATACACATTCATATACCATTGATGAAAGTAACTGATAGATAAAATGACTCCACTGGCACATCAGCCAGGACCAGCAGGGTTAGACTGACCTCCAGAGACTCTGTGCCAAAAAGTTGATGCTGCTGCCCACATGTAACTGAATATCCAGCAACGCCTTCAGTCAAATGCCTGTAAGGAAGTCCAGCAAAGTTCTGACTTTTCCTACAATAACACCTTTTATACGTTTCTGAAAATATCTAATAGCCACTTACTACCATAAAAGATTTTTTTCACTATTTTGGTACCTCTGCCTTGCTGGTGCCCAAACATGGGTCTGGCCTGCCTGCGGGAGATCCTGCCTGCGGGAGATCCTGCCTGCGGAGGCAGCCCTCTTCCGCTCCGAGACAGCCCAGGTGAGGCTGGCGTCAGCAAGTCCACATCTCTGTTCTCAACCAAGTGGACATAAAGCTGTTCGTTCAATTCCTCACATAGCACATGCGTTATGATTTAGTTCTTCATCCCTTTCTGTCATTAAATACGCACTTGCAACTCAGGAAGGCCATCTGAAGGCCCAGTGGTCTGGTTAACCAGAAAGAAAGGCTGATGTGAGAGGCGATTAGCAGCTCTTAGCAGTTCACAGCTGTAGGAAGACTGTTTTACAGTGAAGCATTTATAAGCACAGGCTTTTGAAACAGACATGGCTGGGTTCAACACTTGCTCTTTCACTTCACCATGTGATCTTGGGCAGGTTACTTTACACTGGCAAGCCCAAGTTTTATCTTCTATAAAATGTGCTTAAAAATAGCACCTGCCTCATGAGGTCATTCTTTCAACAAATATTTAATATGCTCCTACTCTGTGCCAGGCACTATGCTTGAAGAGGGAGATTCAGCAGTGAACAAACAAAAATCCCTGCCCTAGAGCTTACACTCTAGTAGAAGAAGACAGCCAACACAAATAAATAAATAGATTATATATTATGTTAGAAAGGAAAGGGGCATTGGGAGGGTTGTCGTCTTTGATGGAGTGACCAGAAGAGCCTGAGTGGGGAGGGGACTTGGTGGATGCAGGAGAGCAGCAGGTGGACATTTGAGGGGCAGCCTTCCAGCCAAAGGGAACAGCTGAGCAGAGGCCCTGAGGCCAGAGCAGGCCTAGCATTTTTTTTTTTAACGTTTTTATTGGAGGCCTAGCATATTTGAGGAGCAGTGAGTCCGGCTGGAACCAACTGAGGGTGGGGACAGAGGACGGAAGTGAGGTCAGAAAGTACGAGAGCAGAGGAGTGGCATGTGCTGACTCATATTTGAAGAGGATCACTGGGCTACTGGGGTGAGAAGGACTTAGGAGGGCAGGGGTGGAAGCTGGGAAACCAGCTAGGAAACTCTTGCAGTGAGCCAGGAGGGAGATGAGCATGCTCCATCCTCACCTTGGCGCCTGACCCCAACCAACTCTGGATAAGGATATGATTCCACACACGCACATCTGGCAAGGGAAGAGCTCAGCTTTGTCCTCTTTTCTGCATCTTTCTCAGCCAGTCCCTCTAGTGCCCTCATCATCATCTTCCTTAATCATTCTGCTCTCAGGCTTCTTCCCCTTGTCTTCTCTCTCTCCCTCCTCCTCACTCTGCTGTCTGCCTTTTTTCACGCTTATGAATGGTCTGTTTTTCCAGGGCACAATTTGGGGGGCATTGTTCTGGGTCTTGGGGAGAGAGCAGTGTGCCTCTTGGCCTGTGGGTTCCATGGGGCACATGAGAAGGATAAGGGAACAAAGATGAGGTGATAGGCACTTAAGGTGCCCAAAGAGACAGCTCTGCCATGAAGGTTATACCAATGCCACAGGCAGAGCTTTTGTTGCCTGGTCAGAGTTCAGCCAGGAAAAAAGAAGCTTCTGAGTGTTTTAGGTAACTCCTAAAATGCCGATAATTCAGGGAGTTAGAGGCTGACACCACCATTGGATAGACCAAGAGAGCAAAGATCAAAAGGCCATTTTTAGGAAATCAGGAAGTATGGGGATTCTAGAGAAACCACCACCAATAACCTCATAGCCTTCAGCACCAAAGCAAGTGATTCTCAGAAGGAACTTCATTGATACTAGCCACCAACTTGGTGTCACAATACTAGGTAGGTCGTCACCGTGGGCAGGAGGGGTTTTCCCAGAAGCCATTTCGATGGTAGGACTAATAGCCTTTACTTAACTATACATAGAATTGTCTGAAAATTACATATCCCACTAAAGCCAAGCTCAATGTGTCCCCAACTCAACTTCCTCTTAGTCAGAGCCTCAGGATGCCCATGGCTACTCTAATCCCCCCGATAAGGTGACAGAAGGAAAGTCAGAGTGGATAGAGACAGGGCCTTTAATTGTGATTTAAAATATCTTATTTTTGCTAATTTTATAAAAACATATGACCCTGTGCACATGTTGCTAAGGATCCTCCCAGGGCCCTGGAAGGTGTGCCACAAGTGACACTCCCAAAGCTTCAGCTTCTCGTGGAAAATCTGCCTCAGCCTAGAACAGAAGAAACTTACCTTCACTGGCCAGAGAGCTGACCATAGGAAGGGGCTTCAGACCAGTGTGAAGGATTTCCTTGGGTGTTGTTTGTAGCAGTAATGTTTTATTCAGCTTGAGAGTTGCTAAAACACTACTAGATATTTATTAAATTAATTCAAATTTGAATTAGTAGATAATGAGCCACTTTATGTAGCCTTTATACTCAGACCTCTGAATCACTCCCTTTTTGTCTACAGGCCCCTAGCTTGCCCATTCAACAAAAATTTATAGAGGGCATCCTCTGTGCAGGCGCTGTGCTAAGCTCACCATGATGAGGAAAGTAAACATGAGGCCCCTGCCTTTATGAGGCCCTCAGGGGAAGAGACAAATAATCAAATAATCATCCAAGTCTCCAATTACAGGACTAAAGAGGAAACGTTCAGGGTCCTACTGAGAGTGTAGGTTGAGGAAGCCTCGTCTAGTGGAGGTGACAGGAAAGACTGAAGGATTCCTTCTTTCAACAGTTATTTTCCGGTGCCTAGGGTCCAGGATAATGGTGAGCAAAAACTGCGGCATCCCTGCCCCCCTAGAGCTCTCTCCTGGAGGAGGCATTTTTACAGAATCAGATTGCATCTATCTGTAAATGACCACCTGATGATGGCCTCCATGAAGGGGTGATGCAGGTGAATATGTGGGCATGTGCGCTGAGGGTTGGTGCAGTAGGACAGGCTTTTTGAAGGGGCCACAGTGCACTGAGAACCAGAGGCAGAGTTAACTGATGGGTGAGAAGGTGGAAGGGCTTAAGGACAGTCTTCTAGGCAAAAGGAAGTGCAGGAGGAAAGGCCCAGGGACAGGAGGACATAGGGAAAGAAACGGACAAAAAGAGGCCAGCATGGCTAGGGCACCTCCAGGGGAGGGCAGGAGAGAGTATGCCTACATGTGGCTGGAAAGACAGGAACAGACCCATGTGCCTAACACAGCTGGGAGCCAACAACAAAATAAATAAACAAACAAATAAAACCAAACAAAAACAAACATGTAGATACAGAGAACAGAGCAGAAGGGAAGAGGGGAAAGGGTGAGGGAAGATGAAATGGTTAAAGGGGATCAATGTATGGTGACAGATGGAAACTAAATCTTCAGTGGTGAGCACACTGTGGTGTATACAGAAGTAGAAAAATAATGTACGTGTGAAACTTATATAATGATATAAACCAATGTTACCTCAATAAAAAAATTTTTTTAACCTTAGAAATAAATAATGAATTAATAAATTAATCAGAAGAGGGGGCTTCCCTGATGGCGCAGTGGTTAACAATCCGCCTGCCAATGCAGGGGACACGGGGTCGAGCCCTGGTCCAGGAAGGTCCCACATGCCGCGGAGCAACTAAGCCCGTGCACCACAACTACTGAGCCTGCACTCTGGAGCCCGTGAGCCACAGCTACTGAAGCCTGAGCGCCTAGAGCCTGTGCTTAGCAACAGCAGAAGCCACCGCAGTGAGAAGCCTGTGCACCACAACGAAGAGTAGCCCCCGCTCGCTGCAACTAGAGAAAGCCTGCACACAGCAATGAAGACCCAATGCAGCCAAAACAAAATAAAAAATTTTTTTAATTAATTAATTAATTTAAAAAAATTAAACAGAAGATTCTGAGGAATGGAGAGACATGGCCCAATTGGCACTTACAAGGATCTCTCTGGCTGCAGCGAGAATATTGGATTACGAGGGATGCTTTGGCAGAGCTGCATCTTAATTACGTCCCCCTTTCTCACTTTCCTTTCCGGTAGCAGCGGAGATTTAAATAAATGCATGCCTGATACGCAGTTAAAAGCTCCCCAACAATGAAGGGCTGTGTAGCCAGGAGAAGAGTACACTGCCTTCAGTCAGGCACATTAGATCTCCCCTCCACCTCCAGTCGGCTGGTGGCACTGGACAAGTCACTCACCCTCTCTGAAACCCACTCTCCACCTAGTCTATAAAGTGGAAGAACAATGCCTACTCCACCAAGTTGCATGAGTAATAGAAAAAGTATCTACAAATTACCTGGCATTTGGCAGAACTCAGGACATACCAGCTGTTATTAGAAGTAACTGCAAGATGGTCAAGCTAGTCAGAGGAAGATTTCTAACCAAAAGTTATACTAGTGAAAGCCCTGGGAATAGATTACAATCTCTCCTGTTGAAAATATATAAATATATGCAATATTATACATTCACTTAAATACTACATTTTTAATAGAGGGCTGCCTAATAAAATCTTCCTAATACTGGTGTGTTAAAACAAGTCTATATTACTTATGCAGTTAAAATATATGTCTATACAGTAAAGTTTAAAAGCTTCTCAGTAAATTATATCATATATGAATTGACTTATCACTGGTCTTTTCCTGTATGCAGTTGTTTTCTAGAGAAACTGAACTCATTTGTTAGCCTGTCCATACCCCAGACTGAACAACATTAGCTTCTCAAGAAAGATTTTTTTTTTTTTTTTTTTTTGCGGTACGCGGGCCTCTCACTGTTGTGGCCTCTTCCGTTGCGGAGCACAGGCTCCGGACGCACAGACTCAGCGGCCATGGCTCATGGGCCCAGCCGCTCCACGGCATGTGGGATCTTCCCGGACCAGGGCACGAACCCGTGTCCCCTGCATCGGCAGCCGGACTCTCAGTCACTGCGCCACCAGGGAAGCCCCAAGAAAGATTTTATTTATCTGTTTCTCCAGAGCCTACTAGAGAGCCTAGCACTCAGTAGTAGATGCTCAGTAAATACTTGCAGAATGTAAAAATAAAGAAAGAATTAATAAATTTAACTTATGAGTCTGGCACCAATATCTTATGAACGAAAATCAAGATACATTTGTCTGGTCTACACACTATGAGTGTCTTAGAGAAAACTTGGCATGGAATATTTGATATCCAGACTGTCCTGGAAATTTCAGGATGTATTATGTGATCAGATATACCTCAAATAGCTGCATCTGTTTTAACTGAGCTACAACAAGTAGCTATAACAAGTTCTACTGTGAGCCTGTGTTTTACTTATTTTTCAGCATAAAAATTGTTCCAAGTCCTTTGTTCATAGTAGAAGGAACAATCTAGAAGATTTTAAAGGATGTCTGTTTAACCATTAACACAAGGACTCAGGATCTGCTTTTCTCTTACCTTGCTCACTATAATTAATTAGTTGCCCTGATCAGAACATTTCTGTCACACGCACACACAAAAAAAGCAAGTGAAACAGCGATACATTTGGTTTGCTAAGCACAGCTGAAGCTAACTCAACAAAATGTCAATTCAAAAGAGGGAAATAAAATATGCAGCAAAGCAGGGAGGCAGGGAACAAAGAATCCAGTATAACAATTAACAGGAGAGCTAAACCAACATTCAGAACACCATCTGGAAGGTAAAAAGCCTCAAGTGTCTAGAAAAGAGATAAACTGGAGGGGAAATGCTGAGAGGACCTGGAAGGACCAATTTAAATCAATGAAGAAATTTAGGACTTTGTTTTAAAGGAGTATTTTTTAAAGTCAGGTTTATTGAAGTCTAATTTGTATCCAATAAAATTCACCGTCTTAGCGTATAGTTCTGTGAGTTTTAAACGTCACGTACAGTTGTGTAGTTACCATCACAATCAAGATATAGAACCGTTTCCCCTTTTTAATCGACTGCTGCCTCACCCTTAGCTCCTAGCAACCACTATCCTGCGTTCCGTCCCTCTAGTTGTACCTGCTTTAAAGGAGTTTAATAACAGAACTTAAAATGGGGAGGAAAAGGGAACTGAGACTTTTTTTCCCTACACCCACTCACTTTCTATACCCTTCAATAGGTGAACTTATATTTATTTAGTATCTATTATTTGTCAAAGATTTTACATACATCATCTTTCACTTTTACAGCTTGTCCATGAAGGAAGTTATCCCCATTTCCCAGATGGGAGGTTAGAGTCAGAGTGGTGCCAAGCTGGAAAAAAAAAAGAGGTGCCAAGCTAGTAAGAGGCAGGGCCAAGATTCAAAGTCAAAGTTGACCAAAAAATGACACCACGGCTTATCTCTGGGTGTTAGATTATAGCTGATTTGAACTTTCTTCTTTGCACATTGTTTGTATTATCAAAGTTTTCAACAATGAGCTTATATTATTTATTATTTTCGTAACCAGTACATATACTTTCATAAGTGTATGTGTGTGTGTGTGTGTGTGTGTGTGTATATATATATGTATATATATATATATATATATATATACACACACACACACACATATATATATACACACACGTACTATATAAATGCATACAGGATCTGATTCTCTTTGCTGAGCAAAAAGGGGAAAGGTAGGAAAAACAATTTAAAAGAGGGTAAATGGAAGTCTCCACTTAACAACTGGCACTCAGAACTGAGAACCCAGAATCAAATTTACCAAAAGAACCAGAGCACAGATTTGCTCTGTCTCTAGATCTTATCAGAGTCTAACTTCTCTACCTTTAAAAAGTTCTGTAGAACAAACGGTCTCCCAAAGTGCTGAAGATAAGCCCTGGAGGCCTGTAAAAACCCATTAGGCTACTCAGACCCAAAAGACAATCCTCCTAAGCATCTTGCTGCTTCATCTCCACAAGACCCGGTAGGAACAAGCTAACCAACCATCCTGGTCAAGTGAGTGCACAGCAGCATTTCACCGCTCCTGGAGAGGCAGGAAAGTGAATAACTTAAGGCCAAGGCTAAAGGAAACACAGAGCACCTTTTATTGTGGGGGAGGGGAATTATATTTTAATATGTCTATGTTGGGAGAATATTACCCATCACAGCACTGCAAGGAGACTCATGAGGGCATTCTCTGGCCTTTAGGCAGAATCCAGTTATTGCTTGTTTCAAAAATATTTGAGGGATCTTACAAAAACATAAAGTACAAGATTTTTTAAAGAATAGATTGGATACCGGAAGTAGGTACCCAAATGGAAAAACAATGGACCTTGACCCCCTACCTCACGTGATACACAGTTAATTCAAGAGGGAGTCACAGACCTAAATGTAAAGGTGAAAACTCTAAAGCTTCTGGAAAAAGAGGAGAATATCTTCACAACTTGGAATAGCAAAGTTTTCTTAGACAGGATAAGCAATAACCATTTAAAAATTGATAAATTAGATTATACCAAGATTTTGAACTTTTGCTCATAAAAAGTGTTAATGAAATGCAAAAGAAATATATCATAGACTAATATAAAATATTTGCAAGACATATATCTGACCAAGAATTAGTATCTAAAATATGTAAAGAACTCCTACACCTCAAAAATTTGAAAAACCAAACAACTCAATTTGGATTGACTTAAATAGACATGTCACAATGGAAGATACATTAATGGCCTATAAGCCATTTAAAAGATACTCAGTATCATTAATTATCAGGGAAATACAAGTTAAAGCCACAGTGAGATATTACTACTTGCATGAATAGCTAAAATAAATAATAATTTGAAAAAAGCAGACTGACAATACTAAATGTTGGGAGAACATAGAACAACCTGAACTCTCATACAGTGGTGTTGGTATAATCACTTTGGGAGAAGGACTGACAGTTTCCTGTGAAATTAAACATGCATCTACCCTATGACCCAGCAATTCCACTCCTAGGTATGTAGCCAACAGTTGTGAAAGCATTTCCCCAAAGAGACTTAAAAACATTCACAGCAGCTATAATTGTTAAGCAAACTGAGGTGTATTCATACAATGGAATACAAATCAGCAGTATAAAGAAACAAATTCTGGAACTCATAATAATGTGGATGAACCTTTAAACATTATGCTGAGTGAAAAAAAGATTTATATAAGAGTACTTACTGTGTTATTCCATTTATATGAATTTCTAAAACAGGTAAAACTAATCTACGGTGGAAAAAAAAATCAGAACAGCATTTGCCTCTGAAGTTGTGAGGATGAAAGAAGAAACATGAGGGAATTTGCTGGACTGATGGGAATATTCTGTATCTTGATCAGGATTTGTGTTACACAAATGTATCCACTTGTCAAAAACCACTGAATGGTATACTTGAGGTATGTGCACTTTGTTGTATGTAAATTTTACCTCACTGAAAAAAAAAACCAAAAAACTATAACCAAATATTGAACTTTGGTTAATGCTATGCATACTAAAATGTATAGAGGTAAAGTGTATAGATGTTTGCAACTTACTTTGAAACACATCAAAGAGTAATTGAAAAGGGGAATGGATATACGGAAAGACATGTGATAAAGCAAGTACAGTAAAAGGTTAATCATGGAATCCAGATGGTGGGTATATGGGTGTTAACCATAAAATTC